>NW_027472582.1:38617134-39856063 GCF_030347505.1 Rhynchophorus ferrugineus
ATATTGGTAGCTCTTTTTTATAGAAAAAAACTTGGCTAAGTTATTTTCATGTCCTACATCTGTTTCATTAGTACATGGTATTTATTCTTCACATTCCCTTACACTCATTCACCATTTGAAAACTTAAACCAGATTTTTTTTGTTAAAATGCTGAAATAATTATTTAAAATTGTATCATGTTTAATGCTACTTTTCAGATTTACGCATAATGAGTTTCGAAATGAAAATAAATCATAAAAAGAAATGAGCAATATTTACACGCTCCAGGTTAATTGAGTACCGCCCAGGATCGTATACATTTTACCATCTTACCATTGTGTATATAAATGGAAATAAAATACAAAAAATCTAATTGCCATAAATTTAGAGAACATAATAAAACATTTAAATGCATTTATAATTAATTTTTATTACTTTTATAACTTACAATTTTGATGAAATTCAAAAAGTTATTTTTGAGTATATACTTAACGTATATATTTGATTATTTTATCCTAACATAATGATCAATCAATATATCAAAAAGTGGTTACTGTTGCAACACTTGATGACCTGAAATAGCACAGTTAATTTAAATAGCTTGGAATCTGGAGCTTAGTCCACCGTTTCTAAAAGCAGCAGCGAAAAATGGATCACCAAAGGAGGTGGCGTGGGAAGTAGCTGCACTTCCTTTTCCAGTGGAGAATGCGTTGGCAATAGCGGTAGCAGATCCTGGGAAGCTTCCTTCTTCACCATTGGCGGAACGAGTACGAGCTCTGCCGGAAGGGGAGTTTCCACCGATGAAGATTGGGAAGAAAGTGTTGTAGGCTGATGCACCTTAATATAATATAGTATTAAATAAGCGGATAGAGTTTGAGAAAAAATTATATAATACCTCTTCCTGGAGCACCAAAAGGCCAACCAGCGGCACTATTATCAGCAGCTGGAGCGGCAGCTGGCTTTCTACCCTTACTGGCTTTGTTTTTTCTGGATGGAGCAGGTGCTGGAACAACTGGAGCTGGGGCGGGTGCGGCTGGAGCCGGAGCGGGAGCAACTGGAGCTGGGGCAGGAGCGACTAGAGCGGGCGATGGAGCTGGCACTGGAATGGGTTCTGGTGGTGCAAGAGCTTCAGGAGCGGCATCCTCGGCGGCAGGGGCTGGTTCGTCGGAAGGTACCTCGGCTGGAACTTCAGCAGCTGGTTCAGGAGATGGCTCAGCAGCTGCATCTGGCGATGGTTCAGCAGCCGCATCAGAAGAAGGTTCAGCGGCCTCATCGGAAGATGGTTCAGCAGCTAATAGAGTAGCTTCAGTAGTTCCAGATTCAAGGGAGACTTGGTCGTCAATGTTGCTTCCTTGGTCTTCTTGCGGCAAATCCTCTTGTGGTTCGGTTTCATTGAGGAAATCTGGCTCTTGAGGAAGATCGGCTAAAGGTTCTGCCAATTCTGGAGCCTACGATTTGGGAAAAATCGATGAGACAAAACATATCCATGTTATGCACAGAGTGTAATTTGTACCGAACGAGATTGTAGCAGCAGTACTTTTATTCTAAATAGTTAATTCCTTTCCAATTGGCCTAGCATATTTATTTTTAAAGTACGTGTGTTTTGATTTAGTATTGGCAATATTGCTGCTGTTTAAATATATACATATTTTCGTTATTAAAACCAAATTGTATTATTCTTGAGTATTGGCCTTTTCCGCTTAGAAATGAAAATGAAAATAGAAAAACTTTCAAACGGTATAATTTGGCACATAATTTGAAAATCTATTTATAAAGTTTGTTAACCGTGGTATCGAACGGCGATACATGATATAATATCCATTAAACCATCAATGAATTAGAGCAACAAATATTTGACCAGTTGATTTATTTTGTATTATTTAAAATTATTTTTAACTAAGATATTACTCATAGAATGCTTTTAGCTGTATGAATTTTCTTGGATAAGCCAACATTTAAAAAATTGGGATATAGTAATAACATTATTATTAAAAGAGATATATTGTATCATTAATTTTCTGATATAAAATTCAAGCATCATCGTAATTCAATTCGCCGTAATCATGTCAGTTATTAAGATCTCGAAAATTAAAAGTGAAACCGAGCTTACGTAATAACCGTGCTTATGTTTTCTGTTCAGTTTAAAATAAACATGAAGAACAGTTTAGAAAAAATAAGAGATTTCAAAGGCTTATAATAAGCATCAAGAAAATAATGAAACTAATGCTAGACAAAACTGTTTTTAAGAATCAGTACATAAATAAACTAGAAATACCGAAATGAAATGGGTTTGAATACTAATTAATCAAAATCAGATTGTAGTAATTAATACTAAACAGCAAAGAGTTTGCCGGATATTTACCATATATTTGCGCAATTCACTTCAAGAATAGGTCATTACAAATCGCCATTTGAATAAAAAATCAGTTTAAATAATTTAACAAGTCTGTTAATACAATTCAGTTGAGTTAAATAAATATATTTATAAATCATACCGAATGATTAATTTAGAACGATATTAATTTTGTGATTTTTGTCTATAAATTATTACTCAAAAATAATGCTGTGAAAATTTTTATTGGCCTTTTGTATGAATTTTAAAAATGATGATTGTGGTAGTATATTTATCATATTAACATATATATATATATATATAATATATTACGAATTATAGTTATTGGAGATAACTTCAACTAGAAAACTTTTTAGTATGTGTTTCATATAATGTTCTCTTGATTCTACATACCTCAGCTTCTTGTCTGGCATATCGTGGATTGCCGTAGTAATTACGACCAACCACCTGACCCTTTGGAATTGACCCTAAGAGAAAAATGTAATAATTATAAAGCAATAAAAATAATTTTATAGAGAACTCACTATGATGCTTAGCAGGGGAAGCACTGCACACAACCACTACAACAAGAGCGCACAAAATTTGAGCGAATCTCATTTTTCTAATAGAGATCAGTGAAGAACTCGACGGTTAAATTAATTGAAACTGCCTTGGGTTCCAAAACACAAGTTTGGATGTGATGATCGTAGGGATTTCCAAGCACAATATATATGTCGTAATCTATATCTCCCACCCCTTTTTCACTTACTTAGACATACACACCTGGTAAAATCTAAACATTCCGTGCACGTTCGGATTTATATTATAGTTTGTTTTATAGACGATGTGGTTTTTTGAAATTTAAATTTTAGTTTTGAAGGATCAGAATTGTTTAGAATAATTTCGGTGACGTTTAGAATTTATTGGATTAAGAGTAATAATGGGTTTGTACATTATTGTAAAATATATTCCACTGTTTAGTAAGTTTTGTGTTCGGATATTCGTGGTATGATTGGTCATTACATCGTAGATTAAAGGGAAGATATTGAATAAATAGGCATTTTATAAGACACGCGAGTAATATTTTGACTGGTATAATATTTGTATGCGTTGCATCATCCTTATTATTCGTAAGATTTAGTTCATTCTAGTTTCTGACTTCTTTTTTTTTGTTGATAAACCTATATAGTTTCCATTACTCAGCAGACATTGTTTGATTGCCGAGAGGGCAATACTCTATGCTCTCAACTCTTTCACAAAGGAAAACAACATCATTCCAGATGAACAATTCAGCTTTCGCGCTCACCACTCATCCGTCCATCAGGCTACCCGTCTGGCCGCACACATCCATCATGCTCTTGACCAACGCAAAAAGCTTGGAGCAGTTCTTCTGGACCTAACCAAAGCCTTCGACAAGGTCTGGCACGACGGATTGATCGCAAAGTGCGTGCGGTTAAGGCCTCCCAGGAGACCTAACCGCTCTCATCAAGTCCTATCTCTCGGACAGATCTTTCCAGGTCAAGATCAGGCTCACTTTCCAGTCGTAAACAAATCGATGCTGGCGTACCTCAAGGTTCCCCGCTGGCCCCAGCCTTATTTAACCTCTTCATTTCAGATCTGCCGAGAAAAGAGCACATTGACGTCGCCTTTTACGCTGACGACACTGCTTTCTTCACGGCCGCCAGGTTCGAAGTTACAATTCATGAACGTTTACAGAAGCAGCTCGATCATGCGGTCAAGTGGTTCAAATTCTGGAGGTTGCAAATCAACCCCCTGAAAACCCAGGCCGTCATTTTCTATAAGAAGCGTTACGCACTGCGCGTCTCGCAACTTAAGATCGACACCGCAATAATTCCATAGCTGGATAACGTCACGTACCTAGGTCTTCACTTCGACCGGCGGTTCGGTTGGCATTCCCAAATTCAGAAAGCAATCCAAAAAGGTTCGGGGATAGCAAACCTGCTATCTTCTCTGATCTGCCCTTCTAGCAGACTTCCCATTTCCATCAAATGCTTATTTTACAAGATGTTAATTCGATCCGTACTCCTCTACGAATCTAATGTCTACTTCAAGTTTGTTACATCCAACCAGGTCAAACGGCTTCAAGTTTTCCAAAATAAGCTCCTCAGGAGAATATTAAACGCTCCATGGTTTGTCAGAAATAATCAAATTCATAGGGAAACTGACACTCCAGAAATCAAGCACTTCATATCTCAATCATTCCACAAACAACAACTCAGCTCAAGTTCTTCTGAAAACGCGCTTGTTCGCGAGCTGGTCGACATGCTGGGAGCTTAGCACCGCGTCACCGCCAAGCTTTTCCAGGCAGAAACGACCTCATCCGTCGCTACAGTCATAACTTTTGACCCCATACAACAGTACCCAGTTGTGTGGTAACTCAGGTTCGCGAATCAATAGAATCGCCGAGTCCTCGTGCCCAATAACGGCTGCCCGATCAGCGGGTGTCATATCCCCAAATTCAATGCAGTAGCAGTAGTGATCCACAGGGGCAACTGTGAGGCGGTTTCGGTTTAGTGTATTGGTAAGCCCAGAGGCAGTCCCACATAACACGGTTCAACTCGTCACTCCAGGGCAAGTCTCCGCGACCAGGTATGCGTCATGCATTCCACCGCCTGGTTTTTAGGCCAGAACAAAAAAAAAGACATTGTTTGACTGTCCACAAACAACTGTTACACTTTTGAGAGCAATATTAAGTAACCTATTCGGAAACCAATCATCATTAATGATTGCATGTATTTTGATTAGCGATATCTACTGGTAAAAATGAGAAATATCAATATCGAGAACTGTTAAATACCCCTAATTTAACTGTTCAGTTTTAATATTTTTAACAGTTTTCCATATATTATTAGAAGAGTCAATCAGCATACTCAGGCGCTAATCGTGGAGTGTTCAAAATTGCATTTTTGATAACCATTTAACTTTTCAGTTATTCAGCATAGCTATTGAATCAACTGCCACCGGGCGTTTACATACAATGCAAAATTTCAAAGGGAGCAAAAATGGCTACCACAACTTATTGAAAATGACATTAAGAACCATTTCAATGCCACGATCTATTGCTTACCGGGCAATTGGCGTATCTATTGTTTATTGCAACTGGCGATGAAAAGCGTGTCTGTTGTTTAATCTACATTATATAAATGTTGGATCTGCATTAACACTGAAGCGAAATATTCGAGTCTATAAATATTCTTTGCATTCAAAGCATATGCACCAGAAAGGTGTAGTGTATTACGATTAGCTCAAATTCGCATCAATACTTCGCAATGTTGCCGCATCACTTTTGACTTTTAGTTTATTTTAATGTAAACAAAATAATGAAACGAAAATAATAATATCCAGTATAATTTATTTTATGATTATAGTATATTACTTGTGCATATATTGCTAAAGGACTATAGTTATACAGCCACAATAGTTTGAAAGTTATATAGTTGAGGTTAGAGTTTTTTTATATTCACAACTCTTTCCCGCAGCACCATGAGTTATATTTCTAGGTACATTTTTTGTATAGTGATAACGACCGGAGGATTAATCCACCTAATTAAAAACTATATATCCACTTAATGTATTTTACTTTCACTATGGAGCATATTTATTATTTAACAATTAGTTCTTGTTTCCTTCGTTAGTGTGTTTCCATGTTAAGCCATTTTGGTAGCATTGTATTTCCGTTAAAGGTTTTTCTTAATAAAATTTAGATTTAATCACTTCATTCTCCCTAACGCATTTGCCATATCCGCAAAACAATTAATATTCATTCTCTCCTCATACATTATAACCAAATGCTCATGTATAGTCTTCACAATTACACACATATCTTTGCATCCTTTTGCAAATCTTTTCCACACTATGATATAATTTTCTGAAGTTTTACTTTCTACCATTCTTCTCTTCTTTATATACTCTGTAAGAAATTATAGTGAACTTTAATCTATTTGGAGTAGTTGGTTACGTAGGATTACTCAGACAAGGGATGCCATAATCACAACTACAACTATAATTATGCAGAGCTTTAAAAGGAAATATCTATCTAAAACGGTAAAGTTTAACTATCTGTTACTTTTGGTTCATTCATATGTCCTTCTCCTCTGCGTTGCTAAAAGTGTCAGCAGTTCGGGTATTCTAAATCCTCTTGTTCCACAGACCCTATTTGTCTTTCGTGTGGACTATGTACTGTGGACTACTAACTTTATGTACTAAGCCCCCTCATAGTATAATATATACTTGGCAATTCAGCAAATGAGAACAACAGAGGGAGTAATATAAGGAAGCTTGAAAAAATATTTTATATTTTGCCAACGATTGATAATTGAAAACGATTAACTCTTTTATTGCGCTTGCTAGAGAGTTCCCACTTCTACTATTGCTATCTAATGCTCATTGGAACTTCAGAAACCTTCAAATAACCTCAAAAACTTCAGTACCCAATAAAGAGTAGGGTAGGGGTACCGGCAATTCTGCCGGCTCTTCTTAAAATTCCACCTCCTTTCTGAGGATTTTCCTCTCTTCCCTCGATCCCACAACAAGCCCACCCTCCAGAACTATCTCCAGTCCCTCCCTTACACCTCCTGGTACTATAGTAAAATTAGTCATCTTCCTTTCATCAGCAGGACTCATGATATCAGGGATCCTATTCCAAAAGCCGCAAAACATCTGAATCCTTCAAACTCAGAACCTATTGGAATCAGAACAATGGAATCTCTACGGTTTTTTTTTTCAGAAATTCGCCGAATTAAACAAGTATGTCGAACAGTCAGACCTCCATTCGTGTAATTGCAAAAAATTAACTTTTGCCCAGCTGACTGCCCGTCTTTCCGTAGATATACAGTTTTTAGAAAAGTTAGAGCCATCGCAATCCACGCCTTTGGAAGCGTTGCAATTATGGTTCATAAGTTTGGACATCCAACTTATATTCCTCAACACGGACCTTGAATCTAACAAAGTTTTTGAAATCAAAAGTGACTTCTTTAAATCACAAGTGTCTCCTGTTACCCTGGAGTAAAATTTAATCGGTTGAGACTGGGACACCGTTATTTCTCTCACGACTACTTGGTGTCCGCTAGCATTCCAAAAAGCTTTAAATTCTGTGACCAATCCCCTGTCTTCATTTTTTATCTTTAGGGCGATTACCATCGACTTTTACTAGAATAAGGTTCAATCTGATAATAAAAATTATACAGAAATTTTATACGAATATTATGGTCGACAACAGTGATGACACGTTGATGGAATTTCTACAATAGATTGATTATATACATACATATATACATCTACAATAGACTGATAACGCAGAATGTTATTCATATGAACCCTGATTAAATAATTTTGGTTTGTCTTTGTTTTATTCAACTGTTCTAGCCCTTCCTGTTATTCTGAATGTTAACATTTCGTTGTTGACGTTAATTTTATCTACAGTCAAATATTTGTTTATCATTTATTTTATAGACATTTATACCTATTCACGTGCTTTGTATGGAATGGACGATTTTAAATACAGTAACTCAATTGTATAGTTGGGAAATGTCGCCAAAATATATTAGTTATGTTAGATGAATTTTAAATACTATAATTAATAATATATTTTAATTTTATAATACTATAATATTTAACCTTTTAGATAGTCATTATATTAATATTTATTATAGATGATGTTGTAATAGAGTAATTAATGAACTTGCTTCAATTAGTTAGATGATGATACGTTTAATTCAATTTACTTTCTGCGACATACCGTCAGTCGAAAATTATTAATAATGCCGCGATCCTCCTACGAATTTGCTGCAGTCTTGGAAACTGGCGATTCTCACGAGATCTCGAGGTAATTAATGTGATGGCAACTCCAACAAAAGTCACCTTAATGAATGCCCTTAGATAAATATTAGATTTTGGGTGGGTGTCTTTATTTATTTATTTATTAATTTATTTGTTTTTTCTTGATAAAATAAAATATTTTTAAGCTACTAATTGTTGACAGCAGTTTCATAATTATACAGGCTATCCAGAAAAACAGCATGAAAGTTGAATTTATCCTAACACGGAAGTATTGTACACTAATAAATTAATTTTTGATTCAGGGTATTTCGGCATCGGTTTATGTACCATTGTGTTATATTTTCACTCTGTGCTAACTCATTTGTCGTGTTTTTAAGATGTCAAACAAACAAACCTAGTGCTATAATGAAGCTATTTCGTCAAGGAAAATGCTAATGTCAAATTGTTTGTCTGCTCAATATTACGCAGTCAACTCTCAATCGTTTCAAAGCACTAGGCAATGATGACCGGCATCCAAGAAATGGAAAAAAATTGTGCCGCCGACACTTCTGCTAACACCAACCACATCAAGAAGCAAGTGCAGCCAAATTCTAGAATCTCCATAGCAAACGCACCACCACCAAAATGACAGGAGCGGGGTCCGCTGAGGCTCCCGGCACGTCGGCCATCACCGCAGTCCCTAATGGTCTGGGGCAGAATTTACGTCAGCAGTAAGATTCAGCCCTCGTTTTTGCGCATCAAGGAATCAAAATCAATCAGGAAGTGTATCGGTGCGACCCTCTCGAGGCTGTCGTACCTCCGTAGTCTCAGCAGCACTTCGGTGATGTAAATTGGATGTTCCAACAGGACTCTGCCTCTTCCCATAAGGTAAAAACAATGCAAGAGTGGTGCGTAGCCCATTGGCCGGACTAACATCATGTGGTACATTTTAAAGGTCAGAGCAAGCCCTGGCAACACAAGGCTACGCGCCATAACAGTTTGGAGTTGCTGAAGCAATCATTGCGTTGACAATAAGATAGACAGTTTTCATTATTGCATTTATCAGAAGCCAACAATTTCAAATTATGTTGAAACCTGTTTGTAGCCACGGGAGGAAGCCACTTCGAAATCGGCTTGTTAAAGGTCTATGTTATAGTTCTCCAATTAGTAAAATTATCACTTAAAATATTTCATGCAGTTTTTCTGGGACACCCAGTAATTATTATTATTACTATATAAATAAACAAGGATCTTAATAAACTTAGGAATGCTCACTTAAATTTGAGCTTACTATACAATTTGAATAAAATTTTTAGGGCATAAGAGTAATCTTCGATTATGTTTTACCAAAACAAGAAAAATTATAATTTATGTTTCTAAGAAATTTCTAAAAAGTTGTTGGAATCATTTTTTAGACTAGTATTCGTTTTAATTCCTCTAAGAGCTGAAATCGAAGCCAAATTTTATTTAATAATAATAAAATTGGGACACACGTTTGGTAATCAATCTTGTATCAATTGTCAGTTCTTACTTTGCTACAAATAATTCCATATTATTTAAATTATGGATTTATTTTTGGATTTAAGTTTCTTCAGTAAGAGTAACAATTTTTACAAATATCGCATCTCGCCTAATCAAAAGCTAATAAGTGCTAATAATTTTAATTAAGCGGTAAAATGACATACTGGTATTATGAAATATAGTTATCTTTATTAGAGTATAATCGAAATCCAAATCTATCTAGCCCAATAACCAAACAGAGTTGTAGTAACACAGCAACACTGTAAATATATATATATATATATATATATATATATATATATATATATATATATATATTTAAATCGAAATATTAATCAATCTACTATCTTGACTAATGATTTAAATAGCCTGAATGACTTCTACTGATTTACTGAAACTACTTTTGTTAATAATGAAAAATCCGCTATTGCTTCAGAAATCGATCCGTACCGTGGAGACTAAACCGAAAGTCACGTTGCAACAAAATCAATATAACTCTTCCGCAAATACGAAACATAATTAAAAACGTTACAACTGACCAGAACATTTATTTTGATCTTTCGTGTCGACAAATCCCGTGAGAGCACCACAAATTGGCTTGAGGACTGTACCGGCTGAAGTTGCGTTACTAGATCGACGGAAGCGCTTAATACATATACAATGCAGACAATAAAATATATATATATATATATATATATATATATATATATATATATATATATAATATCTATATGTGATTGTTGGGTACTGGAAAATGAAATATGTCTGGTTCTTCTGGGGTAACTGGTGTTATATTATTGAGTTTATAAGTTTTTAATTCAAAATATTTATATTATATAATAACTATTATATACTTGTATTTTAAATACATGTTTATTAGTTCTTCTTGAACCTTTTGGTTTATCACCTAATCTGATGAATTTTATCGCTAAATGTAGTCTTATCTGAAGGATCTCTAGTTTATTGCCACATCTCTATGTATCTGCTAGATAGGATTATACATATGTGTAAAACATATGAATTAAATACATATGAACTAAATACCTTTTAAGTTAAATTAGTTAAATATATTTTTTATGCTGGATAATGTTTTCAGTTCTATTAAGTGTTTCGTTCTGATGAATGGTCATGTTGTTATTATGTTGGAAATGTACCCGAAAGCTTTTTTTAGCATTTCCTTTCTCTAGGAAGCATGTTCGAACAACAATTTCTGTATGTTGCAAAAGTAATATAGCCAACTGAATATACAGCTTAAATTAAGAAGCAAACAGCAAACAAACAATAAAAAAAATATATAAAAAGAAAGGACAAGTAAAATCAAACAATAAAATCCCTGAACGCAGCCTACGTAGGAAATCTAAAAATTACTAAGAAATTGGAAACGCATACAGTTTAAGAAAAAATGGATTTTATAATAATTATGAAACAATTTTAATTGGTGTGGTCGAATATTGAGAAACGATCATTAGAAAGATTTGTAGAAAAGGTCATTATATTATTAATCTTAAAAATAGTTTTTTTGATGAATAAAAACCGAATTAAAAATTTTTATTTAATTTAGCTGTATATTTATTGACTAATTATTAAAGTATAGGATCTTTCATAAAGCAGCCCAAAGTATCAAAAAAATCCATAATATTAATCCATTGTTTATATATTTGGTTACATCTGATTAACAAATTACTGTACTAAATAATCTGTTATAAAATAATTTACAGTTTGATTGTTGGTGTTTTTAAATTCACGTCGATTTTTTATAAAATTAAGATAAACATAACTACGGTAGCCGAGATAATGCACCGCGGACGTGCCGTCTAATGAATCTCTTCTGAGGATATAACGCTAATTTTATTATATTTTAACCTGAAATTCTTGCTGGGCGAGCCTTACAGCCGCAATCAAAAATATTAAATTAAATTATCACTAAGGTGCACATATAAATTGTATTACGAATATGTTTTATTTGGAACTAATAGAAAGTAGATATAAATATTCTACAATTAGTATTCTGTATTTAACATGATAATAAAACATGGCATATTAATACATTTCATAAATAAAAGTAGTGCTTTTTAAAAATATTCTGAACAACGTATCGTTTAGTTTAGAGCAACTAAAATTGTAATAAAAATTATCAATTAACATTGAAATGCACGAATTTAGACTAGCCCTGTTTATGAAAAATAATATACGTCTATTCGTTTGTATCATCCTCATACAATTTTCTATTTTCGTATAACAAGAGTGAAATTTGGTACGACGTAAATATCATAGTGTTGATAGTCTTAATTATTTCCGTCCGCCCAAAGCATTAAAAGGTAATATTATTTGATTGTTATATGCCATTTTTGTGAAAATAATGGTCCCAAGGATCCGGAATGATTGTCGTTAAGTTTCCAATTTTTAATTATCATAATGCACTTCATCGTAGACTAATTATCTCGAATATCATTTTGACTTAAATGAAATTAAACCTTGAAAATTGAAAAAAGTAAATTTATTAGGAATTATACCATAAATAGAATTCTATAGGTAAATATAAACTGGAGTGATATATGTTGGTTTACTATAAAAAACATATTGTGAAGTGCATGTACAATGATCATTGTTTAACCTTAAGAGTCTTTTATTGAGAATATTGCTATGGTATTTTATAATATATAAAAATTGATATTTTGTATTAACTTTACAATATATTGCCGAGTGTTGCCACGCAAGAAAATGACTTTGCGTCCCATACTGGCTATTCCTAGTCTTTCTTGGAACAGTTGTATTAAAGTTGAATTAAAATTGGTAGCCATAACAGTACACTTTGATTATCCTGCCATATGCATAGTAAAACTATATGGCCATGAATATTCCTCCTCGATTTTATTATGACTGACTATTCAAGATTAACCCATGACTTTTGGTACCTAGGTTTGTCATAATAGATTCACATTTCATTGCTAATAAACATACTCCACCGAAAATTTGCCCGTCGTCGTTTTTGCTGTCACATAATGAAATCGCTACATTGAAACAGTGCTAAATTGCATTTCCCAATTTCTAATTCCAATTTTTTATTTTTCCTTCAAAATATTTCCCATATGAATGAGTTGAAAGTGTGTGTCCAAAATGCAATTTTGAGTATTCGTATATATACACTCGAATCATTAATCTAATTAATTAAAAGGAAAAGTGTTCTTTTATATAAAAATTGTCAAACATTTTGAATTTAACAATTAGGTTTTGTCCCATTGACCAGCCAATAGATGTCGCTGATAAAAATACATACACTCACCTGATTTTAAGACTCATTGAAGGGCAAATGTTTGTGATATATTTTTCAGCTTCTGAGCCCATGAAACAAAACCATATCAGTCAATATCACTATTGCCGGCAATGTCCAAATTACTATTTAAAAATCTAAAAGTTTTATTTGAAACGATAAAAGCAATAATTGAAGAAATTTGGGGTTATATATAACTGACCGTCATTTTAAATTCAAACAAAAACATGCCTATTCTAACTTGAGGAAAATACAAGTAGGTGTACCACAGGATAATGTAATGGGACCAATTCTTTATCTGCTGTATTCCCAGACTTTCCTGCATTCAATGAAAATGTTGTTGCTACATTTGCAGATAGCACTGCATTCAGAAAAATGGATTAAAATAAATCAGTGTATATTAATTGCAGCAATAAAATAATCAAGAATAAGCCAGTATTCATAAATCGGCACTGCGAGGTATTGTTGAATTAGTATTGAACAAGGGCACCTCAATGATTTTTCAGCTCCTAGATAATTATGGCTTAGTCAGAAGATTAAACAGAATAGAGCCATTTGATTTAGTTCAGTGAAGTTATAGCCAAAATTCAGAGTCCATTAAAAACAGTGACATAAAAGTTAATCCCAAAGTGTCTATCCCAGTTTTATGCAGCGACGGATGATGTCGTTTCAGCCTGGAGGGAAAGGGAGAGGTTAACGGCGACGCGGTGCCAAGATTCCAGCATGTCGATCAGCTCGCGAACAACTCGTTGTTGCTTGTGGAATGATTGAGGCATGAAGTACTTGATTTCTGAAGTGTTAATTTCCCTATGAAATTGATTATTTCTGACAAACCATGGAGCGTTTAAGATTCTCCTGAGGAGCTTATTTTGGAAAACTTGAAGCCTTCCATCTACAAACTTGAAGTAGACATTACATCCGTAGAGGAGTACGGACTGAATTAATATCTTGTAAAATAATCATTTGATGGAGTTGTGGTGTCTATCTTAAATTGCGAGACGCGCAGTGCGTATGGATAATAATGGCCTGGGTTTTCAGGGGGTTGATTTGCCACTTCCAGAATTTGAACCACTTGACCGCATTATCAAGCTGCTTCTGTAAACGTTGTTCAATTGCAACTTCGAACCTGGAGGTCATCAAGTCTCTTTTTTCGACAGATCTCAAATAAAAAGGTTAAATAAGGCTGGGATCAGCGAGGAGCCTTGAGGTATGTCAGCGTCGATTTGTTTTCGGCTGGAAAATGTTTTCCTGATATTGACCTGGAAAGAGCTGTCCGATAGGTAGGACTTCATGAGAGCGATTTGGTCTTCTTGGAGGCCTAACCGCATACACTTACATGCATGTGGTGGTGCATGTAAGTGTATGCGGTTGCCGAGTTTGAGAAGGACCGGACGACGATCAGAGTCTAGTTTGTCAAGGATTCGAACTTCGGAAAGCTGATTTACGTCTTGAAGAATAAAGAAATCGAGGACTCACACTGTGCCTTAAGAAGCCGAACTGGGGTGATGGGTGGATTCATCTGGCAGAGCAAGACAGTAGCCCAGATCTGCATTTAGAACTATAATGGCGTTACCTGCGGGGTTCGCTCTGGAGCATACGTGGATGGTGGGTGTTGAAGTCGCCGCCTATAATTTTTGGAAATTTTCGTTCGAAGATTGATCGGTATTCTGTGTAGTTGAATGCAAAAGATTTCCTATACAGGGATGTAATAACGAAAGGACGGTCTTGGATATCGATTTTAATGGAGGTTGTTTTGGAGTTGTTTCCTGATGACGAGAGTAGGACTTCGAGTTTGACTTCTTTTCTGACGAGAAGCGCCACATCAACCAGGGGTTCTTTCAATTATCTAGACAAAAATGTGTTCGAAAGAGAGACTATATGAAGGTTTCGTTCGCAGCGACAACTACCTGAACAATTTGAAGTTTTATCCCGGATTTTAATTTCAATATTTGCACAAATTTAGGACATCAGGCGGCGACGTCGGCTTTGACGTGAATGACGCCATTGCATTGTTTGTAAACTCGCCTTTTGACTTTTTTAAATTTTTTTTATAGATAACGGATCAACCGTTTTAGAGAAAGTATCGGGTAATTCTCGGGAGCGCAGATAAGTTTGGGGAACTTGACTATCCCAGTGTAAGTATTTTATAATTTTAAAACGTCGTAAATTAGGATCAAAACAAATAGTTTACTAGTGTCAATTTACTACATTTAAATTAACATACTTGATACTAGTGATATTTATTAGATAGATAGGGACAGACTCTACTAGAGCCAGATTAAAGGTTTATTACGAAGTACTGATCACCTAGTGGTCGAAATTCCATCTTTTAATGAGCTAAATTATTAAATTTGTTTAATGTCACCAATGAATTGTTAAAAATAATAAAAATCAAAAGGCACTATGTCATATAATTCATGAGTTGAAATCATTTCATGATATTAAAAACAATTAAAATTAGGAAAGAAAATAAGAAAATTTTCAATAAAATAGAGAGTATTCTTTTTCAAAATATGCGTATTATAAATTCACCCTCTTAGTAAATACTTGATCCAACGGTTTTGTTTGACCATAGACCACATATTATAGAAATATATCCAACCCATAAATATCCAATAATATGAATAGTATTAACAGTTTGATAAGTTTTATATTTTTGAATTATTTGAATTAGTTTTTGAATAATATTTTTCATAATTGTATGGATAGAAATTAAATTTTAATTTTTGACGTTTGGTCCATACGGTCTAAAGTTTACGTCTAGGGACATATAGCGCAAAAGTTTCATACTATTAAACTAAGAGCGATATTTTCATCATAAATTTGTCACGTACAAATTAATCCTGTTCCTGAAATAATAACTGACAAATGTTGCAGAGCTCAACATTCGTTGCTGAAAATATTAGTACAGTACAGGAACTTTTGCCGGAGTTGCTGTCATTTTAATTATTGTTATGTCTCGCGAGTTCTCCAACATGGTATGTATTTTCTTTGTGATCAGATATCTCTATCAAGTTTATAACATTTTTCTCATTTTAATAACTGTTTGCTATTAGACAAACCGTTAAGATTATTTAAACCCTAACTATGTATGAAATAAAATTACAATTTTTTGTTAAACCATAAAAATTATAGTTAAATTTATAACAGATGTAGTTAATCTGTGTTAAATCGCATCGGGTACATTTATAAACGACTTCGAAGTCTAAACTATTTTTCTTCAGTGCGTTGAAAAAGTCTGATAATGTACCGAATAAATCGTATTTGCGGGAAGTTTAACTTCTATTTGAAAATGGCAGCTAAATATCATTAAATGTATGAAATAAAATTATAATTTTTTTTAAGTCATAAAAAATTATAGTTAGATTTATAACAGATGTAGTTAATCTGTGTTAAATCGCATCGGGTACATTTATAAACGACTTCGAAGTCTAAACAATTTTTCTTCAGTGCATTGAAAAAGTCTGATAATGTACCGAATAAATCGTATTTGCGGGAAGTTTAACTTCTGAAAATGGCAGCTAAATATCATTAAATGCACTGTGAAGCTTATGACATCCGGGCTCCATCAATTTAAAAATTCGAGTAGCAGTTTTGGCGATTTAAAACTGGTTATATTGACACCCGAGACAAGGGGTGTTCTGGATAACCAAAAACATTTGAAGACGAAGATTTAAAGGTATTACTCGATGCAACTATCAACAGGGATCATTGTTGACTACAAATGATGCGTTTAAACTGAGCACTGCGCAAGAAATGATCGGAATACAATTAAAGCTTTTTCAGGATGACAATACTTAATCACATGTTGTAAATGTAAAATCGATAAAAAATATTTGGAAACACTAAAACGGGAAGTGTTATTCAACTCGCCGTTTTTACAGATCTTGCGCCTTCTGCTCTTCATTTCTTATGAGCATACTAACAAAATGGTAAGTTCGTGGATAGCCTATATATATATGGAAAGATGGGAAAAGTAACGGATATCGTTGAACAATCCTTTGAATAAAACACATAGTAGGGAATTTTTCACAATAAAACTTGAAGTTTAGAAAAATCTTTTAAAACTAACTTATAGGTCTAATAGTATATATTTTCTAGTATTAATATGGCAAATGATTATTATTAGAACATTTTTTAATTACGTGTATTCATTAAGTCAAGACCTTAGGGAGGAATAAAACACATTCTTGTTCGCGTATTTACTTAATATTTTTAAAAAGAAAGAAATGGAGACTTGTTAAATGAACAGAAGTATAAACGATACTAACTAAGCAGTGATATATGAAATGCTTCCAGTAACTAGTAAAGTAGTAGTCGCAGGTTATGTTATTTATAACAATGGAAAAGCATTAATTTAAAATAATACCATCTTGGTTATACATTTTGGCATTATTGAGTTTTTATAATAACATTTGCGAAAATTTCATCCTAATATAGGTAAAGGAAATTTCAGAAAAACAAGAATGGTCTGCTCTCTGTTTTCAAGTTATTTTGATTTTTGCTCTCTGTTTATAAGTTATTTTTATTTTTGCAAGCTTTTTCAGATTCATAATATTAACATTAAGTCTGGTATATTTATTGATTTTCAATATAAATTTTAGGTGAAAATGTGTATAAAAATAACAATTATGAAATGAAAATACGAATATAAAATGAAATTAACTATATAGTTTGCATAGATCGAACACATTGGACAAATTAAATAAATCATGCATTATTAGTAATCATGCACGCAGTAACAGTAATTTGGTACTGTTTAACGGTTGATGCAACAAAATATGTATGATATATATGACAGTTTATTCCTTGAACCTTTTGTCAATTATTTTAATTATTTCCGTTTTAGACATAAGTTCTGAAAAATCTATAGTTCATTTAATGATTGTAAATATGGTATAATATTTTAATGTAATTTCTATATTGTAATATTTCCTAATTGTGTATTTTAATATACAAATATGTGTTATTCTTTCATACATATTTATGTTTATAATATAACATTAAGGAAAATCTGTATATCTTCTTATATTTGAAACTCTGAAGTAGTTACAGTTTTTAATACTATCTTCCTTATGATGCTTTTTATAATGTTTAGTGATGTAGTGTTTATAGAAATCAAACAAATGAGACTTCAAGAAGCTCGCGAGGAAATAAGACCACAAGAGCACACATGATTTAGACCAACATAGTGGTTGTCTACATAAAATTTCTGCACTTTAAGGGAGAACGTAGATATAAGGAATGTTCGATTGCCGTGTCTATTAATTTTTACTCTAATTTCAACTTATAGTCTGGTCCTCCCTGGATTATTACTTTCCTTCAAGCATCTTACCAGAGTTCAATGAGCTGCTTGAATAATTCATTTGAGAATCTGTATTCACCAAGAAGATGTCATCACTACACTACTTTTAAACATGGTAGAGGGTACAGTCACTATACACCAAGAAGTGATTAAAATGCTGCAAAGGTACTGACTAATTTAATGTTCACTAATGATGGCGTTTTATTCGATAATGCGGTTCTAAGTAAAGGAGTTCCCAACAATTTGTTTCAAATAAGTCAGCACCAGGACCATCTAAAATTTTTACATTAAAAAAGTTTTTATAAAACTCACCACAAATGGCTTGGAAATAATGTGATGCGGATAAAAGATACAAGAGAGCTATTACTTAAATAGTAACAACAAAATATTATTAAAAATTGTAATTTTATTTTCAATCTTAAATCTCGCTTTGTTTTACATAAAGTTGATGTTTCATAAATCATAAAAAGTCTAAAACATTGCGAATTATTTTGAATTGCTCGTATAGCCTGATATACATTTTTTGCGTAATACAAAAACCTACATAAAGCACCCAAAACTTTTCCCAGTGTTGATATATTGTTCGCTCGGAAGTTTATGACCAGTTATCCCATGTTAAACATGTTTCTTTCTAAACCCATATAGTCAATAAAACCACCGGCCCAAACCCTAATTACCATAATTTTCGAGTACTTTGCCTGACCAAACAAAAACTGACCTACTTTTAGAACTTTCTAAGAACGAAAGTGATCTCTGACAGGTTATAAAGCTATGCTAATTCGACAATTGAGATAAGTTTGTAATTTGATCGAATAATAAAACTTTATATAGTGCCAAACTGGGAATTGCATATCGATGTATTTAACTTTATATAGCTTGTGAAATGATGTAATTATAACAGAACAATAATAATAATTTAATTTGTAAATTAAGATTTCATTAAGCTTATATAATCCCCTCGATATTTTATAAAATATTTCAATATATTGATATATCCGAGTGTAAATAATTTTGGAATATCCCGAAATATCGATTTTTCTTCACATCAACCCTAATTTTTCATTAAACATTATTTTGTAAGAATTTTCAAAAATAGTTCGATACTCCATTCTAAAACTTTAGGTTTTAATACCTCTCTTAATTTTCAGCGAAAAACTTTTTGATGACCAAGGGGGAGAAATGTCAAAACAAAAGTTTGATATTCTACTTCAGAAACTCTCGGTTTTTAATAACGATATTCCAATTTGAAACTCAAACTTCGACGCTTTTAAAGCTCTCAATATTTAGAAAAACATATCGGAAAAAAGCAGGTAAAAACAACCATTTTTTTGCAAAACATCGATGACAGATCGAATTTTTTCAGCGTCTCTATTATGTAAGATGTAATAAAAAATCTATAATAAAATGCATAATGCAGTAAAATCCGCAATATTAATTAGTCTTAACTTTTCTTTATATACCATACGTTATATTATGTGATTGTATGTGTTTTGGTCAGCAAGATGTTGGTGATAATGCAAAGTGTTATTTTAAGCAACTATTAAATTAAATTGTTTTAAATTTATCTACATAATATAACAATTTTATATTTAGTATTATCGAGTTAACTCTCTTAATCTTTATATTCACTCTTAAAACTGCCATTTTTTGACATCCATTACATTTGATTTGCAGAAATTTTCCGCCAACACGCATCAAGGACCTTTAAAAGCTTATGATGATGATGCTCCATCATATTTTAATTATCAGTCTTGATACTCATGTCTTACTGTGCATTTCTTAAATACCTAGTGAATTAGGAGATGATAAAACCTGAGGGATTTTGAGGGATAGTAAAACCAAACCGTATTAGGCCGATTAAAGTGTGCTAAAAATATTTTTATGGATACTAATAGCATGATTTAATTAACACCGTTGTTTAGTAGAAACTACAATAAAAATATATATTTAGAAAACCTTTCATTTATACCTAACTTCATTTATTTAATAAACTGTATATTGACTTCACGATGTACCAGCAACTCCAAGCTAATGAAATTAATCAACATAAATCCAACCTTAATGGCGGTTAGAGTAATTAAGTATTAATAATAGAGATGAATAACCTGGAGAATGTGGTTGACCTGAAGGCGTGGATTACAGGATAATATACACGTGTAAAAGTTGACAATATAGAAAAACGAAGTTCAATACGGGGGTTTAGCAGTCTTTTCTTGCTTGTTATTATGTTAATTAAGTCGAATAAGTGACAACATCTATACGAGTTATTTATATGCAGAATATGTTTTAATTTCTGATTATAATTGCATATCCGAAAAAATATTATAAAAGTTTAAACGACCAAATCAAATAATTAATTAAATGTAATCTTATCGAGTGCGCCAGTTATGAAACATGTGGGGTTATTTTATTACACTTTTATTTATTCTTTTATTTTCATTGAAAGAAGTGGCCACTGAATTACGAAATCGATTACAAGCAATATTATCAGCCCAATTTTATTCTGATAAAATTGATGTTGCTGTGATTGATGAATCCAAGCGCATCACGTCAATCATCAGACACTATACCGATTTCTTAGAATATCTATTGCCTTGTTAATAGTTCTCACATATAATAAGATGAATAAACTTAACTGCAAATACAACTAATCATAATTTAACAATAAATATAATTATATTATAGATTATTTTTGAAAAGATTTGATGGTATATATATATATATACAGTCACGTTAGAGATATTTTTTGTTAGTTTTTGTTAGACTATAAAAATCTGACAGATCATAATAATCTCAGTATCGCCAATACTTAATAAGTGCTAATGTAAACCGATGCGATCAGCAATATTGATGAATAACCAACCAGTAGACTTGAAGAGTTGCAAAGGAATTACGAATGGTTGCGTTGACCACTGCGCCAACTAAGCCGGCAAAAACCTAAATTTTCTTTACATTTTTTTTAACTGAATATTTAACTAATGAAAACAATTTACACAAACCATTTCTCTATTATAACATAGCGGTCTATTAAATCGGTCGGGTTGTCTGTAATGAAGATGTAATATAGATGAAGCCCAAATCTCACATGTTTGTGTGTTATTTTAATTATCTGAGTAGGTGTAAAAACATATATATAATCAAATGTTGCAAAACCCATAAAACTCTTGTTCAGCAAAAGAAGTGGCAAATAGCTAACGAATGTAAAATTGTCTAGCTTAAAATATTATATCATAAGACTCTTGTTAACAAACGTAAATATAGTTCGTTCAATAAAACAGTGAACTCACGTAATCTTAATCGAATTGATCTCATCTAATTTGTATTCATGACGTCAAAACGTCGCAATGTTGCCGCATCAACTCTGAGTTTCAGTTCATTTTGGTTTTGACATACAAATAAAATAATTAAACGGTAAAAAATAAAAAAATATATTATTAATTTAAAATATACAGTTCTTCTAATGCATATATTATCAAAAGATTTAATACTAAGTAATTTTGATATCACTGCATTTCTCCTTAGTTTGTTCTCCTACTATCTATACACATAATTCTTGATAAAACTAGATTTAATCACTGCATGCTCCCTAATGCATTTGCCATATCTGCAAATCAGTTAGTATTTTTTCTCTCCTTGCGCATTTATAACCAAATGCTTATGTATATTCGGCACAATTACACACATTCTACAAAAACACTGTGCACTCTAGAATAATATTTCCTAGAGTTCTAGTATATTAATTATATCTCGCCTTTAGTTGTTACCATTTTTATCATGGTGTCGATTCCAGGATTTGTCAATTTCTTCTTCAATGTTCCTGATCGAGTTCATTCAAACCGAAGGGGTATTAACTATTCATGTTTCCAGCATAAAGAACAATATATCTGCAAAATATTAGGACTAATAAAACCTAAGGAGTTTTATTCCAACGTTTACATTTTTCCATCAACTTTTGTTGTCTTAACAGTTATTTTTATTATCATTTCGCCATGAATGACCCAATGTCCCATTCTACAATAACCATGCCTCATCTAAATACACAAATTGAAATAATATGGATTTCTTGACTTTATAAGGTCAATTGAAAACTCTCCGGCCTACCATAGTAAAACACATTTTTTTGGCAAAATAATTTTTTTTTATTCAACATAATTCCCTTCAAGGATGATACACTGATTACAACGAACCTCCAACTTTTCGATACAATTTCAGTAGTGCGATTTGTTCTTTGCTTCAAAATAGGCCACAGTTTCGCCGATCACCTCATCATTCGAAGAACATTTCTTCCTAGCGAGCGCTATTTTGAGATCTATGAACAGGAAATAGTCGCTGGGGATCAGATGTGGAGAATACGGTAGATGAGGAATTCTTTTTCTTCAAATGCGGCCGTTTTTCGGTGATTTCGTCCTTCAAAAGGTCCAATAACGCTATGTAATAGTCGCTGTTGATGGTCTTTCCTTTTTCAAGGTAGTCAATGAAAATGCGCATCCCAAAATACAGACGTCGTAAACTAGACAGCCGAGTGTTGCGTTTTCCCACACTTTGGAGCGGGTTCATCGTGTGCAGTCCACTCGGATGACTGTCGATTGGACTTCGAAGTGTAATGATGGAGCCATGTTTCATCTATTGTCATATATCGACGCAAAAACTCGGATTTATTACTCTTGATTATTTTCAAACACTGCTCCGATTTATCAACTTGTCGCTGTTTTTGGCCAAAAGTGAGCTTGCGTGTCACCCACTTTGCACAGAGCTTTCTCATACCCAAATATTCGTGAATGATATGATGTACACGTTCAGTTGATATCTTTAGAGTGTCTGCTGTCTCGTTCAATTAGAATTCAAAATGATTATTATTCAAAATTATGATTATTCAAAATCATTTTGTGGATTTTTAAATGTTTTTTTCGGTAACAACCTCTTTTGTGCGTCCACTGCGTTCACCGTCTTCGGTGCTCATTTCACCACGTCTAAACTTATCATACCAATCCTTGATTGTTGATTTTCCTGGTACAGTGTCTTTTTATCCATTTTTTTTTCACAATAAGAAAAGTTGCTTCACTCAGAATACTATAATTGACAGCTAATGATCCGATAGCTGTCAAATTTGTACATGCATCTTCTGAGGGTTAGTGCCAACTAAAAAATATATGGATTTAATTCCAGTAACACCATCTATGTCCAGCCAGGGACTTTTCAATTGACATGTTATTATATGCTTTTAAAAATTGTATTATTTTAAAGGTAATGTCTGGAAGTTTCATTCGACCCCTTCGTAGATTACCTTTACACCATTTAAATTCTATATTACCTAACAATGTATGAAATGTTGCTCTATATCACTCAAAGATCTGCATATATCTATGCTTTCTGTGGATACTTTTCAGATTAATATAATTTATTATTAATTTAATTATATTAAATTAACTTTATTTTGAAAAAACTTCCCACTGTTTTTATACATATCATATGTTTGATCTCTGATATTGACATTAAGCTGATCTTAATTCGCCACCCCCTTAGTATAAGGATGGTGATTTTTTGAGACATTTCAGTGACATTGTCTATAGTAATATTCCAATAAAAACCGCAGCAACTTAATAATTAACAGTAAAAATGCTTAAAGAGATAAGCATTTTTACTAACATAACTTTATTGGAATAATTTTATTGGAATTTTTTTCATCCATTTTCTCGTTCCTGTTCGAAGTAACTGATTAGAAACTCAATCTGTTCTGTCTGGCTTTGGCAATTCGAATCAGAGTTGTAATAAGCAGCGATTTAAAATTTATCAAAACACGTAAAGCGTTCACGTAACGTTTGTCGGTTTTTAACCTGTAGTTATTATTTTAAAGAATTTTTACAAATCTTTGACAACTGGAAGACCTTGGCAGGCTGATTCGGTTAGATGTTCGGACATATTAGACAGCATCTCTTTTTAAACAGAATAAGATGAGAAGGAAAATATTGTCTAATTCTAAAACGACATTAGAATGTGCGACAGGTACATATTGATGACGTAAGTTCACTGTTATTTTGAATATACTGTGTATATCAGTATTAGCGATTTTCTATAATCATTAAATGTTTCTCTTATTTTAAGTTTTTTGAGCTGAATTTTTTATTGAGTTTATATTTATAGTATTATATTATATAGTCAGTTAGTATTTAATCTTTTAGTTGTTTATTTTATAATAACTTTATTTTATATCTTTATTTGCATTTGCGGATAAGTTAAATCAATTATTATTAAAATGATACACGGTAATGTCGATTTAAGTGATATAAGTTCTAAGGACTGGAAAAATTTATGGCTGGTGTTAGGTACTGAAAGAAAACAGATCGCAATAAATTGAAATTAATACGTATTGGGCAAGCTTTGAACAGAAATAGTTATTATAGAGTTAATAATGGGATGGTAATTTTGCACCATGGGACCTTCGTTGCAATGGCAATTAAAAATGCTTAATTGAAAAGTTCGACCTTGCCGCCATATTCAGTTTATCGTCTAAAGGTTTTATTGGGCCTCGTTCAAGTCAAGACCAAAATGTTAATGAGGAATCTGTACGTATCCGAAAAATGTGTAATGCGACTGTTGCACTAGGAAGTGGCAATAATATATGTATATACACTGACGAGTATTTCTAAATAAAACTCAAAAGTAATTAAGCTATCGAAAAGCTTAAACAGGAAGAATGCACTCTCTCTATTCTCCAAACTTTACTAACCCTTATTCAAAGTTGTTTGGATTAATAGTGTATTATATTCCTATTTCGCTATTTCCAGGACATTTTATAAATTCCAAATTAATCTATACATTAGTTAGCTTAACTAAGAATGCATCCCTTTTTGAAGAAATCGGGAAGAATTTTGAGGCCTAAAATTTTAATACGCGCTACAAATCAGTAAATTCCACTAAAAGGAAGTCCGCCAAAATTAAGCAACCATGAATCAGCTCGGAGACAAAATATATAAACAAATATTTTAGGCTCTGGCCGACGCGCTACCAGCTCTTATGCGGTAGATTCGTCGTTTCGTCGTTTCTTTGTACGTATGAATTAGATGTTAATACCCCAAAATTTATAGAAAAGTCTTAATAACCCTTAGAATTGTCTCTAGTACAATAATATATTATGTCTCCAGAACCTTATCAATAACTTATCAAGGAATAAGTACCAGTTTTTAGTAAAAACAAGTTTTCCTCGCCGTTCTGTGTTAATCAGACATCCAGTTCAAATCTAAATATTTTGCATACAAAGAGAACAAGTCTCGTGTTCTTTTTGTATCTTATGTTTATGTTTTGTATGTATGTTTTACCTTCCGATAAAACGGACACATTAATATATTCTCTGTTTAAAAAATGTAAAGTGTAACTTTACATGATTATACTATTCTTATCGTTTTTATCCAGATTTGCCATCACTCTTTAATAGTTCCAACAATAGGGGAATAACCGGAAACTTAAATTCTTACTAAAATTCTTAAACAACATTACTTAAAATTAAATAATTTATTTAATATTGTTCTAACACGCTCACTTTATGTTTTAATATTCTTTCAAATGTAAAATCAAGGGGTCTATTTCTCGATTTAAACTTCCTATGCCGACATCTTGGGAAGCAGCCAGCCAAATTTCGTTTTTAAAAATTACGCGTCCGTGCGCGTTTTAACATCTAATTCATTTTAGGTTCCCTTAATAAATGTAATTCCTAACAAAACATAAACCGAATATTGCAGGTAATAAATACGTTAATTTGTGCATCAATAATAAATATGCATGTTTCATAAAATTTTAATTTCTTATTTATTGGTAAGCTTCAAATAATTGTATCTACTATCAGGAAAAAAATACAGTTACTGTTTTGAATATTTAGGAGTGGAATAGAATAAATAAGAAACGAAAGATACAATTTCACTTAAAAATGTGGATATGTTAAAGCAATTATTATTTTAGTCAGTATGGTGTATTTATTAGTTTTCAATATAAGTTTTAGGTGAGAAATATGGATAATAGATAATTATTATGTGAATACATAAATGGAGTAATGTAAATATGAAGCAGTTAAAATGAAGCTAACAGCATAATTAACATAGATGAAACAAATAGGACAAATAGAAGGGATTATGAATTCTTAACAGACATTTAAACGTCAATAGTTTATTTAATTAATATAAACACAATGCTTTAATAGATATTTATAAATTGTAGGACATAAATAACCTAATTATGTTCGTTATTGTTTTCATATACTTGCTAAAGTCAAATATGTGCTTCAAAATTGTTTTATTCATAAATTACCTCTTTTAATATACAAGCATGATTTACTTCATTTATTATTCCACCTTTGTGTTTTAACATAAAAGTCAAGAAAGACAAGTAATGAAATATAAGTATATATCAAATGCTTTGTGAGCAATATATGAGTGATATTGATGATGAAATTTTAGTTATGAAAATAATCTTACATATGATACTTTTGTTATAGTGCCTAATGGTGTAGTGATGGATATTAGATTTAATTAAATGTAATTCACAGAAGGTTAGTGACTTAAGAAAATATTGTTAAAATAAGTTTTAGTAGCATATCCCATATCATTTGTAAATTATAATCTTTATTATATGCAAAACATGATTACCTTAATAAATCATTGTCGAATTTGGAACACTAGATTAAGTCACTAGTTTAAGTAGATATATTTAAAAATATAATTTCTTTCAAGAGAGTGATTAATAGCTTATTTAATATTTCCATATTACTATAAGAAAAATGATTGAAAGTAATATATTGAAATGATATTTTAAATAAGAAAAGTTCAATTATGGTTAATTGTTCGTCAACAAGAGGTGCAAGACAAAATTTGCAATTTGCAATGCTCGAGAATTTGTTCACTGAACAATATTCAGTTGAGAAAGCGCAACACAGCTTTTGTGTTATAGATGCATACATGTAAATAGCCATTCGAGAGAACGACACGAAACTACAATACAGTGCAAATATCTTAAGCGCTTTATCAAACAAATGCAAATTTGTAATTATATCTAATATAATGCTATACATAGGGTATATGGAATATAGAATAATTTAATAGTAATTAGCAATAGTCTGGTTTCCGTATATTGTATGTAATGAAACGATTACTATATATATTATTAAGTTCTTTTACCTATGTAAATGTATAGTACCCTGCTTCGTATTTTCGTCAAATAAATGAATTATGACTAATTTTGTTCTCGAGTGTTGTAAATTTAAATCCCATTAATTAAGTAACCCATTTATTTAAGGCATAAGTTATTTAAATTATTTTCGATTTAATTTTATGATGAAAAGAAATATTGCAGTGGAGGCACGAATAAATTTATTCGTTGGAATAAGTGCATTGAGAATTATAGTAAAAATAAGCCAATTTAAAAATAAAAATCCTTTTTTTAATTTTTGTTTTGCGAATTTACCCAACTTAACAATTACCATAACTTTTATGCGATAGATTTGTGCATATATGTTTATTGGTGATTAATATGCAAGGTATCGATGTTAACAACTGTTAAAACAATTTAACTATTAAATCTAATGGGATTTTAATTTTTCATGACACTTATGGGATGACATTTTTCTATGAAATTGTCTAATGAAAAATATAAAATGTGATTCCGAAGTCCATAAAATACTTTTAAAAACCTATGGTGATACTGCGTTATATTTGAATTGTCGGTTTTGGTTTTTAAGATAAAATTAGCGATATTAGCTATAGGTGATATATTACTATTTAAAGCAAGATCAATTCTGAAGACATTAAACGATTATTATTAAGAGGACCAAACAATCTATAATGCTTTAATTCTTGTAATATTAGTACTGTAGGTAAAGTTTTGTATGCAAGTTCAAAGCTGAAATACAGTTTATAATAAATGTAATTAGAAAATGTTTCTTATATTAATAAGCATCAATTAATTATAAAGGATTTAAAAAAATTGAGTTGAATACAGTAGCCAGTTTAATAAACTGAAAAGCAACCAGTAACTGCACTATAAGGTAAGTAAATTAATTAACATAAACTGGCATCAACGCGAGGAAAATGTGCCCTTAACAGGATATTAATAGCTATTTTGTTAGTATTCATGTTCATATTATCGATGTGTAATTTTTGTTTTGGTTTTCGTATTGGCAGGTTATTAAAATATTTATGTACGTGCAGGGGATAGACATAATAACATTTTTTTGCATGCTGGCAATACTTCTTCCGTGTAAATAATGCACCGCGTATGTATTACTTCGTTTACATGCCAAGTAGAAGATATTTCAGTGATTTCTTATACAATAGCTAAAATAAGCGATTGGTGAAGAGCAAAGTTAACTGAGTGAGATCGATTAACATTAAAAACGATCGAAAAGGGCTGTAAAGGCGAAAGAAAACGCGGTAGTTTTAAGTTGCCTGTAGCCAGACAAAAGTAATAGTAGAACTAAATACTCACTTGGGAAATACCGCTTTGACAAAAACAGTACGGTTGGAGCTTCACGAGGCTAACACTCATGAAAGGACTACGAAACCAAAAAACTTTAGCGGTTACGAAACCCTTTATAACGAAAACCAACGCTAAGCTACAATAGAAGTGTTACAACAATTGTAAAATCTGGGGACGGGACGATTCACCGAATTTATATATAAAAAAACCCAAAGGAATGTTACGATCCGGACTAATTTCTGCAGTTTGCATTGTGGACGTTTCGTTATAATTTGTACGGCAATATCGTAATATTCAGCTGGTCCTCTCATTCACATCAATAGCCGGATTACTACGAATAAATATCTCATATCCCCAAGGATTATATTTTCTCTACGACTAGTATATTTCTTCCAAGCACTGTTAGTTAATAATGTGTCAAATATACATACAGCCAAAAAGTTCACTCCTAGTTTAAAGAGTATGAGAATATCACCAAATCATCTTTCCTGGTAAGCGCAATTGTCAGACCTCAACATAATTGAGCTGTTGTAGGGAGTTTTAGAGCAGAAATCCATTCTGGGGAGTATTTCTTTTATATCAAAAGCAAATAGTGCATAAATACGTTACTAATAAATATATGGTGTGTATAGGTATGGTGTTATTTATTATATTATTTTGACCACCCCTCTTTGTTTACTACCGTTCAAAAGTTTAGGAATAAAAAATATTTAATGTATTTTTTGTTAAATTTTCGCCTCATCACAATGTTTTCTCACAATTTTAATTACTTATCATTACATTCATTTTATTCGTTCGTAATTCTACGTCACTTTAGTGCTCGGAGTATTTTCCATACATTTAGTAAGTATTTGCAGGTGTGAAAAGGTCGACAGCCGTCAACACTTCTTCACTTTTCTATTAAGTTCCATGATAATTTCATTAACTGCAAGAAATTATTTCGTATTTGCTCTAGCAACCCCTGACATATTTAAAAAATGCTTAGAGTATGTGTTTCGTTAAAAAACAAAAGTTCGGCTAGATAGATTCATTACAGAAGGAATTGTATTTTTCTAATATATAATTATAAGTATTTTGGCTGGGCTTATTACCAAAATATCTCCAAATAATCAGGCTACTATGAAAACCGGTCTGCAGAGTGCATGCTTCTGAAGCCCAGTAGCTCTATGATCGTGGCGCAAAAATGTCTGTTATATCCAAATATTACAAATTTGGACTCATCCGTCTATAAAGCATTTTCTAGTTTTTGCATTTAGTTTTTATATCTTTTAGCCTACTTCAGTCTATTTCTTTTATGATTACAGTTAGTCTCTAATTCAAACTTTAATATCAACAGGTTTATTTAAATATTTATTGCAGTATGTTTTCATGGCAACTTAAAAATTGGATGTCAAACTTTTGAACGGTTATGTATTTAGGAAAGTGAAAAAACTCGCAGATGTACTAGAGTGTATTTGGTAGTAGTCTGGTTTGGTTTTATTTGGTATTCAAACTAATTTTACACGTATTGTTTGTGAGTGATTACCAAATACTTGCCATGCTAATTATTTCTTTCATAAGCTTGGAATCGTGATCTCGTTATTTCCTTAGCATTCGCCGAGATGACTTTGCGAGATGAAGTCAATGTTATGTTAAAATATAATACCAGATGAAAAATATAGTTTAATCATCAGTTATAATTTAAAAAATATTCCATCGTACAAAATGTAATAAAATTCATATTGTCAGAACAACATAAAAACAGTCAAAACCTTTGATTTACAAATAAATTTGTTATTATTGTCTGAGACTCTTGAATTAAGTGTTAAAAGCATTGATTACTTATAGTTAGCTACTTTTTACATCTAAAGATGCATTTTTTTTGATTTTTCTATTAAAAATGTATCTCGATTTCGCCTATTTAACTTACCTTTACTAACTAAATTCTAATGATGACACATAAGCGTAGTAATGAACATAAATTAGCACTTGGATGCATAAAAGAAGCAGAAATATTCAGAGAGCAAAATTACTTTTCTTAAAAAATTATTTTTTGAGTTAAATTAATGGAGGCCGAGAGCAGAGATCACGCTTTTTAAGTATGGTCGCTTATCTTGACGAAAGAACATTCAAATTGCTTCTATATTTTTGTGTTTACCTTATAAACCTTAAAATATTATTAATTTTTCCGGTGTTAATTTTATTATCATTTAAAAGTATTTTGCTAAGTTTTAAGAATTAAAAATTAATTTAAAATTGTTGCTTTTGGAAATTTTTTCAAAAGTGTTATATAACAAGTGTTGACAATATATTTCCATTATTATATTGGAGGTATAAATTACATCTATCCTTTTTTTATTAAGAATTGTGCATTTATGCTGAATGAACAGAATATAGTAGCATGCGTTTATTAGACAAATATTATATGTTTTAATATATTGGCTATTTTAAATAATATGACATTGTGCTTGTACCAGCATGCGATTTTCGTGAAGAAAGTAGTAAATTCAAATTGCTGCTTATTGAAGATTCCAAAGCTAGACAGAACTCCAATCAATTACTTCAAACAGAAACGACATAATGGAGGCCCCCTCTTGTCAGATTATCTAGTATCCTAAAATAATTAATATAGTCTTGGATTCACCGAAAAGAAACCATCCTTAAACGAAGCGGCTAATTAAGATCGGCTTTATGTTAGCTCTATCAAAGATCAAATATATGAAATATATATAAACGGTGAGTAGTTTTTCAAAATATAAACATTATTTGATACAAATATTTCAAAGAAAACTATAAGACCAAAAAGTATCAAAGTCTAATGGAACTTCCAGACATTACTATTTAGATGACACACATTGAAGAAGAAATTGACAAATGATGGAATCATGAGAAAATGTTAGATACATTGGAAGTTAACAGCTTAGTTATTCACTTGAATGGAGCTTTCTGAATATGGGATTATGATTCAAATCTTAAAATTTCCAAGACTAGAAGATGTAATGAGACTACAAACCACTAAAGGTGAACACATAATTAATATACAATAACTGTAGGAATGTAGAGTGTGAAATATTTATAGTCACAATGTGAAATTGTTCAGAATATACCTAACATTTGGTTAAAATGTGTGATGGGAGAGAGATTATTAACTGTTTTGCAGATATGGCAAATGCATTTGGGAGAATGCAGGGATTAAATCTATTTCTTTTCATCTCTTTCTTTCAAGAAATATGTATGCAGGTAAAAACAAAAGAAACTAAGGAGAAATACAGTGATTTCAAAATGATTAGAATGAAACACTGTACCGAAGGAAACTAAAAATAAGCGTAAATGGCAAATATGTTCTGAAATGATAGTAAAATATATTTCTTGGATATATAATTGTTAATTATGTAGGCCTCCAGGGGATACCACAACATAGAAAACGCACCTAGTATTCTAACTCATAGGTGATATGGAAAAGAGTTCAATGCAAAAATAATAAAACACAACCTTAACCTACAACGAATTATAACGGTATAATTAATTATAGTTCGAAAGTTCTTCGATAATATTTGCATTAGATGTACTATAATGTTAAAATAAATTATATTTGATAACGGTATTATTATTTAATAATTTCATTTAGATTAGAAGCCTTTGTTGGTCAGCATCAAGCACATGTCTTCAATTAAAATTAATTTCGTTTGAATTTAACCGTTCAAAATATAGAAAATCATCAACATTATTATTTACATGTCAGAAAACAAAACTAACAATGGTGTGAATCAAAAAGTATTACAATAACCACTAAAATTATGAAATAAAATTATTCATTCCAGCTCGAATTGAATATTCATAGGTCAGTCAAAATCTATCGCGTCAACTCGTATAGTTCTATTGTGCCATCTATTTGTTAGGCAGTATTTATTGCGGTATATGCTAGTTTGCCTGTTGTATTTGAATATTTGTTAAGGTCTTTAAAATATTTATATGAAAGCGTTTGTTAATTAAAACTTCCATCAAAAGCCTTGTTAATATATTATATTAAAAGTTATTAATTATTAAAGTACAATTTAAATTTGAACATTACGCGGTTAACCACATCTCAACTATTGACTTTCAGACTGCAGCTAGTTTTATTGTGGTACAGGAAACCAACACCTACATATTATACTTAGATTATACAGCTTGAGGGATATAAAGTTGAACGAGTAATAAGACGCAGGCTCACCCACAATTAAAGGACAAACAGAAGAAGATAAGACGGAAAAAAACTGTACCTAGCAGTCATCCAGTTTCTTCAAGAAACAATAAATAGTAACCTAAAATACCATAAAAAACCCAACATCAAAATTGTATTTAAACTACATAGGGAGATTTGTCAGGCACTCCCTAATCCCCAAAGTAAGAGGTTAAATAAAGCTTATTGGGCTCAATAAAGTCTAGCTTTAAGCTGCTTCACAGGGCTATTTTGAAATAAATATTTGACGTTTTTGAGTTTGTTTTGAGATTCGTGAATAAAAGATATTTTCAACTAAGATGGGGGATACAAAATCAACCCTATTTGATATACCAGCATTCATCCTCAATTTCTCTAGGTTATCCAGCAGTTAATCAAATTTGGTCAGATTTTTAGATATCCCGTACTAAAGATACACTTTATTCATTCTATAACTGCAAAACTTTGGCTAGCAATTACGACTCCAAATCAGAAGCCAATTGTTCATATGTTACAATGTATGTTTAGTAGATAAATTGTTAGTTAAGACTTAAATTGTTATATGTGATTTTTTTATAATAATATAAATAGAATAGTTCATTATCTAATGTAATAAAAGTTCCTGAATTACTCGTGACTATTAATTAGCGTTGGTAACTATCAACTGAAAATGGCTATTAACTGTTTTGTAATTCATTGCTTTATACTATGGACTGTTTCAATCGATATTTTCGGTCCGACTGATTTGGCATTTTAAAGATATTTAGTAGTAATTACACCATTTTTCTTAATTATCAAGTCATATATATAGAACATAAAATTAATTTTACATTATCGGATAGTTCGGAAAGGTACATCTCGGCCTCTCTTGTGGCACAATTGAAAAAAGTTATAAGCACATGTTGGAATGAATTAGAAATAAATCAACTACTTTCATTATATTATATCATTGTTTCCGCATATTAAAATACAATCAAACATATCTGAGATTATTATTCCATTCCTTTTTTAACTGCCATTTGCGAATTTAAAATGAACTGATCTGTCCGTTGGAGGGAAACAAATTATTATCCAGGTCATTTTCTCCCAAAATTAGTACGGGAAGGAATTCGCGCATCCTCGTCTGCTATCACGAAAAGAAAAACAAACGAAGCCTGGATTTGACTGAAATAGTATTTACTATTTTCAGTCGCTAGATTTTTTACTATCGAGTAATACAATTATTTTGCGATTATCGACTGTTTGTGCTATCTTCAGTTGACAGTTCCTAACGCTACTATTAACAATTCCTAATAACACTAATTTTGTATTGTTGTTTCAGGTTTAGTTCACCGGCCTTTTGAGTGTTGCTATTAGGAGGTAAGTATTCAGGAAAGTAAACATATATCAGTATACGAAAATCAATTTTCATGTTAAATATTATTCGGGACTTTTATATTAAAAAGGCAGGTAATGTTATTGAAAAGATGCATTATTCAAGACATATCTTTATCAAAAATTAATAGTGAAAATCCTATCTACGTTTTATAGTACAAAAAATAGGATTTCACTTTAACGTTTAGTATTATCGGAAACTGAAAAAAAAAACTGATTTACTAGCTGTTGTTTCATGTAATTAATAAAACATTTTATTAGGTGTTGTAATATGTTACATTTTAGCCGAAACCTCACGCCCGCAACTACTAAATTCCGCTTCTACGCTAAATATAATTCGTGTTTTCGATTTAACTCGTCGGGTTGTAAATAAAGCCCGATCTAATCCGGTTTGTGTGTTAATATCCGAACCGAAGTACCACCTGGAATCGTAAAATTATTTATTAAACTGCGAAACATCTACAATATTCCCGAAAGTGTAAGATAGCAAATTAATCAACGTAAGCTCTTACTTTAACTAGCAAAAACAAGTGACTACTATCCTAAACATGAATAATCGTGTGAAAACATTGTTTGTGAGAATAGAGATTACATGTCGGGGTTTATGTGTTTTTTCTAGCATGAAGATTTTCTTTGCATAAATATGATACATCCATGGTTATATGTTAAATATTTTACAAAACATCATACAACATATTATATTTTAGCTACATAAACCGTTTTATAAGTTTTTAGACAAATACAGAAAAAGAATTGTCAGTCATTAAAAAATTCAATCAGTTAATTGACGGCCTTATTATTTAGTTTCTAAAATAAGTTCCTTGTGCGATTTTAAGGTGTGGGCCTTAAATTTCACCAGCTTCTCAGCAAATTTATTTCACATAAATATTAGGTGCTTGCATTATTTTGTTCAGCGATATCTATTATTTAAAATACAAGAGTTGAATTTAAACAATTGTTGCACAACCTAGTCTAACTGTTAACTTTAATAGTTTTGACTTTATGATATATAAAATGATTTCTATTTAATAATATTGAATTATGCTATCTTTGTAAACAGACTAATCATACATTTTTAGAAACTTATAAGGATCTGCTATATCGCAATTTTCACCAAATGATCCGGTCAGCCAGTCTTAACAATTTAAAACATGTGATTTTGATGTAAATGACAGAAGGCTGTCAAAAAAGTAGATGGACAATGAAATGCTATACTTATTGGGCGGACATCCAGCTTAAAGTTACAGAAATACTTCAAGCAGTGTAGACAGTGATGAATCATCCGTTTTTTGATGTTAATATGCGACAGGAAAGATCCTAAAGAAGGAAAAAATTACTATCACATTGAAATTTGGGTATATGGCAATGCAAAATAGATTTACAGCGACGATTCTAATTGAAATTAGCCATGATTTTATATATTTAAGTCGATCGAGCATTATAATCTAAGTAGGACCCGTCAGGCTTCATCAAGATGGCCAGGCTTAGGTGAATCTAAGTTCCGCTTATTCGACTTAGGGTTCTTCAAGCTTTGATTCTGAAGGCTGGGCAACATAGTTCATTTGAAAATATTTCTTGATGCTTATCGAAAGGTTTGTATAAAAATCCGAAATGGAGGCTTTATAATCTTATGTAAATTTTCTCCTGGACTTGATCCAGTTTTGATCATTCGTTTCTTAGATGGTTCGATTTTATTTCGTCTTTATACTCGTCAAAAATTCACAAATGGAACTTAGTTTCCGCAGTTAATTCTTGTGTATAGATATTAGATATATAGCAGATCCTTATGGATGTTGTCAGCAGACCAATTCCGACACTAGCTTCCATTTAATATTACTCACCAAAACCACTACAAAATTTCCCTTTTAAAAGTAAAAGTAAAATATAACAAATATAGTTTGGTATTTCAATTTTTAACTGACTAAATAAATAATATTACCATTTTATCTAAAATATTCTATTGACTATTAGTTTTCAAATGTATGTTATAGTGTTGTTTTATAAAATAAGTGTTACTGGATATATGCGTCTATATATTTTGCCAACATTATATTACTAAATTATTTGGTTGAATAAATAAAGCCGTCAATATAATGATGCAGGCAATTTAGTTTAAAAAGCACTGAAGCTGAAGATTGCTTGGAAATCGATTAAAACTCTTATAAATAAATATTTCAGCCCTTAGTTTAATAGTAACTTATTAAAATATAGTAGTAGTAAGAGCATTTATGGTTTTAACTAATTTTAAATTAAAATTTTAGTTAACAGAAATAAAGTTTTTAATCAATACTTTATTTATGGATGCAGATATTTTGTTTTGGTTAGTTGAGTTTAAATGTGAAGGAGAATAATGTTTTAACACAAGGACAGCGTAACATATAATATTTTATTAAACATTAAATTAATATATTATTGTGTTCAAAAAATAATAACGAACAAACTAGTTGAAGTCGTTTTTTCGGTTCGGTAATAATCATCTTAATCTAAATGGATTTTCCATCAGTTTTTTTTTAATTTAAAGGATAGATAGTCCAACGAAACTAATCAGAATATAAAGTATATAATTTAATCATCAACATAACTAGAGATGGCTGAAATTTATTACATTTTTAGATGGTTTAATGATTTTCTATTATGTTTATATTTCTATTATACTACTTATATTTTAGAAAACCAAAGCACTTATAATATAATGAGCACATGGCTTCATGTATTAGTAATAAATACAAATAAAAACTTATCTAACGGTGTTGAGATCATGTCTGTGATCGATCTAATAAATAATTTTGCGGACGGGTATGTAAGACACTTGTAAATATGTACTTAACGGTTATAAACAAGTTGTAAACAGAAGAAGCGGAGATATAGTATTTTTTGCCTTCTGTTTGTCTTCTTGTTGCCTATTGTATACTAAAAAGAGACATAGAAGATAATAGAAAGAGATAAAATGCTGTCTGATGCTTTCGGACATATAATCGAGTAAGCCTATAAAAAATCGAATGACATATGTTTGGAAAATAGGGTATTGGTACTATTAAATATTAAATTGCTGTGCTTTTTTTGCAAATATGTTTAGCATGTTGCAGCTACATTGAATATTAGTATGGGTAATGTGATTGAAATTTCTGAAAAATAAAGAAAATTTTTCACCAGCGTTCACATACGAAGCGGGTGACAAATCAAGATCACATTTTTAATACAATTGTGAGTAATGGGTACAATTATGCCAGCGAAAAACATTAGTTTCGGAAGTATCTGTATAGAATTTAGGGATTCGCAGCTGTTTGAGGGATATAAGTCATCCCATTATATATTATAATGGGATGACTTACATCTTATATCCTATTATACAGTTAAGAAAAATATGATTTAAATAGTGTAAAGATATGGGGAGGTCTAATTGAATTTTTTTACTTTGCTTTTAAAATATTTAAAAGCATACAATAAATTAAGCGAAATTTCCTATTTCAATTTATTTTGTATTGGAACATGGATGTTTCAAAATGGAACATTGGGCCACTCTTCGGAAAACGTTAATAAAAATAGTGTAAGGACAGCAAAAGTTGATAAGAAAAAGTAAAATTTAGAAAAGCGTTTGATTATGTTTTCTTAGTAATAATAATTTTAATAATTTCTTCAAGCTTGAGAATCAACTGTTAAAAAATCTGGAGGAACGATCAGTTATTGTTGTGGAAAATGCACCATGCTGTAATGAGTAATGACTTATACAGATGCCGAAAAATAACGATATAGAGGTATTTTTGACAGATATTCTTTGGCCGATATTTCGATACTTTTGTTTACTATAATTTCTTGATATTAAAAAAAAATTTTAAAGGTTTATTAAAAATTTCCCTACTTTTTAAAATATTTAGAGAATATCGATATTTTTTTTAACGATATGCCACTACATCACTGCATATTCAATCAAATCGAATTGTTGTAGGGCGGATAACGATATACAAGCAAGAGCCATTCAAAAAGAAGGATTTTCTGTAATAAAACCCTTCGGTTTGGATGAACTCCATCAGATACACAGACGAAGAAATTGGCAAATGGTTGAATTGCGAATAAATATTAGATATATTAGAAGTTAACATTTTAGTTATTAACATGAAGAGTGACTCCGAAAGTGAGAGTAGCCGAATGAAAACTTCCTGGTTGTGGAATTATGATTGAAAACTGAGGTGGCAAAACATGGTAATGAGTGTGGAAAAAAATTAAAATGAATGTTGAATTAATTGATTAATTCATAAACTGATTTTCCGGAACGCTGGTTCAGTAAGATTAAAAATAAGTTCTTCTTGGAGATGTCAGTCATTCACGAAACTGACATCAATTAGTTCGTGGGTAACTTTATAAATAATATAACTGTTTCTTAATTACTTATATTACTTATGAATACAGCTACAATACAATAGAATACTATAAATACCAGAACTATAGTCGATCATATGGATCGATATTAATATGCAAATTTAGACTAATAACTAGTCGTGAAGGACAACATGAACATACCGTACTGTGCATACCGTGAATGCCTGCGAAACTTTTTTTTTTCGTTTGCTAGAATGACCAGCTAGAACCAACTGGTCTTCGTCTGATGTCGCTTCAGCTTCGGGATATGATTTTGTTTTGCGGGCGACGCAGACCCTGGGTTAGGACTGGGGCTGTCGTAGTTTGTTTACCGGGATTTGTGGCCGGGCAGGGATTTTATAAAGGTGTTATCGTGTTCTAAGGTTTCGATGGAGAACATCACACTGAGCATGTTTATGAAAATTTTCACAAACGGGATGCCTGATTCGAGGTGTGTAGTAACGTTCCTCATAAACCATGGGGCTTTGAGTAACGCACGGACATTTTAGGATTGAAACACTTGGAGTAGTTGAAGTTGTCTCTCCGAGACATACTTGTACCACACCTGTGCTCCATTGAGGCAGATTGGACGGACTAGCATTTTATACAGAGTCGCTTTCTGTGGAATTGGGAGTTTGCTTTTTCTGCAGGGTAGATGAAATAATAGGCTGTACACGCCATTTTCTTTGCAAATGGCGTGCTGAATTTGGGCAGACTATTGGAATCTGCGGTCGAACTAGAAATCGAGCTATGAGACTTTCTGGAGCCATGGAATAGGAACTTTATCGTTTTGGAGACGATAGGTGCGAAACTCCTTCTTGCGGTGGAACAGAATAGCCTGAGTTTTGCTCGGGTTAATCTGAATATCATCTGAATGGTGACCGCCAGAATTTGTACCAGGCTATCGCTTGGTTCAGTTGTATATGGAGTCTATTGCGTATTGCGTCGGGACAGTATCCCATTGTGATGAAAGCGGTATCATCTGCATAAAATGCTGTGTGGGAAAGTTTGTGGAGCAGGAAATCAGCCATATAAAGGTTGAATAGGGCTGGGACTAATGGAGCCCCTTAAGCGACTCCTGCGGAGATTTGTTTACAATAGGAGGCTGCGTCACCGATCCTCACCTAAAAGGACCTACCATCCAAGTATGAATCTATCAGGGATATTAGGTCATTCGGTAGACCTAGTTGTTCAGCTTTAAATATTAGACCGTAGTGCCATACTTGGTCGAAAGCTTTGGAGACATCTAAGAAGATGGCTTTTTCTGTTTTTCGACCTTTTATCATTGCCTGGTGGATAGTTGCTTCGACGCGGGCAGCTTGATGGAGGCATGAATGTTTAGCACGGAAACCGAATTGTTTGTTCTGGATCATGTGATGTGCGTCTGTAAAATCGTATAATGCGTTTAATATCGCTTTTTCGGCAAATTTGGAGGGTGAACTATCAGGCTGATAGGCCTGTAGTCCGAAGGGTTAGACTTGGCATTTTTTAGGAATAACAGCGACAAGCGCATGTTTCCAGGACTTTGGGAAATTATTTAACCTCAGTATGGAGTTGATAATGTTGGCAAGTTCAGATAGTTGCTTGCTAGTGAGGTTTTTTAGATGGTTTATTGTTACACTATCTGGGCCTGGAGATTATTTGCAGGACAGACATTTTATGGAGAGCTGAAGGTCTCTGGGAGAAACTATGCTTTTTAGAAGATGAACTGACTGGAAATCTTTCCTCTTTAGAGAGGGAAAAGTGTCGTGTATGATGGATAATGTCTGTTGAGGTGGGCCCAGAGATGGATTGAATTTCATTTGATTCTCGAACGCGTTTGCGAGGAGCTCGGCTTTTTCTGGATTTGTGAAGGCGATATCCCTAGAGCAGTCAGAGGAGGGATTGAGTTGGAATATTTCCCCATTATGCTTTTGGCGGCGCGCCAGAGGTCATTTTGGGTAGAGGGGTTGCCTAGCTTTTGAAGAAATGATTCCCATTTCTTCTCATTCGAGGCTCTAACACTGTCCCTGACTTCTTTTTTATTGCGCGCTGCGCCGTGCGTTTGTCCTCCGTGTCCATTGTGGCCCGGGCTCTTCTCTCTAATCGGTTCTTGTGCCTGATTAGTTCTTTTAATTCTCTACTACTACTTCGCTACTTGTTTTAATTGCTCTGTCTGCGGCTGTCTGAATATCTAGAGTGAGTTTGGATACTGCATTTTCTAGATCGTCTGAAGAATTAATACTTGGGATAGGTCTCGTCCGTTGAAGCTCGAGTTGAAACAAACTCCAGTCAGTGGTTTTCATGGGTTTAGGGACAATGGAAATCAGTGAAAAGTCGCTGATGGTGAGGAGGATTAACCTGTGATGGGAATCGAGATCTTGGAGTACTTGCAGGTCAGAGGCTTGATTCGAATTTTGGTAGATGAAAAAGTCAATTATTGTTGGTCGATTGGAGGAGTAGTGAGTTGGTTCGCTTGGAGCAATTAGCCCAATTTCCATCTCATCAGTGAAAAGTCGCTGATGGTGAGGAGGATTAACCTGTGATGGGAATCGAGATCTTGGAGTACTTGGAGGTCAGAGGCTTGATTCGAATTTTGGTAGATAAAAAAGTCAATTATTGTTGGTCGATTGGAGGAGTAGTGAGTTGGTTCGCTTGGAGCAATTAGCCCAATTTCCATCTCATCCATTATTCTGGCGATGCCCGCACCAGCAGTGTTTGATCTGCTTGTGCTCCAAAGTGGGTGGTGTGCATTAAAATCTCCCCCGGTGAATTTGGAGGTATTTCCTTGAAATAATCGCTTAAATTCATCTTCAATAAATCTATCGTTTTTCCGATAGATTGATGTGAATTGAATTCGCCTGCTATTTGATTCGATTGCTATGGAAGTATGTTCAAGACTTGAGAGAGACTGCGATTGCAGTTTAACAGCGATGGCTGTGCCACCGCCGTGGCCTGTTATTCTGTCGTTTCGATAAATTGAGTAATTAGGAATCTTAAAGCGGATGGAGTGTTTCAGAAACGTTTCCTGGAGAGGCAATATGTCGACATTATGAGTCCTCAGTGCGGTGATAATTTCCTCCTTCCTACCACGCACGGAAAATGCATTCCATCGTGGATAGGAATTAACCATGGCAAGCCGATAGTAATTCTTCCAGTAGCTGTATACTGATGGCGTTGAAAATGGTCTCCTTGATCATCTGAAGATATTCTGGAGGGTATTTTGCCAATGGAGATCGGGTTTGTGTTGTTGTGGAAGGACCAGCCAGAAGACTGTTATCCTGAGTTTCCCATACATGAGCGGGAGGAGGGATTTGGATGGTCTTTTAGATTTGGATGTTTTTGGAGTAGGTCGACATTTGCATCCCGAGTAATTTGCGGTGTGTAGTTCTCCACAGTTGGCGCATTTTGGCGGGGAATTTCTGTCTTTGAGACAGGTGCGTGAGTCGTGTTCCACCACCTGAAACATTGGGCGGTCGACCGCGAAGAAACGGCGTTCTTCTCGTGGAACAACTACTTGCACGATGGCGATTGGTTTTCCCCTCTTTGTTTTCTACCGTTCTACATGGATTGGATTGAAACCAAGCTTCATGAGCCTGCGAACCTCTTGGTTCGCCCTATTTAAGGTGGTGTGTATGCCACACCCACTCTGAAACTATACGGTATCCTACGGTCACATATTCGTGGAACCAATAGCCCACGTATACGGGTTCTTCTTTACCCAAACAAAATAGATGCCAGGCTGTGACAATAATATATTCTACCAGAGAGACCCAAAATACTGTCATAAAGCTATAAAAAGGCAGATGTTATGAAAACAATATTTTGAGAAATACATATAAGAATTTTATAAACATACTAAACAATTTTTCTAATTTATCTCTCTGACGTCCTGAACAATGAGTATATGATTAATATCTCTACTTTAAAAACTGTACTGTAAAATGTGAAAGATTTCCATGCATGGCTGTTGGCGTAATTGTTCAGATTTTATATAATCGTTTGGTTAAAATGTATGAGGAGAGAATGAGTACTAACTGTTTAGCAGATATGGCAAGTGAGTTGGTGGATTAGGCTTCCAGGGGATACCACTATATAAAAAAGGCGCTTAGAAGTCTACCTCTTAATCCGTGCCGAAAAGAGTCAAAGGTAAATAATTAAGTGTCCTTACAAACAGCTCTAACCTACAAACTATTGTATGATAGTATATAAGTCCTTCGATAATATGTGGACCAGATGGATTATAACGTAAAAATAAATTATATTTAGTAATATTATTTTTGCTGAACTATTTTATTTGTATTAGAATTTGTCATATATAAGAGCCAAAATGAACTAAATATTAAGGCTGATGTGACTCTATAAAAGGTGTTTAATTCCACAGACTCTTTAACCAAAGCGAAAAATATAATCTCTTCTTTCATACGTGCTATTTTAAACTAACAGTCAGCTGATTCATGTTATTTATTTACAAAACGATCAGATCAGGGAGAACAGTATGAAACATGTCATTATGCAAAATTATTTATTTTGGACAGAACGTGTCAGTGCCAATGTGTTAATTTGCCGATTAAATATAATTGACTTACATTCCTTGTAATTAGTTTTATTAAGAACAAGGTTTCTGAATTAGAGTTCGAAAGAGAACACTACCTTGAGGTATAAACTTTTAGAACATGTCTGAAATTAGATTAGCTCATAACTTTTCTTGATCCATTGTGTGTCCAGTATATAACTTAACTAATTCTGTACGTAAGGTAAATAAAGGTATTCATTCATTCATTAAGTGTAATCGTTATATTACCATCTTAATGTGTATTTAGTACTTTATAAATACACACGAAAAAATATTGTATTTGATCTTTTCAATTTTTACTCGCTATATTATTATACGTATTATTTTTGAATTTGGTTCGTTGTTATAGTAGAATTTCGTTAAAATTTTTATTATATTAATTTTCTTTAATTATAAGTTTGCTTCAATTTTTTATATTCTGTTAATCAATTTTATTTATTAATGATTTATTCATGGTCAATATTAGGATATACAAAGATATCTGGAAGAAAAAGAAAGAAAGAAGAAAAATTAAAAGGTAAAGTTAAAAATGTACTTACATACAGTCTTTATTGAAAGTATCATGACTGAGTAGCATGTCCAATCGATTCATTATCAAAATGTTTGTTTATTAAGCAAACATTTTAGGTTGGAGTATACTGATCAATAAAGCGCATTTTTGTATAAATAGGTGCGTTTACAAGCATAATTGCAGTACATAAAACAGTGCAAATCAACAGGAGATTCATCAGGAGGAATTTAATCCACAAATAGTGTTTGTTGCTAATTCAGCGTTGTAATTTTCATTGCTCTAGAGTTTTTCGTCCCCTAACTGCCAAGCTGTGATATTCTATTTGAACTATTCGAGAATGTATCTCTTTCTCGCATAGGTGATAAAGTGATATTCAAGATCGTCCTTTTTAACCTAGGTAGAGTTTTTATTGGCAAGTTTTCTGAAGACACAGGTCTGTGTCAATAACTCTATTCGATTAATGTTCGTAAAGTTTAGGTTATATTTAAAGACGATAAACTGAGTATGACCCAGGTCATTGCTCAAATTTAGTAGAATTCGAATACGAATAACTGAAAAGTATTTAGCACTAAGCAGTATTTGAATAGTAACAGTTTTTCCAAATAAAATATAATGTTACTAATTCCTCAGTTACTATTTATTACAGTCTATATTAACATGGACGGATATTTAAAAATATAATTTTTCTAATATATAGTTAAAATATTAATTTTTAATTACCCTTTTTAACAAATGATTAGTAAAATAAATTCGTTTGATTGAAACAAAATTTTTACTTTCTTCTGTTTCAAATAATCTTCACTCAAAAGTAAACATATTTAACAGATTCTTGATAACAAATTCAGAAATATTAACCTCAGAATTAAACCTCAATCTTGGGAAAGGAATATTTTCTAAAACTTGAACTCAAGAAGCTTGTTCCCAATAAAACTAATTAGAAAAACTGTTAGTAAACTACTTCATTTCACAAATTACTGCAGTAGTTACTTTTCCCATCGTAAAGGAAATCGCTCTGCATAACGTTGCTTTTCTCCTTATAATCCCTCCCATGAAAGCTTTTCCAATCGTTTTCCATCTTGTCGTTTATTTTCTAGCTCGGTCCAACTAGAAAACCTTTTAACGCTCTTTGGGACTCCAAATTCGAAACAAGCCCTTGATGTAATAATTTTTCGTTACTAAAATTGTGGATGTTTTCGTTATAAAGTTTCTTAATAAGGAAACTAAACAAAAAAACTATTGATTAAAGTATATGCGCCACCTTTATTTTATTAATATTAAATTACTCTTACGAAAAAATAACGTTCAATAAAATATATTATATTAGCCAGATTGGAATGATGATTAGGTACCAGGTAGTCGTACTTTTTAAGAGGGAGGTCTAAAGGATAATAATTTATGGTGTTTGTTTACAATATTGTAAATAATCTGATGCTAACATATTTTATACGAGTTTCTATTCTAGAGTTTCTATCTGCGTTTGGTTCTCAGAGAAGAACTTATCATTCTTAGATTATATTTCTGCTCATCTGCCATTTTCAAGTCTTGCTTTTTGTTTCTAATTATTATATCATGAGTGAACTTGTTGCCGACCGCGATTTATATACACGAGCGCGGTTATATGTCATTGCACTCGATTGATTTTGGACTTCTAGTGTATCGATTCACTTGGTTGACTTCAGTTTGTAGCGCTGGTTTTCAGTATACTGGTAGACATTACGTATAGTCTTCTCTTATTTTTACCCAATAGATAAGTGGCTATTTCTGCATTATATCTGCGTCGATCAATATTTTGTATAATAAATAGACTAAATTTTCACTAAGATAAATAAATATATTTAGAGTAAAATTGACAGTATTTCAAAACATTATTGTGTTTTGGTAATGTTATTTATTTAATATGTTACTGTATATTAACACACACACTATTATGTAACATACACTATATCCTACAAAGATCTAAATCAGCAAATATCTGCGAGGCTCGGTGAATGTATTAGTGTTATGAGAATTAATTTCAGTTTAGCTTGATCTGTCGAAGACAACACGCTTTATATTACTTTTATTATAACCCCTTTCAATTTCATCAATACAATATATTATTTAGTTTTCTATATATAGCAACCGCCATTATTGCGCCGGTTACCATGACAATACCGCTCTGACAGATATGCACACCAGTTGAAACAAAAAATCTTTAAAAAGTTTATCAAACCTTATAGAAGACACCTACTATGTCTAATTGTGACTATAAGCATAAGGCTTCTTAACCAAGACGGTTTGGATTTTTGTTTTGGATTAACAATTATGTAAAAAAAAATAAGTGAAATTTTTGTTTATAATCTTATAATAATATTAACAATCTGTTATAGCTAACTTTATAGACCAAGGTGAGATAAAGTCTATGGAAGCAAGCCAAATATTTCATACCATACTTAGAAATGTCGTCAAGATTATTTGATGATGTTGTGTATATGTCCTTAAGCTATCTGCCTTATTTTGTTCCTAGATTCCGCTATGTCAATATTATACTAGTCATTTTACTATAATAATATTCATTAAATTCTTATTATTTTATTATAAATTCTTTTATTTTTTTATATTATATTAATATTCTATATTCTTTTATATAAATTATATTCTTTTAACAATTTTTCGCTGCAAAATACTTAATAATTTTCAGCATAAAGAGTTATAATTATTAGTTTAAGAATATGAATCTTGTGTATATGACATATTTTTGGATTAAAGAATTTATTAGAATATTGGTGTTATTGAATTCTATTTCATCTTTTCTCTCATAAATTGAATTGTTATTCATGTTTCATTGGTCCATGTAATGTGACGTCAGGAATAGCACGTGACGCACCTGAATTGCACATCTTATCAAAGAACCAATAAAATGTCTTCACAGCAAACTATTTTGTTTATAGATGCCTATAATAGAGGCCTATTAAGTTTCCTCTTTATTATTATAAATTCTATGACTATTTAACCATTTTTGAATCCACATAACAAATTAAAAGAACTCACTAAAATCGGACCAATCATTCAATCATTTGAGAGGGTACACTCTGGGGTACACACGGAAGACACTACAATTTTATATATATATATATATATATATATATATATATATATAAATATATATGTATATATATATATATATATATATATATATATATATATATATATATATATATAAATAAATTCCAAAAAAATAGCTCATTTTATATGTTCTGTCTTGATAAGCATATATTAAAAACCTATTGTCTTGGAAAATTTTCCAGCGAAACTTTAGCTGCCGTGTAGGAAAAGTATTATAGCAAGTGATTTTGTTCAATTTGTAACCACAAAGAACTTTAAAAGGTTTTCTGACCGGGCCCGGTGTTGAAAAATAAATGATCGACCAAATGGAAAACGATCGGGAAGTTTTCCGGAACGAGAAAATAAAAGAAAAATAAAAGTTATGTAGAGCAATTGGACTCTTGATAAAAGGTATAAGCACAATATTGGAAGAGTTATAGTAACGTTTTCCCTTAAACGGTTCGATATGTTTTTTTCAAAACGACTTCGATGATTTGCACATTTAATTTTGAATATATGAGATTTAATGTAAAAATATAATATAACATTAAATTAAATCGTAATTATTATTACAATCAGAAAGGAATGTATGAATATTGCAATGTATGTATGAATTCCACAAATGTATAAACATAATTTTTTTATATAATTTACATCTTACATTACATAGCTTAGTAAAATGTTAATTTACAAATTATTATTGTTCTATTGTACTTGCATCTATATACAAGCAAGTCGAGTATGGCATAAATACATCAATATTATATAAATACCCAAATTAATATAAAATTAAATTACCTAAGCTAAATTTAAGGGTAACACTTATACCGGTGTATACCGTATCACCGGTGTTGTCCAGTAGCTGCATTGCTTTCACATTGCTTTTATTTAGTAACCTTATATAATGTTTTAAATCGAAATCTTGGATTAGTAAGTAAATTAATTAAATTTCGAAGTCATCGGGCAGCTCTTTGCTGTTTATATACTATGTTTATATAATAAGCATTGCTAAAAATTTATCAATACACTTTGTTTCAGCAGTGTTGGATTACTAGGTGGTTTGATGCAACCCTATTTTTGCACCACATAGTTCTAATTTAACTTTATTATTAACTGACAAACCAATCTCTGATTGTAGGTCAAATTGAGAATATCTTCCAAGTAAAGTTGCGTTAGTTTGAGTCTGATATGCTCTGTTTTTATGATATTTCCAATTGAACCTATATCATTATTCGTCAATTGATAGAATTAAGTTTTTGTTATTTCGCCTCAACTTTAAATTAACGTGGACAGATTTGGAGATATTAATCTATATTTACCAATTTCTGGTCTATTTGTAGGCCTTGTTGACTGCCACTTGTACATTTTCTGCGGTTTTAGGCCCAGATATATGTTTTCTTATAATAAATGACTCATTCAAATATTTTTATAAACTATTTCTTTTGTTGTTGGAATATCAGCAGTGTAGAGCAGACATAGAACTGGTCCCAAAACACTACTCTGGTAAAATCCAGCCGAAATAGATTTAAATGTTGGGAATGCCCCTTCATGTGAGACTCTAAATTTCCTTTCGAGAAGATATGAGGATATCTCCAGCAATTAACAAGAGTTCCACGGTAGCAATAATGAGACGTCCAGGAGTATTGCAGGACAGTATTAATTTTCTTCAAGCGCCTTTTCAAAAATCGCTGCTCTCTGTGCGCTTGGTCGATTATTAGGTGGTGATATAATATATGATCTACTATGATTTGATCTGATATGAGATGTGATATTCTTATTGTTTATTAAACCATTTCAATTTTTTTTAACAGATGTAAAAATTGTCATACAGATATACAGATAGATAATTATACAGAATTTATTATGAAATTGAATTTATTAATTTAGTGATTGTTGTTCGGAATAATAGTTATACATGTTGTTTCTATATTGACAATGCAATTTTTTCGTAAGAACCACGTAAGAATTTTTTAAAATTGTCTATCTTATTGATATAAATCAAATTATTAATTTTGTAATTCCACAAATTCACATGTTGCGGCAGAATTCTCTATTCTAAAGGATTAGTTGCTTGGTAACAGATTTTATCCAAACGACTTTGGATAATATAAATAAAATAAGTTAAAAATAAGAACATACAAATATAACCAAACCAAAGATATATAAGAAAATATACGAAACAAAAGATATCCAATTAACAGAAGCAAAAATAATAAATTTGACGTATTTATTGTAAGTCTGCTTTTGCCTTTATACCTCCGACCCTCTAATTATTCTGATTCACACCTAGAAAAGCGTTACGTTTCCATATCTATAAGTTCTACCGACAAGACTGCCATCTCAATCCTATATATACTTAAAAGAAACCCATATAACATTTCACTATATAACAAAGTATATTAAAGAAACGACAAGATTTTAAATCGTCATATCAAAAATAAAATCATAATTAACTCATCTGAAATCGTTACCATAAAAGTGCGTTGAATGATTTTAAGTTATTTTTAAAACAAGTTGAAGATATATGTTATTATTTTTCAGGATATTAATTCTTACCAGCACCACTTTATTTTCGCAAACTATTAGAACAACCTATTATCTCTCTATGTTTCGCATAGTTTCAAAAAATCAGCTGATATCATTAAACACTATTCGCTTGATTTATCTTCATAGCGCTTTTAGCTATTTTTCAATCTTAACAATTTTCATTAACAGGCATTAACATAATCATCATAAACCCAAAAAGCAAAAAAAAGATAGTTAGCATAAAAATACTCTATAAAAAGAGGTTTATTACGAATGAGATGATCAAAGATATTAAAACAGAACCGAATAAGGCTTTAAATATTCTTTCAAATATCAGTCTCAACCGAAATTTACTTTAACGAATTATTTCAAAGAAAGACAAAAATACTAATCTTATCATAAATACATTTTATCCAAAGTGGAATTAAAAGGACCAAAGTTAGAGAATACGTAATATATTTTATTTCAACACTTTTTTAATTTTTGTGACAGTATGTGGTGCCAGCAGGACGTCGTTACGTGTTACATAGTCGAAGCCATGATGGATATTCTGTATGAGCGATTTGTAGGCGTGATTATCTCTCGTATAGTTGTAATCCATTGACCACCAAAATCAATGCAATTTACCATGCTTTATGTTTCTTGTACGGTTTTCTGAATTCATAGGTTTACATTAATAAGGTTGATTGAGTCAAGTTAACATTACTTGAATTTTGCGGAATTTCTGGAGTTGAATCATTGAAAATTAGACCACCTGTATGTATCACTCCAATCGTGAGAATTTCCTGCGAATAATTTTTATATTCTGCTTTTAACATATACATATCATACAATATCAGATTATAACATCAACGGTTAGGTCTCTGATATACTAGTATCGACGTCCCACCAATAACCGCTTCTCTTAAAAACTTTTCGTTCAAATAAGCAAAATAATTATAAACATCAATTTTCATTTCATACTCAACAATTTTTCGATTAGACAAGCGCTTTCTAGTTTACAATTTTAAATCTGATCAATAAGCGTGTGTGGACCTATTCATTTGCTACTTAAGACCCATTTTCTTATGGTATAGGGTGACTATAACATATCATCTTTATTGGCTCTTTAGACAGCTATATGTTTTCTGTTTCTTCTGGTATTAGGCCACCGGTAGTAATAGTGATTAACTTGTAACAAAATATGGCCAATTATATAGCGACAGACATAGTTGAGTGGAAATTTTGGAATTGGAATAAACACATTAAATTAAGAATAATAAGAAACAATGCAAAACCAAATGATTTTCTAATCAAGCAGAGATAATGATATTAGTAAATTGCGAATTCCAAGAAACATAATTGTGAATATAGAAAGAGGAATATTGTAAATACAGATAGTCTGTGGTTAAAGAGGCTACCTGATGTAAAGACCAATAGCAGGTACTATGATACGCCAAATAAAAGTTAAAATGAGTTAAAATAATAAATAAAGTTACATAAAAATAATAAGAATTATACGAGCAGATCACACTGTTATATTGATTAGAAAATTACATATGAACACAAAGATAGTAAAAAAATATACACGGGAAAGTTTGCATTGTCATTATTGAAGCTTTTGCGGAGGATGTACAAGAGTTGGAGAAATTTAAAATAAGAACTAAGAGGTAAACAAGACCGTGGAGGAAAATAAAATACTGAATATTGAGAATAATATAATATAATTAATATGGAAATAAATCAAATATGAAGTGTAATTGATACTACAGGTAGAGAAAAAAGGAAACATCATGTCGTTGTAAAGAGACTGGTTGTAAAAACAAAAATTGTGAATGAGTTTAAAAATGTATATACAGACTTTTAAGAAACAAAATTGAACTTATAAGTGTCATTAAAAATTAATGCAAATTGTTAAAAAAAGATCAATTTTGTATAATTATGATATAATAGTGCTAAAGAAATAACGACTAGAAATAAATATAAGCTAGTTAAATAAAGAGACAATAAATTAATAAGGACATATCTAAGAGTAGAGATATATATAGGTAATATTAAGAAATAGAACGAAGCATAACAGTAAAGGTAATATATCAGAAATTAATAATAGATAGACAGATGTCTAAATGGAATACGGAAATGGAAAAACTAGAAAGATATCACAGGATGAGGAGATAAGGAGAGTAAAGATAGGTTCGGAGAAAATTAAAAATTGGGACATACGAGGACTGATGGGTAAGGAAAGGAAATTGAAATAATTATTGGAACTCTGAATAACTGAAGCAACAATTAAAGTTCCGCGCTATCTCTCGGAGTGAACGGTCGTGTCCGGTCCGTCGAACCCACCTGCGCTTCCGAGAATTAGTCGAAATTCCGAAAGAATTACCGAATTATCCGTCTCAGAGAAAGCTGAGACTGTCGATGCGTTATCAAGTTTCCACCAGTGCCTACGCCAAAAAAGCCTCTGTAAGCGCCGAAAAGGCGCATTTACAGACAATTTACAGGCAATGGCGTCATGTATGTCAGAGCTAACGTTGTCTCCTGACCACTATCCCAGCCTTCCTAATTCTAATGGACCATCTTCCGAAGACAGCCGAGAATTGCACATTGAGGATTTAAGAAAACAGAATGAAGACCTGGGAAAGCAGATAGCCGAAGTGAAAATGTTCGCTCAAGCACAGACAGACGCCCTGAACAATCAGACAGGAAAAGAGCAAAAAGGCTTCCGAAGATCTTAAAGGAGAAATCAAAATTCTCACCGCTATAATTACAGACTTCATGAGGTATTAAAAAGATGCCATGAAAATAAAAACTCCTGTTGCCACAGAAACCCAGGCCCATACACCAGAGGGACCGGCACAACGGTCAGACCAAACTGAAGGCCCAGACGACGATTTCACCTTGGTGGGGAAAAGAAAGAGAGGACCCATCACTCCACCTCAAGAAAAATTCCGCCTATACTGCTCCTTGACAGGAAGAGGTAACCCGAAACAAAAAGGAGGGCATTTTCTTATTCGTCACCACAAGCGACGATTACCGGAGACTCACTACCGTGCTCGAGGAAAGGAATAACCCTTACCATTCCTTCTATCATCCGGAGGAGAGAGCATTCCGGGTAATAATAAGAAACATCCCAGAATCACTCTGCATTAACGAGGTACGTGAACTTCTCTTTGATCAACGCTTCCATCCTAAATTTGTACAACGTTTGAAATTAAAATCCGGGATAAAACTACCAATTGTTTAGGTAGTTGTCCTCCGGGAAGAGCGGCAGATCATATATATGAGCAAACTCGGCGTCATCACAGGGAAGGTCGAGGTCCAGGGTGGAAACGGCCAGCCAGTGCAGTGCTTCAACTGCCAGCTTTTCGGCCATTCCAGCTCGTATTGCCGAGCCACCCCACGGTGCGTCAAATGTGCCGGGCATCACGACACTAGACTCTGTACCAAAATACCAGAAGCACCTCCAAAGTGCAGTAACTGCGGTGAAATTCACACCGCAAATTTCACCGGTTGCAGCTGCCGTCCTGCTCCAAGAAAACTAAAAATTCCGACCGAATCCAGACCTCCACAAGGTTCTACATGGTGTAACCATCCGTCTATTAGGCTACCCGTCTGGCCACACACATCCATCACGCTCTTGGTCAACGTAAAAAGCGGAGCAGTTCTTTTGGGCCTAACCAAAGCCTTCGACAAGGTCTGGCACGACGGTTTGATTGCAAAGTGGGTGCGAATAGGCCTTCCAGAAGGCCTAACCGCTCTTATCAAGTCTTATCTTTCAGCCTTATTTAACATCCCATTCATTATCCCAGCCTTATTTAACCTCTTTATTTCAGATCTGCCGAGAAAAAAGCACATTAACGTCGCGTTTTGAGCTGACGACACTGTTTTCTTCACGGCCTCCAGGTTCGAGGTTACAATTTATGAACGTTTACAGAAACAGCTCGATCATGCGGTCAAGTGGTTCAAATTCTGGAAGTTGCACATCAACCCCCTGAAAACCCAAGCCATCATTTTCCATAGGAAGCGTTACGCCCTTCGGGTCTCGCAACTTAAGATTGACACTGCAATAATTCCATGGCTGGATAACGTCACGTACCTAGGTCTCCACTTCGACCGGAGGTTCGGTTGGCATTCCCAAATCCAGAAAGCAATCCAGAAAGGTCCGGGGATAGCAAACCTGCTATCTTCTCTGATCTGCCCTTTTAGCAGACTTCCCATCTCCGTCAAATTCTTATTTCTAATTCAAATTTCTAGTCAAATTCTCTAATGTCTACTTCAAGTTTGTTACACCCGACCAGGTCAAACGGTTTCAAGTTTTCCGAAATAAGCTCCTCAGGAGAATATTAAACGCTTCATGGCTTGTCAGAAATAATCAAATTCATAGGGAAACTGACACCCCAGAAATCAAGCACTACCTATCTCAGTCATTCCACAAATAACAACTCAGCTCAAGATCTTCTGAAAACGCGCTTGTTCGCGAGCTGGTCGACATGCTGGAAGCTTAGCACCGCGTCACCGCTAAACTCCCCGCATTTTCCAGACTGAAAAGACCTCATCCGTCGGTACAGTCATAACTTTTGCCCCCATACAACAGTATCCAGTTGTATGTTAACTCAGGTTCGCGAATCTATAGGATCGCCGGGTCCTCGTGCCTGCCCGGTCAGCGGGTGCCATATCCCCAAATTTAATACAGTAGCAGTAGCGATCCACAGGGATCAACTGTGAGGCGGTTGCGGTTTAGTGTATTGATAAGCCCAGAGGCAGTCCCACATAACACGGTTCAACTCGTCACTCCAGGGCAAGTCTCCGCGACCAGGTATGCGTCATGCATTCCACCGCCTGATTTTAGGCCAGAATAAAGAAAAGCAAAATTTAATTGGTCTAGTACGCATAAAATGATTAACGGCCATTTGTTCATCTATGTGGAGTATAAATGGCAAGAGAGCATCGGCAAGAGGCTGTGTAATATGTAAGATATTGGAAGAAGTAATAGAAAAGTGAACAATGTATTCAAAAATAATAAATAGGCAGTGCTCGTGGAGCCAATCCGCTGCTTTTGGTGCCGCAGGGCTTTGAATATGCTTCACTGACTTCTGCCACAGTTCGCGACAAGCGGTAGCTGTTATGGCCTCGGATAACCTCAGTCTTCTACGTTTTAAGATTGTTTGCGATTGATTTTGATAGACGAGGTTCATTGTATCTTCTACATAAAAGATCGATTTCGTCAGGGAAGTCTCTAAAGAATTCGTTCAGCTACGAAAGATGGAAAATTTGATATAAGCGTTTCATGCGAAATACTTCATATTTACATATGTCAAGCTGTAACAGAGTTTAAATGTTGGAACCATATATAAGACAAAATGGTCGTTCGAAAATGGATGATTTTGGTCCTAACTATAGTAGTGCTCTTCCACACGCATCATCTCAGGGAACCCAAAGCTACTGCAGCTTGACTGTTTCTGCTTATTACTTTGTTGCCATTTTTTTCTCGTATATTACCTAAATTAAATTTACAATAATAAGCGAGCCGTCAGTACCACGGCTTTGTTCTTTTCTTCATTAATTAATTAATTCAATAATAAGTTATTTGGTACTACAGTGCGATGTGGGCCGTTACAATAATTATTATAAATATAAAAATTAAGCCGTTATTAAATACATAAAAATATGTCACATACATTCGTATATCATCACTAAGTTCTCCAGGACCCCGTATTAATCACAGTACAATGACCGATTTTTTAACATTTATGACAATTATTATATCTTGCAAAGTAAATTAGCAATTTAGACTGGAGCTAGTTTATTTTTAAATGAATATCACAGTCTTCTTTCGCTAGAGAGTTATTTTAATATTACCGAGGAAAAGTTTAATTATAAAGATTACAGAGAAAATTCCCGGGGAGGTTTGAACTGTGGACTTCGCTAAAGAAAATTTAATACTGGGGGTTGGTTATGTATGTTTATTTACCGTGAAATTTATAACTTAATTATCAGAGCTTCAGCAAATAATGATTAAAGTTTTTGAAGAAAGCAACATGATAGTATTTTTACTTAAAATTGGCCTACGTAGTAGTGAAATATACAATATTTATATCTATAATATTAAATATAAATTTAAAAACGTTACTTGTTAAATAAAACAAACGACAATTATTAAAGTGTAGTAATGTTGAGTTAATTCATAAATTCTTAATATCAATTGATTTCAGTTTAATGAAAGTAACAAATGTTCAAGGTTCAATTTGAATTAATTTTATTTAAATTTGTATAGAAAATTCTACGTTTTTAAACATATACAAGAAAACACGGTTACAGGCAGGCTGATGATTTTAATTAACACCTATTTGAATTAAATTATAATGCGAATAACCAATTAATTACTAAAGAAATATATTAGCATGATTTTTTGATTAAATGATTTTCATTATATAAACATTCATTCAATTGTAGAATAAATTTTCATCGGTTAACATTTATTATTCGAGTGTGATTAAATTGCAGTCAGGGTTAAAATTCAAATTTATTCTTTTGACTCTCCAAGCGGATAGCAAAAACCTACGTCGCCTTTTAATGATTTTTTTTCTAAAATATAATATATACGGAAATGTTTTATTTTTAGGACTCAGCGTAAGTTTCCGTCTTAAAAGCGATACGTTCTTTGAGAGTCACTCATTTTTCCATCTCTCTAAGATTATTGGCTCTTGCATGTAATATGATCATTTTTGTACATTAAAAAGGCATTGATTACGAAGGGTTGGTATATATATATATATATATATATATATATATATATATATATATATATATATATATATAATATAGCTCTTTCCATATTCTTATAACTCTTACTCTTTCCTTAATTATCCATCCCTTTTTGCACTTTTCCTGTATTTCGAAACCGTGTGCCAGCCAAGCCACGCAGCACCGATGTTGAGTAATAACAGATAAATCTTAACCTGCTTAAATTACGCGACTTAATGTATATTATTAAAGACATGTTTAAAACTCGGGAAAAAATGCTATATAAATAGAATTATCTGTATACACTGGATGTGGATGAACTTAGTTTTCGAGCTGTCTCAGTATACTCTTCACTCTTGTAACGTGTGACTAACGTTCTCATGCGAGTACAATGCTTTAAGCCGGTTGCCCGCTAATCATCAATCATGATGTGGATATGCAAGGATTTTGGACTAGTATTGGATATTGAGATTAAAGAAGCAAATCTCAAATAGATATACTTAACACAGAATCTTAAAGATTGATTGAAAATTGCGAACGTCCACAATCTTAACGATTTCCATTACTTCCACTTAGCCGTCTTAAAGCAAACATTGAATTTAAGAATAAATTATCTTCCTAAGATAATCTAAGAAAATATGATCATGACATAAAATGTTATAAATTTATAATGATATCTTAAAATCCCTAATCTCTCAAAGATAATTTTTTAATTTAGATAAAAAGTTGTTTATTGTTAAATATGCACAAAGAAATATTGTTAGGGCTTGTCGAATTCCAAAAATCTGTAAGAAAATTTTATATTAAGGATTTATTGTAGGGACTGCTTTTTAATATACTTGCTTTTAATTAAATTATATTTAAAAAAGCCTTTGTTGGAATTTCATGACCAAATAATAATGAAATATATACGGTATTAGATTTTTTTTGCTAGTCTTCGCCACAGTTCTTTAGTCCGATTTTCTAGGCAGGTTATACTGATAAATCTAGGTTCTGCATTTTACTCGCTTTTTGTCATTAGAATAGATTTTATCGCCAAATAGGTATGACAATCCTCATTTTCCATAATGTCACTAGAGACCGAAAGTGGGTAGCCATCAGATTTTTCCTACTCAGAAGACTATTTGTTTTGTCACTGACCTTTATTCGTTGCTATTATTATTTTGTCCCTTGCTAATATTTCATCCTTTTCATTTTACTTTTTTTCCGCATCCGTATTATTCATGTAGGAAAATCAATGTAGGAATAAACTGACTAGTATCGGATACACAATTTTCAATAGTTACTCCACTCTCAGCAGATTATAACCGGCGACCTTCTCTTTTGCCTTTCACAGTCAGGCTAATATCACCAAGTTCATCTAATACCAACAAAATGGGATCTTCATTAGATCGCCTTATTATGGACATGAAGTGTTTCAGCAATTTTGTGAACACTTGGCAGAATTCAGTCACATGGTTAGAGTCAGATACCACATCCGCCAATATCAAGTAGCTCAGCCTTCATGTGTTTTCTTAGAGACTAGTAACCGATATAAAAGTTTCAATAGTTACTCCACTCTCAGCAGATGATAACTGGCGACCTTCTCTTTTGCCTTTCACAGTAAGGATTTTTCTGAATTTATGCTGAACACCGCTGATTCTTGTTAATTTTATTAGTTTATTTTGTTAAGTGTGAAATAAATCTTTTGCAGTCCAGGATTAGATATGTTAAAAAAGTCTTAATGTTTCGTGGTAACGACTCCGGTTTATAGAACGACAAATCAAAATGACGAGCAGAATAACTTCATTCATTTTTGCCCGTCCCTTTTTTGGTCTGCGAAAGTGGGAATGGAAGGTCAATGAAAATAATTTCTTTAATAGAAAGTACGCTGTAATAATTATGATGCCTCTGGAACCAATAGTTTACCAGTGACATTCTACCCGCTAAAACGTCCCATTTTTTCAAAAACTACGCTTTCTACAAATTTATCAAGATTTTTCACAGATTTTTTCAAAGTAGCTCTTGGCACGTCACATAACTTTATTGCTTTTTTATAACCCAATTTCGTTCGTACAGCTTCAACAGATTTTTCTATTGCATAAGTATCCTACAGCTTCCTCTTTGACATCTTGCGAATAAAGAAACATATTAAATAAATATAGAGATAAGTTACAAAAATAAAATAAAAATAAAATTAAAGTTAAGTTACTACTAAAATTTTTTACGGGTACGATCTTCTCGATAGAAATCTTCTCTTTGTTTCAATAAATACTCATTCAACAACAAAATGTCCATAGATATATATATATATATATATATATATATATATATATATATATATATATATATTTGAACATCTTGACAGATTTTTCTTTTCTAAGTAACTTATTATAGGAGCAACGTTTCACTACCGTTTTTTTTTACAACAGTCGACTGACTAAGAATTAAATTAAATTTTGCTGCGGGATATGAAAACTATATATAACACTTCCAATAAAATAGCCATTGCATGTCATAATGCAACGTTGCCGCATCAAATTTAATTTGGCACGGCCATTAACAAAATACTAATGTAAATAAAATAATAAAATAAAAGTAACATTATCAAATATAACTTATTTTAACGTTGTAGTACAACTAATACATACATTTCCGATGGACTTAAACTACAGCCAATTAAATAGCCACAATAGTTTGTAGGTTGTCGTTGTTTTATTATATTTACATCGTGCTCTTTTTCCACACCAACTGTGAGTTTTATGCATTTTTGTATATAGTATAACCGGGAGGCTTAATATGCTTATTCTTTAACATTGTTATATAAAAGTAATGTATTTTACTTTGATTAGAAAGTTTATTTATTACTTTCACATTTAGTTTTCTTAGTTCCTATGTTTCCTTGTTTAGTCATTTTGGTATCTCTGAATTTCTCCTGAGTTTCTTCTGTTTTTCTACATTTTTCTCTATAAAATTAGATTTAATCACCACATTCTCTCCAATGCATTTGCCATATCTGCAAAACACTATTAATTATATATTCTCTTATAAATTATAACCTAATGCTCATGTACATTCTAAATTATTATACAAATATATTTCATATTACACAATATGATTTTCAAGAGTTATATTAACATTAATCATAGACTCATCTTTACTTGTTACTGCTCTTATCACTCCGTGTTGGCAATTATAAGCAAAGCAACCATAAGCACACAACAAAAAATTTTATTCAGTCTCTCTTTTATTCAAATTTTTAATTTATAATCTATTGAACATTTGCTAATGATTCCACTATATCTCAGTTTCTTTTTTTTTTCTTTTTTGTGTGTGATGGAGTTTGTCCAAAGCAAAGTTGTTATTGTAGACAATGCATCGTTTTACAATGTATCATTTTTCATGCTTGTGTTTAAAAAAAGTAAATTAAAAAACACCAACATTTAATTTATAACGAGGAACAAAACACTAATACAGTTACATAAATAAAGCCATCGCCAAGTACCAAACCAATGTTATTCTAAATTTTACCATTTTTCTTCAAATTATGTTGTCTTTACATTCTTTATTAATATTTGGCCAAGAGTGGCCCAATGTTCACTTTTGAAATATCTATGTCTCGTCTAGATACATAAATTAAAATAAATTAAATTCGTCAAGTAAACCTAACATCAAGATCAAAGTGATTCGTCACCTGCCTTGTTTATTGTGCTCTTTATATTCACCGGCTCTCAATAACTATATTAATATTAAATGCAGTCGCAAAATCCTAAAACTATTTCCGATAAAACTGCATCCAATATAACTTCATATTTAATAGTATGAGTACTTTCCCATGCCGTGAGAAGGGGCCCTCATGGCACTCTCGTTCCTGTTCGAAATAACTGATTAGAGACGTAATAGTTCTTGACTGACTTAATGACTTTGCCCTTTTATTAATCAAAATTACTGCAAATTTTAAACAACAGTTAGAAATGTATTAAAAAACCTTTTCATTGTTTTCATTAATATTTTGAATAATTTTGGAGACATATGACGACAATATCGACCAACACCAACACAAATCAAATTTTATAGACCGATTTGGTTACATGTTCGGACGCATCAGACCTAATTCTGTCCCTTTTTTTAACACTAATAAATTAGTAAAATGAGAAAGAACGGTCCTCTCCGAGTCTAAAAGTTTTTACAAATTGAATTTTTCAATACATTTAACGTGTTGGTGACTTGTATTGGTTGTTTTATTGTAAAGGCCTTAGTGCTAATTAAAAAAAAAATGCGACTGTTATATCAGTCAGTGTAGAAGAACTTGTAAGATTTTTGGGCGAAAAACTGAACTAACTAATTTTACAAGGCTTCCTTTAAACTATTATTATTAAAAGAATTGTATTAAGTTTTGTGAGTTTGATACGGAATATATGGTAGGCAGTGGCGGATCTGCGTTATATGGGGGTTGCATGAAAACTTTCCTGCAAAGAAACATCTTAATTTTTTTTTAATAGCTAATGTCTGCCCGCTTTACTGGTCACACAAAATTATTTAAATTTTATTGCGAAAACTAGACGTAAAATATAAACAATATGCTGAACTTCAAGGTGATAAATACAAATTAAAAATATTGTCATTCTATGTAATGTAGGTATTAATGTGTTCATTTATGAGCACGTGGTTCTATGGGCGTAACATAATTTATATTTTTTCATGAGAAGAGTTATCATTTAACACTTGAATTTGATGAATGACAATCCATCGGTTCAGTGAATGTGTCAATGAATTAGTGAATCCAAACGGTCACTGAAGAAATAAAGGCAGATGATAAGATACAGCCACGAGTTTACCTACTTTATGATTCATTTACGTTTTAAGATATTATATACTTTTAGACTTATATATGTTGTCAAGTTTCCCTCCCGGACTTTTTTTTTGTTCCTGGTTGTCATTTGAATCATTCATTTATTTATAAATTATGGAAAGAAAATGGTATGAAAATAAATCCTAATCGATTTGGGTACCACGGTTCACAGTAAAAGCATAATTGCATGGACAGTATAAATACTATAGCATGTTCCTGGATATTAATTCTTTGGTTTCAAATATGTCTTATCTGACTAAATCTGGTGGGCTATTAGAAAAATATCTCCATACAGCTGGTTTATTTACATCAAAATAACGTTTAGTTGTTGACACTTAATTGAACTTATCTATCAAATTAACAGATTACCTAACTTTTTCCAAAACATATTATAACTCTATAATATAGGTTTATTTTAAAACAGACAGACAAAATAGTAACAAAAAATTATTATAATACCAGAAATATGTGTGAGTTGCAGTTATCAGTATTCTGTCAAAAGTTCAAGACAATCCATTTACTATTTTCTGAGATTTACTAACACAAACATACATAGATGGCAACTTCGTGAATCAAGTAATTATATCAAAATTTGAAAGTAGTCGGTGTATAGTTTTGAAGGATTTCCAGATGAGTCAGTGATTAATATCCAAACAGACATTTTTATACACCATAAATGACATCAGTGTGAACTATGTAACGGTAAACATGCGCACACAGTCAAACAAAGTGAGCAACCAAAGGAAAAATAAACCCTCCAATCTCTAAGCGCCCATTATTTTCGGCTTCGCCTACGCCCATTCAGAATAGTTTTCGGATAATGCAAATGTGGTTCGAGGTGATTAAACAGTCAAACTGACGCAGCTCAACCGTGGCTAATTTGCATTTTGATTCCTATCGTGAAAGAGAGTTTCGAACTACGGTGTACCTTTGAACGCATACTAAACCGTATGCTATTCAAGCCGCAATATGTCAGATTTGCGGAAAGAAAAAAGCCGAACATGTTCAAGTTTAATAGGGCTATAGCCAAAACATGTTCTATCTAGTTAGTGCGTTGTAGTGTTGGAGTCAGCTCAGTTAATATTCCAGTATGTCAGTCAATAATTTATTGATTAGCTGTCCATAGAGTTAAGAGAGAAGTGTAGTTTTTAATATTACTGTGTTCTTTGGCGGATTGAAAGAAACGTTTTACTTTTGTTTATTAACTTTAGATTTTATTTTTATATGATCAATATATGATCAGTATATTGATTAAATTAAGGTAGTAAATAAAAGTATTATAGCTAACATAGCTTACATGTTATATTATTCGACTTTTCACGGTCCTGATATATTCGCCCACGAGGCGGGGTACATAGGTGACTGAATGATGTTTATAAATGGGACGTCTAGACATAGGAAACTTGGTTTATATTCGAATAGATCTAAATCGTCAATGTCTTTTCGTATCGCTGTTCAAAAAGTCGCCTCTTCTTATCATAAATAAAATAGTTTTTCAAGTAAATTAAAATCCTTTCACATTGTATATGTCGCACAATCGGCAGGATTCTGGAGAGGTCATAAGGGTGTTCTCTTTTGAGATTCAATAAACTAAAATCAAATTAATTTTCAAAAAAAAGAAGATAGGCTGATGTTGGATTGGATATAATTCCGCACTTACTCGAAGCATTTCCTGGTACAGTTAAGTGGAGTTCGGGCCAAAGTATTCCAGCTATAATAAGCTATAAAGTAACAAAAGTTTAATTGAAAGTGCTCCAATACCATATAAACCATTCCAATTAGGAAACATTCAAGGTTTGAAAAATATTAGTAGTCCATGGATTCCCGGCAATAATATCACAGTTCAGAGGGTAAGGCGGTAAAGGTGTAAGCAAAGGCGGACTGGAGTTGCTGTGAACTGAATGATTAGTATTTGTATTTCATAATTGCATTCGAGAGTTACGAGAAATTAAGTTGATCGGCTTAGAATACAACGAGTTCGTGTACACCGAATAAACCGTTTGAAGGACGAAATCGCTGAAAAACGGCCGCATTTGAAGCAAAAGAAAGTGCTGCTGCACCAACACAATGCACTGTGTCAAAACCATGAATTGGGCTTCGAATTGCTTCCTCATCCACCCTATTCTCCATATCTGCCCCCCAGCGACTATTTCCTGTTCTCATTTCTAAAAAGAATGCTCGCTGGGAAAACCTTTTTGTCGAATGAAGAAGTGGTCGACGAAACTGAGGTCTGTTTTGAAGCAAAGGACAAATCGTACTACAAAAATGTTAACGAAAATTTGGAGGATCGCTATAATGAGTGTATCACCCTTGAAAGGAATGATGTTCATAAAAAAAAATTGCCAAAGAATGGGTTTTACTATGGTAGGCCGGGGACTTTTTAATTGAGTTGTTACCACGAAGTGGCTACTATTATCAGAGAAAATTTCCAGTACAAATGATAGGAAGTTTATCGAGTCACTTAGTATTTAATATATTTGAAAACAAATTTGTGAATGTAGTTTGTAACATTGATATTCTAGATATTTTCTTATTGTAGCAAAATGGAATTGGCAAAGGAAAAACTATCAAAAACCTATAGTAATTTGTCAGACATAATTAAGTTCCTTCCCTTTCATGAGTACCTTCAATACTTATTTTTGAGGTTGACTATTAATTGAGTATAGTAAGTTCGGTTTTCAGTAATCAACGGAACAGAAGAGCCTGTGTTACTGTATAGTTACAAATGTTTAATTTAAAATAATAAAAGTAATGTAAATATGTTCCACGAGTTATGGTGTATTGATGAAAAAAGTTTATACTTTTACCAAAGGACCAATTTAAAGAAAAATTAGAATTTAAATTTTTTATAAGCATAGTCATTTGTGAAATATAATTTAATAAATAAATAATATAGTATATTTAATATATATATTTTAATAAATATTTTAATATATTTCATATGAATATTACTTTCAGGGTCGATAATATTTTTGAGTTGTCTTTATTTAAACATTGTATATAACATGACTGGAATACAATTGTAATTGTAAAGTATTCTATAATAATTAATATGACGACCATTAAAGCTCTTATTAAAGTTAATAAGCTCTGTTATCTTCATTAAAAAAGATTTTTATCATCTTCATATAGAGCAACTTATTAAACAAATAAAATAATTCAAAGCCCATTCATTTTTGAAAACTCAAAGAACCAACTTTTTACTTCCTGTTTTGATTCAGATTCTTTGAAAAATGAATCAGGAAAGTTGATTATGGCCTTATAAATGATGAAATAAAAAATTTAACATATGTGTGAATTAATATTTGTATATAATTTCCTGTTGTTGAGTTATTACGGAGAGAAAACAACATTGTGAAAATAATTCAACGTCTTTTACCTGTTCTTTGCGTAAATTAATGCGCAAGGAAGAGCTTATTTAAAAAAAAATTGAAAAAAAGTTTTAAAAAAATTAAACTGAGAACCTATAAAAATTGTATGTATGGGTTTGTTAATGCCGATTCTGTAATTTTACCAATTGCTCTACTGGTCGGTTTGGCGTGAGCTTGTTCTATGAAAGTTTTTTTTGAACGGAGATATCGCTTTTGTGAGTTGGTCTCTGATGAAATCTTCTTGATTTGTTGCTGACTAATTCATGATTCTCTGTAATGGATGTTGATACTTGGTTGATCTGTTTCTGTTTTTGATTGGTCCTTGATCTGGAAAGTTTCTCTCTGTTTTAATTTTTAACTCTTATTTTTTCGCCTGTCTTGACTTTGTGATTTACAAATACTAATGTTCAATGGATACATCGTGTTTTATCGCTGAAGCTTCTCTCTCGGGTTCTTGGAGGTGGCTGAGAAAGATGGTTCAATGAACCCCCTTCTCTATCACGACACATTCATATATTTAGGACGAAATACTATTCCAGCTAGGACCTTTTTACCTGGATGGAAGACGTGGGATTCGGTCTCGTGTCTTCTAGAGTTGTATGGTTATAGTCACAATAAATGGTTTTCTACCAGGTCGAACTTCTTCGCTTACTATTATTACCTCCACCCCCATTATCTAGAGCACTTGACAACGATGTTTTTTACCACCCACGTGTTTTCTATGTCTCGCGGTGCCTTTCCTGCTATGACCGGACCTAATCAGATATTTGATTCCATTAATAATTATACCAAGTAATAAAACCTTTCCAGTGTCACAAATATTGTAAAAATTCAAATGAATTAGAAATGTGTTGATTTCTTAATAGAAAATAAAATTATAATTACGCAAAATAATTATAAGGCGTATATAGCGCATACTCTGGGTTTGACAGAACTTTTATGAAACTTTTTTGCATTTAAATTTTTACTGTCCAATGTTGTCTTTTTGCAACTATACGCTTCATTTTATTAATACGCCAGGAAACATCTATAGTAACAGTTTCATTTAGATTTAGCAGCAAGTAATATAATATAAGTAAGTAAGTAATACTGTTCCTTGATGAACCCACTATTTTCACAGCAAGGCAATATAAATAGCTAACAGTTGACTTCGTGGCTTGGCTTCAGCACTTGAAATTGTCGCCAGTTATACTTTTTGTCGTCAGTCGTCATACGCTTCAGATATGTTTCTTTTTCCTGGCAAGCAATAAATCTCTGACATCACATCGTGTAGTAACCATTTTCTCACATTTTATATGTTTCCTATCTCATGTAAAAGTCAGTCCCATGTAAAGACAGTTGATTCATTAACTACTCAGTTCATCAGTTCATCAACTTAATAAGTTCATCAACTGCTAAGTTCTAATTTAGTAGTTGGGTTAGTTTATCCGTTATTTAAATTGATACTTATTATTTTCGTCAACAGACATTCAGTAATGTCTGCGACATGCAAGCACTTAATATTTTTCATCGTATAACGAATATTATGATAATCATAATTATAGAATAACAGACAAATGCTAATTCATGTCATAATGCTACAATAAAGTTAATTTTTTGGTATAGTTAATATTTAATGTTTCATTAATGTAGACATATTTAAAACCAAAATTTTTAACAAGTTACTTTTATAAAATAACATTAGAATACAAAATAACTATAAGCTATTACCACCTTTCGTTATAGGATAAAAGACAAGGAGGCGAGAGTCTGTTCTAATGGGTTTTCGCTAAATTAAAACTCATTCCGAAGTTTTCCAATAAGCCACGGACGGGCATAGTAGGAAAATGCGAACCGACACAGCGGCCTGAAACTGTGTCACCGGATTTAAGCTCGAGGAGGTCGCCTTTCATCTCAGTTGTCTCCTTGTTCAGCTGCTGTAAACGGTCCAGTAACCTAGAACTAGGCCTTCGTGCGATTCAATCAAGACAACTTTAATAGATTATTCTCAAAGGGTGTATTTGAATCGAATCGACAGATATCTCGGTACAACATATTACATGTAATACTGTTTATTGTAATAATATGTAATCTGCTTATATAATATAATAGGAAAATCACCTGCAGCAAAAAATAATGCGACAAAGATATGTAATCTGATACATAAATCGGTATAACAGATTGCGAAATAACAGGTTAATTGAAAAGTCCCCGGCCTACCATTTTAAAACATATTTTCTTGGCAAAATTGGTTTTTTTATTCAACATAATTCCCTTAAAGGGTGATACACCGATTATAGCCACTCTCCAACATTTCGATACCATTTTTGTAGTACGATTTGTTCTTTGCTTCATAATAGGCCTCAGTTTCGGCGATCACCTCTTCATTTGACGAAAATTTCTTCCCAGTCAGCATTCTTTTGAGATATGACAACAGGAAATGGATGAGGAGGCAATTCGAAATCCAATTCATGGATTTCTTTGCCATCGTTTTCAATGATTTGTGACACGGTGCATTGTCTTGGTGAAGCAACACTTTCTTTTTCTTCAAATGCGGCCATTTTCCGGCGATTTCGCCCTTCAAACGGTCCAATAACGCTATGTAATAATAGCTGTTGATTGTCCTTCCTTTTTCAAGGTAATCATTGAAAATTATTACATGCGCATCCCAAAATACAGACGCCACAACCTTGCCAGTCGACTGTTGCGTTTTCCCACGCTTTGGAGCGGGTTCATCATGTGCAGTCCACTCTTAGGACTGTCGACTGGAGTTGAATTGGAGACGTGGATTGGAAATAAATGATGGACCCATGTTTCATCCATTGTCACATATCGACGCAAGAACTCGGGTTTATTACGCTTGATCATCTTCAAACACTGCTACGAATCATTAACACGTCGTTGCTGTTTTTTTTTTAAAGTAAACTCGCGCGGCTCCCACTTTACACAGAGCTTTCTCATACGCAAATATTCGTGAATAATATATTATGAAGTACACGCTGGGTGGATATCTTTAGAGTGTCTGCTATTTCATTCAATTTCAAATTAGGGTTATTCAAAATCATTTTGTGGAATTTTTAAATATTTTCGTCGGTAAAAACCTCTTTTGTGCGTCCACTGCGTTCACCGTCTTAGGTGCTCATTTCACTACGCCTAAATATAGCATACCAATTCTTGATAGTCGATTTTCCTGGGGCAATGTCCGGAAACTCGGCACCAAGCCAAGTTTTTGCTTGAACTGTATTTTTTCCCTTCAAAAAGCAATATTTTATCAACACGCGAAATTCCTTTTTATCCATTTTTTCACAATAACAAAGTTGTTTCACACAAAATGCTATAATTCACAAACTAATGATCCGATAGATGTCAAATTTATACACGCATCTTTTGAGGATTAGGGCTAACTAAAAAACGTATGGATTTAATTCTGATAGCGCCATCTATGTGTCAGGCCGGGTACCTTTCAATTGATTTGTTATTACTAATATCAAACTAACATTATTTATAAAGATTGGCATATTTTTGAAATAATGTTGCCCGAATAAATGTGGTTTTGTTATTGGGTTTTGCCATAAAGTGCTTATTTTATTTTCTGAAATTTAATGCTTTTTAATTATAATTTGAAGTCTGCTTTTTGCCAACCAACAATTAACAAATATTAACGGGACTAAAACCAGAGTGGGTGCATACATAATTAATAAATAGGTTACTAAATAAATTCGGTTTATATTAAATTCATTTCCAGGTCTGAGTTTCATTTGCTTTTAATAATATGGAAGCTTTTTGATAGAATACTAATATATTTATTTGTTTATATATTTAAGGTTTATATTATTAAAATCAGTTATTTAAGTTATTATAGAAAGTTTAGTATTTTCAGTTTATTCCATGGACATTACGAATCATAGGAACGCGAGGGATATATCGGTCGGTAGGCAGAGTGTTGGGAATGTACTCTGAGTTTTAACACTTGTATGTCAAGAATCTCCTATCAAGTACTCCTCTCATTCGAAAACTAAAAAAAATTGAGACTGGTACAACTCTCAGGTAAAACTAAAATCCGGAGTATTAAGGACAGTAGAAAGCGTGGAGAGAATTAATTAGTCTCTTAGAGTAGACTGACGTTCCTTCAACAGCGTTAGCGCGCATGCGCTTAAAATACGCAAAAATTATAATTTTATCGCCTTATATAATCAGATGCTTTCCGGATATTTTATTTATTTTAAACTCAGCATTCTGTGAACATTAGCTATTCATCAATTATCAGGTAAAATTAGTATATACACATTTCATTTTATAGAACCTAATTTATAGAAGTATTTCATTAAACAAGTAATTTCGAATATGGCGATTTTCAATAACTTTAATCGATTGATGCTGTTAGATCATTCTGTTCGAATTACTTCTACAGCTGAATTCATTCTAGCCTAATTTGTAATTAATGGCCGTTTTACTAAATTATAAACCCAGTTAGTGAAAAATGCCACTGAAAATAATTTATTCCCTTTTGCACTTTACAATGAGACTCATCAATTTCAATATTTAATTATTGGTTTAAATTATTTAGAATATTGTAAAGAAAATTCTATTCTTCTAATATATAGTATATAAATGCAGCTACTATGGGCTGTTGACTTTGTAATTATTGATCACTACTGTTAATAGTCATTCTTTGATCCATTAAATGTTTTAAAACTTTTTGGTCTGGTTTTTTTATTATGCATTATCGAACACCAAGATTCCAAATTATTTAAAGTTTTTATAAATGATTTCTCAAACACTATTTGTTATGAAGTTTCAAATATGAGGAAACGTGTTGTCTCCACATTTTAATAATAATTATAACTTCCATATATGGGATTATTTGAATCCTGCATCTTATTCTGATTGGTAATTTTTTCTTCTTGTGATATGTTTTTATATTACGTAAAGTTATTCAAAAATATATAAAAGCATAAAAAGTTTTTCTGGATAGATATAATAGATTATGGACAGTATAAACACATATCATTTTACACAATATGTAATTTAATTTCATAAAGTAATATTTCATCTTACTGAAGTTAAGTAAATTACTTTTTCTTATAATTAAACAATAATGGAATATGTATTAATATTGTTTTACATAATAGATTGAAGTTAAATATAGAGATCCAATTATGAATAATAAACATAGAGATAAATTGTTTTTGTGAATTAAAGAGTGATAAAAAATAAATACACATGCTAAGAAAAAATTGCTACAATGCAATACTTCAAATTTTTAGGAATTATATTCTAAAGCAGACTATCTAGGAGATTAAATCTCAACGACTTGTAACAGAACCGTTGTAACAGGGATTAGTCGACGATGAGATTGCTTGTCTGTAATAAATTTGTAGCTAACCACAACAAAAATCTACCAAACGATCTACGAAGCTCGACTACGGTTGTCCACTTCCTGCCAATACTTTCTCCTTAAATTCATGGATGTTGCCTAATCACAGCAATCGAGATTTCCTTATATGCTTTCAAATCTTTCCCACTCATTAACTTATATATTCTTTCAACTACAATTCCACTCTGTTTTAAACTAAATTCCCTTGCCCTTAAGTTTGCAATAATATCATAAGCTTTTCCATCTTTACAGCATTTCACATCTTCTAGGAGCTCCTATAATGAGTCTGAACTAAGGATTATATTAAGGAAGCTTTCTAAGTAGCCGTTCTCTCTCCAAACATCCCCTTCTAGACATTTCCAAAATTGCCAATCGATATATCATTACGCTTGTACTCCAACTATTGTTATTCGTTCCTTAAAACAAAATTTCGCGAGTTCCTCTGTAACTATCCTGACTACATATTATATTTATAGATGGCACCAAATCTACCAATGGCGTTGGCTTTGCTTTTTACAGTAACAATAATAGCATTTCTACTAAACCATCTGATCATGCTTCGATTTGGTTTATTGAGTTATATGCCGTCCTTGTGGAATTACAATAAATAACTATTTTGAACTAGAAACACTGATTAATCGTAACAGACTCGTTCGATTCAATACTGTATTTTCTCGAATTTGATCACTCCCACCCCTCATCTCCCAATTTCAATATCACAACAATATTAAGCAATATAATAAAATATGCCGGTGCACCAACCTGTCCTCCAAGTTACTTAGGTCTCTACATAGACTTTCCCACGGCCGGTTCCCTCACGCTCATCTTATAAAGATGTAATTAAGTGTTCACTGTGTTGATATTAGCACCGAGTCGCTGATACTCAACCCTTCATATCTTTACCTTACAATACCGCTAATTACCTGTACAGTACACTACCATCATACATATTATTGCATTGTTATTAAATTATTATCATCATATTATGAAATCAGTCATCCTATTTATTGTATTTGTTCTAAATATATAAATGTAGTACTTTCAATATTTTTCAAATTTTTACTTATATATTTTATTTTATAATTTTCTATATTTTTAATATTTCATATTTTAAGCTCGATGTAATTTATTATTTACATTTATATAGTTTTTATATTTTATTTTATTTATATTTTTGTTTGCATTTTAATTTTAGTTTTCATACTTGTTCTTGCTTCCTTTTTGTATTTCAATTGTTCACTCAAGTAGTTTCATTTATCAGTTCAGTTCGTCGTCAGTTTATATTCATATTTTATATTTACTGATAACTTCTATATTTATAGTAAAGCGATCAAATGTCTTATAATACCTTTAATATTTTAAATTAAATTAATAATGTAAATTAATCGATATCATCTTCAAAATTATAAAGTAGTAGTATACTTGTAGTAAACCTTTTTAAAGGCAATGTTATAGTTTAAGAAACTCCGGTTTAAATACCATTTGAAACTTTCTCTTTGATAAACTAATTTCAAGTCTAATAAGACGAGACGGCTTTCAGTCTAAGTTCCATTAGACAAACTATTCGCACATTGAATAAAATTCCTTTAAAATATGTTATCTGAAAATGTACCATGAACGGAAATAAAAACTACCATATTTATATTATATTTACTTTTTTTATATTTAATAATATATAGATATAGTTCTAAATCAGCAGGGACTTAATATTTAAGTAATATTTATGTATATATGTAATATACAGCGATTAATATGGCGGAGGATATCCTAAGATATCAGGGGTTCAGTAACTTGTCGTGACTAGTCATGTGTTTGCATTATATTGGTCTTTTTTTTAAGATATGATTAAACAGATTGTATTGTTTGAATCATTAAGTCAATAGATCGCCATTTCTTTCTTCAAAATAAAATAGCTATAAAGTAAATTAAAACTTTTTTTTTAAATTTTAATCCCTACATGTTTTATAAATTATATGTTGAAATTATATAAGAAAATGAAATTAATCGTAGTAATCGTAAATAAGTTTAATTTTAATGTTTCCAAACTGTGCATCATCAACATCATTATAGCTGATCGACTTTTCTTGCAATTGATAGGCATTAGTTCTTTTTAGGCTCATTCATACTTTCTATAATCTTAAATAATAATGTTAGTGCTAATCATAATATTTCAGTTACGTTTTTGATATGTACAGAAGATAGTAAAGCTATTATGTCATTCAGTAGTTTCTCGGATCACTATCTATTGATCAACAGTAGGAATAAAAATAAAGACAGAAAACTTTATCTATGGTAAGTCTTATTTACTAACAACAGGACAATAATATGGGCGATTTAGTAAAAATTAAAAGATTTGGGTGGCAAAAATTCAATTAAAAAGCACCATGATATAAAATCAGAACATGGAGTTATATATAAAGAGTGTATAATGCAGTCGGCTTCCAAATGAGTTAAAAATAGTGAAAGGCCGTTCTGACTTTTGATCTTCTCACACTTGAGGTGAAATGAAAGAAAACGGAAAGAAATATATATGGCAATAGGTTTAAAATCTGACAATGAAGACCATGTTAGTTAGACCAGTAATCAGACTGTGTAGGTCTTCTGCGAAGTTAGTTATTCGTCAGTCGGTAGATTTTCCAATCCAATACAAGGCAAGACAACACTAAAGCCTGGCATGTTAAAAAATTATATACTATATATAAATCCCAAAAATATATCTTGTTTCCTAATTGAAGAGTAAATGAAGTGTAAATCTGTATTTCATTTCAGTTTGTGTGGTATATCTCGTAAGTGTTTTCGAGAACAATTTTCAGTATTAGTAAAAGGAATACTCTGATTTATTAAAAAATGGTGGATATTTCTAAAATTGTAAAATTCGATGACTTTAATCGCTACAATTTATAAAAGTCAACATAAATGTGGGTCCGTTGATTTTATTGTATATATAATATTATATTTGTACTGATTCATTAATTAAATCTTTTGTTATACATCACAACAGCAAATAGTGTTGTTAATATTTCAATTTAGTCTATCACCAGTTTCTGATCATGCTATATAATTTATGAATGCTTTAATAATAATATTAATTTTGAGTTAATTTTATATTTTTGTGTTTTAATATACATCGAAGTTGTATTTTTAAATCAATTAGAGTCTGTTATTTTTCATTTCATTCAACTATAACATAAATTAAACATTTTTTCAATAAATATGATATATATGCATTTGACAAGTGTTCTAAAATATCGCTGTAACATATAAGCTTATACTCAACAAAGCTATTTTGCAGCAAGACACTGTAAGTTCAGTAGACATATAAAATTTACAAAACCTACATGGAAGGGCGAAAATGAGTTACTGAAAAAGTTTACAATCTTTCGTCCTCGATATTTTTGATACTTTTTAATAATTACTTGTGCAGATAGTGTTTACTTATGCCACCTAGTCTGAGTTCTTGTTTCTATTTTTATGAAAATATCAGAAAATTAGTAATATGATTACACATAGAAGTTCCATCGAGGGTGCGCAACTAATTAGATTTAAATTAATTATAGCTCAAACTCTGACACGTGAAAAATATAATGACACACCATTTAAAAAACTCCTAATATTAGTAAACACTTTTTACATAACTGGCGAATATTAAATCGATAACAGGTTGGTTACATCGCATTATGTCATTTTAGGTGTATAACTCAGTAAGTGCGGACATAACTAAATAAGACAGTGTTGAGTTGTGTTAAGTAATGAAAAGTAAGAATACTAAATGTACTAGGTTTATAAAGTAAAGTAGTATTACTGCAATCACCTTGCATATGCCAAATATCAGAGGCTACCACTATTACCAAACGTATAGAATCTTTTGGATGTTACACCGTCAAATACTTTCTATGCGATAAGCATTTGCATTATATGTAGGGAAAAAGATATTTTCAAAATATTTTCAGTGAAATTCAATGCACATGCTACATGTTATAATAAATTTTATCAAATCAGTATATTATAACCAGTTTTAGTACAAAAGTATGACTTTTTAAATTAAACACTATTAATACCCATATCAGTGTATGCTACAGCAAAGCCAAAATAATACAAATTTATACCTATCGGTGTATTTCTGATTCCACGTTTACCGAGTATATAACATCCACAAACGTAACAAAAGCACATTGAATCGACTCTGCATTTTTACATGTTCCGAAGCACAATTACGACACAAAAATAAGTTCTAAATTTTGAACAATGTAAGTTATAATCTATTCAAAACAGTAGTGACTCACGTCTGTAAGAAAATAGAGAACGGCATTGTTGACGAATTACATAGAGGGCATCTGATGACTCTGATGTTTCGCTAATCAAGGCGGGCGTGGTATCGGGAACGTGCGATGGAAATACTGAGATGTACACTTTTGGATATAAAGGCCAACGCACTGTCTGGAAAGAATATAGTTTCATAGAGTCCCTCATAGAGAAAAGTGTCTGCCTGACATAGTCGATAGACGATTGTTATTGTATTGTATATTATCTAGATAGTGACCATTATAATCTTTGTTGAATATTTGTATTTTATTTACCAAGAAATAAAAATATTTCTTACACGTCATCAATATGGGGCTGTCGAAAGTTGTAAATTTGTTTCAGTCAGAGAATATTTTCCTTCTATACCATAAAATGTATTTAAAAAGAGATAGAATACTGTTTGACAATTTCGAACATGTAACCGAATGAGCCAGCAAAAGTCGTCCGTTTGTCAAACGTCTGTAAAATTTGTCAAAATAATATAATTACGGGTTATAATCCGGCAAGCATTGTTTTAAGACTTTGTTTTAAGAAATTTCAAGTCGCCGCTTATTACACAGTCAGAGTCAAAAACTGATTACATCTGTAATCAGTTATTTCGAACAGGAACAAGATAATGGGGGCTCCCACTTGCCAGTACAATGTGCTAGAGAGGTTTATAATGTTAAATATTAATTGCCGCAGTTGTTCTTGAAAATATGTTTTAGCCTGTTGCAGCTTTATTGAATATTAGTACGGGCACGGCTACCAAAATATCTCAAAAAATAAAAAATAATATAACCTTAAATTCACTTAAAAGAACCCGTCTTTATGCGATATGGGGACGAATCAAGGTCAGCTTGATGTCAGCTATATCAGATATCAAATGTACGCAAAATTATAAGAACTGTAAGTAGTTTTTTCAATCGAAATATAATCTAATACAATTATTTCGGAGAAAATTGTTAATCTTGAAAATATCCATAAAAAGCTGAAAGATATGCAGCTATTTGAGATATGTAAAACATCCCTTCATACACTGTTGCGCAATGTAGGATTTAAATGGTGTAAAGGTAATCCACGAAGGGGTATAATGGAACCAGATATTGCCTTTAAAATAATACACTTTTTAAAAACATATAACAAAATCAAGGAAGAATTATTATATCAATTTGTATATTTAGATTAAACGTAGATATTTCAGAATGGTAGATTGGGTCACTCATGCAAAGATGATAAATAGTGTAAATACAAAAAAAGTTGATGGAAAAGGTAAACGTTGGAATAACTATCTATTAGGTTTTGTTAATTATTACCATTATTAATAGTTAATTACAGATATATAGCTCTTTATGCTAGAAACAGGAATGGTTTTATTCCTGGTGCAGAATTTGTGCCTTCCTCTAAGCCCAATGGTGACTACCATGGAAAAATGAACAATAATTTTCTTGCAATGGTTTGAAAAATCAGCTTTTAGAAAACGTGGAGGAATCTGCAGTTATGGACAATGCATCATAGTACACTGGTGGAGAATGCATCATAGTACACTGGTGGAGAATATCCTAACAAGTGCATTAACAAAGGCTACTGCAATGACCTAGAGTACATAAAATAAGTGTTGAAGAAATCATGTTAATGAATTAATTGTTTGAAATTGTTACTTTCTTTGTTTGTTACTCGTAAATACAAATGAAATATTTAAATGTATTTTGTATAATTTACTGTTTTAGATATAAGCCTGAGAAAAGATATTTGGTAGATCCGATTCCTTAACGTTATGGCCGCAGAGTATCATGCTTTCCTCCATATCACTGCATATACAATCCAACTGAGTTGATATGGGACATCGAAAAGAATTATTACAAAAGACATTCAGGTAGAGAATAATATTCAAACCAGAACTGTATGGATTTATGAAACGAAGCATTGTCGACAATAATATCTTCTATTTGAATGAGATCCATCAGACACATTGAAGAAGAAATTGACAAACGGTAGAATCGTGAGCAAGATTTTGATAGATTGGAAATACATATCTTAGTTATTTACTAGAGCAGCGATTTTGAAAGTGATAGTGATTGAATAAAATCTTATGAATGTTGTTTTATGATTAAATGCTGGTAATTACCAAGGGAGGCTGATTAAAGTCGTTATATTAAAGTCAGTATATAATTAATATACTTTAACTGTAGGAACTTGTGTTATGGAGTGTGAAAGCTTTATGTGCATATATGTTATTGTTTAAAATATAAATGAACGTTTGGTTAAAATGTACGTGGAGGCAAATAATATATAATACAAAATAATAACTGTTGTGCAGATATGGCAAATGCTGTAAGGAAAATGCGGTGATTAAATCTAGTTTTATCAAGAAATATGTATACAGGTAGTAACAGAACAAACTAAGGAGAAATACGGTAATATCAAAATGACTTTAGAATGAAACATTGCATCGAAGGTAACAAGAACTAAACATAAAGGTAAATGTGCTCTTTAACAAAATTAAAATACATTACACAGATATATAATTGTTAATTAGGTGCATTAGGCCTTGGGGTATACCACTGCTTAAAAATCGTTCCTACAGCTCTATGTATATTAGTGTGCAAAAAAGTTTAATGTGTAAGTTCTTCGATAAATGAACTGAATGTACTCAACTGTTAAAATAAATAAATTATATTTAATAACATTTTTGTTTAACTATTTTATTTAGATTAGAACTTTGTTAAATGTCAAAGTCAAAATGTACTAAAACTTAGAGTTGATTTGGCAACATTACTCCATCAATTCAGATCACGTGGGTTCACTGCTCTTTTCAATAGACTTTAGATAGATGATAGACGTTATAAGGGCGCGGTTTTGAACGCATTCAAAAATCTGAGTTAACGGCATCAAATAGTGTTTATAATTGTTCTGATCTACTCGGGTCCAAAAGTTGACCTGATTTTTTTCTTTATGATATTAGTGTGATGTTAGAAGGCTCATTATCATGATTAGACGAAGATTTACCAATTTATCAGACCGACCTTTTGAGATAAATCGCTCAAATTCTTGTTGATACTTTGATCCAAAGGAAAGAAATTAGAAAGAATAATATGACTATGTCAAGTCTGATTGCTTATAAATCGATATTTTAATTTAAAACCAATAAACACTATAATAATTCGTCTACAAATATTTTCATTAAAAATCTCTAATGAAATTGATGATTATTTGAGTGCGATTAATAACTATTACAAAGTCAAATTATTTTCTCGTAACAGAGTTATTATGTTTTTGTGAACGAAAAATCTATATAAAACAACATCCCTAGCCTGGAAAATTAAATAATTTTGAATATTTGGTTAATATCATGTTTATTATAAACATTATGACTACTATGATCATGAATTAATGTATTTTTATTAAACATTAAAGTATCAGTAAATTTGTTAACCAAAATTTTTTTTTATTTCTGTAAAAGTATCAGCAAAATGTTGAGAGAACAAATTTAATTAGTGTTTCATTACAATTAGGTTTAATGGGAAATAATAATTATAACTGATTAGTCTAAATTTGTTTAATATCTCATTAATCTTCATTAATCAATTTTTATTGTCAGAAAAGTATACCGAGAAATTTTCTTTTAAATACACCCTGGAAATTTATTGTCTGAAACTGTTCATAAATTTAGAAATATAATTATGCTATATTATTTATTGCCAAACGTAAATTAAGCTGATTTATAAAATACCTGTAGGAAAATAGCGAAGGTTTTGTTTAAGTTTGGCTTTATCACAAACTTTATATAACAAGCCCGGTAAACTTTCTTGATTAATATTGTTCAATTACGGAAATTTAAAGCACAACTTGAAATAAATTTAATTGCCACAGAGTTGGTCGTCTAACAGTAGTTCAATAAAATCATAAAGAGGATTCCGTATTTACAGAGATGGATAGTGAACAATTAAGGATTGTTTAATAAACCTAGCAAATATTTCTTGAATTCAGTTGAGAACTTGGTTTCTTTTAGACTGTTTATTCTGTAAGTTTGGCAAATATATCCTGAGAGTTAAATAGAATAGATAATATGTTTCAAAATATTTATGATACCAGGTCGGTATTTATATTTAGTCTTTAATATTAGGGGCGTGCATGTATATTGGTCAGCGATATCTATTGGCAAGAAATCAAAGTATTAAACAAAAATTGTTAAATTTTATGGAATTTCTCTGCATAACATAAGAGTTTGATTTGATTGATTTGATATTAGATTTGAAAAATCTACGGTCCGCTAAAGTCTCTTCGAAATATATGGCGATCTCTATCATATTATAATTATCGTTTGAACGATTTAAAAGTGGTGATTTGAATGTCAATGACAGGAAACGACTTGGCGAACCAGAAATGTTAAGAAATAGTGGATTGCAAGACTTATTGGATATAGTCCAAATTCTCAAAGGACTTACTCTCAGACAACTTGCCAGTAAATCAATGAATTGCTTCTAGTCGTTTACGTGCTATAGAAACTATCTGAAAGGGAAAAATAGCTACCACACGAAGTAATTGAAAATGTTATTTCGAACCGTTACAGCACCATGGTAGCAGGCAACATTTAAACTTGACTAGCGATGAGATGTGGATCTACTATGATAATCCAAACCACAAATTTTTTTAAGTTAGTTCAGGAGAGCTATCCACATCGGCAACGAACCGAAATATTTACGGCCTTACGAGCTGGTAAAACCAAGTGACAAAAATCACTGATGCCTGTCGACCGAAAAAAAGGTGCATTTTTGCAAAAATCCAGTAATGGCTAGTAATAAACACAAAATCATCCTCTTGTATGACTCTTCTACATATCGCAAAAGTCGTGACGGTTACAGCCTGAAAAGGAATGTTGTAATTGCCTTTTTAAAGGGAAGAAGTGCTGATAATACATGCATACATACATGAGTCAGTCTTTGGATTCATCAATTACTTTAACCTATATACGAAATTAAATTTTTTATCTATTGCTTTGAAAATAAGAATCGTTCGATTTAAACCACTATATCTTGATATATTGACGTTGGTTAGATATTTTTGACAGACATTGTGTAAGGATTAAAATTAGAGAATTACAAGAAATTTGGACAATATATTTTATAACGATTATCAGCTCAAACTATAATAAATTAAGAATGAAAATGTACAATATTTTTCATAACAATGCCTAATACTGCAAAAAAATATTATTCACACTTAAATCACAGGTCTTATATTGACAAATTTTCTAATGCTTATTATGGTATGGTCTATTATATTATATGGTATATTATATTATTTCGTAACACTCCAAAAAATAACTCCTTTTGTATTCTATTGTCGCTCTAAATCCGGATACTAGACATTACTTTTATTACATTACATTATACATAAATTGTTATGTTACTATAAATATGTATTTTATAATGGTTCATCTTCACTTGCAAGAGCTCTCATCATGGTCGATAAGCGCTAGAAAGGCGTGCATTCCTTTTTAATACACTGATTAAAAACTATAGAATTATTTACAGGCAGACTTAGAAGTTTTAATGAGAGAAATTGGTAGAGTATATTTAGGTACAACTTTCTGATAACATCTATAATCACCAACCATTGTTGGCTTTCCTAAATTATGGGTTTATTAGTCTCAATGATATTCGATTTGGGTGTTAAAGGTTATAATTTGTTTTATTTCGCACTATCGTAGTGAATTTATTTTTCGTCTGTAGTCAATACTGTATACAATATATATTTCCGACTTAACATTTAGAATTGTTGTTTAAATATATACTATACCCAATTTCCATGATTTTGTGCCATATTCATGGTATATGATCCAGCATATTGCAACATCATCAGACTCGCTTATATGTCTCGAAATATGCAGTTTTAAACCACTATGTACATTCTTTTATTGATTGAACATGCTGCGTATATGTTTCATATATTTACCGATGGCGATTTCCTGTGCTATACTTCAAATTAAGACTCCTTAAACTTTAACATGATTAGAGCATAATGAAGTAAGCCATTTCTTCATCCATATATTTATTTTTAGAGATTTTTTATGGCGCTTTCACATTGAATATATTTACACGCTAATTGGATGCAATGCCATATTTTTATATTTCCCAAGATTTATTTTTAACCTTTAGCTAAAAAATTAACAATTTATAAGTTATATTTTACCTACTGAATACTCAGTTCCTTACTTTTTGCACAAACATAGATCTTTTTGCAATCCATATCATTATTATACCAAAATAATTTTATCATACCAGTAAGGATTACATACGTCGGAGCTATATTCGACCACTAGCTCACCTAGAAGCACCATATAGCGAAGTGAAGAACACTTACTCTCATAATCTTCCCATTCTGCGACAGCTGTTCTAATAAATACAATAATTAAAATATATCTATCTATCATCCTTCCCAAAATGGACTACGACTTACTTCTATGTAATGCTACTGCTAATATCTGTCTGAATTAACTTGAGTTTATCCAGAATTCATTGCATAGAATATTGCTGATGTCTTGAGTTTATATAAGCACTATAGAATAAGTTTGCCTTATCTCTTATCATCTACCATACCCGTCACTCACCACAACATCTCTTTGAAATCTGTTGTAAGGCCTATTGCTCCTAGTCTCTTCTTGTACACACAACCTCCTGCCTCCGATCACCACCCCTCTATCCGTCCACTTACTACCGCACTTGTATTATTATATTAACAGGCATAATTTCCGGAGCTATACTTTTCTCCCTTCATTTACTCCATGTTCATTTTTCACCTTGAACTTTTACTGCTTCTTTCCGCTCCTCTCGCGTGTACTGAAGGGGCACTCTCCCTCTTTCACGGGAGCCACCTTTTATTAACTCGTTCTCTAACTCTTAATTTGTCTCAAATAATCAAATTTTGTGTTCTCCTGTCGATAATGGAAAACCTCTTTGATAGCTTCTGTAGTGTAATTTTTTTGGAAGATGTTTGACCTTTTGTTTGTGTATTAGCAGCAATTAATAAATTAAAGAGCCAATTAATTAATATGATGCTACTAATTTCACCTAATCTCGGACGTAAATTAAAACATTCACTGTGGTCTTTTACTATTAATTTATTAATTCTACTATTTTCAACGAAGTGAAACAAGGCGACGATTTAATTTAGGTCTTTCTAATTCGACCTCTTAGGCACGAACATTTTTGTGTTATATGTGCACTCGCCGTATCTACAATGTTCACTCTCCGAGTATATTATATTACATAACAGGACAGTAAATAATTTTAGGTCTTCAGGTAAAAAAATAAGTCAAAATGTTCCAAACATTATCTCCTTCTATCCGGACTATAAACATATTTATATCGACGCGACCAAATTGCGTCCAAAAGAGGAGTTTACCCAGCTAGACAGAAGGTGAAGAGCAATACAGTCATCCTCTAGTCCCCAAGTCCTTATTTCATATACTTTCCCTCTTAGTGAATGGTTATGTATTAATATTAGCGTGGATTTCTTTTCGCATTGGGATACCTAGGAATTAACAAGCAGATGTTGCGGTAAAATCTGTAGCCCACTCGCAACTTCCTATCGAGAAAATAGGCGTTCACCGTGACCTCTATCCTATGCACCACATAAACTTTGAGAATGTTTTTCGTTCCCTTGTTCCCACTGAGTGAAACTGAGTCGGCTGAGACTAGGATCCAGTTACTTGTCTCAGGACCATTTGATGTCTTGCTCTGATTGTTGCCAATGCTCTAATGCTAATTTTTTACAAAAACACAGTAACATGATAGGAACACATATTTGGTGATGATAGTGATATTTGGACAGATTTATCTAAGACGGATTGGTTATTATCACAGAAATTAACTTAAATGATTGGTTACCCAAATTTCTCACAATAATTGGCTTCGTATCCTCCAACTGTTTTATCCCTTCAATTCATTATAAATCCTGATATCTTGTTCTCTCTTACTCCTTAACCACTTATTTTCTCCATAAATAAACCCTTGTATGTCATATTACTTAATTAAAATTAAATATTAAATACCTTAATATATTATAAACATTTTGTTTGTCCATATATATATATATATATATATATATATATTTGTTTTTGTCTCTGTTCCTTATAAGGTAACGTGTCAAAAAAAACAATCGTATGATCGCTAAATGCTGAGGAATTCGTAGAAAGTGACTTTTTTTAAATGACTAAATGAAATTACGTCTTTCTCTCCAAACAATTGATTTATATCAGTGCCTACTAATAATACAATATCTATCTGAAGAATTCAATTTAAAATAAAGGTATTGTTTAAGTTTTATATTCCTATCTATAAAATAAAATCTACCAGAAACCATTCAAAAGGCATAAGTCACAGGTTTAGTATAGCCATTAACTTTTTGTGGGAATTTAATAATGTAAATGTCAATAAATTAACCTTATATATCCATTAAACAGAGCTGCTGTAATAAAATAGTGGAAAATCCCTGGTTACTCGTTTTATTTTAATAGCCTAACCATAAGTGGAAAACTCCCTATTTGTTATCTGCAATTTAAAATTCCCGTTAACATCCATCTCGTAAAACCGATTTTATCACTTGATGAAAAATAAAGGAATTCTAGCATAAAATTGAAATTTATTTAAATTTTTTTTCATATAGAAAAAGTTTTGGTCTTTATACAAACATCCTGCGTAACTGATGCGTAGATATAAGTGAACCAAGGAGTTGGTAAAAGATGGACTATCAGTCAAAAATCGTGAAAATTTTCATTACTAAATTTTTTGTCAGCTGGAGAAAGGCATTTATCGCATTAGAGTTAGTAAAATATATGGTTATACTCGCCGTTCTCTCCTCATATTTGGATAATGAATTACTAACCAAAACTGCCTGGGAAGAAATTTTACAAAAGTTCGGCTATAGTATTTCCTTCATTAAATACGTTTGTGTTGACTAATATTGTATTCTAGCGTCTCCTTAAGCACCAGCTAGCAATGCCAGGTTTGTCAGCTGCATTAGATTATATTTTGATTAACTCGTCAACAATTGACATTCCAGGAACTTTATTTCCTGATGACAATTCCGCTGTCCTTTAATTAGAACCTGCAATAAAATTAGTAAATTATGACGTCTACAAATTTCAGTTTTGAGATCCTAGCTCGTATTGAAGAAGGAGAAATCGCCCTCCATTGCTTTTCAAAATATTTTTTTTAAGTATATGAAACAAACATATTGTCCAGTATGCAATACTCATACAGTAATGCAATCATTATCCCAATAGTTAACAGGATTACATACCTCGGAGCCATATTCGACCACTAGCTCACCTAAAAGCACCATATTAGCAAACTGAAGAACACTTACCGTCATAATCTTCCCATTTTGCGGTAGCTGTTATAATAAACGCTATTATTAAAATATATCAATCTATCCTCATTTTCAAAATGGACTACGACTTATATGTAATGCTACTGCTAATATCTGCCTTATTATTAAGTATTTAAAACAAACATATTGTCCAGTATAATGTATTATATTTGCCAATAAAGATAAAGATATAAGCTTCGAGACGCAGACAATATTAAGGTCTGATATATGTAACCGTGAATAAATTCATGTTTTGCTTATGTCATTTTCTGCGCGCAATTGAAAAATAAATTCAGAGTTCCAGGCACTGTCTGTATTGTTCCAAACTGTAGTTATTCTATTACACTATGGCAGCAATAGTTTGGCTTAACATAGAGATTTAAGTAAGTAATGTACACAATGGATTCGCGTTCAATGCAAATTTAACTGAAGTAAATACGAATATAAATACGACTTAAAATGTATAAGAACAGATAATACTTGTTTATCTTAATCACGAATTAAAACATGAAACATGTAGTATAAAAATCTAAAATTAAGCTAAAATGTAATCGTTGGCACCCTTAGTTCAATCATTCACCCTTCGGTAGTCAAAAAACAGATAGCTGAATAGTTTTGCATATTACGTACCACTTCCCTCGTAAAGAAAAGGCCACAGGGATGTACGCAGGTCACAGGTCGTTATTCGGTCTGGAGAGCTTAGAGTTGTATTTGTTTGAGCATTGAAATTGCACTGTTTCTATCCAAATATCCAATAGTATCCCTATATGGAATGGTTTCCCCAGGATTGGTGACTTCATATTTCAATAAGAAAATGAACTACAGTAATCCGAATTTGGTGGCCTTTCACCTTGATCTACAAGCTTCTGTTAAAATTCTAGCAAACTATGTTAATTCACAATAACTTCCGGCCGCCTTTTGTGGCCTTACACCCTCAACTGTGACGCATGTGGCGGAAATCCACGGAACAGTGTTATGATTTCCCCGAAATCCTACTCACTATGCCAGTTATAATATGTGAAAATATTTAAAGAAGGAAATATGCAAAGAACATGCGACTGGTTGAACGGCGATACAAAGCGACCCTGAGTGTAAAACCAGACCAACCCGTCTCACTCAGTCACTATTCAGGTAGTTAAAATCAGATGGCCGATAGCCTGAGCCGTATTGCGTAACATACAGAACAACTTTAAGGCGAAATCCGAGGTGTAAGTTATTTTCAAAAATTTATATACATGCATTTTTATATATTTGTAATACAAGATGTGATCCAACGTGTATATAATATTTTTTTCTGACACCCTATCGGCAAGTAGAAATCCGACACCGTTGCCGTATTTAGGTATATATATGTTTATGCTTCAAAGGGGCAATGACTTAATTACGACGTAATTGACAGATTTCGTTATACATCGTTTCGAGATTATCAGATTTGTATTAACGCCTAATAATCGTTGACTGAATAAAATGATTTAATATTTATATATTTGTTACTGTAATTATGTATAAATTAATATTTTTTAACATTTATTCTATATATAATTTAGTAATTCCAAATTCTTCCGCAATAGTTAACATAATTATATTAATTTTGCAACAGACTGTTATATTAATAAAAATGTTATTATTGTTATTATTAAACATTGACAATATTCTTAGTTTTTAAGCATTCTTGTTTCGAAGAAATCATATTATAGAATAATAATTAGTTTATAATAATCCTATTCTGAATTATTAATTTAATTCGTTATATGATCGTAAATAGTTAATACTGCCATTTTTATAAAACAATCCATTTAAATTAAGGGATTTTACATTATATGTGTGGAGTTCAAATTTCCATTATAATTAAAACGAATTATATGACATTTTAAATTTAATTAGTTCCAGGAAAAAAAAATACATCAGTCTGTATTTACCATACCATAAATCTTTTATAATAAAAAATTACGAAGATCCTGTTAATACTATTGCAGATTTACCTAGAAAATAGTATTTTTGTAATAGAAATTAACATTTTTTATTGCAAATAAAAGATATATTTTTCTTTTAGCAAGGGTTCATTGTATATTAAAAATAAATAGGCTCATTATTCTTCATAAAACACCATAAATTAATTACATTTATATTTATTTTAAATTATCATCTTATTTAATAATAAAAGTGCTTCGGTGCTTCACCAGCTCCAAACCGTGACATATGCGCTATGGGCGCGAGAGGTCCCTATCCCACCGACGATTCTGCAACAAAATGAAACACTCTCTTTCTATAGATTAGTACAAAATATTCTCATCAGTTCCCTTATGCTCCAGTTCAGATTCTGTACTGTATCCCGACGAAAGTGACTGCGCCATTTCGTATGGCGGTTCTAGCGGGAAAGCCGTAGTGTCGCCAATACGCCCCACGTTTGACGGCCCGGCGTGCTGTATACCAGATGACGAAGCCTCAGAGAGAGCGGTGGTACTGCAAGCCCCATAACCACCCTTAATGTATGGCTGGTGCATCGTATCACAACGAGCGTAATTTGCACCAGACTATTGCTACTGACAAGTTCTGGGAACTTGGCTTCGAGCCATTTGGATATTTTCGAATTGTGCATCTTCGAATTATTCTGTAAGATCTTCCTTCGTTGTCCCGTGGACCAAATCATAAAAGCGTTCATAGGTCTCTGAACACGTTGTATACATTTTTATTCTGAGACAGCTGGAGCATAGGCGCTTGGCTCAGAGTACCCATCGAATTGTTACTCAGAAAACTGGTATAAGGAAGCCTATTGTTGGCTATAACTCCGTTTGTTTCCTAGTTTGATTCCATAGCTAACACATATTTTGACAAATTCGCTAGAACACTAAACAACTACCCGCAAGTACTCCTTCTGAACTAGTACTGGCAATACCGTGATGCTTGTGCCAGGAATTCACATTTTGGTAGTGTTTTTCATAGCCTTCAATTTATCTTACGTTAATATGGTCTCTTTTCTTGATAAGCAATTCGATACAGATTATTTGAATACATTCAAAAAAGTGCAGCCAAAGCAAAAGATCTCTCCTGAATTCTACCGACTGGACCATTTCCAAAACGTGTAGGGCTTAGAAACACAAAAAATCGAATATATTTATTAGACTGCTATATTTTTAAATCGATTTAATTTTAACGGAAGGAAGTGGCGACCCAAAGTCAAATATTCGGTACAATTCCATCTCTCTCATATTTTGATATAAACATCCTTGTTTTAAACAACAAAAGCCGTATCAATCATTAGAAATACATATACCTTATTTTTAAATAAAACGTTTTGTAATTCGTAGAAAATTAGGATAATATTCCGTAAGCAAAGATTTAACCATACGTCGATTTAAATGATTTTGGTCGACGCACAAACAGAAAGTTATTTGTTATTTTGTTCCTCATTCGATTTCACAGCGGTTTAATTAAACTCAAATTTAAATTTATATGGTTCAATCTTGTTTTTCCCTGAATTAGTTATAAATAAGTTATAAAAACTCTATGTGAGTACTAAGACCATTTAATTTATCAATAGTAAAACTTTTGAATAAAGCATAAGTTTCGATAAGCCATTATTATTATTATTGTTTTTGATGCCCTCGTGAGGGCGAAGTGTAAGTGCATAAATTGTAAAGTAATTTGAGTATTTCCATAGTTTTATAAAGTCACCCATTCTATCAGCAAGAGTACTTTTTTATTATTTAATAAATACATTTTTACTAGTCGTTTCCGTCTAACCTACAATTTATCTTTATGCTAACTTAAATCTAGGTATATAAATAAGAGGACCCATCGGCCCAATCTCAGTCTCTGGTGAAATAATATTTATACATGTCACTGCTGAATTTTTTAATATATGCACCTCACCACACAACACTACACAATATCAGATCGTTTGATTCTTTTGAGTCTTTTTGAGTGTCCTGTTCTGGTGGTATCCAAAAGTCGCAATATTTCATTATTTGTATAAGAATGGAGTCTTTCCTCATGCCCCCTTGCAATTCTCTTGATTTCTTGACTGACTGTGGGTATCTGAAGGTCTCGATGTAGGTAATCAGTCCTATAGTATTTGGGTGCACCCACAACACCTCTCAGGACTATGTTCTGAAAAATTTGTATTTTGTTTATGTTACTCTTTGCAGAACATCCCCATAATTGAACTCCGTATGTCCATATAGGTTTCAATATTTGCTTATATAACAGCAATTTATTATGTACTGATAATTTTCTTCTAATTAGCCAGTATATTTTCCTATATTTCAATTCCAGTTCTTTTCTTTTCTTCTTTATATGTTCCTTCCAGCGAAGTTTTGCATCGAGATTAATTCCGAGATATTTAGCATTGTTGCTATATGGAATGAGAGTATTATTTAATGTTATTGGTGCTTGTACGGTCTGTTTATAGGTGAACTGCACATGTACAGATTTAATTTCATTAATTCTTATTTTCCAAGCTTGTGTCCAATTATTTATATTGTCACTTGCCTGTTGCAATTTTCGTGAGGCTTCTTCACACATTTTTTCACAACATTCTGGTTGTAATATATGATTTTAATAGTTCGGTGTGTTGTATTGGTAACATTTTCTGTAGTTTATGATAAGGCCTTCACGCCAAACCTTATCGAAGGCTTGTGCTACATCTAAAAATATAGCTGAGCATACTTTTTGACTTTCGTAGGCTTTTTCAATAACATCTGTTATTCTGTGGATCTGATCAATTGTTGAGTGCTTGTTAATGAACCCAAACTGATGTGTTGGTACTAGGTTTTTTCTCTCTATGACCGATGTTATTCTTTTCAATAGGAGTTTTTCAAAAGCCTTAGATATTACTGGCAGCAGTGATATAGGTCTATAGGATTTTATTTCGTTTGGTAACTTCCCAGGTTTTGGGAACATTATAATTTCCGCCATCTTCCAAATGTCTGGAACATGTTTTAATCTAAATGCTGTATTTATCAAGTTGGTGAGTTTTATAATTGCCTTTCTTGGTAGTTGTTGCAGTAGTTCTCCTATTGTTAAATCGTAGCCTGGTGATTTCTTGGGGTTAATGTCAGTTTTAATAACTTTTGTTAACTCTTTCGGCGTGACTAATTCAACCACCGAATTTTCAGCTCTATGTCCGGCAAATTATGTTCAATATTAGTTTCGTTTGGCCTGAAAGTTTTTTCTAGATATTCAGCAAATGCTTCTGCTTTTTGGCGATTGTCACGTGCCCAATTCCCACATAGCTCTCTTATAGGTGGACTGTGTAGACATGAGCGCTTTAGATACTTTGTGGATTTCCAGAGTGAGTAATCAGTTTCTTTATCATCTGTTAAATTTCTGAGATAGTCATTTATGGTTTTGTTTATTATTTCCAGTATTTCTCTTTTCATTCTTTAGGTTATATTGTTTAAACTATTTTTATTTTCAGGTGTGCTATTTTATTGTAATTTTTTTCGTAATTTACGTTTTTCAGCTACCATTTCCTTCACTCCTTTTGGATAAATAATGCCTTTAGTTGTACTCTTAATTTCTGGAGTATTATTCCAAGCAGCTTGTTGAATATCTACTACGAATTTTTCTGCTTCAAGATTTAATTGTTCAGTTGTCTTGAGGGGTACATTTAGTTGAATTCGTTTGTTCAATTCTAGTCTGTTCTCTTGTTTGTTAACATTGGGTTTCTTTCTCTTCTTATTATATTTTCGCTCAACGTCAGAATCACTGGCGTATGATCTAAACTTACCTCAAAATTTTCTTCGACTTTTATATAGTTCGATGTTATGTTTCTTACTATAAAGAAATCTAACAGGTCTGGGATTTTCTCTAGATCAGTCGGCCAACAAGTGGATTTTCCAGTTGACATGTAACTACATCTTTGTTCAGTAGCTGCTTTATGCAGTTCATTGCTTTTAGTTGTTGTCATTCTGGATCCCCATCTTGCATTTTTTGCACTAAAATCACCTTCAATTATAAATTTTTCTCCCAGGTTGCTTATTGCAGCTATTGTAACCTTGTATCTGCTTGATTTAATAGTTACTGCTGTTACCTGATTTTCTGCTGTACTGAGACCGGGTTCTTGATGGTGGGAAATGTTCTTTTTATTATTATTGCACTTTCTTCTCTTGCAGTGTTAGCTGGATGTATGGTATGATAGAATGTATATCTTCTAAATTTTATAAAGGATTCTTTTGTTAAATGGGTTTCGGATATCAGGCAAATATCAATTTTTTGCATATTTCGCCATTAACGTTGTTATATTTTTTCGGTTGATTCTTTCACTCATAGTTTCTTGAGGTTTAACTTGAGCTACTTTATTTCTCCTCTCTTTTAGTGTCTTAGCAACTACACATCCTCTATAAATTGCCGGATGCGCTTCATTGCAGTTTGCACATTTCGGCTTAGCTTATATGTTTAGCTGAACATTTTACACATCTAGGTTCTCTTCCGCAGAATTTCTGTGTGTATCCATGTAATTGGAATCTTTTGCATTGCTGTATTAAATTCGATTTTTTTAGAGGTTCGATTTTTATTTTGACCCCTAAAATTCTTTTAATACCAAAAATGGTTTTTGTGCCCGTAGCAAGAGTACTAATAACCCATTTTATGAGAAAAATTATAAGTGTTTAATTAAATAATTATATGCTGGATATACCGATATTTCTATATTTTTCTCTACGGCGAACATCTCTACATTTGTGCCATTGATCAATTTACGTGGCCCATCGACGATCACTATAGGTGCATTATTAGTTTTAGTGTCAAAAATATTCATTTTGTTGATATGGGGAATGTCTCAGAAGCCATTTTATGTTACACGTAGTTTCTGGAATGAATAACATGTTTTATTATCCATGCTAAGTATCCAGTAATAGACAGATCAGTGGACGGTATAATTTTGTAGCCACCCCGAATTTGGTTGCAAATATAAAGCGTTTAAAATCATTGTATTTAATCATTATTTGGATTAAAAAAGTATTTTCCAGGTAAAGCAGCCGTAAAGCCGTATTATTGGAATAATCCTGCTTAAGAGATATAAACCTGTATTAGACGATAATAAAATATACCCAGTACATAAGTTTAGCTTGATGAAAGACGCTTAATTATAGAAACTAGTAATATATATAGAAATACGAATATAATTGAAAGATGATATAAGGAAAGGAAAGTTTGTTCTACAGATATTCTTAATGTGGCGAAGGCTTTTAATACGATAATGGGACTAATTTTAAGTTAAGCAAGACTTTCTTAGAATCTTATGTTCCGAATAGAATAGTAGCAAAAATGCGAAGATTGGGTCAGCATAATGAATAATTGAAGAAAGCAATGAAGAATCTAAATGGGACTAAATCTGTCCACTCCAATTTTACAGATAATATATATCAACACGTATCTAACGCAATAATATCCAGGTACCATTTTCACTATCATTTAAAGTAATCTATATTGATATAATATTGATAATAATAACCGGAAATTAAATTGTATAGCTTATATAAAGAGAAAGATATATACATTGGATGTTAAATATGGAAGAAAATATTGGCTATTTGGAACAAATTCTGCCCATTTAACATAAAATAACGTAAACAAATCCTTAGACTTAAGTGTACATATGACATCCAGATATAGGGTTGTGCTAAAAAGATTATTTAGATATATTTGAACTCTTTCAGAACACTATATAGAGGAGTACTTTTAATACCTACTGTTTTTCTACTAGCAAACTTCTTAGGAAATTTAAATTGGACACCATTAACTAGACTATTAATAAACTCATCCAAAGTAATAAGCAAAGACTCTCTATGCCAATGTTTTCTTCTTTACCATATCAATGCGAGAGGCCTGATATTTTGGGATGGTGTGGTGTGGTGTTGATGCAAAAGCAGGCCAAAGCGTTAATGTACACGTTAATGCTAGTGTGAACAAGTTGATCCAAACAAAGAAATGAAAATACGAAAATCTTTCACTCATTGAATAGCAGGTATTGAAGTAGGGATGTGAAGATAATTATTTTGTGATGTATAATTTGCTATATATATTCTTACACAATAGGTTTCGAAATAAAAGCTCAATTGAAACGTCTCCGGCCTGATTCATAGATGCCACTATTGTAATTAAATCCATATATTTTTTAGTTAGCCTTAACCCTCAAAAGATGCGTGTATAAACTTAGCAGCGATCGAATCATTATTTTGTGAATTATAGCATTTTGAGTGAAGCAACTTTTGTGAAAAAAGGTCTAAAAAGGAATTTCGCGTGTTGAAAACATATTGCTTTTTGAAGGGAAAAAAGACAGTTGAAGCAAAAACTTGGCTTGATGCCGAGTTTCCGGACACCGTCCCAGGAAAATCAACCATTAAGGATTGGTATGTTAAGCTTAGATGAGTGAAATGACCACCGAAGAAGGTGAACGCAGTGGACGCCCTAAAGAGGTTGTTACCGACGAAAACATTAAAAATATCCACAAAATGATTTTGAATGACCGTAAATTGAAATTGAATGAAATAGCAGATACTCTAAAAATATCAACTGAACGTGTAGATCATATAATTCTCAAATATTTGGGCTGAGAAAGCTCTGTGCAAAGTTTGTGCTGCGCGAGCTCACTTTTAACCAAAAGCAACGACGAGTTGATGATTCGTAGCAGTGTTTGAAGATCATCAAGCCTAATAAACCCGAGTTTTTGCGTCGATATGTGACAATGAATGAAAAATTACTCCATCACTTCTGTCCGAAGTACAATCGACAGTCATCTGAGTGGACTACACATGATGAACCCGCTCCAAATCGTGGGAAATCGCAATAGTCGTCTACGCAAAGTTATGACGTCTGTATTTTGGGATGCGCGTAGCATAATTTTCATTGACTACCTTAGAAAAGGAAGGACCATCAACAGCGACTATTACACAGCATTATTGGATCGTTTGAAGGACGAAGTCGCCGAAAAACGGCCGCATTTGAAGAAAAAGAAAGTGCTGCTTCACCAAGACAATGCACCGTATCACAAGTCAGTGAAAACGATGGCAAAAATCCATGAATTATGTTTCAAATTACTACTTCATCCACCGTATTCTCCAGATGACCCTCAGCGACTATTCCTGTTCTCATATCTCAAAAGAATGCTCGCTGGGAAGAAATTTTCATCGAATGAAAAGGTGATCGCCGAAACTGAGGCCTATTTTGAAGCAAAAGATAAATCGAACTACAAAAATCGTATCGAAAAGTTGGAGCAAAAAAAAATGTGTTTTATTACGGTAGGATGGGGACTTTTCAATTGACGAGTTCAACGGGTTTTACTGCTCAAGATTTATATATACTTATTATAATAGTTATAATAGGATTAAAACTATGTGAAAAAGTATTTCCGAGGATTTGTTTTACTTTATTATTAGGTCAAAAAATGGGAAATATTGAATTTTTGAGCGAAAAACAGAAATGAATATAAATTTAAAATTGAGTTTAATCAAACCACTGCAAAATCAATGAGCAACAAAACAATAAATAATTTTTTGTTTGTGCATCTACCAAAATGAATCGAATCGATATATGGTTAAAAATGTGTTTGTTTCCGGAATTTTAACGAAATTCCCTCCAAATTAAAAGATGTGATATTTAAAAATAAAGTACATAATGCATAAGTTCATTATTTTTTGTTTTTTTATATGTTTTGCTTATATGTTATCTATATTGAACATTCATTATTAACTTCCCGTATATTTTAGTTCTCTATATCTTTTTTGTACTATATTTTTTAATCTCTATTTTATTATTGTTTCATGACCTCTTATTCTCGCACTATTGTCGTTATTTATTTATGTCTAACCGTTCTAAAATAATAAAATAATTATTGTTCTTAATTGTATTTCAAATATAATCGATAGAGTTAAAACATTTTAAATAGGTAAAAGGCGCACAGGCTTCAAATATGCGCAACATTAAATTTAAAAGAACCAATAAATTTACTGATAGCTCTTGAATAATGTAGGCATTGGGCGAAAATACGCTAAGCGATTTCTGGTGTATATATTCCCATTTAATAGAGGAGAAAAACTGCCCGTCCAAAGGGGAAATAAAAGAGGCAAGAACCGAATAAATTTAAATTTGAGGTTAACAAGATCACGGCAACACCGTTGCCGAACGGAAAAAAACAAATGACTTTTGGTCGACGGGTCGACTAAAATGAATTCGCCCTATATTTGTGTTGTTTTCCGCGCGCGTGATATCTTAATGGAATTCGTTACAAATGGAAGGGCTTCGAATTCCAAGCACGAGAGGAAAATAACTCGATATCATCGTCGAATATAGTTTCTTCGAGATTCCACATTAAAGCCGATTGATGTACGTAATTTGATGGCTTATATCTTCAACCTTGATAAAAATAGTGTTATAAAAGTATTGCTCTGTTTATCATTTTTTGTTGCGTAAAATGTATCATTGAATAAATAATTTAACCCTCTGAGAGGTATCGTCTCATCAAAAAACAGTTTCTAAATTCTTTTGATTTACTGGATGAGTGTTCTGTCGGTATTCATAGAATCTCTTACCGCGCACTCTCCGCTATTGAAATACTCTTGATATATTATCTCATTAGTCTGCGTATTGCAACATCGTTTCTAGATTCCACGTTCTTGTTTCTTTTTATTTTCATTTTTTCACTGTTTTTCATACATATCGATCTCTGAATCTTTGTTTTGACGGTGCTGAGATTTTGCTGATAATTATACCTTAAATAATATGATAATTTATCTTAAATGTAAAATGACATTTTCATTGTACTCTGTATTAAATCCATTAAATTTGGTTAGTGCCAGCTTGGTCGGCGCAGTGGTGAAACCGACAGAACGATCCACCTGCTGTTGCGATAGTTGCGGGTTTGAATCCTGCTGGGCCATGGTCATTAATTTATGTTTGCGATTGTTTAATATTTGTGATTGTTGCATAGGCTAGAGTGCGAAATCCGTCAATGAAAATGAGTCACAGTCACGCCAGTATCCTGATTGAGTGAGAACGGATGTCTTCTCGGTTTATTTACTAAATTGGTCAATTGCCAGTCGGTAGGCTTAATGTCGAGGACTGTAGTTCGTAGCCCACGTTAAACAGTAGATCCAATCCAGATAAATCCTCATTGGAAAAGAGAAGACTTAGACGTCAAAAACAAAATCAGGTTAGTTAAGTTGTAAACATATATACGCTTTTGGACCTGAGCACCCAAATAGTTATAAGGTAAATTGAGGAGCTGAACTAAAATTAATTTTAAATATTTCGTATAAAGCTCCGATTGATATACGAAAACAATCTTTTATTTAAAGTCTCATTTTTTCTTCTTCTAACATGAAGAGTAAAAAAAGGGAAATGAATGTAACATTGACATTGACAGATAGATTTCTATACCAGTATTTTTCTTGTTAATGATCTAGTAATACTTTGATTAAAAATAATTTATTGCTTAATAAAACATTTTTCGATACCAGCTTATCTTAAATATTCGATTTCATCAGATACAATTTAGTTCTTTAAAATACGCTACTGGTAATGAAAACTAAAAATTGTGACATCTGTAGTGTATCCAATGAAACAGTCAATACATGTCATCAAAATATATGGCGTCAGCATGTGGCAATGTTGCTTAATTAATTTGAAATCTTGGTTTACAACCTTTACAGGTTTGTAGCCTCTTATTATATTATCACTAATATTTTGAAGAATATTGTAGCCATTAGATAGATAGAGAAAACTTGAAATATTATCAAGATTTTCATTGCCAAAAATGAATTAATGTATAAATTAATAGGATCTTTTTGACTAGGTAGAGAAATGATAACGTAAAATATAAAATATCTCTAAATATTTTTTTAATTGCTTTAGAAATATAATAAATTTAAATGCAATAGGATTTAATCACTCGCACTATATTTTTTCAGTGTTCAAAAAGTTTTACTTAGAAATTATTTAATTATTTAATTAAATAATATAAATATACAATTAAATCACAAAGACAGATTTCATTTAACATTCCGTACTTCATTTATTTATTTTTGGCACAGTAATAATAACGGAAATGTGAATCAATTCAAAAATATGAAAATGATTATGTATGTTAAGTTTATAACGTAATGTACATGAGTAGTGTTGGGAACCATGGAATCAAATCGATTATCGACTATTTACTAATACTACTTTTACTATCGACTGTTTCAGTCTTTATTTTCAGCCGGACTGGTTTTGTTATTATTTACTATCGAATATTTCAGTCGTGTATTTTTACTAGTTTTTCCACCAGGTTTTTCACCACACCAGGTTCCACTAGTTTCATTTGACTGATTTTTAACGTTCTGGCTCTGTCGTCCTAGCTGTGAGCTTGACAAAAATATACCCAATTTATGCATTACATAGATTTATATAACAGCATTTTGGAACGATATTTTTCGATATTAGATAAGATTATTAATGTAATAGGTTAATGTAAATTGAGAATGATAAATAGTAAAATACTTTTGACTGTTTTTATGGCAATAATAGGTAATATTTCGATTACGCTCTCGATTTTTGTTAAAATATATTTCCGTTCAATAATAATTACAGAATTTACTTTATTTAAAAAAGCTCTAGTAGTTATTTCGCGATCATTTTTAATTATGTCATGAATTTTTTTTCTGTGATTAGGTATATGTTTAATTACTATTTAGTATTTATGTTTATTCTATATCTGTAGTTTTTAGGTTTTGTTTAAGTTCTATTGTATTGTCTATAATTATAATAGTATATTATTTGAAAATAGCAATTAACATATTAAAATACGATAAAACATTTGTGGACTATTATTCCATTCCATAGAAAAAGTCCATTCTTTTTACAGATCCACAAAAGATTCAAATATAGAAGTATTTCTACTTTGTTCAAAATGAAATTATTAATTACATGTTAATAGTATTCAGTAATTTTTTTTCTTTTCTTTCTTAAAGTTAGTACGTGAAGGCATATTGATATGTGAAGGAAAATATAAGCGCATAAAAAATTGACTGCTCCAAGCAATTATCTCCATTCTTTCCTCCCTCACAATTTATACAGGAAAGGGTTAGGACACCTTGGTCTGACATCACAAATTGAAATAAACAGTCGAACCGTGCATCTGACTGAAAATAGAATTTTGCTAGTTTTTTGACTATCGACTGTTTTGACTGTTTTGCGACTATCAACTGTTTCGAATTTTTTCAGTCGATTGTTGCCAACGCTATACATGATCTACTAAGAAATAATCATTGATGTTGGAGTAGATTCTGGGCTTTTATCTGCGTTTGCTTCTGAAAAGAATCTTTAATATTTTAACGACGTTGAGTCAAAGTTTCCGGCGACGGCTTATACTTAGTAGCCACTTATCAGTGCGCTTGACTGATCGTGCTTGATTTTTAGTGTACGAACGTTCTGCTTGGTTCATTGAACTTTGTAGCCCTTGTTTCCAGAATGTTGTTAGGCGCTGTGTATCATCTCTAATGTTGAGATTCTTGGGATATTTTTCTATCTCAATCCTGTCTGAAGTCATTCTTTTATGTTGTGCGAGAGACGATGTTTTTTTAATTTTTATTGACAGCATTGCAATTTTCCTTTTTGCGTAAGCCTATTATTCTATTTGTTTGTTCTTTGTAGACATTTTCACAGTCTTAGTAGGAAATTCTCTAAACTCGTTTAAGGACTCGGCTTATTTTATCTGAGGTGGTTCTCTCTATTATCTCTAATTGTTTTAATTTATATTGTCAAACCATTAACCTTACGATACTATGATTAAGGTGCTTATTACTGCCTGAACTTGTACCGGGTAATGGGGCGACTGGGTATTGAAGTAACGATCTGTATGGGTTGGTTTTCGGTATACTGAGTATCCAAGAATTTCTTTTTGGTCTGGCAATACGGCCAAGAATGAGAATTTGCTTGTTCTCTATGCGTCAACATAATGAAAATATCAATCGAGCATGCTTCCATTTGTTGGTATCGTGTATCTTTAAACATAAAATATATACTATTGAGACAATGTTTTTTAGATTAGTATCTTCTTCGATATGTTGTATTTCTTTTGTACATGAACAGCTCCTTAAATTATACTCGAAGATCAACTTATTTAATACGATAGTAGTATTTCGTAATGTATTTTGGTATTAGCCCTCCAATACCAATATAAATGGAACTAACATTATTTTCCGTTACATTTTTACTTATTCAATAAGTAGAATACAATTTGTATTGTTATGGAATGTAAAAGAGAAATAGCGTATATTCATTAAAGTCTAGAATGTCGTATTTAAGAACATATCTGTCAAAATAAATAAATGCGGACAGCTCCATGAATAAAAACAACTTTTACGCAAACAATTCAACATCATTTACATAGGAATATGTCCCTCGGTCGTCGTGTGTTATAACCTGAAAACTCTTTTTTATAACTCTAACAAACATTTTATGAATGTTTGAATATATATACCTAGTAGTTTTCAGTTATTACCCTATATGACTTTATAGGACGTGTTTATATAATACGTTTAGTGTTCGTAATATTTTTATTAAAGGGCGTTTCAGATTTATTTTTAAATATGAAAATCTGAAATTTCTTTCTTATATTATAAATTAAAAAGTTAAAATTCTTTAATTTTGTAAATTAAACGGATATTTCCGTAAAGAAGTATTAAACAATTATTTGTAAATGACTATTTCAGTACAATTTCCTCGACTACTTAGAGCGGCTTTTTCACCAATCCCACCACTGTACTAGTTTTTTTTAATGGGCTATACAATACCCATCCACTACAGCTATAACTTCTTCAACAAAATGTTTTTTCTCCCGTTAGGAACAGAAGTTTAAAGCAGTTAAATTTCGTGAAAAGCAGGATTTCAAAACTGACATTATTTACTAATCTGTTCACAACTTCTCAGCTAATTTGTAGATATGAACTCGATTGACAAACTTTTCGAATATCCTACTAGTAACTATAATTTTTACATTACGAAGCAAGAACAACAATTTACCTATTTAAGTTAAAAATATTGTGAGCAACTTGATTCTAGTTTAGAGTTTCAAACATTTCGAAGATTGTTTACGTATGCACGATGAACCCACATATTATCGCTGAAGTAAAATAAAATAAAAAGTTGAGATATAGTTTAAGAATTCATAAAACTTAATGAGCAAAAATATTTTTAAAGATAGATTAGGTAAGGTATTTGATGGCGTAGCGTACTAGCATGCAGTTATTAGTTAATAAGGCTCTAAGTTGCAATGTATTCATTGTAATTATCCAAATATTGAAAGGCAATTTTATAAAAATTTAAGAAGTTCAAACATCCATCATCAAATTTTTATAATCTGAAACTTATTTTGTCTTTAAATTATCATACATTTTTTCAGTAGGTTTGCAAATCAAAACAAATCGAAGTTGTAGTAATATTCTTGATTTGTTGTAGTAAATATGGGATACTTGATTTCAATAAATCATTCAGGCAAATCCCAATATACCAATGCGCTATTATTGGGTGCTATTTAGAGTTAATAATTTTTTAGTCCAACGGTATCACATTTCATGGCTAGTATGCCTGGAATAGTAACTTGTTTCAATTCTATAAATGTTATAATAGTACTATTCCTAAATTATTATTTCACATATAGTCACACTATTGATATATCTTTTCTAGGCCTATTTAGATTATTTTCTCTGATACACTCCAGTTTAATTTTTTTGTTTATCTGTTCTTTTATTTGGTAGCACAAAAAGGATTTTTTAATTGTGAAATATAGGATATTAAAATCTGAATTAAAGCAAAGGGCTTTAAAACATCTAATGTTATAATGCGAAATTGATGATAAGGTAACGTTAATCAGTGGCGTAAATCTTTTTTAACCCTTCTGATTGGTGTTTGCCTTATATGGCAATTTTTTAAATTTTCTGCTTTTATTTCTATTAAAAGCTTGATCAACAAACTTGTTGTTTAAAAATAAACCCTTTTTATTATATGTCTATCATATTTTGTCATTATAAATCAAGATTTGATTGCATGTTGCATATTCAGCCTTCATTACTTTTCCTGATTAATTTTAACAATTCTGCTGCTAAACTCATTAAAAAATTGAGGACATTCAGTTTTCTATTTAATTTAATGTGTTTGATAATAGAGTTTAAGATATTAATAACAATTTAGACAACCAAACAATTAAGATAACATTATCAAACAATCGATTGTAAATATATGTTGCCGAACACAATAACAATTGCGTTGCGTTGTTAAATAATTGCGGGCCCGATAAGGGACTTTTGAAATTAATAAAAGTTAGAAATAGAGAAAGACAACAACATACATTTCATGAACTAAATATAGCCAATTAGTAGAGGATCGTTATTTCTTTTATGGCTGGCTATGAAGAGGGACTGAAGTGAAAAGTGGAAGTGGCGTACTAAATCGTATGTCTGGCTAATACTGAATCCATCATCGGGCCCAACTAAAGATTAAACATACGACATAAATATTCTACAGTTCTACAGTTCTTGATTCTTGACTTTACTTCTTAATGCTTTTTCTTTCTTCTTAATTCTGATTAAATCTTAATTTTTTTGACTGTTTCTTAATACATGTCTCATGATTAATTCTATAATTCTTTTGCTTCTTGTTAATTACTTAATTCTGTTTTTCTTTAATTTTATTATTTGTGCACCTTCGGGTTCTTGGTGGCGACTGAGAAAATTTGTTCAAGAAACCCTTTTCTGTATCCTGATTCGTTCAGAATTTCGGGGAGTGATATTCGTTCAACTAGGAACTTCTCATGCTGATAGAACATATGTTACGGACTCATATGAAATGCTCCAAAATTCCACGATCTCAGGCCTTCTTGAAGTCTAGAGCCACCACCATAAGGAGTCATTTACCTGAAAAACTCGATAATGAGCCGATGAGACATCCTTTTTACCAGTCACGTGTTTTCTGTTTGCTCGAAGCCTTCCTTATCTTAACGTGGCTTTACCAGACATTCGAACAATGCGATATTTTATACTGTTTCAAGTTATAATTGTTTTCTCATGTTACAAATATTACCAGAAACAGTTAAAATCACTAACCAATACAATAGAAAAAAACAGCATAATTTTCGTAAACTAAAATTTGGAAAATTTCTTTAATGTAAATAAATGTAATTTACGTCGCAACTACAAGGAAAAGAGAACAAAGAAGCAAGGCCTGAACATGGTAGATTCGACCGAAACAAAATATTAAAGGATTTTAATCCATGGCTAATAATCCATTGAGTAAAGTAACTATTTAATTTTTAAAAATTTTTACATAACTGTATATCACAAATTTATAATTAGAAAGTAGTTGTTTTAGTTAACCTAGCTGCAGCTTAACAGGTAATCTTATTTATTTTTAATTATTTTTCAGGTATACTGTGCAACTTCCAAATATTTTGAATAGGTAAGTAAATGAACTATTAAATAAGCTGTTCCATATTAATATATTCTGAACGATATGGAATTTTGAGATATTTTAATGCGATAGTTTATAATTTGTTGACAGTTGCAACATCCAATTTTCGTACCCAAAAAAATTAGGCCCATCAAATCCGGCTTTAGACGGTTTAATTTAAACCTGGAAAATACGCTGACGAAGTTCAAATTTGTTATGAAAACGCACTACCGAATAACGATCACCCTGGTTAATATTCAACGGATATAGTTCTAATTTAGAGGGGCTCTTACACTTTCACTCTTTTGATAAGGTCACGTAGTCAGTTTAACGTTAAAGTGGTTAATTTTTCATCTGCATAACAGTAAAATCTCAAAACAAATGTTTGGTAATTTTAGCGACAAGTTAATAATCAAACCCCACAATGTATTTATAACTTATAACACCTTATATTGTTTATTTTGGACACGATTGGTTTCTTCAGAGAGTTCTATTATTTGTCCAATTTTAAAGTAACATAGCAGATAAACTTATTTGTTGAAGTATTTGGGTGTTCGTGGCCTTGTTTAATAAAAATAAGATAAGTAAATAATTAGAATATGGCGGAGCAATATCACCTTAATCTTGAATAGGTGTTTGATGACTTTCAACATTTGCATTTGCTTAAATTAAGTAAGCAAGCAGATATTGTTGAAAATGCAAATAATTGTTCAAAGTACTATAATATATATATATATATATATATATATATATATATATATATATATATATATATATATATTTAAATTAAGTCCACCTCCCTATTTTGATGTGGTAGTTTATGTTTAACTTAATCGTAATTCATGTCAGGCTCACAGATTTGAAACTTGTCTCATGTGTATGAGTGTTTGTTAATAACTTTCAAAGTAAATGCCAATATGTGTGTATATTATTCTGCTATGGTGGTCTAGGAATTGTCTGTCTCTATCTAGAGTGGAAATTCACTTTAAATACAGCGAGTAGCAATCTTTAGCAATAAATGAAATATTAAAAATAACTGTTGAATATTAGGAAAAGACAACAACGTTGTAATCAAATAGAATTAATTTTTTCTATTCTTTGCGTAAATTAATCCACAAAGACGAGTTTATTTAGTTAAGCAATTAACGAGGCATATAATAGGAAAGGAAGACCCATAAAGAAAACATATGTAAAAGAAAGAGTTGAATTACAATTACAAATGGGTACGTATAGTGAAGTAGCATTATGAAATAAGTTTCTATTATTTAATCGGTTGCCTGATTTTGGTAAGAATCTAAGTGTCGCTATATTTCAGATTCCACCCTCGAACCTAACTGCTGATTGAACAAAGTTGCTGATGAGATATCCAATGTTCAGTTTAATGTGAGATTGATTAACGATGTTTTCTTCGAACTATATTTCTGGTTTCTGCGAGTTGGTCACTGACTAAAATCGCCCGTTTTCTTGATATATTCTTTGTGTGATTGATGTGATTCGATGTTATCCGATCGATACATCCGTTTTATCTCTAAAGGCTCTCCCTTGGGTTTTTGGTAGTAGCTTAGAAGGTTGATTCGAAAAACCTCTTTCTGCGTTCCAATTCGTTCAGATTTTCGGAGAGGGAAAGATTCTTCTAACTATGATTTTCTAACTAGAACGGGATGAGTGTTGCAAATTTTTTGAATGCTTGGATATTTTAGGACATTCAAGGGCAGCATGACGTCATAATAAGGAGCCTACTCGCAGGTCTTACTTGTGTAACAGTTAAGCTTCGTCTGTTAAGTTCGGTGCTTGATGCATGTTCCCCCATTATGGCGATAACGAGCAAATAACGTACATGTTTTTCGTTAGCCGTGTGTTTTCTATTTTGTCTGGCGCCTTTCCTACTGTAGCTTGGCTTCACAAGCACCTTGATGCAATGCGTTATTTGTACATAGTCTCAAGTCATAAGTCTATTGTTATATCACAAAAATATTTAAAAGGTTTAATAAATTAGATAATTGGAGTATTATGGTATCGCAACTATAACTCTAAATCACAGACTGTTTATATATTAGGAGTACAAATTGGGCCGTTGTAATTTTTGAAGATATTAAGCTTTACTATACACAAATTATTTAATACTTGTTCTGAGTATTAAATACATCCTTATGTATGGTATTACATGGATTCTGTGTCGATAAAATTCGTACTTTTTATAGGCAACTCGAGAATTGACTTAATTTTTAAAGGAGCGAATCTTTTTTAACCAGGCAGCCGGTGGAATAGAATTTACCAGATTTCAAGATAAATTTAAACTTGTCTTTCTTTGTTATGACCTGATTCAAAAGTGTAAGTAAAGTTCGACAGCGAGCCTGTAATCATTTACATCGATATTAGCAACTTATGAGATCGGTGCGATAAGTACTCACCGCCCGATTGTAAGAGAAATTTAGTATCGTGTAGTACATTCTCGTAGACGGTCTCCGTTCGGCTAAATCGGACTCGTAGTTTTTTTTTTTGACTAAAAATGTCTGACATACTTCAAATTCCTGTAGCGTTTAATGTATTTTAATATCTTCATAACAAGTCCCAGTATATCCCCAGAATATCTGTTAGATTATTAATGGTTGCCGAATTTCAATTGATTTTCGGGGAAAAGACAGATAATTAATCCTTAGACTTAAGTTAGTCTGATTCGTTTAACATCTAATTGTATTCTGTATCATCATCATTATCAGGTATTAACGGCGTTTGGGGAGACATTTTAACCAATACTTTGCGGTTAATGCAGCAGGACTTTGAATGTTCTTCACTAATTTCTCATCACAACTGGCAATTGAGCGCACTTGTTCTGGCCTTTTGTTGCGTTCATGTTATTTCCAGAGCTATTCGCTACATTTTCCACCCACCTTTCGTGAACGATTTAGCAACAAAAGTCTTCGAGGTGTTCGTTATCCTCTTATTTAACATACATGTCCAAACCATCGTAATGTGCGCTTCTGGCTTTTTTTCCTTAAGAGTGAACTTAAGAGTAGTTGCATCTTAAAATAATTGTTATATTTTAATACGATATCGAAGAGAAATATTTTGAGAATTCCTTAACTACAGCTTTTAACAGACCTCTGTGTAGTTAATCTGGGAGCCGTGCTGAAACAGGATAGGCGTTCGGAAGACATCGACTTCAGCCTTTATTGCAATATATCCTCCGTATCTATAAGATAGGTAAGTGTAAAACTTACCAACTTATAGAAGCATTTAACTTGTCCATTTCGATTTATTACTTCAGTGGTAGATGCCAGTTTATTCTCCTTTGTAACTGATATCAAGTATGGTATTTGAACTCCCGCCCTTGGTCTAACTGTATCCCATTAACATATAGTAGCAAGCGTTGTCAGTTGGATACTTTGGTCTTTTCTTAATTAATTCCCAAGCCATATGGCACTACAATGGGACCAGTATAATAAAGAATGCTAGAAGCATGACGACTTGTATCAATAAATCTGTAAATTTAACGAACTATTTCGCATTCGTACAGAGATAACTGAACCATTGTAAGATGTCCGAAGAAGTGTAAATAGCTTTTTGTGGAAACAAATTGAGAACCAATGTATACAATTTAAAGCACAGTCAAAATAATAAAAATGATCACATCTAATGCATTCTTTTCTAAATTTATGGAGTGTGAAAACCGTGTGAAACACATCCGCGATTAGATCTAAATTTCTCTTGTTCTCGGATTGTCTAAAAAATTGCTGCTGTGCGCTTTCCGGTACTCACTCCAATCTACAAATATTTATCCATAAGAGATGAAGCCGTTAAAAAACGATTAGAATAAGCGTAAGTTGGTAAACTCTATGATAGGTCAGGATTGAAGAGCTGCATAAAGAACTCCCTTCTTCTTTCGAGATGCTCATCATGTGACTTTAGACTATTCCATCATCGTTTTGAATGTTGTCGTTAGTAAATTTACCCTATGACTCAGTCTGTTAAGAGCTTAGTACAACGTCTGATAACAACAAGACATGTACAACTCCTCTAAGTTTTTGCTTAACACCTTAAATTCGTCGGATATCCAAGGCTGTGTTTTATGTTGAGCCAGTGGACTTTGGAGGCACACTCAACAATTGTTTTAGATGTTTTCTTTTCTATTACATTAATATCTGTACCGCTTAAGTATTTTAGTGCCTGGAATTTATTTTTGGTGTCAATTTGGAACTTCCTCTGATGCTTTGGATTTCGCCTGTAGTAACCATTTAGCCATTTAGCCATTGCGATTTATAATTTGCAGCTTTTAACATTTTGATCATAGAGTTGGAATTACATTATTCATAGAGGTGATCATCAGCATTATCGTTGAGCGTCCAGCGAAATCGGTAGTTAATCAAAATATAGTCCGACACCATTAACTCAAACAATATCTCTAGGACTTCGATATATCAGCTGTTCAGAATTGTTCAGAATATGTACAGAATTTACCACAGAATTATTTACTGAGGGAAATGGCAATAGACGCAAACCATTGTCAGTTATTTACACAAAGAAAAATTTCCCTAAAACTTTCTTCATGATTCTACAACACAGCCTCATTTTTAACTATATTGCAAATGTAAAATTTAGGGCTCGGAGAATATATTATAATACTTGCGTCAAAAAATGTCAGGAAGAAAATTTCTATCAACTAATCATTCTTGAAAATGATGGAACATAAAAGTTTTATTGACGCTGACTTCAGATGGGGAACGATGGGGATTATGATATTTAAAACATCCTTTGAAGCTGTCAACTATAGGTGGTATCAGCAATCGGCCGTTAGTGTAAAATATTTATTATTTAATTATTTTACCGATGGAAAACAGGTGTCAGTCGAGAGAAAGAGCTCGAACGTAGAGTAATATTTTAGGTGCGGTTTAATGGAAATTGGGACCGAGAGGTATTATAAATTCGTAAGACTGGGAATACGAATTTGTATTTTAGATACAACGTTGTAATACAGTTTTGTTAAATGGGATATTTTAGTATCTTGTGGTGTATTATAAGAGGTCATTAAACTTTTATGGAATATAAAATGACCATTTTAAATTGATATTGTTCTCTCGTTTCGAATATATTTTGTTTATTTTTTTACATATTACAAAACATATTATGTACACCTATTTACACACTTTTCTATATTTTATCAGATCTTTTCAAAGCCTGATTAAAATGTATTTCCCTTAATATATAGGCGATAATCCTTGTGGAGCAGGTCTAATAAGTATAGTTCAAAGGTGACCAATTTTCAGCATTATAAATTATGAATAATTTCTTGAACTCTATCTCACTCACTGTTGTTATTGTTTTTGATTGCTAGTGATATGAACGAGAAAGTGAGAGGTAAAACTGAAGCCCCTGTTGAGAACAAACATTTCTATAAAGGAGACTAGAAAAATTTAGCGGGGTGGTTTAAAGGAAAGTTTTTAATCAATAAAATCAACGTTTATAAGAAGCTCATCTCTAATAGATCAACCGGCGACCATACATACCATTTTATTTAGAAAAATGGATTTTAACTTTGGGTGTCTATGATTTGGAATTACCAGCTCTTCGTTTCCGATGGTTTGATATCACCTCTGGCATATTGGGCGTATTCAACATCTAGAATGACATTTTTGCATATTTTGTTGGCCGTTTTTGATACACGTTTCATTCGGCATGTCTTAAGGTAGCTGATGTTAAAGAATTTTTTCTCAATTAAGTTAAGATTAACGGAAGTGCTGATAGTTGGTATTATCGGTTAATTAATCTGGTTTTGTCTAAAAATCGGAAAAAACCTACCAGTTAATATTGAAAATGCTGTTTATCAGCATATTTTATCGTTTTTTTTTTCTTAATTTAAGCTTTCTTAATAATGATAATTTATTATTGGATGCAATATTGGACAATATATCTACACATCTTTATTACGAAGATTAATGATATCATTTAATGTATTGTGTATATTTTAGTTGCTCTTGATTTATGAAAACGCGACCTGTTCCTCATTTTAGCAGAGATAAAGGCGATTTTAAAAAGCATGTTTTAGTACTTATGGCATACAGGTGAATTGTTATTTGACCCGGAATAACAAGCAGTGCGCCTATGTATTTACTTACGTTTCCAGGTTGGAATGAAACGTGCTGCCGTTATAGATCTCGAGCGTTTTCCTTTTCCACTATTTTATGTTGACAGAACTGTTTAAAGTGAACCGTATTCTGAAATTAAGTATCTGCAGAAGACACTAGAGCTGTCTTCTGGATTATTGCATTATAGCGAATGTTCCTTAAAGGAAGTGTCTTGAACGAAACATGCAATTTTAATCTTATTTGCACCATTAGAATTTAAGGCAGGTATTAACTTGTAGTATATAGCTAAATGGCGCTAACTTCGTTCTTATTTTATATGAAATTATTATGGAGGTAGTAATTCAATTACATCAGGTAAACGAACACGTAAGTATATTTTTAAATATAATTTTTCTTGTATCCTATTTCTATTATATTTATATTTGTGGACCTTTATTTTACATTAATATAAATAAATGGGCATAATAATGCTAACTTAGATAAAACTTTGTCAGGAATCGTTTTAAGAGCATGATTAGTTAGATATTAAAGGAAAAAAGTAAAGGATGGTCGAAAGCCCTCATAGCAAAAGTAATAAATTGAACATGGAATACTATTGTAAATGTAATAATATGATCAAGTTATTAGCAAACATATTCTATTGCATGTTTTTTATAATGATTTTATGAATATAAATTGTTTACAACGTTGTAAAGCCTATCTTTTACTAATTAAGTTTCATATTGACTTGAGCTTAATATGGGCTCTCAACTACGGTCCATTTATGAAGCCCATCTAAGTGAAGAACTGCGGAAATCATGGTTAGTTCTTGCTGTAATTCACACTCATGTCTAAATACATTTATAAATAAAATCACAAATATAAAGCACATCTATGCTGTGCGGGATTCGAACCCCTTACTTTCGCAATATTAGCAAAACTGTTTTGTCGCCTTTACAACTACTACTACCAAGCCGACATAATCGGCATATTAGACCCACCGATTCCACAAGTTGCTCAAATTGATGTTACAACTACTATTTGTTCCGGAATTACGATATTATTCAGCGATATTGCGCTTCTTAGAGAAAAATCTAAATTCTGAATCTATTATTGGACAGCCTTAAAAGATGACGATATTTTTATTGCCAATACGTACAATAGAAAGTTACAACGAAAACTGATTAGTTCAATCATCAAGCATTCAATTCATTCATTTCAAATTAAATCATAATTACAAATACTATAATATATACAATAGTATATAACGGGTAAATTAGAAAGTCCCCGGCCTGACCCATAGATGGCACCACTAGAATTAAATCCATATGTTTTTAGTTATATAATAGTAAGATGCGTGTATTAATTTAACTGCTGTCAGATCATTACTTTGTGAATTATAGCATTTGGGTAAAGCAAATGTTGAATAACAAAAATAATTTTGCGAAAAAATATATTTTACTACGGTAGGCCAGGGACTTTTCAATGGACCTAATATGTATATATATATATATATATATATATATATATTCACGAAGTCAATGAAAATTATTCCATGCGCATCCCAAAATTCCGACGCCATAACCTCGCCAGACGACTGTTGCGTTTTCCCACGCTTTGGAGCGGGTTCACCTTGTGCAGTCCACTCAGATGACTGTCCATTGTACTTCGGAGTGAATTGATAGAGCCATGTTTTATTTATTGTAACATATCGATGAAAAAACTCGGGTCTATTACCCGTGATCATCTTCAGACACTGCCTCGAATCATCAACTCGTCATTGTTTTTGATCAAAAGTGAGCTCGGGCGACACCCACTTTGCACAGGGATTTCTCATACCCAAAGATTCGTGAATGATATGATGTACACGTTCAGTTAATATCTTTAGAGTGTCTGCTATTTCATTCAATTTCAATTTACGGTCATTCAATATCATTTTGTGGATTTTTTAAATGTTTTCATCGGATAGTTTCGGAATATATAAATTCCTTTGATGAAATATTTTAGACTTTTATTCCACGTCGAATAGCGTTTGATATTTTGATATTGGAAATGTTAATGTCTCAGATCCCGTACGTGATATCGAACCACTCGTGATCTAAATGGACCGAATCGAACCCTTAACTTTCCTTTAAGCCATCAAGGATAGATAGATAACTAAGCTGAACCCGAATATAAATTAAAACAGAACTAATTAGGGAATTTGGAAATTTGGAAGTGGAAAAAAAAAGATGTAAATAATGTCAAGAAATATAATAATATCAAAATTTGGTACGTGTACGTACGTACGTGATAAGTGTGTGCCCTTTTCCTTAAAAAAATAATAATTTTATTAATTTAAACGTAAATTAATTTATAATATTCATGTATATACCAAACTTTTTATTACCAAATTCTTCAGTCCCGCTGGCAAATTATCATGTAAAATCTATTTGTCTATCCAGGCATACTTAATCACTCTATTTAAGGACCTGAATTTATAATATACGAAACCCCTGCAAAACCTTTTTTGTTCAAATAAAGATCACCGTTTCACAGATTCGTATTGACTTATTAAACATTATATATACGTATAAACTCAATACAATTTTTTTAATATAAACCGCGGTAACGCTTAATCGGAATAACAAGCAATGAAACCAAATTCAACCTGTAACATACGTCCATATTATAGAAGCAAAAGTACTTATAGCTTGGCCGCATTGGCGATTTTACTTTATTTTCCTGTATTACTGACCCAAGAAATCTTTGTGAAATATTATTGCATTGCAGCACGACGGCTTCTGAAGCGTTGAAGACAGGGCCTAACTTGTTTTTGTTTATCCCTCTTCTTCTTAAACTATTGCACTTAACTGGAAACTTACAATAGCAAGCGATTTGTTATTGATCAATTCTTGCGGATATTGCCTTCTTTATTAATCCCCAAGTCATGTGGTTCTGCAATGCGAACTAAATAATGAAGAATGCTAGGAGCCTCAAAATCTAAATGAGCGAATATAGCACTCTCATCATCAGGCATCAGATTTGTGAAGCAGTTTGCGAAATCACATTGATCACCATGTCTGTTACAGATGGCTACACTACATGAAGATTGTTTGACCAAAGGCATTCAATATATTTATTTTATTGGCATAAATTGGCAAAATACTTGTCATTTCAAATTGCTAAAAGAATAAGCATCCTAATCTTCCTTGTTTTCTGATGGAGATGTATTATTAAGGATTGGGAATTTAAATATCATCAAAATTAACTCTACATCTCTCTATATTTCACGAGTTTTGCTTACCTTTTATACTAAAAGAGGCATGGCATTATCTCAAGTCCCAATTAGTAATCTTTATACTATCCATTTAATTTATGTTTCGATTTTATCAACTAATAGCATAATTATAATTTTAATAAACATCTGAACCAATATTGCCTGATCCATAAAATTTCAAAAATAATGTTTAGATATCCATTATATATTAGGATTAATAAATTTATTAGAATATTTGTAGGCTGGTTGATTTTAAACATTTTTAAAAATTTTTGACAACAAAAACAAAATGATAGGAATATATCAGTAACAAAGTTACCTTTTTAATGTATATACTTATAGTTATTTAGTTTTTATTTACTTATTTTATGTTTATAATTATATTTATGTTTTATAATCAATGGAAAATTATCTAGTTTCACTTATTGACGCGCATTTGCTCTATAATCGATATTTCAAGGTTATGATGATCAATTGTAAAATATGGTCGATTAAATCTTGTTATGTATAACAAATATATGTATAACATGATACATAGCTATAAGTCAATAATGCCATAAAAATTTGTGTAGAACATCCATCAATTTAAAAAATAATAAAAAAAGCCATGGAATTTTTAAGGCAGATCTATAACACCTACATTAACATAATACGCACTTAATAAGCGACAATACAATAAATAACTCACCTTAAATAAGCTGCCCCAAATTTAACAACCATCAGAATATTGGAACTGTTATGTGTCACTAACAAACTGTTCAAAGCAGACTTACAAAGTTTACAGTAGGTTTACTTACTAACGAAAATTTTACTAACATACAAGTACTAACTATAATTAATATTTTTAACATCAAAAATTAAGATTAACCTCTGTTTAATATGCCTATATTAAACAAGTTTTGGTACGCAAATAATTAATATGTCTAAAAGGTATCTATGTTAGCAACATGTTCATTTGAAGTTATATTAAACACAATATGTTTTAATTAAAACAGTTTTAGTTGATTTTGAAGGTTGAATATGTTTAGTTATAAGCTAATAATTAGATATTTACATTATAGCTGAAATTAGTAAATAGGTGTATCATATGGGGGTAGTTTTTCCGTTTCACCGCGATAATGTTTTTTGACAATTTATATTATTTTTAGTCAATTGTTAATATATGAATATATTTTATAAAGTGTATAAATAAGCTGCTAACGTCCAACAATATAAACCGCGATCAGTTAAGCAGTGTAAAATCCTCAGTCTTATATCGCCGGATCTCATAAACTCATAATATCTTATCATCCTTCAGGTGTTTTTTTGTTATATTATAAAATTTCCATTTTAAAAGCTTAATGTTTATTTGGACTATACCTTCTGCATAAGGACGTCACTCAACACTAAGCCTGTCAACAGACTAGTGTCCATATTAAGAACCATCTCACATGACATCTTACTCAAAATGGTTACTGATATAAATGGCATAATAGTAATTGTTAGAATCTTGTCTATGGATGATCATAATTAGAAACAATCGCAAACATACATTTGCAATCATATCCCGACGACATACGCAGCAGTAGGAGGACCATCTTGGCGCTTTAATCATTGGGGCTACCAAATAAAAAAGAACTACAGACAAAACTCATCGACTGTTTTGGGGAGTAAAAGTACAACTGACGTAAGAGAAACATCAGCTGTAACAAACAGCTATAAATTGTATATATATGAGTCGGCGGCGACCAGTTTAAAAGGCGATTTTATTTGGTATTGAAAATTTTTAATAATCTGGTAGTTTTTGGTAATTTAATGGTCTTTATTGAAACACTCTTGTTTGTCAAAGCAGTAAGTTTAAAATTTTAAAAATTTCTATGAATTTAAATTTAATTTTCCACTTTTCTTACTTGCGAATTGCACTCAAGGCTTTAAGTATTAACTTGCAATTCTTTAGATAATCAGTAGACTGTTTGAAATCATTTACCATTCATCGATGTTAGGGAGATTAAAAACATAATTTTGATGCAATATTTTATTTAAATACTAGTTAATACTTGTATTAAAAATTTTCAAAATACATAAAAAACATTATCTGTCCTGATAATTGATACTAACGTATTATATAATTATACATTGCTGTCTTATATATTAATTTAAATTAAAATTAATAAATTAAACAATATTAATTAAAAAAACATTTAAAAATACAAAGTTTAAGTTATTGAAAACTAAATTATAGGAATATAGGAATTACATATTTACATTTTAATTACCTAAACTTCTAATCTTTTTATGTATATAATTGGATACTGTGTATATTATATGTAGCAATAAAAAAATATATTTGCCTTTAGCAATCCTATTTATTTTTTCATCTAATAAAATAGATGACACCTAATTATTATATTCCTCATTACGCCGCCTTGCTCAAGATGTTGTACATACTTAATCGATTCAAAAAAGAGCACCATTTGCTTGCATAATATCTGAATATTCAGATATATTTTCTGAATTTTGTTACTTGAGAATTTCTGTTAAATATAGTTATGTTCATACGTTTGGTGATAAATAAAAAAATCTAGATGCACCTTCATTATTAATATTTGCTTTGAACAACCGTTTGTGCGAAAGACCACAATCTTTTGGAAAATATTAATTTTACTTAAACTTTCACATCCTGGAACACAAGACTTTTTTTCTGGTTTAGCTTTTAAATAAATCATATTTACCTTAAATGCTGCAAAAATAACGTCTGTATAGGAAATAGCAATAAATTTGCTTAAAATTATACACAAAGATTAAAAAAAACTAAATAACCTAAAAGATCCTACCAAATTTCAGATTGGAAAAAAAGAAAAATTTGTTTTGTTCTTGCGTTTGTATTTCCGACCCTCTAATGGCTAAGACGCACAGTCGAAACATGATTACGTATGCGTCCATTCTATATCTCAAAGTTTTGTGATCAGAATCGTTATTTTTTCAATCTCAAATACTTTCGGCAAGTTTTTTCAGGGTATGAGTTTCATTAAAATATAATAATATATAATATATATAATATATTTTTTAAAATATAAATTATTGTTATTTACTCTTTAACCGAATTACTCAAATAGGCACTTAAGAATAGTTGCGGGGAATATATATATATATATATATATATATATATACTTAATACATAATATATTGTAGTAATGGTCCACGTCATCATCATAAGATGTTACTAAACACTTCCAACACCTAATAGTATTTTTTAATGTATATATCGTATCTATAGTAAACATCAATAGAAATGATTTAACTATAAATAAGTTGCGTGGCTTTTACATAATTTTCACGCTATACATTGTTTTTAAAATATAACCTATTTTTCTTAAGCGACAATGAATCTAGTTAATCCGGTATCATGGCGATACAAAGTAAAAAGAGCTTCCGCTATATCAATAAAAAGCGCCAAAACAGCCATTTATTTTACCCAAATAGATAGATAGTTGGCGTAGTTACACCTCGTGCTCGATTTTCACCCTGGATCAAGTCCCATAAATTTTACTTTACTTGCTCTTTCCATTTCGATAAGCTTCTTCGATCTACCACCTTTCCAACTCTTGTAAGATTCCTTTTTTAACAATTTCGTGGGATCGAGTGATGTGAAATGTAATGTAATAATATTGCCAAATCGATATTTACCGAAATGTGCTGTTACAATAGCTTAACTTCCTTAAAAATGGTAATCAGTTAAATATAACTATATATTATACTGAGAATAATAAAAATAAAATGTAATTCATTTGAAGCAATTTCTTACCGGATAGGATAGGACCGTCTTTTATTTTTCTATTATTTATTGGGTGATCGATTAACAGAAAAATATTTGTTAAAGACATACAAATAGGCAGTAGGATATACATACTTACTTATTTATCCCACAATCGCCTTGCTAGATCGAAGGAAAAATGATTATTAGCCATTAATTTATTTATAATTTATGTTGTAATAAGCGTACCTAAAATATGATATATTTAAAGAAATTTCGTTAGGCACTGTGAATATTAGTGAAAACATTATCATTAATATTTTGAGAATGAAATAATATGTGCCGTAATATATAGAATACACTGTAAACTTAAAGGTAACTTTGCGCCATATTTAGTGTATGCGCGTATTCTAGCCATTATTTGACTTTATCTTTTATCTATTATCCAATAATTTTTACATCGTGATACCGTGTCGCAAGAAAGCCATGGGAAATCGATCTTATCACTTGGGTAAGTAGAAGACCCGCTGCCCGATGCAAGCGCTGGAAGAAATTCCCATTCGATCTGCGCAATATATCCTTCTCAATTCTTACAATGTATAGCTTGTGTGTGTTTTTTAATAGCGTTTTTCATGCGAGAGCTGCTTATCTTACTCGCTCTTGCTGGTTTTCTTGCAAATATTCTTCGCTCACGATCAGTGTCATTCGATTTTAACAACTCGTAATATTCTACACCTTGCTCATCCTACTATATGCACAACAGAACTTTATGGCCATGAATATTATATGGTTTTAATGTGGATGAGTTTCCTGGGCTGACCGATGGCCATGTGAAATCGAGACTGTTGTATATCCTGTTTTCGTCGCCAGTCACAATCACGAGTACTTTTATTCTGGCAAACAATGAAACTCCTATGTTGAAATGGTTGAAATTGTTATTTACTTTCAATTAATATAGTTGCCATTTTCTTTACATTTGAGTCTTTATCGCGGCAACTAAACGCTTCGAAACAGTTCATTCATCAATTGCTAAGCTATCTAATTTTAGCCAGATTCGCCTAGTAAGTATTGCAATTCCATTAAAGTGTTTTAGTTTTTAGGTCGTTCGTTGTCAAGATCATCAATTTTGATTTGTTAAAACCAAGTCAAATTTGTTATGTCTTCAAGTCAAGCAAAAAATTAAATTGATTAATGATTAATAGCTGTATCTAGCGAATAACTGAGTAATGCTAAACAGAATAATGTTATTTTATACAAAAAGTATTAAAACCATATGATTTAATTTTGATTACCTATTGATTACGCTGATAAAAATAACCGCACAGTGCTAATACATCTGATTGATTTTAAACAATGATCTGGGTTAATTCCACTTTAAAGGCATTAGTCATTTTTGGGTTGTAAAGTATAAACCTTCGCCTTCAGAAAGCCCTATTGGAAGTTTAGTGTACAATTTTTGAGGGGTTATAAGGTCGATTGTGTGACTCGTCATGGTAAATTGGCATTAGTAACTAAATAATAAATAACAGCTTGAATAGAAAACGTCAAAATCAACACGGTAGCCACAGATTGCAGGATCGAAAGAAAACCCTACATTCTTATTGAAATAAATTGATAACAAATTAATTGTCATTATTGCTGTTGTTTAATTTTAATAAACTAATTAATGATGTAGTTTTATAAATTTCAAAAATGACTTTGAGAACATATAATTTAATATAAAATAATAGATATTCATAACATAGGTCTCAAAAATACAAGCAAAAATAATAATTCCTAATATTATTTATATGATATTGGACAATTCGAGAATCTTCGCCATTTTAAATCCGTTATTACGCAGTCCCTACTGAACTCTCCGTGAAGCTTACGCCATCAATACTATAACCGACAAATCGATCAAATAACAGTAGGAGCAACAGTAGTAACCGTTCGAGCTGCAACAGCTAGCAGCGGTCCCATTGACCCCATCCGTCAGAGGAGATTTGTATTCCGGAACTTTCGTAAATCTTTCGCATAAATCGTGCGACGCCACACCTGGAGACCTCGTTCATTCACAACGGCAAAAAGGACTTTCCATCAGGCTGGGAGAAAAAGAGATAACTGAAAGGGAATGACAGATCGAACAAATCCTATACATTTCATTCTGTTCCAATCAAAGTGATATGAATCGAAGTATAAATAACATGATACTATATTATATAAATAAGAAGCATAGTTTAAAATTAAAATAATACTCTTTGAAATTTACATTGTGGAATTGCTTAAATTCTGACACTTTTATGACATTCAAATATTTTCTTTTCCAAATTACATACATAATAACAAAACTTAAGAGAGAAATAATTATAAGTTATTTATAAACATGTTATATTTATAAATTACTGTTCAGTTGTATGTTCTATGTTTACGTGCATTTTTGTAACTTTTTTAAATTAATGAAAATAATGTTAATATTAATGATTATTAATTAGATTAATAATTAAGTTAATAACTAGAACCTGTAATGTAACTGTTCATTTGTTTAGAGATCAGAAGACATTGTACTTACGAAAAATTTCAGTTCAAAAGTAAGAGCTGGCGACTTTGATTTAATACACCGGTGCACTACTATATATTGTTTAACTGCCGACTTGTTCGTATTTTAACTTAAACAAAAAAGTTTATAATTGCCCGTTCAATAAAGCAGTAAACCCACGTCATCGAAATGTACGACGCCAAAACATCGCAATGTTTCCGTATCTATTTTGAATTTTAGTTCATTTTGACATAATAAATATGAGTAAATAATTTGACATGATTAAATAAAATAACGAAAAGTTTTTTTTATCAAATATAATTTATGTTAACATTATAGCACATTTAAAGCATATATTATCGAAAGGCTTAAACTACAGTCAATTATACCGTCATACTAGTTTGTAGGTTAGGGATGTGTTTTATTATATTTAGATTTAATCATTTTTTACACAACCTATGATGGACGTATAGTTCTAGACGCTTTTTTGTGTAGTGGTATCCCCTGAAGGCCTTATCCACCTAATCAACAATTGTATATTCAAGAAATATATTTTACTTTTATAATAGAGCATGTTTATTTACCTTTTTACGTTTAGTTCTTATTTCCTTCGCTGCAATGTTTTCTTGTCGAGTCATTCACTGTATACATATTTCTCCTTAGTTTCTTCTGTAACTATATACATCTTTCTTGATAAAGTTAGATTTAATCACTGAATTCTCCTAATACATTTGTTATATATAGAATACACCATTCGTTCTCTCCTCATACATTTTAATCAAATGCTCATGTATATTCTTTCTTGACCCATACACACTCATTATACAGTCTCCTATACTAACTATAGACTTACCTTTAGTCGTTTCAACATCCCGTAATTGTCGTAATCTCACATCTGCCATTTTCACTGCCACATTTTCAGTGGCTAATCTAATCTAGCTAATCTATAAATACTCTCTCACAGTTTCACAATTTGTCAATTTCTCCTTCAATGTGTCTGAGACGAAGTTCATTCAAACCAATGGTGTTATTCTAGACCATAATTCTTTTCACATCTATAAACAATTGAGAACAAATTGTATATTGCTTGTATATCTTTCTCGACCAACATGCCTTTTGCAATAATTCTTTACCACGCCTCATATCAATTCGATTGGACTTATTGTAAAAACGTAATACTCTCCTCCCGTTTTGTTCAGCCATCTGGATATTATACAGGATAGAGCTGGTGTGCACCTGAGCAATTAACTTACTTCAGTGATGCATTAAAAAGTTCCATATTCTTTCGTATTCTAATCTTAATAAAAACTTACATCATATCCGCTTGACATATAAACTTTTTGACCGGGTATTAAAGCACAACTCCTTCACGATAACCAGTGGCGTTTTGATCGTTTCATTTTAACACATGTATTTAATGGATTATGTAATATTAATTAACTTAAATTAGATTGGAATACAGCATGCTGATATCATCACATGCACAACAAAATTTGGTAATCACAAATATTTCGCTCTGGTGTCAATGTGGAAAGTTTTCTGGACTAACTCATAACTTTTTGCACTTGAAATTGTCGCAATAAACCCATATTTCACCATCACCATTTCATACGCTACAAAAAACATTTTTTCTTTTTTTCTCGTACAATCAATAAAAGCATGATGTTGAAAAGGTACAATCAGTAAATTCATATGCTAGCCATTTTGTACAATTTTGGATCTTTCCAATCGCATGTAAACTTCTCGATAGAGAACGCTCACCAATAGAAAATCTGCTGGACTTCTTGAAAGTTCTTTGTTAGCTTAAGCTGGGTTTGGATTCAATAAGTTTCGCCATTCAATTACTTTGAATCGTCTGAAATTCCCAGACCATTATTTGTCATCAATGTCAAAATCAGCAATTTTGGATCATTGAAACTAAAACGAAAAATTGACAGTATAATGGAGTAGCATCACCATAAATTTCTAAAAGAATATAATAGACAGCTGATTTATTCAAATAATTTTATCAAAAATAATGAATGTAGAAAATGTAATTTTGAACTTTCCATGATTAATCTCTGTATAGATAAAATAACTTTCAGCAAAAACCGTTTATATAAAAAAATATGGAAACCTTATAATATTATAATTTATGGTTTTCTTCGGACATCTTCTAACTAAGTTGTTTAAGTTTTACCTAGACTAGTAGGCTTAACCAGCAGGTATAAACCAGTAGGCTATTAGTCATCATAATCATTTTCATAGTCAACTCAGTATTATTGTACGTAAAGTATATATATATATATATATATATATATATATATATATATATATATATATATATATATATATATATATATATATATATATATATATATATATATATATATATATATATATATATATATATAATATTAATATTAATTAATTAAAATAATATTATAATAAAATAATAAAAATTAATAGATATTAACTTGAAATGATAATAAAAAACTTGGTATTTTAAAGTGTATTTCCAGTACCTTTACCAGTACCTCCTTTACCTAAACTCTGACAAAATATTGCAGTTTCTGGTGTTAATTGACATTAATACAACAAGTATACATAAAAATCATTTATGTGGTATGCTGAAAATGAAAATAATATGACAAAAATTTCAGAACGTCAGAATTTAAACATTTTTTAAAAACTTTCAAATCCATTCTTCAAAAACAAGCCTTAAATAAGCTCAGCTCCGCCTCATAACGACGGTTTTTTATGCTTTCATTTCTGTATGTCATTCTGTACACCGCAAAAAAAATACAAAAAACTTGTAATAATTTCCTCGCATATTGAAATATGAAAACCATTATTGACAGGCGTGCGGCGATTTAAAAATTTTGCTCATATTGGTAGGACAAGCTGTTTTTACCAAATTCCATTACTTTTTGTGTCTATATGATATCTGTCAGGACCGAGTAATTCAAAGGATCAAAAAGTTGATGAAGTGAACATTCTTGCATGAAACAATGGTACGTCTATATAAATTTATTTTGCCACAGCTGCATATAAAGTTAGGAATGATGAAGCAATTTGTAATAAATATATATATATATATATATATATATATATATATATATATATCTTATTATATACATATATATATATATAAATAATTATATACATATATATATATATAAATATATATATATATATATATATATATATATATATATATATAACATTCTTCTATATAACCTTAAATATATATATATATATATATATATATTATAAATAATTAAAATAATATTAAAATATAATTAATAATTTCTCCTGTTACTGCTTGATGGAAATCGTTAGGATTTTGGTTCTCAGTGTAGCCGCAATTATCGGAAGTAGGTTGAGTTCAAAAGGAAATTTATTGAAAGGGTTAAATGATGACGTTACGTTATTAAATTGGTCTGATTTTCCATTTTTGTTCTACATAAAATAATTTTAAAAAATGTTGTAATATTGGTCTAAAATAATCTCACTGGTTACTCATTTTTGTTATTTTAATATTTTGTTTATTATATACAAAATATAATATATTCAGTGATAATACAGTTTTAGGGTAAATGATGTGGAAAATTCGACATGCCTCAAGGTCGCTACACAGTCATTAAATATATAGTAAAATATGAAAGAAAATAAGTTCTACTTTATTCTTCAATATATTTTGTGCATCACGTTGGTCATACTAATGTATGTATATTAATATACTACGAGTAGGTGACTCGGTAAACATAGATCTATCTTGCAAATTTTTCCAGGATGAAGTCCCCAGTTCATACATCCTTATTATATAAAACAATAACTTATTTACTGATTCTCTTATATAAAAATGCATTCTTTCCTTGTTTATTCCTTATTTATTCCACGCTTCCGCTTTCAGAGAAGTTGCGATTAAATCATTAGGGTGTCATTAATGTTGTATATTTTGATAATTTGGTTCCAGTTACCTTGAATTCGAAAGATATATTCATAATAGAATGAATAGTTAGTTACAATAATAAAACAGTAAACTCAAGATTTCTATGTTTATGACGTTAAGACGTCGCGATGTTCCCGCACATAACTTCACTGCATTATCAGTTAGTCAAAACAGTTAGTATTATTTTTCTCCTCAGTCATTTTTCACACTCCATTCACCGTTAGTTGTTTCCATTCTCCTCATCTAGTCTTGGTGATTGTCAACATTGAATCATAATCCTACATCCAGAAAGTTTCATTAAATCATTCTCATTTTCTTACCCACTACTTAAGTCAATAGCTACGCTGTTAATTTCCAAAAACAGTTTTTAATCTAATATTAGTTCACAATTCCACCATTTATCAATGTTATGTTAACCGAAAGGTGGTATTGTAAACAATCCTTCTTTTCACATATCTAAACAGTTCTTGCTTGTATCGCTTTGTCGACCTGCATGTGTATTGTAGTGTATTATAATTCTCTACCACGTCTCATAACAATTCGATTTGATTGAATGTGCAATGATAAGCAGGAAGATTTTAGATTATGTGGCCATATTGTGCAGTTATCTGAAATACTCTGTTTCTTTTTTACGGCTTATTTGTTATAAATATAGTTTAGAACTTAATTTATATTATACAAACATTTTATCCACTATAAACATAACTGATGCTGTTTGGGTTATAATTTTAGTAATAAGGCAACTCTGCATTTACTTTTTTCTTCTATTTTCTTAAACAAATATATATTCAAACGCCAAGATTAACACAATAATGTAATTAATATTATTATAGAATTATTAATGCAGCACAACATTTGAATATTCTAGAGTTTTGTAGTAACGCACAATGCAGTCGATCTACTGCAAATTTTAAAATTACCGATTACGAACGTCTACTCAATGCTGAAGATGCACATTGTAGATAGAAAAGGAACCAAAGAAAATTATACTCAATCCCAGAACTGAGCTAATTTTTAAATTTATTTTTAAATGTAACATAAAATTATAAATTTTAATAAGGTAATTAATTATTAATTAACTAACTAATAATATAAGTATTATTAATTATTAAGTTATTATGATTAGTTTATCTTTATTGCTCTGCTAGGTTTGATAAAGTTTTATAATTATGGTTTTTAAGCTCAGCTAACATTAATAGTTTTCAAAATAATATGACGATTATATTTAACAAATTTAAAATTGATAAGCCTAATATAATACTTAGAAACAATATTTAATAATTTAAATAATCGTTAATGCATTAATATTACAAGATAAATTTTACTGTAGCAGAAAATGAACAGATTTCAAGTTCCGCTAAAAGCCCAATTATCGAATGAAATTCCAATTAAACATGGTTGTTACATTCACACTTACAAAATAACCGATTTTACTGTGCATTTAGGTGTTTGCTTTATATAGCTGTCTAATAAATATATGTTTAATGTCTGTAACTTCTTTTTTTTTTGGTAGATTGTCCACTAATGTTCTAATTTTTTATTATATCGTATTTTGAGAGTATTATACTTATTGTATATAGTATTATATATAGTAATATTGCGTTTTGAAATCATTAGGTTATAATAGAATCATATTGCATAATAAAGCAATAAATGCTTAATAATACTTACTATCAGTTTCTTCGATTAATTCTAATTAATATATCTGAAATAATAAAAAAAATATTCATATTTCATTTACTATTCGATAAAACTTCTTATTATGGATTTTAAAGTAATGACACTTTCTTTGCTTTCTTTTCAGAAAAGCTCACAGAGCCGAAAAATACATATAAATAACAACAAAATATGTGGAAATACCTGTAAGAAATATCATATGTTATTAAAAATATACTTGCATGATCGACGTAAGAGAGGTTTATCATGCAACACTCATTATTTTGTTGAGTTACCATAATCATGTAACAAAGTAGTTAATAAAAGGGTTTATTTGATCATTTCTAATGGTAAATTCGAATGGTAATTTCTGCTATACCTAGCGTACTCCCCGGACATAGCGCTTTCTGAGTACCACTTGCTCAGATTGATGCAACGTGGCTGGCACCATTTGGAAATTTTGAGGAAGTTCGAAATACATCATCATTTGGACACCCTTTTGCATGTGAAAAATCTTTTTACAGCTTGGATCGTTGAAATTAGGATGAAACAATTTGTAAAATTATTTCCGAAAGATAGCCATTGATTCAAATATATAATTTCAAAATTTTCAGACCTTTTAGAGGCAAAGGTGAAGCAAGGTTTTTTCGTCAGACCAGAAATTAGACGGTTTATGCCTGATCAACAATTAATCACCACCATGACGGATCCTCAAAAATAAGTGTGAAATCGTAAAGACCTAGTATAAATAAATCGTCGGAATAATACTATAGGCATTTCAAGCTTTAAATTTACTAATAATAGAATAAGAAAGTCCATTTTCGTTATTCCCGCCTCGACGCCTTCTGGAAAATTTGAAAGATGTTATCGAAAAGCAATGTGAATGAGGAAGAAATATCAGCAAATTGAATAAATGGACAAAATATCTCAAGAATCAATAATATTAGACTACTATTGGGCGCTTCAAAGAGGCCTTCCAGGTACTTTCAATAAGTGATAATCTACAAAGAGCAACGTAGTACTGGTGAACGTATATTATATAAAAAATTCGCATCGTTAATTGATTGTGAATAAAATAATAGTTTTCAAACCTATTATAGTTTATTGTAATGTAACAACTCATTTCAAATAGTTTCCCAAATTGTGAAGAAACGAGTCCTATAACAAAAAGGAAGTCATTGTCAGATTCAGCACACCCTAAGACAGAAAGATTAGGTCTAAAGATCAAAATCATTCTTTGCAGACATTTATTATTCAAGAATAATTCAAGAATACATACAATCATAAGAATACATACATAATTGTACAACAGATATATCATTAATTATCTGTAAGAAATAGATAGATCTAAAATAAGTGCGTAGAATTTAGGAATATTATCAATTTATTCCAATGAAACTGATATTCTATAACAAATGGAATATGTCATAAAGACACATTCAAAAATATGCTATTAAATTGAAGTACTGCATCTAAAATGCATACTTTAGTACGATAAAAGAATGTATATATATTTTTTCATTTTCAGATGCCCGGGCTTAGATTTCGCGTCACTATATCTATGAAAATTATTTAAATTACATTAACTATAAAATTACAATTAATTCCATATCTTAAGTTTTTTGTGTAGCTCTATTTGTAGAAACACTGAATACCTGATTTAAGCATTAATAATTTCGTTACAGCACCAAGATATAGGTGCTGTGTTTCCTATATCTTTTAATTTTCTTCAACAATATGTTTTCCTTTCAATATTTGATTTTTATTTTTCAACATTATCTACATACTACAATTTCTTTATATTGACTTTTCTATGTTGAAAAGAAAAATTAATTAAATCAACTAAACTGAACTAACTACGCCTAATACGTATATTCAACTAATTTAATCTAATATTCTAGTATAATTCAACCACTAATTTTTAGCCAGTAGCAGCACACGAATGAAAGAAATCTAAGATATAGAAATAAATATATATAGAAATAAATGTATATTTATATATAGAAATAAATATTTTTCTCACAGCAAAGTTACCTACTACAAGAAAATAAGAAGCGACTGAAAATTATATCTGAATTATGTTAAATATTCAAGGCTGGTTGTTCGTTCAGTATCCAGCTAGAATTTTCTTGCGATATTAATTCCGAATTTCTTACTTTTTGGGCCACTCTCTTGAGCTATTCACAGTTCAGTTTATTAGTGGGGAGTATTGTACGTGCTTTGAATAGTAATATAACAATTTCAAAACACAATAATCTACTTATTCAAATATGAGCATAGGTAATATAATTTATAATATAATATATAACAAACATAATAGAATATCAAACAAGGAATGCGATACATCTATTAAAATTCTAATATACGTAAACCCAGTTATAAGAATTAAAATTCACCAAATATATTAAAATAGTAAATAAAAAATTAAAATTATTTTGTGTAAATAATGTCTTGGTATAAAGTCTTCAATAATTTGTTAAATGCCCTTGGCAAATTTATTGTAAATTATTAGTAGCAGGAATCAAAAATAGCTATTATTATTGAAGTTTTAGAGCTTTATTATACTAAAACGATTACATATTTATTTGGAGAATTAGTGTTCTTCACTAGCCTAACTTGGGCTTATTATTAGGATTTGTGGCCAAATTATTTACCTTTATAATTAAATTGTCAATTTGTTCCCCATTTTGAGCCTCTATTTTCAAGCGATGCTATTTGTTTCAAGAAAGTTTCAATATAAAAACCTAATATAAAATTATGAATAATTAAAGTATTTTAGAGTTCTAAATTAGTATAATAACATAACACTGACTGAAAAATATTTTAGCGAAAACGAAATTTCCGAATATAAGAAAAAATGTGTTACTATCCAAGCTTAAATAATATATTAACCAAAAAATCAAAGTGCTTTTAACCAAAGCACCCACTATTTTTAAACTATCAATGCAATTTTCTTTTTCTTTTTGATATAAACCATTTTCCTGAAAAGTCTATAATTCTATAATTTACTTTATAACACTCTTTTTATGTACTCTATGTAACTATGTATTTCAAACTGTTTTCAACTAAATAACGTTTGATGTATATAGAACACGCCACAGCTTTCATACATAACTATATTATGTCAAAGGATTTCTGTCTCCTAGTAAGTCCACTATTGTCGAGCAGTTGCCACAGTTGTAGTAGTTCAATATTTCTATGATTTCTTGATACTTTTTCACAAAACTTTTAATTTCTTCGGTGAGTATTGGTACCCGTAAATGTTTATGGATGTCCTCATTTTTAACGTACTATTGGGCATTAAATAATACGATGGAGAAAATTGTTTTAATAAGTTTGAATCATGTTAATACTACATTTATTTCTGCAACCCCACAATTGCACACCGTTTGCACACAGTGCGGACCACTAACTACAGAATTTACTTGTATAGTAACAGTTTATTGTAGACTGTTAATTCGGATTGTTCCCCAGCAACCACTCTATTATTTGAGCCTCATATAAACCTCTAATCGTAATATACTTTCTCTACTCACGGAATTACTCTAGAACCACTTATAATTAGCATATATCAATTACTTTGTAAGTGTAATATGTAGCACATATGTAGACTTAGTAGCGTTTCAATTTTATTCGCAGTTCGTTAATTTATTTCTTAGTACACTGAGTAATATTATTAACAGTTTGTACCCGATTTACTGTTGTTTTAACATTTTTGGATGTACCGAGTAGTGTACTGTCATTAGCATATATGGCCGTTGTTACTCCTACACTAGATAAAATATTGGTGGAAGGGTCCTACCTTGTAGTGCACCCACAGAGATGGGTTTCGTATCTGAACATCGTCGTCGAATCGTCACTATATTTTATTCTGGAACGGAACCTGGAAATATAGAATTTGACGACGTGACTAATCTACCCAGGTAATTTGTTTACCAAATTGTATTGTAAGCCCTTATTCTATACTTTATCCAACGCTTGGGCCGTATTTAGAAATGTGACTGCAAAAACGTAATTTTCTTAACATTTTGTACCTGATCAATTTTGGTTTATGTCTGAATCCAAAATATAATTGTTAATTAGGCGGATGAGGTCTCCAGAAGATACCACTACATAAAAAACGCCCCTGGAATTGTAGCTCATAGGTGGTATAGAAAATATATATTGTAAATATATTGAATCACAACCTTAACCTCCAAACTATTACAACTGCATAATTATTTGTATTCTTAATTTCTTATTTATAACAGTATAATTATTTTATTTTGATTAGAATTTTGTTATACGTCATAACCAAAATGAACTAAAACTTAGAGATGATGCAGCAACATTGCTACGTTTTGACGTCATCAATTCAGATGACTTGAGTTAATTGCTATTTTGAATAAACTATAGTTTTATTATGTCCTTTCTTGGTAGTTGTTTAAGTACTTCGTCACTTATTAAATCATTCACTGGAGCTTTTTTAATATTGATATTAATTTGAATTACGTTGGCGGTTTCCTTATATTCCGAAAAAAATATGAGCTGCATTCTAAAGTGTTATAGATATCTCTAATATTTTAACCTTGAACATAATTGAACATATTGAATTATTGTAGCCAAACATTGAAGATTATCATTATGATTACTAGCGCCCGTTCTACGTAAACGTTACCAACCGTTACCGCGTAACCCTAATTTAATATATGATCTTTTCCAATGACACTTTGTATATTATATATGATATACAAACCGCACGAATTTTGTTTTCCAAAACAACAATATGTCTTAGGAAAACTTGATAAGCATCCATAAAGTTTTGTGAGCAGATAAAAATCCAATATAGATATAGCTAAAATGTAAATATCTATTGGAAAGAGTCATTTACCCTGACATGATATATTTTTTACATCACATTTCACATCGCATAGGACGAAGCATATATTTATTTAAATTCAATGATAAAATAAATTCAATCCGTTTTTTAGAATCATGAATATATTATTTATTAGGTTTTTCTTATACTAGAAAGTTTTTCCAAATATTCTAAATGTCGACATAGTAGATGGCTTTATTGCGATTTCTTATACCCAAAATTGTAGGTATAGTATGGTCTAAATTTATATTAAAGTACTCAATAAATAATCTACCACTAAATTACTTTATTAATTTTTTTTTCTATTAGTGCGGATCGATGTTTAAATGAAGCGAAACAAGCGGTGTATAACGTATGAAATTTATTTTTTTTTTATCTAAGAGGTCGTTACCGCATTATGTATGTTATATACTATTGCTCAAATGTCTTTCACCGCTTTTCATACCACCACGTGATCCAATTTTCAATGTTTCTGCCTCTTATATCCGACAAAATTTGAGCAACTGCCGGGTTTCTGCTGGCTCCTAGAACATCGATCGCATCACCAATTCACATCACCGTGATAACAGATCAAATTTAGCATGATTATTACCGAGCCAACCTTGAGATTAAGAATTAGGAACTCCAAACTGTTCCAATGTTCCGAAATCGACGAATTTGTTAGTAATCTAATCTACTAACCAATATATTACATAACATACAATTAAACGCTAAAAGTTCAATTGGCGCGTTTGGATGTCTGGTTTTTCATCTTGGCAATAGTTTATGACTGGGGCAATGAAAACATTAATGATGCTTGTATTTGCAGATTTCTTTATAAATTTATTTCTCATAAGGTAGCATCTATTCTATGTATATTTCATACTCATTTTAATAACTCTTTCGGCAGCTTGATTTCTTGATATTTCTTGGAAGGTCAAGATGTTTTGTTTAGTTATATTATTATACGTAAATATTGTGTAATTTATTTATTAAATTACGAGATTTTTATTATAGTTTTTTAAAATTAATCATTTTGTGAGTATATTAGATTTCTATATATTCAAAATTACTGATAGGCAAAGAAAATATGTTAGGAGACAGATCATAGGAGCTACGCTTTTCATGCTAAAGGTACTTTTGTGACTAAATTAAGTACATTTAAGCAATGAATTTAAGTAACCATAAAGAATATGGTGAGTATTGACGGATAATAACGTTATTTCGAAAAGAAAATCGAAAAAATGTTATTTGTGTTATCGTGAACGTCAGAAGTTCGTTCGCACAATTTATTCGCAATCCTAATACAATTATATACCTTGTTGTATCCTGCTTATATATAGGATATTATACGTTGATGATTATTTAATAATTTAAGTAGGTGAACGAACTTTGATAAAGTTTCAAACTAACTACAAATGTGCACATTGGTGGGACCGTAAAAATTGGCAGCTGCCGCCGCTTAGCCTTTTAAAAGCGCTGGTGCGGCAAATTCAAATTTGCCTTTGACGTTAAAACCCGTATTATATGCATTATATTATGCATTATGTTCCATGGATCTGTAAGTTTTGTGAATAGAATGCAGCGGAGGAGTAAGCATCATCATTAAATGTTAAATTATTTTCCAAATTTACATTTGAACTGCCCTGCCAACATACTAACCGTAGATAAATTATGTAGTTAATAGATGAAGTAATATATTCAAAAGAGCTAGCAAAAAGCACTATTTTTATTTTCTAATAAAAATTTAATACCACAAAGCGTACAGAACTAATTACTCTATGGAGAAAAATGTTTTTGAACATATACCAATTTATCAATTACTAGCGGTACCCTGAATGCCACGTAGAATAAGATATATTGGTTGTATAATATATGGATCGAAATGTTTTTGTATACAGAATATTTAATTTTTTTGTTAGGTGCACGCAACAAATGTCAAATAGTCGTATCTGATAATGAATAACACATCTGAATAAAACATCTTTAATTTTGATTTAATTTAAGAAATATTGTTTATAAACTAGTATTAATAAAATCGTAGGAAAATGCTATATTACAACCGAAAATGATATGGTAATAAAAAGGAAGAAATAATTCTTAGCATAACGATTTAAACAAAATAATGAAAACAACTTAGAAAAAGCAATTGCAGAGGCAATTGGATAATGGACGCCGTAAAACCTTTCTTCAAGACCGTTTGACGTTTTAATTGTTTAAATTTTCATTGTCAATTATACTAAACAGTATTTTTTATTTATAAAAATGTATTTGGCTATGAATATCTTCATAGTCGTACAAACAACAACGTCGACAAATGACAAGTCATTTCTTAATTATTTTTATCGTTATAGTCAAAATACAAACTAAAACGAAAATTTTTTGGCTATATCCATCAGAACAATTATTTTCGTATTGATGTTTTTATTTAAAAAAAGTCTTAAATTTTGTGAGAATTGGTATTCAGTATCCTAACAAGAGTAACGCAGATTTGTGATTTTGAATTTTGCTATCAAAAATGACGACACAAAAAGCAATAGAATTATAAATTTCATAGAAACATTCTGATAATTTCACCAAAGTTTTTTTTTCTTATATCGTTCGTCGCAAATATTTTGGAACTCGTTTTCTCCTGTAATTTTCCTCCAACTGAAAGTTCAGTATATCGGAGCTATAACGAACATAAAACTTCTTCATTGTCCTTTCAATCTGTACTAAACTTCTCTGTATGTATAAAGTCTTATGAAAATAAAATGCAGGCGATCATTCAAAAAAGTTTTGCAGATAATTATTCTTTAGGTATATTTCTGATTACTTTATATGGATATATCTCATTTTATAATTTAGGCGTCTTTGAACATTGTGTGGGACTCTCTTTTTTTCTTCTGAAGTATAAAATTTACGGGTTTTGGCTAAAAAAAGCATAGAATTCCTGTCTATAATAGCCAAATTATGCTTTCGTTATTAGTAAGTACATGCGATCTGAATCATAATCCTTTTTCCATGACATATTAATTAATATATTTAAATGTATATATATATATATATATATATATATATATATATATATATATATATATATATATCAGTATTTAATTTACAACCTTATTTTCTCTCCTGCATGTCAACAATGTAGTTGGTTACAACTGTACCCGATTTGATTTAATAGTAACACCATCTATTACAAATCCTTTAAAATTAATTTATAGGCCAATATTTGGTTGGTGACCTGAAAATGTGGACTATACTGAGGGAACATTTTGATGCGCAACTCATCCAATTTGACGACCATCGTTCATTTTAAATTTTATTGTGGAGAAAGCGTTTATCTATTTTCCATTTAAATATGTTTATTTGTTTATTTATTTCTTCACTCAAGCGATCAAATATCGCCATGAAATATGTACTTATAATGGTTCCGTCTTTCTCGAAGTAATTAAGGAACAGCAATACAGGTCACAATCGTGTCACTTGAGATTTGAATTTTCACTTGCTTTCAGTGGCCTTCATTGACTGGCCACACAGCTTGCATGTTTGCATCCATGATTTATGCATTGTCATATATTATTGTATTGAAAATGGTTAAAGTCGTCTCACTAAGACTAGTGTAAAACTAATCTCCTTCTTTCAAACAATCCCTAGGTCATTGATTATGTAGTTGTAAGGCTACTCAATAACTTTCTTACCATAGAGGTACCTTCCCTGAATTCGAAGGTTTGCAATGCTAGATTATTGGTACCGTGCGGTTCCGGTTATAAAAGATCAGCATGAGTGTCTTCCTCTTTTATATTTCATTACTTTCTTGTACTACTTACACATAAAAATGACCTAATCCAATTGCTATCCATCCTCCCGTCGACCACTTGTCAATTTTAACAAAACTGATAAGGAAGCTTATATTAAGCAGTATTTCTCTTAGTGTGGAAATTCTTTCCGCATAATACTTGCATATTTGGACAAACAATCAAAATTAACACACTCAGCAAATGAACATACCTATATGATATAGAATAATAGACTTGTTACTATTAAGGAAACATATTTAAAATAATATGTAATATTTATTCATTTCTGCTTGTGTGCAGTGTGCATGTTAGTGTTCTTATCCAATGACCGATGATTTATTTTATGGCTCTAAATTCAACCATTGTTATGTTTTCCAATTGCCGATTAATATTTTTTGATATATTTATTGTTAATTATTTAAGATATTTTATGTGAAAATTTCAATTATATTCATATAAATATGAGAGAGAAAAATAGATAAGCGTAGCTAGTGTTGAAAGCATCGGTGCAGCAAATTCAAATTGGCCTTTGACAGCGCTGCGCATATTAATTTGCATTGCATTATATGCACGACCATGAGTTTCGTCGGGTGAAAATCGGCAAGCGTGGCACTTAGCAGCTTAAAGCTTCCTTTCCACTTTTAGCACCTTTTGCGACGTTTATGCAATACTTAGAGGTTCGTGATATGATGCATTAATGATGCACTTACGTTTCGTTGTTCCCACTGTTACGCGATGTTTCGTCATTACATAGAAATAACTTTTACTTTTGAAACATAAAATACCACCAAGTTATTTGTATAATATATATCAGACAAATCTTTACGAAATGTAGAAACGGGTAAGTTTCATATAATATTGTCATCCTATAATGCTCTCTTCCCGCAAATAAATTCACAAAGCCGCAACTAGTTTAAAAGATTTATTTAGACATCCACTTAAAATAAAATAACTTTAATTAATTTTAATAATATTGAATAAACATAGAAATGTTACGAAAGATGCCGAAGGTTAGGATTATGTCTATCTTAAAAGTTTAGATGTTGATGAGTTTAGATTCGATGTCCGGCGAGAGTCTACCGCTATGGGAGATGATTATATTCTTCCTGATTTCAATTTGAACTTAGATTCTGCTTTATTACAAGTGGTGTGTTATTCGTTTCTTTATGGTGCAGACTATACGCTTCCTTGTAAGCGCTGATCGCTGATGAAAAGAATCTTACGCGTTTGCTCCACTCACGACATCTAAATTTTTAACGTAAAAACGTCGCAATGTTGTCGAATCAATTTGAGCTTTATTTCATTTTGACTTTGACATAATCTAAATAAAATAATGAAATAAAAATAGATATCGAAAATGCTGTATACAGCCATAATAATTTGTAGATTATGTTTATTTTATCATATTTACATTCAACTTTCCCACACCACTTATGTGTTCTATGCACATTTGTTATATAGTGGTATCCCCTGAAGGGCTAATCTACATAATTAACAAATGTAAATCAAACTAATGTTTTTTTTTATTTCATAAGAGATAGTATTTACAACTTTATGTTTAATTCTTGCTTCCTCCTTTACAGTATTAACTTGTTATGTCATTTAGGTATCACTATATTTCTCCTAAATTTCTTCTGTTACTGGACACATCATTCTCTCTAATACATTTGCTACATCTGCAAAACTGTTAGTATTCATTCTCTTCTCATACATATTAACAAATTACTCAGGTATATTCTGAAGAATCACTCACATATCTGTGCACACACTAATCATAGAGTAATCATATATTAATTTTATACTCACCTTTAGAGTTCTTTTTACTCTCATCATCCTATCTCGTTAACTATCAACATAAGCTTATAATATTAGATCCAGACAGTTTCATTCGGTCACTGTTGTTTTCTGAGTCGTTATTCAAGTCAAAACTAAACTGTTAATTTCCAATATATCTAAGATTTACTTACAATTCCACAATTTGTCAATTTCTTCTTCAATGTGTCTGATCTAATTCAACCGAAAGTTTATTGTGGACTAAATAAAATAAGCTTCTTTGCATATATGCAGACAGTTCATGATTGTATATACTTCTCGACTTGCTTGTATTTTATAATAATTCTTCTAATATGGTTTCTTCAGTTCTTAATTTACATTTTGCAAGCCATTCCTTAACTGAGGCCATGGCAAGGATCATTGTCCATAATAATAACCAATGGTTCCTCCAAGTTCTTTAAGAACTTATTTTCAAACCAGAAAAAAAACAACATTTTATGCCTCCGAAGAGTGTATGAAGCGATGTTCTACAATTTACAAAGAGTTGCATAACTTTAAGCTTTCTTTGGATAATTTCCGGACTAATAGATTATTTTTGAAATAATTCTATTAAATTATGTTTATGTTGAAAAAACTGGTAAATGTAACATGCTAATGTAATGCTGTACATTTCAATTTTATCTCGAACAGAGCTAATTTCTAGCTGATCTTGATTCGTCACCCGCTTCACATTTGGTTTCTTTGGAGAGAGATTTTGGTCATCAAACCTATCCTAATATTATATGCATCTGCAAAACACTAAACATATTTCCAATAAAACCGGAGCAGTTTACCATAATATTTAATAATATCAATACGTACCCCTCTAACGCATTTTACTGGTAAGAATATCTGACTGACTATTTGGCTTTGGTGTTTTCAATCAAAGGTATCACAAATACTAAACAGCGATTGTAAATTTAAGTATCAAAACAAGTATAGCGCCAAAACAACATTTTCTTCTTTATAAATTCTTATTATCACAAATATTTTAAAGAACCTTGGAGACATTTTACAATCTGAGGAACTTTATAGGCTGATGTGGGTCATATTCGGACGGATCATACAGCATTGTATCTCTCTTTTTCCAAAATAAAATAACAAGGAAAAATACTATCATATTTTAAAGCGAATTTAGATACTGTGATAGCCAACATGTTGTACACCAATTATCATGTGAGTTTACTGTTATTTTTGATCATCCATACTTATAGTCTGCACAATTTAAACAGCTATGTTGCTAGTTGAAGATTGTAAAAAGGTAAGATTCCATTTAATCCTGGAGTGGAAGGAAATAATTAAAAATTTTCATATTTTAACCTATTTAAAACGGATAGGATAATATGTGATACATGATGTCGGTACTAGTGAATAATAATTACATGTTGGTTAATAAAACTATCAATTAATAAACTGGAAAATGTAAAATATTTAAGTGGATGCAGCAAAATAGTGAGGTGCTTACGTCATAAATTTGAATAACATGCATGGGCTGTATTATAGACAGGCTATACGAGCTTCACTTAGATAACTCTGTTTGACAGTAAGATGATTATGTGTTTGATACTATCCTAGCTTGCATATTCTGGGTTAGAATGAAGACTATGTCGATTTAATTAAAAAAATCGAATTTTACCCCTGAGGCTTTTTCCGCAAGGTTCTTGGTGGTTATATCGAAGCGTAAATCAATGTAGTTCTATATATTTCTGCATGTTTGTATTGTTATTGTCATAATCGGGAATCTTCTATCCGGTTAAAATCTCGATATACTTTGTCGTCCTTTTTGGCGTCTGTACTCGATTATCTCGAGTGTCTGGTTGATAAGAGCAAAATTCTAAAATAAGAAATAAAATTGACAATATAACTCTAAAATCTTATTACTACGCGTATCATAACAGTGTACTTCTTATAATTTAGATCTGTAATTCTTTAATTTGCGAAAAATCCTATTTCGATAAGAATGCGTCAAACTTTAAAAGAAAAATATTATGCGTGCGGGAGAATATAACCACAATTTGTAATATTAGAAGTACATGGAGTATCTAATTGAATGCGTGTTTTAGATCAGTTGGATACTCGACTGCGTAGCTAGAAATTATTCTGGCTTGTCGATAGAAAATATACAGGTATTTCAAGTGTTAATTATTGCAAATCCATACAACTGGCAATATTTTCAGGCTAGAATTATTACTTTGCAAGTAATATGGAAGGAATATTAGATCATTAATATAGGTTAGTTTGGATTCCAGTTAAATAAATTAAGAGTAGAACTTTCCTATGACTTCGCTAGATTTTTATCGATTGCTCCAGTTATGAAACGTGAGGGGTATGAAACAAACAAAACTTTAGAAACAGGTGGCGACTTGTTCAAACGGCTTTGCAGACAATAAGCCGGTCCAATCTTATCCTTATAAACGAAATCCTGCAATAATGCAAACACATCACTCGTTATATCACACCACCCAATATCACAGTGACTTCACACAATATCTAGTGCCGTCTTAATTGGACTGTATAACAATATAAAATACAATGGGGGGTGTCGGCCGCCGAGAAAAATATATGGAAATAAACAATTACAATTAAGTACCAAAAATAATTACTTTTTTTTATAGTGTTTAAGAGATATATTTAAATCTTTTGGAAAAATAGCAAAAAATATAGGCTTAAAAAATATCGATATATCGATATATCGGTCAAAATAATGTCGGCCAAAAATGTCGACATTTTTTCGGCATCTCTAATTTAAATTCAAATAATGCACTGGTCAGGTGAATATTTATTAGTATGCGTGTATCTTAAAGAAGTTGCTATAAGAGCAACATATGTTTCAAGACTTAACAAAAATTATTATAGGGTAGAGTAGTATAGATTATTAGAGGGTAGATTATTATAGAGTAGTTTTATAGGGTAATCTTGATTCGCTATTTTAAAACTGGCGTCGAATGCAAACCAGAAAATGACCTAAATCCGCCATTTAGTTCAGCAGTAGTAAATACTCACATATTGACGCAATAAACATGTTCATTAAGCAATTGTTATTAATTTATTTAACAATTTTTTTGGTATTCTATTTTTCGTATTTTGATATTCCTAAAAGAAATTAAGAATATCTTCTACATGACAGAGATAATCAAAGAATCTTCATTACTGTTAATGATGTTCCACGATGTCTGGTTGAAAATATACCTTCTATTACTGTAATTACATTCTCTACAGGAGATACAATCCGGATCCTTTCAATTTTACCCTAATTTTATTGGAGCTGATGAGACCAGGGGGCTTGCTTACCCAACCTAATATCCCTACGTACCAATAATTTGAATTTCTGCAAATGCTATTTCTACAAATTAACTCTCTTTGGGTTGAACATTTAATTTGCACATGTAACCATATGTTATTTGAACATCTAATTTGTGTTATATCTAATATGTTTATTTTGTTTTAATGAAGACCATTTAAAATGTTAACAAAACTTAAAATTTCGATATAAAATTTATACCTGATTCTTAAATGTATTTTAGATATATTTATAGTTTTAGTTAGTCATTCGATTAAAAATGGATAAAATTCGGCAAATCGAAAATATGGTCGTATTAATTTTCTAAAAATGGTAATATTTTTATCGGTGCGTCTGCAGTTTTTGAAAATCTATAAACTCATTTGTATATTTACAGTTGTTCATTTTCTCATTTTAATATAGTCATGCAAGCTTTGAAGCTTATCTACCAGAAGAGCATTTCAAAATAAGAAATCAATACAAAAATAGTTAATACGGGTTTTAGACGTCTGAACAACGTACGAAAGAAAACACAATTTTGGTATTTAACAATGCCGCGTTCAAAGGTAGAATTAAAAGTATAAAGCGAAGGTACAGTTGATATTAGTACACTATAAACACACTATATAACATACAACGATGAGGTGTTATATAGCACGACTAATACAAGACACAGGACAATTGTTGCAAAAATACTGTATATATTATTTTACAAACCTGAATCAGTTAGATTTCCATATAAAAGTGCACACAAAGTAAAGTAATTCAATTTGCTATGGGTTTAAAATGCGAAATACTTATTCTATTGTAGACACTTTGACAGACAACACTAATTAGGAGCTGGAAAGCCACTGTTTATGTCATTGGGCATTGCCTTTCATAACGTTATCGACAGTGTCTACCTTAAAAATCTTATGCGGATTATCCTTACAAATATGCGATGGAGCATCAACAATATCTCGCAGCACCTTCTTTTGGAATCTTTGTACGATATTTATATTGATTTCGCTGGTACAACCCCAGAGTTGAACACCATAAGTCCATACTAGTTTCGAGACTTGTTGGTAAAGCAACAGCTTATTACACACTGACAGGGCTGAATATCTACCCAGAACCAGAACTGTTTTTTTGTACTTCAGCTTGAGTTGTTCTTAACATGTGCGTTCCACCTAAGTTCAATATCAAGGGTCATGCCAAAATACTAGACTGTTTTTCCATACTGCACTACTTGCTGATTTACATACACTGGCTTGTGCTTGATTCTTTTGTTGATGAAATCAATAAGTACTGATTGATTTTTGTTTATTTTGATGCATAATTTTTCTATCCATTGCATCGCATTGTATTTCAGTAATTGCTGTTGGTAAATTTTGGGTTGGTTCAGTGTTATTATCTCCAATAGCTAGGATTGCAGTGTCATCTGCAAATGTAGCAATAATATTTTCATTGAACGTAGACAAGTCCCAAGTGTACAGAAGATAAAATAATAGTTCCAATACACTTCCCTGTGGCACACCTGCTTTTATTTTACGCAGGTCAGGGTAGGCATATTCTTGTTAGACTCTGAAGTATTGACGAGTTATATAGAGATATTGGGCAGAGAGCTTATGCTGTAAACTCTCATGAGAAACTTCTCGAAAACTTGAACAACAATTTCCTATTCTATAATTTTTTTTATATCGAATAATCTAAATGCGATTTTTTAACCAGGATTTGGCAATATTCAATATGTTGTTCAGTCCTCAGGGGCAAATTTAATTAAACTTTTTTTCTTTGTTCGCGCCTGTTCGTTATTATTAATTCATTATTTAAACAGCGACATAATGGTATTGAATTCAGGATTTAACTTTTTTTACAAAAGTTTTTTTTGTTCATGTCTATACCAAAAACAGTTCTGTAATTGACATTTAGAAACTATTCTATAATATTCTAGGATATACAGGAATAGTTCCAATAAGAAAACCCTTGTCCATTGTTTAAAGATTTAGATTAGCCTAAAACGCTTGTTAGTACTATATAATGTACAGAATATGTGTAAATAATTTTAAGTATAATTCTAATGAAATGTAACTGTAAAGTATATAAATGGTGCTTGGTTGTGCCAATCCAAAATTCCAGAAATTCTGAAAATTCGAAGATTTCACATACAATATCGACATTTTTATAAAATAGACAATTTTGCTGCAACTGATGTTTCCTATAACGAAGATATATTTATTGGTGATCGAGGTAGTGAATTTGGATTTTTTTAGTAGTCGTCAAAAGTTGGCTGACACTATTTTAACACTGATTTTATTCGCTTTGTTTAGTGTTCAAATAATAACGGGAATGCTGTTTTATGAAATAAATTATGAATCTCTAACTCAATATATAAATACACGCATTTTATTAAGCGCATTTATCCGATTTCATTCATTTCTATCTTAAATAATGGTATACACAAAGAATTAAATAATAAAAATATATTTTGTACCCTCCAGCATTATGACATTGTGTACGACATCATTTATTGTGTATTGCCTAACCTGTTAATAACTAATCTGAGTACGCCACAGTAACACATGGCTCATTACATTACATTCTGTTAAATTAAATAGCCCAATTAGTAAGATATCATAGATAGGGTTAGATAAAAACCCTCAGTCTCGTTTTATATATCCGTTCAACAAGTTGCCTCTTATTTCTATGAAATAAAATAGTAGGTCATATACATATATATTAATTTTTTTAAAATAACAGTTTTAAAATTAACAGATGATGTTACTGTGTATTAAATCTCATCGGGTGCATTTGTAAACAAGCTTCACTGACAGGTTTTACTTTTCAGTTTGATTTTGTGATATCATTTTGTCTAAATGTGAATAAACATTTTCCAGTGCATTGAAAATGTTGGAATTTATACCAAGTATTTTAAATTTGCTGGAAAATTTACTTTTTACTCCAATTTGAAGAAATAGGCGGCTGAAACTCATTGAATAATATATTATCTGAAACTTAACGCAACGCGATGACGATGCGTGCAAAACGCAAGAGGAATATGCAGAATTGTTGAGAGTCATGCAAAAAGTAATTTCCAATTGTCTGAGGAACATGAAAATAATCCGAAGTCTTGTATATTTTGTGCATTATGAATTGAAACTTTTGAAAAAGAGATGTTTGGTCGTGTATAAAATACTGCTTCAACGGCAAAATAGAAAAGGTTTTTTTGCATCGTATTGTTACTGATAACGAAATATAGATTAATAACGATAATCTGAAGCTATAAAAAAGCATGGGTACCACCTGGTCACCGTTATCTATCACCGTCAACGGCAAAGCCGAATATCTATGAATCCAAGCTAATGCTCTTTATTTGGTGGGATCTGCTTGGACAGGTTACTATAAGCTTCCAGAACTGACTGCAATTGATGCTTTTATGTCGAGCACTCCGCGAAAACGGCCGGAATACGCTCGACCGCATGGTGTAGAACCGATACTTGGTGGGATATAACATTAAAATGGGAAGTGCCATGCTACCCGCCCAATTCTTTAAACCTTACTTCTTCTGACTACTACTTGTTCCATCATATGGGTTCCAAACTGCCTGAGCAGCGCTTTGTTCTTTATGAAAATACCAAAAAGTTTTAAACTTTATTTGCTTTGTTAAATTTAGCTACAGAAGACAATATAAAATTGAAACATATATCAGAGAGATAAAGGATATTAACTGCGTAGTTATTATATTATTGAAATTGAACGTTGATTTAAATCATATTTAATTGCAGTTACAATCGTATTTAAGTCATATATAATTGTGATTGTCATCGGACATCCTGCAATATGTTTAAAAATAAGATTTATATTATTCACCTTATCATTGCGGGAGTTTTACTAAAGCGATGATTCGAATAGAAAATAGAATAGAATAGTCTAATTAAACCTAATCTTAATCAAACTGTTCATGACGGTCTGAACTTTTCAATTCGGGGGCGCTCAAGTTTTTGTATGTACTTATATTATTATTATCATTAGTGATAGTTTTCTTATAGACCAATAGTGTATCCGCTTAGGTGGTTCACTCTGTTCAGTTCAAGCATTATTATTAACACGCTAGGTGGGGTTAGGCGTATACTTACTTTTATTGAAGAATTCTCAAATAGTTGTGAGACTAACAATAAGTAGTATAACATATTATATGTCGACACATCATGTCACCAGCATGCTAGCAAAAATGAGCAGAACTTTATATAAGAATGAAATAAATGTTATTGTTGCTTTATCCAAATTTAACAAAACAACTATGAAGATCTAAGAATAGTAACGGTCAGTGAAGTTTGCGAAGAAATATTAAAAACGCATTATCACAAACACGTCTAAGTACAACTGCTCGAACCGGAGATTAAAAAGATGAAAACCCTTTGGATTAATATAGTTGGGTGTCAAAATGTTAATCCACCAAATGTTAATCCACCAAATGTTAATCCACCAAATGTTAATTAAATTTAGCACTGAAATCTTATATCTGGAGTTTAGAAACTGTATAAAGAAAAATTACGAGATAGATGTAGTAAATAATTAGATACACTATATATGCCACGTGCTTTTAAATTAAAAAAATCACGTCAAGCACCTGATCGGTTACTGAGTGCCATACTAATAGAGCCATATAACCTATATGACTTATACAATAACTTATTAACGATATGTGACTTAAATATCGCCTCGCGATGATTAATTTTCTTTATTACTTACATCTTATATTAGATGTGCTTAGTATCTTAATTTACAAATTGTTTTATTACTACTGTTCTCGTGTATTTGCAATAATATACAAGCAAGACGAGTAAGCGATTAATTCATCCGTATGTATTTCCCAAATAATAATAAAACTAAAATCTAATTAAGCTAAGGTTAAGAATACAATTATACACTAAACAAGTTCCTGTGGTTTGGTTCGCTTCAATCCTCTGATTTCCTGCGTGTTGTCCAGTAGCTGTATTGTTTCCTCGTTGCTGTGATTTAGCAACCTTATTTCATGTTTTAAGGCGAAATCTTGGATCACTTTGTTTATCCATTTAATTTCAAGTTCATCGTGTAGATCTTCGTTAGTTACGTAGTGATAAGCAATTGTAGAACTTTGTCTTGGATACGACGGAATACTAGTTGATTTGATCGCTTAGTGCAACCCCATATTTACACCCCATAGGTCCAAATTGCCTTTATGATTACCAATACCAATATACCAATCTCTTTGATTTTAGGTCAATGTGAGAGTATCTTCCGACTAACCAATTAGTTACTTGACTCTGAGTCCAATCTACTCCGTTTTTTGTTTAACATGATGTTTACAGTTCAACTTACTACCGAGATATATTCCGAGGTATTTGACTGATTCTGCTTGAGAAATCAGGCATCCGCAATAGATAGAGATGCATCTTTTGTCATGATAACTGTGTCGTCGGCAAATGTTCCAACGACTATTTCTTTTGCTGTTCGGATAAAAGCAGTATAGATCAGATGTAGGAGTGGTTCCAAGACACTACCCTGTAGAAATCCAGCCGAAATAGGTTTAAGTCTTGAGAATACCCCTTCATGAGAGACTCTCAATTTTCTTGATTGATTCCAGCAGTAGACAGTAATTCCGCGGTAGCAATTTGTTGATTTTGTATATTAATCCCAAATGCCATACCCGGTCATTAGCTTGTGAGACGTCCATGAATATTGCAGGACAGTATTTCTTTTCTTAGAATGCCTTTTCAACAACCGCTGTTACACTTGGTCGATTGTCGACTGGTGATTTCGAAATCCAAACTGGAAATTTGGTACTTCTATAAATACTTTAACACGTTTTAACAGCAGTTTCTCAAATAATTTTGATATCGCAGGTGGCAGCAATATATGGCTGTATGATCCAACTTGGTCTACCGGTTTGTAAGCTTCTTTAAGCATGATTATTGGAGCAACTTTAAGACATTTCGGAACATGGTTCAGTCTCAAACAGGCATTGAATATATATCTGAACATGATTAGTGCTTTTCGTGGAAGCTCTTTTAATAACCCAGGTAAAATATCATCAATTCCGGAAGCCTTTTTAGGATTGAGGTTGCTGTTAATTTCTGTGGCAACTTCCATTGGAGAAATCAGATTTGCAGCTACATCGAACTGATAAACAGGATTTATATTTAATATATATTATTCAGATGGAATACGTTAGCAAAATGTTTTTCATATAAATCAGATTTTTCATCTTTGCCTCAAACCCATTCATCTTGATGATTCTTAATAGGCGGCATTCTAATAATTGGTTTTTTTAATCTCAGAGTAGCTTTCCATTACCACTAATTTTTGTTTGCCGGGCTTAGCCCAATTATTTTTCAATTTCCAATTTCTAATATCACGGGGTTAATTTACCTTACCTTCTGATTTTTCTCTTGATGTAGCTTCTTTTACAGCATACCGAATTTGTTCACTTATATTTCGGTTTTGCAGTTCAAGATTGTCGATATTTTGAGTCTGACGTTTAAACTGATTTGTTCCTGCATTAGAAATGTAAACGTATCCCAGTTAATAAATTTGTTATAGTTAGACTAAGCTTCTTTTTTATTATCAGAATTGTCGTGATTAGTGTTCACAATGCTGGAGTGTGATCAAATGATAATTCGCACAAGCTCTTGATGTAACTGATTTGATGAGATGCTTATTGAAATTTAAAAGTCCACTAGTCTGGCACTTTATTACTATCAGTGCTTTGAAATTATAAAAATCACATCACCAGGCAGCTAACACGACTGAGTGTCATGTTAATAGAGCTATATGACATATATGACTTATATAATAACTTATTAATGTTATATATAACTTATATATCGCATCATGATGATTAATTACATTGATTAAATAATGTTGATTACTGCAGATTTAATGCAAATTATTACAAATAAATGTTAATTATTACAAGTTGCAAGTACATAACATATTTTATGATTTAATTTTCAATAATGATATAGTCTCAATGTAAACTTCATAAACTTCAGCCATCTGTAAAAAGTAAAGATCTATAATTCATCAATTAAATGGTATACAACCATTTTAGGCCAATGAAATTATCTGTAATGATAATAACGCCAGCTCTACTTATTATAATTAGTTTTTTACCCAGTTTTCGAAGTCAGGCATCTCACTGGTGTCACGGAATTTAACTCTTGTATGAATTAAATCTTTTAGTACTAAACCAAATTTAGGCTTTGTGATAATGCCGTATAATAATGATCTACGCATTTTTCAAATACTTGTACTCGTACAAAATGACAGACATTAACATCTTCCAGAGTGACACCCTTCCAATTAACACCATCCCTTCTACTGATGACCTTGGTCGCCATAAAGAGGATTACCATTATATGATGATGGAAGAATATATGCGGTACCAATTTTGTCTGTATTAGTTGTTCAATATACATTACTAATTAGGCAAACTGTAACTTAATGTATTATAATCGCTCGCTTTCAATTTTTACACACATACAAACAATATATTAATGAAATAGCTGGCGACATCGAAAAATATTATGATCTTGATTGTCCCGGATTATCAATAGGTTCGTAAAATTTTATCACGCTAACTTTGTTCTTAATTTCTGCGCTTGAACATTAAAAAGATAAATAATTATAAATACAAATAATTTACTTGCACAAAACAAATTATATGTACCAGTCACAGGATTTCTTTATTAAATGTTGAGATGAATGCACCCTCTTATCTCTGGATTGTAGTCATAAGAATTGCAACTTCATGAACAGTTGGAAAATTGTACCTTCTTGAGTGCTCTCCATATGGTACTTTATCTGGCTTTATTAACATAGTTTTCGTTATGTTATATATTGGAAACGGTGTTAAACAACTGGGCCAATTGGTTGGAAAAACGTCGGTTCCACAATTTTTCTGACCTCCATCAGGTCGATATGGTGGTATAGATAGCGTGTATTAATTTTTGCTCATCGTCACTCATAAAATAGATTTGCAAAATGTTGTATCGACCTCAGGCATTGAAAACAGAACAAGATAAAAAACTATTTGCTTCCGAACTGCGGCCATCCTGATTCTGAACCATTGTTGTTATTCCAAATGATGTCATTTGGAAGAAATCATTGTTTTATCTAAGCTATAGGGACTATTGCTATATTATGTGTGTGTCAACCAATATTCCCTGATCATCTTCAAAGATGTGGCATATTTCTAATAAGATATTTCTTAAATAATATAAAAAATATTATAAAGTTGACACTTAATTTTAAAGTATTTTTTAATATCGGAGTTATTGCAAAAAAATCGATATTTTCTTTCCTGTCATATATGAATATTTAAAAAATATATTACTATATCAAGAAGTGTTAATCTCAGCATTACCATCGCCCAGTTCCGATTTAACGTCTGCCTCGATTATCCAATGAGTCGTCAGGTGCCCTCTCCATAATTCACCACCAACAACGCTGTTATGTATTTTCTTACAAAATACAAACAAAAGAATTTATCAATATCGGTTCAACCTTTTAGGAGGAATTAATTACATTTACCCAGGGACAGAAGAATTATATATTTAAAGTTTTTTTTGAGGCACCTGTACTTCATCGATGAAGGAGTCTAAATATTGATTTCAGTGTTTTAGAACAAATAATTTCGAAGTTGCTTAAGCACGCTCTGGTAAACCGAAAAATTTTGATGAAAAATTGGACTGTAGACGAAATCTAAAATATCGTTCCTTCATCGTCCACTCGGCCACATTCGGTTCCAAATCCGAAAATAAACTTTTGCATATTTTATTTTATGGCTTTCCGTTGGTCCTTTCCATTGGCAAAATTTTAGAAAAAATTTATTATTTTTCGCCGTGGAATTTAAAGGCTGTCAGAATATATAAGTTATGGAATCTTATTAGTGGTAGTGGGGCAATCTTTTAAAAATGAATAATTTATTTTTCTATATTAAGCCTTTATTTTTTAAATATATTCTACTTATAACTTAATAATATGACAAATATAAATATAAATAGAATCTATTTATAAATAAATAGAACTTTTCGTAGCCTCTTAAAATAATTCAACACATTACTAACGTATGCCATATTCTAGCTTTATCAAATCTTTTTCTCCTTTCTCGAACATGTGTCTTGTTTAATGTTACAATTAGAAATTAACCTGATAGTGACAACGAAGACTTATTGAATTTTAGAATGCACCCGAAGCTTAGCATGGATTTCGTTTACAATGATTCAAATTTGTGCAGATGCTGTTTTAGTTTTAATTAGCTTTGTTTTGTTTGCGACTTCGTTTCGGCAACATTGGTCCGTAACTTTCAATTCAGAGGAGAACTTTTAGTCTATGCCGTTTCGAGTTCAAGACTTGTTTAGCAAGGTCGTTTCTGGATATATTAATGGAAACGTTACGATTTATATCTGAACAGCATTAGCTTGTAATTACTTCGTTTGTTTTGCGTTGTTTTATTGCTTGTATTTAGTTTATTTTGGTTATAATTGAAAATACAGTGAAAACAAGTTGTAGAAACATATCATTTTTAAATTAGTGCGTTTACTCTATTATGAGACAAACATGATTAATTTAATACATTGTGGTTGAATTTTGACCACAGGGCGATCACTAGTTTGTATTTATATGTTTTTCGCACGTCTTCAGCTATTGAAAACCATGTGCGCACCGAGCTATTCTGCATTAATATAAATAAATGATATTAACAAGGCGGTGTGTCTCGTGAGAATACTAGATGTAATAGAATATCCAACTCGAGCTGTAACAGTGGATCCTTTACAATTTATGGAGCGTGTGATTGAGCGTTGTTATGCTTTGCGTTGCGTTGTTGGATAACCTCCCATCTGTTTTTTTAACAATATGTCATTATGCATCAATAAACAACTGCAGTAATTTAGTTTCATTTGGTGTTAGCTGCTCCTAATATACTACACCTTGCTAACTCCACCAAATGTACAACAGGGTTATGGATGACTCTCCTGGATTAATTAATGACTATTATACACTAGAAATTATGCCTTGTGAAAACCGGATCTACTTTTCGCTACCAGTCATTTTCTTGCACATACAGCAAGAAGATTTATTTTTTGGCCTGGCTGGTAATAAAGCCACCATGTTGAAACGGTGTGAATTTACATTTTCTGTCAATTCGTCTGGTAGCCTTTTGCAATCCCTTTGTCTGTTTTCAATAACATACAAAAGTCTAGAAAGAGTTGATTTATCAATTACTAAGTTATTAATTTCTTTGTAAGATTGATCTCGATTTTTGGCCATTAAATCTTGCGATTTTCTTGAAGCTTTATATTTATTAACAATAAAATTAACGCTTTTAAATTAATGAAATCAACATCGGTAATTAGGATACGCGGGAACAGAATCACCGTATGTTTCTAAAATACCGGCTTTATTGGAGCATTGGTCAAGGCTAATCCGGTTGGGGCACGGTCGCAGATTTATGTTTGTGATTGTTTATAATTGAGATTATCCTTAAGAAAATAGTGCAAAATCCGACAAAGAAAAATAAACCCAGTCACGCCAATTTCCAGGCTGGATAAGACCGGAAGTCTTCTAAGATTATCTCCAAGTTGATCACTCGGCAATTGCTAGGTTTAATGCTGAGGACCATGCCCACAGAAGCCCCAGTCCAGATAAATTGCGATTAATAAAATGGAGACTCTAAAATATACCAAAAAATTTTTAATAGTGTTTGTGCATATTCGGTAGCAGATTTCTTCATATCAAACAACAAAAGTAATGATGTCGAAAAAAGCGTCTATAGGCATTTTTAGTTCTTCCATGGGTAACTATTTTTCCTGGTCTCCCAGTTCTGATTACTACGGTAATATGGCCACTCAGCCTACAGTTGGTCTTGGGATCGTCCTTGCCAGAGTTCCTACATGCAGTAAAAAGGTGATAGTAAACAGTGTAAGAACTATCGAGGTGTAAATATCCTATCAACTATCGAGATGGCCAACGCCAGCTGATAGGGGGATATATCAGAATGTCGGTTTTATTATTATCTCTGCTTTCGGCTCTATAAACCCACCCTCACTTTGGACACCTTTGGAAGCTGAACATGTTCCCCTAAAAGTTATTACATTTCTTGAGTAGTTTTAGGATATTTCTATTAACCATGTGTAAGTGCAACCTTATTTGTCAAAATCCTTTGAGTTCCAGCCGGTGTTCGCTAAGGATATGTCGTGTCTTCACTGCTTTCCAACATAGTACTGGATACAATTGTGCGAAACTTTCTAAAGCAGACATTCTGTTTATTTTATAGTACTACAAACTCCTTGCCCGATCTGATGTTCACTTCTTCATGATATAGTTCGCACTGCAAAGCCATATAGCTTGAAATTTAATGAAGAAAATAACAACTTACCTCAAACAGCTGACGGATCGCCTGCTATTGTATATCTCAACAGAATCAAGAGCAGGAGTTCAAGTATTTAGAATCAGTAACACTGGAGAAAAAGAGGCATTAACCGCTGAAGTAATAAACCGAATCAGTCAAGTTATAGGAACTTTTACTTCTCTAAGACGATGCGCGTGGAAGAGAGAAAATATTGCTATCAAAATTAGAATCCGCCTTTTTGGAATGGTTATCTTGCCAATCCTCATCTATGGCTCCGAGACTTGAACAATATTGCACTCTGAAAAATATAAGCTTGAAGCCTTTCAAATCCGATACATAAGGAAATTTCTCTATGTTTCTCAGCAAGATCCTATATCAAGCCAAGATATTCGTTTAAAATGTGAAAATCAGTGCACGATTAAAGAACCAATTCAGAAACTCATATTTCAATTTTCGTTCAGATATGTATATCGAATGGAAAGTCACCAAAACATGTACGAAAATAATAGAAAGCAATTTGAAAATTAGGAGACGAATGATCTAACTAAATTTCCAAATGTGGTTAACACCAGCAACAGCCTATTTGTTGAGAACTGAATACTACCTACGCATCACTACTGGTGCCGGCTATAGATTGATGTTAATGTATGAACTGAATTGAAACACTAATTAAAAATTGTTATTTTATCTAGAAAAATATAAAAATCATTGAGATTAGAAATTAGGTTAGGTTCTCTAACAATTGTTTATATTATTATTTTTATTTTATATTATTATTGTTATTTTATATTTCGCATCTTCACTAATGAATATTGCTAAGAACTTCCAACCTAACTTAATTGAATACAACTTAAGGAAAGACATTTTTCATTTTTTAACACGGCATTATTTTAATAAATTGTTCGCTAAAGTTTTTTAACTAGAACAGAACTAACATTAACAATTAGACGTTATTTTAAAAAGTTGAATATAAACATTTTAATACTCTGAGCTCTGTACATCCAGGCTGGAACTTGCTAAAACTGATCAATGCACAATGCTAAAATGAATTACATTTCTTCGAATGAAGTGCTAATAATGGATATAAAAATTAAACTGAGTCATAAATAATTTTTACGTCAATACGTCACGTCAATCTTTTTTAAAAATTTAAACAACCATTGTTAATGAAAATATCTTATTCGATTTCTGAATAAACTTATTGTATCAACTATATTGAAATGAGTCTTGTTTAATTTAACAATAATTTTAATATAAGGTTATTCGCTAAAGATTTAACATAATATACTATACCAAAACAGAAAAAAAAGACTTTATTATGCAAAACTGAATTTTACGGTACAAACTTTAGCATAATTTCATTACCGCAACTCACCGTCTCTACATATTAATAAAATTTGTTTTGTCGGCTTTTAAAGTTAATTTCCTAACACCGGAATTTAATTTGAGGGGAGTTAACTTTCTAATTACTTAATTGCCCAATTAAAATCTGGTGTACATTTTATTCGTCATTGTAAATACCTTTCCACTGTAGAGTAAATTTATTTCCAAAGTTACTTAAATTGTAGTTGAAGTGTTCCTCACTACTGCGTATTTATATTGTTACTTTGGTATTAAATTGTAGTCAGTTGGAATAAAACCACAGGGATTACTATTGGCTAAGTATTACCTGTTTTGTTTGCGTACTAACTGAATAAGAACTTATTATTTTGGATAAATATTTTAATTACTATTATTACTTTTCTCTAATGGGTAAACGAAAATGTATATGTAATATTGCATACTATAAGTCATAGTACTAATACACCTGTGGTGTGGCACAATGTTGTCAGATCAAATGTGACTTTTGATTTATTTTAACTGTGATATAACAAAATTTTAACGTAAATAAAGAAACAAAAATAATGTTATCAAATATAATTTATTTTAGTATCATAGTACATCTAATGCAAATATTAACAAACTCAAACTATAGTTAATTATACAGCCACAATAGTTTGTTGTGTAGGGTTGTTTTATTATTTTTACAATTATATTATTACATCTGCGCTTCTTCAGTTTATCAAAACCCTATGCTAGACAAGCCACATTTAAAGTAGTAGGCAATTAGTAGTTAATCAGAAGGCGCTAGATCTGGTGAGTGTACAAGGTAAGACAGAAATTGCCATTCGAGTTGCAACAGGGTGTCCTTCACATCTTGTGCAACATGTGATCGAGCGTTGTCATGCAGTAGGACAATTTTCGGTCTGTCACTTTCGGTTATCGAATGGCCTAGATTCGATGTCATTGAAAGCAAAATAACCACTTTTCAAATATTAATATCAAAACTGACAAATTAGAATATCGCAACTGAATTACCATAACTTTCTAAAGATATTGATAAGCTTGAATTTGATGGATATTAAAGTTATGTTAATTTAGTTCTTGATTCAATGATACTAAATGGAAACTATTATTTTATGTATAGAAGCCATCAAATATATATATATATGTATATATATATATATATATATATATATATATATATATATATATATATACATATATTTATATATATATATATATATATATATATATATATATATATATACATATATTTATATATATATATATATATATATGTATATATATATATATATATATATATATATAGGTATATATATATATATATATATATATACGCTTTTACTTTGAAATTTAAGTTGATAGGATACAGGTGATCTAGAACTATCTCGTAAAAATATCCCGGAGTTTGGTGAAAAATGATTGGCATTGACATGAATTTCCTTAAAATATAACCTTCGTCCAGTTACTGTAGATATGCAATGTACGAGGGTGGTTAAAATATGCTGTAGATGGCGCGCATATATGGTTATGGCTTCAGTAGTGATAGAGGGGTGCCTTGCGAACAGTCTGGCATAGTTTTGACCGGAAGCGCATGTTTTAAGTGCCGACCGCCGTAAAGCAAAGTATAGTCATTCATTTTTTAGTGTGGAAAGCCATTAAAGGGACGGAAATTGTTCTGCGTTTGCCAAATCAGTTCGGTAGTGCGTGACTGAATAGAGCTGCCGTGTTTAAATGGGCCAAAGCATTTAAGGATGGCCGCGAAACCGTCGAGGATGAGCCAGCCACCAGCATCACAGCAGACAACATTCGCCGCGTCGAGCCACTCATTTTGGAGGACCGTAGGATGATGTTCGAGACATTTCGGCTGAACTCCGCATCAGTATTGGTAGTGTAGAGCCTATCATCCTCGAACACCTTCAATATCGCAAAGTAACGGCGCGATGGGTTCTTAAACTGTTGAACTTCTCGCAAAAATTTCCGTGGTTGGAAGTTTGCCGCCGCTTGCTAACGCGATACGAGGCATCTTACGCTCGATACAATAACGGAATTAGGGTGGGAGGTACTGAAACACGAACAGAGGTACTGCGACTACCAGATGTTTGGACCACTGAAAGAAGGACCACCCTCGGAGGTCAAAGATTCAGCACCGATGACGAGATAGAGGAGTTCGTGGGCACATGGCTGTCCGTGTCGCCCAAGGAATTCTTCGCTACCGGCATCAAACAACTTCCAGAAAGACGGACAAAATGCGTAATTAGGGAGGGGAAATGCCTAAGAAAACTGTAAATTTTTTCAATAATAACTAAAGGTGTCAAAGTATTTGTCCCGAGCATATTCGCCATTAACCACCCTCGTATTATAAATGGTATGAGTACCCGGTTCTATAAATTTAATCAGTAGGTGTCAGAATGTCGAAGAAAACAAAATTTTTTATTGTATTACTGAGCTACAGTGTTGTTTAAAAGTCGTTCACTGTTTGTTTTTTTTTGCATTGCAGTTAATCTTGCAGATAGAAATACCACCTATAATGTTAACAAATGACCTATGTACCAAAGTATTAATATTCTTAAAATTCTTTTGACCATGCAAAATCGATATTAACCCAAAACAAATCTATATTACAGACTGTTAGATGAATTAATTTCGAATAATTTAGTTATGTTCTCATATGCGATTAATTGATGAAACAATATTATTTTGAAACTGGTTGATGGTATATTGAAATTATCCCTGATATAATTAGATCTTGAATGTGTTTCAATTTTATGCTAATATACATGATTTCAAAGTTACTGTTTATATATTTTACCTTTGATTTAAGTTGCCGACCTGCTTCTGGATTTCTACGTTATTAAAAACATTTTAAGCAACTATAAACAATCTGAAGATAATCTAGAAATAAACTCAAACGACTGTGCTTAATGTAAGCGAATAAATCATATCAAAGCCAAACGATCCCCGTCGTGATTGGATAAAATTTAAAATATCATTAGAAGAAAAAATCAACTTGGAAAACCAGATATTGATAAAGAACTGGATTTTGAGATGGAGTAGTTGATCATGGATATACAGCACTTCCCATTCAGCAAAATTCACCAGAAATCAGAAGGAAACTAAACGAGAATAACTACCTTAAAGGAGCTCTACAATTAATATCAGTAAAAAAAGAGAGCGAAGAACAAAATGGCGTTATTCCAGAGCTTAGCACGATAAATCTAAGTTGAATAATCTTACGTATGGTATGGATTCATGGTGTTCAACTCTGGTGTTGTACAAACAAGTTTCTGCGAGGCATTGTTTTTGCTCCAACTATGTTCATAGACATGGACAGAGGCCCCACAATTTTGAAGTTCTCTGGTTCACAGATAATGATAGCTTAGTCAGAAGATTAAAAAGTGAAGAAGTGATTGTGAAAGTGACATAGATGTTAATCCCAAAATGTCCATCGTAGAATAAGTATTTTGTAATTTTAAAACCGTATCAAATTAGGATTAAAACAAATAGCTATTTGTGTGTGCTTATTAGTGTTAACTTACAGATTTTTATAATAAATAATTAATTGAAAAAATACCTTTTGCCTATACATACAGTCCGTAGATTCCTAACAAAAACATCACAGTTCGATATATAAAGCCACCAATGGCAGACTGAGGCTACTGTTAACCAACTTAATATACTGGAAAGCAATTTAGAGAGAAGTGTGTAATTCAGGATTTGCAACCTCCAAAACTGATAATGCAACTTAATTTTACAATATGTTATTTTCAAACCTCTATAGCTAACATAAGAACATGTAAAGTATGTTACATCAGCGATGTTAATAGGAAATTCAATATTATGTAAAAGTCAATGAAGAAAATGTAAAAAAGCCACCATTTCCCACACAAAGCATCAAATATTCAATAGAATAAATTGGATACAACTTGCGACAAATATAAAACGAATGAAATATTCGCAGTTCCCAAATCAATTTACATAAAATCTATATTCGATGAGCCGGTTGTTTTCCCTTATAGTGGAAATTGAAATTTTAAAAATATTTCCTTTATTCGAATTAATTTTAGTTCGACTTCTTTCTATTAATTATTGATTCACATTGCAATTCATTTATTCATAACGATTCATTATTACAGGAGGGCAGAGGAAATTATGTTAAGGATGCATAACTTAATTTTCATTTGTGTTCTTTGTTTCGGAACTTTCAAAGATAATTTCATTGTCAAAATTTAGCATCTGAATTAATTGAATATTTTATTGTTCATTTCCTTCTCGCAGAAATATCAAAATGTAATTTTCTTAGTTGAAGTCGCATTTATTATTGCATGTTTAATTTGTCTTTTTGTCTGCAAAATAATTTTTCGAATTATAATATCTGATGAATTATCCCATACACTAAAAAAATATGTAGGAACTGAGTAATCAGATTTAAAATAAAAATAATTTATAATGAAAATATGTATTGTGAAAATTATAAAATAGTTGATATGAATATAGAACAAAATTAAATTTTTCCCATCCAATTTTTATACTTCATTTTATGACTTTGTTGTATTATCATAAAGGCTTTTTACCTCTAAACTTTACGATTGCATTAAAATTTCACTTTCACCAGCAATCTTGCATTATAATTAAATTATTCGAATAAGAACTATATAATTTTTATAGCTTCAATAAAAAATGCTATTATATATGACGAAAATGAAAATATATTCATGATGTTATATAGCGCGACTGATACGGCCTCCGTTGTCCAAAAATCAAAAAATCAAGAGGGTGTGCTTACCAGGTATATTGGATAGTCATTACCGGTTTTTTTTATCGGAAACTACATAATTTTTAAGAAAATGGAGAAATGTATTTTTTAGTCAAACTATTGGCAATTTGTTTCTTTGCTGCTCTGTAAATGTGTGTCCCATTGATGAGAAAAGTTGATAGTCAGACGGGACAAGGTCTGCAGAGTACTGCGGGTGCGATACTATATCCCATCCAAGTGTCTTTAATAGTTGCTTGACCGGCTTTATGAAATGACGCGTTTTACCGTAACTTCAGGCCGATTCTGGACGTATTTCGATCAATCGATGGTTTAAACAGTTCGTAATACACCACGTCAGTCTGGTCCCACCGAACACAGAGCATTGTCTTGCGACCAAAACGATTTGACCATAGAGTCGAGCTCTGATTTTTTACGCTCGGGGTTTTCAAATTAAATCCACTTTCCATGACCCATCACTCATTGATGCAGAAATGACTTCCGAACATACCTTTGAAGCAGCATTTCACAGACGAATTTCCATTTGACTATTATTAATTAATCACTCATCCTCGCATCTTTTGGATTTTCTCCATTGCTCGTAATCGATGGCTAGTCATTTCTTGTTTTTGAACGTTATTAACGGAAATTACCACTTTTGAATTTTCTAATCAACGCCTCCCCCATTTTTAGGGTTAGAGCATGCTCACCATAAGTTTCTACCAGCAAACGATGACTCTCAGCGGCTTTTCTTTTAATCAAAATTACAAAAGTAATGCTCGTATTCAGGAACCACACACATTTTCAAAGAGTGGTGGTGTTAGTTTCGCTAAATATAATATGAATTGCTTTGAAGCTTGAAGTCAACAGAATAAAATTACATATGTATAAAATCATAACATTGCATACCGGTAATAACTCTCCGGCACACCTGGTGTTTTAGACTCAATGACATGATATAAGTGATGATAAGATATGATATGATATGAAGGTAAACAGGCTATGAAAGGTTGAGACGATAATCACAAATAATTTACTACAATAATTTCCTTAGGAGGAATGTCTTATATATTGCGGCTAATACTGCCATGGTTGTGCAAATACGACGGTATGTTTATGTTTGACTAAAGAATATGATTAGCGAGAGAGTTTGGTTTTCGTTAGAATAATGGGCAGAATAATTTAGGATAATTATATATTGTGATATTGTTCCTTCCAATTCCGACTCTAACTGTTACTTTTTTTGTCAAAATTTGTGTAAATTTGTGGATACTTTGAAAAGATGAAGCAAACAAAAATATATCATAACTAAAAGATAATCGACATATTCATTTTGATGAAGATATGTGAGGAATTTTCTACTGCATTATTATCTGTTCGGCAAGTATTTTGCATGCAATATAATACTATCAATAAATCACATAAGGTATTTCAACATGGGTATTACCTATGTTCTAGATTAAGGGTTTATGGGATAACTTTTATATTAACGTATATTTATACGTATATTTTGATTAGCGCTATATATTCTAAAATTACAACTATAAAATTGCCTAACCCATAGTCCTACCACTATAATATTAAAATATAATTTATTTTAACATTATAGTACACATAATGCATATATAACCCAATCACATGAACCTCGTTCTACAGTGTATCTTTTTATAGGATTTTTCCTAAAAAAAGTAAGTTACATAAAACACCGAGTTACATACCGAGTAACAAAACACTAATTTGACTCCAGGAATGAATAGGCTATTTATGTTAACGTGTATTAGGAAAGATCCAAAGAAGGGGGGGGGGGGGGTTGTAAATGACCACCATTCGAATTAACTGAGTATACATTATTTAACAGACTAAAAAAGAAAAGTTTTGCATAATATATTCAAGATTAGCGATGAAATACAGACCTACTACAATAATGCCAACTGCAAAAAGTTATGGTTTAATCCAGAAATGGCATCGTCATCGATATCTAGTCGGAATATGCATGGCCATAGGGTCTTGGTCATGTATTGCAACCATCAATGTGTAATGCTGGTAAACCCAATGGAACTATTGCCGTAGATATTTACCGACGTTCATTGAACAAATTAGGCGACGTACTGTTGCAAAAAAAAGTCTAGAAATAACGAGGAACGCACAGTCCGCTTGAATGACAATACCCGATTTTATGTTGCAAAAGCTGTGAAAGGTACACTTTTAGAGCTCGAACATATTCCTGCCCAGCGCACTCACCAAGAATAGCGCCTGATTCTGATTACTACTTATTCCGATGTAAACTGGCTTGACTGACATACGTCGTCTGGATTATTTTAATGCAATTTATCATTATTTCTATCATTTTTTTCATCCTAATAGTAACCTAAACGCATTATGTGTTACACGTTTAACAATATGTGATAATCATGGCATTTAAAAACATTTCTGAAATTGTACGCGTCGCTTTTACATATTAGGATTTGAATCACCATATAAATTTCATACAATAGCATATAATTAGACAAACAAGAGTTTTAAGTGCCAGTAATTAATAATATTATTACTTAAGTACTTAACGACTCTCGGAGATGAAAGACATAAAACTTAACCTACTGTACTGGGACATGAAGTAACACTGAATATTATAGCAAACAATTTGCAGGGAAACCATTTTAGCTTATTTTGTCACTGCGTAACTGTAACTGTAAAATAAACATTTTATTCCGCCACTTGCACAGCTTTAAACATATCTATTTTTTTGCTGTAACAATAAGCATGAAATTGTTTTAGATATTATGGAAATATTGACACTTTAGTATCATATTATTTGTATGTTTTTAATTTTTTAACTACGTGAAAAGACTTTGTGTCACCAAAATATTTTAAAGATCATTGCACATTAAACTTTGATCATTTCTGTTTTTTGCTGTAACAAAAAGCATAAAATTATTTTAGATATTATGGTAATTAAGTATTGACAGTTTCATATTATTTCTATGTTTTTATATTTTTTAATTACGTGAAATATTTGCAACTATACTTCCCAGGTCTCAGAAAAATATGTTCAATATATTAAAACAGGAATTACTTCTTTGGATGCGAAGATTTTCTTTAACGATTAATTTTGTGAGATTGTTTTTTTAACTAATCCAATATTTTAAGAGAAACAGCATGCCACATGAAAGTGATTTTTTGAGGAAGGAACAGGATACTTGTCGGATCGATTTATGAGAAGACAATTATTTAGTTTCAACTGGCGACCGATTATTATTACACATAAAATGATTAAACAGATATATTGTTATCTAATATAATTTGTTTTGACATTATAGCATATTTAATGCATATATTATCGAAGGACTGAAGCTACAGTTAACTATACAGCAACAATATTATGTATCCAAGTAATCTAGTTTACTTTCATTACAGATCATATTTACCTTTCTAGGATTAGTTCTTGTTTGCTTCGTTCGTGTATTTCTGCTAAAATTCTTCCGTTACTACATTCTGAATAAACCCTTATATATATTCTGAACAATTCCTCACGTATGCACACATATATTTCACACTCATTACGATTTTCAACAATTATCCTATATAAATTATATATTCACGTTCAGTTGTTTCCACTCTAATCACTTGTTAATCACATCTAATCTATTGTTTTGGTAATTGCTAGCAACTGAACACAATCTCATTTTCTGAGTCACTATTCAAGTCAAAAACTAAACTGTTAATTTCCGATCTATTTAACACTTATTCATGATTTCATCATTTCTCTATTTATTTCTTCTGTATCCGATTCATTTAGACTAAATTTATTATTGTAAACAATGCTTCTTATATATCCTTCTCGACCTACATATCCATTGAGATAATTCTTTGCCACACTCCAATTCACTTCAACTGGATTAAATATGTAGTGATTTGACGGAATTCAAAATATTCTGTGGCCACATTGTTTAGCTATCTGATATACTACATACCTTTTTTCAGTCATATATTTTCAGCAGTGATTTACAAAGGGAAACTAGACCCATTCAATTTTTAACTGTTATTTTTTTGTGGTTTTTATCAACCCTCTTGAAATAAGTTGATCGGATTTTTCAATATCTGACCAGTCAGGTTGAAGTTAACAGCGAAATTTCTGGAAGGAAAACGACCAAAGTAATTGCGCCACCATTAACTTAAGCAGTCTTCACCATAAATATCACACAATCTTCATTGAACCCGTTTTAAATTTTCTCTATTCTGGAGATATAACAAAAATGACACGGAATCTCTATTTTCAAAATGTAATAAAGGTCGACTGAACCTTCAATCGTTCAAAAGCACAGCTTTCTTTTTCCGTCCATTAAGAAGACCTGACACTATTTTCTTCTAATTAATCTTATAAAAATAAAAATTAATCATAATTATGAAATATGTATTTTCAAAATTATCTTAAATAAAAAAGTTAATTGCCGAAACCCGGGATCGAACCAGGGACCTTTAGATCTTCAGTCTAACGCTCTCCCAACTGAGCTATTTCGGCTATATAAGTACTTTTATGGGTCAGGGTGAGCTTCAACATAAATAATATTGTATATATTAACATAACTCTAAATTTAAAGGATTGAACTGATTGATTATAAGTCTCATATTATAAATATAGATTATAATGCTCATAATATAAATCTTTAGTTATATTATATTTATTGCTGACCGCGATCATCCTTCACAGGCTGTTAACAGTTTATTCATTTATTGCGTATTTAATAGTCCATCAAGTTTCAAGAAGATGGCTAATTTATTTTGAGGCGTTACTCTTTTCTCCTCTTAGTTTTCAACATAGGAACCCCCTTTCAGTCGTTAATTTTGGTTTCTTAATAAGTGATAAAATGGCTCGACTCTGGATGCTTCATCTAATTTCTAAGAATGAATATATCCCAGCAGGATTCAAGGAATGGGAGGACTGTCCTATCGCCTTGATCACTGCACCAAATAAGCTGATATAAACAAAATGTAAGACCAAAGGCTATATTTTTCCTCCATTCATTTTATACTTTTTTAATTTTGTATGCTCCTTCATTAATTCTTCATATATAACAATGAATTCTTTTTAGTATCAAAAAAAAAACAAATCAGAAAGAAAAACAATGTCATACCAATTATCTCTTGATTAGATATTAATTACAATACTCATTTTCATTACATTAAATTACGTAATAACTTAAATTCGTCGGGTCAAATTTAAAATCTAAATTAAAATCAAATGTTTTCATGTGAAAGATACAATTAAAACTTTTGGATGGATCTCGAAAACTGAAACACCAACTCAGCAATGCCATATTACGTAGCGTTCGAAAAAAACAGTGCTCGTTTGTTCAACAGGGCGCGAATAAAAAAGGCGAGGGCTAACGGTGCAAGATAAATCGGTTTTTCGAATATGTTACTTGTCTCAATATACAGTCAAGCGTGAGAAAATCGGATATGTAAACAGGTGCTTTCTATCTTACGCATTTCAAACAGTAATTTTTTATGTATTTTTTGTTTTGGTTTTTTACGACATATATACATGATATATATATATATATATATATATATATATATATATATATATATATATATATATATATATATATATATTTATATATATAGAAAAAGGTTTTAATCACATAAAAGTTAGTTAAAAAACGATAAACTAAAACTACTTAGTTTTGGCAATTTTAATTTTTCATCAGCGCAACATAAACCAGCGGATTCACCGCTGTTTTTTTAATGCATTACGATTGTCATTTTCCTAATTATAACGAATTTGTTGCTACCGAAATCCATTTTCGGATCGAAGGGGAATGCTTCTCGGTTCCTGGATTAGAGGAGCACTACATCTATGGAACCGCCCAATTTAATTTTGTTGTGGTCGCTATTGTGTTTGACGTGCATGAACTTATTTCATTCTAAGATTTTCCATTTCATTTCCACTCACCCTCGAACGTAACATAATTAATACGTCTATTATCAATTTCTGATTAATAGTTCTATTCAAACCACCGCGGAGTGCAGACGTACCTTTCAGAACGGTCTGTTGTCTGTTGGTGTCATAAAAGTGTCGCGCATAAAAGGCGAAAACCTAGTCCCAACCATTCAGAGGTGAGAACGTGATTTAAAACGTGAACTGTTGAACGTGAAATTTAAAATTTATTTTTTACAAGCAAGGCTCTACCTTCTTATTTTCGGAACGGTAAATCGAGCGAGCAAAACTAAACGCGCGTAAAAAAAATTAAATTAAACATTTAGTAACTATTTAGTGATCTGTACGGTTAATTTCAATACGTAAAGGCTAATCCATAATATCTTCTGTCGATTTATCATTTGAATCACCTGCTATTTGAAATAACGATCAACTGAAAATATTTGTAGCCCCACAAATGCACGAATGGAACATTGTTTCTAACAAAAAACGTTTGGGAAGCCCCGAAGAACAAGTCGTCCGAAAACGGACGAAAATCAGCGACTACTGGCTTCACAAACCTATCCAAACATACAACAGTTTCAGTGCCCTGACAGAAGAGACAGAAGAAAACCAGAACTACAAAGAAAACCAGTCGAAAGCAATTCCCAGGCCACCCCCAATAACAATATATAAGGTAGGGTTTGTTAAACATCTGCATGAGTTGCTCAAAATAGTGCCATGCGTTTCCACCAAAGTTCGAGAAAACTTTTAAATTTGTTAAAAAAAGACTCCATCACCCCACCGATTCGAATTCAATTAAAACAGCCCTAGCTGAACAAGGCCACAAAGTTGTCAATATACATAATAATACACACCATGCAACAAAGAGACCACTGCCAATGTTTTATATTGATTTGAAGCCAAAATAAAATAATACAAATGTTTACGAGATTAAGTACTTGGGCCACAATATCATTAAAATATGAAAAATGTGAGCCACCATACACAAGTATGAAAAGCGCAGAAGAGCATGCGACCAATGATTGCACGCGCAAAACACTTGACGATAAAGTAAAATGCGTCAACTGTGACGGTAACCATCCTGCAAATTATAGAGTATGCCTAGTCCATAAAGCGTTGCAACAAAAATTTTATCTAACACTGAGCGAAAAAGAAACTCACAGCCACCAAAACGGCCCATACCATTTAAGTCACCTAAAGCGCCGATACAACACCCTCATATATCATACGCACACGCTGTAACCAACAGTCAGCCCAACCTAACATGCAGACAACGCCAATCACCACTGACCCTGTAAGTATTATTAGTAAATTAGAGGAAATGATGGGTAAACTTATGGAACAAACGAGTACAATGGTGAATTTACTCACCATCGTCGTTACCAAGCTAGCCTAATGACTGATAGCCATTACAGCAAATACAAAATAGCTGTCTGGAATGCTAATGGACTCCAGCAACATTCCAGGGAGCTTAAAATGTTCAAACACAAAACATCCAGATGATAAAGCACATGGAGGAACATCTATAATTATTCGTGAAAACATAAAACACTGTGAATGAGAGAAATTAAGCTACAGTGTGACCATTGAAGAAGTGCACGCGCCATTAACGATGAGTGCAATCTATTGTCCACCTAAACACAACAAGGCAGAACAATACCACGGTTTCTTTAACACGCTGAGTAATAGATTAATTGCCGGATGAAACTATAATGCAAAACATGTAATGTGAGATTCGAGATTAATAACAGCAAAAGGCACAGAATTGGTCAAAGCAATGAAGGCAAATAACTTACAGCATATCTCTAGTGGTGAGCATTGGCCGTTAGATAGAAATAAAATTCGCGATACCATAAACTTTTGTGTTACAAAAAATATTGACACCAAAACGTGCAAAGCTGAATCATACTTCGATATACCTTCTGATCACTCACCTGTTATTATAACAGTGAACTCAAATATTCTCAACAAAACAAAGCCACCTTCTTTGCATAAAACCAAAACCAACTGACCATTCTTCAGAGATAAATTAGACAGCTTAATATCTCTTAATGTACCTCTCAAAACAGAAAGAGATACAGAAATAGCAGTAAAATATATAACTAAATCTACACAAGAGGCCATATGGTACGCAACACTTAATAACGTGACATATCAAAAGTTTAATTATATTTCACCTATAATTAGACAAAAAATTGCCGAAAAGGGAAAACTGCGAAAAACCTGGAAAACAACAATTCAGAACAGAAGAAAACAAAAGAAAATTCAACAAGGCCACAAAAGAGCTGAAAGAGCTAATAAATAAGGACCAAATGAAGGAATTCAAAACTAGTTAGAAAACTTAACGCCAACTTATGCAACGAATTATTCTCTCTGGAAAGTAACAAGAAAATTTAAAAAACCTCAACAACATAATCCACTCATTAAAATTGACAACAATACGTATAATCATAAATTTCCGCAAGCACCTTAAATATCTGGGAATGTATTTCGATCGACGTTTAACATGGAAAAAACATAGAGTTACACATCGCAAGCAGGTTGGGTTTAAGCTAAACCACATGTATTGACTGATAGGTCAATGATAGGTCATAAATCTAAATTATCTTTAGATAATAAGGTTTTGCTGTATAAGTCAATACTTAAGCCCATTTGGAGCTATGGTATTGAACTGTAGGGTATTACTAGCAAATCTAACATAGTATCCTCCAGAGTTTCCAGAATAAAGTGTTGCGAGTCATCGTCGATGACCTATATTACGTGTCCAACAAACTGATTCAGCGTGATATCCCCATAGAACCCATAACGAGTGTGATAAGGAATGTTAGTGCGAAGTACTCTGAAAGACTATTAGTGCATCCCAATGCACTCGCCAAGCAATTAAATGTGCGCGATGATAGTGAAGTGCGTAGGCTTAAACGCAAACTGCCATACGAACTGATTAATAGACACTTAGAGTGAAATTTAATAATCTCTAGAATAAGCTAGAATAGTTTTATAAATAAGTTATAAATAGGAAATAAGTTAGTAAGAATCTTTAAAATAAGTAAGAATAGTATCTAGAATAAGATTTAGATTATAAGCTGTACAGTAGATCACTTACTGAAGTGATCTACTACATGCCAGGATAGTTATATTATATAGCTGAAATCATATAATAATACTTATGCTTACGGGAAAATTGTTGACCTTCTAGGAGGTTAATGAAAAAAAAATCTGTTCAGAGGCAAGGACAAATTTATACCCTTACAACTACTAAATTCAGACCATCTAATCTTACAAATTTACTTTATGGACAATTCATGTGTAAATTGATAGATATTGCAGTCACAATCCAATAGCATTAGATTGAATGCCATCTGATAATATCGATACCAGCGATAATATCATCACCAGATTTTCCTTTTAATGTTTCCTTTTAAAATGGGTTTTACAGTTGCGTCTAGAGTAATGGAATCTAGAGTGATACACAAGGTACAGACTGAATTGGTGCATACAATTTGAATAAAAATTAATTACATTTAATATCTAAAAGATTTATATCTCAGTATGATATTTAATACTTTATCTCTGTTTAGCTTCGTGCTTTCTTTAACTCCATTCTTCAATATATTTTAGAAAATTTAAACTAATGTTTAACACTTCTTGATAGGTAATTCACAGTCTACAATTACTGTTCGCTTTTGGGGACAGTTTTTTATATACTAGATCTTTTTGTATACCCAACTACTGTCTTCAATTCTACACATGCTGGATAATTCAAAGATTGTTACTCAAAGCAACTTGTTGGACATTTTAAATCACCAAGTAACTCTATTTTTTCGATAAACAAGTTTGTTATATTCTCAATTTTAATAATTTTTATTAAATAATCTTATTTTACGTTTGCATAATGTTTTTGCAAGGCAAAGGAGGACATGTGGAGGATTTTTGATTTATATTTTAACTTAAATATAACTTGTACGAATATTTCTCGTAACAAAATCTAGTCACTCAGGTATTTTTGAGTCCGTTGGATTCAAAACTGAAAGAAATTCACATTCATTACTTGAAAGAGCTCTTCTTATCATTGTTAGTTTTTACAAGTCTTGTCTCTTCATGGTAGCCACCCTCCAATAATAAATCTAGGATTTTGTTGCCTTTTAAATGCATTTTAGAACTTTTATACTGAAGATGTTATACAAGAATATAACATCATAAGTTTTGATACTTGGAAGCCTGTTATTATTCGGCCTTTGGAACTTTAGTACATAATGATGAATAATCGATTATTTGGTAATAAGTCAGCCTTAATATTTTCAAGATGTGTACCTTGTACGATTTAGTTTTGATGAGGGATTCGGACTGCTGTAAGTTTTTTCCTATGTAAGTCTGTGTTTGCATTCCATTCTATTATTCTGGGGTTACTCAATGTTAAGAACCTTTAAAAAATCATTTTCTTTCCGATTCCTATTTAGAATTAACTTAAAAAATTTTTTAATTGAGTACTTAAGTGAATTTCATAAAAGATTCAAATATTTCTTTTTAAAAGGCATATTTGCACCTGCACGCTGTCATATAAAATTCATGTGAACGATGAACGTTTATCGTGTCAAAATAAATTATCTTTCATGGTCAGTTTCACATACATTATGTATGTTATAGTACCAATTCTATAGAAATTCATTATCATATCTACTGAAAACCTACTAACATATTTCTTAAGACATATTTAAAGCTATTTATTTTATTTTGTTTTAAAAGCCAAGTTGTTTTAACTCAACATGATAATTTCTTAATTGTAAATCCTAATATTTAAAATAGTAAAGAGATCTTCTAAACATTTCCTTTATCTCGCTTTGCTTTTGTTCTCCGAATTTGATTAAATAACCAGCAAAGGAAAAATACCCACAATGACCGCCTCTAAAGAATTTCATTGTGGAAGTTTAAAATAAATACCGTTGACAACGAACAAATTATTATGATTTAAAAGCTTTCTTTGGTGTTTTCTTACAACCAGCGCAAAATTAATTTGACAATTTTATATCGGCTTAAACAGTTTCTGTGTTGCGAATTAAAAAGTTATTAATTTAATGATTTCATTTCATTGTTCGACTGTTAAGATTTTTAGTTAAACGAAACTATTATTTCTGTACCGAAAATTAACGCTATTTCAGCTAAAATTATTGACCGTTATTATAATAATAACAGATTACTCCCTGAGATATTTTTATTGAATCATTTTATTATTACATATTTGTATTTGATTTAATTTAAAATTTTTAGTTACATTTTCAAAGTACCTATATTGAACGCCTAACATAATTATTTTTAAAGAAAAAGCAAGTAATTATACTTTTATGTCTCTTTTCTTTACCAACCATTGGGTTATTTTTAGGTTTGGCCCGTAATTTCTTTAATTGTCTAACCATATTTAACAATTGAAATGTAAGGCTTTTATATGGTAGATCAGAGGGTTTTATGTGGTGACTAACTTAAATGAAATATGTTAATACTATATTTTCTACTTGTTTTTTTGTACCATGAAATTCAAGATATGAAGTTCTATAAACATTCTATTTATATTAAAAATAAATAAATATGTATCACTTATAATGGGGGCTAACTTTTGTCATAGACAATACCTCCATTTCGACTTCAAGATAAAACTATTTATAATACATGTTTATATTTTTGAATATGCTCTTTAAGCATTTAAGTTTCAACGTTGATTATTTTTATTTTTAAAAGCTCAAAGCTCCAGTAGATTATGGGTTATTGAGTGACAGAGCGAGATATTTTGAGAATAATTTTCAATTAAAAACATAATTAATATTAATTTCAAAAGTTTAAAGGTCAATGAAGGTAATTAAGATAAGATATGTTCTGAAACAGACAACACTGCAGTTCTAATCTCGATTATGATGCCACCACATTTAATTAGAAAAATGTATGTACAATTATGTACATTTTCAAATAATCTTTGGGACTTTCTCAGCGCAGAATATTTATAAATTTCAGTCCATTTGAAGTACCTCAAAACAATATAGAAAATTAAACGACTGAGAAACAGCCTTGGGAGTATACATGCCAAGAGTTATATTTATATATTAGAAGACAATTAGCATATATTATATTAGAAAATACAAAATTAATTTCAGCTCGTGTTTCAGTATTGAATAACCTGTTATGCGAACAAAAATCGGACCTTCCAATTAGTTTTAAATAAGAAATTCTCTTTGTACTAAGGAAATCTTAAAACATCGTTACAAAACAAATAACAATTAAATAACATTAAAGCTTTGTTGTGGAATTTCTTTGAGCAAATTTAATGTGTAATTCTATATATTTGAAAATCCTTTTAAGCATTACGGTTGGATTACTGAATAAATTAATGCCGTATATTGTTGCGGTAGTCCGATTTCCTGAAGCAAAGGGGTGACTTTTTAATACTGCTAGGGATAATGAAAAAGTACTTTTACAGTATTTAATACCTACTAAATGATATATTTGCTGTATTACATTGGGAAAACAGAACATTCAAAAACCTAATGAAAATAATTATAATGGTTTGGTGAAATAGTAATTTTGGTTTGTTTACAAATGTTCTCCAAAGTTAATTTATTTTTATGTATTTCAAACATTAATTATAATGATATATGATATAATGATATATGAACTGTTTGATCCGTTATCTTTTTTTTCTTTTTTTTTGATAAAACCATAATTTTATCACTGCAGATTATGGCGAAACAGTGATCTAAGTGATGATTTCATTAAGGGAATTTTGCAAAAACAGGAATAAATATGATTTGGAGAGGCAGTGCCGGAACTACACGGTAGACGTATCCAAAATTGCAAGTAAATATATCTGAGTTCTTGTCAAGTTATGGAAGTTGGTATGGTTGATGTGTAGTCCATCAATTGGGTCTGATTGTTTATGTGTTTTGTCATTTTGCTATCATATATAAAAGTAATTTTAATCTAGACTATATCAAGATGCTATAATATTATTTGATTGAATGTGTATTATTAGAGACATGAATTTAAACATTTTATTAGGAAAAGCCGAATTTACTTTCCCCAAATTTGTCATATTTTGTTTAATTCAACATGCATTTTATATGAAAAGGTATATAAATATCTGTGGTAAATCTTCTGTCAATAGTATGGTTTATTATTACTTACTCCCCCCCCCCCGCATATTCTAGATTACAAATTGTTTTAAAATTAGATTAGTCGAATTCTGTTTCGGTTTCTCATAGATAGTAATGGTAAACAAATAGTATATAAGAAATAGTATAGAAACTATAAATACGATGATAATTTATGTTTCAATAAAAGATTGTACTAAATTGTATTTGTAATTGGTGTCGTATTTAAAATGCTATAAACAAAATACTCTTAGGCTCCAGGCTCCTGTTCCTTCTAGGGATTATTTCATGATTTTTGTAATGTACCTTTGAGGAATGACTTGCAAGATTTTAGATTTCTTACCTCTCATTTATTGTGATGCTTTCTGGCAACCAACGCATTTTATGACTAGGCTTGTAGCATGACTCGCTCTATCTAATATCTAATATTGCTCCAAATATATTTCAGGCGACAGCTTAAAAAAATATTAAATATCTTCTTTCTACGCACTCTTTTAGTTAAATTTAAACATAATAGTAAAATGTAACCTAAATATGCAGCAATTACTTTCAATATTCTCTAGCCGTAAAGCTATTAGTCTTACTCAGGGTCTGGTGGTTCTGGAGAGTGGAACTATTACCCTCTTTTATAACTCGATTGGTTAATAGTTCTGTTGGCGTATGTAATGATAGAAGTGAAACTTTTCCTGACGCGCGGCACAAACTGGCCGATAAATTTGTGTAGATAAATATATGACAATGTTTTTATTTTTTTAATATTGGCAATTACAACTTATTGATGGGACGAATAGTCTAATTCGGGATCATATTTGAACGTGACGTGCCTCTCATTGCCTCTATCTATTAGCTGCAAGACAATCATTATGTTGCTTTCGATTTTCATTTACACGTGTATTTCCAACCTTGTCCGTTAAATGTATATTATCCACCAAATGTTCTTCTGTACTTTTATTGAACCTAGGGACTTTAATATGGGACTATTTCTGCAATATGTATACGTGAGCCATTATTTCCTATTCGTCCTCAAGGACGTGCAGGCTCTTTCTTTCAATAAATGCTGAAAAAATAAATATAAATATCTTTTTATGTTAAAATTAACAGAAACTTAGAGAAAATTTTACTAATATAACTAAACACAACTAAAATTAATAGTGACAATATTTCAAAATATTACCATGTGTTTGGAATATTATTTTTATTTTTCAAAATATTACTGTAAACTAAAATGCACTGTAAAATGTAACACACACTATATCCCGTGAAAGGACTAAAAACATGAATACATGAATGTTATGAAAATGAAGTTCAGTCTGTCGAAGGCCGTTATTGTGGCGGTTACCATGAAGTTAAGACAAATTAGTCAAGTTATTTACACTGTTACAGAGTTTAATTTATCAAAATTGAATTACTCGCATTCTTATATAATTTGATTATTTTAACTTAATAGTTGGTATTAATTCGTTTCTGAAGAAGAATAACTTTATTTTGGGCAGTTGAATGTAACTGAGTCGATTATTGATTTGGAAGTTTAAAGTTGCGTTGTGTTTTGTTTGTCTTTAGAGGTTTTAGCTCCATTTTGCTGAATTTTATTCTATTTGTTGAAGTCTCTTGAAGGTTTTGTACTTTTTACTCATAGTTTTAAGTGCGTTCAATTATATTTTTTGAGGGAAGGTCAATAAAAATCTGATTATTGTATTATGCTCCGATATTTCATTATTTTATTACCTGTCATAGACTTGACAATCCTGAAATCCCGACGTTATAAAAAATAATCAGAATTAGGGATGTCGGCCGCGGGTAAGAATATGGATATTTATTTATATATAGAATTCGATAATTTCAAAATAATATCGATAAATCGGTGAACAAATAATGTCGAGACGAAACTACGCAAAATTCGCTTCATATTTGGGGGAAGATATTTCAAAAATGTTCGATATTTTCCTTCGAAAATCATTATTTTCGATACTCTCATTTACATCTATCGATATATCTCTGAAAAAAATATTAACGTCACTGTTAGCCTCATTTAATCAGTCGCTATTAAAGAAATATAAAATATTGCTGTGTCCTTAATTTGGTAGTTTATTGATTGAGAATGACCAATTAATTACGTATCGGACAAAAATGTTTGTACAGCAAACGTTAACTTCGAAAATTAAGCCTTAACTACGGTTCCGATCTTTTGAAATTAAAATTGCCAAGTTTTTAAGTCGAAATTAAATGTTTTTCTCTCGTTCCCGCTTTTCTCTTTCAATGTTTCCCTTTCCGGCTCGTTTTGTTGGCCGAATCAAATTAAACCGCCAGCAAAAGGAATACGCGCAAACGAAGAGGTTCTCTAAAATACCTTATTATAGAATTTCGCAGATAAACAGCGTACGAACAAACAAGTAATTAAAGGATTTAAAAGCTTCCTCATAGATTGTGTTTCCACTGACGAAAAATTATTTTTGTAATTTTATACATCTGAAAATCCATTTCAGCCTTGTCAGTCAAATAACAAGACAAATTGATGCGGTATGTTGTTAAGGCATCTTGATTAATATTATACCGAAGAAGAAGGTTAAAGCGTTTTTTGTAGGATGTTTATAGTAATTAAATTTCTTAATTACGACGTAGTTAATTATTTAAAATAATATAAACATGTATAAATGTATTACATTTCAGTAGAGTAAAGGTTTTTCTGAATTAGCGATACCGAAAAAATATTCATATTTTATTAAACCGATATTTTTAGAAAAATATTATATAAATAATAAAATAATATATATACTAAGTAAGCGTAAGAGTTTTTCAGTATTAATTTTAATAGTCTATTAAAAATATAGATCTTTTTATTTAACTATGTTTAAAATATATTGTATATATAAATTTTTTGCTCGACAATTTTCTATATTTTTTCAAAGATATAATCATCATAATTTCAAACAAATAATTCTCTAGGATCTTCACCACAGCAAATTAAAATAAAACTACATAATGAACAAAATAAAGAAATTAGAATGCCCAGGCCACCCCCAATTATCGTAAGTAATGTTACCGACTTTGACTTGCTATACGAAACACCGAGGTCCAACTATATAGTATTCAAAGCAACGGTAGTAAACAATAGACAAATAAAACTGAATGCCGAATGCTGTACAACATTCACAAAAATAATAGATTGTTTAGAGTTTCTGAAACTGCAATGGCACTCTTATGAAGACAAACAAACCAGAGACATCGAAGTTATGACAAGAGGGCATCCAAAAACAGCTAAATGTGAAAAAATTATCGCAGAACTAAACCCAAATAGTCTTAAATGCTTAAATGCGACAAATATTAAAAAAAAGAAAAGACCAAAAATAACGAAGAAGAAATTTTAGTCCACAACAAGCCATTACCTCTTTTTATGTTACCCTTTGAACATTATACGGACACAAAAACCATTTTTGGTATTAAAAGAATTTTAGGGATCGAAATAAAAACCGAACCTCTAAAAAAATCGAACATAATACCACAATGCAAAAGATGCCAATTGCATGGACACACACAGAAATTCTGCAGAAGAGAACCTAGATGTGTAAAATGTTCAGGTAAACATATCACTACAGAGTGTTGTACAGAAGACCCAAAGAAGCTAAACCGAAATGTGCAAACTGCAATGAAGCCCGTTCGGCAAGTTATAGAGGAAATGTAGTTGCTAAAACACTACAAGAGAGGAGAAATAAAGTAGTTCAAGTTAAATCTCAAGAAACAATAAGTGAAAAGAATCAATCGAAAAAATATAACAACATTAATGGTGAAATGACTTATGCCGAAAGTATCAGTCAAAGTAACCAAAGAGACAGCAAGGAAGATAATCACCAACGAATTGCTACTTAAACTAATAGGAAATCTGGACAGACAAGAAAAACTGATGAAACTGAAAAACTAAAAATGAAGAATATTAGGCCTGTGACCCCAAAAACCCGAAATGGCAAATAAAGATATCCGAGTAGCAATTTGGAATGCTAATGGAATCCAGCAACATCACGCTACCCTACAAGTATTCCTAGATATGCAAAAAATAGATATTTGCCTAATATAAGAAACCCATTTAACAAAAGAATCCTTTATAAAATTTAGAGGATATACATTCTATCATACCATACACCCAGCTAACACCGCAAGAGGAGGAAGTGCAATAATAATAAAAAATAGCTTTTCCCACCATCAAGAAACCTGGCTCAGTATAGCAGAAAATCAAGTAACAGCAGTAACAATAGATGTAATATATATGTATATATATATATATATATATATATATATATATATATATTATATATATATATATATAATATATATTATATAATAATAACTAAGATGGGGATCCAGAGTGACAAAAACTAAAGGAAAAGAACTGCATAAAGCTGCTACTGTACTGATCAAGAAAAAACCGCAGACCTGTTAGATTTCTTCATAGTAAGAAACATAACATCCAACTATATAAAAGTCGAAGAGAATGTTGAGCTAAGTTCAGATCATACGCCAGTGATTCTGACGTGGAGCGAAAATATAATAAGAAAAGAAAGAAACCCAAAGTTAACAAACAAAAGAACAGACTGGGAAGGATTTGCTGAAGAATTGAACAAACGAATTCAACTAAATGTACCCCTCAAGACAACTGAACAATTAAATCTTGAAGCAGAAAAATTCGTAGTAGATATTCAAAAAGCTGCTTGGACTAATACTCCAGGAATTAAAAGTACAACTAAAAGAATTAATTATCCAAAAGAAGTGAAGGAAATGGTAGCTGAAAAACGTAAATTATGAAAAAAATGGCAACAAAATAGAACATCTGAAAATAAAAATAGCTTAAACAATATAATCCAAAGATTGAAAAGAGAAATATTGCAAATAAAGAACAAAACCATAAATGACTATCTCAGGAATTTAACAGATGATAAGATGATAACAGAATAAGTTATTAAAACTGACACTAACCCCAGGAAATCACGAGGCTACGATTTAATAAGAGGATAATTACTGAAAAAACTACCAATAAAGGGAATTATAAATCTCACCAACTTGATCACACAGCACAGATCAACACAGAATTTAGATCAAAACATGTCCCAGACATTTGAAAGATGGCGGAAATTATAATGATCCGAAAACCTGGGAAGTCACCAAACGAAATAAAATCCTATAGACCTATATTACTGCTGCCAGTAATATCTAAGGTTTTTGAAAAACTCATGGAAAATATATCGATGGCTGTGGGAGACAATAGTGCAGAAGCCTCACGAAAATTATAACAGGCAAGTGACAATATAAATAATTGGACGCAAGCTTGGAAAATAAAAATTAATGAAAATAAATCTGTAGATGTGCAGTTCACCTATAAACAGACCGTACAAACACCAATAACATTAAATAACACTACCATCCCATATAGCAACAACGCTAAATATCTTGGAATGAATCTCGATGCAAAACTTCTCTGGAAGGAACATATATAAAGTAGAAAAGAAAAGAACTGGAATTGAAATATAGGAAAATGTACTGGCTAATTGGAAGAAAATCACGATAAAAAAAATCAAGAAAGTCCTGAGAGGTATTGTGGGTGCACCCAAATACTATAAGACTGATTATCTACGTCGAGACCTTCAAATACCCACAGTCAATAAAGAAATCAAGAGAATTGCAAGGGGGTATGAGGAAAGACGCCATTCTCACACAAATATTGAAATATTGCAACTTTTGGATACCACCAGAACAGGACACAGACTCAAAAGAATCAAACCTTATGTAGTGTTGTGTAGTGAGGTGCATATATTAATAAATTCAGCAATGACATGTATAAACATTATTTCACCAGAGACTGAGTTAGGGCCGATGGGTCCTAGTTATAACCTAGATTTAAATTAGCATAAAGACAAATTGTAGGTTAGACGGAAACGATTAGTAACAATGTATTAATTAAATAATTTTTAAAAAATAATAATTTCAAACGATAAAGGGCTAGTAAGTTCAGAGAATTTTGGTATTCAATTGTAATCTAGTTTATGGTACTTAAATTTAAAAGCTTATTATCTATATTTTTCCTAGCTATTATAGATATCAATAAATTTCAAAGAAATATCAATATTGTTTCTCCGATATGCTGCTAACGCGATTATATTTCGATCCTTTTCACAGCTGTTATAAATATCGATATATTTAAAAATAAATAATTATTGGATATATTTTTCTGTGGCCAACATCCGTATTATGAATACACATTCCAATGAGGTGGGCATAGTTTTTTTTTATTCTAGAAGCATTTGAGGATTATAGATTAATAAAATTTGTATTAAGTTATATCACAATGTGAAAAGAGTATTTTAAGTTTTAATAAAAATAAAATGTGGCAGGGACAGTAGTATTATTCCTACCAGATCACTAATTTATTAGTCACGGGATCAAATATATTTTTAATAGAAAACCAAATTGGCTAGCTAGATCGTCAATAATTCCGAAGATACTTAAAAAACGTTTTAACATAGTTTACCAGAGTTCGGGCAGAGTTTAAAAGAAATTGAATAAAACAGTAATTATAAGAATAAATTTTAATCGTAATTCAACGTTATAATCGTCAAAAGGTTAAATAAATACAAAACTACATAATAATCGCATGAACAAATATCTGAAGCGTATGATGGATGTGGCCAAATCTCGCATTGTGTATTTTAAATATTAATACAACATACTTATGAATAAATGGATTAGACAGCTGATTGAAAGTGCTACGTAGTATAATTCAGTTCCAAGTCCAATTTCTCCGTATATCTAACAATCTATTTATCGTTTGGCTAAAATTTTTTCGAATGAACCTTACAATACCAAGTCAATGATTGTCTGAATGCCATTGTCTATTTCTGATGGTATTGAATATAAAATATGATATATGATATGAAATAATAAGAGGCTATTTATTTTTGTTGTATTTTATTTTTAAGATCATTATTATTATGTTTATTATATTTTGCCATAATTAATAATAAGATTATCTAAATAAAATATAATAGTATCTTATAATATAATCATAATCTTATAATATAATTATAATATAATCAGTAATAGTATTAATTATCTAAGTATTAGATTAGAATATTAATAAATTAGAAATTAATTAATTATTAATTAATAAGAATAAGTATCCAGCACACCTGATGAACGGTGTTGTGAAAGGATTACATCACTTTTCATTGTAATATTTTTTGTTACAATTTTATATGCTGTAATTAGTTTAAATCAAAACTTGTATAATGTAATCAAACTTAATGTGATGTTTAATCAAATATTCTATAAAAAATTATATGTTACACAGATAGAACTGTGTCTTAATCGAGGATCTTACATATTTTAATGCATTATTATAATCATTAAATACAATAGATTCAAAAATAAGCCAATTAAAATTAATTAAATTATTGTTTACTCTGAATAGTATGTAATTTATAATGTATATTCCAGAGAGAATACAGCGAAATATTCAAAAAGTACATCCTGAAATATGCGGGAAATACCAGTAGAAGAATTTCAATTTAAAAAGGTATTCGGTATACATAAACCGGAAATTAAGCTGAAGCTAAACCACTGAAAGCTCTCGTCCGTAAGAAATAAATGTGTAGCGGAAACGTTTAAAAAATCAGTTAACTGCTTTGTGGAGCAATACTAACATAGTTCATTACCTAAGTGGCAGTAAGGTTATTTATGTGGCCAAATGGAAACTAAATAAATAAATAAAACTGAAATTTATTTGATTTTTAAATTCTATTCTGTATATCGTTTACATTTATTTTACCAAAATAAAAAGTTTTATTGTTTAAATGGCACATATGTTAGTCACTGATATATTACCATTTTATTTAATGTTAATATTATGCCACCTTTGGTCAAGCATTCTAAGTTGTGTTCATTTATTGTATCATTAATCAGTATCGTTTATTTGTCTTACATTTAGTTCTTTGTCACTAACTGAACTAATATTTCATTGACATATTAAATTATTCAGCTTATTGTATTCTGATATTTTTTTCAGAGATTCAACTCCGAGCTTTTTTCATCGTTCTCGACCCCTTCACCATTCAGTAAGAATATCAATATTGGCCATTCTAATAGCCGCCATACGGGTGGCTCAAAATACTTAGCTGGGGGTGATATGGACTTAAACAGTTTTTGATAAAAGCCATGCAGTATAAAATAATACAATGGAACCTGAACGGTTTCAAATCCAAATCTAGTGAACTAAAGTTGATAGCAGGTCTTCATAAATCGTCAGTCCTAGCTCTCCAAGAAATTAATCTTTCTAAGAAAAGAGGACTTCCTTCAGTTTAGAGGTTTTCATGCAATCAGAAAAGAAAGAGCCAATATAAACAGATCATCAGGGGTAGTAGCTATATTGGTTAAACAGATTTTAATCTATGAAGAAGTCGATTAAATTACAAACCTGGAAGCAGTAGCCATAAAAATATATCTCACAGGTAGATGCGTTACAATTTGTAATTTATATTTTGCCCTTTCGGCAGTGGTGACTGAAAAGGAACTGGAAGAGTTGTTGACTCAGCTATCTCAACCGGTTTTGATTGTGGGAGACTTTAACGCCCATACGCCTAAATATGGATCACATTACTACAGTGAAAGAGGTCGAATAATAATGGACCTAATAAACAATTTTTCGACTCCACATATTGAATGACAGATCGCCCATCTTCATCTCTTCGGCGACTGGAAGCCGCTCTTGCATTGATTTATTGCTTTGTTCGGCAACCTTAATGGGCTGCATATTTTGGACAACATTGGCTACATTACATGACAGTGACCACTATCCCACACTCACTGTATTAGAAGGTTTCACATACCCTACTATTGAATCAACAAGGGTAGATCTGCGCAATATTGTAGGGATAAATATAGGCGGCTCATCACACTACATTCTCTTAATATGGATATAAATTCTATAGTGGAAGAATTCACTAAATCTGTCATTAGAGCCGTCACACGAACATAGAAGGTGGGCACTCAACCGATTCAAAAATCATCCATCACCTATTTTATAGAATATAAGATGCTGAAGGCTTCAACCAGGAAAAAATGTCAGGGAATCAAAAGCTAAAAGCTGGATGGAATTCACTAACAATTTAAATCCCCAAACCTCAACTCAGGATATATGGATGAGCGTTCGAAAACTAAAGGGATTACCAATATCTAAACTACCAATGATCGTTTAAAGGACACGCTATATAGAAGACCAACTGGAACTAGCAGAACTGTTTGGTAAACCGTATCATACTCTTTTTACAAAACATCACGATGATAAAATTATGGAGAACACTCTGAAAGCTAGTAACATTTATGATTGCTTGGATGATCCTATTATATACGATGAGGTCTTTTAAGCAGTATATAAAGCTAGAGACACCTATCCTGGCCTAGATGGTATTAGATGAATATACTTTAAAAACTTTGGTGAAGTTCAAAAGCTGTATCTCTTGAACATATACAACATCATATCGAACAATGGACAGCTACATACTATGTTGGAGTTTTCAGTGTGATCCCGATACACAAATCAGGTATACCCAGACATTCGGTGGATGGGACAGGCCAATAGCGCTAACAAGTCACCTGTGTAAGCTAATGGAAAGCATAATTAATAATATACTTTCTTATATCATTCAAAAACATAGTCTGTTGAGTGAACATCGACTAGCCTTCGTCAATATTTTCTCCATTTTGGATCACTTAGTGGGATTTGAAAGCGATATATTTAAGATTCTCAATAACAAGCAGCATACTACAGCGGTTTTTTTAAACCTAGAAAATGCATTTGACTCCATCAAGACATCCAAAATTCTGAACGAATTATAAGAAGATAGGTGGTAATGGTTATCAATTTGTTTTATATTTCCCAAGGGATCGTACTTTCCGGGTTGGAGCCAATACCAGAGAACATATACCTGGGCAAATTAAAGCACAATTTTTCGTCGATTGTCATTTATCATGCTCATCAGGATCACAAAAGATGTCACGAAATTCTGAAAAAATGCCTCGATACTCTCCCTTCTTAGGCAAAAACAAATGGCCTTCGATTCTCACCTGATAAATCGAATAGCGTGCACTACTGAAGAATAAGGAATTGTCCCCGAATGGCAGCTTTTTTTATTGATGGCATTGATATAAATAACAAACCTGAGCATAAGTTCCTGGAAATTATATTCAACTCACGTCTCAGCTGGCCTCTACACATGAAACATACAAAAAAACAGATGCCTGACTGATATTAGCCTAATTAGATCCCTCGCCAACTTTCATTGGGGTGCTCATAGAACCACTCTTCTGAACATCTATAGGGCACTTACGTTGAGTAAGCTGTACTATGGTTGCCAGTGTTTCATTTCTGCGCCCCCATCATAAATAAAGAAATTAAATTCAATTCAGAACACAGTACTAAGGATTGCTCTAGGAGCATTCGATACAATTGACAGTCTACTTTGTGAGGCGAAGATTTCTTCCCAGGACTCTCGACAATGTATATAGTGCATAGGTCCTAAGTAGCCCACGAGGCTGATGGGCTTTTAATAAATAAAATGTTAATCCATCTTACAGGTTATATAATAGAGATTTAAATTGACCAGTCAAATTACTTGAATGTCCGATATAACCCCATCTGGAGGTTAAGCAAATCAAAATTTTTCTCCAGAGACCCCTATGGAGTTTTCTCTCTATTACTGTATGCCGGCAACCAACGAAACCCCCATATTCACATAACTTGGCGTTACATTTTCAGTCTATTCTTGTGGTAATCATTTTTTGTGCATTTCGATCGTTTCTATGGTATGTAAGGTTCTGAAAACAGTTGATTGGAATTAATTGAGTATTATATGATCAGCTCCAGTTTACAGTGAAACATTTAATAATATTAAGAACAACATAATTGTAATGTTGAATTTAAAAATTTGGTTAGGTTTAGTTAGTAATGTGTTTAATAGACGTTTGTGTTAACGCTTTGCACTTTCACCTCTTAAAAAAATGCAAAAGTTCCAAACAAATTTTCATTCCACATAAATTGTATGTAACAATGAAACCGCGTGTAAGCGTCTAAGCGTTTTAAACATGTTGCAGCCAGAGGCGCATTTTCATAACCCATGTAATTATTCTACAATATGTACTTCCTAGTGTTATATAGAAAACTATTCATTAATATTTAATTTCGAATGGTAGCAAAAAAGCACATCTTTGTCATAACGCTGATAATATAATCATCAGCTTTATTAACCTTTATTCATGGTATGCGTGATTTCTAGGAAGGAATGGAAGCGGATTGTCCAAGCGGAACAAGGACGACTTTGGTCGTTTCTTGATGGAGTTTTATGTCACGCGGTTGATACGTTTCTGGCTACGAAGACTGTATTCGAAGGGACGGAACAGCTCCTTTATGTTAAGACTGAATGATTTAAAAAGCAAAATGTCTAAACTAACTGATTTAGTTTACGTTAGAATAGATATGGACCCATAATATTATTTTATATCATTGTTCAATACGTTGCCACTTCATTCCATAAAACAAATTAGTTGGCAAAGTAACTTAAATATTTTTGTTTTTGGACCGTTTACATTGAATAACGTATATATTATCGAATTCAATATTGGAGTAAAGTTTCAAAACAATAAGAACAAATTAATAAAAATAGACATTTTTTACAGATAAGTATTTTGAAATACTAGATCTTCTTTCACGAATAACTATTTCACACTTAGTTAGTGTTAGCTGAATTATCGATTATATTATTGAGTCGAAATACGAGTTGCTAGAACATCTACCTTATCCATCATATCGACTAATTGTTCTCAAATTTAAAAAGTAATGCACTTAATTGTATTTCAATAAGGTTTTGGATCAGTACTTCAGAGATAGAATAGCTAAATTAAAAATGTAAAAAGAATATTGAGTAACAGATCATTCAATAAATTCTGGACTTGACATATAAATGAGGTAATATTCCAGTTTTTCTAAACCCTACAAGAAAATTTTGATACCTATATTGATGACAACCTGATATTTATTTTGAAATCGTGATTTTATTGAAATAAGTTTTGTTAACCATGTCAAAAGTCGATGAAAACTACGGTAAAATAGAATAAATTATACTGAAAAAACTACTATCTAAATATCTATCTACGAACTAAAATGAACGCTACTGAAGAGTACGTTGATTTCATATTTCTCTAATTACCGAAAGTTAGCCCAAAAAGACATACTTGAAAATATAGAAGCGCTGAACAGAGAGTATCAATCTTATTTAGTAAGGAGATTTAGTAAATACTGTCCTGCTACACCCTGCTGGTGAATGTCATACCGTAGATAATCCAAATAAATGAGACGAGAGAATTAATGAAATTTTTGGCATCAGTATTATCCAGTGGATTTGCATCCTCAAGCGCTATCAAAGTTGAAGTCTGCTACCTTAGATCTAGATTTGAAGAAGAATATTAAATAAATATTACTACATAGTACTATTAAAATGTTCTCTTAGTGAGCATTTTCAAATCACGTTTGAACTCAAAATAATGCCATAATAATAAGACTTGAGAGTCGTAATTGTAAAATATATTTTTCAAATTGTTTTTGTAATACTTAATGTTAATAGTTTATCGAAATGCAAATTAATTTTGTCTATTTCGTATGAAGTCTTTATTATTCAAATTAGCTTGCAGCGATTGCATCAGTATGTGGTTATCATGCCGAAAAAATACTTTATACCGTACCTTGATTTGAAAAACTCGGAAATATAAAAAGAAAATTCAGAAAACATACATAAGGCATATATTGCAAACGCACATTAACAATTTTAACAAAATTAATTGCTAGAATATTATTTTTTCTATGTATTAAATATTATTTATATACGTAATCTACATAACCTATACCTATATATACCTATTTAACATAATCTTTAGCATTTTGCTTATTTAGTTAACTCTCCGTTCTTTAAACATTAAAATATACAATCTTGCTATCATAAAAAAGTCAAACCGTTTAAAATTAATTTCATTAAAAATCACTGGCACTAAAGTGTCAGACATTTTTAATTTGCATACATTCCTACTCTAAACCTGATGAAAATATACATGAATAAATTTTTAAAATATTAAGGAACCGGAACAAACTGCGTTATGTATGCTCCAGTGAACTGTGAACTGATATTTCAAGTACTCCTTTCAGTCCGTGAAAAATTTTCTGAAAGAATAAAATTTCGAATCAGAGTTTTAAATCTACTATTTTCGAATACATTGAAACATTGTTCTTGTGGCATATATAATAGGGTAATATTTAATACATTCAAAATCTTAATAGAACAGAAATGGTGCTTATTAGAAGTTTCTGTTCTCAAACGAATTATTTATATAAACAATTTAATAGAGCCGGCTTTGCAATCGCAATTATTAAGAAGATTGGATTACCCTTTCGCAGTTGCGATAGTCGCAGATTCGAATCTAGCAGGGCATGTACTTTATATTTGTGACTGTAACAGTGTAAAACGTTTTCTACCCCCTATTTTTACAGAAATATATCAGCTTTATAAGATGACGTAAATTTGGCTCCTGAGGGCTGATCTCTATACCGAAACTACATAAAAATAGAAAATCTAATAGAAAATAATCAATTATTAGGTGTGGATAAATTGCAATATTTTAGTCTAGATATTCACAAATATTAAGAAAATACTAAATCTGGATTTGGTTGTCATAAAAGTTGTGAAAAAATATCGGAATAAATATAAAAATTGAAAAGTTCCCGGAACAAATTATGGTATTAAGGTAATCTCAGTGAATCGTAAAATGAATTTTAATGATTCTTTCAGGAGCATCTTTCCAAAATGGAATTGTTAATTGCATTTTAATTAAAGCACATTTTTTATATTATCTGGAGAGTATTTATAAAATTGTTGCTAATTTGGTTTTTATTAGAATAAAATTATTAAATATAATTAACAGCCAGAAAAGGAATTATATAGTATATAGCGGGAATGATTCGAGGAATGATGAGCTGTAAATATCTCGTGTGCATTATAATATGATGAAACGGACGGTATTGTCGGACACCATTTATTTCCTTTCAATTAAAATAATCTTAAAACGAAAAAAAAATTATAATATTTACCTGTTTCATAACATATGATCCGTTCGAAACTACAGTGAACCCTTGTAATCAAAATGTGTGACGTCACAACGTCGCAATGTTGCCGCATCAACTTTGACTTTTAGTTTAGTTTGGCTTTGGCATATAATAAAATTCTGCTGTCAATAAATGTATATGTTAACGAAGAACACATCAATACATTATACATCTAAAATAGTTTGTAATGTAGGGTTGTTTTATTATATTTATATTGAATTCTTTTCCAGGTTCCCTAAGAAGTAGAATTTAAGGCGCCTTTTTATGTCGTAGTGTTCCCTAGTTCATTTAATTAACAATGTAATTTCATTGTAGACCTTTCTACGTTTAGTACTTTTTTATACTTATATTTATCTATGTACATTTTTCTTGTAAAGCTGTACAAATTTCCTGTGTGTACTGTCATTTAATTACAGCATTCTTCCAAATATATTTGGCATATCTCATGAAAAAATTTAATATCCATTCTCTCCTCATATATTCTAACAAAATGCTCCTACATATTCTGAAATATTCTATGTTATATTTATCTACATACTTATATATTACACATAATACACTTTTCTACAATTATCGTATACTAGTTATATACTCTTCTTCAGCAATTTACGTTCTTATCACTCAGTCACCGTTACTCCCACTATCAGAATCACTCCAAGTTTGACTACTAAATTATCAATTTCTAGTCTATCGAATACTTGTTATCAACTCCACTATTTGACAATTTCTCTGCCTGTGTGTCTTATGGAGCTTATGCAAACCGCAGGTGTTATTGTAGATAACGCTTAATTCGACATCTCTAAAGATTTTTTCATTGTATATCCATCTGGAGCAGCATGTCCGTTATAATAATTCTTTGCCACCTCCATATCAATTCGATATTGCTCAGTGACCACATTCTTCTGTTATTTAATCTACACTGTATCATTTATAAGGTTCTTTCTAAAAAATGTCTTTAATTAAAGTAAACATCTTATTTCTCATGACTTTTCTTTCTCTCTTTTTGCAATATTAAATAATTTTCAAATTATAACTTACTCTTCCACATTTTTTGGTTAGTGTTCCAATCAAATTGTGCTAATATCAACCACAAATGATCTGGCTTCCCTAGCACAGACATAGATTTTCGGAATCTAACATAGGCAAATCATAGAAGACTAGTTGTTCTGAAAAATATTTTCAAATTCATTTGTTTCTACTGCTACTTCATTAGGATCTAGGATCCGGAAATAGATTATGGTGCCAGCAAATAAGTTATAATAGGGTAAATAACAATCATGAGTCAATAATGTACGGCAATCCGAATGCTGAAATTATTAAGCTAACACAGCTCATCACAATCCATCATTGAAGCGAACTATTACCAAAGAACTGCGAACGTTTCGTCATTAGAACAACAATATAGCAAAAATTTTCAAAATTTCATTTTATCAGATGCCATCTGACAGCCATCAGACCTGATAACACACCTACCTGCATTAGAGGTAGATGTAGGTGTTACGAAGTTCACCGGGTTATCTAATATATAATATAGTATTAGGAAAATCAAAAATCACATGAATGCAAATTTAAGTGAAAATATTTTAATTAATTATGTCTAACAATTAATTTGTTAACAGTTAATTATGTTAATACTTTACAATATAATTTAGAGAACTTAGTTTAAAGCAAAAAGTAAAGGATGTGCCCGTTTGTTGCGGCTGATGACAATGCATGGCGCTGTTTACCGACAAATATGAAAGGGAACATCCATACGAGGCTCATTACTACCAAATTTTGGTTTGATGTAGTCAATTCATTGTTGTACTCATCACATGCAAGAACGTGAACCTAATTAATGCATCTCATCGTCACTGATTGATCAGGATAGCCATTTGATATGCCTTTTCAGTTAGAACAAAACCAAATATTTGCATTGTATCTCGACCTGATAAACCAGATAAAACAACTTTTTTAAATAACTTATGGTAAATAATACGCGAAATATAAATTAACAAAAAGTATTTCATGATTTATAATCGATTATTGTTGGGGTTATTGTTAAATTTACTGCTATCAAATTACGATGTGTGCAGGCCCGCCTCTACAAAAAATCGAACTTTATTATAAATGCAAACTGCTTTTAATTCGCATTCGTTACATTTGAAACTGCCATGTTTAGGCCATTGTATCTCGTCGGTATTTTTAATTAAATGTTTGGACAGTGTTATGTTCCTAATAAAATTCATTTGTGTTTTTACAAACGATAATACCATGATGACGTCAATAGAAAAAAAAGTTAACAAATCTATTGAAATTAGCTTATTAATACGAAATATATAAGACCAAATAATATGTATATGTTTATTATAAATATCTTATTAAATACATATGTTAAGCATTGTTGTGTTTTGTATATAATTAATTAGGTGCTTGTATATATTTCGATCAGTGATATATGTTGGTTAAGCAACCGAACATAACTATTCAATTCAATATATTTAGCATTTCTTGGCGCAAAATAATAGTTTTTATTTATATTTTATTGATACTTTTATTGAATAATTTGGTTTTTATTGAAATAGCAAATTATTCATTATATACCTTATACAGACGCTAATCGTGAAACTCTGTTGCTGAAACCAAGACTTTTAGAAACTTATTGTGATATTCCTTCATATCCCAATTGTTAATATTGGTTTCAAGGGTTTAAAACAGCTGGAAGGAAGTTCAGAGACAACAAATTGCAACACCTTTTGGACCAAAACTTACCTCAAATTTACAAATAATTTCAAACAGCTTGGCAACTGAAAAATGAACTGAATCAAGACATTTGATTGGAACATATGACTGGAAAGATCTAAAAGGTGAGAAAATGGCTACGACATGAATTTACATGAATGAAATTTGAAATGAATAATAAATAGTAATATAAAATTAAATTACATCATACATTAGATATGCTTAGTACAATCTAATTTACAAATTAATCTATTTCTTAGAAGTATAGTTACTGTTGCACTTGCATAAATACACAGGGAAAGTGACTAGGGAATAAATACATGAGTGTGTATTTCCCAAATTAATATTAAGCTACTTAAGCTAATAGTTAAGTGTAACACTTTATATAGAATATTTTATATACAAGTTTGTGTGATTTAGTTCTCTTCAATCATGTAATTTCCTGCGTTATCCAGTAGCTAATGCTTCCACGTTGCTATAATTTGGCAATTGTATTTCATATTTCTCCGCTAACTGCGCAAATCCACTTGATTTCGAGGTTAAATCTTTCAGTCTTCAATCTTTTGGGTCTTCCGATTTCTAATTCTATTAAAAATTGTTTTTGTCTACAGTATTTCTGATTATGTGTAATAATCTCCTAGCTATTCGCCTTTTTCTATTAGTTCTCTAATTACGTTTGGTAACTAATTCATATTCTGCTGGGTCTCTTCTCATAATGGGAAGAGGAATCCAAATTTGTTTATTTTTCTTTGCTTTGCGTTGGAAACTTTTCCAATATCCAATTTTTCTACTCTATTTGCTGATTGAAATTGTGCCGTATTTCAGTCAGAAACTAATGGAACAATTTCATCATTTCAATGACTGTTGGCTCCTTGATTTCTGTGCTATGCGTTTTTGTTTGGATTTGTTTATTGGTAGATTTTTTTAGTGTCTTTTTTATATTTTTTTTTACCAAAACATACATACATCATATAATCAACACAATTCAAAATATCCACAGATAAATAATAGTATTTTTTTGAGTTGGTTCAGTTGGACTTCTTGTAAAATTATAACAAAATTTGTTAATTATACAAAGTTATAATAAACATTAATTTTATCTATTGTATTCTATTTTTATTTATTTAAATCAGACTAAAGACAATCAGAGAATCAGCCATCGAATGAGGTAGTATATATTAACACTATATATAGGCTGCCGCATTATACAACATATTTCCCTCACGGGGTTCAGACTGATAGTCTGGGTTCGGGTAGTGACGGCCCCGAGGCCCAAGTCTCTCTCTCAGGGAGCAGTTACTGTGGGTGGTGGACTACGGTTTATACGACCGAACCTACGACGGTGGTACGGGTGTATCGATCCCGGGATCCCAGTTGTACTCAGGCAGCTGTGGCCGCAATGTGTTGACCAAGGTTGCGGCGTCGCGGCCATAGTGCGAGTGTGACGACACCGGGGCCCCAGTTGTGTGCTGTATTGTAGCGTCCCCTATTTGTTCTATGTTTTTTCTTTCTCAAATCTAGATCTACATAAATAGGAAAATAGAGTCACGCGGCAGGGACTCAGAACCCCAGTACCGGTCAATGCCGTGGGTGATCGCGCTGGCACCGCTCGAGCGTTAGCCGTTGATTGCGCAGCATTTCCGGTAGGCGACCAGGCCGGGATGCAGGTAACGATTACTGGCACCTAAAACATTGGTTTATATAGACCCAGGAGAGAGAACTAGTCATTGAATAAACATACGCAGAATGATAATGATAGATATTTTGTGATATCTTCAGAAAATAATCTGTTGGCGGGCCTTTCGCCATTTGTAATATACAGAGAATTATTTTCAGCGGCTGGAGATGTACAGTCAACTAAGAAACTGAGAAATGGAATAATACTGATAGTAGTGCCAAACCCTAGATAGTCGGAAAAAATATTGAAGCTAAGAAATATTCATAATGTAGAAGTGGCAGTAATCCCACATGCGACGCAAAATTTTTGTAAGAGAGTAATATCTAGCAGAGAACTATCCATGTGTACGGAGGAGGAGATCCTTGAGAACTTGACATCGCATGGGCTCACGTCTCTTAAGTGAATCATCACGAGGAAAGATGGAGAAAGTTTTGCAACCAATAGCTTTATATTGACGTTCAGAAAGTAACATATCCCTAAAAGGATCAAGATAGGATATCTTAGCCTGAAAGTAAGGCAGTACATCCCGAATCCCATGAGGTGCTACCAGTGCCAAAGGTTTGGGCATGTATCCATGAAATGTAACTATGTGCTCACCTGCCTCTAATGTGGAAATAATGCACATGGAGAGGCTGAATGCTCATCACCACCTCATTGTTTCAACTGCGACCAGGAGCACTCTCCAAGATACAGGGGATGCCCTGTACATAAAGAAGAATTACTACTACAAAAAATAAAAACCGAGGAGAAGATATCATACTTCATGGTCAGAAATATAGCTAGACAGCAACTGGGTAATACCTAAATGAACAATGTTAATGCTGCCAAAAAGACCTATGTCACCACAGCCACTCAATGTAATATCGTTGATTGGGAAACAAAGGAGACAATTAGATTAGCAGCATCCACATCCACTCGGGAGACTATTTCGATTAGAAAGAAAACAACCACAGAAAATATCACGACTACATCGCGAGTGGCGATGGCCCCTCCACCTTCATACCGAAGGTTCTCACCATCCCGAGTTGCTTCGGGTGGGAGGGATCGATCCCTTTCCCGTCCTCGGCCTATTCCCCATTCCCATTCGTTCCAATCCACGTCCCGGCAAAGGGGAGATGCCTCCTCCACTTTGCCTACTAGGAGAAAAGAGAAACAGACCTATCCTGAAAACAGTCGGAACTCGACGTCTGACTCATCGCGTGGATCGTCACCACCTAGCAAAAGGAACAATAATGGTCATTCTAACGACGGCACTAGTAGAAGCTCCAAAAATAAATCTAGTAGCGATATAGAAATAGAGGAACCAGCGTAACGAACAGAATGACCATAATACATGATCATAATACAATAATACAATACAATAATCATAGGATTATACATCAATTATGCTCTTGCACGAAACAAGGAACAGAGCTTTAAGCAGAAGCTATCAGAGCATATTTCTCTCTCCGCCGCCATTGAAAGAACTATTGTAGAAGCTCTCTTTTCACATCTTCCAAATCCCAAACTCATCATGGGGAATCTCAATGTTCATGCGCCTGAGTGCGGCTCGCCTAAATACAAGCAACGGGTCGATGGATTATTGATGTAATTGATGACAATAATCTGTGTATTATGAATGATGGATCGCCTACATTTGTATCTGCCTTGTCAGGCAGTTTATCTCACTTGGACTTGAGCCTGTGCTCTTCCTCATTGGTTGGACAGACGAAATGGATAGCTATAGCTGATATGCATGACAGCGATCACGTTACCACTCTGATTGAACTCAGTGACTCATCTGGCATATCTCCTACAACGGCTAGGCTTAATATTAGAGGCATTTATTGGGACCAATATAGGTCGCAGCTTGAAACCACCCCAATCACTGAAAATATAGACACAGTCCTAAAAGAATTCACCGACTCCATTATCAGTGCAGCTAGAAGATCCACTCCCATCAAAGCCACAAAAATAAACAAATTATCTGTACTGTGGTTGAATAAAGACTGCGCTAAGATGATAAAGGATAGGAAAAGGGCCCTTAACAGATTCAAATTAAACCCTACGTCCGAAATTTTCCAAAACTATAAAAGATTAAAGGAAATTGCGAGAAGAACTATTCGGCAAGCAAGATTAAATACTAGTAATAGTTGACGGAAGTCGACGTACTGAGGATCCTTGTGAGATGACTGAAATGTTCGCAGCGCACTCTCACTCCATACTAAACAAACCCAAGGAGAAAGAGATGAATAGCAATGATGTGGCAAACAAAAATGCACATTACTTTTTGGATATTCCATTCACAATGGAAGAGCTTAATAAGGCCATAAGTAGGGGCAGGAGCACATCTTCCGGACTGGATGGCATTAGTTTCCTATTAATCAAAAACCTAACCCAATCGCAACTCTTCCATTTGCTTAATATCTACAACGAGGTTTGGATTAGAGGACATTTGCTTTTGTCATGGAAGCAGTCGCTGTTGGTCCCTATATATAAGCCAGGTAAACCACAGCATTCAGTATCCAACTACAGACCCATCGCGCTAACCAGCCATCTATGTATAGTACTTGAGCGCATGTGTCTACCATAGGCTAATATACTTAATCTTGAAACAACTATCGAACTGGGAAATAGGGAGCAGAATGCTTGGTTTCATTACCTCATTCTTGGCTAACAGAAGCTTTCGGGTCAGGGTTAATGGAGTAATATAATCAACATAGCACCGAACTAACGGTGTCCCCCAGGGCTCCTAAATCATACCATTACTAATCATTATTGCCATGAACTCCATTAACACAAACATATAGATCATAAGCATAGCCAATTCCTATTACAGAACGGAATGAATGGAAATTCTCAGCTGAAGTCCGTAAGTATTCATTTCTCTAGACAAAGGAGCTGCTTGCGAATAGCTACACTAATGATGGAGGTTAAGAACGTTAAGTTAAGAAAATAAATAAACCAGAACACAAATTCCTTGGATTGACGTTTGATCATAGGCTCAACTGACTCCCACACATAAATAATATCAAGAATAAGAGTTTGGCAGACATATGCCTACTGAAGAATCACTCCAGTATTAATTGGGAAGCATATAGAACATCTTTAAGCAATATATATCAGGCGCTGATCAGAATCAAATTAGACTATGCTACATTACTGCACCCCCTTCATATGTGAAGAAACTGGATCCCGTCCAAAATGCCGCTATGATAATCCCACGGAGCCCACCCTTGTGTGATCTATACCAGACTCAGCTTAGCATCAGACACATCCTTCTAGATTATCAGAAACATGGTGATCTGAGGAGACATCTAAAAATACCGAGAACATTGGAACAATTGGCCCAACCTGAGCAGCTGAACCTGCTGATTAGCCACCTGAAGACCGCAGATCTGCTTAACTTATATATAATGTTAATGTTTGTATAGTACTTAATGTCTCATAACACATTCTAATCCACTCTAAGTAGCCCAAGAGGCTGATTGGTTAAATAAACAAATAAATAAATAAAATACAATAAATAAATATACAACATCTTTATGCTACTTAATTCCAAGATAACACATTTATATCGGCTACAAATAAAGGTGGAACCTGTAATTTTGTGGATAGTACTGACCCAATTATTGCTTAAATATCTAATCTATGAAGGTACAAATTCTACGCATTTTTGATCTACAAAAAACAAATCTAAAAATAAAAATAAGTTAGATCTTGATTCACTCAATTTATATAAAAGTTCGCTGTTGTGTAATGTAAAATAAGCCTTGATTTTGGATAATATAAAACAAAAATTTTTTTTATCATATATTGTAATATATGCAATATACGATAGATGTTAAAGAATACAATTTAATGTTTTAAATTTTAAATAACAGTTACATGTGCTTAAATAATTTACAATGTGTCTTTTTAATGATATTTATCTTTATTGAGTCTAAATTGTTAAAAAAACATCTACCAGGTAATTGAATCTAAAAATAATCGTTTGGTGGTTAATGGCATCACTATTGTAATTTATCTCTTGTAGTGATATGTAGAACTTCCCTATGTTCAATCAGCAGTGATTAAGAAATGTAGCTGTTCTTATATTTCAATTTAATAGCAAAAATATCTTTATATAATATTTTTTTCTGCTTGTCACCAACTACTTCACAATTAGATATATTCTGAGGTGAAAGTGGAGAAAATAGATTTTAAATCCATGTTTGTTTTTCCAAGTGCATTTTTGTTAATATTATATCACTAACTAGGTGTCATTCCTTTTCTTTTAAAAATTAATATATAGCATTCTTGAGAACTTTGCGAACTTACTTCCCTTTTTCTCCCAAATTTAAGTCAAACGCTAGATCCTTTAAAAGTTGACCTACATCCTATACCTTCATACGAAGATAATGCTAGTAGACAGTATTAATAGGAGGTGTCAAATTGTATTTTGTGTGAGGAAAATGTTATTTCACTGTAAAAATTACAAAAATAGTTTACATATTTACAATATGTCATGCAAAAAGTATTATGAAACATACTGTTTTTGCAATATTATCACCGTTATAATGTTTAAATAGCTACTTAATCACACTTGTATCTTTTCTTGTATATATCTATTTTATCTGGTAAAACTGAACCTAATAGGTTTAAGGCAATTTTTGATTTCATTACATTCAAATAAATAAGAGGAACCTATATTTTACTCTGAAACACTTTTATTGTCGGGCAGGTAACTCGAGTTCAGTTACATTTATTTATTCTAATATAAATTTTAAAATACGATGTATACACAGTTAAAACTGGCTTTATATTTGTTTGCAAAATATAAAATTCCAATATAATAAAATGAATCAAAGCAACTTCATAAATACAACAATTCTTTTCAATATTTTTCGCAGCGCGAATTCAAATTTTTTATCTGAATAGGATTAAAAAGAATTATTATTAACATCACCCGAGTGTAAACTGGCATTACCATGCTTCGCTAAATTTTGAAAGAAATGTCTTATAAAGTTTTTAATTTGAACCTTATCCGAATTTCGGTTATTTGCATAATGAATTATGAATTTTAACTTTTGCCATGCGAATACGATTATGATTTATGCTTTTCTTTTTGTTCGCTTAGCTTTAATTTTTCAGTATTTTTAAAGAGGGAAATTAAACATGATGTTTTTATTTAGTTAACTAATATATATTGAGAACAAGAAAAAATTATTGAGTCATTAATATAATTATTGAAGTTACGACTATATTAAGTTTATGCATATAACATATATCTATTAAATTGATGTTGAATGTAAGACTTTAAAGTTCGACTAAAAGTTATAGCTACTCCCAATTTTATGGGGCAAAGTATTAAAGCTTAAAGGATCAGGTTTATTTGTTATTTTAATAAAATTTTTATTGATATACACTTTAACGTAACCGTAAACAACCGTTCTAAGATCATCGTTAAAATTAAAATGCTTTTAAAGAGACTCTTAATATTCTGGAGTAATATTAATCTGAAGGATTTTCCGGTTTCTTAAGGTATGTCTTTGCAGAGAAGACCATTTTCATCTCTGTAGAATGCCTAAATAAATACATTTAACTGACTTGGCGCTCCAAATATCATATCTATATGAGAAGAAACCGTTGCATCTTGAATAATTAAAAATATGATATATAAATAAAATAAAAGGGTTACAATGATAGAGTATAATTTCTATATTATACTATTTTCAGTTTCTGAAAATTAGTTTTTTCGTTTATCAAAGCACAAATATTCTAGCAGTTCTAAAGTTATAAATTGAGATACTGTGCAGCGATGGTGAATTTTTATTGAACGGTAAAATATTTTTATTGTAATCGGTGTAGGTTATCATATTTTGGAATGGTTTATGCGTCCTAATACATCAGCATAAAACGGAAATATGTAAATTCAGTGTACCACTTTTGTTACATTTGTGGTGAAATAACGTTTTCTGAATACTACCCCAATTGACATCTTCCTAAAAACTGTCTACTGAATAGAATATATTCGTATAGTATCTGAATAGTTTCCAATGGAATGTTATCCCATTCTTGGGCCAAAGAATCCCCCAATTTATTCAATGATATTGACGATATAAATTTACTACAATTTTTTCTCTAAAATTCCCCATAACGGTTCAGTTATGTTAGCCAAAGATGATATTCTGATCAAATCAAGAGTGAGCGTTTTTGGCTATTTCTTTTATAGTAATATGCTGATCATAGTGAGAACTTTATTATTAGGGATTCCGAGAAATTTATACAAAATAATGACAGCTGCAATAATACTGAATACTACGATAGTACTGCGCAAAACATAATGGAGCCTCCCTATACTTGATTGTAGGAAACAGGAGGTTTTTTTTAGGGAACGTTATACACAAATCCTGCCCTTTTTAACAAACAATATAAGCGATGACTCATGGGACTATAACATGTTCTTCCAACCTTAAACTTTTCAGGTTTTATGGTCGTTGTAGCACACTCTCGCTTTCATGAATGTTAGCTTTTTGGAGTTTCCGCCGTATTGTTTTTGTCGAAGCAGGTGAGTGTTGATTTCTGATATAGCGGCAGTTTTTTATTGCTTCCAGCATTATTCCATGCTTTAACAAAAGTAAAACATAGCGTATAACTCACAGAAAATAGTACTTAATATATCTTCAAATAAAATAATAGAAGTAATATCGCAGACGCAATTATGCAATGATTAATATCTCTTTACACTACATAATTCAACAATGCAAAATATATAACACAAAAATAATGCCTATTCGGCTCAAAATTTGAGCAGAAGAAAAAAGATGTAATTTAGAATTACTTACAGTTGAAAGTCAACATTTGTTGAGCATCAGAAACCAATTTATACATTTAAAATTACGCTGCTAATCTAAATAAGCAAATACCCATTTAATTCCTAATTACAATTATCTACCTACAATTGCTCGACTGTTATTGCAGAAAGGCAATTAGATAACTAGATTGAACTTTGATTTAAAGGAGGGTATACTTGTTTCGCTATTGTATAAGTGGAAATTGCTGAGAAATACGTAATTAGGCACTAATTATTCAATACATTACCACTACATGTATTTTTCACGTATGCTTAGAAAGGCGTCAAAACTTACGACATCTGGTTATTTATATACATTAAATGTGTTAGCGAATATATCATGTAACGGCTATGTGCTAAATTGAAGCAACTAGTGAAAGTGAAAAAAATGGCTGATAAGGAAATGAAAACAACTATAAATTAATTATAATATCGCCATAATATCATCGATAATGACATGATTTTAAAAATAGGTGTACCCTTACAAAAACGCTCTAGTTTTGCCATTGGAAACCATTATAGTGGTTATAAAAATGTTGAAATCAGACAACGTACTTGGAATCTACTAGCAAAATAATTAGCTCATTATGTTTTACTACAAGACCATACTTAGTCCTTGTTTCTATTGTAAATTCCAGAATTGAAGATTTTAATACCTAGGTCTATTGAGAGTTTGTTAGAAAATGAAGAGGTAAAATGAATTAGCGAATAAGTAGATAGCGATAGTAGATGAGATCCATTGATCCATGTTTGATTCATTAATCAAGCAGAGTTATTTTCAATAATGAGGTGATTGGACAATGAATAGAGGCTGAGACATAAAAAGATAACACCTACGACTTTAGAAATTTCAAAAAACGTGCCAAAACACAACATGACACGAAGCCAAGCCCCAGCCACCATTTTACAGGAAAATTATATATCTGCAAGGAATATTGGCATAAACCTTTTCATATCAGTGCGAGAATAATGCCATATAGATATAGTTATGAAGAAAAAATAAATACTCCAACAACGGAAAATACTCCCGTAACATATACCAATTGTAAACGAAAGAGATACACAGAAAAAATTTCTAAAAATTAAAATGAACAAGACTTATGTGAAAAAAACCACTGCTAATTATACCGAGCACTAGAGTAAATAGTACGCCAATTACCACCTTTCAATAGTAAAAAAAATTAAATAACAGTCATATCTGCATAACGAAGCATTCTTGAATAGGATTTGGAATCACTCACACTCAAGGACAAGATGGTTTAACATTAAGCAAGACGGCCTTGACATGCAATATGGAAAGTCACAAAACAACATATTAAAGATTTAATACTTATTAAAGGAGGCTAATAGTTTAATACCTTTATCCGTCATTACAAAGTAGCTAAAAATTGAAATTATATATAAAACATCAGCCTCTTCGACCAAAACCATTCGCAAAATCTAATGACAAAATTCAAATATTAGTAATTTTTGGTGCCGTTATGAAGTCAAATTCCAGTGCACGTAGCTAGCTTCTCATCTATATGCATTGAGACAAATAAAAATCAAGAAGTTAAACTACATTTGATAGCTACAAGGGTTCTACGAGGGAGACTTGTTCATTGTTGTCATTTAGAGAGAATGATAACAGATATTTACAATATGTTGAGAGCTATACTCAATGAGCAAAAAGAGAGAAAATGGACAGAAAATCTTGAAAAATTTCAGCATAATTTAAACAGATTTGACGATATGAAATACTGGATACAGCAGCGTGGAATAACCGCGAAGAGAGAAAAATAAGCTATAATGGAAAACAGAATAATCAAAAGAATGACATTAAAGCAAGAGACAAAAAGGTGATTTAATAACGTACGAAAATATGTAGTTAATTGTAACAAGTAGTAGAATAATTTCAAGCAAGAGGTTTAGTTAATGTGGATAAAAGTTAATTGGGGGGAGTCCGAGGTATAACACCAATTTTGAAATAATAAATTATGACTACAAAGTTAGAAAACAACAGATTTATTCTAAGGAGAATTAATGGTCAGCAGAGAGCTACGGTTGCTGGAATGGAATAAAAAACTAATTTAGAAATAATATAAATCACAAAAAAAAGAATAAAAAGGACAAAACACATATGTAATGTTTATTAAGGCTGTAATCTTCTCCAGTAGATAGTGCTGATGCCAACAAAGTTGGATAAAACTAAAGCCAGTACATAAAAAAGGAACACTGGTAAAGGTTACGGCCTTCTCCAGTAGAGAGTGGTAGAGTTGACTATCGGAAATAATAATTTAATATAGAACAGAGATGGAATGAAAATGTGAAAATTAAGCAGAACAATTTTTCAAGTATTAGAAAATTGATATTATTATTTGAAAGAATTAGAAAATTGAAATTGAAAGTTATAATATTTTTTGAGAATGAAAATATGAAGGCCTAAATGTGTTTTACCAGAAATTAGTGGTTTTATTAAAAGCAGTATGAGTTAAATAAAATAAAGCTAATACACATATGTAATTTTTTAGTTTTTTTTTTATGTTTTTTTATTAAAAGCGCCATGTTATAAATTATTTTACATATAATATTGCTTGACTTCAAAATATTATGTTGGTAAAATTCAAGATTCAATTTTCAGTTACAACAAACAAGAAGAACAGTAAATGGTCCATAAATAACTTTATCTCTTCCATTTCCAGAACTAGTTAGGTAAATCAGAAAGGGTTTTTACATTGGGCAATGGGAATGCGGATCTATATACGCGACGCCTGATTTTACGGTACGCCCGCAACGATGGCTGGAATATATTTTTCTCTGCAATTCCATTAGGGAATCGGATATGTGACAAATGCAGATTTCCCGATGTCCATAAATAATGCAGGGACCGTTATTTGTTGGTTTGGTAATATACTACCGATTCACTAGTCGATTCTTGATATGCTACAAGATAGATACTGACGAGTTATTTCAATTCTCATGCATTTTTTAAAACGCAATTCTTTTTTTACCATTTAAATTTTAACATCTTGAGTTCTAAAAGTCTTACTATTGTCTTGTTGTACTTATATCATTACACAAAAAAGGCAAGTGCGGTATAAATACAGCAGTATGTCTGGCCTAAATTAAAATAAAATTAAACAAGTTAAGCTAAAGTCGTGTAACACATACTATGCAACTTCGTATGGTTTGGTAGGTGCAAATCTTCTGATTTCCTGCATGTTGTCCAGTAGTGCGTTACTTCCACTTGGATAACTTGGTTAATCTATTTGATTTCGAGGTTATCCTGCAGTTATAGGTCCATATTGGCTTTATTGACTGATACACTAATCTCCATAATTTTATGTCAAGCTGATACTATCTTCCTATTAACTGGTACAATGGGTTGATTTTTTGTCTAACATAAAATTTCCAACTTACCCTACCATGAAGATTAATACCGAGGTATTTAGGTGATTCTGTTTGAGGAATCAGACATCTGTCAAGTAATATAATTAGGTTTTTATCACTTCGTCACAACACCAAATTAATATGGACAGATTTGAAGCTATTAAGCTGTATTTCCTATCTTTAGTCAACTTCTACATCATATTAACTGCCACTTGTCCTATTTTGCAGCTTGGAAGTCATATATCTTTCTGCGTAATAACTGTATCATCGATAACTGTTCCAAGTATTGTTTCTGTTTTGTTGGGATACCAGCAGTGTTGAGTAGATACAGAAGTGTTTCCAAGACATTGCCCTGATATAACGATATATATATCCTTTCGACGAGATATAACTCTTGTAGTGGACAATAGTTCTGCAGTAGCAAATTGCTCATCTCATAGCTTAGTCGCAAATGCCATACCCATAATTTTGATTTCGCAAGCAGCAGCCAAATAGCTCTGTAATATCGGAGAATTATTTGAGCCACTTGCAATTTTATGAACCAACTTAATCTTTTATCTATTTGTATTTTTTGTTTTTAACGTTGAAAGATCAGTGTTGATTTGATAGGGATCAAATCATTGATCCATTACTGTACTTCACAATGAATGTACTGTATTCCAGTTAAGAAATGCTACATTAATTTGAACCAGTAGTGTTTAGCTTGCATAATACATTGGATGCGCTAGAATGCTTCTTACTCGATCTGCACCAGTTTATACTTTATGATTTATGGCATTCGTCAATGCAAAAGAAAACGACTTGTGTCTGTTACTAGCTATTGCCTATTTTTTGCAATTTGTACATTGGATGCGCTAGAATGCTTCTTACTCGATCTGCACCAGTTTATACTTTATGATTTATGACATTCGTCAATGCAAAAGAAAACGACTTGTGTCTGTTACTCGCTATTGCCTATTTTTTTTGCAATAATACTTTACTGGTTCATCTGATGATGATGAATATATTCAATAACAGTTCCATTCGGCTTTAGTAGCTAGTAACTACAGCAATAATTGACATAACATGGCAGTATTCCGCTTCGATATCGATATAAACGGTTGGTATTAGACAACTTTTTCACTTAGAATTTTTGTATATGGTCTATTTTTCATCGGCCACTCACAATATGATCTAGAAAACAATGCCTCATTTACCTGATAAGTAATGAAACTCCGATATTTAAAATGGCCGAAATTGCATTTTCAGTCAATTTCTACAGTACACATTTTTCTTCCAGTTGTGGAGACAGTTAATTCACCATATGAGCTCTTTAGAGGTAGCTTTGAGCTAGGTCATCGTTCAATAAGTCTGCTGTTCATTATCTTTAAACTTTTTAGTCCGGTAGGCTGTTTTTTGTTACTAACATTAAAATTACCACTCTAAATCGCCGAAACCAAAACTGACAATTGGAGTATGATGGAGCCACATTAGCATAATGACATATATAAATGCAAGAATGATTAGATTAGGCCGCTTAGCAGTAGCTCACATTGATACCTTGGAATTTCACGAACAAATATGGCCCAACACAATGTTATTGGTTACTGTCAAATCATTATTGAATATTGTTCAATAATGCAGATCTGAATAATAATAATAATCAAGTTGATTTTTTTAAATAATAAAAAAGGATACATTTTTAATTAAAGTTAAAAAAATATTACATTCATCAACAATACAATATGTGTAATATTAATTTAAAAAGTAACTTAAAATTAAAATATAATAGTTACTAACACGATTTTACGGACAACAGTGCTTATACTAAATAATATATTTCCAGTTTAATTAATATCAGGGTATAGTTGAAACATTGATAATTGTTAAATCAACTAGCATATATTTGGAATAAATTAATTTTAGTATTATCCATATACTTGATAAATTCAATTACCAGTACGTCTAACTTTTAATTATTAATTTTATTGTTAAACACATAGATTAGAAATGCATCCGGTAAAATATAAAATACTACTGGCAATCATTCACATATTTCATCAGCATTCAGCATTCTTTTCATAGGGGTTTATAAATTATTACTCGCAAATCTAACTAATTATTACTAAACGAATTTGATATCTGCATGTACCATTATCAAATTAAAAGGCATCGATGACAACGAAATAACCGATAAATAATATATTTATTTTCTTCAAAGAAATATACTATTTATACATCTAATATTAGGAAGAAGAAAACAATTTATCCCATTCAGAAGTTCGTTCTCATCAAAGCAAACGACATCCTAAAGATGCAGTGTTTCACGAATATTTTAAAATTATTACTATATTTGTATGTATTTCTTGACAAATTGAGCTATTAGGAAATGACAATGGATTGTTTAATGGAGGTTATTTTGATAGCATTCATTAGTAAACAGTTTAGGTGATGTCTACAGTTCATATTACATCGCAATTTTATAATTCCATAAAAGATATAATATAACCATATATCAACAAATATTTGTGAAGTATATTTATTTTAGCCGTCTTAGCGTTCTTAAAATAGAGCATCGTGATTTTTTCAGAATTCTGCCCTTCATTTGCAGTTTTAAATAAAAATATCAATATCTCGAGTCACACACGTCAATATTTATGCTGTTAGTTTTCAGTCTATCTAATACGTGTTCCCAATTTTATTATTTGTCAATTTCTTATTCTTCTAGACCTGTATGTGCATTATAGTAATTCTTTCTCACACTCCATATAAATTCAATTGGATTGAAGATGCAGTTGCAGTAAGGAAAATGTAATACTATGTGGCCATACTGCTCAGACATCTGATCTACTATATATGTTTTGTATGGCCTATTTCTAAATAGTAAATTGCATAAGACGCAATTAAACATTTCATTTATATTTACAGTGTAACAGTTTCAAATAGCTCGCTTTGTTTGCCACGTTAAAGTCTCTACAAAACTTAGTATACGTTTTCCAAGCCATTCATTAATTACGGCCTTGGTCGATCCTTTTTTTTGGGATATTTCCACCAGTGTGCTATGGTATGGTAGATTGTATTGGATTTAAAAATTATATAGTATTAAAAGCATTGTCTAAAATATCCATTAGGCTTCCTCATTTATCTTTACACCATTTGAATCTTATGATTCCCAACAGTATACGAAGGGATGTCTTACATTCCTTCAAAAACTACCAATATCATATACAGCTGCATATATAAGCACTGTTTTTATACTTTGATTATCTCGATCCTATTCGAAGTAACTGATTATAGAGACGCAATATTTTTCTGCCTCTATGTATTTAATGGCTTCAGCATTTCCAATTAGAATAATAATAAATATTATGTAGCGATTTCAAATATGTTAAAACAAACAATACACCAAAATAAGTTTTGCTATTTTTAACCTGTTGTTATCATTAATGTTTAAAAGAATTTTGTTTAACATTTGACAACTAGGCAATTTTTATAGCTCATTTGTACATGTTCCAACGCATCAGAGGACAACTAGAATAAACTAGAACTATTTTTTACTAGAACAAGATAAATACTATTTTAACTTAAAACTATTTACAATCTAGGATAGGCATAATATTCTACACTATGATGACGTATGTTCGCTGTTATTTAGAATAGACTGTAGATATTCACTAATTAAAATATAATGGGATAATTAAATGAATTGAATTGTTAACCCGAGAATATAATGAATATAAGAAGTTAAATATAAATATAAGTTATTTATAAAAATATTAAAGTTAAACATTCTTATTTTTATAATAATAAATTAAAATAAAATTTTTATTAAAAATTTGTCGTACCTAATAGTTTTTACGAAAATCATCTTTATGTTGCACTAGAACAGAAAGAAAAATATAGTTTCCTTCGACTTCAATACAATTTTCCATGGATTGTTCAATTTATGGGTAACTTGCAGATGCAGGTGCAACTGGGTTATCTTAATATTTTTTTTTACAAATTTTGTGCATCCAGCTCCATCAAACAATTGTTTGCTAGCTTGGAGGTAATACACTAGCAGACTTCTTTTTATGCCCTAAAATATCTTTGAAGTAATTCTGAACCAGAACTCGCTTTAGGGCTGAAGAGGTACATTTACCTTACTCTTTAACATCTTGTTTTTATTCAAAGTTATGCTGATTTGTCAGAATTATGATGATCACCAAAGTTACACCACTATGAAATAATGAAATTTTGTTTTTACGAAAGCATAAATATTAAAATGCTAAGCGAAATGATAGCATCACGTACCCAATATCTGGATATCATCGATAGGAAACTAATTTTAAGCTAATTGTGATTGAATGCTGTGCGATTGTTAATCAGAACTCGAAGAATGCAAAAATGGCAAAAATAACAATTTTTCTGAGAGTCGTATAAACGAGCCCTAACGAAAATTACACTTTAGCCAATTTCTTTCTACCTCTGCGTTTAAATCCAGAATTGCGAGGTAAATATTTGGCATTCGATCCCGAACACGACGTTTATTTCATCGAGGGAAAAAAAGGTACGATGGGGGTAGCCCCGGCACGGTGCCCTTCAGTAGCCAACCCCTAGAGGAATGTAAATGGAATTTTTAACTGGCAGTCGTGTTTATACACGTTCCATGATCAACAAGGGAGTTCAAGTTAGGTGTAATTTTATTAATGTTACGGTTATAACATGAGCATTAAAGATTAGGTTCGGAAATTTTCGAATGAAATGGAAAGGTCACCTTTCTAATTTTTTTCATTTCTGTTATGTTTGGTCATTTCTGTTATTTGTCCAATACATAATGTAATCATAACATATTGATTAAAAAGTCATCACCCAATCTCATTATCGATTTATTTGACAATAGATATTTTTTAACGAAACATATCAGGTTCCTGTGATGTTCTGATCAGTTATTTAGTCTTGATATTCGGGCTTGCAGTGTGCAATTTGCCGTTAGAAAATGGAACTGTCGCAGAAAACGCAAAAGATGGATCAAGGGCGTTTTTCAATTTCTGGAATCCATGACTCGGTAATGCTACACAGACTTTCCTTAATTACACAATGGTGCAACATGGAGGTAGAGAAGTTGGAATGAAGCGAATTAACGTATTATTTATGCTGGAGGTCCCCTTTATGAACATTTTGTGATTAAGTTTGTGAATTAAGAGACTAATGACATCCTCGTTTCTAGATGTATTTGGTTGTTTTTAACATTTTACAATTGATTTTAACAATACAACAATAACAATTAATTTTAACAATTTATTTTTCAATACTTGAAGTTCTCGAATCTTCGTGGGTTTAAAGAATCGAGACCATAGTTGCGAACCATACAGAAAAACGGAACGTAAAATATACAGTTATATAATGATTGTAATGAAGTAAACTGGTAGTTTACTTGATCAACACGTAAGATAGAACAGTGTCCTTGATACACCGTAACCAAGTCCAAGATATGTAACTTTTTGTAGCCTCTGAATGAACACTATTTCGATAATTAAACTGGTTTTACTAAGGGAACGTTTAAGGTCGGAAATTATAGCTTTGTTTCCTTGTAGTTTAGTTTACAGATTATAAAATTTTATATGTTCAGCTGCTCTGAACTGCTTTTAACTTGAGTCATATGTATTTGGGCGATTAAACGGTTAAAAAGAAGGATTTTAGGGATATCAGCCATATATTGAATAGCACCGAGGCAAGTGGGGAATCTTGTGGAACACCATACCGGATGGAGCTCCTACTCGAGAAAGATTCATCGACTTTGAGTAGGAATGATCGGTTTTCCAAATATTATTGTGTCAGATTTGAAAGATCACTAACAGTGTCATTACCAAAGTTTTTCAATGTAGAATATTAAATCATGATGTACAACATGAGGTTCTTTTCATGAAAATTGCGGTTTATTTCGCCCGTTAGCCTTTCGGATTGGCGGTTATTGTAACATTGGTGGTTGGATTAACGGATGTTTGGATGCAAAGTGCTCACCTTCTATGATGTTTTCCGTTTTCGCAGCTTCAATGGGAGCATAGAGAATTACTCCCTCTGCGATTTTGGTAGTGGACTCAGAAAACTGATTGGACGGTTGTTGGGTGGTGCTCATTTAACTGAATTTTTTGCAATAACAGTAATATGGACGTGTTTTCAGAGCAATGGAAATTTTTGCGGCTTGAAGATGGAATTTGTGGCGTTTATCAGCTCAGTGAGTTGTTTACTGAGTGATGTCTGTTTTGAAGTTGTCGGATGGTAATTTCATTGGGACCCGGTGCTATTCGAGAAGTGAGCTTCTGTATTATTATTCCTTGTATGTATTTTTATCGTAGTCATTTTGAAATTTCTACATGCGATATATTTTACCATAAATGCTATAATTTATCTTCAGAATTATTTTGAAACCCATATGAACGAGGATTTGATATATAACGGATTTTATCACACAAGGCTTGTACTACAGCATTATTACAAATTGATTCAATAACAAAAATACTGTTTTAGTTACGTACACATTTTATGGTAATTTGTCAACATTTGAAAGGTATTTATTGGGAAAATTAGTAAAGCACAATTATTTTACAACATTTTCTCATCTTTCTGACAACATGGCGCTATTCACTGAAAGATAAATATTGGTTTGGCAGCGATCCAATCACTGATTATCATCCAATTCATCAGAAGGCGCTATATAACTTACGTACGCAATGTGCGGCAGAACCTCTCATTCGAGTTGCAACATTGTATCCTTCACAACTCTTGGAACATTTAGCCGGGTATTGTCAAGTAAGTAGATGATTTTGAATCTGCTACTACGTTATGACTAATCTTTGTACAGCAATACAGTTTTAATTCGTTCAAATGACACAAGTCTTGAATTGTGTTAGGCTCATGTGTGGCCGAACATAAGCATTCAAGAGAATGACTGCATCTGTTAATCGCTATTGCTGGTCATTTTTGCAATAACACGTAGTTGAATTTATACAACTGTTATCTTTAAACATCGCTCTTAGCTGCTCGTTATTAATTACACCTTGTTGATCCCTTCATGAGCGTGGTAAGACTTCATGGTCATGGATATTTCGTTTAGTATCAGTATGAATGCTTTTCTTGGACTAATCAAGAAATAAATGGACAGAATTTTTTGCACTTATATTTTCTTAGATGGTGTGGGATCGGTTCTCGTCTTGAAATGCCTTATGTTCTAACTTTGTGGCGCTCTAAGCTGTTCTTTGATTGACATCAAAATCACTAATTTTGAATTCGAAGCTTCCAACTAGTTCTATTCTCTAAAAGTGGTCGACTAGAGATTTCTCTAAATTATATAACAAAACTAATGCATCACATAATATCGGACATGCAGTTTTGAACGTTCTATGTTTAACGTCTGTATACACAAAACATCTCAATAATACTGATGGAAAAACAATTATCATGCTGAAATGATTTGTTCAGGTTGTTTGACAATTGTTTGCATTGATACTTGGCGTTTAAAAATGCATTAAACCGTCTACTGCAATCAATTTAACACATTTTTTATAGAGCCTTATATTGTCTGTTACGCATTTATTTCTGTTATTCCGAATCATTTCAGTTCTCTCTAAAAGCTTTTGTCGAGCACTGTGTGCACACAAATATAATTATTTTTATAGAATATAACTACAACTGGTTCAGAAATGTGTTACTGATATTACTGAAATACTAATTTTATTGAGTGTCTTGAAACTTCAAACGAAACGAAAAATAAGAAACGAAAATTTTTCACACTGCATGTCATGTTGCTTTTATATTATCTCACATACCTTTATATACAAAGATATAGTTACGGTGAATAATATGGTATTTGAAGTTTAAAAATTACTAAATTATAAAATTATTGCAATAAAAATTATTATAATTACTTACCATATGTATACTACTATGATACAAATATGAAAAGATTTAAGTATCCTGGTGTTGAGTGAGAATACCATCCATTCAAAGATTCCTAGCTTTTTCATTTAGAGACCAACTTATATGATTCTATCACAGCCCACTTAATATAGTTTAATTATATGGGGATGTTGGATTTTTCCTAAACTTAAAAAGTCTTATAGTAGTAAAAGAGTGTAAAAGTAGTCAAATTTTGTATATAAAATTTGTATCTGTCATAAAAGAAACATTTGTATAAAATGAAGTAAATCAAAAAATGTTTGAAAAGCCATTCCAGCAATCGAATTATGTGACTATTTTGAAGACTATAAGAACCGTTGATAACAAAATAATCCATTTTCATTTAATTTTAAAAGGCTTGCCAAATTTTAAATCTTACTTAACAAAATTACATGAACAATAATGATTAGTTTCTAAGGTATTGTTCCTTTCTATTAAAAGTTTACAATCAATGTCTGTCATTTTGTTGGGCTAAGTGAGATAAAAAAAGTTAGATAAATGGTGGTTAGGAAACGAAAAGTGACATGTGTGTTTCTTAACGCTTCTGATGGTGTTTAATTTAATATAGGGAATTTTTAAATATTGTGCTTTTTTGTCTACTAAAATCTTAATAGTTCTCACTCTTCCATAGACAATCTTTTGAAAAATAAGTTGTATCCAGTTTTTGACAAAAGAGCTCCGTAAATTAAGAATTAGTTACGGTATTTATACAAATAAAATAAGAGTAATATCAGAGACTATTGGATCAATGTGCCTAACATAAACTCTAAAATAATTATTTTATATTGATGTTTTTAATAGTCGTTCTCATTTTCAAAATTGTTTCTTTTGAAGCACTCTGAAAAAAAATAGCGAATCCAGAAAATAAACTCATTCCCGGAAATGCTTTGGATTTCGCAGTAAATTCCCCTAAATAAATAGACACTCTTTGTACCTTTTCGGTCCTTTTTTTTTCAAACGGATTTATGTTATTTTTGTAGCTTTTTGGGAGTTGAAACCGGTCGTTAATATCCCTCTTTGAACTTCTGGACCCTTTGAGCTATGTTCCAGCCTGCCAAAATTACTTAAATATTAAATGGCATATTTGAAATATTTTATATCAGAATTAAATAATTATTATTTCAAGGTAATTAAGGACGTGTTAGTGATATTTTTCGTCCAATATGTTAGACAATAATAGGTCCAGTGCCCTAATTTACGTAATAACAATAAAAATAAATTGTTATAAAAATTAGTTATTTTGGAATTATATGGAAGATCCTAAAATGAAATATAATAAAGAAAAAAATAACGTGGTTAAGATTTATAACACGCATAAGCAACAGTTGTTGATATATAGCTCTTAAAAGTATTTTAATCGCGATGTTAAAATATAACGAATTTTTTAATTTCCTGTTGCTAGAACCGTAGCAGTTTTTAAATATAACATCCATCGATAGATATCCATCGTATTTAATAACGTCAAATATTGATAAAGTCAATTGCTTGAAGCGGCTCATAAAAAATAACTAAAAAAATGACCATAAAAGGCGAAAGACGTGCCCGCTGCTCATGCGTATTTATTCTAAACCTGCTTGACGGATTTCACAGCTGGCGTTGTTGTCTACGAGAGTTGAAGTTAATTTTATGTTCGTAAAAGTTTTTGCAGGTAATATAATTATTTAATGGAGAAAATTAGCAATAGACAATACGAAAATAAGTATACAAAATGTGAATTATTAGTAAAATATTCTAATTTTGTAGCACTTATTTTATAAATTGCTATAGAACAAGTGGATATTACAGTTAAATTATATGATTAAATAATAAATAATAAAAAAATTTAAAATATGATATTGGGTGATAAATGAAAAATTGTAATATTTGTACAGTTTATACCTATAACTGTCTAATTTTGCAGGTATTTCACAAGATTAATTAATAAAGAGAATTAAAATCTATTTTATGAAGGATCATGCTTAGAAAGTATGAAATAAACTCATAAGATAGTAGATAAATAATGCAGAAAAATTAAAATGATATATAGTATAACAAATTTTATTGCTGTTATTAATATAAGGACTAAACAATAACGTAATGTAAGTAAGATACAATCATACACAAAGGCAAAAACAATATAATTAAAAAAAAAACAAAAATTAGAATAAAAACCATTTATTTTGACATAGCATTTATATCTAACATTTTCCATAAAAGGAGACAATTATACACAAATATTAACTGGTGGCAGATTATTGGATTGTGTTTGCATCCTTGTTATATTTACAATGAACTCTTCTCCACACCACCTATGAGGTAGAGTTATAGGTTTTCATTAAAAAGAGTTAGAGGTTTTCATTAATTATCATATATTGCGCTTTCGGTAAAACAAATCTTTATACGTTTGGTTAGTGGAATGTATTGATGTGTTTTTCACCCTACGTTTTCTTATCTATTTGCATTTAAGATAATTGATCGATTGATTTCAAAACTTTATATATATTCTGTTGCCGGTGTTATTGTCCTTATTTGGTTCTTCTGCTAATCCTTGTGTATATTTTTGTTTGTAATATTCTTTTAACTTATTCATTTACTTGTGATTTACACACCCCTCCTAGAACACTTGCTTCATCATCTATAAAATAATGAGTGCCCCTTTTCTCCTCGTGCATACGTACTAAATGTACTTGCTTACATGCACAACATTATTTGTAGAATAATCTGGACAGCTACAAACATACGTTTGCACACAAATTTTACATACTCTATAATATAGTGTTTTATGACATATCACAAATTTTACTGACATTTAAAATGCATGGTTTATTCTGATATATTCATTAAAATTTGCCTGAATGCTGCAACGCTCACTTATTTTCGTATTGTCTGCTACTAATTTTCTCCATTAAATAATTATATTACCTCAAGAGACTTTTAGGGGCATAAAATTAACCAAAAAATGACTTCCTAAGCAACAGTGCGTAGCTGTGAAATCTTTTGAGCTAGTTGAGAGTAAATGCGCAAAAGCAGCGCTCAGAACTTTCTCCTTTAAATTCTCGATTAAAAACACATAGACGTTCAGTGGGTTGCCGAGAACTGCTTTTGCGCATCTATTATAAATCAGCATAACAGATTTTAGCACCACAGTAAATGTGACATGTGGCTAATAGAATGTGTGTGAAATAAAAAATAAATTTAGGGGTTTGTGATTTATTTATTATTACATTCGGTTTATGTAAGTGTCCGATATAGTGCGTAATAAATTACACAGAAATATTTAAATAATATATCGTATAGCAAATGTTATTACAATAAACCGACGAAAATTAAAAACAAAACGTAATCCAAGTAAAACACAATTGAGTTATAAATATTTTATACTATATTTAAATTATCTTGTTTGTTAGAAGTGAGCGATATAAATATATAGTTATATATATATATCAAGTAATTTATTAATTAACAATATAATTAACCTATGTAAATAACAATGTAATAATATTACAACTAATATTAGAATTAATATAGTTTGACATAATAGCATATAATCTAATAAATCACAGAAAACAACTATACTTAAATATTGGAATTTTTGACGGATTGAATTCAAAACTTCTCATATACAGTCTATTCTTTTACAGTTCTCCTTATTTAATTTTTTCATTCCTGTGTACATTGTTCTTGTAATATCTTCTAATTTATTCCTTATCTTATGTTTTAATTAGTAGGTTCTCTTTTTGTCATTATTATATTTACTATAATCTTCAAACTATTTCTGGTTTCATATTATTTAACCTAAATATCCCCTTGTAACATTTTATACGTATTTTCGTATTATTTGCTGCTAATTTTCTCTATTATATAATAAATAATTATATTACCTCAACTAATTTACCCAAAAACAATGTAAACATAGAAGTAATCTTAAATAAATCCTAACCAATAGTGAAATTTGTCAGGCCAGTTTAGAATACATGCGCACGAGCAGTTCTGCTCTTCTTAGCTGTTCTCTTTAGTGGTGTTTATAGTACAAAATATGCGAAATATGTTTCGAACCACAAGAACTAGTATTACCGATATTAGACACTTGTAATTATTGTACCGCATCCATTTTGTATCGCTGTATCTACGCTAAGGAAAATGGGTACACTTTCCTAAGATATTTAATTTCATAATACTTATAGACATGCTCTATTTTGGCAATTTTTACGATTTTCTGTGAGCTGGCTTACAATTACAATAAATTGCTGATATCCCAACGTTAGTGTCATTAGCACAATTTACGGTTGTATCTCGTAAATTCCTCTTGAGAATACCAATGTGTCAAATCTACAACCAATCTATGCCAAAACATTGTTGAGCATCGTATGATCAATAATTTTTGTTAGTAATCTTTTTCTAACAGCGGTAAATGTGGTGCGATAAAAATAGGAAAAGTGGAAAAAAATGGTTGAAAATATTTTGATTAACATATATTACACCAATACTTCCCAGTGTCCTATTAAGTTGAAAAAATAATCAGAATATATGCAAGCACCTAACAAAACATTCAATTGCCGAAAATTATTAAAACTATAAGCGTCGAGCGCTTACTAATAAGTGTATTTTTTAAATAGATATTCTGCTCCGTTTTTTATTGGTGGCTAGGGTGTTCTTTGTGATATCGATTTAATTTTATTTTCTTATTGGAACATTTTCTCAGATTTCAACTTTACCTCATTTACCTCGACTTTCTACATTGCACTGAAATAGTAATAAAGTTAAATTTTCACAAATGTTGTTTTGCTAACTAGCAATTAAGAGCTCCACAGATTGTTGAAAATTGCATTAACTTAAGAGTGTTGACGCGAATAATATTACAGAGAATTAAGCAAATCTAACTTATTTTATATATTACATATTATTAGCTTCATATATAACTAAAAATTAATTCTGTCCTTGTAATTGTTTCAGTAATTTCAATATAAAACTGCTTAAAATGGCCTATTTAATTAATAAACTATTTGATTAAAAGTAAATGTTATAAAATTCTGAAACTCTAACTCCAATAAAAAATGTTATCCAGAAAATTGTTTCAAATAAATGGATACCTTCAGTGGCCTTTTCTACGGTTCTGTTTTTTGCTTCAATATTTATGGGCTAAGTGCTATTGGGATTTGGGTCTTTTACGGTTCTTTAATTTTCCTTCGGTCTTTTAAAGGTTTTTCACATGTCCGTATTTTATTACCGAGAGCTATTCAGGAATAAAAATATATTCATTGATTTTATTTTTATTTTTTAAAATAATTTTTTGCCTACAACTGACAGGAGAAATATAATGATAGTAACTGATCCCCACCCGCTTCGCTGAGGAAGAGAAATAAGTGTATTGTAATATTGTAAGTCTCCTTTTACCAACTATGGGTTTATCTGGACTGGACATAAAGTTTAACGTGGGCTCCGAACCACGGTCCTCAGCATTAAGCCTACCGACTGGCGAGTGACCAACTTTAGAAATCATCCCAGAAGACATCCGGCCTTACCCAGCCTGGTTACTGGCGTGACTGGGATCATTTTCCTTATCGGACTTTCCACTCTTGGCTAGAACATTCACAAATTTTAAACAATCACAAACATAAATCTACGACCATGCCCCATCAGGATTCAAACCCGCGGTTATCGCAACAGTAGGAGGACCGTCCCATCGCTTTTACCACTGCGCCACCAAGACGGCAAATTTAAAATTTGAATATACTGATTGTGTACAGTACGGTGTACCCATGCTGATACTTGGCTGGGCGTTAAAGTATATTGGAATAGTATTTTATTATTCAAAATTCATCAATTTAGTGCTACGTCAGCGTATCTGACTTCGTGACGTTATCAGACTTATCAGACTAACATGTATCAGATATTAACTATTTTTCCAACAATTTATATGGACAGTCCAGGATGACTTTTACGATATTTTCTAACCACTTTGTTATGCTGTTCTGGCTGATCATGGGTATATAACATAACAGCGTCTTCATCAATATGACCTTGATTTTATATTCAATTAACTGGTTTAAATTTTCTATTCTTAACTATACTTATAAATATCTTTGTTTTTTTTTCCTGCTTTTGATTGAATGTAATAACCTTCTTCTACTCGTCAATAAATTACGGTTAAATATTAACTAAAGAACACTTTAATACTGATTGCTGAAAAAATGTTTTTTTTTTAAATTTTGCTTTGCATACTTATAATTACTAATAATTACCTTCAATATTTATGACAGATATATTTAATATATAAAATGATGAATACGTACTATGTTTAAACATTTCATCGAAGTAACAACGTTCCTTTTCATACCGTATGCCAGAAAGTATTCGAGTCTAACAGTAATATCGGTTTTAATTATTCGAGACAAACAAAGCAAAGCCTTCAATACGTCATTATGTTACAACAGTGAGAGAATAGAAAATAAATACGGAGGATATTATAAAGGAATAAACTGGTAATTAGCTAGTGTGTACTCAACATTCATTTTTAAAAAATGAAGTGCTTTAAATTAAATTTTATTTCTATGAATAATATATCCTTTGAGGCATCCACGATTAACCCATTTTTTATTCCTTTCATAAGATGTAAAGAGCTGCTCAGACAACTCACGACACATATGTCGAAACAACTAGTAATCATAACGAGCAAGGCCTGGATAATATGGAGTTTGGGATAGCAATTCTCATTTTAATATTTCCAAATAAAACATTAATTGCTAATATTTCCGCCGTTTCTTGCATAGTGCTAGGCTTTAAGGCATCAATTTTAGTCGATAGCTATCCCCGTTGATAGTTTTATTATGTTTTAGTACCTCATAGTATACCATACAAAGCTTATCCCACCAAATTCAGAGCACTAGCTTGAAGCCATGGATGTTCATAAAGTAATGCTTTCAAATTTAAATCTTTAGATTTGCTTGGCTGCTCAGAATGTCCTTCGGCCTGGACGTCAAAATCAGCACTTTTAATATGTCGGAACCAGTATTCACATGATGAAATCAATTAAGCATGGTTGCCAGGGTTTCACACAGGATTTTATGAGCTTCAGCCATTTTTTACATCAAATTGAAGTAAAAAAGTAAAATTTCTCGCAAGTGCTCTTTTCTCGGTAGAAATTTAAAAGTTTTCAACGCACTGAAAACATGTTTGATCATATTTTGACAGAATGATTCATACTGATAAATGAAACCTGTCAGAGTGGCTTCAACATGAAGTTGGTTACAAATGTACCCGATCTGATTTAATACACACTAACTTTTTAATACACTCTAATACAACATGATCTATTGTAAATATAAAATTATTTTATGTAATATATATGCATATTTCAATAAATGCATATATAGAAAAGCTATTAAGTTATTATTTATCACATAACAAACAGTTTTGTGCTAAATGTTTGTTATTATTTAACAACAAACATTTAACACAAAACACACAACATAACAAAAATATTTTAAAAGCAACATGGTATATTTAAACGCTTTCAAGAAGGAAAACAACTGTATTTTTCAAAGAACACAAAGCCAAAAAAAAGAAACAAATGAATCCCGTTTTGAGAACCCTCATACAATAAGCACAAACAACAAAGCAAATGCGGATCTGGGACGTTGTTACACGTGGCCCCTTTAACTTCCCTTGCAACAAAAAGTTTTATTAAACAAATTAAAGTTTAAGTAGTTCCGTTGGGTCGGCAAAAAAGGACATTTCCTAGCAAGTTAATGGACTGATGTATTTTTTTTAGCCGGACAAGCGATTATGGGAGAACCTTTCTGAAATAGACGTTACCGTTAACTGACGAAAGTAAACGTCTTTTTATAGAGTGTTTATCTGACCAGTCACTATAATTATACCTTTAAGCGTATTTGTATAGACATACTAGCGACCCGCCCCGGCTTCGCACGGATGCAATGCTGATACTAAATTAAATACAGTACAGAAAAAATATGAACGTTGTATATAAAAACATAGCGGCCCGCTCCGACTTTGCACGGGCATAAAATATACATGCCTATGTCACTCAATGAAAACATGATTAAAATCGATCCAGTATTTTTGGTTCATTCATTACTGCCCTTGGCCTGCACGCATTAAATTTGGAGTAAAACAATTCCTCTTCCCCTATACTTACTATAAAGATTTCTTGCTATCTTTGGAATATCTAAATTCATACAATTTTTATTACATTACACATTTTTAAACGCAAAGTTTAAATTTGTAATATCTCCGAAAATATTTGTTTAATTTACATGCTGTAAGGAACCATATTGATCTATATTAATTGCACACTGTATTTAAGGTACTTAATTCGATAAGGATTAATGCCGTATTGCTTAAAATAGCTTCGTAAATAAGCCATTTTCTCATGTAAAAAGTAAACAATAAAAATGGTTAATGTGGGTTATCCCTAAAAAATAAACATATACCATCGCGGACTTTTTTGTAGACCTTTTTATGATGTACAATACTGTAGTACATTAATTTGGTCTAACTCGTAGGGTTAGGCAGCGTTTTTGCTAATTGCTAAATAAGCCTAAAAAAATAGGTTAATTTACGACATCACGTTAGAAACCTCTAAAATTAGCAATGTTGCCTTAGTATATTATGCATGTATTATACATATAAACCTTCCTCTTGAATCACTCTATCTATTGAAAAAAACCGCATCAAAATCCGTTGCGTAGTTTTAAAGATTTAAGCGCACATAGGGATATAGGGACAGAAAAGGCGACTTTGTTTTATACTATGTAGTGATAATAACGTTTTTTATAACAACAATAGGTTTCGACAAAAGAATAGCGGTAATTGATCCTTGACACTTGACAGGGCAAAAGTATGCTTAAAGGAGTTATCTAGGTTTGTTTTGATTATTTTAAGTACAACACAACTCGGTATTTGCTGGGCTAAACTGTAATGAACATTACAGACACCCGTAAAGAAAATAATTTGGTATAATATTGTATTATGATTTCAGTTCAGGATTTCAATATTTAACTCGCTATCAGTTGTTAGTTATCATACTTCTGTAGATTTCTGACAACACAGTTTACTGGCCAAAACTAAACTAAAAAATCCTATATAAAAGGTACATATGTAAATGTTAATAGGCTAAATTAAAAATAGTTAGGAACATAATTGAGATTCCAAATTAATTGCTCCTGGCAAATATAACCAAATGTTCTAAAGCGCCTTTTCCTTGCTTTTTTACTTCTTTAAAGCCATCAATTTATTAGAATTATTATTGTTGTTTTCTTATATTGTAAAAAGAAGGAAATCTTTAGGAAATCGATGCCTTCACAAAAACACTTTAAACTATACTGAAAACTTTATACTTTATACTGAAAAAGTCATAAACCTTTAAAATTAAACACTAAAATCATCTTGAACCTTTAAAATTAAATGCTGGAAATTCAACTATTCACAACAACTATTACTTTTTTGAGAAACAAACCAAAAATATGGGTTAAAAAATTACCGCCTTGAACCTTTAAAATTAAGTGCTAAAAATTTAATCCGAAATATTTATTATATATCATATTTTTATATATTTTATTATTATTTTTATAGATTTTAAAAAATATCCAAGAGTATCGATACTTTTTCGGCATATCTACCGAGAGATTATTCTCTCTCCTATGTAGATCAAGTAAACGTATCAAGTAAAGGTATGTTCCGTTTATAAATAAACGGAACATATCATGGTTCGGAAGTAAAGTAGTAAATCCAGTAGTAAACTTCATTTGAAGCCCTTTTATTTGTTCGTATTGTTAGCACCAGGGATTACGGACTGACGCTAAATTCAATTTACCCTGATTGGTCACAACTGATTATTTCATCTAGGCTTGAGTGTAAATAATAAAGCACTCTATACTTAGTACTATTTTATTAATAACTATTTACACTGAAGTGAATCAAGGTGATGGTTTTTCCAGGTCTTCTCAACTCGACCTCTTAATCGAAATAATCATATAATGTTCTCTAGCTGCATCGTGACGTGGCGAATATACAACCCCACAATGAGAGAATATTATATTTTCCAAAGACCTTTCCCCATTAATGGATTTACAAATAATACCCAGTTAGTCCTCATTAGCCCTAGAAAGTATTTTCCGTGAATTAATTAAGATTTGCAGTACGGACCTGTAGTAAAACCTTCCCAAAATGGAGTATGTTTTATAACATAAATAAAGAGATAGAGAGAGAAAGAGACAGTTTACGAAAACACATATTTTTGACTTGACTTTGCTTATTCTTTTCGATAAATTAGTGGCTCGAAGGGAATTCCGGGAGTCGTCAGTTTGATTGTCTGGCTTTGGCTATGCTTTAATCTATTATTCGAGAATCTTCAGCTGGAGGACCTGCAATGGTCCGGTTTAATTTTTCGAGAAAACTTAACTCTATAATTCGTACTTAAATTCCGCGAACGTATTATATGTATTCACATTTCATGCTTCAGAGAGACCATATCTTCAAATGTTGGCCATTTTTTTATTAAATTTTTTTTTATGTTTAAGTGTCGTATTTAATTTAATTTAATAAATTATTTAAAGCGGTTAATTTACATTTTTTAAATTAATTATTGTATTCTTTCTGCTCCTGAGTGTTGGTCGATGTTATGATTATGTCTAAATCAACAGGAAGAGATAAGATAACATATTAAGGATTTCAAGTATAAAACAAGTTGTTATTTTACATTATCTATGTTTTTATACAAAATTTAACACGATTATTTTCAGAGAAAATCTATTGAATAATTATATTAATTTTTCATTTTCCAGTTATCTTTTTTTAATACATCCCATGCGTGAAAATATATCCCTAGAGCGAATCAGATATACATATACTATACGTATCTGTTTAAATATATTGCGTTAATTCCGTTGGGTCCAATCACAAAAGTTACTGAACTGTCTCAAATTAGTAGCAACAAAATGTTAACACGTCGGGGGTTTTATCGACAGTAAAATTACTATGTATTAGTCCTCTCTTAAGCTCTAAACATATTCAACTAAATATAAATAAAAGCATACCGTGTTACTCGCTGTATAATAAACGTTGATTTACTAATGCATAATAAATATGTTGTTGAAATTCGAGAGCCGTGATATGATTGGCAGCACATTTCTTCAACCAAACGGATTCAACCAATTAATATGTATAAGAATTATCTGCAAGACTTAATAAACACACATGAAACAAACATGAAGCACGGAACATGTTAATCGTCAGTAAGCGGACACGTCTTTTTGTAATAATTTGTAAATAATGTAGCATTACAATTAAAAAAGTTTTAAAGTAGTATCATTTGTTACAAGTTTTAAAAAAGTATCACTGTTATTTATATCTAAGCAATCCTTGGACAATCTAGAAAGTTTACCGATAAGAGCTTGTAGCTTAAATAGAAGTAATACAAGCAGCTATAAGTATATGCATTAAATGAGAAGAAACATTAGAACTTTGCAGATGAGTATCAAAGCTAATACCATATGCAATCCCAAATTACAAAATAAGGTTTCCATATAAAATATCTTACTTATTTTCACTAACGTCTACACTAGCTCTATTATCTGCTTTTGCACTAATATTTCACTATACCGGCTCAAAATCAAAATTCTATTATCCTGTTCCAAGTTCCTTTTTTTATTTGAAATTTTCCCACAGTTCTGATACATTAAATTATAGTTCGACAAATATTTGGAAGATGAGAAAATACAGAATTTAATTACAGATACCGGAAAATATTTATTATTAATAATATTTACTAAAATAGGAATCAAATACATTATGTAATATAATATTATAAGTTATATATCAAAAAGGTTATTAAAAACTTACATAAGACAAATTACTTAACACTATAGACAAAAATACATAATTGTCTTCAAGACTGAAGACATTTAGTTAACAAGCAGAGATTGAATCCATCCCTTTCAAAGAAAAAGGGACAATGGAAAGGAAGTTTTCGGACAGTTAAAGATCCTCCATCCCCCGAACTTCGAACAATGGACTAAAGCATATTGGGAGACGTACGGCCAAAATGGCCACAGTTCAAAGGGCCACAAAAGGTACCTATTTATCGAGACCAATTCACAGAAACAATTTAACAAATTTACGTCGTTGTTTGGTTTTCTGGATTTAAGGTACATTTTACATTATAGATGGTATCAATTTCATAATATTTTAAATATTTTATAACATTATTCTTAATTCGTAAATACTAGTTAGAAATGTTGGATTTCTATATTGTATTTTGGATTTTCCAAAATATCCATTGAAACAAGTAATAGGCAAATGGGGTAACCTGTCGCTCAACATGAAATTAATCTTCATCATGTTGAAAACTAATATACTAACTTCAGTTTAATGAATTGTTATCGGTTCTGTGCAATGTGTTGATTCTATCAGAGAACTTCTCTAGCTCTAGCGATTCAGTAACTTTTCGGATGTACAATATGCCTTTTCAGGTCTGTCGAATACAGCTCATATGACATACAAAGCCTATACTTTGCAGTTATTTCAATAGCTTTCAACATTTGCATTTACTAATCTTCCCAGGTGAGGTTCCGTTGGAGATTAGCATTGATGAACAATTGAATGGCTAGGTAGGACCGGATGTCTGGAATTATTGATTCCAAGTCGGTCACTGGCCAGTTGGCAGGCTTAATACCGAGGACTATGCCTCGGATCCCACGTTAAGTGTAGGTCTAGTCCAGATAAACCCTAGTTTGTAGAAAGAAGACTTTAAAATATAACAAAACGTTACATAACATGACTGATACGGTCTTGCATATTCGCAATAAAAACGGATTGTGGAATATGATGAATCTGGCTAAAATGTGTAGGCTTAGATGTTTCGTTTATATTAGAATATATTTTAGTTGGTAATTTTGTTTAATTCTCGGCGTTCATTTAACAGTTTTTCAAAACTAAAACAATCTTTTAATATAAAACGCAAGTTTTGTGGACCCTACATATTTCATAACTTCGACATTTAATAATGGTATTTAGCTCTGACAAATTTACTTCAATTATACAAATAGAAAGATTATATATTTATAGAAAAAGTAAACAAATGCAGGAATTACGTTGAATGTATACAACATGATGAGAATGATGTTTATAATTGGTCTGTGTATTTTGTATAATATTAAGGGTTTCATCAAAAAATAATAATTTAAAAAGGGAAAGCTTTTAGAGAACCATTAACTTTAATGAACAATTTTGTCATTTGACTTACTTTCGACATAAAGAACAAAATATCTGCAATTAATTATTAAAAATATTATGCAGGAAATGCAGGAATTACGTTGAATGTATACAACATGATGAGATGTTTATAATCGGTCTGTGTATTTTGTATAATATTAAGGGTTTCATCAAAAAAGATCTTTAATCATTTAAAAAGGGAAAGCTTTTAGAGAACCATTAACTTTAATGAACAATTTTGTCATTTGGGTTAATTATATAAAAACCTTTGCCATTATATTTTAATCAATCTATTATGGTTTTATTTTGTTGATAAATCAATTTAAACACGAGTTTCTCATTTTCTTTCATCATGGAATTTACTTTAATAATTGTATGTACTTAACATTATTGGCACAAGCAGGTCTCATTTAATGGTAAAGAAGAATTTAGAAAATGTAAACCTTTCGCTACTTTTTAGTTTTATTTACTTTAGATATTTCTTTTGGTTAAATTTCGTGTTTCCAGAAGTAACGTTGGCACTAATTTAATTAATTTTTTTATTTAATTTTCAACTAGGGGTTTAAGAGAAAGAGACTTTTACAAACTCGAGTTCCATAGCGTTCCTTTCTCGAGTCAGTCCTGTTTAATATCTAGATGTAAAGCTGAAATAGTAAAATCCAGGTTTGGTAAGGAAGACGCTACCTTCTTTTTATGTTCTGGATATGCCTCAAATTCCAGGAAAGTCAAGAGTCAAGGAAAGTTAAGGAAATTTTATTGTAAAATGGCTCAAATTTTGAAAACTATAACTTAGTCGACAAGAAAACTAATGTTCTATCGTAAAGGATCCCTTTCTACAATCAATTTACTGTATGAAGAACTTCCCCGTCCACAGTTATACAAAGTTACATACCTCGGACTTCATTTCTGCTGCAGTTAAAGATAAATCAGATCCACCAAGCCACAGCCGAAGAGTTACAGCGTATCGAGAGTTAATTTCAGTCGCCTATATAGATTAAGAAAATAACAAGTCTTAAAAATTAAAATACTTGCATAATAACAAGAAAAGAAACGTTCCAAAATAAGATTTTGGGGATATTTCTGAGTATCCAATTGTTTACCAAGTATAAACAAACACACGTCGAGCACCAGAGATGCCACTATTGTCTGAATTCACAATCACAATCACCGAAATCAACCCATCAAGCAACCAAATAATAACTTAATTTAACCTATTCCTGCTTTGCTACTCTAATATCATACTACATATTTGCAGCAGTATTATCCATTGGTATTTAAATAACATTTTCATACCTATTCCAAATTATCTTGTTCAGAAATTAATAAACGCCCTTAACCCTTAAAATAATCCCTAACTAACTGGTAAATTACATAATAAAATCCGAATAACACGACTCGCCTAAAATGCTTCAGGATTGGAACAGGAAAAGAGTACTATTGGATAAAATACAATACAAGAGTTTATGTAACTTGCAATATATAAGAATAATTACCCTGTTTGTGTGTGTTTTTATATAATTTTTAGATTGTTACATTGTTTCGGTACAGGTTTTTTGCCGGTATGAAATCGAGATATATTATATTTTCATAACTCCTTCAATATTTATCTTTTTCTTCTCCAAATAAACAAATTCTTTTTTAAGGCTCAAAAGCATATAACATATCCTTAGTCTTAAGCATTTTTTCTACATCGTAATCCTTTTTAGTCTTCCACATATAGTAGTGAATATAATGCATATATAATGAACCAGTATTTCTATACCTTTTAACATGTTTTCCAATCTGCATACTTTATTTCGCTAGATGGTGTTTAGCCAGTTGAGCCAACGGTATATTTTCCAAATCATTATCAGCATCGTCAATAATTATTTATAAACATGATATTTTCTAACCCAGCTTGTAATAATATTTATTTTAATTGTATCTATATTACATTTTTTTAAAATGTGATGACTGAAGTGAACACATTTGAAGTACATTTTATTTTTTTTGAACTAGATGCGCATTTTCGATATTCTTGGAAGGTACGAATACGATTTCTTGTTATAACTTAATGATCTGTATATCTGATGGAGCTCATACAAACGGAAAATGTTATTGTAAGCAATACTTCTTTACACCTAACCGCTGTTGCTTGTATATTTTTCTCGACCTGCATCTCTTTTGTAGTCATTATTTGCCACACCCAATATGAATTTGATTGGATTAAATATGTAGTGACAGGGAGAGGACATAATACTCTGTGGGCATATTGTTCCGCCATGTGTTCATATGAGATAATAAAATTAATATAATTAGCTATATGACATGATATAATTTGTATCTTTTCCTGAGGCCTATTTTTAAAAACAAATTACATAAAAGGCAATTTTAACATTTTATTTATACTTTCCAAATAAGAATTTAAAATAATTCTATAATATAATAATTTATGTTTTGCAAGCCATTCCTTAACCTGTAAGTCTTTGTCGGATATTTTCCACAAATGTTTTATGATATAGTGCATTCTCCATAACAATAACTGATATTTCCTCCATGTTCATTACCAACTGATTTTCACAACAAAGCAAAAACATGTCATGGTTGGAGGAAAACAAGGTCCTACTTTCGACATAAAGAACAAAATATCTGCAATTAATTATTAAAAATATTATGACTAACAAAACCTAATAAAATGTTATTCTAAATGACACCTTTTTAATCAATATTTGTTGTATTTACGCTATTTCTATTATCGTCTTACCATGACCCAATTTGACCCAAAATATTCCTTAATATTTTATAAGCTTTTAAAAGTAGTTGTCTTTTAAAAACAATTTCAAGAAATTCCATTATATTTATATTTCGAAAATATTAATTTTTTATGCATTTCGTAAATTTGTTCTCGAATAGAGCCAACATCAAAGTGATCTAAAACCCTCACCTCATTCGTATATGGACGCTTTCTTTTCGCTGAATCAAATACTATAAAGTTTAGAAAAATAATTAAATACTGAATATAGTAAATACATGTTTCAATTTTGATTTCGAAACCTCATTTTCTTCTTTATATTGCAAAATACAAAAAATGCACAACTTTGACCTTTACAATCCTATTTATTTTGTCTTCCCCCAGAATGAACAACATCTAATTATTGTGTTTCTTATTCATTGTTTATACTCAGTAAGTTGTGCACAATTAATCATTTGTAAAAGGATCTTCATTTTCTGACAATATCTGAATGACAATTTTCGTTATATTTGGTTATATACATACTTTTACAAGAAATAAAAAACTCTAATAATAGTTTCCCATACAAATGAATTAGGATAAATATACCTGATAAGGTTAAATAAACTTTATATAATATAATATAATAACATTTTAATAAAAATATATATTTGATATATTTTATATATTTATATATTTTTACTTCCTTTTTAAAGAGCCTAATGTGGGTTGAGCAACTGTTAATTTCCATATTCAACTTACAGCCATGTATTTCAGTTCAATTATGGATGTAAATTTTAATGAAAGACTTACTATTATTAATTGCAATTAGGAATTGCATCTTGGCAAATAATAAACCTTCCCGTTCGAATAATGTATGCAGGAGATCAAATCAGGTTTCCTGAGATTTATCATTATTTACTTTTCAAACCCATTTCTGTGATAGACCCGAATGTTTTGACAAAATTTTTAATTTTATTTGAACTTTCATCTCCTGGAAAATAACATCCATATTATGATTTTGTATTTGAAGAAATAATATTTACCTTAAATGCTAAAAAAATAGCCTCACAACAACAAATTTCCCTATAAGTATACACAAAAATAAAAAACAAACATAACTTATCACAAACATGTCACATAATTTGAAATCGAATGAAAGAAAAGATCTGTAAATCTGTAAGAGGTATCTGTAATATTTTTACCTCCAGTCCTCTAGTTATTCGGACGCGGAAAACATGATCCCAGGTTCTCGTTTAACCCTCTCACTCATTTAAGTTCCCTTCTTTAGTTATATGTTTTGCGAACAATGTCAGACTCCTATTTTTGACATTGACCAAACCAAACCCAACAAAACTATTGCGATCTGCATTTGTCTTAATCATCGCATCTGAAAAAGTTCAAGTATCCATATCAGTTAGACTGTAACAGGTTCCATGTCTCGTAGCCATAGCAATTGGCAAGGCGCATTTTCAGTGTACATTGTATTGCCTTTTTACACTCACTATCTCAGATAATAGCTACCGCTTTGTCAATTTGGCTTATTACTTCGGCGATAGATGGCACTTTTTCCTTCTGTATGTAGCGACCGCTACAACCCTTTAGGCCACCACGTATTCGCCTACATCAAGTTCAAAGGTTTGCAATTCATGTGGATTGGTACCATGTGATTCCCGGCTATAAAAGAGCACCACGACGGTGGTTTTTTCTTTTCTCTACCCCCCCCTGTAACAGTATCGCTACCACAGCGCTACCGTACTTCCTTTACCTAACCTAATATCCTGCCCATTCTCCCGTCCACCATATGTATCACTCAATATCAAAATAAACAAGTTGTTCTTCATACGTTTTCCAAGTTATCTCGTTAAGAAATTAATAAAAGCCTTTGACCCATAAAATAATCCCGAACGAACTGGTAAATTACATAGTAAAATCCAAATAACAGGACTCACCTACTCACGACGACGCCTCGCTCTCTTTTCTTTTCTCTACCCCCTGTAACGGTACAACTTCCACAGCGCTACCGTAATTCCTTTACCTAGCCTAACACCCTGCTCATTCTCCCATCCACCATATGTATCACTCAATATCGAAATAAACAAATTGTTATTCAACCAGTGTTCTCAGTTCCCGTGCGAATTCCTTTCACAAAATAGTAGTGAGTGTTCGGACAAACAATCTCATCGACAGTCACGCATTCCGACCGACCAGACGAAAATTCCTACATATATTTTCTGTGAGTACTTGAAATGCTTCACTTGCTACATCTGGACCTCGTTGAGAATTACAATAGCATGCGATCCGTCAATTTCCAGGACTTTGGTATTTTTACTTATTAATTTTTAAGCCATATGGTTATGCGATGCGAACTATATCATGAAAATATAAAAATGGCTCAACATCCCTATTAACGAATATAGCGCATTCATCATCGAATATCAGATCCGTCAAACAGTTTGTAGCATCATTTTGAACACCGTGTCTATTTTTTAAAGCTATTTTAATCAATTTTAAACTTGAGTTCAAAACAAATTTACGAACTGCTATAGGTAATACATTTAACATCGTGACGACATGAGTTCGCGGCTATTCTTAGTAAACTGTCGAAGTTACTTATTGCAAAAATTTTCTCCAGTTTTTTAATAGACCGCTTAAATTTAACTATCGAACCAAATTCAAAACCGCCGATTAGAAAATGACTCAACACCAGTACGTCAAAATAGGTCAGATCGGCCTAAAACATCGCTATTGTCAGAGTAATTGTAGACAACTGACTCTGGACCTTAAAGCCATTGCCAATAGACAACGCTGTTTTTTCCTGGTTAGCTTTGGGATGTTTTAAAGGTCGCTTTTGGACAAAAAACCATTTATTTGGCGAGGTCCATTTTTTACTTAATATCATGTCAGCAAGCATACAAGAAATTACGTCATCATTATCTTACAATAAGTGACGCCAAACTACACAAGATCCTTGGTCCGCAAAAATGCTTTATGCTGTGGATTTAAGGCCACCGCCTTCATTCATCTGCAGTTTTTTGAAAGCAATGTTAATGAAACCATCATCATGAATGGTGAGAGAAATAGGACTAGGTGCCACACAGCGGAAGCCACGTTAGATGTTCTTCATAAAAGATGGTTATTTCTTGCAGAGGTCACGTGAATAACAAATACTCCGCTATATGGAACTTCTATTAAAAAAGTAATTTTTGCTAATTTTTTAGATCGGAAAAAAACATTTCTGTATATGGTTTTATTTAGTTACTACCATTTAATAAATTAATGATTTTAAGAATATATGAAATAGCCTGTTATTTTATCACTTTACACACCATTTTGCTTTTCCGTCAGCCATTTGAAATTCGTTCACCTCTAAACAAAGTATGAATGTCTGAATTAAATTGTCTCCTCTTACCGTAACTCCTTTTGCTTTAAAAAACGCTACCCTTTCCGCATAATAAACTGGCTCTATAAAATGCTCTTACTGTCCCTCTAAATTCCCTTAAATAAATAGCGACCCTCCGTGGCCATTTAAACGGACAGTGTTTCGAATGTCCGCTTTGTAACGCGCTGTAACGTATCGTTCCCAAATGGCTCATTTTAGAATCTTTAAATGTGAATTAGCCACTATTTACCTCTAGATAGTATCATATCGCTAATAAATTGAGTAATTTTACCGAGCTATAAAACATTGCACGTTGCGCTATTTTTATTATGTGGCATAAAATATAAATATCACTTATTTTGATTGTATCTATCTTTTTTATTTGGTTATTAGTTTTTTTTATGCGTTTACAGAAATAAAACAGAAATATAAAAATGTATTTACAGTTTTGAAAATTCTTATTGTTCGGTATAGTTTCCCATAATTACGGTTACCCATAATTTCAACGATCTTCCAATTTATATATCCCACCACTATAGGGGTAAAGAAGCTCTGTAAATATTTTTTTGAGTGGCGGAGGGAGAACAGGGGAAGAACTAGAGCTAAATCTCGCGAATAAGCTTGATTTTGGGGCAGTTCGATTATACGTGTTTTTTATATGTAATTAGTCAGAACATTGAGCTAAAAATAAACTAAAATAAATAATATATTATCTCCTAATACATGGCTCTTCAGAGTGAAAAAGCCGGTTAACACCACTCTTTAATCTCTTCTCTTATTTAGAGTAAATGAAGAGACAGAGAGAAATTATTAAATTAATTAATATATTTAAAATATCTCTAACGTGTTATTGTTTCTTTGGTTATGGTGTATGTAACATCACATAATTTAGGGGCCTTCAAAATGAAAAACTTGTATTGAGTTTAATTCTGAAATGTTCTTATGAAATATGGTATGTTGAAATGTTATCAGATTACGTATTTAGTACATACTACTAAATAATATTCCTGGTAATAACTACATACAATACATAAATAAGCAACTATACATGAAATTGAAAACATTAGGTAATTGTTGTTACTTCTTTATGTATTAAACATTATTAGCATAGTAGGTTATAATTATAGTTTTATAGCAGATCAAACTAAACGGCCTCTGGCAAAAGTTTTAAATTATGGTGCTTACTCCTGCTTATTACCATATCGTTCTTCATTCTTTCTGAATAAAGTCAATAACCATATAATGATGGCTAACTATTACATAAATTAACTATATTATTTGACAACTGAAAAATCAATAAAGTGCCCTTAAGAGGTAAACTGATGTGTGTTTTCGAGGGACGAAATCAAACCTCTAATTATTTTTATGAACCTACACCATTAATACCATTTTACATTATATATTATATAAAGTAAAAACTTACATCAACATTATCTTTACGTAAATAGATTAATAATTTAAATGTATTGGATTTCAGTGTGCAGGATTAAATCACCGAATTAGCATTAATTTGCGTCAAACTTCAACAAATAACTTGTTTAAGTTATTTCTTGTTATTTTATTTACTTCTAGTTATTCACATGTATAGATACCTATGTTGCTTTATTTTGATGTTTGGTTTTTTTCGCAATTACACATTGTTTAAAGTATAACAGCAAAGTTTCTATAGTTCGTTCAAAATAACAGTGGACCCTTTTCATCAAATTTCATTTGTTAGTTTATTTTGTCTTTGATATACAACATATTAGAATGTAAATAAACTAATGAAATTAAATAATGAAACAAAAATAATATTTTGAAATATAATTTATTTTAACATCATAGCACATCTTAACATCGATGGACGTAAATTACAGTTAGTTATACAGCCAAAAAAGTTCTATACATCTTACTTTTAGCAGTGTATTCCCTGGAGGCCTAATCCATCTAATTAACACCTTATATCCAAGTACTATATTTTATATTCATTGTAGAGCATATTTACCTTTTTATGTTTAGTTCTGCTTTCCTTGGTTGTCTCAAATTTCCTTCTCAAACCATTTTGATATGAGTATATTTCTCTTTACTTTCTTCTGTTCCTACCTGTATACATTTTGTGATTGATGATGTAAACACTGTATTTCCCCTAATGTACTTGCCATATCCTCTGTAATATAATTAGTATCTCACTTCATATATTCCAATGAAATGCTTATATACACTATGAATAGTTACATACATATCTACATACACGAACTTTATAAATATTTAATACCGAGAACACAATATCGTTAAAAATATTTTCTATTTCTTCGATCTTTATTCTATATCTGTTCGAATTAGTAAACTACTTATCAAATCTTGATACACCAGAAGACATATATCTGATATATCTAAAAATGCTAATTAGAACTAAATTATTGTGGAAAAGGGAGATTTATTTTTCTACTCCGAGTGAACGATAACTGGATTTTTTTAGACCTCACGAATGACAAAAACTGACAAATAAATATCTGTAGCGGATAGACACACAGACCGTTTTTTGCTCAATCATAGCTTTATGACTAAAGAAATTGAAGGCCTATAAAAATATTTCCCTTATACAGTATTTGTTTGAGAGCCAATTCGCTTTCCCTTCCACATAATATAATAAACATTTTTTCGAATATATATTGTATATTTTTAGAATTGTATGTAAGAAATATGCTGTTATACCACTTTTTGTTTTATTGTCAAGAACAACGGGGAAAACCAGATATTGGATACGAACCGCTTTTATGAGAAATCAACGGAAGTTTCAAGGATTTCCCAGAAATGTAATAAGAAGCTCCAGAGGCAAGCTAGATAAATATTTTAAGTTCTGCAGAGGAAAAAAGCAAACGAAAACAATCTAATATTGTTTTCGTTGTATAACATGTTTTACCAATGATTTTACTTTTCGTACAAATACTTGTAACAATGCTATTGAATGTTATATATTGATAATATTAGATATAATTACATTACATTACATATAATATATTAAGTATTGCAAATATTACTAGAAATTATATCAAATCTTATTTCATTAACTCAATTGGTAAGTATAAATTTAGTTAAACCTCAACGAAATTCTTGACATTGTTTCGACATTTCTGGCATGTACTTGACTGAAAAAGCTTTCTGCTTGTAAACAATAAAGACCCAGATAAGTTCAAAAAAGCTAGTTTTCATTTGATTTCTTCTATAGCAATTGCAGTTTTTTTTTCGAAGAGAAAACGTATTATCGGTATATTGATGTGGGGCGTATATTAGTGCAAGGCTTTATTTAAATAGTTAAATTTAATAAGGATTTCTACTCCGTAGGATGTTTCACCTCAAACTATATCTTATAACTAACTCCACTGTCTAGTAATAATTTTTTGGTATGATTCTTAAAGCCCAATCTAAGGTTTCAGACTTAAACTTAGTTAGCATTTGATGAATGTATTCTCACTCCACATATGTTTAACATGGCACAATTTTCAAAAAAAGCTTAAATACACTCATTCAAACAAATTTTGTCTCCTCAACCTCCTGGTAGGTCCATCGTTGTCGAGCAGATATACTTTTTATGCTTATTCAACAATCTCACCAGGTTTGTTTTCCTTTATATTCTTCCCAAACCATCTGATTTCCTTGCTAACCGTTGGCACCCTTAGGTTATTGTGATTAACAATGCTGCGAACTTCTTTTTTTAATAATTGTGGATCATATTGATATTGGATTCTCCAGAGTTAGCTAGAAGCTTCTCGATCAATTTATAAATGAGAGATATTGGTCGATATAGTATTTTATCGTTGGGCTATTTACTAGGTTTAGAAATCACAATAATATTTGTACCCTTCCTTTGCATAGGCTCACATAGCAATTGCAACGTGGGGTTGAATAGATGCGTTTGTTTTGTTATACCCTTTTTGGCAGCAGTTTATACTTGGCCAGTTGTTAGATCATACCTTTGAGCCTTTTAGATATTAAATTTATTTTATCTTTGAAACTATTGCATATAATATTAGGTTAATATATTTATTTTTATTTATATTAATATTATATCATGAAGCAAGATAAGCTTAAGAAGTGCTTTCCTAAGTACTGAACAAATAATTCTGGCTAACTTCGACAATTTTTGCCATTGTGCAACGTTTCTATTTTACAATCAGTCGAGAGATATAATTCAATAAAATGAATGCCGCCCATGGAATGCTTCCCTTTAAGTCTTTTGTTAATTACTCGGCCTCCCATTCTAATCTGAATCACGCACTCAAATTGTTTGCTGCATTTTACTACCTAGATTCATCATTTGTTGAATACCATTTTATTTACCATTTACCAAGTTCCGTGATTGGATTTCGTTATTATTTATGATATCTAGAACTAAACTGGAACTTATGCGCATCGCACCAATTGAATATTATAAATTTTATTATATTCTGTATTAAAGTTATTAAGAATACGTCATGTTTAAATATGTAATTATCATTACATCGAAGTTACTATTTGATAAATCTGACAAGGTATGTTTACTAATAAAATAAAGAGAGATGAGAGTCAAATGAGATTGGTGACTGTATATGACTGTTGAAACTCAACAACAGTTTATTTGATGTTATATTTTTCTCTTTATACAGGGAAAATGGCACACTAATTGACCGAAAACGCTATTCTGAATCATTTCGTCAAAATAAAAAAGAGAATATCTTTAATTGCAAAAAAAAAGAGATACAGTTTTCGTGACATATTATAACTATAGAAAAATTTAGACCTTGTAGGGTAATACGAAGCGTAAAAATGATGTCTGCAGATGTCTGCTTATGCCAATTGACGTCATCAAAAAATTGGGCGATGTATTGTTATAAAAAAATTAGCAATAGTGAGCAACAGAACCAAAGCAATAGCAGAGACTCTTGCAGCTCGAATGGAGAGTTCTGTCGTATCCTATGTAGTCACCAGATATAAGCCCTTTTTTCCACTTGTTCATATCAATGCAGAATTGCTTGTCTGGCACACAGATACACAGATTCGAAAAACTGCCGAAATATGGAAAACGTGCAAAAATAGTTTGAGGATTGCAACACCGCCAAGCTAACATCGATTTTTCGACAGGATATTTCCATGCTATCACAACGATAGTAAAAAGTTGTAGAAAATGATGAAAAATAAGTAAATAAAATCCTATTTAGAGAAATGAAATACTAAGTACATAATAACTATTCATCGAAGCGCAAACCAACTGGGATGATAAAAACGGAGCATATCTGCTGCGCCTTAATATCCGATCATCTAAGAATCTGCAAGCCCATAGTTTCCATCTGAGTTTCTTAGCTTTTTATTTCTTAATACACATTAGGGAATGTTTGCAGTCTGTTTAAGGTATCGACCGAACCAGATATCAGGGTCGTTTGAACCAACCTCCTGAAACACTACTAAGAATCTGAAACATCCAATAATTTTGTTGCATCATAAATTATTTCACGTTAACTATACTAAATCAAAAAGAATCAGTCTGTCAGAATATCAGTCTGTTGTCATTTCACAATTAGGTAGGGCCGATTAATTTCTACTCTGATACCCGTATCGTGCCTATTGTCTCATATGAGATAATTTAAACAATATGATATGTCTGCCTGACTTGAAATAAATAAAACTAGTGATCGCCCTGTGGTCGAAATTCGACCACTACATATTAAATTAATCTCGTTTCTCTCATAATAAACAAAATAACCTTAAGAGCATCAAATATAAGTAAACATGATCTACTTTTACTTTTATGTTATAATCATTATGTTTTTAATGGAAATTTGTTACAGTATTTTTATGGGATAACAAATGAAATAATACATGCCTGTATATTAAAGCAGAAAATGTATGAATAAAACAATATTGAAATTCATATTTGATTTTATAATGTATATTAACTAAAATTAAGGAACACAATTATATAACTGATTTTTTATAATTTGGAAATGGATATTAAGGAAGTGTATTTACAATCACTAAATTAGTAAATTACAATCACTAAATTAAAAGGTTCAAAGAATAAAATGTTATATAGTCAGATATCTTATTGCATTAATCATTAAGTACATTGATATTTATCAGTGCTTTAAAATATTTATAAATGTGCTGTTAATAATACATAATTTCTTCTATTTATTCTGTGTGTTCCATGTGTGCAAATGGTGTAGTTAGTTTCATTTTCAATCCTGTACGTTTTAGTTACTTCATTTATATATTTATAAAGCTTTTATCTGTTTTATCCATATTTCTCACCTAAAATGTATATTACAAAAATAGTAAATATATCAGACTGATTACAAGAATAATTTCTTTACCTAAATTATTAAATAAAATTACATTAATATCTCGCCATTTGCAGATAGCTATTTAGTTTGTCTTAATTAATGTCCCAATTAAAATTCTATGAAACTCTTTTATACCCATTAACTTTCTTTGCAACATTCATTTTAACTCTTGATGCACACCTTAAAGCATTTATTACCTGCAATATTCGTTTAGAGCTTTGTTAAGAAATACATTTTCTATCTACACCTGAAATTAATCAAAAGTCAATAATACTAAAATGTACAGGAAAATCTTAACAATCTTTAGAATGCATATACATGCAACTGTCTCTACAAGGAACCATATCAAATAATAACAGTCTTTAAGCAAGAACAAAATTTCTTTTTATAATTTCCTTCACCATACATCAAATTAAATCAATATTCTAATTTAGAAAACCTAAATATCTTGTAAGCAAAGAAGACAGATGATTCTTGTTATTCTTGAATTTCGTTAATATATGTTGGAATCTACAGCTAAAAGTATATAATCCGATAAGGCGGGCACTTTAATTGATTTTCTCTGCAAAACATATAAACACAATATTATTCTTAATCGTTTTTTATCCAAAATTGACCTAAATCTTTAATGATTCCAACAATACCTGTACAACGGAAAGTAACGCAAAAAGCTTAAAACTAAATAACTGCGTTTAATAATTATTTAATCACTCACGTTCCATTTTAATATAATTTCAAATGTAAAAAACTAACATTTTAATTTAATTTTACACTTAATTTTAATGAAATCTATCCTTACATATTTATTATATAAACATATTTTATTATTACATGTAATATTTTATTTCATAAACTTTAAAAAACGTCATCTAAATTTGTGACGTCAAAACGTCGCAATGTTGCCGTATCGACTCTGAGTTTTAGTTCAGTTTGGCTTTGACCTACTACAAAATTCTAATATAAATAAAATAATTAAACAAAAATACTACTGTCAAATATAATTTATTTTAACATTATAGTAAATTTAATGCATATATTATCAAAGGACTAATCACTGCACTCTCCTTAATGCATTTGCACCATATCGGCAAAACAGTTACTATTCTTTCTCTCCTGACACATTTTAACCAAATGCTCATATATATTCTGAACAATTACATACATGTACATACCTGTATGTACACACATACATACATATATACACACATACATGTATCGTTTACACTATACAATAACATTATCTACAGTTATCATATATTAATTATGTACAAAGCTTTACTTGTTTCCACTCTCATTACCCTCTCTTAGAAATTGGCAGCATTGAATCAGATCATATTCAGAAAGTTTCATTCGAGTGAATAATTGAGCTGTTAATTTCCTATCTATCAAACATTTGTTAACAATTCCATCATTTGTCAATTTCTTCTCCAATGTCTGATCGAGTTCATCCAAACCGAAGGTGTTATTAAAAATTCCTATTTACAACATAAAGTACAACATATCTGCAATGAATTATTAATAAATGTTATGACTAATAAAACCTAATAGATTGTTATTCCAATGTTTACCTTTTGATATTAACTTTTGTTGTCATAAGACTATTTTTATTATCATCTTGCCATGAATGACCATGGAGTATATTGATACCATTGTGAAATATCCATGTCTCATCTAAATACATACATTGAAATAAGAAGTCTTCATTTTATTATATGATTTTTAAAATATGTATTCTTTTAAAAGCAATACCGGAAGTTCCATTATAGCCCTTCGATACTTTTCAGACAACAATAGTTCCTTTGAAATAATTGTATTAAATTATGTTTGTGTTGAAAAACTACTCACTGTTTTTATATATATTATATATTTAATATCTGATAGAGCTGCTCGTGATATATTATTCATTTTTTGAGATATTTCAGTGACCGTGTCCATACTAATATTCAGTGTAGCTGCATCATGCTAAAATATTTTCAATAAAAATCGTAGAAAATATTTAACAGTAAAAATGCTTACGACTCTAACTAATTTTATTGGCAAGAGGGGCCGCCATTATCTCGTTCCTGTTCAAAGTAACTGATTAGATGCAGAATCTGTTCTGGCTGATTTCGGAATTTTCAATCAGAGTAACAATAAGCAGCAATTTGGAATTTATCAAAACTAGCAAAGCATTAAAATAACGGTTCTTTTTAATTAGAATAAAATTAAAAGGAAAATATTTAAATATAATAAAGTTTTAAAAATCTTGTTGACAAACTAAATGTACAGAAAATAATTACAAAATATCTTTGAATAGACTATACATATAATCCTAACTGAAACGACGTCCTGACCATCCGTCCGCTATGTAAGTATATGCGTCATGTCATTTAAAATCCTCCCTTTATCGTATCAGATCGACAAAGAGCACTAATATAATTATTCCCTTTATGTTATTTTAAATTAGATATATCACATACTACATTACAAATACAAAAAGGACACATGGCGGACGTGGGATTTAATATGGGATTATAAAGAATGAATATAATCTGTGTAGTAATCGTAATAACCCGAATATAAGCACAATTATGAAAAAAAAAAGATCCATCCGATTCTATTCTCCCCTTGAGTCGTATACCTTAACTGCCCTTTACTCATTCGTTCTAATAACTACTTTCATTTTCACTTTTATAAATTTATACTTGCAAATACTTTTTAGACGAGAACTCAGCTCAAACTCTCAAATGATTTGAAAACTGCAACTGATAAATTTTAATGTTGAATACGAATGAACTGGTGCTCACCGCACATAACGTCTTCTGTTTACAGTGCGTGTTGATCGACTATACATGGCTTTGCTGGCTGACGAAATACTGAAGAAGTGCGAAAATATTTCTACGACTGCGATAAAAAGTGGCGGTGTTTTCGACTTATATAATAATTAAGTTTTTAACACAAGTAAGATTCGGAAAAGACGAGTGATTTTAGAAGCTAGTAATAATTTAGGCTTTAAACAAAATAAAATAATTCCTTCCAACTACCATGCATTCCGATCATAATCTGGCTGATCATCCCTTCATTTTTTTATGAAGAAGGCAAACATTGATTTTTGGGTCGTTGCAAAAAAAGCTATTAATGTCATCTAGAAATGTGTATGCTTTAAATAAAGCACACTAGACCAAAATCTATGATTAATAAATTTGTTAAAAGTAATTAATTAACTTAATTATTACCTATTTGTTCTCCTGATACACATATTCTGGTAATTATTATATGTATGTATAAATAGCATACATATAATTTAAATGTTACTACTAAACTGATACTTAGCCTTTGACTGCGCAGCATTTCCGGTAGATGATCAGGCCGGATGCAGGTAATGAATACTGGCACCCAGAACACTGGTCTGAAGAGACCCAGGGGAGTGAACGAGCTAATGAATAAAAAAACGCTGAATGATTATGATAGATATTTTGTGATAACTTCAGAAAATAATCTATTGGTGGGCCTTTCGCCATTTGTGATATACAGAGAGCTGTTTTCAGCGGTGGGAGATGTATCGTCAACTAAGAAACTGAGAAATGGAACAATACTGGTAGTAGTAGCAAACCCTAGACAGCCGGAAAAAATATTGAAACTAAGAAAAATTCATAATGTAGTAGTGACAATAATCCCACATGCGACGTTAAATTTCTGTAAGGGTGTTATATCTAGCAGAGAATTGTCTGTGTACACAGAGGAGGAGATCCCTGAGAACTTAGTTCTTATCAATTAAGCGAATCAACACGAGGGAAGAAGGAGAAAGTATTGCAACCAATAGTTTTATACTGACGTTAAGAAAGGAACATATCCCTGAAAGGATTAAGGCAGGATATCTTAGCCTTAAGGTGAGGCAGTACCTTCCGAACCCCATGAGGTGTTACCAGTGCTAAAGGCTTGGACATGTATATATGAGCTGTACCTATGCACCTACCTGCCCATCCTGTGGAAAGAGGGCACATGGAGGAGCTGAATGCTCTCCACCACCTCATTGTGTCAACTGCGGTCAGGAACACTCTCCAAGATACAGGGATGCCCTGTATACAAAGAAGAATTACTACTACAAAAAGTAAAAAACCGAGGAGAAGATATCGTACTTCATGGCCAGAAATATAGCTAGATAGCAATTGGGAAATATCCAAATGGATTATGCTAAAGTTGCCAAAAAGGACTGTCACTACAGCCACACAGTGTAACTTAGATAATCGTGAAACAAAGGAGACAATTAAATCGGCAGCATCCACCTCCTCTCGGGAAACCCTTCAGACTAGAAATAAAACAATCACAGAATTTCTCACGGCTACATCTCGAGGGGCGATGGCCCCTCCACCTCCACACCGAAGGTCCTCACAATCCCGAGTAAGTTCGGGTGAGAGGGATCGATCCCTTCCTCATCCACCTCCTATTCCCCATTCCCATTCGTCCTAATCCACGTCCCAGCAAAGGTTCTCCTCCACTTTACCTACTAGGGGAAAAGAGAAACAAACTGATCATGAAAGCAGTAGAAACTCATCGTCTGCTTCATCTCGTGGATCGTCACCACCAAGCAAAAGGAACAATAAAAGTTACTTTAACGACCGCACTAGTGAAAGCACCAAAAATAAATCTAGTAGTGACATGGATATAGAGGAACCAGTATAATGAACGCAATGACTATCATAATACCATGGATCATCAACGGACTTAAAAGAAGGCAAGAAGAGCTTCGACTTATCATGGGATTATACAAATCATCGATCATGCCTTTGCAGGAAACCAATTTATCCCCTGAAGACTCATTCCAGATGCGGGGCTACAATATCATAAGAAAGGACAGGACAAACAATGCAGGTCCATCTGGAGGCGTAGTTATTTTAATCCGAACAGATATGCATGAAGAGAAGCTTAACGTCATAACAGAGCTTGAAATAGTAGCGGTTTGAGCATATTTATCTGACAAGAATATCTCAATATGTAATTTGTATCTGTCTCCCTCTGCGAGCATTGAAAGAACCAGTATAGAAGCTCTGTTTTCAAAACTTCCTAATCTCAAAATAATCATGGGGGATCTCAATTCTCATGCGCCCGAATAGGCTCGCTTAAGTACAACCAAAGGGTCGATGGATTGTTGAGGTAATTGATGATAATGATCTGTGTGTTATGAATGATGGATCGCCTACATTTATATCTACTTTGTCAGACACTTTATCATATCTGCACTTGAGCCTGTACTCTTCCTCATTGGTTGGACAGGCGAGATGGACAACTATAGCCGATATGCACGAGAGCGATCACTTTCCTACAATGGATTGGAATTAATATTCGAGGCATTGATTAGGACCAGTATAGGTCGCTGATTGAAACCACCCCAACCACTGATGATGTGGATTCAGTTGTAAAATATTTCACTGACTACATTGTCAGTGCAACTAGAAGATTCACTCCCATCAACACCAAAAATATAAACCAATTCCTGTACTGTGGTGGAATGAAGACTGCGCTAGGTGCGCTAGGATAGGAAAAGAGTTCTCAACAGATTCAAATTAAACCCTACGTCCCAACTTTTCCAAAACTACAAAAGATTAAAGGCAATTGCGAGAAGAACTATTCGGCAAGCAAGGTTAAGTTCCTGGAGAAAATTTACTAGTAGCCTTACTTCACAAACCTCATCATATACTATATGGAGAAAACTAAGTATACTGAAAGGCACCCCACAATCCAAAATACCAGTAATGGTTGACGGAAGTCGACGTATTGAGGGCCCATATGAGATGACTGAAATTTTCGCAGCACACTATCACTACTACTACATACTACATAAACATAAGGAGAAAGAGATTAAGAGCAATGATGGAACAAGCAAGAATGTATATGATATTATGGACGCTCCATTCACAATGGAAGAGCTTGATAAGGCCATGAGTGGGGGCTGGAACTCCCAGACACGACGACATTAGTTTCCCATTAATCAAAAATCTAACCCAATCACAACTTCATTAGAGGATACTCTACACTTGATCACTTGATCGGGTTTCAGGAGGACCTTTGTGAGGTATTTAATAAGGTAAGACATGTGACTGGAGTTTTTCTTGATTTAGAAAAGGCCTTTGATTCCATCAATACTAACAGCATCCTGAAATCTAACTGGGAAAATGGAGGGCAAAATGCTCGACATTGTATCCTTCTTGACTAACAGAACTCCGGGTCAGGGTTTATGGAGTAATATCTACAACATATCACCAAACCAACGGTGTACCTCAAAGTTCCTGTATTAGCCCATTACTATTCATAATTGCTATAAATTCCATTGACGAAATCATTCCTACTTACATCAATACCCGAATCTATTGCAGATGGTTATCTACCACAAAGATATTAACCATAAGTACAACCAACCAATACAACCAACTTTTCACTTTTGTAGACGAACGAACTGTTCGCGAATAGGAATATTAGTGATGGAGGGTGAACACCTGATAAACAAACCAGAACACAAATTCCTTGATTTGCTGTTCGATCACAAGCTCAACTGGCTCCCGCACATAAATTATCTCAAGAATAAATGTTGGGCAGGCACAGGTCTATTGAAAACCCTTTCCAACATCAACTGGGGAGCACACAGAACATCGTTGAGCAATATATATCAAACGCTGATAAGAAGCAAACTAGATTATGGAAGCCAGTGCTATATTACCGCACCACCTCCATACGTCAAGAAATTGGATCCCATACAAAACGCCGCTGTAAGAATCATATTGGGAGCATTCCGCACTAGCCCAGTTGAAAGTTTACAGTGCGAAGCAGAGATTTTATTACTCGAATCACGGCTAAAGCTACTGCTACTAAACTATGCAAGGTCCCTCAAATTCCGTTCAGAGTTGGACCAACTCAATACGTTTTTCCTACTTAAGATAAACTAGACCAATATAAGAATGTGGCACTTAAACCCCTCATTAATCTTCCAGACGATATGTAAACGATTAATGATTGTGATTCCAGATGCAAAATGTAGATTCACTAATATACCACCATGGCAGTTCTCAAGAATACACATAGAGCTCTCTAAGAAGGTTCTGAATAAGGAAACAAATAATCCTTCTACAATGAAAAGCTTCTTTAGACAGATAATCGAAGAGAACTATTCTGCTAATTTTATCATCTACACGGATGGTTTAAAACGTGAGAACTTTGTGGGTGCTGCTTATACGTCTAGTTTACTTGAGAGACAATTTTAGCTTCCATTATTCACTAGCATTTTCACCGCGGAGCTGCCGGTTAAATATATGGCCCTATTTGCCTTGGAAGAATCACGGATTAGCGAATCCATAGTAATAGTATCGGATTCTATGAGTTCCCTAGAGAGTTTTAGATCGGCAAAGTTACAATTTAAAGGTGCAGGAATAACATACCTCTGGGTCCCCTCCCATAAAGGAATATCTGGAAATGAAAGAGCCGACCACTTGGCAAGTAGGGAAGAAGAGTCAATCAAGTTAAACTAACTGTTCAGCAAAAAAGATGCCAAAGTTTATATGAAGGGCCTAAATAGGCAGTTGATCCAATTAGAATGGGACCTTCTCATAAAAAAGAATAACTTATGGGAAGTCAAGAGGACCTTTTATCAATCTATAGACCATAATAACATCAGTAGACACAAGTTAAGCGTCCTCTCACGACTGCGAATGGGGCACTGTAGACTGACATATGAATATTTGTTGAAGGGACAGAACCTTGTGTGATTTGTGCCAGATTCAACTTAGCATCAGTCACATCCTACTGGACTGCCAAAATATGATGATTTGAGGAGACAACTTGAGATGCCAACAACATTGGAAAAATTGGTCCAACCTGAGAAACTGAATCTGCTGAATCAATGTAACATACATTCTTTATGATTCATTGTATATATTCTACTGTTTATAATTTACTGTGGTAACTTTTATGTATGGCACGCATGTAGTTCCAAATGTTTTCACTTTTTCTTCCCCGTATGTTCTCATTAGTAGTCTTTTGCTCGTTTTATTTATTTCTCTGTATAGTAATACTAGTCTCAGTAGCAGAGTTTTCTCTATTATTTCTTTTTGTTTACATTGTGAATTCATTAGCACTTCCTATTATATGATTAAAATGTCTGTATCTTATACTTCTGTCTATAGTTCGCCGGTTGGTGATGCGAGAGTGTATTTAAATAAAAGCCCATATAGATTGTCTACTTATATTGAGTATTGATTAGACTCTAAATTGATTAGACGCAATCATTTAAAACATTTTTTATAATTCATTTTTTAAATAAATTTGTATGTTTTGATATTAGCAATCCTGTATCTTTTTTTGCAGATTGAGGATATTCATACTCGGATAAATCCGAAAGGCACTACAGTTCCTGATAATGCTGTTAGGGAATGCGGAAATAGGTTGGTAAGTAAAACAAATAAATAGAAATTATTTATTTTTATCATGATCTAATATATTAGATATTCTTCAAATAATTTTTGTTCAATTGAGCCTAAGTGAACAATGGCAGGTCGCTTTTCGACAATAATATCCGGTTACGCTACCAACATAATGGAAATTGATGGATATATTGCGTAAGATAATTTCTAACTTTATAGAACACGAAGTATATAGAGAGGGTCTAATTTAATTTAGCACACCGGTAAATATTTTAAGTATTTGTTTCTTAATTCAATTATGTATATAACATGGTCCAAATATGTATATAACATGTCCAAATATGTATATGTATATAACAATTTCAATTAAATGTCTGCCACCGATAACTTTCTTAAATAAAATGGGTTTACTTCATGAATTTGTAGTATATATTTAACATAAATAAGTGATATATCTTTATGCATTCTTAGTTTATGTAAGTAATATCGATTTTTAACGCATTTTTATAAAAGTTTACCCTCAGTTTAATAGCTGGCCAATGAACGACAAAAATAAGATACCTATAACCGAACTTTATTCGTAAAGACCTTTTTGTGGCAGAGCTTGCTACAGATTTCCAAGTCTAACCCATTGCTTTTGCGGTTGCTATTGTCATAATAGAAACACTTTTCACTGCCAATTACAACGCGCCACAAGTATTTTTTTGCCTGGAAACTTTATGTTTAAGTTGGGTTTTCATTTAATAAATATTTTAATTTGTTGTCTTCACACTGTTTTGTTCCACCAGGATATCGTTCAATTAGTTTGATCAAGGAATGCCACCACAAATTTCTGAAAGTGTTTTGAAAAGATTCGATAGCAGATTTCCTCAATAATTTCACTGATGAATATTATTACCGTATTTAGCAAAAATCGTTTTCTTTTTGACTCAACATACAATTTTAAATCATGTAAATCAAATGATTGATTTTCTTTGATTTATTTGATACTTGATATCCCACCACGGTATTATTTAATATTTTTTTGTGGAAATAAAGCTTACATAAGCACGAAATTGAGAAATGATGAGAAGTAGCCTAAGAAATGATTTATTTGCTATAAAAAATTGTATCTTAAGAATTTAAGCATCTCTTTATATTAACATTACCGATCTGTTAATGGTTAATTAATCGTAAACTTATATTCCATTTTACCTTTCCTATTTTAACAAATTCTAAGGTATTTTCTTTGTTTCTTACCAGCTCTTTTATATTACTTCATATTTTATAGTATCTAATGATTTCAAGGGATCGAAATAAGTCGTCTTGCATTAATTCAATATTGTCTACTAGCAGCTGCCCGTTAGTGCTTGACAAGTTTTCCATCAATATTTTTATTCGAAAGTGTTCAGCTAGGTGAAATTATTTATTTGTTATCAAAAATTACAACTTAGCAATTTAAGCATCGTTGGTATGCACATAATCAAGAGATTTCGAATTCTCTTTGATTTTATATGAATTTTATATGATTTTATCGAACCGTTCGGGTAGACCCGCACGCAGATTGGGGGTTACTTGAACCAAAAGTCACTTTTGCTGGAAGGTGGTATACTTGGTGTGCTTTACTTTATCGACGCAAACCCTTTCACTACAATCAGGTGGTATCTTTTAAACGGGCTCAACCTTATTCCAGAAGCTCTTAGTTCTGGTTCATGCTTTTATACTTTAGGAATTAATTTTGATTTTCTTTACGTCGGTATTATTATTGTTGTATTAATATGTTACACATTAAAATATATATATTAAATAGCTTAGCGAAAATTTCACCTAACTTTTGGAAGAAGACAACAGCACCTGGAGCCGCGAACTTTGGTACTGTTAAGGATTATATCTAGAAAGAATTTTTAGGCCTAATATTTTTGTGTAATATGTGTTACAAATAAATATATTCCAATAAAACGCCAATAAAAAACACCCAAATCAAGCAACCGTGAGAAGCCGTCAGATCAGTGATACAACATATTTAAAAAAATCCACAGGGTAGCCGTGCGGGCTAAGTGTTTAGCGCGCCGACAATAACCTCACTAGGGCTAAACTAGCATAGAAAAACTAGCATCGAACCTCACTAGGGCTAAAGGTTACTTAAAGAAGTTTATAAAATAAAATAAAGTATAGTGTCCATAAAAATTAAGTGAGTGTTTGATTTTTACATCTGAGACGATATCAAAATGGAAAGTCAATGGTTAAAACATTATTAAAGGCAGTTATTTAATTTTAAACACTGTTTTGTTTTACTTTCGGATATTACCGTGTTGTTGGAATTACTAAAGAACTATTACAAGTTTCGATAAAAAACGACTAAGGATAGTATAGCCACGTAAAGCTATTTTTACATGTTTTGCAGAAAAACACAAATTAATATGCTTGCTTTATCGGAAGGTATACACAGCTGGTAGAAAACCCGACCTATGCAAAAATTTCATCCCAACATAGGTTATCAAAATTCGAGTATAACAAGAATCGTGTGTTTTATTTGCTTATAAGATATTTAAATTTTCGATATCAGCTTTTGGTTTAATTTGATGTCCGGTGAACAGTAAGAAAAATAGAAATATTTTGCTTAAGGTCTGTTATTATTTAATATGGTTCTATAGACACAGTATATCATTATACTAGAGATAATTCTAAAGGTTGTTAAGATTTTTATGTAAATTTTTGTGGTATTGACTTCTGATTAATTCTAGGTTTCATTATTAATTGAGTTTCTTAACTAAGCACTAACCGAATTGCAGGTAATAATTACGTTGATTTATGCGTCAAGAGTTAATATGAATATTGCATAGAATATTAACAGTTATAAAGTAATTTCAGGGAATTTTAATTCCCCATTTTTGGTGAGTTGATAGTTCCCATGTTCGGCATGAGACAGAGTAGAAAGCAATAGCTAAATAAAATCCATAGAAGACAAACTAAGGATAAGCTATTTGAAGGCGCGAGATGGAAGAGGGAAATAAATAAGTAAAGAACAATTCAATTTTATTAAAATAATTAATTTAAGAAACTTGAATCTTTAACTTTTAATCAGCCTGGTATATTTATTGTTTAAGTAATATATATTTTAGATGATAAATATGGATAAAAGACAAGGACTATATGAAAACATAAATGAAGTAATGAAAATATGCATTAGTTAAAATGAAACTAACTACATAATTTGCATGAGTGGAACGCATAGGACAAATAGAAGCAATAATGAATTATTAATGGTACATTTGTAAACATTTTAAAGCATTAATAAATATTAAGCTGCTTAATGATTAATGCGATAATAACTATATAACATTTTATTCTTTGATATTATTATTATTATATTAATTATTTTGATTATTTGCTTTATAGATCTATAAGTTTTGAAAAATCAATAGTTCTAATATAAATAAACATGTATTACTTCATTTATTATTCCATACTTATGATTATAACATAAAAGTAAATATCATGTATACTTACATTTGTTGCTCTGAAGTTGTTGCTGTTCTGAAAATAACCTTACTTATGATTCTATATTATAATGTTCCGCCACTGAACTGAGTATTTTACATTTTTTAATAACTTGTTAGATAATAGTGAGTGCTAGTTCTTGAGATAGTTTACATATATTTTAATATGTTTTAATATACAGGCATTTATTATTTTAATTAATGTTATATATCAAATTAATTTCTGATCTTATATTGAAAACACCGTGAAAACAAATTTTAGTCATATCATAATAACATATCATTTTTAAGTTATATTATTTTACTCTATTATGAGAGAAACCTGATTAATTTAATAAATTGATGTTGAAGTTCAACCACTGTGCTATCACTAGTATATATTATTATGTTATTTTTATATTCTTACACAATTGTTATTTTATTATATTAATATTATATCATATTTTGACCACTTGTTAAAATATTTAAAAGAAACTGATAGTAAATAGATTATTCCTGTCAATACTACATTGAAATTTTAGTGGATACATTATACGCAACATAATTATTACTATTCATATTTGATCCGACAATATAGGATCGAGCTGCTATTCATAAAATTATAAACATCCATAGTAATTCTAGTGATATTTGCAAAATAATTTTTGAATAACAACTGGTGAATTTTAATCGGCCCATTTATTGTATTAATAACACATGTTAAAGAACACTTCTATACGTTAAATAATTAATGAGTGTGGAAAGCTTTTGTGCGTAGGCTTTTCAATTTTACCCTACTGCATATTTGATATTCTGAAAGTATAACTGCGTTAACTTTTTTAACTGCGGATATTATAAAACTGAATTTTATATTATGGAATATTTATTTAGGAACTGGCGTCCTGAATAATAACTTTTGCAGTACTTTTTTTAGAGAAACAATATTTATTTTATTTAACCCAAATGGTATTGTGGCTGAATAATTCTCATTTTTAATTTATTTAATTTATTTAAGTTATAACATGTAACCAATAATATTCAAATTAACAAATAACAATTCATCAACAATAAAGTACAATTTCCAACATTTGCATTTAATTATGGGTATCTAAGTAATAAAGTAGATATGCTATGATTTCTGAGCATATGGTGAGCCCAGCAAGATGTAGTATTTTGGGAGCTGCCAAAAAGGGGTAAAACTGTTAGTGCAGATATTTACCGACGTTAAATAACCAATCTCAACGACATATTGTTACAAAAAAGATCAGCAATAGCGAGTAATAGACGCAAAGTCGTTCTCTTGCATGGCAACGCCGGGTCATACGTTGCACGAGTTTTGAAGTCTACACTGTGGCAGTTCGAATAGGATGCACCCAACATATTTACCTATCAGAGAGCCTTTTTTTACCACTTCTTCAGATCAAAACGGCAACGATTGTCTTGCACACTGTTTTGAAATGTTGGAGAAGTGAGAAAATAGTTCAATTATTGGACTTTTCCCAAAGTAAGGTTGTTCTTTTGACGCGGTTCCAGCAGAAATATCTTGCCTGAAAAATTAGATATAGTTACAAAAAATGTTGGATAATATAGTGACGTATAATATATATTTTTTCTTATAAAATGCCTATTTAAATTGGAAATATTAATTAGAATGCAAGCAATCAAATACTTGATACATAAACTATTTTGAAATCTTTCAATAAATTCAACTCTTGCTGAAATGCGCCACTTAAAAGTCTAGGAAGCCATTGAATAATTAACCTGGATAGCCGTTATGAGTTAAATGAATATATAAGTTAATAAAAGAATACTAAAACCCTTAAAGTATTCCTAGATTATATACAAAACAATATATAGGTATGTAAATTATATACAAAATGTATATGCAATAGTATCTGTATACCAACTATTTACCCATATTAGTATATCTGTAAAACTATACTATGCTAGAACTTTTTGCCAATATGTCCCGAATAGTAATATGCCCGTATCTTTAAGATTTCAATTTAATTTCCTTTAGAGCTCTGTGAGGAAGTTGGCAGAGATCCAGACGATATTGAACTAGTGATATTTCCTAAAGGCGGTCTGAATATCAATTAGAATATACGGGTAACTAACTGTAGCATTAGGGTGGGTAATTTACTCTATAATCCTGTGGCAAATTTTAGAATGTTGGATTATACATTGAACGTGCCAAAACATATTTCAGTTGTAATAAGGAAACCACTCTCGATTTCTTAGATAACTGCTCAAATATAATGCGAACGTAGATTTCAATCAACAATCACTATTAAGTACATCGAATACTTTTTATCAATTTTATAGAAGGTTTTGGCATGCGCGTAGAGTTAACTAAACAATTTTTATCATACAAATTAGTCCCAATTTAACCATGACGAAAGTAATTTTAATTTGCAATATATTCGCCTTTCTAATTAAATATATTATGGAAAAATATAAATTTGCATACTAATTAACTGTTTTATTTTACATCCTTTATATATAAGATAGTCTAAAAAATTATTAGTTATTTATTTTCAACTAGGGTAAAATTGGTATGTTTTCTTAGATATTTTAAAACTGTATTAAATTTACTAAAAACGGAGGAGGATAGATTTTTTAATAAACTGTATTTGACATAATAACTTTTATCGACTATAAACTACGAACCACTTTAATGAATTGTGCTAAACCGTTCCTGAATAAATAGAAAAGGTCAATATGAATCAATTACTCCATCTCAATAATTTGAAACTTGTCCTTGCAACACGCACCATTTCTCAATTAAAATTATTAAGTTAAAATATGATAAAATACATACATCCTCATCTCTAAGTAAGTTTATGTTACTTTATATAATATTAGCTGCTGCTTATAGTCTAGTTCGAAAATAGTTTAAAAGACCCTTAAGATCAAGTTAATGTTCCTTCTGATATTTTATTTAGTGCAGAATACATTTTCAACTACATTAAAGAAAACACATTAAAAGTTTTATTGTTAGAGTAGTTAATTCCTACACTTTTACTGTTATATTACTATGATTTTTCTTTACAATCGTATCTACCCTTATTGATTATAGTTTCCAGTTAATGTGCTTTAGAGTGGTTTATATGAAATAATCTCCTATTAATTATTATATTATTTCAAGGAAATAATGCTATCTTAACTCATATATTAATTGGTTTAGGAAATTTATATAACAATTTTTTATCTTCTTTTACTAAGTTATTGACTACATACAGACGTTAATTATGGAACGCTCAAAACTATATTTTCAACATTCATTATTTTTTTTGCTAGAGTTGAAGAAGACTGCCAAGCAATTTAAAAACTAAAAGCAAAATAGAGAATAACTAGTTGTAAAAATTCTGATATAAATGATTTTAGTGTTGGTTTTTAAGAGATTTGGAAAGCTTAACTATTATGGACAATGAATTTTTCTTCTGTACCATAAATCATTTTTTATCGGGACTCTTTGTGTTCAATTGATCCATTAAAGTACAATCAAACAAATTAAAAAGTACCTAATAATAGTTGTTTTAACAAGTTGTACAAATGATAGACTACATAAATGTATTTGGCATTAAACTGGACAAGTTAAAACTATGCATATGTATACTGTGCATATGTATACACATATATATATATATATATATATATATATATATATATATATATATATATATATAACAGTATAACGTTTACTGAGAAAAGCAAAATTCTAGCATATCAATATCGACGTTAGGAAATCGGCCTCTATATAAAGCTATATAGAACCAGCACCTCATTCGTATTCGATGTACATTAAAAGAACATTTGTTGTATCGATAAAGGTTTGGATCTCCTCCAAAACAGATATAAACTGGAGAAATAAATCTGTATTTTTCACCTCCCTTCATTTCTATATCGAAAAACCTAAAAATAGAATCGAACATAAGTGGAATAATCCACTTTCGAAACAGTAATTTTTGTTAATTTTTTTTAACCTCAAAATGCCAATAGTGATAAACTAAAATTGAATTATTTAGTTTAGCTTTAACAATGCTAACAATTTAACTAATAACAATAACTTATAAAAATATAATCCACTTTTTAAACACACGATCACCAAATTAATCACCGTTGAAGAATATGACATTAAGTAATAAGTGTAAACACACATGGCATATTTTCTTCGCGATTAAATTTTACTGTGATAGGAAATAATCTTATTTGACGCTAAAATGTCACACCGAATAGCACACTTTTAAAAGAACAGCAATCAGAGCTCTTACGCTCTTACTCAGAGCTAAATTACGCTTCATTATTCTTTCATTGCCGTTTAATTCAATCAAACAAGAACATTTTAGAGTAAAACTTTTAGAAAAACGTTTAATTTTAGTGAGTGTGCATGACTACTGCAGTCAGCGCCTAAACAGTCAGCTGCATAAAACAATTTTTTATGCTGCTGCCAAAAAAAACGGCGTGTGTGTTTAGATCTTAATGACATTTCATAATAATAAGAATGTTGGATACAGAAATTACATACTTGATTTTGACTTCTTCAGAATTCTGCCACTTATTTGCCATACCTTTAAACAAAATAAATGATAATCGCATATTCTATACTACAGATGTACTAGTAAATCCTTTACGTTTAACAAAATAAGACGCTACCAGTTAAATTTTAGCATTTTCTAACTAAAACTAATTTTTTGAAGACAGGATTAAATTAAAAAGGACGGAAGGAGCGAAGATATAAGTTAAATATTACTTGTCGTTATGAAAGTATGAAAGTGATTTTGTAATATGAAAACCTTCAGCCATTTTTTGGGAAACCTGTAACAATAAACGTGTAATTATTTATTTTATTAAAAGCGCTCTTGCACTTATATTCACTAGAAGTTGCCTTTTCCGACTACGACCAGTCATAACCACAGCTGAGCAGTATATCAACTTTTTGCAAAGAAACCAAAAACTGGTTCTGTCTGAAAGATGATAAAAACTGTTTTCTCTGAGTAAAGCTTCAGGGTTACAAAAAATATTCAGAACCAATTTGTACACCCTAATTTAGTTGATACAAAACAGATATAAACTAGGGAAAAACAGTTTATTGCTTTTCAATATTTTCTGTAATAAAGCATTCATAGATGCCTATTTTTCAGCAACTGAATGTCAAACTAATTTAATTTCGATGAACATATATGTATTATATTACTATCCAAAAGAGGGTTATTATTTATTTAATTGCGCCTCTTTGAAAATATTTCCATGCTCTACACCTTCTTGCAATTCTAGTGGTCATCTTCATTAATTCATAGCCCCCTATCAGGGAGACTCATACGCTGCTATTATTTCCACAGGACGGAAAATACTTCACTAAATATCCCGGTAGTAGATCGGCCGCAGCTAACAGGTCAATTGAAAGGTCCCCGGCCTACCATAGTAAAACATTTTTTTTTGGGAAAATTAATTTTTTTATTCAACATAATTCCCTTCAAGGGTGATTATAGCGACCCTCCAACTTTTCGATACCATTTTTGTAGTAAGATTTGTTCTTTGCTTCAAAATAAGCCTCAGTTTCGCCGATCACATTTTTATTCGACAAAAATTTCTTCCCAGCGAGGATTCTTTTGAGATCTGAGAACAGAAAATAGTCGTTGGTGGCCAGATCTGGAGAATAGGGTGGATGGTGAAGCAATTCGAAGCTCAATTCATGAATTTTTGCCATCCTATTCACTGACTTGTGACACGTTGCATTGACTTCGTGAAACAGCACTTCCTTTTTTTCAAATGCGGCCGTTTTTCGGCGATTTAGTCCTTCAAACGGTCCAATAACGCTATTTAGTAGTCGCTGCTGATGGTCCTCCCTTTTTCAAGATTGTCAATGAAAATTATTCCATGCGCATTCCAAAATACAGACGCCATAACATTGCCAGCCGACTGTTGCGTTTTCCCACTCTTTGGAGAGGGTTCATCGTTTGCAGTCCACTCGGATGACTGTCGATTGGAATTCGGAGTGAAATGATGGAGCCATGTTTCATCCATTGTCACACATCGATGTAAAAACTCGGGTTTATTACGCTTGATCGTCTTCAAACCCTGCTCGTCGTTGTTTTTGGTCAAAAGTGAGCTCGCGCGGCACCAACTTTGCACAGAGCTTTCTCATACCGAAATATTCGTGAATGATTAGAGGTAGACGTTCAGTTGATATTTCTAAAGTGTCTGTTATTTCATTCAATTTCAATTTATGGTCACTCAAAATTATTTTTGGATTTTTTTAATGTTTCCGTCAGTAACAGCCTCTTTTGGGCGTCCACTGCGTTCACCGTCTTCGGTGTTCATTTCACCACGTCTAAACATAGCATACCAATTCTTGATGGATGATTTTCTTGGGGCGGTGTCCAGAAACTCGGTATCAAACCAAGGTGGTGCTTCCACCGTTATTTTTTCCCTTCAAAGAGCAATATTTTATCAATACGCGAAATTCCTTTTTATCCTTTTTTTTCTATAACTATCACGAAGAGAAAAACGTTGAATTTGCTTTAAACGTCGCCTTCAAGATAAACATCAAGCATATAAATGTCAGACTATAATAGTGTCAGATCAAGTATCAGAGCTATGTAGAAGGATTGGTAATATAAGTGTTTTCGCGCGAATCATTTTAGAAATATAAAAGCTGCTGCAAATTAACCGATTGATTCCAAGTACTTGAACTCTTGCACTTGCTCTAAGAATATTCCAATCAGATACATCAGTTTTCAATACTCTGGAGATTTATTTATTAATTCTCGGGCCATATGTCTTTACAATGCGAACTATATCAAAAATAATGCTGTAAACCTCATCATCTGTATCATCGAATATAGGATTATCATCAGTGAGAATCAGATCGGTCAAAGAACTTGTAGCATCATGTTGAATGCTATGTCTGGTTTTAAAAACTTTTGCATAATTTCAACTCGGTTCTTAAATGAGCCGAAACTATCGTAACTTTACGGTTAATAATTTTAAGGCAACATTCTCAGCATTCAAAACTAACCAAACTCAGGTTCGTATTATATTACTATTCAAATATTGATATACAATCAGAAACAGAGCTAAGTTTCTGTCACTAATATAATCGATAGATAAAATGAGATATCACCTTTCAACGATAACACTGACGCATGGCTTCTATCAGCAGTAAAAAATATCAATAATTACCATCGTTATTTGGAAAACTCCAGCAGTCTTGATCAACGTAACATATCAGAGTCATTAATTAATTAATGATTACTAATTAATGAATTCACAATTGTAAGACCCATTATTATTCTTTCCTTTTTGTTTCTTTCTACGTATATAGATCCGTGTGGTATCAAAGTTCATTGTTAAACTTATTTGGTTATTAATTGAAACTGTAGGTCGCTCAACTGGTCTTAAATATCATGAGTCGCAATATTGTGTTTTAGTGAAATTAATTTATATAATCGATTCAGGTTTTTAAATAATTTATATATGCTGTGCACGAAACGTTATACTTATCAAATATATAGAGCAAATGAAAATCCCTAAACAATGTTTTACAATTCATTTAGTTTAATTAAAACTAAACATAATCAATCACAATTCATTTAATTAAACGGTCAACTTTACCACACGCATATGTGCAACTAATATATAATTGATTAATCCAATATGACTGAAAATCAACTTGTTTGCTAAAACATTAAAATGTTAAAATTTCATTATATTTTGTATTAGTATAATTAATATTAATTAGCTACCTCAACAAATAGGTTATATCATTATAAATTAGCAAATATAGGACCTTGATTGGAGAAGGTCATATTTCGGCTGCAACGCTTTAACTATATACAATTTTCTTGTTAACGGATAAAAACTTCGATTACAGTTAGATGTAAAATGATAGGTGGTGATTGGGTTTGATGGAAACCCTCAGTGTCATTCTGCATCGCTCTTCTTTAATTAATTGAATTAACCGGAATCAAATTATCAAGAAATGAAGACAGGTGGACAGTCGATCCGCGGTTACTTGAAGAGTTTCTGTAAGGCTGAAACTGTAAGGTCACCAAACGTGGTCCGAAGGTTCTCAAAAACTAATACATGCTTTGAAAAATGCCCATAGTTCGTAGGTTTTCTGCACAAGCATCTCAATTCAGGGTGTAAGCGTAAATTGTTTAGGTTTGATAGAAACTACCTAGTTTCATATCGCCCTTCAACAAGTCGCCTGATTTTCCCACAAAATAAAATAAGAATTTGAAGTAGATTACTGTTTTTTGCATTTTGAACTCTACCAGAATTCATAACTTAATATACCAAAATATATTTAAAATAATTATATATACAAAGAACAAATACTTCATAAAAATGTTAATATATATTTTGCTTCATTATGATTTTTTGTAATAAAATCTACAACCTAAATAATGATATCCATTTGCAGATATGCAATATACAACACATTAACAGTATCAGTTATCAGTTAAAGTATACAATGTTATTACAACTATATTACAAGATGACAAGCAAAATATGTAAAAGCATAGAGATGTATTAATATATGAATGCTACAGTATAATAGTCGCCCAACCCATGACAGTGATAAGGATACAAGATACAAAAAATTCAAATGATCATGCATGATATTACAAGATGCACACTATTATATTTCTGGTAATAGTCCTGTTACGGATAAAAAAGTAATCAACTTGCCCAGGTTCTCCACCCTAAGATACTAGCCCATCGTCTCTCCAGGTTGACCAACCGTCTTTGCCAGTTATATCTTCGGCATTCAATTAGTATGTGTTTGGTTGACAGTGAGGAACCACATTCAACGTACAATGACTTCTTCCCTTAGTAAGAAACTCATGGGTCAGTTTGTATCGATCAATTCTAAGACGCTAAGAATAAGCGAGCTCTCTAAACTTGTTGCTTTCTGTTAGATCCAATCTGAGTTGGTCTAGATGTCTAAAGATTCTAGTATAATGGTGCTTCGTATCTTTACTCCAGAAGAGGAAATTTTTAGTAAGTGATTCCTCCCTCTTCTTGGCTAAGTAATCCGCTCTTTAATTTTCAATGATTCCAGAATGAGAAGGGAGCCACATAAAGGTGATAGTTTTGCCGCTCCTTTCCAATTTAGAGGTTAGTTCACGGATAAGCGCTCCTATCGAGTGTAGAAGTAGATGGTTGGAAGAACTTTAAGAAGCTCATTGAATCGGAAGCGATATCCAATCGTTTGTCTTGCACATCTAGTACTGAGGTCAGGGCCCTATACATAGCAAGCCGTTCAGCCGTCAATGCACTCGATGAGACGGGGAGCCTGAATTACCGATGTAAATGCTGGCCCCACATACTCATCGCTCTTGGAATCGTCCGAGATTATGAAAAGGTGTTCAGTATATTTCTCAGTTTTATATTGATTGAATTGGGTGCTGATACTGCCAGAGTCAGAACTATCCCTTAATAGACTCAGACTCAGATCAGACTAACACTAACCATTATTTGTAATATTAAAAATGAAGTGTACTGTTTCGACAGATAATGCTAAAGTGAACTTAGTTTCCATAACATTTAGCCCTTTCATGGGATATAGTGTTTATTATATTAAATAGGGTATGTTATTGTATAGTAATATTTTGAATAACAAAAATTATATTGCCAACATATGTAAATTGGTAATATTTTGAATTATTGTTATTATCAGTTTCTTCACAATGTGCTTAGCTATATTAAAGAAATTTCATCTAAAGTAAAGTTTGTTTCTTGTGTATTAATTAAAACAAAACGCCACGTCTGCGAGAACGAACAGAAAACATTTCGTGGACATACACGTAATGTAAAAATAGTGTACATAATAAACACGTGTAAATGAAAATTGTAACATAATGAACGTTGTCGATTTAATAGATTGGTACAACGAGAGACGCGTCAACGAGCCACCGACACACACAGGGCACTCGATCAACAGCGCCTGCAAGAAATTGCACATTCACACGTATATCACATCACGGTCTTGCGTTCGAATATGATTCCGAAATAAACTACTCGTTAATGTACACCAATCACCAACTGCTAATGTGGTTGCAATTGTTATGGCAGATGACGCGAGACAATCATCATTTTGCAATATCCATCAACATTTTGGAAATGAGAAGATAGGTATGATTTAAAATTTAATTATAGAAATCTAATATAAAATATTCCAAAAAATTACAAAATGTTTTAAATTTTCTTTTTTATATTTTAAAGTCTCTTTACCAACAAAGGTTTGTCTGGACTGGATTTACTGTTTAACATGGGCTCCAAACCACGGTACTCGGTATTAGGTCTACCGACTGGCCACTCACCAACTTAGAGACAATCCCGGCAGACATCGCATCGTACTTAGATTACTGGCGTGACTGGGATGGTTATTTCTTGACAAATTTTCCACTGTTGATTATAAAGGCATTTACAATACCAATCACAGACATAAAGTACGTCCATACCCCATCAGGATTCAAACCCGCGACTACCGCAACAGTAGGAGGAGCATCCTGTCGCGCTGACCACAGTGCCAATCAAGACGACGTTTAAAAAAAATTATTGTTTTTAAAAAAGCTTCGGATTTAAAACATTTGAACAGGGCAACGTCTGTCGGGTCTGCTAATATTATAGTATTTTTTTATTGACTTTAATATCTTGCGACACATTTAGATTATGATTATTTATTTAACTAAAAATGTTAATCAAAAATTTTGTTATTTTAAATATATCATACTATGAAAAAAAAAGTTTTACTGAAAAACTAAAGCTTCGAAAAAGCAAGGAAATGTTATCGACTCCAACACATTGATCTTCAGCACCTTTCACTCGAAAAACATCTGAGTGAAAATTGTTCTACAAGATCCACTTAAATATCTCGTTAAATTCTGACGTTGTTAATCTGGTTTGTTTTTGTCAGACTTCTATCAGACAAAACAAGAGGTTAATTAATTGGATTGTCGGATTAACGACTCTGGATGGATGGATGAGTTGAATGAGTAGGGAGTACGTTCGATTCCAGGAGAATTAGGTTTTGGGTTTTGTTTCTTTTTCTCGGATTATCTTTTATTATAATTAAATCTTGTTAGGCAACAGAAATAAGTTATAAAACACATAATCGCATCCCTTTAATTATTTATTCACTGAAGAAGAATCAAATCTGACAGGCTGGATTAAAAATAAAATAGATTTTGGAAAAAACTTAAATAATTAATAATTATTCCACAAACTAAACAAAATTATTTCAATTTCAGTATAATTAATTATAATCAATGTAGAGAACTGTTAAGTAAACATAGCTGTTAAATTCGAACCCTGAAACCTTTTTATACATAAACTTGACATTTTCTATCTTCCATTATTGAGTGGTTCTGTATATACATCACTCATTACTATCGCTGTTGTACAAAAAAAGGGAAAATGTCTGTCAACCACCCCGATTTACGGTTTCATTATATTTAAGAGGAATAATAAACACACAATAAGAGTTTTGAACTCACACAATAAAAGACTGTTTGCGAAAAGTGAACAGATTATGAAAAAGAATAAATCTACTACGACAACTCCAAGCGAAAACTGCCATGGGTTAGACCAGGCGACATCGACACTAAAGCGAAATATTCATGGCCATATGCCAAAACTGAATGAAACCGTTACTGCAGATGTTTACTGACATCAATTGAACAAAGTAAATGGCATGTTGTTAAAAAAATTCCCAGACATAGTGGGTAATAGATGCAAAGTCGCCCTTGTGCATGACAACGCTCGGTTACACGCTGCAAGTGATACTGCAGGATACACTGTTACCAACAGCGTAAGCTCTAGACATAGCGTCTTCTAATTACTAGTAATTTAAAAAAGTGGTTTATAAATGTTCTATCGACATAGTTACATCGTGCTGACAGTGAGATGGAAAAAGATCTATATATATATATATATGTATATATATATATATATATATATATATATATATATATATATATATATATATATATATATATATATATATATATATACTAGCTGACCCGACAGACTTCGTCCTGTCAAAAAGATTTGTAATGTGGCAGTTTTTGTGCCTACGTATTTTAAAAAATTCTCCTGAACAGAACCATCACCCTGGTGATAGGGCGTTGTGAATAAAAAATAATTAAATAAAACATATATAAGGATTTAAAAGTAAGTAATCGCTTTATTGTTAATCATGTGAATCATAATTATTATTATTATTATCATTGTAGTGCTTTGTGGTATACGATGTTTTTTGTTTGATTACCTGGCGCATAAATAAACAAATCTGATGGTTTTCCAACACGGGAACAGGCAACATACAATTGACCATGTGAGAAACATGGGTTTTCTAGATTAATACCACAAACACTTAATGATTGCCCCTGGGACTTGTTTATAGTCATAGCAAAAGCAAGCCGCACTGGAAACTGTAGTAAACAAATGGCACATCAGTCGAAATCATTGGGATGCGCGGTATGAGAACATCTTCTCCTTTATACTTTCCTTTGAGTATAGTTGCTTCTATCACATTGTTTAGTAATTTTTTTATCGCTAACCGTGTACCGTTGCAAAGACGCGGTTGGTTGATATTTCGCAACATTATAACCACCGATCCAACCTTTAATTGAAGATTGTGAGGTGGCAATCCTGGCATATATATATATATATATATATATATATATATATATATATATATATATATATATATATACTAGCTGACCCGACAGACTTCGTCCTGTCAAAAAGATTTGTAATGTGGCAGTTTTTGTGCCTACGTATTTTAAAAAATTCTCCTGAACAGAACCATCACCCTGGTGATAGGGCGTTGTGAATAAAAAATAATTAAATAAAACATATATAAGGATTTAAAAGTAAGTAATCGCTTTATTGTTAATCATGTGAATCATAATTATTATTATTATTATCATTGTAGTGCTTTGTGGTATACGATGTTTTTTGTTTGATTACCTGGCGCATAAATAAACAAATCTGATGGTTTTCCAACACGGGAACAGGCAACATACAATTGACCATGTGAGAAACATGGGTTTTCTAGATTAATACCACAAACACTTAATGATTGCCCCTGGGACTTGTTTATAGTCATAGCAAAAGCAAGCCGCACTGGAAACTGTAGTAAACAAATGGCACATCAGTCGAAATCATTGGGATGCGCGGTATGAGAACATCTTCTCCTTTATACTTTCCTTTGAGTATAGTTGCTTCTATCACATTGTTTAGTAATTTTTTTATCGCTAACCGTGTACCGTTGCAAAGACGCGGTTGGTTGATATTTCGCAACATTATAACCACCGATCCAACCTTTAATTGAAGATTGTGAGGTGGCAATCCTGGCAAATCCAGCGAGTTTAAAAATTCCGGTGGATAGTTGACTACATCATCTTGATTAGTAGCCGAATCAACTGATTTATATATCCTCAATTCGCCTGTAATTTGTTCTTGAATTTTGAAATTTAATTCATTTACATCTATGTTTTTTGCAGCCAGTATAGCTCTTTCGCTCAACCAATCATGGTTTCTGTAATTTTGAGAAACATCTGGAAACACCTTCTGAATAAGTTCATCTTTTGATCGAGTTAACTGACAAAAACTTTGAGGAAAGTTAATGCAGCCAGTCAACATGTCTATAGGAAATTTGCCATTACCAATGTCAATGAGTTGTTTAGAGAATATGTTTCCAGATTGGTCATTTTGCAACTCGACACGCATATTCTTGCTTAAATGAAGTACTTTGACATGTTTCTATAAATTGGAGGACTTTAGACATGCATTGAGTTCATCAGCTGGCGTTGATCGTGGAATCACTGGCAATATTTGACGAAAATCTCCTGCTAATAAAATCATTGCACCACCAAATCGGTTATTATTGCTACGTAGATCTTTTAAGGTTCTGTCTAAAGCCTCCAAAGATTTTTTATGTGCCATCGTGCATTCATCCCAAACAATCAATTTACATTGCTGCAAAACCTTTGCCATTGCAGAGTTCTTCGAAACGTTGCAGGTTGGAGTTTCATTGCTTTGCATATTTAATGGCAATTTTAGTGCTGAATGGGCTGTTCGACCACCTTCAAGCAAAGTTGCTGCGATTCCCGACGAAGCGAGTGCAAGTGCAATTTTATTTTGTGAGCGAATTGTTGCTAATATTAATGAAATCAAAAAAGTATGTCCTGTACCACCAGGTGCATCTAAGAAGTAAATCCCTCCAGTTTCATCATTTGTTACTTTCATAAGAGTTTCAAATACATACTTCTGTTGTTCATTTAACAGTGGAAGATTTGTTTGAATTAATTCTTTCAAAGCGTTGAGATCATACAGTCTTTCTCGATGCAATTCTTGCTTAAAAGCGTCATGCATTGGACGATTGGGCGCGGTCAGGCCTAATTGAATTAATAGTTTGTTTGACATTATCAAGCACATGTCCTCAATTGAAATCAATGCTTCATTGTAAATTACTTCACTGATTTGTATATTTGGATTTCCCATTCTATTCCGTATTTGATACAAAATATCATCACATATATAATCTTTGTACTTGATCCACAAATCAATTGGGTTTGATGGGAAGCATGTAGATATGATTATAGAAAACAATGTTCGTATTTGATGAGCGTGTGATGATATAACAGCATCATTGAGAGTTTGATCCCAATGAGCGTCATTTTCAAGCAATTGCAAACGTTGACAGACTTCTCTGTAGGATCCACACAATTCACCATCAACAGTTCGTAACTGTTGGAATGATGTTGGGCCACGTACATTGACTAATGGCAGTCGTAAATAAAAACATTCATCATTGCTTGGATGTACTGAATAAATCCGGCCAATCGCATCGGTGGAATATACATCTGTATATCCTGGAACTGGTTTTCCTTGTTTCCGTCGTATAAATCTCCTTGAGGATTGATTCCAGGTCTAATATTTTGGCACTTCAGAATATAGCAATGTTTGTGCGAAATCGTCGTTTTGGCATGTCTCAAAAAAACTGGTTAATGTAGTAGATGGTGGCTGAGCAGCTCTTTGTACTGCGTTCTGTGCTGTAAAATACACTCTTTGTCCATTTTCTAAATGCACAGCTAAGTGAACAACAGAAGGGTGTCTCTCATGAATAGGAAAAGAAAATATTCGCCAAACTGCTTCATTACTACTGACATAGCGGCCCATTTGGTATTGGGTAACTTCATCATTAGAATTCTCTGCACCAATTCCAATTACAGCCATATCACTCCCTTTGGTTACATAGTTGCAAATGTATTTAATCGATTTCACTGAATGGCAAGATTCAACGTTGATGTGTGCTTTGAATGTCTTTGATAAAATGGGTGAATATGGAACAATCCAACGATTATCTATTTCAATATCTTGTTGATTTAATTTGACAATTGTTGATTTTCCATTGTCTGCTGTCGATCTGCGACGATACAATGGATAACCGTCATTACCAGTAATTGTTTCCGATATTAATGTCCGTGGATATCGTTTTGAACATTTACCATCCATCATACATGGTGAATTTTGATTAAGAGTTCCACAGGGACCATGTATCATGTTTTTGATAACTACCTCATGCAATCCAGGATCTACTTGTACATTAGGGATTTCAGCTGATATCACTGCATCAACTTCATTTGGCCTTATCTTTTCAACCAACCAAATCAAAATGTGTGCATGTGGCAATCCTCGTTTCTGCCACTCCACAGAATACATCCAGCAGCGTGTCTCACCAAACACATTATGTTTTACGATGAAATTCATTAAAGATTTCAACTTTTGTCTAAAGACTCTGGCTGTAATATCATGACGATCAATGGGTGATTGCCCAGGGAATAACTCCTGCTTAATTTCTATCCATTGCGGATTGCATGTAAATGTGATGAACAAATCTGCTGTACCATAATGACGAACATACGACATAGCATCTTGAGCATATTCGTGCATATGCCGAGGGCTTCCGATTTATGTTGCTGGAAGAATAGTCATCCGACCAACATTCTGTGCATTTCCATCAGTATTAATCGCATCTCGAAGGTGAATATACTCTTCAGATCGGAGTTTGGTTTGATTCAACCTGATGAATGTTAATCTCTCCGTTTCAATTTTAACATACATGTCAACAACATATTTGTGATATAATCGCCGACATTTCAATATGTGATTATCTTCATTTTCCCGAATCATTAGGCGGTATGAATAATAGTTCATTGAACTGACTTTTTTGTTGGTTTCAGAACCTGTAAACAGATTTTGTTTTAATAACATTCAAATACATAATATAGTGACTGAGATATTATCGCCATAGCTAAACTAATATTTTAGTTACTTGTAATGGGATTTATCATTTTTATTGATAAATCGTAGCCATCTTCACCTTGCCAAAATATAATGGGATATTGCAGTGCATCATATGAGCGGTGTGTTTCCTTTATACGTTGTAATTGATCATTCCGACGATGTAAAACAATATCACGGGATTCCAAGTTTTCTCCAACTACAACGATAGCAACTTCATCAATAGTTGGTGCATTAAAACGTCTTGTTGACCTGCAGGTGTTTTATCAGCTCTGATTACAATTTTGTGATTATCGGATGGCATCAGATCCAGGGCAGTTTTAAACAATATAATCAATTGATTGTGTTGATGAAATAAAGTTTGTAATTGTTCTACAATAGACCTCTTTACTAAATTGTTATGTGCACAACGCAGATCAATTTCTTGTGGTGAATTGCCCATAAAATAAATTTGCATTAATTTGTTGTCGCTATCTGACACTGGTAACAGTGAACCTGCTCTGTGATATATTTGCCCTTGTATCTGTAAATAAAAAAAAATATTATGGTGTGGTATAAATTAATGGATTGTCAGTGATCAAACTTAAATAATATTTGATCTTAAAAAGTATATATTTAGTTTTAACTAATATCTATCAAATATAAAATATAATAAAAGTGTCACTGAAACTGAATCACCATATAATATGATGACTAAGTGATATATTTCGTAATGATTAAGAAATTGAAGATTAGTAACACATCTTAACTTTGGTGACAGAAAATTTTGTTCGCTAAAATAATTATGAGTAACTGCTATAATACATACCTTGAAAGTTGGCATAAAATTTTCCCGAACTACATTTGTTGCCCCAAATGAAGTCATTTGAAAGCAATTGTTATATTGTTGGGTATGTGTCAAAAAGTGTATAGAATCTGTTCCTATTCCTGAAACCAATGAGTACAATGGTTCTGGTGGTGGATCCAATGGTATCAATTTCACTTTACCATTTGCGCAACACAATCCATTGGCTTCGTTTTTGTATTTTAATGCCTTACAGTGTGAGCAAACCAAGTTCATAGAACCAATAACAACACATTGGTAGTTACTGTAGTCAATTGACACATCGTAACTGAAAGCAGCTCGATTCAAACTTGCGCGATTATTAGTTGAATGTCGCGCTCGCGCTTCACGCGTTTGTGATATCCGAATTCTTTCACGTTCATTTCCGTCGTCACGTTCTTGTGCAGTACGATTAGATCGGTAATTAGCTTGGTTTATAGCATTTCTGGTTCTTCTACCTAAATTGCTTCGTCTTATAGGAGGCATATCAAATATAAATTATTTTTTCACTAATCACGAACTAAACAAACACTAACTAACTAAACACTCTGCACAAAACACGATATACGAATTTGTTTCGTGTATCAGTTGACAAAAGCAAACTCAGTAGATTAGGTAACAGACAACTTTTTTTTTTAAATTTGATATGACTTGAAGTCAAATCCTTTTAAGCCGTACGAATTGTTTTATTTATTTAAAATTTGGATATTAAAAATAATAAAACACTGTTGGTAACGCGATTTTTGTTTGACTGATGTAATGACGTGGAAACTGATGCATTTTATCTCGCGTGCCGAAACTAAGTTTTTCGGAAGAGTTTCGGAACGCGACATTAAAGTCCTCCAACTATGTATTCTGTGCTCCAACGCACACACGCACATTATTTTGATAGATATGATCTTTGACGTTAGGAACACACCTACATTGCTTAGACAACAGTGAGTGCTTGTAATTTAATATGAACTTTATACCATAGCAATAAAGCTCAAATTGACTACGTTTTAGTTACAAATCATTTGTATGGGAAAAAGAAAAGGGCTATTTTTAGGGTTTTTCCAGCAATAATTCTAATTTTTCTCGCCGTAAAAACCATCCTTGAACTTCAGCGAACATTTTAAGAAAAGATATGGCCAAATTGGTCCAGGCGTTGTTGAGTTATGCGCTTACCAATACATTGAGTTACACAACACTTGTTCCATCTGTTAATTAAGCCACACTTTTAATCGAAGGGAACTGACCAATAACATCACGACAATATATTTTCCTGGGTTAATATAATCACTTATTTAAAGCGTATAAGTTTATATTATCCATTTTATGCGCACTAACGTTTATGGTTATTTTATGAAATTGATCATAACCGCCTGCGAGTTATTCACTTGACGCCAATATTCCTTATAGTTGAATCGAGAACCGTTAACTTATATTTCACTGATAATAACTTTAGATCAATGGTTGTAGGATATAGTTTAAGTGTATGAAGTAAGTACAGATAGATGTATATAAACGTCGTATATGAACTAAAACTGATAAAACCTTCTAAATATATTAAAATTTTCTTGATTTTAGTGCGCTTTTATAAGGGAAAATTTTAGCATATTGTTATTAAAAAATTTATAAAAATATACAAGGAAATAAATATTATTGTATATATATATAACAATATAATATGGTATATTATATTGTATCTGTCACCTAAAATTAATTTAGACATGAGTATATACTAACCGATCATAAGAATTCAATTCCAATATTCTAATTCAAACAGTATTTTCAAAAAGTGTATGACAGGAATACAGATTTTGATATTTCTTTCGTAATTGCCATTTAGTTACTTTTGTTCCAAATTCTGTTCCATAATGGTAATTAATCATGGCTACTTGTAGTCGTTTCAAAAATAAACTTATTCAGTAGGCATCAAACAATCACATCACATTTTAGAAATAAATCCAAATCGATTTAGTAACTTTATTTCATATTTTAAGGCAAAATCTTTAGAAGACCTCGTGCAGTTTTTCATTGATTACGAAGTAATAATAATTGATAAATAGTCGAAGAACTTTGTAGCATTAGATTATTAGTAGGTTTAATATTTTAGTCTAACTCCAAATTTTCAGATAATTGTCATAAGTCCTAATAAGCTTTATAATTAATTGATAATCCAATATCTTTGATCTTAGATCAAGTTGGGAGTATTTTTTTATTAATCAATATAGTCCTTTGATTGTTGATGTACTTTACGTTTTGTTTAAAATGTTGTTTCAAGCTTAACCTATCACCGAGATGGATGCTGAGGTATTTCTCTAATTCTGTTTGGAAAATCGGGTATAACTAAAGTGATATACCAGTATTTGTTCGGATAGATGGCTTCGAACTGCTTCAGTTCTCTAAGCCGTTCTTTGTCATTTACATCAACATCGCCATTGTCAAATTATTGAAACCAAAACCAACAACAGAGATTTGGTGGAGCAGCATAACTATATGTTTCCAAAATTATTTCATGGGCTTCGGCAGCAAATTTCTCAAAATAAAACAACAAAAGTATAAATGAAAAGTAAGAATGTAAATTTAAGCATTCCATCATTAGCATAAATAAATAATAACTAAATACTAAATACATACTAAATAACTCAAGAATACTAAATACACAATTGTCATTATCATATAAACTAAATTCGTATTTAAGGATTTATAACAGATTATATTACTGTGCATTAAATCGCATTATCTAAATTTTTAGTCCAAATCATGTTGAAGCCTCACATACAGGTTAATTTTTTCAGTATGATTTGCCTGTGTAACAAACATTTTTTTCAATAAATTGAAAATCTGAATTTGTATCAAGTAAATAGCATTCGCGGAAAGTTTAACTTCTTTATTTGAGAAATTCCAACTAGTGAATACTGGTTTCGCCGTTTTAAATCGGCGATTTTGACAACGAAAAATAGCAGAAAAAACATTGAGGACCAGGATTTGAAGGCATTACTTGATTAACCCTTCAATGGGGATCGCTATCGACTACAATTGAGCAAGTATGCGAAAAACGACTGGAACACGAGCAAATATGCAACAATAGTAGTTCTACAATGCTCAACCACATTTTGCAAAACCGGAGAAACATATTTGGAAACATTAAAATAGGAAGTACCCCAGCCGCCGTATTCTCCAGATTTTGCTTCTTCTGATTACTACTTGTTCCGAGATATGGGTCGTGACCTATCTGAGCAGCGCTTCTCTTGTAGAAATTTAGAGGGATATAAAAACCACCGATTTTAATAAATGAGTTATATTGTTTAACAGTTATTTACATTGGTATTATACATTTTCACTAATAGGTATCGCTGATCAAAACACTTGCAATCCCATGATAGATAGGACGCAAGAATATTATTTTGTAACGGAGAAAATAAATTTGAAAATATTAAAACCGCTCTACTTAATCTTACTATAACAGTAACATATAATGAAATATTGATAATACATTTTCTTATAACATATCTATAGAACAAGATCTACTTAAATATCTTGCTAATTTCTGGCATCGTTTATCTAGTTCGTTTTTACGGGATTTCTGTTAGGCGAAACAGAGATTAATTAATTGGATTGTCAGATTAACGGCTCTGTATGGGTGGCTAGTCTGAAAGGGATCCGAATATATTATGTTCGATACGAACTGGATTTCGGGTAAATTGTAATTCATTCGTTGGATTTGTATAGTCCCTTATCATAATATGTTAATTGATTGTTTATAGCGGCGTTGGATTAATGTTTAACTGACATAAAAAATATGTAAGTTATCTATTAAATTACGTATGAGTAGATATAAACATAATATAGTAATAAATAATTTTGCGACATCAGCTTGAGTACCTTTTATTGCATAATATAAATGACTTTTTCAAAAATTTATACATTGTACTTGATACCAATTTGTTTTAACTAATATTTAATTATCTTGTGATTTAAACTTAAAATAGATAACATTCTAATAAAAACAACATTTTCATCTATAGATATAAAAAAACATGTTCTTAGATAAGGTAATCTCTTTATGTTGCCCAACATAATCAAAGTCAACACATAGAGAACATGTGTTAGTCACTCTCTCATCTAACACGTATAACAAGAGCATACAATAATTTCAAAACTACAAAGAAATTAATAAGATGTATATAATTGGTTAGATCTGCACTTGCGCGTTTCGATAATCTACATCTGGTTATGTTTATTATTTTCTAATTATAAGGTTATGTATTCACTTACTTCGTAATTTCTTATATATAATTGTGAAACTTTAATGATATTCAGAAAGAAATAAGAAAGCACATGCTCTTAACAAATTATGGTAAAGCTAATACGACAAATAAAATACACTTAGTATACTCTACAATATCCACAGACAATAACTCTTAGTATACTATATGTTAAAGGACAAGAAATCATTCGATAACGTAACTAAAATTAAACTATGGGTAAAAATTATAATATTTTTTAGATGTTACAATACCATTAAAGTTTTCAATACCTCAGTTCAGTATTTGTATTTATGCCTATTATTTTAAGTTAGTTAGTGAAGAAGAAACCCATATTAACAAATTTGAGTCTTAAAAATGCCTATTGATACAAGTGTGTTAGTTTTTAATTCCATTAATTGTCCTAATAATTTTTTTTGAAGAAGCCACTTTTTCCATATACTATATCTTGTTAACTTCAACTGTTCAACCGTGTTCTTCACTTGTTCCATATCGCTAAGTTGCTCTTAGCACATGTTAAAATTATTGGTAATTTTTGCTATCACTCGCTGAGTGTTATCACCAGACGTTAGAGCCATTTAGATGGTATCTTTACTTTAATTCTGCGTTTTCATTCTCCTTCACTTATTTCCGAACTATATAATTTTTACAGAGTAACACTGAACTAGTAACACTATATACTAATCCGCAAATTTTCATCAAACATAGGAACATATCCAAATCTTAGCGCTCAACACATTAAATATTATTAAAATTCAACTTGTTTGATGATTATAAAGCTAAAAAGAAAAGTGTGTGTGTTAATTTTATTTAATTCGGTAAATCCAGATAATAAATAGTCTAAATCAAAAGCAAATAGTTTAAATATAGTTTCATTTGAAATAGGTTCAGACGTTAAGCCTAAATAAAAAGTCTGGAACTTTAAATTTTAATTAATAATATGAAAATTTTTGAGTAGGTTGTTTGGACTAATCAACACAAAATAAATCACGACCCTAGTTCAAACAATCGTCATTTGAACATTCCGATTTAGCTAACTTAACGAACTAATCATACATCGACTTTCAAGTTTAAAAATCAATATATCTTGTATCGTCATTGGTCGTGCTACTAGTTGATAACGCGCAACCACGTATTGATTTAAAAACTCATTTTTAGAGCGCCAATGTTATACTACACATATATGTGTGTATCCATAGCCGAGAAGGATCATCACTACTTAACCTCAATATTATTGAAATCTTTTTAATTTAAAGTGGCTTTAGAACTATTGTTCAGTTTATATTTACGTTATACTAGCTGTTATATATTCCAGATTAATCGATTCAATAATTAATCCGAAAAACTTACTTTGTGTTTTTTTTTGTCACAGTTTAGAGTCTTCTCTTTACTAATTAGAGGTCATCTAGACTAGACCTATTGCTTAACGTAAGATTCGACCCACGGTCTTCGACATTTAACCTCCCACCTATGTACTTAATCAGTTCGGTTACTGACATAAAAGAGATGATCTTCCTTATTGAGTTATGCACTCTTGTCTTATGTACAATCACAATTATAATGAACAACATACATGAATTTGCAGTCATGACTATCGCAACAATTATATCACCTTGACCACTTCATCAACTAAGCGGAGGAACTTCGTTGTATTAGTGATTTTATGAAAAAGGTATTAAAAAAGTTGTAAAACATTGTCAAATCAGTATATTATCATTACGTAATGATCCTGGATGTACCCGACAGAACTCAAAAAACATTGTACATTTCATTGATTTTAGGAACCATTCGGATACGAAGAAAAAATAAAGATGTAAGTGGAGGATGTAAGGATGTAATTTAAATCCACCGATTCCATTACCGACTCTCATGAAATCGTTAATTAAAAATTGAATTCTTGAGTACGATTGTAACAAAGAATAACAAAAATATTGATTTAAAATAATAATATACAATAGGGAGATTATTAAAAACATTAAAACTAAAAGTAACATTACTACGGTGTTTAGAAAATGAAAATTCAAAATTTCAAAATTCAATGTTAAATATTCATTCAAATGTTAAGTTAATCACCGATCAGAAGCGCTACGAAACAATGACCTTGTAGCGACCTTGAGGCATGTCGAATTTTACATAGTGGAATAACGGTTTACAAAATACCTAGAAATATAATTCCAGATGACGAACACGAGCGGGATGCCAGCAGCGCCAACTAGAACCCGATAACGAATAGCTGGTAACCCCGAGACGTTTATCTGGGATGTTATTCAAGGGTATTTCCATTTATTCAGTACTCGACCATCGTTTGGTTTAGACGTGCTACCGTTGACTGCCCAAGCCTCGTCTTCAGGTAACAGCGCTGCCATCCGTTTTATCCTTTCTGTATCTTCCACATTTTTATATTACTCCAATAAATAACGGTCACATAATGTAAACACCACTGTATCATTTCGTTTTACCTTCATTTACCGAAACCCTAAAACGTCATATGGCTTATTTATCGTCTTTTATTTCTCAGTTGAAAAATAGGTTTTATGCAACCAAAATTTATAAACAACGAAAAAACTAAACAAGTAATTTTCAGGACAAATAACTTAAACTTACCCAAAATTAATTCGTTGATGGTAAATGTAGTATGTAACTGTAACTAAAGTAATAATTTAAAAAAAATACTAGAGCTCTTAGAAAAACATAGAATTGATGTGAGCGAATATTCCAGACACACTAAGTAACCAATAAAACCATGAAATGTGGGAGAATATTGAAGAATATTAAGGTAAAAATACTATACATAATATTGCTAAATATATGATAGTATAACTCAAAGAGTACCCGACAATAGAAGAATTGCCATTTGGGAACTGTGAGAATAGAATTATTGAAATCAAGTGCATTAAAGGTAACACAAATCAAATTATAATTTTAATCAATTTTATAACTAACATTTATTGTTATTGTATTTGAAACAGTTTCCAAAATATTCATTTTACATAGTTGATAGTAACTACAACAAAAAAAAAGGAACGAAAACGTGTATTCAGTGATGAATCAAATAACTTTGTGATATTTGGGTACAAAAATTGCACAAATTATAATTTTGTGGTTCATTTTGATAATATTTTACATTTCCAATACGAAAGTATTGTTCGAAATGTTTGAAACTTCTGTTTGCCATAACACACAGATATCACGCTGTAAAAACTTAGTAAAATAACGTTGTCTGAGTAAATATATATTAGTTATCCTTAAAGGTTGCCGTGTGTTGTGTTGTTGTGGTGAAGCCCATAGAACTATTTGATATACAAGAAGTCAGATACTTGATATTGGCTTTTTGTAATCCAACCCTAACTGGATTCGATTGACGCTTGTTGAAGGCTTGTAGTTAATTAAATTTTTTCTTTGCATTTTGAGAATATGTGGTCGTTCGATAATGAATAGCAGTGAATGTTGTCAGTTAGAAGTCTCTATTCTCTTCTGTTTGACCAGGATTTGAATATTATACTGTAAAAATATATACTGACTTCAAACAAACTTGTGTGACTAAACTCTTTATAGTATATTATATAAAATTTTCTATATTATTAGGTAACTGAAAACAGAACAATGTGATTAGACCTCATATATACACATTAAATAAAACAAGTGAGGCCTAACCTCGAATTTTATTTTCCTCGAAATTACGATAATTACACTTTAGTTATAACTAAAGGTACTTAAAATAGTCAGTTCTTACATTAGAATAGCCTTGTTGCGGTGAATTAAATTAGTAATTATTAGTACATTAAATTAATTAACATTAACAAACACTAGCAGCTGGTTCGCGCCTTGCAAGACAATCACATTTCATTATAATTTTAGGATTATTTTATACTTATTTTAGGAATCCTTAGCCTACTCATACCCATTAGTAGCCGTAGCCGCAAAAACCGTCCAGTGCGACCAAAACGCTCAGATTTTGGGTGTTTTAGCGCGCATTTAAAATTACAATATTTTGATATCAATTTTTTTACAGAAAATTTTTTTTATTCCAAGTAAGGTATACACGTAGAATTGCCATAAAGTATTTTTTCAGAAGTAGTCATTCCTGCCTATTCATTGGATATGTCAAGTATGCCGCCATATACTTTACAGCCTAAAGCATACAGGGTTGGCACGATAATCAATCAAAATTACGTAATGGATCAACATTTGCTATTAAAAAGGTGTTGTATAACGTAATTAAATTATAACAAAAATTATCTGAAAATTCAAAGGTGAAAATGGACTCATTCCAAGAATATCACTAACTCATATTGAGTTCCATTTTGAATTTAAGCTTGTCGAGTTTCCAGTCCGCCTTGCATTAGTCAAGACGATCAATTGGCCACATCAAGTCAGTCCTTCCAAGTATGTGTAATATATCTAGAATTGTGGCGTTTTTCGTATAAGCAGTTGTCATAAGCTCGATAGTCGGTACACTATCGGTGCTATTTGTTTTCATTCCGGAAGATATTGTACATAACAAGGTATATCAATAAATTATAGTCGAAATTACTTAATTCTCATTTTAAATCTTTGCACGGTCGTGCTGTAAAGTAGAGATGTGATCTCTTTTTTTTCGTTAAAAAATCATAGAAATTAGAATTTGGTTCTACATCACTAAATCACATCCGCCTTAAATCATATTGATTAGTAAAAATTATTCATACTAATTTAGCAAACAGCTTATGCTTAAATGTTTAGATCAGATTTATTTATTCAACCTCTTTTCTCTCAGCGTCTTTCTTAGTTCATTCTTTCAGTAAACATCGTTTTTTCATTATAATACCCTCCTTAATATTCAACGATTCCAACAAATATCACGGCCCTAAACCAAATTGGATAAATAACATTCATTTCAGCGTGTAATATTTTATTACGCAGATATCGTTACCCAATTTTAATTAGAGACAATACTAACGTTTACGTTCGTTTCACTTGTAGTAAAACTGAAATAAATCTTCCAACATAACATATAACATTTTTATTATTAAAACATCAAAATTTAATTAGAAATAATTCTAGGGTTAAAAGTACTTTTCATTTGCAGTAAAACAGAAGTAAATTTAACTTGAAATTGTACGTACTTTATACGACTAACATGTTAGCTATAATATTTTTTCGCAAATTATTGGAAACGAAGTTATCTCAGATATCGAGAATTAGAATTTACTTGTAATATATTTGAAGAGAATTGTAATGCAATAATAAATCGGTTTTTACTAAGTGCGACTCAAATACATTTCAATACGAAAGTTAAGTTTTAAGTGCTAACAACTATCACTTAAAATAAACCAGCTTTATTGTCAAATTCCGGAGAAATAGCGTTGGCGCTAAGGAAAGCAATATTACGTGTTACTATGGAATTGAAATAATTACTAATCTAAGCTGTTCGAACCAGGCCAAACTATTAATCGCCTATCTATTCGCAACAACTAATAACATTAAACCAGTTTGCCCTAGATATATTGTAGATCGCGTACAACTTTAGTAACTCAGCTGAGACATATTGTCCTGATACATTCACCATAATGGTCGGAGCTTGCTCCATCTGACCACCATTTTTCAAATCACTGCAAAACTCTAAAAAGCTTCTGAGTTAATATTATCTGATTTTGGTGGCCGTTCACATTGAACTGCAGGCTTCTGTCGAAATTCCAATAGGCTACATTAATTAACAACTTCAGGCCGCCTTTATTGGCCATACACCCTGAACTATGATGCTTCTGTCGGGAATCCGCGGTCTAGGGCATTTTTTAAAGCTTTAATGTTTTCTAATTAGCATGGGTTTGCCTAGGAGTATGTAAGCACCTTCAATGCATCTTTTGTCACCTCAAGAGAAAAACTGATACTTTTGTCTGAGCTCTACTTAACTACACCAACAAATGCTTCGGGTAACCTTCTTGACTTTATAAATAATTTGATTCGGGTTAATTGAACGATTTCAAAAGAGAATAGTGTAATGATCTCCCCGGAATTCTACCGACTACGCCTATTAAGAAAATGTATTTTATTTTAACAGAAAAAAAGACGATTTATTGTACGGCGATACATAACGATACTGACTATTTATCTGTTGGAACATAAACTGTAATATAAGCACCGTGTTTCATATTCAAACAAACACTTTCCGTAGTCAGTCGCATTAACAGTCGCGTGATATAACACATATAGCAATATAAATATAAATTTAAGTTTCAGATTTACATATAAGTTTATATTATCATTTCTAGTTAACTATCCGACTGATGCCGCATATTTAAAGACAGACTTTTAGTTAGAGTTGGTAATTTGATTACACTTTTGATCCGCTGGTGATTCGCCCACATCCTAAGGCCGTAAAATGTATACAATTAATAATGTATTATATTATTTGGTATCCTTAACTTCATCTCAAGAAATATATAACAGCATAACGATGTAAATAGAAGCCATACAAAGAAAAGTATCAGATATAGCAGTTGAAACACATTGAATGTTCTATCGCCGTCGTATGTATATCACTATGAGCCAAAACTCACTGTTAAACTCATCTCTATAACTGAAAGAAACTCTAAAGAGCGATGGATATAGAGCGTGATAAATATTAAACTAGAAGAGATATGACAATATTATAATAACATTTTATATTTTTGAGTGACTGTTAACTTTATTACATGTCCTTATAATTTTAGTTAAACATATATTTTTAGAGACATAATAAATTTAAAACTAACTACAATTCCAAGTTTAAACGTGCAGTATTTGCTGTAAAATTGAAGCAAATCCAACTTGAAATTGTAACTCATTTAAACGATTAATGTAATAGGCTGGAATAGCCGCATCCAAATCAAAATTCGGGTTATCGATCCACTAATCTCCAAGTCATTAGGCAAAGTTAAATTGAATCAGGAAACAGACAGGAAGTGTTATCGAAGACACCGGCCAGGCGTTTGTCTCTTCCACTTCGTACCCAACATGCTTTGATCGAATATTGTTCAGCGGGATTTACCTTATTATCTGGCTAAATTGTGACATTTTCGTTTGATTTGATTTTTTGTCAAATTACGAACGACCGTAAATTCGTATAAAGGTTGTTGGTATTAAAATTTTATATTACACTGCGGCACATTGACTAAATCCCGACAATTAAATTATAAATGAAACATCGTATGTTGAAATATAATTATATGTATATTTTATGTTAAGAGTCTTGTATGTATTTTGAGAATTTTTTCTTTATAATTGAGAAAAATTGGTGCAATATATTTTTAACATATATTTTTTATAATATATTTTTAAAATATGTTTCATCTCTACAACTTTTTTCCACCGTTCTGGTGACATGGTAATACAGTGCTAAAAGAACACTGTTAGTTTCGCAATCACCTATTCATTTTCGCGCTTCTTCAGCATTTCTAAATACTGTGCCATCCAAGCCATGCTGTATCGACTTAAATAAACAGTAATGAGATGGCGCTATGTTTGGTGAGTACTTCCGACTACCCGTGACAAGGCTTCGAGTTTGAGCTGCATCTCTTCTCATGGTCGCCATGTATGATCGAGATTTGTCATCAAACTGGTTGACTCTGCTTACGTTATTCCTATAGCTGGTCTTTAATAGCTGTTTTAGTGCTTATGAATACTTCGCTTCGGTGTCGATGTGGCAAGACACTTGCACTCGAGATTATAATAGCAGGTCTCCATTTCATGGGTAGTTCATTTTTAAGTAACAAGCAATGAAACCGCGATGTTGAGATGGTGCGAAGTAGCATTTTCAGTTAATATATGGGATTGCCATTTCCTTTCCCACCTCAAATAAATATATTTAAGCAATTTATTCATCAACGGCTAAGGTCTCTAAAATTTCTTTAATATTTTGAACTGGCTTTTTTGTCTAATAAGAGTTGCGATTCAGTGTCTTCGTTTTTTTTAAATTTTCGTTCCGTGTCATCGACATCGACAAGTGTAAGCAAATCAAATAAAATCCTCTGAATGTCATAGCTAGAGCCTATGTACAGTGAATAACTCAATAATATGAAACGGAAAACTGTCATTTTATGTAAAAAAATATCAAAACTTTAATAGTTAAGCTAGGTTATTTAAGGACTGTTTACATTAATTCTTCAATCTATCAACAATAGATAACATCGCTTTATATTAGTTTGTATAACATGCTCTATTTATCGTAACACCAATATTGTTAAAATTTATATCACATACCCTTCTTGAATTTATTCATGAAATAATTAATAAATTTTGCAACTCATTCATTTCCTAAATTGAGACTGTCAACGTTGGCATCATAAATGACATGACTCAATATCCTTTTAGCTATTCTTATGGATATTTCTGGAGTAGCAGGTCTACGTCCATAAACGCAGCTTACCGATGCTCTTCATGATCGAATCATTGAAAACTCGAACATAGGCTTCCCTGCTATATTAAGAAGCAGATGACCTCACACTTAATTCAATATTATAATGCCATATACGGGCGTTTCAATATAAAACGAATTAAACATCACTCACAAAGTTTGCTTCATCCTATTTCAACATCGAATCGCAATTTTGAACAATCACATATTAATTATTTATAAAGTAGAAAATAATAATTTAGCGTTGATAGCTCGTCGGTCTAAACCCATATCTTTCTATGTTTAGGATTGTTATAACATCTATTTATCATTGGTAACAACCTGCTGAAAAAACCTATTTGTTTTAGTCATTGATATATAAAGTCAATTCATAAAGAAGTCGATTTATTTTTCTCTTTGTTATTTCCAAGGATTCTTTTCAACTCCCAAATATTATATAATATTTAAAGGATCTTCTTTTTTAAATTCTTCCAGATTTTATCACTGATCTTGGCGCTTCTGAAGACTAATATAATGAAAATAAATTATTCACAAAAACAATTTTGACGCCACAAAACCCGACATGTTTAGAAAACAATAATCCTTTTATTATATTAAAGTGTATCTAGCATTGATGACTGTAACAGAGAGAATAGCTATAAAAATATACTCATCAACTGATCTTAAATAAAAAATATTTCTTGTTTAATCTGACATATGACTTTTATTGTCCAGTAACGAGGCAGTTATATTTTATTTTCATTCTCTTCCGTGAAAACTGACTAAAATCCTCATCATCAAAATCTCATCGATAGAGGTATATAATATATGAGGTGGTGTTAGAAAACAACGAGACTAATGTTATAAACTTGAATGAAATAAGCATACGAAAAGGTCATATAGATTACAAATAAATATGATAATTTTTAGTATAATTTATTAATACTTTTTTATAATTATGGCCTATAATTTTTTTTTAATTTGAAGCTTTATTGTGAAAAATCTTTATTGTAAAATGTATATTGTTACAAATTAAAATAATAAGAAAATATTCAAGCGGATTTAACACATATTTTAAAACTATTCTTTAAATAATTACAGCAAATTAAACGTGAACAATATAACAAACAATACAATATATAACGTGATAAACATATTAAGACAATATGGGCGATCAATAAACACATAAATATTGAGGGAAATATGTTTATTAGAAGGGAGATGTCAACTGTATGAGGTAGTACCGAGGAATTTGTCATCGACGTCCCAAAAGCGTCTTTAAATAATTGCAGCGCAGGGTAGAACAATATTAGTTTTTCTAGTAAGTATAACCACTAATTTTTCCCATCTTTCAGAGAATTTTCGGATGCCATCTCGATTTTTTTTATTTTAAAGCTTTAAATTTAATAATTTTGTGTAACCCTTTGTGTTTTGTACAAAATAATAATTTTATGTCATCGTGGATTAAATACACAATCGACAACAACGGTTAAAAAGTGGACAGGCAATAAAATGCCCATATAGAAAATACCTCAAATTGAAAATAATGCACCACATCACCATTTAGTGATAAACATACTAAAACTCAAAGAAATACGCTTCGAATCCCATTACCACCCAACCAGCCCAATACAGTTCAAATCAATTGATTATAGGCTGGCTGTTGGCAGACCTAATACCTCATTGGAAATGCTTATTAAGAAAACAGATTTGTGCCAAATGGAGAAATTAGTGGCGAAGTTAAAGCTTATGTTAAAAGCCTATTAAATAGATAAGCCGTTCTAGAATCATAATATAAAAAACGAACGTATATATGTATATCACTCTCGAAGGACAATAACTTGATTATTCAAGCAAAGCTTCATTTCCTTTACATTATTTATTAACATACGTTTGCATTGGTTATTTAAGTCTAACTTCTTAGCGCTTTAAGATATTTTTCAGATTTATTGCAGTTCAAACATAAATTTAATATTCAAAGTTCGTACGGCTGTGTTTATTCTTAATATCATTTTCCTGTGATTAAACATAATACTTAATCCTCATCAAGCTTTTATGTAATATGTAATATTTATGTAATATTTTGCATGAGTATAACCCCTGTTATAAAACTTTTACACTTTAAAAAAATATAAAGCTCCAATTAAGTTTGAAACTCAGAATGTCTTTAAAAAAAACAAACTTTATTTCAAAAATAATAATGAAGAGGTTTACAACAATTGTTACAATACAATACAATGATTAAGACTACAATAAGCGAGACTTAACTACACTGATATGCACAATACAGAGGAATAGGCGGGACTGAAATCTAGGCATTCTGCCTTTACATTTATAGTAAAATTATGCTGTGTTAGCTATTCTTAAGTCTAAAGGTTAGTAAGTTGTTTAGGTGGACATAAATGACCATATAACTCCTCCCTCCTTAAGTATGAGAGAATGGGGTGGCATTCTCGAGTGGGTCTAGTTTTATGCTCATTTTTACATCGTCCTTTTTAATATATTTAAAGTACATATATATTCCTAAAGTTACAAATACAATACATATAATAATTATAGTTAAAATTGAAATTCCTTCTCCTACATTAAAAGAATGGAGAGGATGAATTGATAGGGAATCAACAGCTTTTATATCATTATGCAAAGTTTCTAAATTTATTGATTTTAATTTTACAGGTTTATTTTGTTGGAATAAACCAGTATTAATTTTTATGGATGGCAATTTAAGCCGTAGATTAATTACATTGATTTTTTGGGATTCGTAATGTTCATTTTTAACATTAACCTTACATGTTTTTGGGAAAATAATTGAAGGTTCTTTGACTATTTCAATAGAATTTTGTTTAGGACAAAATAGTGATATTCTTTCTTCAAGTGCTGGTATAATTATGATGGAGTTATCTTGCAGTTGTCTTACACTAGTTTGATTATATAATATGGGTATCATGGGACAATGATCGAATTCAGCATTAATAGTTTGGACTATACATTTTTCATCTTTATTCAAGTTAAATTTTGAGCATAATATTATTTCTTCGATTTTAATGCAATTTTCTCGGGTATTAAAATAATCATTCTTATTTAATAAAAGGAAAGGATTTTTAATAGATACAATATGATTTGAATCGGTATAGCAAAAAGGTGGTATAATGTATATGGTATGTCCGAGATTAACGGGATCGCAACATGAAATATGATTAAACTATTTTTTATTAGAACGTCAGCGTGTGCTGTTTCATAATATTTGATTATGTTATCGAATGGGATTCGCGCCTTGGGATTTATCTGTAAGATAATTTTATTTAGGTCTGTGATTTTTATTATGTTGTGATGTAGGGTACCGGTCTCAGCAAAGTTGATTGCGGTTTGTATATTGTTACATAATTCTGATATGATACGCAAATTACTTTCTATATTGTCCATTGTTAGGATAAAGTGTGTAGTAAGCGTTGTCATTGACATCGTTACAGAAAGATTACCCATCATAGTATATTATCTTGATTTGTCTTAGGTTTCTATGTTGTATTGTTCCTACATGTAACTTATAAAGAAGAGGATTGTTTATAGGGATTTTATCTGGAAGTGATTGGTTAATTAAATCTTTTAACGTCTTTTGGATGTCGTTGATTAGTAAACTTAGTTTTGATAAATTTTGGATTGAGATTTTTCGTGGGTAGCCTATGGGGAGTTTGAATTAATTGTTCTGTGCCTTCTGGTATTTCGGGGTCGTTTTCTCGATTTTTATTTAATTTTGCTAAAGTGGTTGCTTTTCTTGCATTTAATTTAGAGTGTATATGTTCGTTCAGTTCTTTGAAAATATTTGATAGATCAAATATGTAATCTGTCTGCATTTGATTTAGACTTCTATTGAAATTTAATTGGTAATTCAAATTTCCTTTAATTATTTGAAACGGTGTGTAATCATGCGATGAATGTATACTATTGTTATAGTTTAAGAGGGCAATGTCTACTAATTCTTGGATTGTTTTAGAACGATGTTCGTCCTTTAATGCAACTAAGCTTTCTTTTAATGTGGAATGAAATCGTTCAATTGGTGAGTTTGAATTCGGATTATAGGGAGTAGTAAAGTGAAGTTCTATCTGGTAAAGTTTACATAATTCTTGTAGGAGGTTATTTTTGAAAGAAGTGCCATTGTCGGTGGTAATAATATTTGGAGTGCCATGTTGAGAAAAGAATTTGATTAGATTTTGACATATCTCTATCGAGTTATCGTTTAGAGGAAAAGCAGAGGCAAATTTGGAAAAGTTATCTATAATCGTTAGGAATTTTTGAGATGATATGGTATATATATCCATGTATATATGTTCAAAGGGTTTAGAACCGATAGGTGTAGGTTTGTAAATTACTTTGTACGGATGTCTTTCATATTTACTCTTCTGGCATGTTTCACATGTTTTTATATAGTCTATTACATCTCGTTCTAAGCTTGGCCAATAATATGTTTGCTTTATATTTTTTATATTTTCTGTAATACCTCTGTGAGATGTCTTTGTCGTGTGGTATTTTTCGATAATTTCCTTCTGTTTATCAGGATTGGTTACATCTTCTAATAGAGTGTTTGATATAGTTAATTTGTAAGCATTGTTTTTGAAAGTTTCTGCGAATACTCGAAGAATGAGTGGTTCCAATTCTTTAAATGGGAAGTGTAGACAATATGTATCTGGAGGTAGATAACTGATAATTAAATTTTGAATTTCTTCCGTAGTGGGATTTTCATTTACAAATATAAATGTTCTTTTCTTTTCGTTAAACAAGTTTTGTTTTACCACGTATGGTTTAATCTTATTTGTCCATTTGAAGACGATTTGGTTTTTGAAAGTGTTGATGCTTTTATTCACATACGGAGCACCAAGGATAGGATTTTCCAAAGAGGTGTGTATCGTATCGGATTCTGAAATGTTATCTTGAGCGTTTTCAGGGATATTTGATTCATTGGAGTTTTGCGATTTCTCTTGAATATTTGAATTACTGTAGGGTGGTCTAATTTGTATGTCTGAAATGATTTTGATCTTAGGCTTTTCTTTTATCGATATCATTGGTTCTTCCAAATTACATACAAGTATGTCAATGCTTATATTTTTAAATATGTATTCTATCATGGATTTTACTTTTTTCCAATCTAGATGGTCAAGGCCACATCCTAATCTTGGGATGGCTAATTTTCGAATGTGATTTTCTTTTATATGTTCGCTCATAAGGACTAATGTTTTCCATAGAAGTTCGTACGTTGGTTTGTCTTCCGATTTTCGTTTTGTAATTAGATAATATATGTTACGGGATTCTTTTTGATCTGGCCATATAAGTATTTCTCCTTCTCTGGCCTTTTTCTCTAATAGTTCCTTCTGATTTTTATATTTGTGCTTAAATATGCACGCTATTCCTTTGTTCATTCGAAGGTCAGCTGCAACACAGTGCGCTAATGAGTAATCTGTTGATTGTTCGAAGAGATTTCCTTTAATTTCTCGAATTTTTTCTGAGTATTCTATATTCATCCAGTTTTTGTTCCAAATTTCATATTCACTATTATTATTGTTTATCTTTTTTGGTTTCTCAAATATTGGTATTTGTTCTTGCGTTTCGAAAAAGTGTTTTACTCGATCAAGCCATAGGTATTGATCTTCAGTATTTACATCTGGTCTATCACTTATTTCTGAGATATGAGTTAAAGGAGGTTTGGGTATTTCTACAGGATGTATTTCGATTGAATGTTTAAGAGGAGGACGGGAAAGAGCGTCAGCGTTTAGATTTTGCTTTCCTTTTTTATAATGTATGGTAAAGTCGAATTCTTGGAGTTTCAATCTCCATCGTACTAATTTTGAGTTAGGTTCTTTAATAGAAAATAGCCATTGAAGAGGTTTGTGATCAGTTACTATTGAGAATTTTCTACCGAAAAGATAAGGGCGGAAGTATTTGGTTGCCCAAACTATGGCTAATAGTTCTTTCTCTATAGTGGAGTAATTGCATTCCGTTGTGCTTAAGGTTCGACTAGCGTATGCAATAGGTAAATCGTTTCCAATTGTGCCTTGAGATAATACAGCACCGATAGCAAAGTTCGAAGCATCTGTTGTTAAGATAAAGGGTTTTTGAAAATCTGGGTGTTGAAGAATAGGATCATTCATAAGGATATTCTTACATGTTTCGAATGCTTCTATAAAAGCTCTATCGTGATTAACTTTGGAGTTTTTCTTTAAACATTGTGTGAGAGGTTTTGTGATTTTTGCAAAGTTCTTAATAAATTTTCGATAGTATCCTATTAATCCGAGGAAAGATTTTATTTCTTTAGGAGTTTTCGGGATTTCAAAATTTTTTATTGCGGATACCTTTTTAGGATTTGGTTTAATTCCTTCTGGAGTAATTACATGTCCAAGAAATTCTACTGATTTCTTTAAAAATTCAGATTTGTCTAACTGTATTTTTAGATTATAGGAGGTTAAGCGATCGAAGACTTTTCTTAAAGATTCCAAATGTTCTTGTAGGGAAGTTGAGAAGATAATTATGTCGTCCATGTATACTAAACATATTTTTCCTTGTAGACCACGTAATACGTTATCCATTGTACGCTGGAAAGTAGCAGGTGCGTTTTTTAGACCAAATGGCATTCGTAAATATTCGTAATGACCATGTTCTACGTTAAAACCAGTTTTTTGAATTGATTCTGGGTCCATTTCGATTTGGTGAAAACCGCTAGCAAGATCTAAAGTTGTAAAATATTGTGCTCGTCCTAACTTATCGAGAATGTCGGAAATGTTCGGGATGGGGTATCTATCGTCGATGGTCTTTTCGTTAAGTTTTCTGTAATCAATTACCAAGCGCCATTTTCTTTGTCCTGATGCGTCTAGTTTTTTAGGCACTATCCATACGGGAGAACTCCAAGGTGAGCTTGATGGTTGTATGATTTTATTTTCAAGCATTTCTGCGATTTGTTTTTCTATTTCATTCTTATGGACATAGGGATATCTGTATGTCTTGGCATGCACTGGAATTTCATCAGTGGTTTTAATCTTGTGTTTCACTTCATTCGTGAATGTCAGTTTATCTCCAGTTTTATGTAAAACGTGACGGTACTTTTGTAATAATTTGAATAGACTGTTTTGTTCTTCGTGATTTAAATGAGAATGTCTAATTAGTTCCTTTAAATTTAATTTGTCGCTAATTTCGTTTGATTTATAATAATTATTATTAGTTCCAATATCAAAGTTATAAATTTCAAAGTTATTTTCGTTAAATGGACTCATTTGGGGATGTTCTGTTATCGAGTACCTAATTGATTGATGTTTATTAGTTGGATTTTTAATATCCACGCAGAAAGAGTTATTTTTAATTGTTACGATAGTAGGTTGAATTGTTAGTTGGTCGGTTTTATATTCATGGATATACCAAGAAGATTCTTCAGGAAGATTGGTGAATAGTCTTGTGTTTTTTATCGTATTAGGAGGAATTTCTACAATGAATGTACTGAAGTCTTCGCGAAAATAGAATGGTATTCTGAGATAGTCATTATATAATAGGTTTTCTTCAAGATTGATGTTTAGATTTAATCTTTTGAGGTCTTTGATTCCTAATATTCCATCAAAGTAATCATGGAAAGAATATAATACGAAATTGACGGATTGGGATATTCCTAAACTAAGAAATAGAGGAATTCTAGCTTTTGAAAATGCTTTCTGACTGCCTGTACAAGTGTGGAGTGTTGTTATATGAGGTTTGATTGTTTCTGGGAAATAATGTTCGGCTATAGAAGGTCTAAGCAGAGAGGCATGAGAACCTGTGTCAATTAATAATTTTAAATCTAAATTTGGGATATAGATATAAGGAAGTTGGTTGACTTGAAAAGTATTTAATTGGAGACATGATTTTCCGAAGCTTGTGAACAAAAATTTTCGTTATCTTCTAATTCTGGGGGAAAGTTTACGTAATAATTTTGTTCTTCTTCATTTGAATATAAAAATTCTGGATTTTGGTCATCATAAGGGAAAGGATAATCATTAGGTGGATCATTCATTTCAGAGTCGTTTGATTCTGAGGATGACTCTGGTAAGTTTCTTTCGACGTGAGTTAATTCTTCTATCTTAAATCTTTGTTGACCTGGAGGGTATTGATTTTTGAAATGATTTTGATTGGTATTAAAATGTTGTGGTTTGTTTCGATATTGATGTTGAACGTTTGATTGTTGGGGTTGTCGTGGAGTTATACTAACACCTGACATGGGTTTTGGATATTGACTTTTAACGTGAGGAGTTTGAGTTTTTTGGAAGTTTTTGCCAAATGTTGCATAGGCTGGGGGAAAATATGTTTTAACCTGTTGTGGTCTAATAGGTATTGGTTGACTAGGGAATTGATTTTTTGGATATGTTGTGATATTTTGTTTAAGGAACAAGTTACGTTTTAAATTAATGTTTTGACTTTTTGACTCAAAATTCTGTGTAAAATTATTCTTAAATCTGTCTTGACTTGACAATATTTCGTAATTAGTAATAATATCAATCGCGGAATCTAAATTTTGCGGATTTTGTACAATCAATAAAGTTCTTAACTCGTTCGATATATTAGCAAGTAAATTTTGTGTAGCTGTTAATTCGTTTTGTTTAATTAAGATGTTTCGTGCTTCTAAGTTTTGTACTTCTGTACAAATCTTAGTATTAATTTGGGTATTAATGGATTTCAATCTTTGAATATAATCTAAGCATGGTTCGTTTTTGTTTCTCACCAAGAAGATGAGCTGTTGTTGTAAGTTACATCTAGTTATTGGGTCACTGAATTTTTGTTGAAGAGCAATTTTAATTTGATCCCAAGAAATTAGATCGGGACGTGTAAGTATGAAATCTTCAGCTTCACCAATTATTTTTGATTTGATTGCTAACAGCACATATTCTTGTTGGGATTGATCATTCGTATAATATCGAGCATAAAATGTGTCTATTTGGTTAATAAAGCTATCTAATTTAGATGAAGTTCCGTCGAATGTTTTCAATAACTGAACAGTTGATCTTAATGATTCTGCCATATCGGTATCAAAAAAGTTAATTAGGTGTGAATAAATATTTTCTAAACTTTCGTCGGAGCTTTCTCTATTTCTGTTTCTAATAGTTGGGTATGTTATTCCCTCTAATTTTTTCGTAAATCTTTTCATACAACTAGTTTATAAAAATAATGAAATTACAATATACATATATGGAATATACCAATAGGATACGACTTAGCTTAATAAGTTATCCTTGGATTTCCTTTTACAATATTTGTTATATAAAATTAGTATATAAATATCAATGAAATTATATGGAATGCACCAATGGGATACAACTTTTATTGAATAAGTTGTCCTTGGATTTCCTTTTTTACAATAATTGTTATATAAATCGTATATAAATATCAATGAAATTATATGGAATGCACCAATGGGATACAACTTTTAATGAATAAGTTGTCCTTGGATTTCCTTTTTTACAATAATTGTTATATAAATATCAAGATTTTCAATTCAATAATTATTATTCTTCTTGTTTCTTAATTAATCAGGATTATACCAATAAGTGACTTACAGTAATGTATTCGTCTCTGGATTGCTCCTGATGTCGTAATAGTAGAAGCCGTCTGCGAGGAGAATTCACTTCTCGACTGGTCTGCTATACGCCTTGGACACTAGCTACGCCAAGTTGTCCTGGTTCCTTATGCTAACTGCTAATGGTTGGGATTCTTTGTCCAGATCCAAAGCAGGAGTCCGCCTTCCAATTGAAGTAACAACGTTGAGTGGTGGTTCTTTCTTCTTAATTGTAGATACAAACGGTGATCACAATTCACAGCGAACTATATGATATTCCGGAAGTATCCTACCGACTGCGCCAATTAAGTTTGAAACTCAGAATGTCTTTAAAAAAAACAAACTTTATTTCAAAAATAATAATGAAGAGGTTTACAACAATTGTTACAATACAATACAATGATTAAGACTACAATAAGCGAGACTTAACTACACTGATATGCACAATACAGAGGAATAGGCGGGACTGAAATCTAGGCATTCTGCCTTTACATTTATAGTAAAATTATGCTGTGTTAGCTATTCTTAAGTCTAAAGGTTAGTAAGTTGTTTAGGTGGACATAAATGACCATATAACTCTCCCAAAAATCATGTAATCTAAAATATTTTCTATTAAAAAAAAAAACGATATATTACTTCGTATTCCACTAGAGATAAGAACGATAGAAGGCGTTATTCATGTTTCCAATTATTGCACATCGCTGGCTCTTACTTCTTTAATCTTTCTCAATTATTCGTCGCAGTTTTTGCGGGTTTGCCTTTTTTAGTTTATTTATAATATTACTGATCAGCTAGATCATGTGATATTCAACATAACCATTTTCATATTTTTGAGTAATTTCACAAGAACATCTTAATTTTTTTTCAATATTTGATTTTTTTCCTTACGAGTAATAAAATGTAATTCATTAATCTAATTTAAAACAATTATTAACTTTATAATTATTAAGTAATAATTTTATTTCAGCTTTCTACTGAAAATTTTTAGAATATTTCAGAAATCAAACTGATGTAACAGCAACTAAACAAAAACCGATATTTATTTTTTTTATATATTTTAAAGTCTCCTTTTACCAACTATAGGTTTATCTGGAATGGACCTACGGTTTAACGTGGGCTCCCAACCACGGTCCTCAGCATTAAGCCTATCGACTGGCGGTGACCAACTTTAGAAATCATCCCAGAAGACATCCGGTCGTTACCCAGCCTGGTTACTGGCGTGACTTGGATCATTTTCCTTGTCGGATTTTACACTCTAGCCTAGGACAATCACAAATTTTAAACAATCACAAACATAAATTTACGACCATGTCCCAGCAGGATTCGAACCGGCGGCCATCGAAACAGTAGGAGGACCATCCTATCGCCTTTACCACTGCACCACCAAGCCAGAAAAACTGATATTTAGATCAACCGATCCACAAAACTAGCAATATTAGTCATGACAAAATTTCCACAATTCAATATTTCATCAAACCTGTACTATATATCATATTCCATTCAGAATTATCCTTACCTTTATATATTGTTACCTCACCGCACAGGTTAATTTACAATTCACGTAAAGTATGTAACATGTATGTACATAATATGTAAAATAATCTAGTATATGATACAAATTTTACTGAAACGAAATATCATGAAATTATATCGCAGGTATGCTCATTGTACATTTAAAATATAATCTGATTCACACTGCGTTCGATAGGCAAATTTTGAAACTTTTGAATTATAGCTGTCCTAATTTTAAATTATTATGAACAACTTTTTAAAACATTCTTAAGGTTTTCAATATTAATTAAGTAAAAGCGCACCTAAATATTCTTCACAGAGATGGTGTCATAATTAAATAAAAAAGGAAAAATACACTTGACTCTAAAATAAAAGTTAATCAAGCCTCCGGAGCCTTTAAAAGCTTTATAAATACATTTATAAAAGTTCGAAAATTATTTAAATTCTCGAAAACATCGTAAAAACTTTTTAATACCATTAGGTGTGAAACAAAACTTTAGCGTATTTCCAAAATGCCAAGGCATTAAAACGCAAATAAAAAGAAAGCGTTAAAAAACTGCATTAGCAACACCTTTAAAAAAATAAAACCGTACGTTTTAGCGCTCGAACTGAATGTATAAATATTTACTGAAATATTTCATCTCTAAGCTTTTCAACACTTTTATTTAATAAGCTTATTAAATATTTTCAAACTAAATTTCGAAAATATTGCCCATGGTCCTATTTGACCTTGCGCCAACTCTCAGATGAAACTAAATTAAGAATTTCTTCGTAAAAGAAACTTGCAGACTTTGAAGCGATCTAGTCATTTACAACGATAAATTTAAGTCCGTTATATAATAACATATTCTTGAAGCTTTGAAGTTCCTGTTTGAAGGCCTTTCAGTTCAGCTATAAATCTTCCGTAAGGTGGATCCCACATATGTTAACTGAACACAACGTAAGTCAACATATGAGCACACTGATTACCAGAAAACAAAAAATATTCTGATTAATAGTGATGAATACATCTTTAATATCCAAATCTTTAAAATAAATTCCCAATGAGGAAAATCATACACAGATGCCAAAATATATAATAGTATTGCAAGATAAACATTGTTAAATCAAGCGGTAAGGACGTTCGATGATGTTTCAACTAAAAGATTAATCACGTAACTTGTGACTTCATTAATAGATTTAAAATTATTGTTTTACCTTTATTAATTTTAGTTCTAAATTACTATGATTATTAAAGTTAAAATATGATTACGTACCAACTAGTGTACCAGTGTTTTTTTTTCGCAGTTAATACCTGCCATAATTTTTGTACGTTTAAGTTTTCATAACAGATATATACTATTAAGTATTATACACTTTTAACTAAAAACCCAAAAAAATCAGGAAAGCGTCATATAAATGTAATTCAAATTTAATGAATAGAAGATTAAATTACTTTATACTACAAATGTCTAAACTTGTTTCTCAACAAGTTTATACGTATACATACTATAGTATTTTTTGAGCACTTTTGAGAATTGCCAGTAAGACACAACATATTTACACAGTCACACATTGAATTGAGATAATTAATAATTCTAATAATACCAGAAAAGAACCATAAAATGGAACAACAATTTATCACAGAAAACAACTTAAATTTGTCAAGAATCGACTCGTCGAAGGTATTAGCATTTTTGGTTCGGATTTTGCCGGACTTAATATCGACATTTTAAAACTTCCACGTATTGCTTATATTTGTTAATTAACGTAAAATGTATGACTAAAATGTTGTATGTATACGTATGTAAGTACAGGCTCATGTTGTCGAAAGAGCATTCACAAATAGCACGGCCGCCAAATGATATTATAAATAAATCTTTAAAGTTGTGTTATGACAAACATACAACTTTATTATGCTAACTTTATGTTGCAGATGCAGAAGTATACGATAAGGCTGTGAAAAACATAAATTAAATTGTCGAAATTATAGATATTTGATCTGAAGGTTTTAGTAACGTTGGGACTATTATACTAATAATTCGTGATATTTATGTAAATAAAGCAAAAATACCAATTTCTTAAGTTAATTTTAATAATACACGCTTGCAAATTTATATGGCGGTCAGGAACTACAACATTTCATAAAATGCTTTAATAATAATTTTTAATTCAACTATTTGCTTTTTTTACTTGCAATCTTTTACCTCAATTTTCTAAATGATAGGATATACAAGAGACAAAATATTTAACAATTCTTTTTATAATGCGACAATGATGGAGCTCTATTGGCATTTTTGAAGCCTTCTGTCTGCTGTTTTTTTAAGAAAATTATTCGTCCGATTACCTTTCAAAACTGGTAGGAATATATCATTGGTTGATAGTTATCAACCAGTTGGTTGGCTGACTTAAACCAAATCCATTACATAATGTTTCATATTATTTGGTGGCTATTTAAAATTGCAAATTTAATAAAGGTATAAAGAGCAATTTCGCGTGTTGATAAAATATTGCTTTTTGAAGGGAAAAATAGAATTGAAGCAAAAACTTGGCTTCATGCCGAGTTTCCGGACACTGCCTCAGGAAAATCAACCATCGAGGATTGATATGCAAACTTTAGATGTGGTGAAATGAGCACCGAAAACTGTGAACGCAGTGGACGCCCAAAAGAAGTTGTACCGGTGAAAACATTTAAAAAATCCACAAAATTATTTTGAATGATCGTAAATTGAAAATGAATGAAATAGCAGACTTTTAAAGATATCATCTGAACATGCACATCATATCATTCCCGAATATTTGGGTAAGAGAAATCTTTGTGCAAAGAGGGCACCGTGCGGGCTCACTTTTGACCAAAAACAACGACGAGTTGATGATTCGGAGCAGTGTTTTAAGATGATGAAGCTTAATAAACCCGAGTTTTTGCGTAGATATGTGACGATAGATGAAAGATGGCTCCATAATTTCTCTCCAATCCTCGTCTCCATTTCAAGTCCAATCGACAGTCATCCGAGTGGACTGCACACGATTAACGGCTCCAAAGCGTGGTAAAACGCCAACAGTCGGCTGGTAAGGTTATGGTGTCTTTATTTTGGGATTCGCATGGAATAAGTTTCATTGGCTACCTTGAAAAAAGAAGGACCATCAACAGTGACTACTACATAGCGTTATTGGACCGTTTGAATGACGAATTCGTCGAAAAACGGCTGCATTTGAAGAAAAAGAAAGTGCTGCTTCACCAAGTTAATGCAAAAATAGTATCGAAAAGTTGGAGGGTCTCTATAATCAGTGTATCACCCTTGAAGTTCCATAAAAGGTTACCGAAGTAATATGTTGAACTCGTACATCTCAGCCAAGATATTTTTAGTTAAATAACAAAATATATAATGAACAATGAAAGAAAAAAAAGCAAGTGTATCGCAAGACAATGTTTAGGATACTGTTCTATACAGGTGACATACCACAAATAGAAAATCTGGAAAGTGGAAATCAGATATGGACTCATATCTGATAGGATAATAGTAAACGAGTATATACTGTATCGTAATACTGTATCCAATTCAGTTGAATTGAATTCTAAAGTTGAAGAAAATCTAAATTAGCCGTAAATAATAGGTTTCTGCTGTACAATCAGATATCAATACCAACGTGGTTTTATGGAATTCAATTATGGGATATTCTGCTAGTAGGATATTCTAGTACCAACATACAAGGAATTCATAATAAAGTACTGAGAAGTTTTGTGGGGTATCACAGGGTACAAGAAGATAAATACACTGAAAGATGCTACTAATAGTGACCAATCGGCAACAACTACTAATAATATATTAATTCTTTTTAAATGTCCATTAAGCCAATAACCCAACTGTTAATCTATGGACTTTATCTGTCGCCGTGAATTCTTTTCTATCGATTACAAATGGGTACCCCGAAGTAGTAATATGAATTTTCGAAGCAATGGACCGGAGTTATAGTATTTATGGAGTTTTTAGCTCGACATTATGATTTAGTTTACGCAAGTGGACTAACCGTGTTCAACCCAAATCTTTTCCTTACAACATTTAGAATTCTTTGTTTAGTATTTTTATCCGCTGTAATAATCCAAATTTGAGGTAAAACGATTAAATCGAGTATTGCAGACTAACTAAATGACAGATGAGCTTCAAACTTCATATCACAGCTCGAATAATTTGCTACAAATTTATTTTTGAGAGTCGCTTTAAGCGGAATGTTCAAAGAATTTATTATCCATATTTTTGACAGAATGCATGTGTAACCTAAACATGTATACAGTTGTTAGATAAAACGTTATATTTTTCCTCCGTCCACATTTTTCTCATATTTCGAAGGTTTTATTGCATTTCAAAGAACGTAAACTGTAAAAATATATCTTGTTTTTATAGCGGACCCCTCACTGACATAATTTAAACAGAAATCTCCGTCGGAGAGAAAAAACAGATATTTACCCCCATACTTTTCATAAACAATTTTAAAGGAGCGCCTTAACATTATATATGACCCTCAAGTCTTCAGGGTAATATAAGTTACATAAACTACCGGCTATAACTTACAATAAAATCGCTCGCTAGGGGATGAATGTTGGGTAATAGAAGAATAAGTTTTTGCTTAAGCCCACTTGTGAATTTTTATAAGTTTGCCCTTAACATATGCTTATTCGATTTGTTAGGATAATTGAACGTCAAACCTAGCGAAGAGGAAGAAGGAAAAGTGATTAAAAAACCTAGTACGTAATATGGTTTAGGAAATTAATCTTGCAAATACGGAATGATTGCCCCTTACGCAATGGTAAATGTAATTAGATGTATTCATAAATAAATATAGTTTATCTAACAACCGCTACTAATGATCGCCCTTTGGTCCAAATTCTACCTCAGTTTATAAAGTTAATCATGTTTCTCTAGACTAAGGGGAATAATTTAAAAATGATATGTTAATCAATATAAGATCAGAAATAGGTTAAAGAATATCTGCAAACTTCTCAAGAAGTAATACCTACTATCCTTTTTCAAATTCCATTTAATTAAATGTAATTTCAATTACATTTTAATAAACAACAAAGTATTAATAAGTTCAAATTACTACATCAATGAACATTATAACATAAGTACCACGAGTAAAATTATTTTCAGTACTACAAGACAATTTCAGAGCATCAAATATAAGTATATATGATTTTTACTTATTTTCATGTTATAATAATAAATTTAATTAAAATTATCATTATTAATATTAAAATTCTTATTATTAATATTATTAATTAATTATTATTATTAAGGATAATAATAATTATTAATTAAAACAATAACGAATAGAATTAGGAACTTTATTGCTTACAATATAAAAATTAGATTAAAGTAATGTTTTTATAATAACTAAACAAAAGGTTCAAAGAATAAATTGTCATATTATCATATATGTTTTTTTGTATCAATCGTTAAACATCTTCAAATTTATGGGCGGATAGTTCATCTTGGCTTAATCTGCTACTTTCTACTTTGCCTTGTGTCCCACATGAGGACCAAAAACTCACCAATAAATAAGAAACTAAAACATTCATTTTACTTCTTGATGCTTAAATTGATGTATTTTTACATGCAATATTAGTTACGGCTTTGTTACGAAATGTATTTATTAATGAAATCTAAAACTAATTAGAAATTAATTCCAATAAAGTTTACAGAACAATCTTAATACATTTTACATTTACCACTAATACAATATGATATATCTTCAGAACCTTATCAATTACTATCACTCCAGTAATAGAATATAACTACTCTAGTATAAAACTGTAATAAAAAATTAAAAAATAATTGTTATTTAATATAATTTATGTTAACATTATAATACATCTAATGCATATATACGAAGAACGTAAAACTATCATCATTCACCAGATAGAAAATTAATTTAAATTCTTAAAATTAAAAATGGATTGATTGATGTTTATAATATGATTCTGAAAAGGTACTTGTGAAAATCTAAATACCTTGTAAACAGAGCACAGATGATTATTGCTATTGTGGCATGTTGTTAATCTATATTAGGATGAAATTTTCACATTTATTGTTTTTTCTTACACAGCTGAATATACCTTCCGATAAAAAGGTCACCTTAATTTGTTGTTCCTACAAATAATACAAAATGTAACTATTATTATCATACTTTTCCTAAATTTTAAGTCATAACTACCAAAAAAACTTAAATATTTCCAAAAATACGGGAATAACCACAAGTAATACAAAATTTTAAACAACACTGCCTAAAATTAAATAAAATCATTTAATAATCCAATCATTCAATACAAAACATAAGTACTTGTCTCCCAATATAAAGTGTCTCTGTCGGCATTTTGCGGTACAGCGCTGCCAAATTTACATCACAATATAAAATTATACGCCCGTAGTCTAATGTCCTTTAAAGGTCATTTGAAAAGTTCCCGGCCTACCATAGTAAAACACATTTTTTGGCATTTTTTGTCTCAATAAAATTCCCTTCAAGGGTGATACACTGATTATAGCGACCCTCCAACTTTTCGATACCTTTTTTGTAGTACGATTTATCATTTGCTTCAAAATAAACCTCAATTTCGGCGATCACCTCATCATATCGACGAAAATTTCTTCCCAGCAAGCATTCTTTTGAGATTTGAGAACAGGAAATAGTCGCTGGTGGCCAGATCTGGAGAATACGGTGGATGAGGAAGCAATTCGAAGCCCAATTCATCGATTTTTTGCCATCGCTTTCACTGACTTGTGACACGGTGCAATGTCTTGGTGAAGCAGCACTTTCTTATTCTTTAAATGCGGCTGATTTTTTAAATATTTTCATCGGTAATAACCTCTATTGGGCGTGCACTGTGTTCAGCGTTTTCAGGGCTCATTTCACCACGTCTAAATTTAGCATATCAATCCTTGATGGTTGATTTTCCTGGGGCAGTGTCCGGAGACTCGGCATCAAGCCATGTTTTTGCTTCAACTGTATTTTTTCCTTTCAAAAATCTAAATTTTATCAACACAAAAAATTCCTTTTTATCCATTTTTTCACAATAATAAAAGCTGCTTCACTGGAAATGCTATAATTCACAAACTAATGATCCGACGGCTGTCAAATTTATACAAGCATCTTTTGAGGGTTTCGGCTAACTAAAAAACATAGGGATTTTATAGTAGTAGCGTCATATATGTGTCAGGCCGGGGACTTTTCAATTGAAAAAAAGCCACCTGGTGGACCTATAAAGTTAATTATAATGAATAGCAACACTGATCGAAAACCCAGCTCATATTTTCAAAGAACTTTCAAACAGCTTAATAGTTTAAAGTAATTTAAAGTAGCTTAAAGTAGTTTAAAATTTAAAGAAAGTGAAAATGATTGCCACTTGAATTGGTTAATACCAAAGAGGAATATTCATGCTTGCTGAATATAAAGTCTTCATGTTCATATCATGATCTACTGATATGGATGATATAGATCATTAAGTGTTACATGCTACTAAAACTGAATTAAATCGTTACTACCGATTTCAATTGGACAAATTAGATGACGTATTGTAAAGACAAATAACAAAATCATCCGGTTGTGAAGGATACACTCTTGCAGCTTAAAGGGGAAGTTCTGCAGGTATCAGGGTACTCATCAGACGTAGCTACTTCTGATTACCACTTGTTGAGGTGTCTACAGCATGTGCTTGACTGGCATATGATTTTTAAATTCTGAAGATGTCCAAAAATGAAGTGAACATTGAACAAAAATTTTGAAAAGAATTAGGGAAGAAATTTTAATCAATAATCTACCAGTTTTCCTCTGTAAATAAACCATAACCATATAATAAATAGAGTTTATATGAATTCCTTAGATTTATAACATTACTGAAAGAAATAAATATATATTAAAAATACGTCGTACAGTAACCTTAATCGGGAATATGTAATATGTTTTGTTTTATTTTGTTATTGATGTACTCTTTAGAAATTAATATAAATATTTTGATATAAACGTACACAAAATGTTTATTAACTCGAAGATTGAATTGATGTTTTCTATAGCATAATATATTATATAGTCTGCAAGAGACAGTCTCCAATATATGTATTTATGAAAAGTTAATTAGCGCTTTGATCAGTTTTATCTTTAGTTTCAATGAAATAAAGCTGATTTGGTATGAAATTGATATAAACAGCCCTACAATAACAGTTATTTTTCGTTTGTAAAACGAATAAAACCATAACTTAACTATTTTTAAAAATGTTTGTTATACTAAAGCTCCATTATTAAACTTTAGATTTTATTATGTATCAATAGAAGCGTTAAAAATTAACAAAAATTCCCATTTCTGGTGCTCTCCTATTACAACGAAACAAAGCATCTTTTGCAGTAAATTTTACATGTTCTGGTTTTAGTTCATCACTTTTAATAAAATTATAAATATGCACGGATATATAAATTATTTTAAAGGATTTACAACAGATAGTTTTACTGTGTATTAAACCACATCGGGTACATTTATAACTAACTTCATGTTGAAGCGTCACTGACAGACAATTATCAGCATATGTGATTGCGTCAAAATATAAAACAGACACTTTCTTCAATGCGTTGAATATGTCTGAATTTGTACCGAGTAAATCGAATTTGGGGGATTTACCTTTGTTCTTAAATTTAAAAATAACTGCTGAAGTCCATCAAATGCTGCGTGAAGCTTATGCCATCTGTGCTCCGTTTCGAAATACTGGTTTCGTCGTTTTAAATGTGGTAATTTTAACACCGAAGGTGATGGTAATTTGAGGAAATTAATCGATGATGAAACACAAGAAAAATATGCAAAATTATTGGATGTAACACAATAACAAAATATTTTCAATCCCCTGATATTTGGAGAATGATCCAAAAGCCAGGATATTTTTTGTCGTATGAATTGAAGTCAAGAGACTTTGAAAGGCTTTTGATAATATATATATATATATATATATATATATATATATATATATATATATATATATATATATAAATATATATATATATACATATATATATATATATATATATATATATATAATCTATAAAAACATTTACAATTACAAACATAAACATGCATACGTACATACATGCGCCAGCAAGATGCGAACCCGCGACTATCGCAACAGCAGGAAGACCGTCCTATCACCTTAACAACTGCGCCACCAATTTTCGCAATTATTTAGAAATTGGTATTTAATTAGTTTATTGGAGTTCATACAAAACCGCCGTGATAAAAATATACAGGCAGTAAAGATAAACTGACAGTCAAGGTTATAATATAATCACTACTAAGCCAGAATCTATGATGTGCTTCAGCTTTGACCATATTTTCTGTCTCTATATTTAATATAATAATTTTTTAAATTTTAAATTTAAAACATATTAATATATATATGCTAGTTTGTAGCAGTTTTCTGCATATCTATACAAATTCAGAGAAAACGATTTTATACATGTTTAATTAGAAACAAATTTAACAAATTCATCATTCGGGGAAATCATTCGAAACCCTCCCAAAATAAAACCATATATTCAGTATTTTATATGAACAGTTCGCTACCGAGCCAAAGCTTAAAGATAAATAAATTCTTGTTACAAAACCCAATAGTACTTGCAGCTTCCTTGGCGCAGACCTATATAGAGCAAAATAGAGATATAAAAAGAAAATTATATATCGATAAAGAGGCACGAGTGTTGTATACGTTATTTTCGCTAGTAATCAATTTTATCATAAATATGTTAAATGATAATATGTAGCTGTAAGTTATTCTTACATTATTGATTATATTGTTTATAAATAAGCTTTGATGGTGGTGCCATATATTTATATAAAAACTATCCATCATTAGATCTGGATTTTCTTATGTTATGCAGATAACATAGAAATTCCGTTTTAAAAACATACTAAGTGATGCCTGCGGTGTTTATAACGTACTACCGATTTAGCTGTAATATTTAATTGTAACTGTTATAATTTTTCCATTTTTAACATTTTATATAGAAGAAAAATATAATACTGATATAACACTTGTCATATTGTTACTTACACATTACAGATGTACAATTGCAATATATTCTAACTAAACAATATTATTACATAATAGGTGGTGTATTTTTAGTTGATCAGAAGCGGCTTATTTATAGGGTAAATTGCCACAAATATATTCAGCGCTATCAATCAAATTTAAATGAAACTATTTTTAAGCGTCAAATCAATCTTGAAATCCGAATGGTCAATAGACAGTTGTGAAATCAAAATTAAACATTTCTGAGCAATCATTTTCTACTGACAGTGATGGCATTAAAATACACTGAAGCATAACAAGAATACGTAATTATAATGACAAATACTTTTAATGTTAGATAATAATAATGAAATATAATTGTATGTATTACTAGCAGTTAATAACATCGATAATTAGTAGTACTGATGGATAAAGGTGTTATATAAATAACGATGTATAAATACGAAATATGAATTAAGCGAAAAATAGTGCGAAAATAGCATAGAAGACATAGAATATGATCGACATGATTTAAACGCAATGATATTACTTTTTAGCGATTTCCACTCGATAAAGTATATGCTTGTCTCAAATTATCAAATCTGTGGTTCTATAGGAAGAAATGTCAGCTGGGAGTAAATACAAGAATTGTATTGCTGAATGACCTATCTGCTGAAGTTTTTTGAAGCTATTGCTGAGTATCGGTGACTGATATGTTCCTGTCGATGAATCCTGTGGATTAATTTCATATAACATAGCTCATCCCATCACAGATCGACAAAAACTCATCAACAAAGTATTCCCGATCACCATTGCTAACCTCAAAAATAACAAGTGGCTAAGTGAGCAAGCAATTTTTAGCGACTAAGAACAAAATGTGGATGCACAATGCCGCACAATTCACAACTGAAGGTCGGGTCGGTAATCATCATGATTCAAAATCTAAACCAACCGAAATCTATGCAATGAAACGCGTTTGGTGAAAGGAAAACTGATGATGAATAATGTGATTCACCTGATGGTACTCATAGCAAAATTCAAAGGTTAGAAAGTGCTCATTCCGATAATTCCGATCATTCTAACGCATATGCAATTTGAGTTTAAACGAATTGGTCTTGCATTCGCCATGAGGATTATCAAATCACAAGATAAATCTTTGAGTGTCTGTAGTCTGAATTGACGACAAATTCGAAAATCTTTTAAATCAATCAATCAATCAATCAATCAAGTGTGGTATTTTACTAAAAAGAAATAATGCAAGTGCTACTAATACCACAGCAAAACACATAGGTAATCGGCTAGTTATGAAATATATAATATATTATGAATTGGTTCATGAGAGAAAAAGACACATTTCAAATCTAATTCAAATTTTTTTCAAATCGTCAATATAATTATCGGTATTTTTTAAGAAAATTATATAATTTAGTTTATTAAATTAAGATCGTTAAGAATCAAAGCTAAATAATTCAACGAATAACTAATAATCGATATATCATATAATAAATAACAACTTAGAGCATGTTAAGTTCATTTGGCAACCAATTCATTTCATCGACGTTTAATTCTCGTAGTTTGAGCAGTATTAATTGCTTTTTGTAACTAAGCCAAAAGTCATAGCCTCGCTACAAAATCCAATATTGTTTGTCCGACGATTGTAACTTTTTCGAAATAGGGAGACAGAAAAACAAAAGAACGACACCGAATCTACTGGCAAGTGGAACGTGCTATCTATTGGCGGAAAAAGCGATTGCCTCCGAATAAATGCACAAAACATCGATGAATTCAGATCGTTAAATTGATATAATGGAGTTTATGAAAGATTTGAAATGTTTTAATCTAAAATTATAATTAGTTTTTCGTCTAACTTTCATACTATCTTATAAATTCTTCTTGCAATTTATGTGGTAAGGTGTCTTTCTAATTTTTATATAGCTATATTTGTTTGTTTTGACCTGCTGGGTGGACTGATAGGTGTGAATGGTTTTGTTGCATTTTTTTGTTTAAATTGCATGTAGACGACGAGCCTTGTAGTTCCCCACGAGCTTTGTGAGTGTAATCTATTGTTAGATGGTCTCTTGCACATTTTACGCATTTATATGATTTTCGACATTCTTTGTGTGCCTATACTATTGACACCTTGTACATTGTGGTATTTCATTTTTGTATGTGGTGGTTCACATTTAACAATATTGTTTCAAGTGTATTTATGTTGATATATAACATGACATGGTTTTTTTTGCAGTGCGATGTTTAATATTGTGTAAATTTATCACCTCGTGGCCTTGTTCAGCTTAGGCTATCTTAATAGTATTTAAGTCCGTCGCGTGGTGCTAAAGCTGTTCTTTGCTTCTATTGTTTTTGTAACTAATAATCACTAATAATATACTACAAACCCGGCAGACATTATCCTATTCAAACATCATTTTTCATACCGAGTCATCAATTAAGACCTATCAACAATCAAATGTTAATCAATTTGGATTGCACGTGAACGTGACGAACATATTATATCCTTGCAAATGACATGAACCACCAGTATATGATGTTGAATGAATATATGCGGTACTGAGATTCTTAATATCAGTAGTTACATCTGCCTTACTAATGATAGCATCAGGAAAATCTATATTCTGAGGAGTGAACGAACTTTTGCTTGATTAAAGTTAATCTATCGTAACCGTATAAAAAGTATATAGAATAACTGGCAGTATCGGAGAATGTTGTTAGCTTGATTAACATTTATAATTCGTATACGTAGAAGATCATCGCGCTAACTTTCGTGTTAATGTTAATGTATATATCTGAACAATAAAAAGATCTACAGAATACAAAAATATTACTTGTACAAAAATTATATTTATTGTACCTGTCACTGGATTTATTTGTTTAATGTCTAAATGATATTCATCTTCTTCTTTCCAAAATATCAATGGATATAGTAAGAACGATAATTTCGCTCTCCTCCAGCGGGTGTTAGTTTTTGCTCCTTGTCACCCATAAAACAGAGTTGCAGTAATTTGGATTGAAATCAAGTATTGAAAACAAAGAACTAATTTTAATGCCACACATAACCCTGGTTCTTAGTGTTGATTAAAAATTACGAGTATTCTCATTCTGAATGATTTTCATTACACCAAATGATATCATTTGGAAGCTAGAATTGAATTTTCGAATTTTACGGAAACATAATTTCGAGTGAGATGTAGCTCTAGCTAATAGAGTTTTCGATGGTAGCATATTTAATAATGGAAGTAAAAGTTTTCTTGGTTCAGGAAAATGATTTGCGATAAAATATATACCTTTGTACTTAAATGCATGACAATATTCGCATTTTTTTCATAATGCCGATTACCATTTGTATATGTAAAGAATAGTCTATTTCGGACATCATATTTGAATGTCACGTTCCTCTCGTTGTCTCAAACTATTAGCTCGAAGGCGTTCATTGTGTGGCACTCGACTCTCATTTACACGTGCATTTGCAAGCTAGTCTCTTAAATTTACATCATGCGTCAGGTGTTCTTCGACCAATATTTCCTGTTCGACATCGAAGATATGTCATTTTGTTTAATAAACATACACTATATAAATATAAGTAACTTTTCATGTTAAAATTATCGGGAATGTAAAAGGAATGTTATTAAAATTATTAAACACATTTTTGTTATTCAAAATATTACTCTAAATCAATACACACTTTATAATGTAGCACACACTAGATCTCATTGAAGTTACCAAATATCTGCGACGCCGGATGTAGACACTAAATTGATCTATTGAATATCTTACGTTTTGCTTTTAATATTACAGATAATAAAACAATACATTAAAATATTTAATTCATTCTACTTATAGCAATCGCCATTATTGCGGCAGTTACCATGAAAAGTTGAAATCAAAAATATTGTGTGAATCCCTGGACACGTTATCGCAGTAGAGGGCCGGGTTTAATTGTGTTAAGTACGAGAGTCACTATTTATATTTCGGGAATTGGCAGCATTGTTATGATGTGAGTCCATCTGACGGTTCCATCGCACAGTTTGACATTTTTGACGATATACGTAATATTTATTTGGAAGTTTCCTCTCGGCAAAAAATGGAACTGAATCGTAAACATTTTAGAAGTTTTATTTGTATTAGGTATTTGCATGCAGTCGATAATTTTTCTCCTCAAAAATCATTTATTCAGAAAAATTCGTAAAATAATCCGAAATCTATAAAGTTTTAATTTTTCCTAAAAATTGGCCATGAGTTCGAATCGGAACATGGTTCGCTGTCGATGTCGATGGCTCTTCTGGACTAACCCATGATATTTTGTATCTGGGATTATCGTAATAGATCTACTTTTCATCGCCAGTCACAATACTCATAGAAAGTATTTCCACTTTGCCGGAGTACACATATAAATTTCTCAAAACAGATTATTTATTTATTCAAATGGAAACTGTTGTAAAAAATGTTATTTAATGTAGAGATATGTCAAAACTTCCGAATTTAGTAGTTAGATTAGGTTGATTAATAGTTCTTTACGTTGATACTACGTATTTTTATCAATAGATATCGCTGACAAAAATACATACAAGTACCTAATATAATTTTCCTTAGCCTTATTAACTATCTTGGAATTAAATATATTTGCAGTAAATTTTCAGTAGCAATTAATCTACAAAATTGTCAATAATAACGTCGAGTTGGAATTGACAAACAGATTGTTTGTCAGGTATTAACAATATTCTGTTTTATTTCAAAGGACTACAGATGGCATTATATATAAAATATAACACTGTTGCCAAAAAATGTGCAGCTGATCAAAATACCTACAAGCATCACACAAGTACTTTTCCAACAATTAATAGGAGAGTTATGTCCACTTAATACATAATCGGAAAGGGAAACGAATAGGGCTCATAAATATTACCGATATTTTTTATTAAAACTAACAAGACATGTTTAACAGTATATATCTAACACAATCATTATTTAACGTTTTACTGACATACGATGACCTGTCTGGAAAACAATGGATTAAAAAACGATATATCTTGCCGTTCAATTTATAATTTTAGCGATCCGAATTCATCGATGTTTTTCTACGCTAATTCGAAATAGATCGGCTTTTTTTAGATAATAGATAGCACGTCCGAGTTGGCTTGGCAGTAGATTATTTTTGCTTTTCTGTTGTTCTATTGCTTTTCCAGTATTTCTAGAAAAGCTACATATACCAAATATAGAATATGATATTATTTAACGAGAGTTTAGCATATAATTATTAATAGATACTAAAAGATATGGGCAGCGAATTTATTTGGGTGATACACTTTTATGATGATACACTATTATCTACGCAATGTACCAACTGTTGTATGAAGTTGCATTTATTATGGCTGACGACCCATTCAAACGTTCTTACAATAATTTGCAATATCTATTGATATTTTGGAAAGGAGGGGATATCATGGATATCATTTAAACATTAAATTAAGAAATGTTCTTTACGCTTACCGATTAGTAATTAGTGCCAATCAAGACAATAATATTCTCTGATGCCTTTTTGTCAGTATATTGTTAGTATGTTGTATATGTGTTGATACGAAAACTGAAAGTGAACCATTACGAGAAATTAAATATCATCAAGCGAAGCTACGTTGTGAGCAATACATTTAAATATGAAATATGAAATATGAAAAGTGTTGATAAACTTGATTATACATGACTCGGTAAGAAAAATGGCGTTTGAACAGGAGAAGGTCTGTCGGGTCTGCCAGTATTTGAGTAAAATCTTGCACATAGATTATGAATATATGTGTGTTTAATTATATTTGGTGACTTTATTATACATGTACATATGCTTTATTTAAATGTCTCAACTTGATGTCATTAATATCTAATAATTATATTGAAATTAATATAAAAATAATGTACTTTTATTACTTTCTCATCATATCTTCCCATGGTTATATTCCTAATGTATTATAAATTGACAAAATAAAACGAAATAATGTAGAATCTACTATGTGCTGAATGCCGGAGGAAAAGCATTTCGTCAACAAAAAATAGCAATAAAAACAACAGAATGGTCGCTGAAAAATAGCGATAAAACTCAATTCGGAAAAATTGCGAAGTACGCAAATAATAAATCCGTTTTTAATCTCATCTCTTGAAATTGTTCCACAGAAATGCATTGCATACACAGACACAGTTATACAGTTACACAGTTATATTAATTTAAGTGAAAAATTAGATCGCTATAATTAATATTTCTAAAAATAATTTATTTATGTGTGTTAATATCAGCTACTGAATATTTTACTGATGCGATGAATGCCCTCACCTCATCATATAGTATAGTATTCAGCCAATATAAACTAACATACTAAATAAACATGAATAAACATAATAAACATTTTATATTAAACTTCAACAAACTGTTGTCTTGGATATAGTATTTTACTTGTCCTTAATTTAAATCCGGGACCATAGGACGTGAAGAACTAGCTGAACTAGTCTTCTTCTTTTATACTTTCTAGTCGCGTTTTTTTATGTAGTTGTATCCCTTGGAGGCTTAATTCACCTAATTAATAATTATATATCCAAGTAATGTACTTTACTTTCATTGAAGAGCATATTTAACTTTTTACGTTTGATTCTTGTATATTAGTCAAGTCCTTTTGATATTACTGTATTTCTCCTTCATTTTATTTTGTAAACCTATGTATATCTTTCTTGATAAAATGAGATTTAATCACTACATGCTCCTTAAAGTTTTTTGACATATCTGCAAAACAGTTAGTATTCCACCTCTCCTCATACATTCTAACCAAATAGTCGTAAACATTTGCGCTTAAATCTATGCACCTAGATCTTTCAAACCCTTCAATACGATTTTCTACACATATTCTATATTATATACACACTCTAATTATTTCCATTCTTATTGCCCTGTCTCGGTAATTGTCAACAGTGGATCGTAGTCTCACTCCAGAAAAGTTTCAATCAGTCACCGTCACGTTCTGAGTCATTTTTAACTCACCTCGCGTCACTCAATAACTAAGCTGTTAATTTGCAAACCTTTGTTCATTCATTCCATTCCAACAATTCCATCATTTGTCAATTTCTTCATCAGTTTTTTGGTGGAGTTCATACAAGCCGATGATGTTATAGCAGACAATACAATAAATATATAAAGCGCCTGAAATAAAACCATTCCTATTTCCCACATAAAAAAGAATACCAACAAAACTTAATCAAATGCTATTTTAACGTTTACATTAATCTATTAAATTTTGTTGTCTTTACGCTGTTTTTATTTGGTGTTTAATTTTGAAATATTTTTATTGAAATAAGAAATTGAAATAGCAAATCTTCCTTGATTTTATTTTAAGTTCCATTATGGTGATACAGACATGTACGAACCGAACGGTTAGAGGCCTTCAAACGATCATATGCGAATATTCGGGGAAGATTCGGCATGAGTTAGGTCTCCGTTCGCGTTACTTTCGTAAAAAGCAATTAAAGAATATCAAATTATTGTCAAATATGGCCAGTAACATAATAAACACTGTTATGGTAAGGAAGAAAATACGAATAATATTGAAATCCAAATCGTTTGAAGATTTTGATACGTGATGTCATAAAACTCTTACGTTTATATAATTTTCTATTCTAAAAGCATATTCTATTTCAAACAATTCAAAATTATCAGAAGATATATTGAGCCCCAAGAGAAAAGACTATATAAGAAAATTTCACTATGACGTAGACATAAAAAACCATACATTGTGAATATTATATTTACGTGGTAGCACAAAATGTATAAATGGAGTCATCAGGTAATTTATCAGCCAAGGATAGAGACAACAGGTGTATAAAAAGATACGAATTTGTATTTACTGCATTATGTATTATTATATTCTACAAATGTAATTAGTGTTTTTTTTTAATTTATAGTCACATCAACACTGTTGTGTTATTTGGTTAAACGTATATTTACTTTATTAGCACTGTGATATATATTATTAAGTATGTCTAGTTGACAAAATCAAAACAGAATAAACATGTATCAAATACATATACGATACAAACACAAATTGTATAAATAAAATAATAATCAATCAATATATAAAACGAGATAAAACATAAATAAATATTATACATTTGAATAATGTCAATAGATAGATAGAATATAAAAATAAATACATAAATGAAATTAACTTAAAAGCACATATAAAATAATTATAATTCATAATACATAATATATTAATTTATTGAAACCAAAGCAGTAGATAGAATATAACGTAAAGGTTATAAATATAAAATAGTTTGGTTTCTCTAAAATATAATTAAATATGAGATAATAAATTAGAATACTGTAAATGACTTTCATGTAAATAATGAAATATTTTATCGATGTGATTTGGAGTGAAAATAGTTTTCAGACTTCTAGGCATGTTATGTCTAATTTAAATAAACCGTAGAGCCTCACAATATTGTAAAACATATCGGATTGTTTTTAATAGTCCATAATAATCACACAACGGAGGAACATCGCCAGTCATACGATATGAATGTGAGAAGTGACAATGCCCGATCATTAGCCTATTTAACAGTACCTGCTTATACCTATTAGTAGATAATGTTATAGGAATAAAAAAATCTTGCTTAATAAACCACAATTTATTATCGCCCTCCAACAAGTCCTACTCCAATTGGACAAGACTATCGATTTTATTGGTAATAATAGGATACAGATCCTTATATGTACCACTTAGAGTGGAATGCCTTCTTTAGCTGCTTTGTCTGCTCTCTTATTACCATCTATGCCCACATGACTGGGGACCTAAATAATTGATATTCTTCTTTTCTGTTCAACAAGATTATGATAGATATTATAGAAACTAACGATAATAGGGTGTCTAAAAGTTGCATTTTCAATTGCCAGGATAGAGCCCAGGGAATCAGTACAAATCAACCAATCACCAGACTCAACCTCCAATACAATCTGTAGAGCTTTCCAGATAGCAGTTAATTCTGCCAATAGTATGGATGAATGTTTATGAAGTTTGTAAGTTTCTATTCTAGAGGATCTAAAAACAGCTGCACCTATTCCCTCGGACGATTTGGAACCGTCCATGTACAAAACTTTATAGCTTGGATACAGCGATAGAAGATGACCAAACAGGCCCTTGAAGATTCTAGGACCAAAATTATCCTCTCTAAATCGTTAGAGATCTATCTGCGGGCAGCGATAGAAACATCACATGGCGGGAAATTTGTGAATCTGGAGACGTTAAGTTTATCTGTATTAAGGTTGATCATCTTTATAACCTTAAATAACTGGTCTTTGTAAGATCGTGTCCTACATGACGGTATAATGAGGCTCCTAATGGACTGATTTATTATTTTGTTGCTTGTTGGTATGGAGCAAAATCTGTAGGCTGCTCTAAGAATTAGCTTCAACCGTCTATATTTAAGCGGTCCAATACCAGCAAGACATTGTAGGCTAACAACTGGCCTAGATATATATGCCCCAAGAGATATTCTCGGGACATGATTTTGAACTGTTTCAAGCATTCATAGATAGGGTGTACAAGAGGTGTTATACAGAAAACTTCCATAATCAAGTTCGGCACGTATTATAGTTTTATAAACATGTAGAATAACATCTTGGTTGAGCCCGTTTTTGCGATTAGCGATGAATTTAAGTATGTTTAATGAGGATAAACAGCTGAATAATAGCGGTGCATTCGTAAACGAAATTTACAGCCATGTAAAAAATTGGAGATATAGAACAATATATTGTCCCGGGTGTCCCAAGAATGTAACTGTTTAACAACTAATTGTCTCCACACAAGGTCAAAGGCTCTATTAATGTCCAAAAAGGCTACGATTGTATGTTTACCTTTGCTGAAGCCATCGGTAATTACAGTTTCCAGTTCTATTAAAGGTTCAGTTGTGGATCTGCTAGGTGAAAAGCCATATTGATGGACCGAAATTAACCCTTTAGACTGTAAAAGCCCATTCAGTCTCTCGCTAATCATCCGTTCAAGAATTGGTGGTCCGTAAGAGAGATTGGTCTGTAGCTAGAGAGGCTATTGTGGGGTTTCTGGTTTTTATAAATCGGAATAATAATGCTTTGCCTCTATCTAGAGGGAAAAGAATGCTGAACCCACATGTCGTTATAAATATTGAGCAAATGTTAAATGGCAGGGCCAGGAAGATTTTTTAAAAGTGGAATGGATATACCATCCGAACCGGGAGCAGTTGAGCGGCATTTGGAGAGCGATCTCTTTAATTCAAGTAGACTGAATGGTTTGTTAATAGGTAAGTCTTCAATCTCGTTAAAAGATATATTGGGCAGTGGAGCTCTAATAAAATCCTCGTTAAGATGATGGTCATCTGTTGCATTAGAGAAATGTAGGGCCAGTAAAGAGAAAATATCATCGATATTCGTCACCCATCTATTATCTTAAGCAATTCCCGAAATTTGTGAAGGGGAAATACCTTTCAGTCGCTTGATACCCTTCCAAAAAGTGTCGGTAGTTTAGTTATATGAAATGTTATTTATAAAGGTATTCCATGAAGTCAGTTTAGCTTCATTAACCGTTCTTCTGGCAAAAGCTCTTGCGTGCCTATAGGCTATTAAATTTATCTGCGTAGGATTTATTCTAAAACTTTTTAGAACCCGTTTACGCTTCTTAATTGCTTCTTTGCATTCTCTGATCCACCATGGTGCTGTAGGTGGATGACGATTTGAAGAACTGATTGGGATTGATTCTTCTGCTGCAATAGTTATGTAATAGTTATGATAAAAGGCTCTAAGTTTCCGTTAGCATCGCCTTCAATAAAAGAAGGAACAATGAATGATTCGTATCGATGCCAGTCAGTTTTGGAATAAAGAAATTTAGGTGTATCTTGAGTTCTTGTTGAATCAGAAGAATAGCGATGTCTTGAATGTGATTGGATTAATATCGCAGAATGATCCCTTCCATATAAATCATCAGCACAAGTCCACAATAATCCACAATAGGAAATAAAGAGGGGGAATATAGGATCAAATCAATAGAGGATTGAGAGCCTGAGGAAGGAGTTTTTAATCAATCATTTCATGTAAATCAATAGCTCTACCACCCGCTGCGCAGTCTGTATCAACTCTGTCCTTTTTATATATTGTGTAATGATTTAATTAATACTGGTCAATCGGTCTAAGATTAGTTTCCTGTAATAACAGGAAAGCTGGATTATATTTACCAATTATTAATTTAAATTCTTCATTTCTTGGTTGGATACCGTTAAGATTCCATTGTATGATTATTTGATTTAGACCCATTATTTGTGTGGTGTAGTCTCACAAATTTCCATATTGTCATCTTCTAAGGAACTTATCGATGATGTTTGTAGTAGATAGTTTGTTTGTTTTCTTTTTTTTTGTCTGGCGGTTTAACTTTATTTGTTTTAGGGACTTTTAAGATAGATGATTGGGGAGGGTGCGTAAGAGGATGAGATGTTGATGGTTGTGGGGTATTATTAGAAGTAAGAATTTGTAGGAGAGAGGCGGTAGATATTTGGGAAGAGGAGTTACTTGATTTGGAAACAGGGCGAGGGCGGGATGAAATGGATACGGGAGTGGTATTGGAAGATGGAGGGGGAGGATTGATAGTTTCGCCTCCTTTAACGGAGGAAATGTTCTAATGAGTTCTAAGTTCATTGTCTAAATTGCATTGAGTGGCGCAAGATACTGTGCTTTTTGTGACGCTAACAAATGACTTAGATTCATTAAATATTGGAGTACTAACCTTCTTTTTAGCTGCATAATAAGATATTTTCTCCAAGACCTTGATTTTATTTATTTATTTTCAGCTCGAGTTGATAGCTTGGGCATCCTTTGTATCTTGGAGAATGATTACCATTATATTTAGAGCTTGTCGGTGAGAGAGAGAGCGAGAGCAAGTACCTTCATGAATATTGTATCCACATGAAGGACAGATAGGATTATTATTATATGAGGCAGAGACATGTCCGAAGTTTTGACAAGAGAAGCATCTCAGTGGGTTAGGAATAAAAGGTCTAACCCTCAGAGAAAGTTAGCCAGCCTTAATCTTCGATGGAAGAGAGGTTTTACGAAATGTTAATATTATGCTCGGCGTATTAATAATTTCGCCATTCTTTTTTGTTATAATTCTTTTAATTGCTGTTACTCCAATAGGTTTCATATTTTCGAGTATTTCTTCAAGATCACAGTGCATGAAATCTTAGCTGGATATTACTCCTTTGCAAAAGTTAAGCGTGGAATGTGGAGAAAAAACAACTCCAAAGTCATGAAAAGATGTTAGTTGGATAATCTTTTCGGATTGTCTTCTTGTTTCTACCTGAACAAGCGGAGTACCATCTTTAAGTTTTTTTATTTGAAAGTTTTCGCCAAAGTTTCGATGTTAGGACCTTGTTTATTAAAAACGCAGATACCTTCATGTAATTTTCTTCTAACCGTTTAATTATAAAGAATTTATCAAATTCTGTATCTTCTATTCATTTTATTAAATTTGTAGACGCGATCCGGGCTCTTTTCGACCCTAATAAGGGGGAGAAATAGGTCAGTTTTAAATATAACCCTCAGTTGCCATTTAGCCATCGTCACGGGTCGCGTTACATCTTGACTTAAGGGATGACTCGGGCTCTGGGGGCGTCACTGCATGAACTCAGATAAAGAATCTGAGCCCCGTGATGAGAATTACTGTTTTGAAGATCAAATGTTTGTTAGCGGTTTAAATTATTTGAAACAATACAAGGTGATTTGGATTGGAGCCACCGTCCTCATAAGAAGATATTATGCTAATATCTTTTCAAATATAAAAAAAAACAAAAAACTTACTAACAAGTGCATTTGAGACATATCTTGAAAAAATATGAAGGAATAACATCTTGAAACCGCGATATGATAACAGCTTTTCTAAAGTTATTGTATTTAATGGATTTTACTTTATATTTTAGGTCCAAAATGTGGTAATATTTCTAGAAATAACCAATTGTTGACTATGTTAATGACTGAGACACATCTTTAAAAAATATGAAGGAATAACATCTTGAAACCGCGATATGATAACAGCTTTTCTAAAGTTATTGTATTTAATGGATTTTACTTTATATTTTAGGTCCAAAATGTGGTAATATTTCTAGAAATAACTAATTGTTGACTATGTTAATGACTATAGTTAATTACTGTCGATGTGTTTCATACATTTTACATACATTTGCATTATTCTATGAATTAATTAAAATTAATAGTAATATGACATTATTGTATTTTTCCATTTGCTATTCTAGCATTAAATTTCATATATGTTCCAGACATAATACATTGAAAAATAATGATCCTTACCAAACTTAATTTGTTATGTTATTTTTAAAGTTTTATGTAGCGGCTTCGTTGGCGCAGTGATCAAGAAGACAGCAGTCTATCCTACTGTTGCGGTAGTCGCAGGTTCAAATGGATGTACTTTATGTTTCTGATTGTAATTGCAAATGTCTTTATAGGCAACAGTGGAAAATCCGACAAAGAATAGTCATCCCAGTCACGCCAGTAATCATAGGTAAGAGCGGATGTCTTCCAGGATGATCTCTTAAGTTGGTCACTGGCAAGTTGGTAGGCTTAATGCTGAGAACTGTGTTTCTTAACCCACGTTAAATTGTACGTAAAAAGGAGACTTTAAAATAATTTTAAAAAATCTTTGTAGTAATAATTAAATTACAAGGAAAAAACAAGCTTATTTTATCGAAACCAAAACCCATGTATCTCATAATCCCCCCAATTTTTCCCACATTCCTTCAAGTTTGTTGGCCCGATCCGCGACTCGTGGAACAACATTCTGTCCGTCGCAAAGCGCTGAAAATCATGCGACAAACACTTGAACTCAGCATGCATGCGCACTACGACCTTGAATTTTGAAAGTTTTCGGCACAAATGTTCGCTGAATTCAGTTCTACTCATGCGCATTTTCAATTTTCCTTATGAATTCACTCCGAATGATCTACCCATCAATTTGGTTTCTCTTCACACCATTGAAATTCAAAGTTTCCCAACTGTTTATGAAAGGAGAAGTCCTCTGAAGAGCTCCATAATTCAAGTGTTCCATGAATACCTCCTACACTAACAGTTTTCTCTGAATTATAAAGTAATTCAATTATCAAATCGATTATCGATTATCAAATACATATAATTTAAACCTTTTTATGTTGTAGCTTCCAGCGATGTAAAATTTGGTTGCCTTGACAAATACATTTGCATCTGTATTTTAAGATTATCATTATAACACTAAAGTAAGTTAACCATCGATGCAATTTTTATTTACCTTAGCAAATATAGAACACTTGATTTCTATAATACTATTCTCGTTGAAGTTATTATTTGCGCATATTTATTTTCTTGTCAAGAATTTTTTCAATATTCTACAATATTTTATGAAGTGTTTCTACAATTATTATTTCTGTTAGTTACACCATCAGCGAATCGATTCTGGTCAAAGTTATGTCATTTCTTGACCATTTTTAACCCAGATATATTTTTTCATTCATTTTTCTTTCCCATTAGTAGCATGATACCATTTAAATAATATCAAAGGGCGTCAAAGAGTTTAAACGAAATATTAAGTAACGTCAATGTTTCGTAATATTTCTGACAGTTGTTTGATTAAATATGGTGAATTTTTATATTTTCTGCTTTTATTTCTACTAAAATACTAGCAAACACACTTGTAATTTAAAAACAAATCTTTTTTCAGATTATGTAAAAGATGTATTATTATCACAAATCATTTTTTTTGTGATTTTTTATATTATAGTCAATATGCAATTTTTTAACATAATAAAATTGATTCGCAGTAATTCAAAGATATTTTTAACAAAAAATTTAACCGACTTTAAAAAATAAATAAAAAAATCACTAAAAATTAAAAAATTATCAAAATTAGATTTCTAATAAAAAAATATTTTAAATTAAAATATGTATATAATAATCGTTGTTATTACTAAATAAAAATAAACACAAACCTTATTTAACCTATCTACTACGCGTATTTTATATTCTATATAAACTATATACATGCAATTTAGCTTAATACCTACCTAAATCTACTTATCTTTTTAAAATATTATTTTAACTACTACGGACTGATCACTTTGAATTCAATGCCGAACCCAAACAATTAATTAATTAAAACTTGTTTTGTTGGTAATTAATTTTTTTTTATATTTCACAAAATTATATTCTTATTTTTCTGTTGTTTGGGCTAACTGTATTTTTATAAGCAAACTGAATGGCTTTTGTACTGAACGACTTCCGATTTATCGGCATTTCAGCTCAGTAATAACATTATACCCAAATATCTGATTAATTTAGATAAAAAGTATGTGACAATTTTATGCGTGCTTTTGAAATTTGAGCGTTTATCTCGATTTCCCCCCTCCCCCAATATATCCTGATTTGGTTCCAATGGAACCACCTCGGAAGTGCACTCTTTCGAATAAAAAACTAATTTTGTCAGCCTACAATTGACGGAGAAATCGGAGATCATACATTAAAAAATAGGTACAGCGGAACATAGAACTTCCTCCTTTTTTGAAGTCGATTAAAAAACAGTTATGTTACTCTTAAATAAAATTCTCATTGTTAGATATTGAAATAACATTTCAAATACACTCACGTTAGTTCGGCAAATGTAACGAGGCAAACACCAAAAGTAAAATAAAAATGAGTGTTCGTTAATCAAATTTGCGGCAGAAGGACTCGGTTATTGGTTAAAGCAATGCGAATGCGGAATAAATGCAGATGAAGCAGATTTCAATTTTTTTAAATTAGATTTGTTGATTGATCGTTATTTAATATGGTGATTTTTAAATATATTTTTGCTGAACCTGGATGGTTTCGCAAATGTAACGTGATATAGTTCTATATATATTGATACTGTTTTCCTTACTTTTAATTATTCAAAAATAGTTTTTTTTTTACTTAAATTAATTCATTGTGAAGGAATACATTTTAAGTTTTCATTACAAAATAATATAGTGTAATATTTTATACTAAAATAAGGTATTTTTCATTCAGGTGATCATAACAAAGCGATTTAAATGCATTTATAGTAGCAAAATGACATATTCTGGAGCATTAAACCTTCGTGTCATTTCGGACGGCTATTTTAGTGAGTACGCATACAGCAGTACATAATCAGTAATATTACATATTATTTCTGTAGCCTGTCTTCTGGTGGACATTTAGTTTCCTAGCGATGTCGCAAGATGACATTCTAACTTGATATGTTTTATCGATTTTTTCAACAAGTGGAGAGACAAAATAAGGTTGCCGTAAACACCACATAATTTTCGATGAACCTATTTTTTGCTATTTTGGAAGTAAAAGCAAAATGGCAATATACTAGTGAGAACTGTACATCTTTATTCCAGTAATTAATTATACATATCCGAATTGAAGTGGTATTTCATTTATCCGAATATGAAGAGGAATCAAATCCGCATTGCATTTTAATCCAATAAAAATTGACCCAATATCAGGACCTCGTAACCCCTAACTCTTATGTTCTTTAGGAATATTTAGCCCTTACTTGGTAGGTCCCATACGAATTATTATTGTAATATTTGGTTCTGACAAAAGGTTTATACTCACATGCACAGTTTTATAACAGGAACTGAGTTTAAAAAGTTACATGCATATGTAAAACTCTAGTTACCAAAAGCCCTTCAAACAATCTTTTCTTATGTCTTTATGCTGAATATATCTGTAAAATGAGTTTTCTCTCGTGACTATGTACTGTGTAGCTCTAGCATATTCATTCGAAGAAAAGACAATTGATAATAATTGCATTATTCTAACAACCAACCAATATATCTGTATTATGATGTATTTGAATGTATAATTCATTCTAGTCGACATGCTAGAGGAACCACCTGTCATTACTAGTCAGCACTTACTGTACCTTGAATATACTTCTTGTGTTTGAAAATTCTGTTCAACCCAAAATTCTCCATGAACTCAAAGCAAATCAGCAGGGTAATTATTTTATGTGCGACAGAAATATTCTAGAAGTAAATAGAAATTAGGTAAAAGATGAGCATGATTACAACTTGAAGGATTTTTTTAATAGAGCTTATTGTAGAAGAAAGTGACTTAACGCAAAGAGCAAAAAATATTCTTAATTTGAATTGAAATATCGCAATGAGCGTTCTCTTAACAATGTTGAATATTCTAAAAGTAAAGCAGCATCTCTTAATTTTTTTGTTCGGAAAAAAACACCGTGATGTGAAATCTATTTTCTTATGGAAACTAATTCAAACAATAAGCGCTGCATTTGTAACAGCAATATTATGATTAGCCGAATATTCAGTTGAAAACTACCAGAAGAACCTTACCTTGTTTTATTGCTAACTATAACCCTTGTGTCAATAATCTGAATATCTACTTAGTTATTAACATAACAATATTTAGGCATTACATGAAATTTTTGTTAAGAGTTACTTAAAATAATAATGGTTATCTATTACAAAACTACATTTTGTACGAATAATGGTAATCACGTTATTCTTCATTAAGGTTTCTACTATTATCCAAATTCCTCTGGTAGAATGTAGTACAATTTGGCACACTGACATGATCAACATTCATTTTTTAACAAAACCAGCAACTAAAAGGACTACTTGATTCTACGATAAATTTAAAGTATGACATATTATTTTTTGATTGACATGAGATTTTCTTTCCTTACACATACCCTAACAACTTTTAAAGACGCAAATTATAAAAATATACTTATATTAATTTTAAATACATTTAATAACGTTTATTGTGGTATTGCCGCTTAGTACTTCCTTATAACGTTTGTTGCAAGCCAACATTAAAATTCCTAAATTCTGCAAAGAATTGACGGCATTTTCCTAACAAATACAGTCAAATATTGACTTTAGCATTATTAAATCTCTCAGTTTCAGCCGCTCTACTGTTTTCTTCTCCATGGAAACTTCGGCCAATGTTTGCCGTGGAAAACCGCACTCTTTCCATTAATATTAAAACCGTTTGCATTAGTGTAAATGAGACCTGACAAAAGGACGATCGCTTCACTGGATTATTTTCTCAATACAATGCTGCATTGTTTAGTGATCGCCCGTTGTTTAAGTCTATTTTATATTAATTTATTTTGAGGATGAATAATTGAATATTATCGAAATTTCCCAAAGAAACATAAGTTCATTCTCTCTAATACTGGCATAAAATAAACTAATAAAAATAACATGTTATTGTATTGCACGTTTTGTTATTACCATTAAACCTACATTAAAATGTATACAGAAATATTATATAATGTGCCTACTAGATATACTTCTAGAAATTAAATAATAATAAACAAAAAAATGTAATACATAATATAATTGATAATTTAATTATGTCAAATATATATGTTAGATATACTTTTTTTACACATCACACTTTTTAAAAAGTATCCTGCATACATAAACATAACAGTTTCCGATTATTAATTTATAATTAACTTGTGTTATTAATTAATTGGATAATAATGGTAATGCAGATTTGCCGTATTTTAACACTTGTGACGTTACCATTTTTTAAGTATATATATTTACTTTTATCTTGTTCGCTGAGAAGTTTCTGTGTTACAGTTTTGTAATCATTCTAATGTTTTAATGAAATTTGAATGTTATTCCAAATCAAATGCATAAAATATAATATACGAAAATAGTTTTTTTTCGATATTGTGCTCACAATATAAATCATAATTTAATACTATTATTTCAGAGGAAACTGTTAATCTAATAATGAGGAATTTTTAGAAGCTGAAACTAATACACTGTAGATCAGATATAAGAAAAATATGATCAGATATCATTGAATATTTTATCCGAATGAATTAATATTAGGAAGGAATGGTTTAGATGAATACCATCAGATACACAGAAGAAGAATAAATTGATAAATGAAGAGAGAACAAATGTTTGGTAGATTAGAGATTAACAATTTAGCGATTGGCTTGACTTCGAAAGGTGATTCCTGAGAGTGAAAGTGGCAGTGACTGAATGAAATGTTCCTGATACGGGCTTGTCGTCCAATGCTAACAATTCCCAAGACAGAGCAGAAACAACTAAAGATAAGTATATAATTATTATAGTATAGTTGTAGAAAATCGTATTATAGGATGTGTATACAGAGATATGTGTGTAATTGTTTAGAATATACATGAACATTTGGTTGGAATGTATGAGAATAACGTGGATACTATATAGATAACATTTTCTATTTGCTATAAATGGAAATCAGTAGAATTTTGCAAGAAAAATTAATAAAATTAGTAACAATGGAAAATATTTGAAAATACACTCATATCAAAATAACTTGGAGATTTTAAACATAGCTAGTAAACAGACCATTAGCAACGAAAAAAACAAGAACTGGACGTAAGAAGTTAAATATGCTCTCCAATGAATATAAGACACTACTTTCATATAAAAATATTAATTAGGTGGATTACGTATCCAAGTAATACCACTACATAAAAAATACACCTAGAAGTCCAGTTCGTATTATACTAAAATATATTGAGTGTGGAAAAGACCTCAATATAAATATTAAAACAAGCCTACACTAGAAACTGGTATGGCTGTATAATAATGCATTGGATTATATATTCATTAGATGTATTATAACGTATCATAATGGGGGATGGGGTATTATTGTAATAACATATATTTTATATTTTTTATGCTTTACATTATATATCATGTATCATAGATATAAACCAGTATAGTATATGTAGCCTGAGGCTGAGTAGACTTTCATTGCATAAGCACTTATTAATTCTTCGAATGTGTTAATTGGGTTTCAATTCGAAATTCAGTATGTTTCAATATGTGGTAGATGACATAGTTATATTAATCACATTATATCAATCGGGCTATGTTTATATTATTAAATTGTCACCGATAAATGCAAAAGTAAAAATTCCCATTAATTTTTAATATTATATACATACTTATATATAGAACCAAATAAAAATATAATTAATTTTATAATAGATAGGGGGAAAAATTATTTAGTTTAGTGTATTTAATTATATATTACGTTAAAGCATATTTATTGATTTCTTGAAAAAAAAGACCTTTTGGTAGTTTTATGGTTGTAAACCATTGTTACGTCACTTAGAACTAAGATATCGACGTCATTTTCAAAAGACTCTTTTGACGCCAACTTTACATTATTAATGGATTTTGTAGAAACCTTAATATGTGTAAATTGGTTGTCAAATGGAATTAAGAACAATCAATACGATGGAAGCAATAAAACGTCCTAGCCAATCTCTCTCAATTGTTACCGAGTGACTAAGGATTTGTCTAGCATTGTCGTAATGAAAGACAGCGCATTTCTTATTGATCGATTTATTTTTATGATCTGGTTTTTACAATCTTCTCCACTCCTTCAGAACCATTCCTTCTTATATGACGCCAAAGCATCAACTTGCTGTCAATGCAAGAATTATAACCATTTGTGACTCTTCTCTTCTCTTCAACTATTAAATATGAAACCTAAGTGCTTGAATATGTTTAAGTATTGGCCAATATGGAGAGTATCGCAATTTTCCAGTTCAAAAACGAATAAACTCATTCTAACCAATTCTAGATTAAGCCTAATTCATCCAGACACTGACCTACAATTGAACACTCATCACTCTTAACACCATTTCAAAAGTATGTTTAGACCTCAATAACTTTAACTGTGTATATGAATCACGCTAATATGTGAAAATTAATTAAATTACTACCAAAGGTTTTCTGTTTCTACCACTTTTTGCAAAATTTACTTTTATTCTTGATGTAAAAACCAGATTAATATATGTATTAACAAAAACATTTGATTTTGGTGCTTTCTGCGTTTTCTTATAAAATCTGAGATGATTTACAAAACATTTACAGAAAAATCTTAGTAGCCCTTACAATTACAATAAAATCCTGTATTTTAAGTACCATTTCCAGATTTTTATCCCTGTTGTCTTATTATATAGATCTTAATTGATCAAAATTCTTTAAATTAAAATTAGTTAATATTTATTTTATAAATTTGAAAAATACATTTGCGGAAATCTAAGTTTATGAGAAAATTATTCCCTTGTGAAGGCACATGACTCTTCTATTTTCAAATTTTATTATTAAGATAAGATACATTAATTTTTTATACCAGTTTTTATCTGAACTGCTTTGTTCTTTCGTAGTTTACAGCCAACAATACAGGAATAATCTAAATTAATTAAAAGCTTATGTTTCAAATTGTTTACAATTAAACAAAATGCTAAGCTAAGCCATATTTCAAAAAGTACATGAGGATACTCGAAATATTTTGTATAATATTATAATTAATAATATTATATATACATTTTAGATTTCTGCACTCTTCGCATACTTTTATATATAGACTTTAATTACTCCAATTCTCACACTTCCTTGTGGACGTAATACTATGAATTCGTATAATTTATCATGTTCTAACTAAATGTAATTAAGTCCTACACATAATATTCCAAATCGACTAAACAAATTGTGCATAAGTAGGTAAATAAACATGTCGACTAAGGAGGAGCAAATCCTTTACGTCACTTTATATATTCCGAAATTACAGTCTTGCCGAATATCTCGACAAACTAAATACGGCCAACTAGATTAAATAAGCGTACGCTTGACGCGGTAGATGGATCACACAGCCAACATTATAGAAGCCATAAACCCATGAACCTCCAGCCCTTCAGTTCCCAAATTGGAATCATATCCAGGCAGTTAAGGGTCCACTTTGCCCGTCGACATACGACCTAATAAAACAAACTTTACCTCTAGCTCGTTAGAAATTTATTACCATCTTAGTAGCCTATTACTATATATATTTTAAAATCCAATTTTACGAGAAACTAATACTCAGCCAATACAGTGGTTCGAATGTAGAATTTTCAGTGAGTACACCACATAGGCTTTAACTGCAAACTGTTTAAATATCTCCTTAAATTCTGAAATACAAACGCAAACAATCTAATGTCACATATGACATAAAAAGATTACAATATTTGTATTAACTTAATTTGGGTTTATATATTTAAATATTTCACTCTGTGTATTATTTATTTTCGATATGCTAAAATGTTTGTATATCATGTTTATTATATTTTATCATAATTATTATTTTGACGTTATATTTGTTTATTTTTTAAAATAAAAAGCTATAGAGCAAATTAGTTATTTTAAACATATTTGAAGTGAATTTTTTGATAATTTTAGTGAATATTTTATACTTGGACAAATGTTAAAAATTTTAAATATTGTACGAAATGTTCAGAAGGAATGGTTTTATCATTATAAAATAATTATTGATATATTATATTATATTAGTGCATATTATCCATTGATAATATTTACCAATATTAAATATCAATTTACATTTTATGTTGTAAATATCGTCGATATATTTTATTTCCAAATGCATTAGTTATATATTGGTTCAAACATACTGAACACACTGACTCTCAAAGTACTTAACGCAAGCAGTCACTCATTAGTTGCACTAAGTTTTCACTCATTACACATTTATTTATGAGTTCTATAGAGATATGATGCTGTATGCTTTCATTAGCCATGATATATCTCACACTTTGTATTTTGTAATGGTTTAATAATATTTTAGCTATATTAAATTTGTTAGAGGAACCTCATAACTGGAGTACGTATGACCAAATGGGTATTGATTTGTAAAGCAGCATTTTGTTCTCCAAGGTTAAGTCAAGTCCGAATATGTTCCTCCTCTTCACCCCGTAACCCAAACGACCTTCCTATCAACATGCCATTCATTCTTGACAAACTATTCCAGGCACATTGCCCATATCTACTCCTGAGTCTCACAAGATTATTTTTCCCCTAATAAAATTCTTCCTTACAGGCTCCCACTTTTCTCTACAATAAGTTTTGGACGATGCACCTATTTCCACCATCATGGCCAGATCATTTCGAGTCTGTTCAGAAGGTTTCGTCTCCTCCACCTATTCTTAAAACAATGAGTCCCTCAGGGATACGTCTTGAATCCAATGCTATTTTTAATATCTATGGACTGAATTACTACATGTGTTGTTACTAAACTTACCCATCATTTGTTTTCAGATGATATACTGGCCTACTATGCAGTTAAATCCATAAACTTAGGAGAGAGACTTCTAGAGGGAGTTGTGAATACATTATCGTTACGGTCTTCTTCCACCGGGTTCCATATCTCACCTCCAAAGTCCTCACTCATCCATTTCTGTCGTAAACGCAGATGCTCTCATGTCCATTATATCAGTGTAAACAATATTTCTATCCCAACAGTCGATGAATTTAGATTCCTGGAAGTCATATTTAATCATTGGCTGACCTGGAAGCACCACATTGTCGATCTAAAGAAACTGTGTACTCGTGGTCTTTTTATACTTCAATGTCTCTTATACAACGCTGCCTCTAACATATACCTCAAAGCACTTAAGGTCATACACTAAGTATATATATAACTAAGTATAATAACTTAGCGCTCACAATAACCTTGGATCCCTTCCTATCATCATCACTAATAATTTAGGCAGCCTTACACCTGCCATTACTAATCATCTCATTTAATCACCATCGAAACCACCTCTCCTTTAAATTCAAGGCAAGATCGATTACATTACCATCCTTCCCATACCTGGTCCCTTCATAGATTCATCCTCCTGCCCCCGACCGCCGCCCCTCTATCCGTGTACGTTATGTTTGACATGCTCTCTGAAACTAGATTTAGCTCCCTTTATTATTTTACTCCCTATTGAATTTCCCAAATTTCCCCCCGGGCTTTCACGGCTTCTTTTATAGACACTTCCCTCCGTCAATATTCCAAGAGGGAGCACCCTCCTTCTTTCACGAGACAATTTTTATAAGCAACTCTCTTTCTATCCTTGGCACAGGCACATTTATACTGATGGCACCAAATCCATTACAGGAGTTGGTTGGCCCTTGTCTGTAATGGGAATATCTGCCTTTTCAGGCTCACTCACCCCAAGTCTCCTACTATAACACTTACTGACTGGTTATTTGATGACGTTAATGTGGGTCCCCTCTTATGTTGAGATACTTGAGAATGAACAGGCAGATGCCGCGTCGAAGTCCTGCGAAGAGTGCGACCCACTCACGACTCACTATGAAGAACATATATATCCACAATTTTCAGAATCGTTAGCAGAGCCAGTGAAACTCAGAGGATGGAATCAATAAGCTTTTTGAAATAAAAGTTATTTTTTCAGGCGCATGAAAACAGAATATTTTGTTAAGGCGTGTTGATGTGAGATGCTAAAACTATTTTTGCCTACATACATATATAAATATAGTTCACCGTGTTCATCATAGTATTTTATAATAAACCGTCATCTATAAGATAAGATAACCAAAAGTGCAGATGATACAGAAATTTATTTAATTTATCTTGCAGCGGTACACACCACGCTCTATTAAAAGCCTGATATATGGAATGCAGCCGAATTTTGTTCACCGATCTTCTGTGCTTATTACGAAACCTAAATTGATGTTCTGGAATAATATATCGTTTTCTATTATTTTATTAAACCTCTTGATGTTGGACATTGATGTTGAAAACCTTTGTACATTATAGGTAATAAACTTATAAGTCGGTAACATGGCTCTTTTTTCGGTTTGAGAATTATAATTATTTCATAGACTTTCATAATATTGGAGAGTGATTTACTCGTAATGTTTCGATAAAGATGAATATTATTAATTTTCCTAATTGTTCTTATTAATTCTTTCGGTACATTTGAAATATATATTTTAGAAAGTTGGTAGTTTCATTTTTGTCATCCACAGATAGCTGAAACGAGAAAGGCTTACATGATTTTTTAATTAGAAAAAAATATTTTCCTTTCTTATATTTTTAATATATTTAATTTTTCGTAGTTCAATTATTATCATTACTTAGCGGGTGAACTACTCCGTTAAGTTACGGCTCCACTTCTTGTTACTTTCAATAATGAATCATCCATTGGCTCAGTTAGCATGAGGTATTCTCGAAATCTTGACTTTTGTTCCTTTCGACTCTTTTCTTGAATTGTTAAATTTTCTCTTGATTTATTTAGTATACTTATTGCCTATTTTTATAGGTCTTTCTTCTGCAATTTTATGTTGAGTTATGGATAATAATATGCATCCTATATCCATATTTCTGTTGGAAGACGCATAACATAATGTCTCCTGTATATTTTTGCTATATTTATACCTTTTTCTCTTATATATCTGTCTCGGTTTTAAAGGTAAATTTAAATAATTTATTCTATTCAGCGTTTCTCTAAATAGTGGCCACTTAGTTTTATAATTACTTAGAGAACAGCTATATTTGATGATCATTTATGAAAAGACTATGATTACTAGTGCTGAATTGCTTATAGGCAGTCTTAATTCTCTTTTTCTCGTAATGATTTAAGTCTTCAAGAATGACTACGGTTATACCTTCATGTGCTTTGTCATCCTGGTGTTATATATGATGTAGTTATGATGTGTTTTAGAATTCGCAGATAGTCATTATCAGTGAAGTACGTTTCGAAAATCATTATTATGTCAATATTTTCTTCACTTGTAAGCCTCCAACTGGAGAATATTCCAGACAGCAATTTTGTACTTAAGCATGCAACATCTCGCGACCTTGATTTTGAAGAAGAAAATAATCAATCGCATGTGCATTCTTCTGAAGTGTAATGTAGAATCTGTAATTACACACCTCCTTGATTTTTGAATAAGACATCGTTTCTTATTTTATCGTTTTTTATTTTTATATTAATTATTTAATAATGAACTTAAATTTGTTACGTTATACAACGGAATGGAGGCGGTTCGATTTCCTTAGTCGGAGTAGATATAAAAAAGATATAGATATGGGCCACATGTATTTTCTACAAGACGGTGTTAAATTCGCCACAGCTGACCATATATATTATATGCCAGATAAAAAAAAACCTCGCTATAAAACAAGAATAATTATATATCCGAATATTTATGAATCCAAGTTTCTATTCTGTATTTATTGACTTCCGATGAACACAATTCAGCCATACACAATTTTATTGATTTAAACATTGTAATAATCATTTTGCGATTAAATATTTGTTGTTACAAAAAAGGCGATATTTTATTCAGTGTGCTTTATTTTTACATATTTATTAACTACTACTACTTTTTAAACAAATATATTTGAAAATATATCCAAATTACATATACTTAATTATTGTACTTTGAAAATTTAATAACATAAAGACCTATTCTATTCTCGCTTTTACAGTAATGTGACGTATATACCAACCTGCTCGGATTACCAACAGAGCAGTTAATTAAGATCAGGCAATTAAACTTATGTAGATAAGAATAAATCCTAACCGCATAAATCAGATTTGGATTCTTGGAATATCGGTTCAAGTTTCTACATCTTCCATACCTTTAAAGCGCGATAATTTTGTTTCGCATAGAAAACATAATTCAAATAAATCGTTAGGTTCAGGAATTTTTTCATCAAAACAGTAAGTTATATGAAATTAGATAAAAATTCGCTTTATAAATAATGTTGTCATCTCTGTTACTAAATATAATTACTGCTGTCTGTATAAATAACTTTATAATTTATTACCAAATGTAACAAACATATTTTGGGAATATGTTTTCTGAATCAGTACCTAACCTTAATAAATTTGATTTATTTAGATATATAGTCGATTTAGAAATTATACCAATTTATACATCCTACAAATACACTCAAACCAATATATTACTGATAAAACTACATACAAGCGTCAACTCAATCTAGAACTATTAAACCAATTAACCTAACTATTAAATTCGATTCATATATATTATTCATTAGTTTTGTTGTTTAATTTGAATACATCTGCTGCCTAAGCTTATCAAATACTTTTAGACACTTATGGTGATGCTACTTCATCATATCATAATTATGGGTTTTGATTTAAATGATAGAAATGTTCTGATTCTGATGCCAATGGCAAAGACCAACTTGAAGGGCCCATCAAGATTGAATACAAAGAATACGAAAGAATTGAAAGACTTATTGGATGGAAATCTATTTCAAACTCAGCACAGCTTAGTAGTTCATAAATTACCTTTTCCCAAATGTTTATATGCTGTGGGAAAGAGCCACAAAGTAGGAAAATGGCTAGCGCAAGAACTAACACGATGTACCATTTAGAACTGTTTCATTTCTTGCGAGTTTCTAGAGTTAAAAGTAAGGGTTTTCTATATCGTATTGTGGCTCTCGATGTGCTCTTATTTGTAGATATTCGGACTATTTCCAGTTTTCTTCACAATTCAACAGTACAATGTATTTGTGTTTGTACAATTAATCATGTCTAACTCACCATTTATCAGTTTAGGTATAACTTACTCTTGATGTTTAAAAATGATCTTCATATTCACGTTCACGTCCGTTATTCGGAGCCTCCATTAAGTGGCAACTCCTCTTATAAAAATTATGAAATTTGACCAGAAAGTTCACCTATAAAGGAAATAATTGCTCCCTCAATTAAAAAAAACTGAATGTATAACTAATTTATTGACAAACAATTTGTTAATTCAGAATTGTTAAGATTTATAAAAATATTTAGAAAATGTAGAAGTATATATATTCGCCAAGTATTTGACGCAGATTTTAAGCATATTTAATATTCATATATTTTTTGTAGCACATCGCTATGTAATAGAATTGACAAAAAGAAGGGGACGGACGCGCTGTTCTGATGAAATTACTCCACGCCGAGGAAACTCGGCTTTTAATTTTCCATTCGTGCTTCATCGGAACGTAATTAAACATGCGGTTGTATCATCGTTATGGTAGCCATTTAGGTAGGGTTACAGCGATAGATTCGGTTAAGCTATAAATTACCAAAAAGTTAATTATGTTTTAGAGTATACGATATCTATAAAATCTAACTTGATATTATATAACAAAACTTAGGGAAATTATGTTAGGTTTGTGCAAGTGCGCATATTTTGCAGAATATGAGTTCCAAAATAATTTTATAACTTTTCAAAAATGAGAACATTGGTTTTCTAATGTAAGAAATTTTCTTAATTTTGTTCATTATCATCGCTTTAAGTATCCAAAAGTCCTTAAAAATAATGGTGATCCTTTCAATAGCGAATGCATTTATCAGTCAATTTGAGGAAGTTGTAATTGAATGTTACAATTTCAATATAAATTTTAGATGATAAATTTACAGAGAGTTTTAATAACATTATCGGTTAACAACACCTTCTGTTCTAACATTCTTTCTTCAATATTAATTTTTCATGATGACCATAACCTTAACCCTTTACGCAACTTTAACCTACTAACTCAACTATGGCTACAATGGTTTATATTATATATATATATATATATATATATATATATATATATATATATATATATATATATTTATATAACAGCATCGGGTGGAATCAAAATAATAGGATTCCTATAATGGAATATATATGGAGAATAATCCTTATTTGTTCATAACTTTTCTCTTACAACACCACACTACGTACAACTTACAAAACTAATTTAGAAACACTTTTTTTATTCATCTCCTAGAACGTCAACCATCTGCCCGTGGGCAATAAGTATTATTATATGATTTCAGTTATATAATATAACTATCCTGGCATGTAGAAGATCCCTTCAGTTAGTGGTATACTCTAGAACTTATAATTTAAATATTATTCTAGATACTATTCTAAATTATTTTAAAGCCTATCCTAACTTATTCTAAGAACTATTCTAGCTTATTCTAAAGATTATTAAATCTCACTCTATGAGTCTATTAATCAGTTCGTATCGTAGTTTGCGTTTGGGCCTACGCACTTCACTGTTTTTGGTGTTTGGCGAGTGTATTGGGATGCACTAATAGTCTTTCAGAGTACTTCGCTAACATTCCGAATCACACTCATTATGGGTTCTATGGGGATATCGCGCTGAATCAGTTTGTTGGACAGATAATATGGGGCATCGACAATGACTCTCAACATTTTATTCTGGAACCTCATATATCTATGTTAGATTTGCTAGTAGTACCCCTCAGTTCAATATCATAGGTCTAAATGAGTCTAAGTTTTTACTTATACAAAACTTGTTATCTAATGATAATTTAGATTTACGCCCTATCAGCCAGTACATTTGGTTTAGTTTAAGCCCAAGCTGTTTGCTTTTTCTCACTATATATTTTTTTATGTCAAACGTCGATCCAAATGCATTCCAGATAATTCACGTTACCTGCTTGCTATTTACTCAGAGACATATTCTTCTAACAAGGGTGAATGTTACATGGCTACATTTTGCCTCATTTGCTTTGATACGTAGTGTACGTTTTCAACCACAATTCGACTTTTTTAAGATGAAGTTGGAGGTTTGTTGAGGCTGATATTGGATACTCGTGTGATGATAAAACCGGTGTATCGTCAGTATATGTTGCAAGAGTAGTGTTTCTTGAGGTAGGTCAGCTGTATACAATAGATATAACAATGGGCCAAGAACACTGCCCTGCCGAACACCCGAATATATTAGGTGTAGGTCAGCGTATTCGTCACCCTGTTTGACAATTAAATGTCTGTAAGGTACGATTTCAGCAGTTGAAAGTGCGTATGGGACAAAAGCTTTTTCAATTTAACATGCAGTCCAGTGTGCCACACCTTGTCGAGGGCCTGAGAAATATCGAGTAATGCAGTGGAGCAATATATTTTATCGTTTAAGTTTTTGTTAATTTGGTTGACTAATCTATGTATTTATTTTATTGTTCCGTGTTTATTACGGAAACAAATCTGATGGTCTGGTATAATATTTCTCTCCTCTGCGAATTTGAGTCTCTTAATACATAGATTTTCGAATAGTTCGGAGATCCAGGTAACAGGCTTATAGGACGATAAGAGGAGGCGTCTTCTGATTTTTTCGCAGGTTTAAGAATCATAATGATTTGAGCCACTTTCCAAGTTCTAGGAAAGTAATTAAGTCTTAGCATGGCATTAAATATAAATTTTATTAATTTGGTGCACTTTCCTGATAGCTCTTTTAAGATTTTGTCAGTTATTAGGTAAAAACCAGGAGCCCTTTTAGAATTGATTTATTTAAGTATTGTTGTTTTTACTTTTACTTAAAATAAATTTCCCATGTGGCAGATCCATTTGAAACGGATTGTTAAGAAAGTCAACTATAGCCTTTTCTTCTGTTGCGGATATTTCAGACGGGTACGGATTAAATACTGATTTTTAATGATTTTTGAAAAATCTTCCGCTTTATCGTTATCTTTCCTAGCCTAGGTAATATTGCCAATTTTAATGGGTGGATTATGTTGTTATGTTTTTTAATTTTTTTTTTATTACATTCCAGAGAGAATATTCCGTTGCATCAGTTGCGTTAAGTTTTCTAAATAGTTTTGAATTTGGTTTTGTTCCTTTTTTATTAGCTCTTTCAGCTTTTTGTGGCTTTATTGAATTTTCTCTTGTTTTCTTCTGTTCTGATTTGTTACCAGGTTTTTCGCAGTTTTCTCTTTTCGGCAATTTTTTGTTTAATTATAGATGAAATATGCTTCTTGTATAGATTTTGTTATATTTTTACTGCTATTTCTGCACCTCTTTCTGTTTTGAGAGTTAAATTTAGAAATATTAAACTGTCTAATGTAATATCATTCTAAATAATAGTCAGTTAGTTAGTTTGCTGTTATGTAAAGAAGGTGGTTTTGTTTTGTCGAGTACTGTTGAATATTTGGGTTCACTGTGATAATAACTGGTGAGTTATCAGATGAGAGATCGAAGCATGATTCAGCTTTGCACGTTTTGGTGTCAATATTTTTTGTAACACAAAGTCTACGATATCAGGAATTTTATTTCTATGTAACGACCAATATGTTGGCTCACTAGTAGAGATATGCTGTACGTTATGTGCCTTCATTGCTTTGACCAATTCTCTGCCTTTTGGTGTTATTAATCTAGAACCCCGCATTACATATTTTGCATTGTAGTCTCCTCTGGCAATGAATCTATTACCTAGCGTGTTAAAGAAACCGTCATATTTTTCTGCCTTTTCATATTGATAGCACTCATTGTTAATGGCCCGTGCACCTCTTCAATGGTTACACTGGTGGCTTGTAAATATTCCTCGCTGAATTTCTCTCTTTCACAATGTTTTATGTTTTCACGGATAATTATAGATATTCCTCCATATGCTTTATCATCTGGGTGTTTTGTGTGATACAGCTTGTATTTCGGAATCCGTAAATAATTTCTATCAGTGAAATGTGTTTCGGATACCATCATAATATCAATATTTTTTTCATATAAGAATATTTTAAGCTCCCTGGCATGTTGCTGGCGTCCATTATCATTCCAGACGGCTATTTTGTATTTGCTATAATGGCTATCATTCATTAGGTTAGCTTGGTAACGACGACGGTGAGTAAATTCTTCATTGTACTCATTTGCTCTATAACTTTACACATCACTTCCTCTAATTTATTAATAGCATTTACAAGTTCAGTGGCGAATGGCATTGTCTGCGTACTAGGTTGAGTCTTATTATTGACTAGTGGCTGTGCGTATGATATATGAGGAGGTTGTTTGGTGCTTTAGGCGAGTTAAATGGTATGGGCTGTCTTAGTGGCTGTAAGTTCCTTTTTTCTCTCAGTGCAGGATAAAATTTTTCTTGCAAAACTTTATGGACCTTATGGACAAAACTATTTAATCCCCTATAATTTGCAGGATGGTCACCGTTACAGTTGACTTTATCGTCACGTGTTTGTCGTCGCATGCTCTCCTGCGCATTTCACACTTCTCTACAACTAGCGACGATATGTTTTGGTATGCCTATATGCTTGACATCTGGCGCATAATGGGATGATTATTTTTGTGTGTATGGTGGCTCACATTTAATAACATTGTGGTCCAAATATAAAATAATATAAAACATCGGCAGTGGCTCCTTTGTTTCATTATGTTTTAATATTGTGTATATTTACTTCGTGACCTTGTTCAGCTAGGGCTGTTTTAATTGTGTTTGAATCTGTGGCGTGATGTAGTCCTTTTGTGATGAATTTTTGGTTTTTTTGGACTTTTTTCGATAAGCATGGTATTGCGTGTTTCTATTGTCCAGGCCAAAAATTTGAATCTTCATTGTTTCAGATCCGTTTGTTTTAATTATGTAATTATTACATATTGTTTTGAGTAGAAACACTTAAACGAGAATCCTACCATACACGGCTTTGTTAACGCGCTTTTGTACTTTTGTAAAACGCACCACATTATTGCCGGTTTACTCTTTGTGCATACGGCAGTTTCCGATTTCTTCGATTATTCTTAGTCCCCCAGCGAGAGATGACACGTGAATATATGAACGTTAAAGTTATGGTTGGGTTACCTCTTTAGGTGAGGTTTAAGTCTACATTATTTTCCAAAAAGTTTCTTGAAGTTGCAATATTATTCCATTATTGATATTAATTCAAATATAATATAATATAATATAATCCTTTATTAACACTAAATAATCTGAAATTAGGTGTATCAGTAGTTTCAATTAGCTAGCATGAATATATATATATATATATATATATATATATATATATAACAAATTATCCAATTTTATCTTCCCATACAAATTGTCAGTGATGAAATGATAATCATCGTATTAGTATGTTGCGTTCGAGAGCAACTGGAATTAAAGAGAATAAGCTTAGAATACAACGAGGCTTGTGTGCGTACACGACACAATGAAGTTTAGCGATTCACAGACGCAGTGCTGCTGTCATTCTGGAACGAGTAGCATTCCATTTCGATCCAGAAATGGATTTGGTGCCAAAAAATCGATCCCAACATCAGATCCATTACACTCAGTAGTTTTTGGTTTAGGAAACAATGCTAACCACTTGGCCAACATTCAAAAACATAATAGTTTTTTTATCAAAGCGCATATTGTATTGGATAATTCCAATGACCACTTACAAAATATCCTACTAAAATTATTTTGCCTCCATGTGGTTCTTTCGAGAGCACAAATAAAAAATAATCACAAGATGATAAGTCAGGGCTATTAGGAGGGTACTGGAGGTTTTTCCAGCGCATTTCTGCCAATTTATTCCTTGTCGAAACTGCGAAGTGTGGCACTAATGTTTCTAAAACCAAGTGATTAATGATGATGGATTGAACATTTCCATAGCTGATACCCAATTCTGATGAGATTTATTTAATTCTTAACTGGCGATCACCCTCGAACCAATAAGCTCTCGAATATCACTAATGTTGTCAATTGTGAGACTTGCTCGTGAGCGTCGATCATAACTTTGTGCATTCAAACGAGTGAATATATACGATAGATTATCGAATAAATCATAAATAAACCCGTTAGTTTCTATCACTTAACCACTTGCCCATCCTTCAATTCTCACATACACTTCTATATAATTCATTTGAACTCAAAAGTAATCTAATTTTATCGTTCTATAGCAGCAATTATTGTTAATGGTAATTGCCAAAATCCACACAAGGTTTTTTGTGACCACCTGGTGAACCTTGTATGAATTAACGCCGTTTCGTACATGGCAAATCGTATATGAAACAAATTTACAACAGACGATTTTGAGCTACGCGACCGTCAAAAAATATGCGCAATATTTTCATTAACAATGTAATTTTATTTATAAAATCTTACCATTTAGAGAGGCGGCTCAAAAGTGCTATTTTCTAAGGTAATTTAACATCAATAATTACTTAATTGAAAAACAAGCTAAACAAACTTCACCAAAATAACATTATAAACTGCCCAAATTAAAAAAGAAACCTAGATAATTTTCCTTTAAAATACTGTTTTATTTAAGAAAACGAAGGGCGAAAGGCTTTTTGAATGAGGATACGAAACAACACTAATGATTTTAGTCTATTCGAACATAACCAAACTGCGTATGTCTAGACGTCTCAGTCATTACGTCACGGTACTACTCGATATTAATTATTATTTTCATATATATATATATATATATATATATATATATATATATATTTATGATAATTAAAGTTACAAAAGCAATTATGTGTTCTTGTAACTAACAACAGTATGAAATTTAAAGTGTTTTATTTTACAATTTCCAACTGAACCAAACCTATTGTCTTGCAATCTCGTAGTAAATCATATATTGTTCCAGCTACCCGTAAAATTGGAATCGATTACACATCAAAAAGCAAACACCCATATTCCAAACTATGCATAGCCGAGTCCCTTTTTTGAATGGTCGATATTAAATTGAAGAAACGGACCGAAAGGCAAAGTCGTATTTCATGAATATGCCTCACAAGACCGACGATTTGAACTTTTGTGAATATTTGAATTCTATACGAATGTTAAAATTTCAATTGAAAATATTCATAAATTAAATCAAAAAACTGTTATAATATAAATAGAAGCATTATTTATTCGCTATGAGTCGAACAAAAATAGGTCGTTTTTAACAGCCGTGATATTATCAACCACACAATATAATACCTCCGAACTGAAGAAACCACCAAGGAGATGTATAGCCCTTATAGTCCGTATAGACTTAGATTAGGAACATTTATAACGTCGCAACGTTTCAATGTTGTCGAATCAACTTTGATATTAAATGTATTTGGTGTTGGCGTATAATAAAATTCTCAAGTAAATAAAATAATGAAATAAAAATAATCTTATTATGTAAAATTCTGTCGATTTCCACTCTATATTCGGAATTAATCACTGCATTCCCTCTAATACTTTTGCCTGTAAAATAGTTAGTATCCATTCTCTCCTTATACATTCCAATCAAATGCTCATGTATATTCTGAACAATCATATACATATTTATACACACAAATCTGACAGTCACGGTTAGTTTCACCGTTAGTAATGGTTTTCAAGGCTAAGTTGTTAAATTGGAGTCTTTCAAATACTTGTTCATGATTCCACCATTCCTCAATTTTTTATTCTGTGTATCTGATGGAATTCATCTAAACCGAATGTGATATGTAGACAATGCTTCTTCTTCCAACGAGCCCAACAGTTCTAGATCCCTCTCGACCAGCATATCTATTATAATAATGCTCTGTCCTATTTCAATTCGATAGAATTAAACATGCAATGATAGAGAGAGTCGTAATACCCTATCGCCAAAGCCTTCTGCCATCGGGTCTATTGTGTATGTTATTTGAAAAATGTTTCTATGAAAAGCAAACTACATAAAACACAAACTTCTTCGTCAATTTTTGCTAATTCCGAGTTTTCTGAAAATATATCTCAGTTTCCTCTGAAATTCTCTAAATAATTAAATTATGATATCTAGAACACAATATCAAAAAAAAAACTTTTTTCATATATTTCATTCCAAATAGACTAATATAACATTTATTGTTATTTTTCAGAGACTTTAGTTGTCAATGGAAAAACTAGTTCTCTCGTCGTTATTGGAGAACTGCCAATAGAGCTCTATTATTTGTTTATTCTTGCTAATTCACTTTACACCCTTGTTGCTCACAGCTGTCGATCTCAGCTAGACTTTCTTGCGAATTAACAAAACATCTTTACTTTACACTACTTATTTTGTTTGCACTAATTACAATTTAAGTAAAACAAGGCGATCTTTAATATGAGTTGTTCTAATTCGACCCTGAGTTACAATTTTGAGAAATAAACAGAATACCACTGTTCACCCTATTTATGGTGGCATGTACATCCCTACTTTGAAATCATACCACCACCTTCCCTTCTGGCCAATGACCAATTATAATTTTTGTTCCATATTCCAAATAAGCCAGAGCCCAGGTTGCGGTAACGAAATGTGATAAAACACTTACGGGCAATATGAGAGAGAGTATTCCCTAATACTGGCCAAAATACCGCCACAAAGCTATAAATATGCAGATATTATAAAAGCAATATTTTGAGAAATGATATTAGAATTTTACAAATATTATTAACAATTTTACATATGTATCTCTCCGACATTCTTAACTTTAGTCACCTCGCCCATACTAACATTCAGCGCATTTACAACAAGCTAAAATATATTTCAATAAAACGGGAACTATTTAATATTTAATAGTATCTTTCTAGCTCTGACCATTTATTGGCTTCCGCATTTTCAATCGTAGTAATCACAAATATAGAGCAGTATTTGCCAGTTTATAACCTCTAATTAGTATTATTAATGTTTTGAAGACCATTGCATATTTTTGAAAACCAGGCGAATTTTATAAGCTAGTTAGGTTACATGTTCCGCCAGACAGAATCTCTCTTGCACTGGAATAAAATGAGAAGGAAAAAACTGTCTGATTTTAAAACAAATTTACAAACTACTATACATTAGACGACATTATGATGACAAATTATGGCATGTGTTCACTGTTACTTTGGGTATACGCGGTCGTTGTCTGGACACTAAACCGTTGTAAAATTATTTATGAGTATCGCTTTACCTCCGTGATATTCTATATTGCACTGTAACTATTGGTCAACTGTTTTTATCCAAAATCAATGATATAACATATTTGCAATGATTTTCCAAGTTTTGATGTTATCAACTTGCAATAGCTCACTGAGCTAAAAAACTGTTCAAGCTTACTAATAGACAAAATACAAACTAACTAGTTTGCATCAATAAGAACCTTAAAAAAATCGTATATCTACAGTATTTCTTACTTAATACCATCACTGGTACCACTTGAATACACCATTTGAATAAAATGAATTTCCACGGTGAATACCGATATAAAGTTACGTAGACTGGTTTTACAATTGCATCGGAATTCCATTACTGATTTGAAGGAATTATGTCGTTTGGGTCGGATAAACGAGCGGAAAGAGAAATTTCGCTTCCCGTATGAATATTTCAGATGCCGGAAAAGGTTAAGTGGTTCCGCTAAGAGATTTGGTAATAAAATGGAAGAACGGATTGTTTTTTGATTTTAGCTCATTTATTTTTACCGTTCCAGGTAGGTAATATTTCTATTGGAAAAAAGGTTTCGAGTGAAAGGTTATATTTATTACAATATAAAAGAAATTTTATTGGCAGCAGTGAATCTATTATGTGGGGTATGTTTTTTCTTAGACTATATTAACTTCCCTTTTATGCCTCACTTAAAATTAAACGGGTATAGGCCTAGAATAAACTATGATCTTAGTTATCAAGTATATTTATTGCCCTTTCAAAGTAACACTAACTCACTGACGTCACCAAAATGAATGACGTCACAAAGTCGCAATGTTGCGGCGTCAACTTTGACTTTGACAAACAACAAAATTATAATATTATCGATTAGGACTAAAACTACTATTAATTAACAGTCATTATACAGTCAGAATTAGAGTTAGAATAAAATGAGAAGGAAAATACTGACCGATTCTAAAACGAATTTACAAATTGCGTCAGGTAATAGGCATCTTGGTGACGTATGTACAACAAAATTATGGATAGACTATAGTTGATTCAGCCAATAACGATGCCCATTGGCTGACTAACTTCAATAGGCTAGCGTAGTAAACTAAGTAGTATAAGGAAATATTTTTCTTGTTTTACATAATTTAAATATTTTTAAATTTAATAATTTTGCTTGTTATTAACAATAATGAATGCAGGTTCCGAGGGTACTTTATTAATTAAGCTGTGAAATTAATTAGGCAATTTTAATACCATTTAAATCTAATTATGTAGCTTTATACGAACCAGCTAAATGTTTTATAACATGTACAGTGCATAAGCTTCAAACTGGAAAATTGTATAAATAAACGGTCTGCTATTTTAATCTAACGCTAAAATCCAACTTAATCCTTGTTTGCAGTTTTAGTTATCCACAAACCCTGCAGGTACACGCTTTAACGTATTAAACTGCCACCATCTCGGCCACCATCGCGTTTATTCAGCCGCTTGTTTACGCTCCGATGAAGCACGAATGCAAATTTAAAGTATGAAGATTCTCAAGTTCATAATTATGTCACGTTGGTGGATCTGCTTGCTGCTCGGATCTAATTCATGTAAAGTATGTGTTATTAGTTTTTTTCTAAATCGCAATATGATTTCAAGAATCTCAGAAATGATAAATAAAAGGCACCACAAAAGGTTTTATTCAAGATTTTTTTCTCGTCATTTATGCAGTAAAATGTTCGAAATCGTAAAGCAGTAAAACAAATAAACGACTGACAGGATTACGGTTATCAAAGGAAACAATTTGAGAGCACAAAATATTTCCATTGTCGAGCAATATTTCAAAGATAGTGAAAGAAGGCTAGAGTTCGCATATTTTAAATGAAGTATGGTCGGATTATTGAAATATAGGGGGACTGGATCAATTGGCGATTAAACCTAGTAAATCAGAGGAGTGAACAAGATATAGTATATGACCGGCTATATTAGCGCATGCGCACTTAAATAAAATGAATAGTATATCAATTTAATTAGGTTATGTATGATGATGTTACAGGTAGTATTTTGATGAAAAATGAATTTAATGTTGTTATTTCTCTTTTAGTAATAATTCATCATGCTACAGTTATCAATATTTTTAGTATTATTAGTGAAATTGAAAGTGGAAAAACTTTACTCAAACTAAAATTAAACTTGAATTAACAAAAACTGACTATGTTGTTAAAATTTTCTAATATGCCTTTATTCTTCTTTACTAAATAACTTAGAATAATATAAATAAAAGCTCCCAACTCCCAATAAAATTAATGAAAACGAAAGAAAGGAAACAAAGCTGAAGTCAAGTACCGTATATTTTAATATCAAAGTGAAAGCTTCATACTCAATTATGTACATCTATATAGTGTTGAAGTATTTTCTTTATATTTGTTGTTTTCATACTGCCTATGTGATCTAAATTATCCTGGTATGTGATTTTTCTCGTGTAACTGTATATTTAATCTAGTAACATATATATATATATATATATATATATATATATATATATATATATATATATAATTTTCATTCTTCAAGCAGATGCTTATACATAAAATTTCTGCTATTACGTGAGCTTTAAAAATCGCTCTACTTCTACTAAGCCCTTCACTTTCTATAAATTATATAAATAACCGCACGCTATATCTCTCAAAAGCATTATTTATAATAAGATATTGTGTTTGTTGACTTACAATAAATTGATAAAAATTAATTAATAAGTAAAAAGAAATAAGTAACTTTTACTGGTTGAAAAACTGATTTATGAAAAAAAGTTTTTGAGTTATGAAGAGATCGAGAAGTCTATGGCAGATGAATATCAGTGAATTTTTTATCTTCCATAAAATAAATATTTCTTAGGAATTAGTTTTACATATTTTGCACAATCATTTTGCTATCCAACCGAGCACTTCCTTAATAGATTTATAAATAAAAGGTCGCTTGGGAGTTGTAAAGTAAGTACGGATTCTTCCACTATATTGTAAACATGACCTCAACATTTTTTCGTCCAGTCCATCAAGTATTGTTGGTACTTGGCATTAAATATATAAATGAAACTAATACCTATTTTTTCCCTCATGTAAAGTTTAACAATAACGATAAGTAGTATTTATTAAATAGTAAAACTACAATCTACAAATGATATTCTACTGTTACTCTGGCATGGCAAATCTCTACTGGTGCACCGACCGCGAACATGTCGAAAAGCGTAACATATAACTGCCCCTTTATTGCCTACGGTTATAGCCTCACTATGTTGGGGCAATTAAATATATACTAAAAAATTAATTCAAGCTGACAGTTTCTTCTTAAATAATTTCTAAACTATTGCCTGACAATGCAAATGCATATTTTCAAGACTGAAAACAAATACGAATTCTCCGTATATATGCAGCTTTTTACCAACTGAAAATAATAGCCCAACAATGTCAAATATGCATGATGATCGTACCCAGAAAAAGTCCTTAATTGTTGTCTTGTTTGTAACTTAATAGTATTATTTTATATATATTAATTATTTTTAATTTAAATATATATTCAGAAATAAAAACATTTCGCAAAATGCACAACATTATAAATTCACTGAGTCCATTATTGTTTTAAGTCTTTTAAAAAAGCTTTACATATGAAGTTGTGATAGGTTTTGATGCCCAACAATATCTTTTAAATTTATTGTAAATTCTTAGATTAACATTTGTTCAGATGATCAATCACGAAAATGTTTCGATAAGCATTATTGTTGAACATTGTACATAAAATTACTTTCATTTTACATAAAATTTAAATAAGTATAAAATTAACATTACTGGTATAATTTATTATATATTTTAATTCAGTATAAAATCATTTATTTAAATTATGGAACAAGGACATAGGTGATCCCAAATTAGAAACCAAAATTAAACAATGGTAACTTTATTTTAAAACTAGAAGCCATAAAATATGCGAATTAAAATTCATAAATCTAAATCGCATATATTGACAAAATATAAATTTGTAGCAGATTCCCGAAGGAAAAGTGATTTATTATTTTATATATCGCTCGAACAATATTCAACCGCCTCATACAACACGCCTTGTACTAAGATATGTCCCGAAGAATAAATTGCGAACAGCGGTGTGGTGGAGAATATTCACGAAATATATTACTGTCTTAGGAACCGTTTTCCGTTTAGAGAAATGAAGACATGTAGCAATTTCTTCCCATGGATAACAAGTTAGGGAAAATATTCGACAGATAGATAATACTCGACACTTCGCGAATTTTCAGTTATCTAACAACCATGTAAATACAGAATATATAATCTTGTAGGTATTTGAGTGTATCGGAGCTACCTTAAAGTTGAAATGAACAAATAATATTTACACTCTTAAATTTGTTTAATATTATACTTGTTAACAGAGCCATTCATCCAAAAGCCAGCATAAATCAAGTTTTCATAATAAGCACGGAACTATAATGTATGCCAAACTAAGTAAATAAAGAACTAATTGCTGAAAGATATTACTTGAATGCATTATTAAATATATCTCAGCTCAATAAAGTATGATACACGTCGATGCAAGTTACAATGCAGAACATTTACAAACATTTTTAGTATGATAATATAATAGATTGATTGCTGAAGGAGACTAAAATGCTAGATATTTAATATGGGCATTAATATGACAAGATATATTATATTCGTAATAACATAAAAAGGTACACCGCTGGCTAAAGCTGAAGACAGATAATTTACAACTCTCTACTGGTAAACCAACATATTACCATTAGATAGAAACAAATAACCAGAACTACGTTACAAAAATAATTGATACGAACAATTTTCGGACAGAATCTTGTTTTGATCTGTATTCTAATCATTTACCACTATTTTTATATAATTTTTTCAAAAATCATCAAAGGTAATTCACCATTGCTGTATACTAACTCGCCACTATGTTGAACACAACAGAATCATTTGTCTAAATTCAAACAGCAATAAACATAAAAGAAAATATACAGAAAATTATTTTCTATGAAGCAGAGAAATTTCTAAGAAAAAACTTTACTTAATGTATATTGCAGTAAAAAAATATGTAAAAAAAAAGTTAGGAAGAATTAGCAACCATTAAGAACAGATGAGGACAAAAAAATTGATGTATGGTAATATCTTCTGTGATTACCTAAGAAATGTATTTAAGCCCTTCGGATCTGAACTGAATAATTTTTTACATACATTGTCCAAAATTAACACTGCAACAGGAAATGAAAATATTATTCCAGAACATTAATTTTTCAGAAAAAATTGCAAACAAAATAAATCTAGACTTAAAAGCCAAAAGATGTTGTGCGGCAGTATTCCTGAACATATCTCAGGCTTCTGATAAACTGTGGCATACAAGGTTGCAGCTTGAATTGCAGGCAGTGTACTGCTCCGATATTGTATCCCCTATACATAGCTAGGGACCACAAAAATCTTAGCATCCCACGAAGATTCAATAATAGCATCAAAGAATCAAAAACAACTCAATAAAATACAATTTTACCTGAAGATATGGCGAATCAAAACAAATTAAACAAGATCTACTAATGTAATGCTGATGTTCCGTATTATGTCGTTATGTCGTATTATGTAATTCAAAATATTCGTGTTTAGTACTTGAAAGATTTAAATGTGCAACTGGATAGTGAAGCGCGTAGAATAAAATGTTTAACGCAATTGGATCCTAATGGGCAAATATAGATTTTATATTAAGATCTAGAATAAGATATTTTACACAAGACATGGAGTGCTTACACAAGAATAATGAATGCAGAGATGTAAATAATAGTTATCATTAGTAATACTTATTACCCACTGGGCAGATTCTTTACCACCAAGGTAATAATTAAAAATACACAGAGATGCTTCACCCTCATGCGAATTTTTAGTTGCTGAAATATTCTCTTACACGCAGATAGTTTACTTGCAAAACAGGATGATGAACATACTGAAGCACGTATTTGGTTCTACGGAATGCAACTATACGGCACTACTAGTAAACCTAATATAGAGATCATTTGGTGTTTCAATATAATGTGTTACAGGTTATAGCTAATTCGTGTACATCTTTACTGAAGCGATACCTACTACAGTGTACTTACAAATAAGCTAAATATGCCGTAGAATGTAGGTAGCAGAAAATTACAGACAGACTACAACGTTTACTATCATCCGATCCAATTAATGAATACATATGCTTTAGAGCAAGGCTTATTGAAGTAATTTTCTACATGTTCCACACTGAACAAATTGTTGAACCATTAAGAGTTTTAAAAATATCCGCTGTCAGCGAAACTCTCTACGATGATTGACTTCGAGCTCCTGCGTCAGTTGGATGCTTCGATGCAAGAAATCAACAAATCAGAAATTTTATATAGGTCGAGGAATTAACAACATACTTTCACAAACAATAGACACTAAAAATTATTGATTTTAATATTTGAATATTTGGATGTATTGCTCAATCATGTAATTTACCATGGCTATTTAATATTAGTGACCGAATAACAAACGACAGATTAAACGTCAAAATAATATGATTAGTATGGACAGGCGACTTTAATTATTCATAGGATATTTAAATAATTAGACAATAAATAAGGTAATAAATATTTGATATTTTCAATTCATTATTAAGTGTATGATAATTACTAATCTATAAATACATCGTTTAATTTATGCACATTAAGATAATCAAATATTTTTAAATGAAATACCTTTGATCGAATTATATTGCAGAACTAATGTAAACTCTGATTGCAAAATTTCAAATACTAAAAAAGGGAAAACAAAATTTCGAAATTAGAAAGGTTAATTGGACTGCGTTGTATTCCAGGAATCGAGTCGTATGTTTTAAGATGTAATGGTTACACGAGTGAGATGTTAAAAAAATAGACGTCGAGAAGGGTTTGTTTTCTAATAGATCAGTCGGATAGTTTTATACTGCTGTTCATCAAGTCGCCTCTTCTTTCCATAAATTAAAATCGTTTTAAAGTAAATTAAAATCGTTTCAAAGTAAATTAAAATTGTTTTAAAGTAAACTAAAATTGTATTTTAATTATTTAGGTAGTTTTAATGATATTACCTTTAGTATTATTTATAGTATAGTAGTGTAATTGAATATTATTACTCTCATACCCCTTTTTTATTTGAACAACGAGAATAATTTTTTTCTCCACTGCTTGTTATCGTTTTAAAATTTGCAGCTATTTTGGTGTGAAATTTTGCCATATGTTAATCCATTTTGCCATATAATAATTTGATGTCGTTGAAAATGATTTGTTATAAATTTGGCAACTAACATTTGCACTATAAATAAAATTGATGCTGTTTCGGTTTTATAATTTTAAAACATTTATTACATTCTGCACTTATATTAATTAGTTATTCCATATTTTACAACCAATTTATATTAAACCACCAAGAGTAGCACAACAATTTAATTATTATTCAAGTATTCTAGATTTTTTTAAATTTTTACTCGATCGACTCGAAAATGACGTGGCATTATTAGAAAAGGGAGACAATATAGTTTATTCATTTATATGGTTTATTCTATAGAATATAGCGCGCTTCTTAATTTTGCGCATGTGCCAAATCCGAAATCGTTTACTAAATAACATATGCTCAACACTAGAAGGATTATCCTTTCAACTTAACCACTGCGCCAACTAAGTCGGCTTACGAAGCAGTAGTGATAGAAAAACACCCCAAGAACTGATCCAGCCCAATAAACGTCAACCTAGCGAAACGTCTATATACTAGAAAAATACACTAGAACAAGCGCGTCAAAATCAGCTGTTCCTGTTCAGGTTTAGAAACATCAGTTTAGATCATGTTTTACGAGTAGTAAAACACGAGGAAGAGAGGAGGCAGAGGCAATCTGAGGATGGCAGATGAAATTCCACCAAAACATCATCAAAAAGTTAAAGGTTCTTTTAAGATATGAAATCCAATAGATTTGCAACAGAAAGAACATTATTTTACTTTTCGATTTCATTTTAACGAAAGAATAGGCGACTTTTTAAATCATGATACAAAATAACCCTAAGAATTTTCATCTAATAAAAGACAAACCGAACACCTATGTCGACGTCTATGTCTTAGCATATGGCCCCATTTCCTGGAATACACAGTCTATAGCCATTACCGTAATAGTCGTGCATATACATAGTAAGTTTACAATATACTCGTACATAGTAACATATACAATAATATATATTCATGATATATTATTTAATTAACCGCAAAAGCAGCAAGAAGTTATATAATATAATTATTTCATAATAAAAAACTAATATTTCGCAGGAAATTAAGAAAGTATGAATTTATATTCATTAATTAAGAAGCATTTAATTTTTCATGTCGAAAAACTACTAACCCTATTTTGTGGAGAAATAAACCATTTCCGTTTTAGGGTCCTTCATCAGAGACGTTCTTTTTCAGTCGAGCCAAAAGAAATATTTTGCCGTAGAACTTGACTTACACTAATGAGAAAAAATTAGCGTTTCCAGCTGGAAAACGTCAGCATTTACTTTTTCTGTTTGCTGTACTGCAATTTCTCTGTTTCTGTTTTTTAAATTAGCTATAGAGGATTTTAATTGTTTTCCTTCTATATTATGCAAATTTCATTAATAAAAAATGTGTATTTTATTATTACATTATCAAATACATTTTACTGAATTTATTTAAAGTATTATTATATTCCTTAAATTCATTAAATTACATATAGTAAACAATTATCGGCTCAACTTTCAATTAATTCCTGCCACCTAGATTTTTGCTTGTTTTGGGGTCAGAATAATGCGATATACTAAGAATTGGGATTCATTCTTGGTTCGAATATCAACACGCCAGCTATTGTATTCTGCTACGTTTATAATTTTGAATTTAATATGAATATCCTAATAATATCGGTTTTCACCATTTTTACGATTAACGATATATGCAAAAAGGGTATACCTTAGAAGCTTGGCCAAATTTAGTCGTATTTACAAAATATGTTTATTATTTCCAAGCTATTTTCCAGCTTATACCGAACTCTTACTATAAGAAAGAGCTTCTGGAATGAACACATTCCGTTCGAATTTAATTGTCTAGAAATAGATACTTTATTTTACGTTATTTTAATTACTCTCAGAGTGTTTGAAAATTAAGATAAATTACTAAACATATAATTGTTTTTAAATTATATTGGCAACATATGTAAAGTATATGCTTTTACAACCACTTCTCAGATACAGAAATTATTTCTCTTAATTACAGAAAGTGCCACATGCAAAGGTCACTGCCTCGTACTGAATATTGCATATGCTGTAGGATTAAGCTTATAATAATGAGCATAAAATAATATACTATACTTAACCAGAAGCTTGATAATATGGATTCAATAAAAATTCTCAAGAAGTTGAGCGAAATTCAAGTTAAATAGTAACATAATTTCTAAGCTCTAATGAATATTATTACGAATATTCGAATAATGAAATTAAAAATCTGAAAGACAATTATTCAATAGCTTCATTAGTTTCATTAGATAATATCTTTTAGGAATGCAGTTTTAAAACACAGCGTATAGGAAGGTATTTTTGAAAATTGAATTACATAATCGATTATATGTAAAAGTCATCTAACGTATCTTATAATTGAAACTTAGTTGAATATAAGTTATTTTAAAATCAATCCTAATAATTGGATTCCTTTGAAATGGATTACCTTTATCTTAACTTACTGGGCTCAAATCGAGCATATTCAAGGGGCAGCTAGCTGACTACGTGTTCTAATTTAATCTTGTAAGTATACAACTTCATATCGAGGTGCAATGTAGAGTTTACCGCCCAGAAGTAGCTCTAGAAACACCGAGAACACTAGCCGTTCACATAGGAATTGTTATGTTATAGTTCGTTCGCAAAAGGATTACCACCTTTTGTTGGCCATGGTGAACAATTTGGCTGCAGAAAGTTTTTCCTGAAAAGCGACTTAAGAAAATCTATTGTCTTAGTTTTTGAGAATAGGAATAATAACAAAGATCCTCTATAATTTTTCATAACGAGTGATATGTAATCAACTTCTTGAAACCTAACCTGGTAACAAAAAGATTTTAACGTAATACCTGTTTGGATTGCACGTAAATATGACGAATAGATCTGGTCGACAAAATCGTGGTGTCCTTTTGAATATATTCTTACATATGACGCAGACTACCAGTAAATTATAGTGAAAGAATATATGCAGTACTGATGTTAGCAAAATCAAGCGATATAGTTGTTCCAACTACGTTACTGATGATAGTATCAGCGAAATGTATGTAGTCATCAGAACGAAACGTCCTACATATTACACACTTTCAATATATTTTTGGCACTAAACAGCTTTTTTGGCAATAAATTGTGTAGTTGTACACGTCATTTAGTACTAAGTTGCTTCATGTACGTCCGTTTTTTTTTCTGTCCCTGTTTAATTTTTTTCCTTCTCTTCCTTCTGCTCTACGCCTTGATAATATCCATTCCAAGTTCTGTTAAATCGCCCTCTAGTCTTGCTCCTTTCATATTTCCTCCCCAAACTCTCTTTACCTCTTTTGTACTCACCATACGATAGTGTTCCCACCAACTAAATTGTCTCCTTTCGAGGTAGCCATCCACAAACTCTATATCAAGGCTTATTTCTTTACCTCTCATCCTGCGCACCTCTGTTGCTTCCCTGACTTTTCTAAGGTATTTTATTATGATTTATACTGCTCGTATCTTGCTTTTTATCCCCCCTAGAGAATTCTCATATTTCATAACAGAATGTTAGATATACTTCATATTACCTTTTTGTTTACGACTTTACTATCTAAAGCTAAGTAGAAATGCATGGTTTTTGCATTTCTGGATCTTTGAGCATATCTTCAATTTATATGTTCATATCTTCTGGATATTACCTCACTCCTATCACCATGACTTTGTTGTATTTTTATTAATTATCATTTCGATTATTAATATCATTAATATTTTCTCTACGCAGTCCGATCTTTCAGTTGTTATTAATACTTCATCTGCTACCGACATTTCTATTTTTTTCATGTTTTTATACCCTATTTATTACTCTATTTAGTGCATCCCTTATAGATAGAGCTGGGTAAGCCTTCCTGGATAGCCCAGCTTCTGCAATGTCTAAATGCTACTGGCTTTTTGAAGGTATTTAGTTTCATGTTATCTTCAATGACAGTACTGGAGTTTATCCCACATAATTTTAAAATTAATATTACATCTCCTTGTTGTAATGTAACCCTATATTTATTTGTATTTCTTACTCTGTCCAATACATTTTCTTGTTATATTTATTCTATTATTTGTCTCATGTTTCTATTGGTATCTTATCTACTTTTTGGACTGGTTTTAGCCGATTTTCAATTATTTGTAATATATCTTCAAAGCTATAGAAAAAGAGAATAATCTGTTTATAATTACTTCAGTCCTTCCTATCTTGTTTTTTTATGTGTCGGGACAATAGGTGCTAATTCAATTCCCAATAATCCTTTGATACGTTCTTTAAAAACAATATTGCTGAACTATTTTATCTCCAGCCCATACTCTTTATCCGTTTCTCGGCTTATTCAGTTATTACCTCCTAAATTGAAGAACCTAATTTTCATCACGTCTGCTTTCTCACTGCCCGTTTTTAATTTTCAGTTATTTGTAATCTTTTTGTTTCTTTGTGTGCTTATAATTACATTCTTTTGATGCTCTACAAGTGTTTAAAACTTTGCTTTTAAGATTTCTTCACTATCAACAATTTCATCATCTCTTCAAATACTTTCTCATCATTCGGTTTGCTGTTGCTATGCTTTTTTTGTAAATTTTGTAGTTTTCAGATTGCTTTTTAGATTTTTTAAAAAAATTCTCCAGATATTCTTACTTTGCTTTATTCCTATTTTCATTTTCTATGTTTATTAGTTCGTTTATAATCAGATTTTTTTTTGTTAATACCGCAAACCAATGTCGTTTTATCCAATAATTTATTCTATTTAGTTCTTAAAATAATTCCAAATTTCTTCATTGTTTTATGCTACGTAATGTTTCATCTGTGTTAAAGTTCTGCTCTAATTACTAAGTAGTAACCACTTTCTATTTCTGCTTCACGTCTCACTCTTGTGTCAATAATACTTCTCATGTTTTCTATGTTTATTTATGTATAATATAAGAGGCATTTTACTGCTCTTGTTTATTTTTGATTATTTATAATTTTTTCTCGATCTATTCTGTATAATAAATAAGCATTGAATTTTATGTATAAAGTGTGGATGTATTTCTACTACTCCTACTATTTCTTTGGATCATATTAATTCAGTTGTTTAAGATAATAAACAATAAATACACTTTTTAACATTAATTGACAATAATATCTTATTTCGACATAAATATAGACATCATTTATTGAGACAAATAAGAAACAGTAAATAACGATTTAAAAAGTTCAAATGTATTATTTATGGTACCAACCGAAACTGCGACATCAGTATTAGTTTTCTGTGCAACCGTAATATATAACTTACGTAGTAGAGTTTGATTTATTTCCTTCAATAGATAAATATTTTTAACACGACCAAATTTTAGTAGGTCAAAGAGCACATACAGTCCGTTCAATTTCACTATTTTCGTTGCAGTAACTTCTCTTCTGTAGATACGCAGTGTGCATATTTTGTGGAAGATTAATAGAGACAGCTTGACATTATTTAGAAACGTTAACGTTATATTACGTTTTTGTATTTGAGGCATTATTTCTGTTACACTATTTATTCAGACGTCTCAAAAGAAAATTTTTATTTAACGTATTGATTTGGGAAAAAATATTGAAAAAACGTTTAGTAATCATTAAAGTAAATAATTTGTTGAATAGTAAATTTCATTTATAAGCTTACTAAAAAAATAAGAACAGATGTTGTAACACTTTAACTGCATTCTGAGAGAATGAACGATTTTTTGATACCTACATTTCGTGTTAATAATGATCCGCTAGTTGTTCATTAAGATGAATTGTTGTTGATGAACATGTTGGTAATATATTATTTTTAATTAATTTACTTATTTATTTAAACCCGACAGCCTCTTGGGCCATTTAGGGTGAATTACAATATATTATATGAATATTAACAGCTTATAATTACTTGATATTCCATTACGTAATAATAAATGTATGTTACAAGTGTTGAAGTAGGTCTATGGTCTTTAGATAGTCAAACAGCATATTCACTTGCTAAGGTTGCACTAATTGTTCCAATTTTGTCGACTTCTCAACTTGTCTCCTCAAATCATCATATTTTTGGCAGTCCAGTAGGATGTGTCTGACGCTAAGTTGAATCTGGCACAAATCACATAAGGGCGGGCTCTGTCCCTTCAAAAAATATTCATGTGTCAGTCTACAGTGCCCCATTCGCAGTCGTGCGAGGACTTGTGTTTACTGATGTTATTATGGTCTATAGACTAATAAAAGATCCTCTTGGCTTCCCATAATTTATTGTTTTTTTATTATTTAGACCCTTAATATAGACTTTGACATCTTTCTTGCTGAACAGTTCGTTTAACTTGATCGACTCGTCTTTCCTACTTTCCAGATGGTTCTCTTTCATTTCCAGATATTCCTTTATGCGAGTGGATCCGGAGGTATGTTATTCTTACACCCCTAAATTGTAACTTTGTATCTCTCTGATGTATATGACCAGAGGGTGGACTGTCCTTGCCGATCTTAAACTCTCTAGGAAACTCATAGAATCCGATACTACTAGTATGTATTCGCTAATCCGTGATTCTTCCAAGGCAGATAGAGCCATATATATAGCCAGCAGCTCCGCGGTGAAAATGATAGTCAATAATGGAAGCCAAAAGTGTCCCTCGAGTAGACTAGATGTACAAGCAGCACCCACAAAATTCTCACGTTTTGAATTATTCGTATAGATGATAAAATGATTTGAATAGTTTTCTTCCATTATCTGCCTAAAGAAGCTTTTTATTGTAGAAGGACTATTTGTTTCCCTATTCAGAAGTTTCATAGTGGTCTATGTGTATTCTTGGGAACTGATATGGTGGTGTATTAGTGATTACATTTTGCATCTGGGATCACAATCATTAATCGTTTATATATCCTCTGGAAGATTAATGAGGGGCTTAATTACCTCTTCCTCATTTTGGTCCAGTTTGACTTAGGTAGGAAGAAGGTATTGAACTGGTCCAATTCTGGACAGAATTTGACTGAGCTTGCATAGTTCAGTAGCAGGAGCTCTTGCCGTGACTCTAGTGAAGAAATATCTGCTTCGCACTGTAAACTTTCAACTGGACTAGCTCGGAATGCTCCCAGTATAACTCTCATAGCGGCGTTTTGTATGGGATCCAATTTATTGACGTATGAAGGTGGTACGGTAATATAACTCTGGCTTCCATAATCTATTTTGCTTTTTATCAGCGCCTGATATGTATTGCTTAACGATGTTCTGTGTGCTCCCCAATTGATGTTGGAAAGGGTCTTCAGTAGACCTATGCCTGCCAAACATTTTTTATATTTGTTTATTATTACTCTTCGTGAGTCCACAATCTGCCCTATTGGCAATAAGTATTTCTTATGTACATATTATATATACATGGCATGTAGAAAATAACTTCATTAAGCAATCTTCTGTATAAAATATTATCTTAATTAATTAGTCTTATTCTATCAGGTGGTGTTAAACGTTTTAGTCTACGCACTTCACTATCACGTCGCATATTTAGCTGATTAGCGAGTACATTGGGATGCACTGACACTCTTTTGAAGTACTTCACACAAACACGTTGAATTACACTCATTATAGGATCTAGAGGAATATCGCGTTGTATCACTTTATTTGAAATATAGTACGGAGCATCAACAATGGCACGCAACACCTTATTTTGAAACCATTGAATGATGGATATATTAGAATGCCAGCGATGCCCCATAGTTGGGTTCCATATGCCCAAATGGGCTTGAGTATAGACTCATACAGCAATACCTTGTTATCTAATGATAACTTGGATTTGCGCCTGATGAGCCAATACATTTAATATAATTTTAGTTCCAGTTGTTTCCGTTTAGAGAGTATGTGCTTTCTCCAGGTTAGGCGTCGATCCAAGTGCATACCAAGATATTTAACATACTCTGTTTGGGGGAGTTGACGATGATTGACATTCACTGGGGGAAATGTTCTTCTATGCAGGCTTCATTGGCTTTAATGCGCCATGCCTTCAACCATAATTGTATTTGCTCCAGGTAGGTTTGTAGGTTTATTGATGCTGTGACTGGATCTTCATGGGATGCTAAGATTGCTGTATCGTCTGCATATGTTGCCACAGTAGTTATTTTTGTGGTGGGTAGATCAGCTGAATACAGAAGATACAGTACTGGACCCAGTACACTACCTTGCGAAACTCCTGAATATATGGGATTTAATTGGGTATGTTCATCGCCTTGATTTACAATAAAATGTCTATCAGTGAGATACGATTTTAGTAACTGATAGTCCGGATGAGGGAGAAGTTTTTTTAGTTTAACTTGCAAGCCCGTATGCCATACTTTGTCAAAAGCCTGAGATATATCTAGAAAAGCAGCCGAACAATATCTTTTGGCATTTAGGTCAGCGTTTATTTTGTTTACAAGTCTATGCACTTGTTCTATAGTCCCATGCTTATTGCGGAAGCCTAACTGATGTTCTGGCATAATTTTTCTTTTTTCTATTATATAATTCAGCTTTTTTATGTATAATTTCTCGAAAACTTTCGAGATTATCGGTAATAAACTCTTAGGTCGGTAGGAGGTCACATCTTCTGGTATTTTTCCTGGTTTAAGAATCATTAATATTTTAGCTACTTTCCAGATACGAATTCGAATACAGGGAAGTAATTAATTCGTAGCATAGCATAAAATATAAATGTTAATAGTTTTATTATAATTTTAAAGTTTTGCCAGTAATTAAGTCATAACCAGTAGCCTCATGTCATGTCCCATTATTGTTTGTTTAACTTTTTTTACCGTTAATTTCTCGTGAGGTAAATCCATTTGAAATGGCGAATCTAGAAAGTTAGTAATTTTATTTTCCTCATCTTTATGTAGCTGAGACTGGAAATGTTTAAAAACATTTTTTAAGTGTTTTGAGAAAATGTCGGCCTTCTCTTTATTGCTTCTCGTCCAATTATTTTCGTTTGTTTTAATAGGTGGGTTATGCTGCTGGGATCTCCTAAGCTTTTTTGTTGCTTTCCGCGACGAATAGTCTGTAGCATCAGTTGATGTCAAGTTTTCTATGTATTCTTGAATGCCTTGGTTTTGTTCAATTTGGATTAGTTCTTTCAGCTCTTTTATTGCCCTATTAAATTTTCTTTTATTCTCTTCAGTCCTTTGCTGTTGCCAATTTCGTCGTAACTTTCTTTTTTCTGCTATCTCTCTTATATCTGCTTTATTTTTCTGTATTGTACATGATATATGTGTATTTTTTCTTGGTAATGTTTCACTGTTAGGAGTCGCGGAATATGCTGCCTCCTGTATATTTTTTGTAAGATTTATTGCTGCTATTTCAATATCCATTTGAATTTGTAACGGTAAGTTTAGAGAGATGTCTAAATTTTCTCTAAATGAGGGCCAGTTTTATTGTTTTCAGTTCTAGTTTCATTGTTGCACAGAGAAGAGGGTTTATCTTTGATGGTAATTTTTGAAGAAATTGTTACTATTATTGGTGAATGATCAGAAGACAGGCCGAAACATGATTCTGTCTGACACTTTTTTGGATCAATATTTTTTGTAATACAGAAATCTATTGTATCTGGTTTTCTATTTCTGTCTGAAGGCCAATATGTTGGTTCACCAGTAGAGATATGTTGTAAGTTATCTGTCCTTATTGCTTTTAACAGTTCTCTACCTTTTGAGGTTATTATTCTTGAACCCCACATTAAATGTTTTGCATTATAATCTCCTCCGGCTATAAATCACCTAGCGTACTGAAGAATTCTTGAAATTGTTCTGTCTTTTTGTTATGTTTGGGTGGGCAATAAATTGCAGAAATTGTTAATGGTCCATGGACTTCCTCTATGGTTATACTGGTGGCTTTCAGGTAGTCTTTACGGAATTTTTCTTTTTCGAAATGCTTTATATCATCTCGAATTATTATGGCTATACCTCCATCTGCTTTACCATCAGGGCGATTTGTATGATAAAGTTTATATTTAGGAATTTTCAAATAATGTTTGTCCGTAAAGTGTTTTTCGGAAACCATCATAACGTCAATATTATGTTCAGTTACGAACATTTTTAGTTTCCTGGCATGTTGTTGAAGCCCATTGGCATTCCAGACGGCGATTTTGTAGCTATTGGTTTCAGGCATTAGGCAAGTTTGCTGACGATGGTTGTGAGTAGACCAAGCATCGTACTCATATGATCCATTACTTTGGCTATCATGATTTCTAATCTAGAGATGTTACTAGTTTCAGTAGGTTGAGATGTCGACTCTCGATTTTGTGCTGAACCATTTTCAACCCTTTGGGCATAAGTTATGTCTGGTTGACTTGGTCTGGTGGGTAGACTGGTAGGTGTGGATTGTTTTTGTTGCTGTTGATGCCTTTTTTCTCTTAAGGCAGAATAGAGTTTCTGTTGTAGTTGCTTGTGAACTGCCCAACCCTTGTAGTTCACTGGATGATTTCCATTAGAGTTAGCACATTTCACTTTTTCATCGCGAACTTTAACATTCTTGAGATAATTTATGTGTAGGAGCCAGTTAAGCTTGTGATCGAATAGCAAACCAAGAAATTTGTGTTATAGTTTGGTTATCAGGTTCTTACCCTCCATCATTGATGTTGCTATTCGCGAACAGTTCCTCCATCTACAAAAGTGAACACTCACGGTCTTCTCTGCTAAGAACTTCATCAAATTACATCCGGCCCACGAAGGCAGTTTATCGAGGCAATTCTGTAATAGGGATTGGCGGTACTTATGGTTAATATGTTTGTGGTAGATAACCACATCATCTGCATATATTCGGGCGTTGATATATTTGGGAATGACTTCGTCAATGGAGTTCATAGCAATTATGAATAGTAATGGGCTAATACAGGAGCCCTGAGGTACACCGTTGTTTTGGTGATATATTGTAGATATTACTCTATTAACCAGTGAAGTATGCAATGAAGTCGATAATTTTGCCCCCTAGTTCCCAGTTGAATGGTTGTTTCAGGATGCTGTTAGTACTGATGGAATCAAAGGCCTTTTTAAATCAAGAAAAACTGCAGTCACATGTTATTAAAGTCACCCGTATTAAAGGCTCACAAAGGTCCTCCTGAAACCCGATCAAGTGATCAAGTGTAGAGTATCCTCTAATGAAGCCCTTCTGACGATTATTTTGTAATCTCTGCTTTTGATCACATATATCAGCCTATAGCAGACCATGCGCTCAAGTACTTTACATAGGTGGCTGGTTAGCGCGATGGGTCTGTAGCTGGATACTGAATGCCGTGGTTTACCTGTCTTATATATAGGGACCAATAGCGACTGCTTCCACAATAAAGGCAATATCCCTTCATCCAAACTTTGTTGTAGATATTAAGCAAATGGGAAAGTTGTGATTGGGTTAGATTTTTTATTAATTGGAAACTAATATCGTCCTGTCCGGGAGATGTATTCCTGCCCCTATTCACGGCCTTATTTAGCTCTTCCATTGTGAATGGGGTGTCCATAAAATCATATGCATTCTTTCTTGTCCCATCATTGCTCTTAATCTCTTTATGTTATTATGTTATTCTCCTTATGTTTATTTAGTATGGAGTGATAGTGTGCTGCGAAAATTTCAGTCATCTCACATGGGTCGTCAATACGTCGACTCCCGTCAACCATTACTGGTATTTTGGATTGTGGGGTGCATTTCCGTATACTTACTTTTCTCCACATAGTATGTGATGAGGTTTGTGGAGTAATGCTACTAGTAATTTTTTTCCAGGAACTTAACCTTGCTTGCCGAATAGTTGTCCTCGCAATTGCCTTTAATCTTTTATAGTTTTGGAAAAGTTGGGACGTAGGGTTTAATTTTAATCTGTTAAGAGCTCTTTTCCTATCCTTTATCACCCTAGCGCAGTCTTCATTTCACCACGGTACAGGAAATTTGTTTATCTTTTTGGTGTAGATGGGAGTGGATCTTCTAGCTGCACTGATAATGGAGTCAGTGAATTCTTTTATAACTGAATCCACATGATCAGTGATTGGGGCGGTTTCAATCAGCGACCTATACTGGTTAAATCAATACCTCCAATATTAAGTGGTGAAATAGTTGTTTTCAACAAATTTAGCATAATTCATTTGGGTATTACCCAATTGCTGTCTAGCTATATTTTTGGCCATGAAGTACGATATCTTCTCCTCGGTTTTTTACTTTCTGTATTAGTAATTCTTCTTTGTATACAGGGTATCCCCTGTATTTTGGAGAGTGCTTCTGACCGCAGTTGATACAATGAGGTGGTGGAGAGCATTCATCTTCTCCATGTGCCTTTTCTCCACAGGATGGGCAGGCGGGTGCATAGGTACAGCTCATGGACACATGTCCAAACCTTTGGCACTGGTAAAACCTCATGGGGTTCGGAATGTACTGCCTCACCTTAAGGCTAAGATATCCTGCCTTAATCCTGTCAGGGATATGTTCCTATCTGAACGTCAGTATAAAACTATTGGTTGCAATACATTCTCTTTCTTTCCTCGTGTTTATTCGTTTAACTGATGTAACCCCCTGCGATATCAAGTTCTCAAGGATCTCCTCCCCCGTGCACACAAACATTTCTCTGCTACATATAACTCCCTTAAATCTTTCTTAACTTCAATATTTTTTTCTACTAGTGTTGTTCCATTTCTCAGTTTCTTAGTTGACTGTACATCTCCCACCGCTGAAAACAGTTCTTCTCGTAATAATTGTGTGTTTGTTTATTCATTACCTCGTTCACTCTCCTAGGTCTCTTCAGGCCAGTATTCTGGGTGCCAGTATTCATTATCTGCATCCCGGCCCCGTCACTTACCGGAAATGGTGCGCAGTCAAAGGCTAACGGTCGAACGGGGCCAGCGCGAACACCCACGGCCTCGACCAGTGCTGGGGTTCCGAGTCCCTGCACCGTAACTCCATTCTCCAAATTATGTATATCCATATTTGAGAAAGAGAAACAAAGAACACATAGGGGACGCCACAAATACAGCACACAACTGGGTCCCCGGGGTCGTCACACCCGTACTATGGCCGCAACACGTCAACCTTAGTTGACACCTCGCAGCCATAGCCCCCAGGGGGGTGTTGGTAATATAAATATACATATTTAGTATAACATGCTCGTAATGCAAGACTCCGACACCTTTTGAGTTACCAATTTTAGTATCGGTAGTCTATCTAGATGTAGTAGTATCTATTTTCTGATTATTTTATTTCTGATTCTATGCTTTTAACGTATCAAAAGTACACACACAGTTGATTCCACAACGATTCTTGATCCATTTTCGAATCCAGGTGGCAACCAAACCATGGTATATCGATCTGAAGAAATGGCAATCAGAAGACACAATGTCTGGTGAGTAGGCCGAGGAACAGAACCTTTCAATCGAGCCTCAACAGGATATCGTTTAAACTATTTCAACGTGTGGCCGAGCGTTGTCAAGCAAGAGGATAACTTTACGTTCGTTACTCGCTATTATTAGTATTTTTGAAACTTTGTTGCATTCGGCCCTAGCCGCTCATAACACACTGTATCTTGCTGATGGTACCATATGCACATTAAAACTTTTTGGGCCAAAATATTTCGCTTCAATGTACTCTCTTGTGTGCACCCACAATTTCTTATGCTTGATATTCTCGCAGTAGATCCACTTTTTATAACCAGTCACAATGTACCACAGACAACTTTTTTGGTAAATAAGAAATGAAACTGCGATATTGAAAGGGATCGAAATGGTATTTTCTGTCAATTCGTGTGGTAGTTCCTTCATTTTAGACCTTTCCTATCACATATACCAGACAGTCGATTTATTTTCTACCAAATTGGCGGAAAATATTTGATAGTATGCAGTGTGAATTTTGCAAATCATAGTATTCGAACTTTGCTGGTCCTACAATTGTCGCTGACATCAATGTCGCTACTTTTAGTTGGTTGAAGCCAAAGCCCATAATGGAGATAAGATGACACAGCATCACCATAAATTCAATCAAACAACAATATTGAAGACAAATTTAGGAGTTCCATGACTTGCGACATGATATACTAAATAACTTAACAAGTCTAAATGGAAAACTGATATTTTATATATGTAAAAAATATCAAAATTATTGTAAACTATTATAAATATATGATAAATATTTCACACATTAAACTTTTCCACAACTTAACCCTCCCAATTTTATTACATAAGGCTAACAGTGATGTGAACCGGATACTTTGACTGATGTAATTTAATATTATGAAAGATGCCTTAAACGGAATTCCGTCAAAACATTACTTCCAAAATATTAAAACAGTGAATTCAGATATTTAGAATATCAGAGATATTGAGATATAAATGCTATTCTAGCTTTTGGATCAGGTATATATTAAAATTTATAACCTCATTTATAGAAAACCAGTTTTACCACACAACTTAACAGCTTTCGATAGTGAAAATAACGAAGTCCATTTTGACTTTTATCATTTGGATAAATAGGCTTCAATTCGGAGGATACATAAACTAAAATACACTCGCATAAAACTGTTTAGAGAAAGTATAACTGTTCCATGCAATAAACTATGTATATAAATGTACTTTAAAACAACCCTTAAATACACAAGTAAAATTATAAAATTTTAAAACCGGCAACAAAATTAATATTTCAACGTATTCTAAAATATGGGAAAGCAACAGCATGGTACACTATAATAAAAAAAGATGATCATAGCTCCAAATTGAATTTTGCAGCGGCAAATCCATCGAAACGACCTCATTGTAAATTTACGAATCTACCGACATGAGATCGTAATTTATTCAATGGGAACGCTAGCTGTAATTTGATGCCTTTTTTTAATTTCATCTACAAACTGTATTGAATAATCTATGTAAAAATAAGTATCTTAATTTATATATAGTATTGTATTACACTTTTTATTAAACCAGATTTTTTTTATTATATAATAACAATTGTAATAATTTCACCAATGTATTTAAAACATAAGTTTAACAATTTTTACAAAATAAATAACCTATTTATGAATGAATAATATAGATTAATAGAAAGATGAATAATAAGGAATCTTCTAGGAATAATCCTGACTAGCTACGTAACTTCCTGAAAGGAAAGCTTTTTAAGGATACTATATATCATGTATCAACCATATTCACTAATTAGGTTACACATTATTCATTAATTATTAATTCTAATCAAAAAACTAAAGCCATTTAAAAAAAAATAGGCAAGATCAATGGAAAACTGGATCATATAAAACAATAATATATGAGAGATATCCTGGTGAAACTTGAGAAAAGGATCAAAACCCACATTAATGACAAGGAAAAAAGTATTTGGTGAGATTTAACCAGAAATGTTCATTAAATTTTTCTCAAAACAGGCCTGGAATATTAGTTAATAGTGTTTGTATATAGTAATTCTCCTATAGTATTTGAAAAGCTGTTCGGATATGTTACCTTTTTTTCTGGAATATTTCCGTTATCTACACCATTCGTAAATTCAGAAAACTCTTTCGCATTTTTAAAGTCATTTTAATAATGGACGAGTATTTTAGCATCCCAATGAGAGGATTTTCTTAGGATTTTTTAAATTATTTAAAGAATTTAAACAGACTTTAATTTTTATATGCGATGGTTCAACATGTAACGTTTATCATCAGCTCAAGGAAGAGCAGCCTCTCAACATTCCCTCTGATGTCCCTAAAATTTCCTGAAGTTTTATATCGTTATTTACTTCTCTTCTTGTGAATAAATTAAATGTGAGTAATATCTTTATCAAATATGTAGTAACAATATTATAATGCTTATTTAGTATTATTTTCAACTTTTTTTTTGAGAATTATATTAATAAATGTAAAGATATCTGTTTACAAAATGAAATACGAAAGAAAGTTTCAAAAATAAATTCAGGTATAAATACATATTTAATAAATTCCTGGACTCATGTTGGGTTAAAAACTCTCAGTAGGCGTCAGTAACATAAATAAACAGAACCAATGGACCGCCAATTACCAAACGAGCGAGGCAAAAAGACATTAAATATTTTAGATTTTAATTTGCGTGTGCCGGACATACAATCAATATTTCGTAGGATATTTTAAAATGGCTTGGAGGATACAATATATTTATACATATTTAATAATAAGCGTGACTGACCCAAAATATATGTATTCGCAATAAATTTATTAATTTTATCTCGTACTATTTTATATTAAAATTCATAGCATGAGAATATAAATAGTTAAGGCATTAACAATTTATTCAATGTTTACTTTTTAACTAACTCATGCCATATTTAGCCAAAATTTATGGAATGGGCACTATTCTTCATCACGGCAATGCGGATTGACGAGTTTTGATCCGAAGATTTGGTGCATTCACTATATAGCCGACATTTTCCGACTATATTTTGTTCCTGTTTCTTCAAATTTATCTTAATAGTGTAAAGCTGGGTTCAAAAGGGGCTTGTAGAACAGTGAACAGTTAAAATAGAACAAACTTGCTTGGGGCAAACTCACAAATATCAGAAGTTCTACAATGAAGCAATTATGGTTTCATTAAAATCTTCACTGCCTAGTTGTATTTTATGAATTATCTTATTTCGATGACTGGAACATTTCTATAACTACAAAAGTAATGAAGAAAGAGTTTCAACACTGAATTATCGAAACGTAGCCACGTAATGTAAAATGGCCATTAATTTTAACAAGAGGGTAGATAAGCATTAGCTAGTTTTATGATTGAATTAAAATACAATTTTAAAGAATTATTTTCTAAATTATTCAAAGCTATTTTAAACTATCCTACATAATATAATATATATTAAGGTTGTAAAATAATTTATTGGAATTTACAAAATACTTTTATTTCCGTTACTACACCCATGTTGAACATCATGAACGTTTGAAGTAAAATGAACCTGATGAACATCAATATTTATGTTAAAACATATCGAAACCATACTCCATCAATAAATTAAATGGCAACAGTGACAAAGCAAGCAAAGGATGATCAGTAAAGTTTAAAGGCGAGTTGGAGGAAGTATTGGATCAAGATACATATCAAATATAGAGCTTATATAAATATAGATTTAACTAACAAACAATTACAAATCTTCTCAAAGTCATGAATATAGTGCAAATGAGATACCATATGAACTGTTCGAAGGGCAAAATTGGAAGGATCCTTTGGCATCGAATCATAATAGACAAGATGAACGTTTCAACCAAGTTTATAGTGTAGGGAATGTCCAACCATGCCTTAACTTCAACGACAAAACAAAATATTCAATAGAAAAAGCTAACGTATCTAGTGATCATATCTAATAATAGTATTGATAGATCTGATATCGTGATAATAGTATCTAGATAATCCATAGCTCTACTGTCACATGTGAAAAATCTTATTCGTTCATCCTTAATGTAATAATTATATCTAAATAAAGTATATACCATTGCTTGTATGGCACATGGAATTTTTTTCTGACAGGGATGTGTTGATTTCTATTGTTTTTAAAATAAGCGCGGAGTAATTCATTGATATTACCAACCGATATTTTTGTATATTTAAATTGGCTGACTACTTATGCGGTACCACTCGTAGATATGGCTTTTCATTTATATTGATTAATCAGAATCCAAATTTTTGATTCAAACGTGGACATTGGTTAATATTGAAATATCTCCGAATGATAAAAATATAATCATAAGTTCAGAATTCTAAATAATATTTCTTAATAGATGTTTAAGAGGACGAAGGCGAAACAATTGTCTTATGGTTTGGTTTTAACTTTTACGGAAGCAGCTTGACATTCCTGTGTATCGTGTCCCATCTCTTTGTGATGATCAATTTATTAGCTAATTTTAAGGGCACTGTTACTGTTGACTGCATGCTATACCTGCTACATATACTTGCTACATATACCGTAACTCTTAAATTTAATAAATAATTAATTAATAAAGTACAATAATAATCAGTGATTGTCAAATGTCATTATTCTCTATTTCTTAATTTTCTTCCATTTTATAATTTTGAAGTTACTTGCTTCTTATTTCTCCATTACTTTTTGAGAAGTTATCTGTTTCATTAGAGTGTTATAATTTAATTTTAATTGAAAAAGTTTATATAGCAGAAAGATGGCAAATATTTTTATGGTTTTGTAGATCAGATATGGGAGAGAATATGTTTAAAACCAGCACAGTAATTTTGGTTGATTCAAATATCTTATGAACAGCCACACTGCACACAAAGACTTCAGGTATTTGCTACGAAAATAACGAATACAAAAATGCTTCAAATGGTTAATACTAACTTTAACTGAAGAACATAAATCATTATAAGAAATAAAGTAGATTAGTTCAGATAAGTTATAGATATAGTTTCGCCATTTACTGGAAATCAAATACACATTTACAATATACAATTTGATTGATTGAATATAAATTGTACTTTTTATTGCATCAAAAGGTCATTTGTATTTAATGCAAACCAATAAATCGGAACCAATAAATAATGCATAAGTAGTATTTATGCTAAATAAATAATGTTTCTCGTTGCCCATCTCGGTCGTAAATTCAGAACGGATTCGATTTTAAATCCGAACCGTTTGAGAGAAAATTCAATTTAAAACCGTTATCGGCCTATGCGGTCCAATAATGTGTCACGATGTTCCGACCTTTTTATATGCGATTATGATTTATACCTTTTTTGACACAATACTAAAGAATACTTTAATTACCAACAGGTTTGTTCTCGCTGAATCCCACATAATTTGATTTGAATACTTGTTCAAATATTTATATATTAAAAAGACCATTCTGGTTGAAATAATGTCTATTTATGTTCTATATAATTAACACACAATATTTAATATAGATATAATTCTAAAATGATTTTCAAATTTATTAACATGTTTTTAAGAACCATTGCTGACTAACTTATAATCTCTACAGTTAATTAGAACTAGGTACTCATTTAGGAACACCTATTGGCCCTTACTTAGTAGTAGTACTTTTCAGTGGTTTTACTATTGAATACACTTTACTACTAACCTACAAATCACACGGTTTGGTTCTCTTGTATCGGCGTTCTAGTTCAGTGTTGTCCAAGAGTTGCAGCACTTCGGTAAACATGTAAATATGAGAATGAAGTATATCCGCATATCTTGTTGCAAATCGTTTAATTTTCTCCGACATTTGGAATCCTGAGGTCTCGGGGTAAGTAATTATTTCTGTAGTATTTGGGTGCATCCACAATATTTCTCAGATCTTTTCTTTACGAGATACGTTTTCTTTCTGAGATACGTGTATTATGTTGATAGTACTTCTCACAGAATATCCCCATTGCTGAATTCCATAGGTCTATATGGGTCCTCATATCTGCTTTTACGGCAGCAAATTATTACGTACGGAAAATCTAAATTATCTTTCAAAGAACCAATGTTTATATATTTTAATTCCAGTTTTTTCGTTTTCTTTTTAATATGCAACTTTCAACAAAGGTTTTCATCAAGATTCATCCCAAAGGGGTTAGCATTGTTACCGTATGGGATAATAGTATTATTCATATTAATTGGTATAGGAACAGTTCGATTGTAAACGAATTCAATATGCACTGATTTACTTTCGTTGACATTTATCCTCCATCGCTGGGTACATTTATTTATATTAATATTTGCGTATTGCAGTTTTTTGGTCACTTCTACGTCATTGTCTCCAATAGCAAGTATCGCATGTTCTATTCGTACCACATGTATAAAATAGGTAAAGAACAGAACCCTAAAAAACTGCTTTACGGTACGCCTGCTTTTGTTTCTTTCATCATTGTGTAAATTTCTTCTTGTTTAACTCTAAACATTCTGGGCGAAATGTAGGAGTTTATAAATTATGCCAGATTTTATCGAAGGCTTGCATTATGTCTAAGAATATAGCTGAGCAATTTTCATTTAGATTTTTCGAATAATATCTGGATTGTGTGTTTTTAGTCAAATGTTGAATGTTTTCTCATACAACCAAACCCATGTGCAAGCATTAGATTTTTCTTCCTATGATTGTGGTTTTCTAGGTTTCAAATCATAATAACTTCAACCCTATTCAAAACATCCGGAACATGTTTTAATCATAATAATGCAATAGGTTAGTGAGATTTATAATTTCCTGTTTTTGGTAAATTTTTCATCACCTCCGGTTATTAAGTCATAGCCTTACACTATTTTAGTCTTGATGTCAGTTTTTATAACTCTGAAAACTTCTATTGATTTTTTGGTCAAGTTTAATCGGAAAATTTTCGCACTCGCTCATCATGTTCAAACTCAGTTTTATTTGGATTAAAAGTTTGTTCTAAGTTATCAGCGAATGCTTCAACTTTATTTTATTGTTGCCTACACAATTTCTCCTAGGCCTCTTACAGATGGACTTTGCAAAATTTGATCGATTAGGTTTTTGGTGACCTTCCGGAGAGAATAGTGTGTTTCCCTGGCTTAATTTTTTATTTTCAATATTTCCCTTTTTAACCTTTGTATTATATTTTAACCTATTTTTATTTTGAGGTGTTCTTTTTAGTTGCCGTTTTCTTGTGGTTTACATTTTCAGCTACCATTTGCTAAAGTGTGTGAAAATATTAGATATAATGAGATTCCCACGCTCTTCGTCTAAATATTTTTGCTACTCGGGCAATTATATCGGATTATTAAACTCACTTAGACATCTCAGAAGAAATAACCTTCTTCCTTTTCTAATTTGTAGACTAATAATACTTTTTTCTATAGGGTTTTACACTAGATAGTTCAATATAAGGATATGCTGGGATATTTTGATTGTTTAAGAGTTTTACTAGGATATTTATTAGTTAATAGTTAGCAGATGAGAAATCAAAAAGATAAATTATATATATATATATATATATATATATATCCACAATACAAAACACACATACAAATACGTTCTAAGCCATTATCGTTCTGTCGACAGGATATCGTCATGCTACCAGAAAGATGAGAAAAAGTTGAAGAAGAACATGAAAACTATTTTAATTAATATATATTGTACCTATTTTTCTCAATAAATGCATTTCTAAAGAGAAAAACCATTAGAATGCATGCAAGTACATAATATTTGTAATTTCTCAGTTACATTATTCGTTACATAATTGCATATTTATATGACAGATAACTATCATTATAATAATTAAATATATTAAATATATTAAAATTACGTTATATTACGATTACCTACGTAATTCTGTATACTTTTTTAATATAAAATATACTGTCAAAATTGCAACAGAGATAAGAGAACAAACCTTTTTATATTTTTTATAAAAATAAAATCTGATCACTAAAGTACTTGTGCAATATTTTATAAACATTTATTAAAATCATTTGCATTAAATCTACAATAGTGCTTTTTACTTCCGTAATATTTTAAGAAATATAACATAGAATTTTCAGAATCTTTTGTCGAAAAAAATTTAATAATATATGCTTCTTGAATTAAATAGTATGCTTGATAAAAAATATGCTGAATATAAAATATGAAAAATATGTAGCGTCAAGCGACGTAGGTTTATACATAATTTCAAGCTATTGTCGATAAAATTCAATTATGGTAAAATTTTAAAATGATACTCGTAGCGAGAGTACACGTTAAAATGTACTGAAAGCACGCTATCATTATTAAAATAATTATTTAATAAGCGCTTATAGTAAGAGCTAATAAACCATGATGCAATAAATAAACTTGCGAAAGGATAATTATGTAAATCTGCATTAATATTATAAATTTGCCAGGACATGAAAGTTGTTATTTTAGATATGTTTTTTATCCTTTTTATCAACAACATTTTAATTGGACTTACTGCTTAATGTCACCATCACCAACAATCAATATCTGGAGCTCGTAGAGATTACCTGTTTCTCAACCAACAGGCTTGGTGCCTTCAAGACTTCAAGCATTATTTACTAAAATCCTTTAAAAAACAGTTGGCGCCTAGCAGCTGTCCTTGGGCAATGTCATTATTCTATTTTTCAGATCGTTTGCGATTGTATTAATCCAAGTATTTTTCTTTAACCGATTTCGGGGGAGAGAAGAGGAGAGGAGATTTGGCCACAGAAGTCTGTGGGGAATTCGTTCATCTTTTATCCAACAGCCATGCCCAAATTATTGTAATCTGCGTCTCTGGATTTGTTGCTCAATTATGCACTGATTGTAGCATCTTAAACAAATAACTTGATTTCTAATAAGATCTCGGAGAGAAACATTCAGAAGTTGTCTTAAGCATCGCATTTGAAATACCTCAAGCTTACATATCTCATATTATAAAAGGGAACAAATCTCGGAACCATACAAAAGAACTGACAAGATAAAAGAGTTCGAAAACGGCGGATTTTAGTCTTGATTGTAATATTTCATGTACGCAGCTTGGCGAATTATTACTTTGTGCAGTTGCCCCAACTGCATTCTTATAAGATTTACAATACCAATCCGTCAGTTATCCGGTTGGTACTTTGGCTACTATAACACCAACTATTTATTAATTTATTCTCAGGTCATATAGTTATGCGGTGCAAACTATATTATGAATAATGGTAGTCGTAGAATAGAATAATAGTAGATAGAATTATCCTCAACATCCGTATCAGTGAATATAGCGCTATAACAAGCTAACATAAAATCAGTCGAAGAATTAATTCCTTAACTTATAGTGCTAGATTTTTTAATTAATCTCCTAGAATTCTATTAAATTTCTAATTCTAATTGTTCTATTATATAATATAACCATCCTGACATGTAGAATATCACTTATATCAACACACTGAACTATTAAAATCTACAACTAAAAACATTACAGCCAGAATATTTAAAATCAAACAAGAAGAAGCCTATTCTACAATAAAAGAAGCTAAAGTACTAAAGTAAGCTTGTGCACCATTTGTAAACCATTTGATCCTATGTAGTATGTGTAGTAACATGCATTTAATTTTTGTATTAATCTCTTAGAACGTCAACAGTCTGCCCGTGGGCAATAAGCATTATTATATGATTTCGGTTATATAATATAACCATCTTGGCATGTAGAAGATCACTTCAGTAAGTGATCTACTGTACAACTTATAATCTAAATCTCATTCTAGATACTATTCTAACTTATTTTAAAGTATATCCTAACTTATTCTGAAAACTATTCTAGCTTAATATTTAACGTTGTCTGCTTGCGGAAGTTCATTATTATTCAATTTTACTAAGGGACATGTTCTTCTACAAAGGGTTAATTTCACATGGGTAGATGTTGTCTCATTTACTTTGATACGCCACATGTTCATAGTGCTAGATCAACTTTAACGTTTTAGTTCATACAAGAATGGCAAATAGTAGATCATAGAAGCTAGAGAAAAATAAAATTTTTATATATGAAATATCTTGCCGTAAACCTCCGCAGTATAATATGTTAGAGAAGTATCTGAAATGGATCGTTTAAAAAAGAGAATGTCAATATTGCTTTTTATGCTAAGGCAGCTTGTGGTTGTGCGTGTGCTTATTGCTAAGCTTACTGTCATAGACATTGACATGGAGCATAGATTCAATTAATTTGATATGTGGAACTCGATTTAATTAGCTCTTTTCAAGCCTGTTTTATTTGTGGCTTATAAATAGTACCCAAAAAAGCTGTCAAGATATAAGGATAATGCAAATTATTCTGATCAACTACCATATCGACTATCCACTGTAATCATTAAAATAGTGACTGAATTGCTTCTGTTTCTGTTTGCCATCAATTATTAAGTTAAGCTTACTAACACTTATTTATGAAAATAGTCATGCAGTTGATAGTATGGAAAACATAATAATCTTCATTTAGAGAATATTTATTATAAGAAAAAAAGGCAATTTATTAAGTGAACCGTGGCACAAACTATACTTCAGATTAAGTCTTATTCTATTAAAAATGGAATGTTATATCGTAGATAATGTATTGTTCTCCTCTCAAACAAGAGGTTAAACTTGTAGTTACTTGATTAATGAACCCGGATTTCTAGCAACCTAACACTAATAACTGTTTCCTTCTAAGAAAGATGACGAAAGGGTTGTTGTTTTGAGTTCTGTTTTAAGTTTTGAGTTGCTACAAAATGTTTTATGAATATCAGTTACACCTTCGTCTCTTGTGCCGTTTGCCATCTGAGCTGCAATATTTCTGATCAAAGTTTTAATAATGTCAAGCAAAAGTTGTAAAATGGTACTATTTTGTAAAATATTTATAGTCCTGGTTTGTACCAATCCTAGATACAATCAGTTTTAAATTTTAATTTAAAATCTAATAATTTAATCAGGAGTTTTAAAATAATGTTAACTCTACTTCCTTATTTTAACTAACACGCTTGCTTTGAATGTGTATGTGTTAATTGAAGCTTATCGTTCAATTGGTAATTCATTATCGTTTAGCACACATTTTCACCTATGTATTCATTTTAAACTTCATTTATATTCAATTATATATATATATATATATATATATATATATATATATATATATATATATATCCTTTTATAACAATACAAAACACACATACAAATACGTGCTAAGCCATTATCGTTCTGTCGACAGGATATCGTCATGCTACCAGAAAGATGAGAAAAAGTTGAAGAAGAACATGAAAACTATTTTAATTAATATATATTGTACCTATTTTTCTCAATAAATGCATTTCTAAAGAGAAAAACCATTAGAATGCATGCAAGTACATAATATTTGTAATTTCTCAGTTACATTATTCGTTACATAATTGCATATTTATATGACAGATAACTATCATTATAATAATTAAATATATTAAATATATTAAAATTACGTTATATTACGATTACCTACGTAATTCTGTATACTTTTTTAATATAAAATATACTGTCAAAATTGCAACAGAGATAAGAGAACAAACCTTTTTATATTTTTTATAAAAATAAAATCTGATCACTAAAGTACTTGTGCAATATTTTATAAACATTTATTTTTATTTACGCTTGCTTTGAATGTGTATGTTTTAATTGAAGCTTATCGTTCAATTGGTAATTCATTATGTTTAGCACACAATTTCACCTATGTATTCATTTTAAACTTCACATTCAATATTACCTTCATAGTTCTCGTATTCTTATTCGCTGTTAAGGTTATTCCTACTTATTTTACAAACTTACTAATGTTATCAAAGTCCTGTATGTTAAATGTTTAATTATAATATATTGATATAATTAATTATTTGTTTTTTTCCTAATTTTTCTTTAACTGTTAATCCATTCTCCCGTTTGAAAATCTATAAGAATAAGTTTTTCCAGAATATCTTTTTTAATCCGATGGTAACCTTTAGATAACATTTCCTATTGTAAGTTAAAATACAGTAGGCTATATATGAAATGGAAGTCAGATCAATAAATACCTTACAATATCCTTTCTAACAAATGGATATAAATACAATTTATTTTTTGCTGCAATTTTTTTCAGAAATATATTTCCTACCCTCTTGTAATCTCTACGATTTTCAGAGCATACGTTGAAAAAGTTTAGTTTTATGTTTTTATGATTAATGTTCATCTCCTATTGTACACAATTTCCTTTATATTACTCAATAATATGAAAGATGTTCTTACATAATTAATTAAATATATAGCAGAAATTATTTCTGGTTCCTCGTATTTTTATATATAAAATATTTTGGAATCAGGCATTACATTATTCTTATGCTAAAATAGTATTATATAAACATTAATCAAACTGAACTACCTCAGCAACCGAACCCTAATAAATTAATGCCTAACTAGCTTTATGTTACGTCATGAACCATGATAGAATCAGCAGTATCTCCTAGAACTCTGGCAATTTGGTGGTAAAATACGATAATTAAACTATTATTCATAAACTAGGTTATTAGGGCGGATATAGTAACGGTAACTAAACTATACAACTCTGTTAATTTACTAAATTAAATTAAATAAAATCAACAAAAACTTGAATATCCAGTTATTGTGTTATTTTTAAGAAATTCTAAAAAATATTTACAGCATAAAACAAGATATGCGTAAGGTGTTAACGAAAATTGTCCAAAAATGTTGTCAACTGCTAGTTTCTATTATATTTTCCACTAATTCAAATAATATTTGTATTGTTGTTCCAATGATCAATTTTTGTTCAGACATTTAAGATCGGCACCTTTTACATAAATTTGTAAGACTTTTTTAATACCAATTAGAGTTTATCTGGACCAGACATATTGCGTAGGCGTAGCGACTGGCAAGTGACCAACGTAGAAACCATCCCAAAACATATCCGGTTTTACCCAGCCTTATTATTGGCGTGACTGGGATGTTTCTTAGATTTATAATGTCCGAAGACAGAGTTTTATTTAAACATTAGATAACTACATTATAGGAAGCCTAAAAAAGTAATTGACGAGTCGCCAATGAAAATTGATTCGCCCTATTATATATTATGGCAACATGACATTATAAGCAACATTAGTAACATTATAAGCAAAAGATATTGTTGGTATTTTCAATTAAAAGTCTCATACATAATCCAATACAACAAATTCTCAATAATTTATAATCCCGCCAAAGGTCTCATTATTGTTGTCAGATTTAGTAGAGAAGTTCTGCTAGAATGATTCAAATACCTTATTTTCAAAGGTTCTGATTCCTAATAACATTTTTATGTATTCGCATATATAGGGAGTGGATTGTTCTAGCGACGCCTGTTGAACCTGTTTATTATTCAATCATGTTAGTCATTACAGTAAAGTGGGTAGACTAGAACGCTTACTACGATCTGATCTCATTAATGACTTAAACATAGATTTTAGAGCCAGATTTAGGATAAGATATGTTATACAGGAGAATAGGTTCTGAAGTGATGGCGATGTACTTGGAAGTAATTATTTATTTCATCAACAACGAGTATAACCAATTTTGCCGAATGCCGCGATAGATCTTCTATATACACAATTTAATGGTATGACTATCACCCACAGATGTAACATGAGTTGGCCTTTAAGTCATACGATATCTCAACCCCAAGGGACGTTTCCTTGAGCATAAAATTGAAATCAAACGAATCAACCAAATTTATGCCGCAGAGTCATTAAAAATAGTACCAACAATGGAAAACCGCAGCGGTCATTTAAACAATATTACCCTCCATGCATAATAGCCCTATGAAGTAAAGAATATTTAATAGTATATTACCCACAACTTGTTCCATTCCATTTCAACTCACTGTTCAAAAAATTTTGTTCTATATTATATTCCTTTATTCTATATTATTTTAAAACAAAAATTACACAATACCAAAATAAGATATTAATCAAATTCTGAGCGAGAAATTCGCAAACTTTTCATTCTACATATCCAATTCATTGTAGTCTGTCTCTGAATTTGTTCCTCAAATCAATGAGTCTTAAACGACTGACTTCGTTTCTAATATGATCTCGGAGAGAAAAGTGAGAAAATATGTTTTAAGCGTCGAGTCTTAACACCTTAAGACAGAAGAGTTAAAAAGATAATCGTTGGAAAAGATTGATTGCAATACTTCTTATCTTCCTCACGCATTATTTTAGACAACCAAAAGCTACTGAAGCTTCACACTTTTTTACCTGTATTACTGATATCAAGCACTTTAACTCAGGTACTTATTCTAACTAGATCCCGTTTAAATTTACAATAGCAGTTATCAGAAATTTCATCTTTTATCCATTAATTTTCAAGCCATACTTTTTGCAGTGTCAACTATATCATGCAGAATGCTAGAAGCTTCAACATCCATATCAGCGAATATAGCGCCATCATAAGCAAACAATAGATGAGTTCAAGAGTTACAAGACTGTAATACAATCTATGGGAGAAATATCAGGAATCGTTTAAAGAAGGGAATGTTAATATACTTATTTTAAAAAATATTATTTTTCAGTCACATTTGCGGAGAGTTATTGAAAATAAAAATACCGGTGGGAAGCCATAGCGGACATTTAAACAATGTTACAGTCCATACATAATGGTGTACACGGTCTTATGGAGTAACACATATCCGTTAACATATCACCCACAGCTTATTCCATTCCATTTCAATCTGCTGATTGAAAAGCCCCGCCTGCAATATTATTTTCAAAAAAAATTTCACAAACTAACACCAAAATAAATATTTTACTGAAGAAATTTTCATTTTCAATCGCTCCCTAAATAATTAAAAACGAACCAACGCGATGAAAATTTTATCCTGTCAGAATTACAGGGAGCAGATTACAAATATCACTTTACCCACAGCTATTCGACGAAGCACGATCATTTTAATTGAACTTAATTTTATTGACTGTAATTTCCCTCTAATCGTACCGATAAATTTTTGTTGATTTAAAATTCAAATTTTCACCGGCGACAGAATAGTTTTACCGTTAATTAGACGACCTCATCGCTTGTATCGGTTTTTATGCCTGCCCCAAAAAATATAGCTTCTATAAAATTTAGCACGATTCGTTAGGTTTTGTCACAAAGTTTGTTCCAGATTGTATTATATAAACTCAATTAAACCGTTAACTGAAAAGTTTATTTAAATAGTAATAGTTAAATTTAAATTAAGTTAAAGTTAAATAGTAAATTAAGCGTCAATATAAATTGATAGAAAAGGTATAGCCGTTTAATGAAAATATTTACATTAAAGAATATCTAAAAAATATTAAAGTTCAATACGGAGAAACTGTTAAAATATATCTTATTTAAAGATTTGATTTTATTCAATAATCTCTCATGATGGCTCATTTCAGTTTGAACTGCCCATAATGTGTCTTTATTCATTTTTGATTTTTGACTACTTATTCTATTCAAATTACCGTTCGCCAATAAACCCGACAATTTTTGCACCTATAACTCAGTACTAAGGTGTGTCAAAAATGTGTGTGTATCATATAGAGATTTCTTCAAATTAACGATAATAAATCGAATAAAACTGGTACCGCATATATAAAATATATATAATTTGAAGTTGATGTTATTAAAAGATATCCGTAAGACGTTTTGAATCAGAATTTACGTGTGGCATTATATTTTGTTGAGTATAAGAAACTTATTTGTACGACTAATATCGAAAAGTTGGTACTTTTATCGAAGTTCTAAAAGAAGTTCTAAAAGCACTAAATTCATAAAAACTCAAATGAACACTTTTATATTGAAGAAGTAACCATACATACAAAAAAATAACAACGACAGCGAAATGTTGGGAGATGTTCACTGATATTTTTGTGGACGGTCACTAAGTTGCTCGCTGTCGAGTAGGCTGTGGTGAATTGTTTAATGGCAATGTAAAGCAGTAAACTTCGTTGACAATAAATCCTTAGTTGTAAAAGAGAGATTATATAATATTATATAATATGAAAAATAAACACTAAAAAATACGCATTTATCTATTCTACATAATTAAATAGATGTTGCATTTATGCGCTCAACATTTCGATTTAAATTAAAACTCACCAGTACAATTATTAAACCACATTATTTAATACTTTTGTCTGTGTCTGTTTTAGTAATGTGATATATATAAGAGTGGCGTGAGAACAGGATTCCATGTCTCACATGGAAAACACTAGTACGCAGTATGTGAGTACCAATGACAGTTAACAATTTTTTCCTTTAAAATGACTTGCGATACTACCTTGTCTCGTACAAATATGTTCTAAATAAATTCAAAAAAATACTAACTAAACATCAATATAATCGATTCAAATAATATTTGACAAATACTCTACATTATACTTAATTGCTGCAGCTCGACTCTCGTATGTGACTATCTAAATAATTTCTATAATTAATAAATATCAGTCATATGTCCTATTGACTTTTGGCTTTAGACTGGCCTCTCAAACCAATACTTGGTTTCGCCAATGCCACGAAAACCCTCCGTACAAGTAAAATACACTGTCTCCACACAGCTTTCCTCGGAGCCATCAGCGAGGTGGCACACGTTGTTACAGATCGTCCTCTGACGCTCCCCAATTCACTTTAAATCACCTTTAGTCAGCAGAGTGTTCCTCATCTTCTACTACTTGATCACAGCTCGTTTATTTGCCTGAGATTGGATACCTGATGGTGATTACCGCTTTCCTTCCTAACGGACAAGTATTTCCCTCGAGCTAGCAAGCTAGCTTGTTTCCAGATCACTGGGACTAAGGTTTGTTCCTCGCGTGTAGTTGTATCGCATGTAGTAGATACCCTTATCCCACCCCTCGACTCCTTTAGGCCATTTCTACCCTAAAATTTCATTTCATCTTATATTTTTTACACAAATTATTATTCATATCCTCTATTTTCTGTGCACTATTAAAGAAAAAAAAACCCTTTCCAAAATTATTGTTCTTCTAAATTTAGTTCGTCGAGATTTTAATAAGATAACATAACTGCGCGCAGGGTGCACCGCGCACAGTGAGGTTGACTTTTGATCCCCCTTGCAGGAAGAGCCCTCGCACCCGAATTATTTTTACAGAAGAGTAAAGTTCATTTAATGACAATAATTATTAAAAATAGAGTTTATTTAATATATGGTTTTCTAAATAATAATAATTAAATAGTTTTTGAGTAAATTTCATCAATATTCCACGTGAAGTCAACTGAAGTTATACACATTAAATAAATCATACATATATGGAATATAACGTTAGACTTAAACAAAAAAAATTATTTCATTAATGAAAAATTCAATATATTTGTGTACAATTTTTGTGTGCTTTTACTTTATAATTGTAAGTTAGTGGTGTCCTAATAGAGAACTAATATCAGAATATGACAATAAAAATTGAATATATGAATCATTTTTATTTTTATAACAAGTGTAATAAGTTTATAATTAAGTAATAGTAATAATAGTGTAATTGTTGTAAATAAAAATGTAACAGTATCAGGATATAGTTTAATTCAATTCGTCATCCTATATGACTTATGAAATAGAGTTATAATGAGTATCCCGATGATTTTAATATTTAGGTGATCACAAGGATCATTAGTGAAATGTATAGTTTTTTAGAATTATAATAATTACATTAAGCAGCCTATGGGCACAAAATACATAAAAATTTAAATTTTTTACGGGTATACTGTTTTAGTTTTGCCATTTAAAAATAAAATAGTTAATTGCTAGTGGAAATGGCACTAATATCATAACATAAACATAATAAGTGATAATACGAATGATCATTATTTTTATAATAAAAATATAGTAAATGTATATACGAGTAAACTTTCTTTTTTATAATAAAATCTCGAAAACAATTTTTTGTCCAATTAGTGTGAAAAAAAGTTGTATAAATAAAATGAACTTTATAATTTAATATTCGGTGAATACGAAAAATTCTGTAATAGTATTTGAATATAATTTAATCCAATCCATCCTCGTATATAACTTACGGAAAAACTGATGCTCAAAAGGCTCTGGTTATTATAATCATTATAATAAAATATATTGTTTACTGTATTATAATAGTTACATAATATTTCAGTAAATTTTGTATATTCCACTTAGAGCAAATTAAAGTTATACACATTAAGCTGCTTATATACATCTGGAATATAGCGTTGGTCATTAGCAAATTAAACGATTTCCTTTTCCTTTAGTTTTAGCGGTAACATTTAAGCAATTAAGATCCTCTAACGTTAACTGCAAATGGGTCCGCATTTAAACTAAACCAAATGTAATAAATCCCACTGAGGCTCGATTTGGTGCATCGGTAGCGTAAATCGATAGACGTCGCTGAGGTTTTTCGAATAATTAACGCTTATTCTATTTTATCATCATGGAAATTTTATTCCAAACTGATAATAATATTTACAATACCCTTAGATTTAAAATTAAAATTCTTATCGTTTGTAACAATATGTAGTTGTAGTGCACTGTCAATTTTTCCGGTTTTCTATGTTAAATTGAATTATTTGGTTATTGTTTCCAATACCTACCTTCATTCTATTATTATACGAGAAAAATCAAAAAATCGTGTCTACTTTATTTTGGAAATTCATGGAATTATGTTATGTCTTTGTCCTTGTCAAGATTGTTTTCGTGTTTAAAATCTCAAGACCCATTCAATGTTTTCCTTAAAATACCTTGATATAGCCACAATATCCTTAATTTTAGAAATATGAAAATTCTACTAGAATAGATCGGGTTTCTTTTAAGTGAGCATGCGCCTTTTGTTGATATTGCTTTACAAGTCCTATTATCTAGGATTTTATATTTATGATATATTCTACTCAATCAACTTTCAATCAAAGCTTTATTCTGGCAAATCATTAAATTGTTTGATTTTAGTTTGCGAATATTACGATGTTTTTATCTTTTGCATAGTTTATGGTTCTAATTTATTAAACCATTTAACTGGTTTTTGTGATATTTATGACATGGTCAAATTATAACTTGAGAAAACATAAAATATCGCATTGTATCGAATGTTTGGTGAAGCTAGGTCAATATAAGAAAGACACCCAGCAAACAGGAAACAAGCGCCTGAAAAAAAGGATGTCTCATCGGCTCGTTGCTGATTGTTCCGGCTAATGGGGGTTCAGATATCGAGGCTAGACGAAGTGTGTCAGAAGCTAGACCTGGCAGAGATTATGTTGTATATAAGCATAAACTTCAGGAAGGCCCAATATCGTGGAATTTTCGATTACTTAAGAGTTCGTAACGCATGTGTTCTATCAGCATGAGAACTTCCTAGTTGGAAAAGTTTTTCCCTCCCCGAATTCTGAATTATGAAAAGGGCCTCCTGAACCATCCTTTTCAACCACCACCAAGAACCCGAGGGAAGAGCTTCAGCGATAAAATACGATACATCGATAACGAGAATTATAATTAACTCTAAAGAATTTGCTATCAGAACAGAACGGAAATGTAACGAATACAGAATTTTCAAAAGAATTGACTGAAGAATGGGCTAAATAATTAGAAATAGTTACAGAACCAAGACCAAAACCAATAAAATGTCATCAGAGTACGTTAGAATTAACGAGAATAACAGAAGTTGCCCCAGAAACATGAAATAAGAAACAGTCAGGAGAGTCAAGATTTAATCAGAATTAAGAAGAAAGAAAAGATGTCAAAATCATTATTAGCTAAACCAGACAGACAATTTGGTAAGTCATTTCCACCAAATTCAGAATTCCTTCACTATTACGTATCGATTTAACTTCCTTTGTATATATTTTTGTATTATTCAGTTAAATGAACAAACTCGTCTTTGTGCATTCATTTGCGCAAAGGAGAGAGAAATTAAATTGTACTTTATATACAAAATTGTTTTCTCTCCTTAACAACACAGCAAATAGTTATAATATTCTACATTACCATCAGACATATCTTATTTGTTTTGTCTATTTTTCTCATTATTCTGTAATATTTTTAAAGATCAATATATAAATTAGTAATAGTATTATAAAGTTAAGTTCTCCTTAGCTTCAGGTAAACTACCTTTATGATATATTTATGTTTTATTTAAACATTTTTAACACAATTGTGCTCACCAAGTATATATCATACAATTACTCTCAAATAACTATTTCATAAACCCAAAGTTAATAAACTATTTTCTAACGTATATATTTAATTATAACGTACACCCCTGCTATCATTTTCAAGCAATGTGAACTTTGACCTCACATACTAAATAGACCAAGTATATATTAATTAATTACTGTTAAATAATAATTTTAAAAACACAAGGGTGATAAACAACTTTCTAACGTATATATTTGTTATATTTATATATAACGTATATCGCTGCCATCATTTTCAAATGATTTGTATTATGATCAAATAAATAGATCGTGCTATCAAATGAAGTGTCTTATTTCACACAGATATTTTACAAATACTGGACAATCTTTTTAACAAACCTTACACTTCATTAAAATAAATTAAATAATAAACTTATTCTAAGTTATTCTATTAGAATAGATCCTAGGTCTGCTACCTAGTGAAAGAACAATATAAAAATAAACTTTAGACTGTGAATTTAAACTTTCAGCATGTTTATGTTATTTACAATGAAAAACTCTATAATAGTATATATAAATAATACTATTAAATCTATCTAAAATACTATTAAAGCGGTATCCTAGTGTACTTTATTATAGTGAGCTCCATAAATATACAAAAAGTATTGATACAGTTTTATACATCATTGTTTTATAAAGGAAAATGTTAAAGGCTAGCTCTACCAAGCTTATTGTTATTTCACTATTAAATAATTGAAAATTTTAAAACATAGCTATTCCTGCTTGAGCGTGAAAATATTTCGTCCTAAATAAAATGCAATCTGCTTGAGTATTTCGAATTTGATCATTTATTTTTCGTCTCCAATTAGCTAACTATAAAGAATTACATAATTTGAGTTATTAGCTGTTATATTACGAAGAAATTGATAGGACGTTAGGACAGTTAAAATAGCTGTAGGTCGACTATGTTTATTCATATTATAAATACATATTGAAATAAAATAAAATTTTATAGCACACTTTTATAGCAATCACTATTATATCTTTTATCGGGGATATACTGACCAACACTACTCGCAACTTTAGCCTATCTTTCGAGTGACATGCGCAATCTATATCCCTTATATAATGCCGTGCTTTTAATAACCGAATTAAATAAAAAAGTTTAATTCGAGAGATAAGTGTTCATATGATCGTTTCACCTAGTTTTAGCAACTCGTAGTACACACCGAGTTGGTACATACGATTGATTGTCTCCGCTTGAGGTTGTCACACTGACTTCTTTCGTTCCTGTCATTGGAGCAATTTCTGTTTAGTTCCTTTGGTATCTAATGTTATTTTTCTAACTATTTCTAAGACCTCGAACGGACGAAATGGTTTGTTGTGTAACATCTAATGAGCCAGCGAGATTTTCGAATTTCGAATTTTCACACTTCCTTACAAGTCTGAGATGTTCTTTCTCTTCTACGCGGGAATCACCTGATTTTAGTGTCAAAAATCATTCCCCTCACGTTCTTTCACAAATATGCTCGTCAACATATGTTTCCATTATAGTTCTAAGCTTTGGTTGAAATATTTCTTTGCAATTAAAGGCAAAAGCAATACAACTGCAAATATCACTCATTGAACTCAAAAGTAGTCATCTTTGGTCACTTAAACAGTTGTTTGTAAAAAAGCAGATTTTAATTTGTACCTTAATACATTTAACCAAATAAAATATAATAACACTCTATCAAGCAAAAAAAATAATAATATAGCATTTCTACGACTAATTAAAGCCATATATTGATTTTAGAAAAAGCAAATTAATAAACAAAAAAAACTACAAGTAAAGCCCCAGTTCTTGTCTTTGAAATGTGTCTTTAAAGCAATAATTTTAACATAATTAAATATACAAAAGTTCTTTTTAATAAAAATGTAAAATGAAACGCTTTCTTCTCAACTCCCCAAATTCATTTTTTCTATTTTTGCGATGCAAATTTCTGCCGTGATAAAATAGTTTGAGCGTTCATTATTCGAAAAACCTCAGCTGCATTCATCGATTTGCCTTGTTAATACACCAAATTGAACACCGTTGAGAATTATTACATTTGGTTTAATTTAACGGCGGCAACATTTGCATTTGCGAATCTTAATTGTTCAGCTTAAATTATACGAATATAATACAAGTGATATTATGAGAAACTCTAGGACAAGTATATATAATATAATACAATATTATACATATATTACGAATAAAATATATAAGCATTGTTAAAACTGCATCAATCAACCACGAGATATTATCCCTAGACAACTAGAACTTCTTCTAGAACGTCTTCATATTTTAATGCAATCGGTATCATAAACATGTATAAACAGAAATTGAAAAAGAATTATTCTTACATGAATAGACACACATAGACTTACCATACCACATATCACATAGACAACTGATATGAAAATGGAATTTTGTACATTAAAATAATAAAATCGGAGTATTGTTTAATCTTCCAGGCAAATATATTAAAAAGGCGATATTAAACAAAGGCAGATTTTCGACTAGAATTATAGTGGTGAATGTATATGTAGTAATATAGATTCTGAATTAATACACAATATCTAATATATAGTCTATCCAAAGTTATTTGTACATACATCATCCATATGTATCAGACAATCAGGCAATACACCTGCCGCAATTTGTAAATTCGTTTTAGAATCATACAATATTTTCCTTCGCATTTTAATATAGTCAATAAGAGACACAATGCTGTATCTGATACGTACGAATATGTTAGCCGACTACCTGCCAAAGTCGTCCGGTTGTTAAACGAATGCAAAATTTTTCAAAACAATAGTGATAAGATGTTATAAACCGGAAAACTTTATTTTAGTGCTTTTAGTGCTATTTTAATACATTTGAAATAGCTGCTTATTATTACTCTGATTAAAAATTCGGAAGCCAGACAGAACAGATTGCGTCTCTAGTCGGTTACTTTAAACACGAACGAGATAATGGATGCCTCCTCTTGCCAGTAAAATTCGCTAGAGAAGTAAACATTTCTACTGTTAAATATTAAATTGCTGCGATTTTTAGTGAAAATATTTTTTAGGCTATTACAGCTGCACTGAATATTAGTATGGACACGGTCAATGAAATACCTCAAAAAATGAAAAATATAATCAAGATCAGCTTGATGTTATCTCTATCAGACCTACTAAATATATGAAACGTATAAAAACAGTGAGTAGTGTTTCAATACAAACATAATTTAATACAATTATTTTAGGAAACTGTTAGTTTGAAAAGTATCAAAGCAGTCCAATGGAAATTCCTGATAATAATTTTAAAAAAATATAATTTTTAAAAGCATATAATAAGATGAAGGAAGACTTATTATTTCAATTTATGTATTTATATGAGACATGGATAATTCAGAATGGGACCAATGTAGACAATGGTCACTCATGGCAAGATGATAATAAGAATAGTGACAACAAATGTTGACGGAAAAAGGCAAACGTTGGAAAAAAAATTGATTAGGTCTTATTAGTCATAACATTTATGAATAATTCCTTACAGATATATTGTACTTCATGCTGGAAACTGGAATATTTAATAACACCTTCGGTTTGGCTGAATTCTATCGGACTCATTGAAGAAGAAATTGATGAATGATGGAGTTGTAAACAAATGTTAGCTAAATAGGATATTAACAGATGAGTTATTCACTTGAATGAAGCTTTCTGAATATGACCTGATTCAATACTGACAATTTCTAAGACAGGGTGATGAGAGTGGTAACAAGTAAAGGTGAGTATACTGTTAATATATTATAACTGTAGGAAATCTTATTATAAAGTGCAAAAGATTTATGTGCACAGATTTGTCTGAATTATTTAAAATATGCATGCGCATTTGGTTAAAATGCGCCAGGAGAGAAGGAATAGTAACTCCTTTGCAGATATGGCAAATGCATTAAGAAGAATGCAGTGATTAAATCTAGTTTTATCAAGAAAGATGTATACAAGTACTAACAGAACAAACGAAAGAGAAATACAGTGATATCAAAATGTCTTAACAAAGAAATACTGAACGGAAGGACCCAAGAACTAGGCGTAAAAGGTAAATATAATCTCTAACGAAAATAAAATATATTACTTGGATATACAATTCAGTGCATTAGGCATCTAGGGGATATAACTACAATTGCGCCTAGAGCTCTAACTCATAGTTGGTATGGGAAAGAGTTAAATGCAAATATAATCAAACACAACCCTAACCTCCACACTATTATAACTGTGTACTTAATTGTAGTTTTAAGTATTTCGAGATTATATACGTTAGGTTTACTATAGTGTTAAAATAAACTATATTTGATACCAGTATTTTTGTTATTATTTTATTTAGATTAGAATTCTGTTACAAACCTAACTAAAACTCAGAATTGATACGGCAACATTGCTACGTTTTGGCATCACAAATTTAGATGACATATGTACATAATAACTTTGGATTTTATATGTTATATATAAGAATGTGTTTAGTGCCACTTTGCTTATTTAATTTATTGAAATGAATTGGTAACAATACGTTTTAATCAATATAATCGTATAATGAATGTCGAAATGAAAAATGAATACTTTCATGTAGACAAATGTCTAAACTGAAATCGAATTTTACAATTAAGTTATGTTGTTTAACAATTGTTTACACTGGTTCTTTTTCACTAATTTGCACACATAGATATCGATGATCAAAATGAATGCAAATGTATATGAAATATTTATAGTTATAGAGACAATAATAGTTAAAAAGCTAGATATCTCTTAACTGTACTTCAAAAATATCAGATGTGTTTATCGATTTAATCTGTTGGTATACCGAAACCATCGGCATGGATTTGCTTTTATTTGGTAAGCTGTTTACATTTCATCTTAATTACCCAGCTAGAATTATAGAGTTCCGTACTCTCCAAATATAAAGGAAAGGAGAATTATTTAACTTGTTAATCACATACAAATGCAACAGGATTTATCTAACATGGATCTATCACTGTTAAATATGCATAGTAACTGCACAAACAGATATCTAAATCATGCCAATTATTTCGTTACAAATTATCTAATAAAATCAAACGAATGATCAGAGTATAACAAATATTGTAAAATATTAGAGAGAAATTGATTAAATTTATGTTATTTAAATATTTAAAATAAAATTTAATAACAATTCTAAAGTATATTAAAAAAATTATATACGAATGTTTCAGAAACAAAAAAATTCTATTTAAAAAAGTTTTATGTTGTATTAAGCGCACGTGTGTATTTTGCAATATATCAGCAATATCTGTTGGTGAAAATGCCAAATATCACTGGAAACAACTATTACATTCAATAGCATTAACATTGCTCTACATGAAATTTCAGTATAGTATTCAATATATACAGATTCTAATCATGAAATATTCAAAATTGCACTTTCAATATTCTTTACTTTTAATTGACGTGAAAAAAGTGCTGATCCAGCTCATCAAGTAACTGTATAAACTTATAGTGAGACTGCTCCATCATTCTTGGTTTTGGCTTTAATGATTTAAAAGTGGTGATTTTGATCCCAATAACAAAGAACAGCCTGGATGACAAAATACATTCGAACACAATGAATTTTAAGACTTATTGGAACAAAAACTAGCTTAGCAAGAAACATAATAGCAGATATCATAGAAATAGTCAATTCGTGTTGTGACCAGATTTCTTTCTTTTGACTGAGAATGACATTTTGAAGCTTTTAATCAGGCGATTTGCTTGAGGGGTAAAAATAGTTTTCTATGGCTTTTCTTGTGGAGCGGTCAAGAATACATATACATTTTTCGGCAGATCCTCTTGCTTTTGCAACGCACGGCCGCACCTTGCAATATTTTTAGGATTTAGGATTAACAACTTCTGGCGTACCTAGCCTATGCCTTTTGGCTGGGGCACAGTTTCGAAATGCTGAATAAGTACGAAAATGAGTCGATCAAAATACCAAAGCAATATTGTTCTTTCCATGCGTTATCGCCTTGTTTCCAGAAAGAGGGAACAATGTATAGAAATTTATGGAAAATATTTTGGTTAGTAAACATTGCAACAATTTTCCTCTGTAAATGTTATTAGGTATTCGCCCGCAAAACACCTGCTGTTAAAACTCCCTCCCAATAAATTTAATATGATTGAAGAGTAAACTACTACATTATTGTTCTTCAAATACGTCTTTGTGGGAAGTATTATATCACTCTTTTATTATGTAAAAGGTCATGGCAAAATGCGAAGTATTTTAAAGTAAATCATACTCGTATTATCATTAAACAAACTTCTCGAAAATGACATTTGCATTTTAAAAATAGCCGTAAAAAGTTCGGTTCCAAGTTGCCAAATTCGGTAATGAAGAACTGGAGGAATATCCCGATTAGGACTTGTATCAAACGCTTTAAGATTTTCCAATATAATCTACATAGCTTAGGCTGTTAATCAAATTCAACTCGGCATGAATAAGGCAGAGTCAGTGAAAATTGGCCCGCTTGTATCTTTGGAACAATGAGAAGCAGCAGCGGACATTTGTTATATGTTATATGAATGTGTATGGAATATAACAATGTTACCAATAACAATATAATTCCATTCCATATTCCATTACTGAAATATGGGTTTTTCTGTTATAATAATTACCTCGCTTTTTCGCAAATTTCATATATACTACCCAGATACTACTCTATAGATATCACTCAATTCATGAAAAATTAAATATATTTTATAAAGGTGTAGAATTTTGTTTCCTCGTTTAACAACAAATCAGTTTAACTATAAGTTAGTGGTAATTAATTGGCGAAATAGAGCATTAATATTATAAGATTAACATAATAAATAAATATATGAATCATCTTTATTTTTATAATAAAAATAAAAACGACAATACGAATTAACTTTCTTTTTTATAATAAAACCTCGGAGACAAATGTATTGTCAATCAGTACTAAAAAGCAAAGCAATTTATCGTCGTATATGACTTACAAAATAGATGATGCTCAAAAAACTCTAATGAAAGGTAATAATCAATATATAGATGATGTTCATCTAATGTACAAAGATTATTGCTGAAATATAGGTTTTTTGAATTAAAATAATTACATAGTATTTCAGTAAATTTCGTATATTCCACTTGTATTATGATTCGTTAACACTAACAACAATAACAATTTTAACAATAACAATGTTATATATGACACTTATAATAAATCCAAATAATAAAATTAATTTCCTTATATATAACCTTATCTTTTATTATTTATTCAAACATTTTCAAAAATAACACCTAATTATTAATAAATATTTTTAACGTACCGTCACTGGTTTAGAATGATGAAAAGCATAGATGGCCCAGCTGTTTTTATTTGTGAAAAATATCTTCATTAATAAGGCAATTGCCTTTTCTCCACTCTTACAAACATGAGAAGTGCTGACACGTATTATCTGCACTTAGCTAAATTCGAAATATATTCATCTTAATTCATCATCTGAACTTAAATAAACCGGCTTTCTGTCATTAGAGCACCGATGATTTTTTCAACTAATATTTGTTACATATTCGTTTATAGGTAACAAAACCATTTTACATTTTTATTACATAACTAGCTGACCCGACAGACTTCGTCCTGTCAAAAAGATTTGTAATGTGGCAGTTTTTGTGCCTACGTATTTTAAAAAATTCTCCTGAACAGAACCATCACCCTGGTGATAGGGCGTTGCGAATAAAAAATAATTAAATAAAACATATATAAGGATTGAAAAGTAAGTAATCGCTTTATTGTTAATCATGTGAATCATAATTATTATTATTATTATCATTGTAGTGCTTTGTGGTATACGATGTTTTTTGTTTGATTACCTGGCGCATAGATAAACAAATCTGATGGTTTTCCAACACGGGAATAGGCAACATACAATTGACCATGTGAGAAACATGGGTTTTCTAGATTAATACCACAAACACTTAATGATTGCCCCTGGGACTTGTTTATAGTCATAGCAAAAGCAAGCCGCACTGGAAACTGTAGTCGTTTAAACTCAAATGGCACATCAGTTGGAATAATTGGGATGCGCGGTATGAGAACATCTTCTCCTTTATACTTTCCTTTGAGTATAGTTGCTTCTATCACATTGTTTAGTAATTTTTTTATCGCTAACCGTGTACCGTTGCAAAAACGCGGTTGGTTGATATTTCGCAACATTATAACCACCGATCCAACCTTTAATTGAAGATTGTGAGGTGGCAATCCTGGCAAATCCAGCGAGTTTAAAAATTCCGGTGGATAGTTGACTACATCATCTTGATTAGTAGCCGAATCAACTGATTTATATATCCTCAATTCGCCTGTAATTTGTTCTTGAATTTTGAAATTTAATTCATTTACATCTATGTTTTTTGCAGCCAGTATAGCTCGTTCGCTCAACCAAGGTTTCTGTAATTTTGAGAAACATCTGGAAACACCTTCTGAATAAGTTCATCTTTTGATCGAGTTAACTGACAAAAACTTTGAGGAAAGTTAATGCAGCCAGTCAACATGTCTATAGGAAATTTGTGGATCGTGGAATCACTGGCAATGTTTGACGAAAATCTCCTGCTAATAAAATCATTGCACCACCAAATCGGTTATTATTGCTACGTAGATCTTTTAAGGTTCTGTCTAAAGCCTCCAAAGATTTTTTATGTGCCATCGTGCATTCATCCCAACCAATCAATTTACATTGCTGCAAAACCTTTGCCATTGCAGAGTTCTTCGGAACGTTGCAGGTTGGAGTTTCATTGCTTTGCATATTTAATGGCAATTTTAGTGCTGAATGGGCTGTTCGACCACCTTCAAGCAAAGTTGCTGCGATTCCCGACGAAGCGAGTGCAAGTGCAATTTTATTTTGTGAGCGAATTGTTGCTAATATTAATGAAATCAAAAAAGTTTTTCCTGTACCACCAGGTGCATCTAAGAAGTAAATCCCTCCAGTTTCATCATTTGTTACTTTCATAAGAGTTTCAAATACATACTTCTGTTGTTCATTTAACAGTGGAAGATTTGTTTGAATTAATTCTTTCAAAGCGTTGAGATCATACAGTCTTTCTCGATGCAACTCTTGGTTAAAAGCGTCATGCATTGGACGATTGGGCGCGGTCAGGCCTAATTGAATTAATAGTTTGTTTGACATTATCAAGCACATGTCCTTAATTGAAATCAATGCTTCATTGTAAATTTCTTCACTGATTTGTATATTTGGATTTCCCATTCTATTCCGTATTTGATACAAAATATCATCACACATATAATCTTTGTACTTCATCCACAAATCAATTGGGTTGCATGATGGGAAGCATGTAGATATGATTATAGAAAACAATGTTCGTATTTGATGAGCGTGTGATGATATTACAGCATCATTGAGAGTTTGATCCCAATGAGCGTCATTTTCAAGCAATTGCAAACGTTGACACGCTTCTCTATAGGATCCACACAATTCACCATCAACAGTTCGTAACTGTTGGAATGATGTTGGGCCACGTACATTGACTAATAGCAGTCGTAAATAAAAACATTCATCATTGCTTGGATGTACTGAATAAATCCGGCCAATCGCATCGGTGGAATATACATCTGTATATCCTGGAACTGGTTTTCCTTGTTTCCGTCGTATAAATCTCCTTGAGGATTGATTCCAGGTATAATATTTTGGCATTTCAGAATATAGCAATGTTTGTGCGAAATCATCGTTTTGGCATGTCTCAAAAAAACTGGTTAATGTAGTAGATGGTGGCTGAGCAGCTCTTTGTACTGCGTTCTGTGCTGTAAAATACACTCTTTGTCCATTTTCTAAATGCACAGCTAAGTGAACAACAGAAGGGTGTCTCTCATGAATAGGAAAAGAAAATATTCGCCAAACTGCTTCATTACTACTGACATAGCGGCCCATTTGGTATTGGGTAACTTCATCATTAGAATTCTCTGCACCAATTCCAATCACAGCCATATCACTCCCTTTGGTTACATATTTGCAAATGTATTTAATCGATTTCACTGAATGGCAAGATTCAACGTTGATGTGTGCTTTGAATGTCTTTGATAAAATGGGTGAATATGGAACAATCCAACGATTATCTATTTCAATATCTTGTTGATTTAATTTGACAATTGTTGATTTTCCATTGTCTGCTGTCGATCTGCGACGATACAATGGATAACCGTCATTACCAGTAATTGTTTCCGATATTAATGTCCGTGGATATCGTTTTGAACATTTACCATCCATCATACACGGTGAATTTTGATTAAGAGTTCCACAGGGACCATGTATCATGTTTTTGATAACTACCTCATGCAATCCAGGATCTACTTGTACATTAGGGATTTCAGCTGATATCACTGCATCAACTTCATTTGGCCTTCCCTTTTCAACCAACCAAATCAAAATGTCTACATGTGGCAATCCTCGTTTCTGCCACTCCACAGAATACATCCAGCAGCGTGTCTCACCAAACACATTATGTTTTACGATGAAATTCATTAAAGATTTCAACTTTTGTCTAAAGACTCTGGCTGTAATATCATGACGATCAATGGGTGATTGCCCAGGGAATAACTCCTGCTTAATTTCTATCCATTGCGGATTGCATGTAAATGTGATGAACAAATCTGCTGTACCATAATGACGAACATACGACATGGCATCTTGAGCATATTCGTGCATATGCCGAGGGCTTCCGATGTATGTTGCTGGAAGAATAGTCATCCGACCGACATTCTGTGCATTTCCATCAGTATTAATCGCATCTCGAAGGTGAATATACTCTTCAGATCGGAGTTTGGTTTGATTCAACCTGATGAATGTTAATCTCTCCGTTTCAATTTTAACATAGATGTCAACAACATATTTGTGATATAATCGCCGACATTTCAATATGTGATTATCTTCATTTTCCCGAATCATTAGGCGGTATGAATAATAGTTCATTGAACTGACTTTTTTGTTGGTTTCAGAACCTGTAAACAGATTTTGTTTTAATAACATTCAAATACATAATATAGTGACTGAGATATTATCGCCATAACTAAACTAATATTTTAGTTACCTGTAATGGGATTTATCATTTTTATTGATAAATCGTAGCCATCTTCACCTTGCCAAAATATAATGGGATATTGCAGTGCATCATTTGAGCGGTGTGTTTCCTTTATACGTTGTAATTGATCATTCCGACGATGTAAGACAATATCACGGGATTCCAAATTTTCTCCAACTACAACGATAGTAACTTCATCAATAGTTGGTGCATTAAAACGTCTTGTATGTTGACCTGCAGGTGTTTTATCAGCTCTGATTACAATTTTGTGATTATCGGATGGCATCAGATCCAGGGCAGTTTTAAACAATATAATCAATTGATTGTGTTGATGAAATAAAGTTTGTAATTGTTCTAGAATAGACCTCTTTACTAAATTGTTATGTGCACAACGCAGATCAATTTCTTGTGGTGAATTGCCCATAAAATAAATTTGCAGGAATTTGTTGTCGCTATCTGACACTGGTAACAGTGAACCTGCTCTGTGATATATTTGCCCTTGTATCTGTAAATAAAAAAAATATTATGGTGTGGTATAAATTAATGGATTGTCAGTGATCAAACTTAAATAATATTTGATCTTAAAAAGTATATATTTAGTTTTAACTAATATCTATCAAATATAAAATATAATAAAAGTGTCACTGAAACTGAATCACCATATAATATGATGACTAAGTGATATATTTCGTAATGATTAAGAAATTGAAGATTAGTAACACATCTTAACTTTGGTGACAGAAAATTTTATTCGCTAAAATAATTATGAGTAACTGCTATAATACATACCTTGAAAGTTGGCATAAAATTTTCCCGAACTACATTTGTTGCCCCAAATGAAGTCATTTGAAAGCAATTGTTATATTGTTGGATATGTGTCAAAAAGTGTATAGAATCTGTTCCTATTCCTGAAACCAATGAGTACAATGGTTCTGGTGGTGGATCCAATGGTATCAATTTCACTTTACCATTTGCGCAACACAGTCCATTGGCTTCGTTTTTGTATTTTAATGCCTTACAGTGTGAGCAAACCAAGTTCATAGAACCAATAACAACACATTGGTAGTTACTGTAGTCAATTGACACATCGTAACTGAAAGCAGCTCGATTCAAACTTGCGCGATTATTAGTTGAATGTCGCGCTCGCGCTTCACGCGTTTGTGATATCCGAATTCTTTCACGTTCATTTCCGTCATCACGTTCTTGTGCAGTACGATTAGATCGGTAATTAGCTTGGTTTATAGCATTTCTGGTTCTTCTACCTAAATTGCTTCGTCTTATAGGTGGCATATCAAATATAAATTATTTTTTCACTAATCACGAACTAAACAAACACTAACTAACTAAACACTCTGCACAAAACACGATATACGAATTTGTTTCGTGTATCAGTTGACAATTCATCTGTCATCTGTCAAAAGTCATCTGTAACAGACAACTTTTTTTTTTAAATTTTATATGACTTGAACTCAAATCCTTTTAAGCCGTACGAATTGTTTCATTTATTTAAAATTTGGATATTAAAAATAATAAAACACTATTGGTAACGCGATTTTTGTTTGACTGATGTAATGACGTGGAAACTGATGCATTTTATCTCGCGTGCCGAAACTAATACAAAAGAAACGCCAGTTTCGGAACGCGACATTAAACTCCTCCAACTATGTATTCTGTGCTCCAACGCACACACTCACATTGTTTTGATAGATATGATCTTTGACGTTAGGAACACACCTACATTGCTTAGACAACAGTGAGTGCTTGTAATTTAATATGAACTTTATACCATAGCAATAAAGCTCAAATTGACTACGTTTTAGTTACAAATTATTTGTATGGGAAAAAGAAAAGGGCTATTTTTAGGGTTTTTCCAGCAATAATTCTAATTTTTCTCGCCGTAAAAACTATCCTTGAACTTCAACGAACATTTTAAAAAAAGATTTGGCCAAATTGGTCCAGGCGTTGTTGAGTTATGCGCTTACCAACACATTTTGCGATTCATTTTTATATATAAGATATAAATACGTTTTACCTTTAAAAGCTGATTTGTACTGTAATTATTTTTTAAAAAATAATTAGCGAAAATTAGTAGTTACCTAATAGTACTTTATTTAAATTTAATTTAGCGTTTCGAAATCATACGAACAGTTTTGTTACATATCAAATATTAAATTACGTTTTATTAAAAAAGTTTTTAGTAAACGTGTTTTACTAAAATATTTATAAAATATATTTCGTGACATAGAAATGCTCCATAATTAAAATAAAGCGAACAACAACAAAGCAGTAAATGTTGCACATGGAACATAGATCGCTTTGATTTTTACATCTTTTAAAATATATATTAATACGGCACCGTTTTCGATGTCAAAAATGTATTAATATACATATAAACACATTCATTTTACAGTGCTTCAATGAATTAATTAAATATGTTACATATTATTTTACATATTTAACGTTTTTCCAAAAAGCAGTTTGGTAGCGGAAGGTTAACAGCCAATTAAAGTGCAACTAAAAGAAAATAGAGAATAAGAATGATATAGCACTATCTATATATATTATTTTCACCGTTTATACTACAAGGTCTCTCAAAAGATAATTAAATTTAGTCAGGGATACTCAGCATAGCAAGACACCTGATAAATTATATAGAAAATAATAAAAATATACAGTATTGAGTACCCTAAAGACATTTTAGAATTATTATAAGAAAAAAGAGGAGAGAAGAAGAAATTGTATTATGCTAAGGCTTAGCAAGATAAAGTTGAATTTCCAAATTGAATAATATAACACCATGAATAACTTTCTACGTGAACTTGCTAGTAATACTAGTGCCAAGTATTCGCTATGGAGAGCTATAAAAAACCTAAATAAACCTAACATTCATACACTTGCGTTGAAGAGCTAAAAAGCTACAAAAGGATGAACATGCTATTTATCATTGCAACTGTATTGTTTGTAATGTAAAACATAATATTAGCGTAATGAATGCTCCTGGTTTTAACCAAATAACCGGGAAAATATTAAAAAAACTTACAAGAAAAGCACCAATATAGATCTTTAACCAGATGAATGGTTCGTTTAGACTACAATCTGTACCATAACTATGCTTGGTGGCTGAAGTAGTTATCATTTTCAAACCAGGAAAGCAAAATAAATCAAGAAGGAAAGTATATTCTAACATTAAAGTCCGTTAGCAAGTAAATCATAGAGTAAGTAGCCCTAGGGCTGAATCTTATTTCCAGATTTATTATTAGCTGGATTCTTAGGTTTCACTGACTCATACTTTCATTAACATCATATTTATGATGCTTGGTTAGTGGTTTTAGTTTCCGATTAATCAATATATCAATATATTTAATAGAAACTGTTAAATATTTTGTTCTAAACAGCTGATTAATTGTGCACATCTTCATCCAGAAGCCGTTCAAATGAAATTTTAAGCAAATATTAGAAAAAGTTGCGCATCATTATATCGACATGACTATACATAGAGTCACCATGATCCAACTTAAATAAGTTATTAATCAAAGATATTTTATAGAATAATAAAACATATTTTATTACTATTATTAAATATATATATATAAACCATAAAATCATTTATTTTCTTATAAAACGGCAAAACTTAAGATTAAAATTATAATTCGCAAAGTAAAATGCTAAAGAACACTCTCAAGGGTATAAAGCAGAATTCCTGTTTAAATAGGAACGATGATTTACGGTTTGAATCAAATTACAAGGTAAACCATCTATTGGAAAATTGCAATTGCATTAATGGTAATTTATTACAAATTAATTATTCACAATTGTGTGGCAGATCACGCAACGGATTTATATGAAAATTACGAACATATTCTGGTCACCGCATAGAAGATCAATTCTGATATAATTCGAATATTTAATGTGCCATGAGAGGAATTTAATAAGAGAAATAAATTGAAAATGATGATTTATAGTTTAATTAATATTATAATATTATCAGAATAGACAAGAGTGGGGAGCGGAGTCGTCTTTATAATGGAATTCTGCATATAAATAATACAACAATCATATAAAACCCACAGAATTTAATAAAACAAAATTTAAAATAACAATAACTTGCATTATGCCTTAACCAGTTTGGAGTTAATCCATAAACAAGTAATTGTTTCCCATAAAAAGCTGCGTCAATAAAGATATTTCATTTTTGGAATTAGTTATATCTGTCTTCATTCATCAGCTGAAATTTACGAGGAATTGTATGAAATATGTAAGACGAAATTCCCATTATTACTATACAAAATCTAAATTAAAAATACGTCTCATAGTTACGTTATGATACGAATCACTTATGATGGACGGAATTAATGACATCACTTATGGCTTTGGATCAAGAAAACATTTTTATCTTTTACATCCTTAGTCTTTTATACCATTTTTAACAGCTTCTAGACAAACTACAATGCCCTCTACTTGTTGTTCTTCTTTTCCAAATACCAGTAATTTGATCTTGTTAAATACATTAATAATATATTTGACACCCCATCTCAATTTTGATGTATCTAACAACTAACTTAATTAACATTATAAACAAATTACATTACATTCTACATACACATTTGTTTAAACTTGCAACTATTCAATTTCTACATCGTGAGAATTTAATTTTTCTTAATGATTTAATTGAATAAGTCTGTCAAACCCACATCTGTGTATTTGCTTTCGAATGAATTTATCCCATGCCACTGGGTTGCCTTTATGAAATGGTATGAATCTACTAAATCTTTTCTAGTTGGTCACCATCCCAGTTGACATCGCAACCGTAACTTGTTCGTCACTTCCTTGATTCTTATTTTCCAACATTTTATTGAATATCTTACCTACGGCTTAGCCACATAATGTTTGACTTAAATGTTAGTATCCTGTTTTAAACCTTAATCCTTAGAATTAAACCCTGTGATTTCCTGATATAGATATCTGTATCTATTGTGTTATATTTGGATTAGAACGTCAATTTGCTTTATCTTCCAGATCTGTTGATATGATTTTTTCCAGTGCATCACTAGTCCTTGTAAATTACATTTATTACATAGACTGTTTTACTAAACGGTTCTCCATTGGTTTCAAAGTTTATTTTTTATCCTACCGATGTCTAGATCCTATGTTTCTAGTTTTCTAGTGCTTCATTGGTCGCTAGTGCTCTATAACTTAATACCGCTATTTATATATATATATATATATATATATATATATATATATATATATATATATATATATATATATATATAATCTGTTGTATTATAGGCAACATTTAAATCATATATAAAATAATTTAAACGACTGTATACAAAAATGAAACACATTGTTGGTTACCTACAAACTCCTATTTAAAGATTATATAATTATTTTTTCTAAAAGTAAACTTCTCATAGAATTGGTAATTAAGTTAAGTCTCCTTTTTACCATCAAGGATTTATCTGGACGGCATCTACTGTTTCACGAAACATGGTTCTCGACATTAAGCCTACCGACTGAACAGTGACCATCCCAGAACACATTACTCAACCTAGTTAGTGGCGTGACTGAGACGGTTATTCCTTGTGGGATTTTCCACTGTTGCCTAAAAAGATATTTACAATTACAATCTCAAACATAAAATACATCCATGCCTCAGCAAGTTTTGAACCCGCGACTACGGCAAAAGTAAGAGGACCGTCCTGTCGCCTTGACCACTGCGCCAACCAAGCCGGTTAACATGCAATTTAATACAAAAATCAAACACATGTGTTATATACACACATTTAATAGGACAACAATGATTTTATGATGTTCATTGACATCATCCAAGTGTAACTTTCTGACTACATTTTCAGAAAATATTAATTGGCTAAGAATTAAAAATATATAAAGTTTCAATAAATACAGTACATATTTCCTTCTATTTTAACAATTTTCTCGCCTTATTGAGGTCTGATTTCAATTTTTTTTTCTTTAGAATAACAAAATAACATCGTGGCGCTTTTCTCTCTTTTTCTCTCTTTTAATTAACTAGGAGCATTTATTCAAACACTATGGCAAAGCGTTCCGGTTCTCAACCTATATGCTCCTCCCGCTTTCCGGATATCAATATTTACATCAACAACAGGTAAAGTGTTTTGCCTTCAACCAATTAATTAATTTTTTAATTGTTGACGGGCTGCGGTCTAAACATTTAGCAATCATAGTTTTAATCACATAATCTAAACAATATACACATTAGTCTCTCAATATTTCGGAACGTCAATAATATTTTTATATATTAATAATTAATAGAATTTCGTATGCATGCACGTGAAAAATCCAGCAGTTTGCTTTGCTCTGCGCTCGTCGCGGTAAACTCCTGCACTGCTCAGCCAACTATTAAATCTGATTGGGCAATCCTCCGCCGCCCGCACTCCGTGTTCTCTACGAAAGACGAAGGTATATGCTGGCCCGTGTGCACATCAAAATCAATGCACTGGTAGCTCACGAATGTAATAATCTGTATCGAAAGGAGGATTTTGATAAAATAACAGACATTTTTTTTTACCTAACGTTGTACACCCCCAAAGTATTGAACCACGCGCCACCACTGAAATGAATGGTTCTAACATAAGAATCAGTGAATACTAAGAATGCTACTTTTATATTCGATTCAAGGTTGTAGATAACTCAATACAAATTCAATCAAAATTAATAAATGCGCGGCTTTTTAACATTCTTATTTTTTAAATTATTAAATTCATTTCAAATTTTAATTAAGAACTTATGTCTTTAAACAATACCTAAACTATATTTTTTAATTACTCAACTTCTCATTCTGTATTTTTCTATACAAATTATTATTTACTGCCTTAATCGACACCTCAGAAGTCCATAGCTCATCAAAACTATAAAAGATAAATAATTATATTAATAATTATAATTAGTTATAATTGTAAAGTCTAAAACCAACTTAATTTATTTTTCTGCCCTCAAGGCATTTGATATTTTGACAATCTTCAATGCAATTCTCCAAGTAACTAAGTTGCTTTTCGATTATTGTTGAAATTCCAGCAGTCTATATTATTTTTCTTTCATATTTATTGCAATATTGGCGTTTTACTTTGACCTTATTTTATGATTAATATGAATATTATGAACATTCATATTAAACAAATAAAATAATTTGGCTGTAATAATAATATAAACAAGGAAAAAAACACAAATAACTATTTATCTTATGCCCTTAACAAGTCCTCAGGATCGTTAAAGCTATACTACTTTTTTCTGATAAATATTCGAAGAACACATTAAACAGTTTTACTAAAATTTAAATAACTAATGACAAAAAAACATCTTCTAATAAAAATAATAATTGGTAACAAATTTTCAATTTGTTCCAGAATTTACAATTCGAGAAAAACTATTTTTATTTATTATTACAGAAATGTTATTCTAATTTACTATTAGAGGAACCCATGTATAATAAAGCTATCAACTATAGTATCCTTGGTAAAATGAACTAGATATGATGAATATGAAATCTGCCATAAATCACAAAAAAAGTAACAACATTACGTAAGATTCTTTCATTGATGTTGATGACAGTTGTTGACAACAAATTTAAATAAAGTATATGTAATAAGTTTTCAATTTTGGAATACTTAATAGGCGTAAGAAAATGTTAGTGAATGAAATGAAAGTGAATGAAAATTGTGTGGTAATAACAATAAATTCTTTAAAAATAGTTTACAAAAATGTAACTATAGAACAGAATTGTTATCCAAAGTAATGGTGATTACTGTCGTAAATTATAACTTCTAATGTATTTATACTTAAAATTTTCATTGCATGTTAATCTATTCAGACTACTTCAAACAATGACCATAAAATATTAAATCAAACATATTTAACCACGAGTACTAATTGGATAACCCTACACCCCACACTTCGGTTGAATAAAACCCTGTGTAAGCTCAGATCTCCCATTCAGCACAATATTTATTCATAGAATCGTCTCGTATATCCCACTGTTTTTACCTGTTGCTCTTAAAATCCATATTTTAATTAAACTTGGTGTCGCAAAAAGCCATCTACTACGGTGATGAAAATTAAATGTTTTTATTGGCTTAGGTATAGCTTACCTGGTCTTTACACGTCTGATAATAATGGGACTATGGTGATATATCTGACGTTGTCCACATTTAGAGACTTTAACTGACTATGTTAAAATAGACAGGATTCTAATTTTTTTCAATACTATTTTCTAATTATATTGCTCTACTAACATATGAATACTATTAAAATTAATATTCACCAATATGAAATAAAATAAACAAAATTAAATAGTGCTCTCGAAAAAATTCTAATTAAGAAACCTGATTTAAGACTGCTATCTACGTCAGTGCTGATACCAAGAAAAATGGATAATAAAATTAAGGATTAAGAAACCCAGTTAGGGCTGCAGTCTTCTCTAGTAAATTTCCAGCAAAACGAAACTGTGGTCTACTTCAGTAGATATAGTGCAAAAAAATTGAGTGGGACTTTAAAAAAATTTAGAAATCTGATTTGAGATTAAGATCCTATTTTGGCCCTAGTGCGGATTTTAACAAAATTGGATAGGACTAATTGGATGGATATAGGAAAAATTTATATTTCAGCAGAAAAATTAAAAAATACGTACCTGAAATAATAAACTAAAACATTATTAAATGAAATAATAAAAATCTAAATAACAATATTGTAATATGTAGTAAAACAAAATTGAGAACAAGAAATGTAGAATCGAAAGTTAACAATCATTAATTTTTTTATTAATCTCTTAGAACGTCCACAATCTGCCCGTGGGCAATAAGTATTATTATATGATTTCAGTTATATAATATAACCACTCTAACATGTAGAAGATCACTTCAATAAGTTCTAGATACTATTCTAACTTATTTTAAAGTCTATCCTAACTTATTCTAAAGACTATTCTAACTTATTCTAGAGATTATTAAATCTCACTCTATGTGTCTATTAACCAGTTCGTATGGTAGTTTGATCCTACACACTTCACTGTCATCGCGCACTTCATTGTTTGGCGAGTGCATTGGGATGCACTAATAGTCTTTCAGAGTACTTCGCACTAGCACTTCGAATCACACTTGTTATGGGTTCTAAGGGGATATCGCGTTGATTCAGTTTGTTGGACATATAATATGGGGCATCGACGATGACTCGCAACACTTTATTTTAAAACATCTGGAGGACATCTATGTTAGATTTGCTAGTAGTGTCTTACAGTTCAATACCATAGGTCCCAATGGGCCTAAGTATTGACTTATTAAACAGCAAAATCTTGTTATATGATGATAATTTAGATTTGAGCCCTATCAGCCAATATATTTGGTTTAGTTTAAGTCCAAGCTGTTTGCGTTTTGTCACAATATGTTTTTTTCATGTCAAACGTCGATCAGAATTCATTCCCAGATATTTTACGTTTTCTGCTTGCGGCAGTTCACGATTATTCAATTTTACTGAGGAAAATGTTCTTCTACAAAGGATGAATATCATATGGGTAGATTTTGTCTCATTTGCTTTGATACGGCACCTCTTCATCCCTAATTTGACTTTGTTAACATGAAGTTGAAGGTTCCTTATGGCTGAAATTGGATCCTAGTGTGATGAGCTCGGTTGGTCAACTGTATACATTAGATATAACAATGGGCCAAGAATACAGCCCTGAGGAACACCCGAATATATTGAGTGTAGGTTAGTGTATTGGTCACCCTGTTTGACAATAAAATATCTGTCTGTGAGGTATGATTTCAGCAGTTGAAAGTGCGTATACCACGTATACCAAAGTACCACACCTTGTCCAAGGCCTGAGAAATATCGAGAAATACAGCGGAGCAATGTTTTTTATCGTTTAAGCTTTTGTTAATTTGGTTGACAATTCTATGTATTTGTTCTTTTGTTCCGTGTTTATTACGGAAGCCAAATTGATGGTCTGTAACAATATTTCTCTCCTCTGCGATTATTTTGAGTCTCTTAATTTATAGTTCTTAGAAAAGTTTAGACACAGGTAACAAGCATATAGGACGATAAGAGGAGACATCTTCTGATTTTTTCCGAGGATTAAGAATCATAATGATTTGAACAACTTTTCAAGTGCTTGGAAAATAATTAAGTCTTAGCAGGGCATTAAATATGAATGTTATTAAGTTGATGCACTTTCCTAAGAGCTCTTTTAAGATTCTTTCAGTAATTAGGTCAAAACCAGGAGCTTTTTTATCATTGATTTCTTTAAGTGTTGTTTGTTTTACTTCCTTAACCTTAAATTTGTCATGCGGCAGATCCATTGGAAACGGAATGTTAAGAAAGTCAACTATGTTATTTTCTTCTGTTGCGGATATTTCAGACGGGTACGGAATAAATACGGTTTTTAAGTATTTAGAGAAAACTTCTCCATAAAACAATTATTAAATGAGATACATTAAATATTTTCTTTTATTAGCTATCAGAACAAAATCAAAATTTGAGGTTTGTACGGAATTAACTGTGATGTTAAGCAGATATAATATTAAATATGTAAGCATATGTGCTAAGACATAATGTTTCTTATATGTCACATATAGAAATTGGTTTTTTGCAACCAACGAAAAGAAAGGATAAATGAAGATATGAACTGGTATTTATGAAGGCAAATTACTCAAATTTGTCCACAATCGATTCTTCGATAATGACTGTACTGTGTGACCGTAACCGAAATAATAATTTTAAAAATAATACTACAGCTTTTACATAATTGAGTGCAGGCACACTAAATCATGATATGTGTTAAAATATTCAAGAACATTAAATAGAAATACGTCAAAGAGCACCTAATATAAAACAATAGCCACTTGGGAACTGTGAGAATATTATTATTGAATTCAAGTGTTGCTAAGAAAATTTGCAAAATTGCATCCGTAGCAAACCTACGGAAAAATTGTATGACGAAAATTTGATTGATTTGAAAGATTCAGATGCAAATATATTTGACAGGGTTACTAAAATATTTATTTTTACATAGTTGCATGCATAGTTTTACATGTTTACATAGTTAATAATAACTACAACATAAAAGAAAGCTTCAAATTATATACATTTAATGATAGCTGATTGATTTTATTAAACTTTTAGCAGCTCTGTGTAACGAACAAGCGCATATGGTATTGTATAAAATTGATTTGTAATATTTGAATAAATAAAATGTACAAATTGTAATTTCGAAATTCATTTTAATAATAGCATTACAATCTTATAAGCATGTGCAACTATAATAATTGATCAGTTACATTACAAAATATGTGTTTAAAATTTCTTTACATATTACGTTCGCCTATGAATTGTTAAACTGCTTAGTTTGTTTGACTGTATTTGATATCAGTGACAACATTTGGCTTCATACACTGTCTGTACGTAAGTGTTGTTCGAAATGTTTTCTTCTTCTATTTGCCTCAACAAACACACCAGGCTATGAAAACTTGACAAAACAACATTGTTCAGTAAAAAATGTGTCACTTAATATTAATCTGGTGAAGTATCATTCCAATCTAATCGGTTTAAGCCGTATTAGATCTTGCTTGAAAAATTCGCGTGCCTTTTGTAGTCTAATATGTATGATCTTCATAAATCTCTGGACAATTGATAGGAAACTTATACATCTATAGTCCGTACACTGCTGACTATCGTCTTTTTTTAGGACTAATACAATATCGCTTTCTTTCATGCTGACAATACTCTCTCCAGTCGCCAAATATATGTAAGTATCACGTAAAGCCATTGGTGAAGTATCATTCCAATCTACTGTTGTCAACTTTGCCGTTTTTTCAATTCTTGTGCACAAACGTAACGACTTTAAGGAGTTTAAGCCGTGTTAGATCTTGTTTGAACAATTATAAATTCGCGATAAGTTATTACACTGTTAGACGCGTATATACATTTCCGCGATTTATTTTTATTTATATAGATATTTTTACAGTAAATGTAAAATTTATGTTACTAAATATGTTTGTTCTCGCAATTGTTTGGACAGAAGAAGAAAATTTTACACACAAGCTTTACCACTTCTTTAACAAAGCATGTTTCTTTCAATTGAATTGAATCGATAAATTTCCTACGCCTTAAACTGTATATGAAATACTTATATTAAATTTTATAATGTGGCGTATTAAAGTGATCTAAGATATAATTGGTAATATACAGAAATAACAACGAATAACTAACCACCGCTTCCATGTATTACTCTGCAATCTGTGTAGTTGGTTTATCGCTCTCCGGGACTTGAAATAACTTGTTCGGGCAATAACTCGAGCGTAAACCTGCTATCTCGTCTGTAGTGTGTTAGATCTTGCTTATTGTTATGCCGTCTGGTTGTAAAATATTTACATTTGCATATCTCTAGCTCGACCTGGTGGCTTGTTTCCAGCGTTAATCTGTGCGCAGTTATCGAAATAGTTATAGCATCTAAGGGACAAATTAATCTGGATATTGCTGAAACTGTAATCACGATCAGTGCCGCGAGCGAACGTTTTCAACCTTTAGAAACATTCAATCACAAAACTCAAACAATAACAGTTCGAATGTTTTAGTAATCGAAATTGGAATGTTCGATATACCAAAAAAAAAACAATCAAAAGAGAAAAGTGGTTTATGTTTACTGTAAAAAATAACAATATCAAATTAAAGAAATCTATTTACTAATAATATTATATTAGCGTAACATAGAGTATTTTATTTTATTTTTTCCATGAATGAACAGCTCTAAAACTAACAAATCAATAAAATTTGAATATTTCTTATATATTTTCGTTTTCGTTATATACTCCAAATATTTTAATATATACCTTATCTATTTTAAATAAAAATTAAAAACAAACAATAAATTAAAATAAGCGAATAAGGACCTTTAATTTTGAACAGCATAATATCAAAACTGACTAATTGAGTTACAACTTCAACATTCAAATTATATAGAGTCCATCCAAAATAACAGTGAACCACGTCATCAAAATATATAACATTACAACGTCTCAATGACTTTTATTTTATTTTGGCTTTGATTTAGTAAACATTATACAATACTATGATTTATAACTCAATTCTAATACAAATAAAACAATAAAGCAAAGATAATGTTATAAAATAAAATTTATTTTTAATACTATAGTACATCAAATGCTGATATAACCGAAAGACTTAAGCTATACTGAATTATACAGCCACAATAGTAGTGTACACAATAGTTTGTAGTGTAGGGTTGTTTTACTGTAATATATACAATATTTACTACATACACATACATTTTATATACAAACATAATATTTACAATGAACCCTTTTTTACAAGAATCCATGCCATGAAGAAGGGTTCTAGGTGCGTATTTTATATATGATGGTATCCCTTGAAGTCCCTGGCATTGGCAATTCTATATCCAAATAATGTATTTTATTTTCCTTCGGTGGGGTGTTTCAATCTTACGTTTTCTTGTCAAGTTATATTTATATGAGCGTATTTCTCGTTATTTTTTTTCTATTACTATCTGTGTACATTTTTCTTGCAAACATTTTTACCAATTTACGCTATAACTTCTGATTTGGTCATTATCATAACCCTAATGAATTTGACATATCATCTGTAAAAGAACTAGTATCCATTGTCTCATATTCTCTCCTCATAGATTTTAACTAAATGCTTAGGTATATTCCAAAGAATTGCCCGCATATCTATGCACATAAGTCTTAGACATAATATGATTTTCTTAAATAATCCTATATTAATTATATACTCCTATTAGTGGTTTCCGTTTTTGTCACTCTGTCCCGGTAATTGTCATTGTTGGGCCATAAGCTCATATCAAAAATGTTTTATTCGTCGCTGTCACTTTCCATGTTAGAATCAATATTCAATTAATGAGTTTTTCTAATATATCAAACACTTGTTCGAGAATCCACCATCAATTTATATTTCTCCTCACTCAAATCGAAGGTCCACAAGACAATGCTTCTTTCCAAGATCAAACAGTTCATCATTGTATATTCCACTCGACCACCAGGTCCATTATACAAATTCCTATCAATCCCATACCAATTCAATAAAGTTAAACATGGTAGAAAAGGCACTTTCAGGAGTATTTCTAAAAAAGTAAATTGTAAACACGAATATTTAATCTATATTTACCGAGTGAAAATTTGAAATATTTCTCTCTCAAGGAGCACATTCCCGTGTTTTCTCAGAATAGTTCCCAAGTTAACAGTTCTCTAAAATAATTGTATTAAATTATGAGCATATCTAGAACACAATATCAATTCAGTGCAGCTATAACGCTACAAACAATTTTGCAATAAAAAACTCAGCAACTTAATATTTATTAGTAACAGTAACAAAGCACACAAATAGATTTCAAATTTATCAAAACGAGTAAAGCACCAAGACAACGTTTGCCGGTTTATAACTTATTATCCGACAGAATTGTGTCTCTTTTTAATTAGAATAAAATAAGAAGGAAAAATACTGTTTGATTATAAAACGAATTTACAAACTGCAACTGCAATAAATTCGACCACGTTACTTCACTTCAGTCATATCTCCCTGTATGGATTTCTTTAATGTCTCCATCCATATATGTGAGTATAAAAAATTTGCAACATTTTTTGGCTAGTTACTCTAAAGCTAAATCGATTACAGAATATCATATAGACGGGACTGTGAACGGGATGGTATATTCAATCAACTTTGCTTCATCCATAAAACATATTTGCTATCTTTACACCAAAATATTTAGAATTAATAGAGTTGAGGAAAACTTCTACCTACTAAAGGTTCTACCCTTTACATTCATAAAATTATATTATTATTAATTATTATAAATTTCATTATTTGGTAAAGTTTTGAAATTGTTAATAATATTTGTGATAATAATTTTGTTGATAAAGGATAATCAGACTATTTTGTTTTCAGATGATTGTCCGCTGCATAGAAAAATTAGGCACATAGTTAGGTAAGTTAAAATAGTAAATTAATTTGCTAAATATAATGTAACCTAATTTACTGGCATTATTATGTAACACTAATTTAACTACATCAATATGAAAATTTATTATATCTGCGTTCTACATGATACAGTACAACATTCGATTAAGCACTTGCTCAAAACTAGTTTTCAATTGTGAATGAATATGAGAACGAAAATTTAGATATCTCTAATGTAAATGACTAAAAACAATTAAAGTGGATTGCGTATTACATTAATGTATTATATGGAAGACAATCATAGTCGAAGCTCGTAGAAACTTAAAATATGATAAGTCTGAATCAAGAAAAGTGATGTTAAGTCTTTCATCATCATCATCATCATCATCATCAATCAATAGCCGGCGCTCGAGGCGAATGTCTATTTCGAACATTATTCACTAAATTCCGCTACAATTGGCAATCGGCCACAGTTTTTCTGGCCTCCTATTTATTAGATATTCGATGATCTTGACCCATGTCTTTTTCGGAGCTAGTCGCCGTATCACGTTTCATTCAACAGACATGGCCAAACCGTTACAATCTGCGTCTAAATTTTTTCCGCAACTTCTCCCCAGCACTGTGTTTCAACAATGATTATCTAATCTTGAATGAAAACTCTCGTTTTCAATATCATCTGGAAGAGCAACAAAGTTCAAATCTTCGAGTCATACAGAAGAATTGGTAAGTTAAGCACTCGAAAGAGGAGGATTTTACTCTTGACTATAATACCTCTTTTCTTTCACACGCACGATCTTAGAGATCCAAAAGCTACTGCAGCTTGGCCGATGCGTCTAATTTAGCTTTTCTCCTGTCGTACTGATCCCTAGTACTTTAACTGCTGCACTTGCTCTCCAAAAGGATCCCGTTGATATTTACAATAGCAGGCAATTCGTGATAACTTTGATTGGGTCTAAAACCCTCCTGTTTATTTCTGCTTGTCTCTTCGCATGCCTTTTGTAGTCTAATTTGTATGATCTTCATAAATACCTTCTCGACAATTGATAGGAAACTTATACCTTTATAGTTCTTACACTGCTAACTATCGCCTTTTTTCATGATTAATACAATACCGCTTCTCTCTTATCGCATGCTGACAGTACTCTCTCCAATCGCCAAATATATGTAAGTATCAGGCAAAGCCATTGAAATAACGTTTGCCCAACATCCCTGATCATTTTCGCCGTAACTTCCTCGACTCCAGAGGTTTTACCACTCTCATTAGTAGCTCGTCATCAGGAAACAAAGTTTTATTAGAACATGTATTGTTGGCGGAGTTGTTAAATCCTGTAGTGGGTCTTGACTACAAAGTTGCATAGAATTGCATAAGGAATAATAAACTTCCTCCATTCATCGAGACGCTCATCGTGTCACTTCACGAAGAGTCTATCTACTATTTGAATGTTGGATGATTGGGTGTTAAGCGGTATTATGGGTGTTTAGTGTTATGTTAAGAAAAAACAAAAAGTTAGTTATTTAGAAATAGATTTTTTATCATGGGCTGCTTGAACCTGGCCAAACAATTAATTTTGGCTATCAAAAACTTGACACTATAAGAAATAATCGATCAATAAATTTAGTGCCTCAACAAGAATTCAGCTTGGTTGGGAAAATGATGAATGAAAAAAATTTCCGAATAGTCTACCTCTATCTAGAGATGATATCTAGGTGAAAATCATATGGTTCAATTTTTCGCCCAGATATCTCAAAAGGTGATACTATTAATTGAAAATTTGAATATATGATAAAAGTATTAGCTTTGTTCAGAAATTTCCTTAACAAAAATTTCACTGCGCTTAACCAACTCTATGTATTTATCTTTACGATTATTATCTATATGACATTATAACCCAATATAGCATATAGTAATAATTTTTCTTAAAATACTTAATATATTTAATACAAAAACAAGCTACATTGACAAAATGCTAACTAAATCCATCTTAAACAACTCTACTTCGCCTAAAAATATTTATAACACTGGAAGGCGTACGAATACGGCAAAAAGAAGAATGAGAAAAAATAATAGTCGCTGGTGTTTCATGAGCATGAACAAAATATCCCATTAGTAATTTTCCAAATCCCTTACGCGTTCAAGTCTGATGGAATATCTAAACAAAATAGATTTTTTTAGTATAAAACTCTAATAACTTAGTAACGAATAGAAAGGACTTTAATTGGATATTATACAAAGAAGTAGTAAGAAAATTAAATAACAAGATATATCATTTTAGTTTCCAACGTCCATATTCCCAAAGAAATTTTAAATTATCTTTCTGTGTATATTATTATATAGTATATAATAATATAGTATATAATAATATAGTATATAATAATATAGTATATAATAATATAGTATATAATAATATATAGTATTATATTTTTTTTCTTTTATCAGTAGCTTCTGTTTCGTGAAAATTAGCATATATCGGAAATATTATAAATATATCTAATATAGTAACAGTAAAAGCTCGCGCCAATTGCCAATTTTTTATGCAAATGTATTTTTATCAAAGAGATATCTCGGTGAAAATGCAAAGTATAAATGTAATCAACGTTTAAACAATCTAATCTAATTGTTAAAGTGGATGGTTTTAATCGGATGGTCTCTACATAAAACATTTCGAAATACGAAAAAAAAGTTTTTCATTCATTATTGAATGTATAATATATAAATATATGAATCAATTGTTTGCAAACGTTTAGCTGGGATAGGAAATATTCAAAAAAGGGAAAATCACTACCACACGAATTTACTGAAAATGCAATTTCAACATCGGTGTTTCGCCGTTTTCCAGCAAAAACGAAGATTTTTCTCTAATGTATTGCAACTGGAGGTGAACACTAGATTTGCTACAATCTCAAGTGTAAAAAGTGATGGGTTAGTAGGAGAGAGTTAGTTAGAATAGCACATTGACACCGAAGTGGAATAATAATATCCATAAAGATTTGCTCTGCCTCCGGATCAGCAAGATGTGTATTACAAGCTACTAAAATCGAATGATGCTACATGAATATGTGCAAGCACTTAATGGCTAACAATGACTTCCACTTAACCCACATAGATGTCTATCAACGTCAATTGAATTAATTGAGCTGTATAAGGCTGCAAAGAAGACCCGCGAACAACAGATGTAAAGTCATTCACTTGCATGACAACGCTCGATAACACGATGCAGAGTTATTGCAAAAATACGCTGTTACAGCCTGACTGGGAACTTTTTCCACGGAGAGCACACTATTTTTCAGATCAATTCAAATAGAGTGCATGTCGTAGTAGGCACTCGATTTTGAAGTGCCAAAGAAGAGCGAAAATGTATAAACGATGGGATCACTGCCAAACCAACATCGTTTCCAAAAAGATTTGAAAAGTAATAGAAAATTATTGAAAATATTTCGGTTAGTACTTATTATAGCTATTTTGTTCAATAAATGCCTTTTTAATGCGAAAAATAGATCTGCCGTCTTGGTTGGCGCAGTGGTCAAGGCAAATGGATAGTACCGTTGTGTCCGATTCGATAATCGCGGGTTTGAATTCTGCCGAGGCGTGGTCGTAATTTTATGCTTATCCTTCTTTACAATTATGATTGTTCAAAAGCCAAGAGTACAAAATCCGACAAGGAAAATTACCCTAGTCGCGCTAGTAACGGGCTAGCTGGGAACAGTACAATAAAGGGCTACATAAGACCAAAAGTCTTCTGGGATGATCTCCAAATGTCGCGAGTCGATAGCCTTAATGCCGAGGACCGTAGTCCAGAGCCCATGCTAAGCCGTAGGCCCAGTCCCGATAAACCCTAGATGGTGAAAAAGGAAACTAAATATAACAAAAAATAATTTGAATATATGCAAGCACTTAATGGCTAACAATGAGTTATTAACAACTCAATCAAAAAAGGACCAACAATAGATAATATGTTTTCATGATGACCTGCAGCTATTTTAGAAGACTAAGAAGTTGTGTAGAAAAAAAATGGACCAGATAATCAACGTGCTATGTTAAGAGCACTTGATTGTATATACCTTTAATATTTACTCTATTTTGGTGGGTAAATTAGGCGTAAATTATAACAAAAGAAATATATTTTCTTCAAAAATAGATATAAGCAAGTTTATTTAAAAATGCTGTTTAAGTTTTTTCTCTGATCTGAATGCCATAACAACTGATAACGAAATAAACATTACAAAGAATGTTCAAAATCGTACCAGTACAGAGGATCCAGTATAAATTCTCATCATGAAATTTTTTGACATCAAATGTCGCTATGTTGCCACATTTAACTTTGACTTTTAGTTTGTTTTGTCTAGGGTGGCATAATATTTCATTTTGAAATATCTATGTATATACATAAATTGAAATAACATATATTCTTAAATTTTATTATATGCTCTTAAAAATTGTATTATTTTAAAAGCAATGTCTGGAAGTGCCCTTAAACCTCTTCGTGGGATTTCTTTACATTATTTAAATCTTATGTTTTCTAATAGTGTAAGAAAGAATGATCCCTCAAAGAGCCTCAGAGAGTACATCAAATGCATTTATTATCGAAGAACTTAAAACTACAATTAATTTTCTAGTATCGGTACGGTTCTAGATGCGTTTTTGTATGTAGTGGTATGCCTCGAAGGCTTAATCCACTTAATTAACAATTGTATATCTGAGTAATGTATTTTACTTTCATTAGAGATCATATTTATGTTTTACGCTTAGTTCGTGTTTCTTTCAATGCAGCGTATGTTTGTAAAGTCATTATGATATTACCATATTTCTCTTTAGTTTGTCCTGTTACTATCTGTATACATCTTTCTTGATAAAACTACTTTTAATCACTACATTCTCCATAATGCATTTGCCATTTCTGCAAAACAGTTAGTGTTATTTCTCTACTCATACGTGTTAACCAAACGTTCCAAATGTATATTCTGAACAATAAAACACAAGCTCATAAAGCTTTCACACTCTATAATATAATTCCTTACAATTAAATTATATTAATTGTATACTAAGCTTTAGTGGTTTCCTCTCTCATCACCCTGTCTTGGTAATCGTCGGCATTGAATCATAAACCAACATTCATAAAGTTTTATTCAATCCCAGTCACTTTCAGAAATACTAGTCAAGTTAATAACCAAACTGTTTATTTTTAATCTATTAAAAACTTGCTCAAGATTCTACCATTTGCCATTTTCTTCCTCAATATGTCTGATCGAACTCATACAAACCGAAGGTGTTATTTTCGACAATACTTTTTTCCATAAATCCAGACAGTTGTGGTTAGGATATCCTCCTCGACCTGAATATCTATTGTAATAGTGTATCTTTTCTCAGGCTTAATTCTAAAAAAGTAAATTACATAAAATGCAATTAAATATTTCCTTTATATTTACCGAGTAATAATTTGAAATAGTTCATTTTTTAACATGATTTCCTCGAAACTTATTTTATGTACTTTAAGCCATTCCTTAATTGCAGCCGTTGTTGATGAACTTGTTAGGATTTTCTCCACCAGCATACTATGATTCCAACGTTTACCTTTTTCCATGAACCATTGTTGTCTTTATACTATATTTATTATGATCTTGGCATGAGCAACCCATTGTACCATTCTGAAATATTCATGGCCTTTCAAATTGATATAATTCTTCCTTGATTTTGTTACACTGCTTTACCATAAGATAATTGATTTATGTGATAATTTTCCAGTTATATGTTAGTTGATTCCCAGTTATCAAAATATTTTGTGTTGCAAGAAATGCAGAAAAATAAATATTTACCCAACATTCTACTGTGATAAAAATGTCCAACTTTTGTTCTAAAAAGATTAAAGATCGCTGAATTAAGTAGGTATTAAGTAGAATTTATGTACTTAGAATTAGTAAATTAACTAGAATTTTAATAAAATACATTTTGATATATAACATTTAAATGAAAAATTGTAACGAATGAAACATTTAATTAAACCTATTTTCATTTTGTTTTAATTTTATTATTTATATCCAAACTATTACATGACGCAACGATATAAGAAACCCAGAAAGTAATTTCCCGTCAAGACAAGAAACATATTGCTTCGTGTGTCAATTTAAAGATATTTTCAAAGAAAAGAATAAGAGCAGAGTCGAGAGTGAAACATTTAGGACGCGACGTGATGGTTTTTCTAAAATAACCAGGAAGAAGGATTTCCCCTGCAATTGAGCAGATCATCAAAAAAATTGAAGTCTTTCGTTTATATCGGAATTTGTGTGTGGATGAGAGCTTTATAGGCTCAGTTGGTAAGATATTTATTTCCAATCTTTTTAGGGGAAAGCTTCCAAACTATATGGTGGATTTTTATCATTGTATTGATTGGAAGTCGATATGCATTGCACAATTTTAAAACCCAATATTTTATATATATTATTTATAAAACTATTGCATCATATTTGTAGCTACATTATTTAATCAAATGGCAAAATAAAATGAATAAATTAATTCAAGTTTTGGAAAGTATACACAACATTAAACACATCGGGAATTAAATATTTGGTCTAATTTTATATATATATATATATATATATATATATATATATATATATATATATATATATATTAATTATATATATTAATATATATATGTAATACTAGTGATTATCCGGTGGTCGGAATTACACCACTTTTTAAACCACTTCTTAAATTAATCATGTTTGTCTCGTAATAGAATAAAGAAAATTATTTAAAAATTATATTATACTAGCGACCCGCCCCGGCTTCGCACGGGTGTAATGCTGATACTAAATTAAATACACTACAGAAAAAATATGAACGTTGTATATAAAAACATAGCGGCCCGCTCCGACTTTGCACGAGCATAAAATATATATGCCTATGTCACTCAATGAAAACATGATTAAAATCGATCCAGTATTTTTGGTTCATTCATTACTGCCCTTAGCCTGCACGCATTAAATTTGGAGTAAAACAATTCCTCTTCCCCTATACTTACTATGAAGATTTCCTGCTATCTTTGGAATATCTAAATTCATACAATTTTTATTACATTACACATTTTTAAACGCAAATTTTAAATTTGTAATATCTCCGAAAATATTTGTTTAATTTACATGCTGTAAGGAACCATATTGATCTATATTAATTGCACACTGTATTTAAGGTAGTTAATTCGATAAGGATTAATGCCGTATTGCTTAAAATAGCTTCGTAAATAAGCCATTTTCTCACGTAAAAAGTAAACAATAAAAATGGTTAATGTGGGTTATCCCTAAAAGATAAACTACCATCGCGGACTTTTTTGTAGACCTTTTTATGGTGTACAATACTGTAGTACATTAATTTGATCTAACTCGTAGGGTTAGGTAGGTTAATTTACGACATCACGTTAGAAACCTCTAAAATTAGCAATGTTGCCTTAGTATATTATGCATGTATTATACACATAAACCTTCCTCTTGAATCAAATCTCTATCTATTGAAAAAACCGCATAAAAATCCGTTGCGTAGTTTTAAAGATTTAAGCGCACATAGGGATATAGGGACAGAAAAGGCGACTTTGTTTTATACTATGTAGTGATGTTAAAAATTATATAAAATTTGTTTTGAAGATACTTCCAATATAAAATCAGTAACTCAACATGATATACAATATTAATTGAAATACAATATATGTTAAACCTTAGATAAAAGAAGGAAATTTATAATAATTAAATGATCTTTGATGATCTGATTATATTCCTAACTCATAATCTGATCTCAGATACCATTGAAGGGTATTTTGCATCATTGACTGACTGATCATTATTCGGTTCAGACATGCCACAATCGACTGCCTGGCCAGCGTCTCTCTCGTCTCTCTAATGATTGAAGTTCGAAATAAATGTATTTTCAACAATATGTTCAGTATGAAAGTAGTAGTTTTAATAATAAGTATTAGTAGATGAACTATGATGAAATACGAAAAAATAAAGCAAGAAAATACGAAACGAGCACATAAAGTAACTGCATAATATTATGTTATACACAAATAATATACTCTGAAATATTTTTTTCTATGCATCTCCAGAAATATAAACAGGTTTTATATATAATGGATACATTAAACGAAATAGCAATAAACAAAAAAGTAGACACAGATACTAACAGAACACTTTAAAGAAAGACGCATTTAAAATTCAGATGATGGAATCTGAGCACACTGAGGCGTCTCAAAAGATAAAAGCAACGTAAACTATTGATAACTGAATTCCAACGTAACCTATTAAAGTGACTGTAAAACTACTATAATGCAATAATATACGCCGGATTGTCTACTGATATATTAAACAAAAACTTAAATTTAAATTTGTCTTTTAACCAATTTCCAATGCTGGTATGAAACATTATCCACCCTTAGATAATCATAAAATCCAACATAAAGCAAATCAAAAACCAATAATAAACAACATCAAAGACAAATGACACTTACACAACAACTAACATCATTAGACATTCCTAAAAATTAAACCATAGTATCTATGGAGCAATATCATGCTTGCAATATTTGTATTCAAATTAGTAAGCCAATTATTTTGCGATCTATTTATTTAGGATCGTGAATTTTCTTATGCACAAGAAATAAATGAAACAGTTCTATAATATACGCCAAGACGTTTCCATTATTAACTTTACTTTTTATTACTTTTTTCTCAACGCTCAGTATATTAAATTGCAAACTAACAAAACCGAAATAACGGCAATTAATTTTCTTGTTTAAAAGGATATTCTTTTTAAAAGTTACACCTAATTCAGTAGGAACAACAGAAAAAACGTAATAGATCAATTATAAGATAAATAATGACATTCTTAATAGTTAGGATTTTATTTTTTCCCAATAACCTAATTATTTTTATTTACTGAGGTGTTATTACTAGTCGTTGCAGGCTCAAGTCATAATTAGTCTCTATAGTGACTTAATACTATATCTCTATAGGTACTTATCTAGGAAGACCCATCGATCCTTAGTCTCTAATAAAATAAAATAAAGGTTAGCAGTACTTTTTAATATTTTTGCCATTTAGTGCATTTCCCTATAGAACAAGATCACATGGTTTGTTTCTCTTGAGTATGCGTCCTAGTTTAGTATTGTTACAAAGTTACAGGACTTCGGAGTGGTGTTTTTTCTCATATCTTGTTGCGACTATCTCAATTATATCAAAGTATCGATGTGCCAGAAAATGTTGCCATTTGTCATTAATATCTGGCAGCATTTTATATTCATGCAATATAACATGTATGGAACAGATAGTAGTAGAGAAGAAACCTGCTTTTAATTATTTCATTGTTGAGTAAATTTCTTCTTGTTAACTCTAAATGTCCTGGCTGAAATATAGGAAATGTATTAAAAGTTCACCGTATTGCTTCGGTAACCCCTCGATGAATGTTGAAAAATATAGCTGAACAAACCTTTTTGCTTCATAGGTTTTTTTCAATAATATCTATGCCTAATCAATTGTTGAATGTTTGCTTAAAAAACTGAACTGAAATATTAAATATTTCTATCTAATAACGTTATTGGACCTCAGTAGAGGGTTTTCTTATGGATTTATTTACTTTTTAAAAAATTTTTCTAAAGAATATTTTCAATAAAATGAGTAATAAAAATATTTATAGCTTTTCATATTAATATCTCACAAATTTAATCAAAAACAGCATTGCTGAATTGGGGCTTGGCACTAAGATTCAAAGTGATGAGATTTTGATATAGTTAACCAATATTAATCTTGTCTACAGAAAGCAAATCAGATCAGATAAATAACACTTTAAGTATTTTATTACAACTTATTTATATTGTATATCTTTAACAAACAGGGATATGGATACATATGTCAAATTGTAAAACATACACACTCACCGCTTTCATCAGGCTTCATATCGATTATTATTTGTTATTATCGATATTTCATGTTCCGGTTATGTAACAGTTTCATTTTATGAAAATATCCGAATGAAACAAAGAACAAAAAACAAATAAGAAGATCATTAATATGTAGATTTATACAAAATCGTTTTAAAGCGTTATAAAAATTCTAAAACACATAAAAATACGCTTTCAATAATTTGGTTTCAATTTTAAAAAAAATTTCAAAATTATAATATCAGCCACTTTATTTCAATCCATAAGAGAGAAACATAATCTAGAATAGAATATATCTATTTATTATCGCGCCTTGGTCCTCCTGGCGCAATAAACTGTAAATTTCCGGGTTGTTAAAATTTTAAGATTCCTCTGAGAACTGCAATTGACAGAGATCACAGAACATGCAATTTGAGTGACCTTGGCGTTAGGTGAATCCTATACGTAATTTAACTAGTTTTAATTATTTCTAGAAACTTTCTTCAACCACAATTAATTTCTGTTCTTCTCTATTCTCTATTCCCCCCAGGGGGTTGCGCTCGTAGACTATTAACCAAGATTGATACTCTGCGACCCCAACATGGGCGTCACGACCCTGGGGCCCCAATCAGTCTCAGAGGGCTGTGGTTGCAGGGTATAGACTTTGGTTTAAGGTCCGCGGCTACAGTACGGGGGTAATGATCCCGAAGCCCCAGTTTTGTGTAGTCTTGTGATGTCTACTGCGTGTTTTTTGTATTGATCCCTTTTTCAAATATGGAAGTACACCATAGAGAGTTATTACTATAGAGAATTTAGTTACGGTGCAGGTACTGGGAACCCCAGTGCCGGTCGAGAGCGCGGGTGCGGCCCCGCTCGACCGTTATCCGTCGTTTGTGCAGCACTTCCGGTAAGTGACCAGGCCGGAGTGCAGATAACAGCTACTGACCCAAGACATATATTAGAAAGACAATATTAGAAAGACAAGAAATTAGAAACCACAAAATATAACTCGGTAGATTTTGATAAATACTTTTTAATCCCAACCACAGACGATTCGCTGATGAAACTTTCGCCATTTATAATACACAAATGCCTTCTAGCGACTGTGGACGAGCTTAAGTCTGTCGGAAAATTGAAGAACAGCATATTATTGGTTGTAACTGCAAATTACAGACAATCTTATAGGGTTGTTAAAATGAAAAGACTACATGATGCAGACATAAATGTCACACGACGACTTGTCAGTCTGCTCTGAGGAGGAAATCTTGCAGAATTTAAAAACCCAGGTGGTGGTTTCCGTGAGACGTATCACCACTAAAAAGGATGGTATTATAACGCCCACCAATAGCTTGATACTAACTTTTCGTAAACGCTCTCTCACTGGGAGAATCAGAGCCAGTTATCTTAGCATAAGGGTTAAGCAATACATGCCTAACCCCATACAATGTTATCAGTGTCAAAGATTTGGACATATTTCTATCAATTGCATATTTTAGCCAAACTGCAAATCATGGGGAAAGAAATCACACGACGAAACCACCTTTATACCACCGCCCATTTGCGTTAATAGCGGACAGGAGCACTCTCCTAGGCATAGGGGATGCTCAGTCTACAAAGAGGAGTTCTTGATCCGGAAATTAAAAACAACTGAAAAAATCCTATATATTGCAGAAAAACAAAAAGGCCGAAAACTACTTGGAAATACACAGTTCAAGTATGCGGATGCAGTCAAAACGAAGAAGAGTTATGTATCTATCGCAATGGAAAGTGAAAGAATATTGGTTAATGAAACCACATCACACAATGTTAAATTAAACCTCTCCACACATAAATTCCCACAAACAAATCGGGATACCTTTAAAAAGAAATCCCTTCCCCAATTACAAAAAACAACTATCTCCCTTAATTAACACCTAAACTCTCAAATCCTCACCACTTCCCAGTCTTTCCAATCTTTTTTTATCTGTTTCTTATCCCTAGATAAAAGGGATGGCTCGCTCTCCGGTAATGGTAAACCGCGCCCAGATTCTAAGGGTAGCTGAGATTCAACTCCAAGCACTTCTCATCATTCTGGCCCCACTTCGCCACTCAGTAAGAAAGGTAATAGTAGCGGCCATAAGGGTGGCTCAAAACAAAGCTGGGGATGATATTGAATTAGATATTTTGTGATTAAAACCATGACGTATAAAATAATACAATGGAACCTGAACGGTTTCAAATTCAAGAGGACTTCCTTCAGTTTATAGGTTTTCATACAATCAGAAAAGAAAAATTCAATACAAAGAGATCATCTGGGTAGTACCTATCCTAGTTAAACAGGATTTAATCTACGAATATACGAAAATAAAAAATAAATTTAAAATTTCACGTTTAAAATCACGTTCTCACCCTACAATAGTTGAGATTAGGTATTCACTTTTTATGACCGGCACTTTTATGACACCAATAGTAACTCAGATGTTTTTTTTAAACAGAGCTTTCTGAAAGGTACGTCTGTACTGCCCGGTAGTTTGCACAGAACTGGATGTATAGTTAAAAGGTAATGAAATTTTTTTATGTTATCAGGCAAGTACTCCATATAATGAGAATGCCCGATCAATATTTTAAATCGATGGAAGATCTCCGATTGTAACAATAAACAGACAAATATCGAAAACAACGTTGAGCTTGAAAAATCTGGGAACGCAAATCTTTAAAAATATACAGCCCTACGTCCTTTAACAAGATAAGAAAGTCACGACTAGATCAATCTAGAAATGTTAACAAATCAAGCTACAGAAAGGAGTATTTGATCCAACCGTTTGTACCAGCACATGAAACTCAAGGGAAGAGCATCTGGAATAAAAGGCTATATGTTCATCAAATCGGCAGCATCTAGATTCAAACAGTGAATAATTAGAATAATAACAAGTTAAGTTAAACTTCATTAGTGTAATTTAGTTTAAGTTGTTCACAAATAAATAACTTGAAACTAAATAATATGTCTTTGGGGATTAATTTGCAGAAATAAAAATAAAATACACTTTTTCTATTTAAATCAACGTGTCATTTTCAAACAACTCAAACATTTTAATAAATATATATCCATTTTTTGTTAATTATCAAATTTATATACAATACTTAATTTGGCATTTGTTTATTTACAAAAATATTGGCAGTTGTTACAAAATCACCAATATTTTTATCACATTCCTGTCAATATATTATTAATTTTCTGGAGAATCATCAAAGGCGTATTGCAACAAGAAAAATAACAATTAATTGTTTTTTTTTATTTGATGGATGAAAAAAGTAAATAGAATTTCAAAGGAGTTTTTTAAATAGGTTTTCATATTAAGTGTAAAAAAAAATCTTAATGTAAATATTATTTAAAATGTTTACAATATTGAATGAGAAGTATACGTTATTTATATACATTATATTAACTAGCTTAAAGAATAAAAACGATTCATTTAAATAAGTATAAAAATTCAAATATTAACTCATATTAAAATGAGATATTTTAGTAAAATCCTTTTTTTTAATGCCCTTCTTGGCATCCTCTGTAGTGACTCAGAGTCCCAAAACCTGATTATAAATATAATTTATATATGAATATAAATTTGTGTAGGGTATATCGCATTCATATGTCTGTTTATTTAATGATTTAAATGAAGTTTAAAGTAGTTTAAGTTTAATATCAAAAAAAAATTATTGTTTATTATAAAAAACATATAACACGGAGGTGCTATAACGTTTTATTTTTTTTTTCTAAAAAGTATTTGAGTTTCCGCATCCGGACAGATTTAGCCCGATCTACGACGATAATAATTTTTAAGTTAAAGTGCAACACGAAACGAAGTTGTTAAACATTTGTTGGGAGAAGTTGTTGGCGAAACTTTGAAATTTAATAAAAGTTTACCGGCACATCAGGCCATAAATCTTGTTAAGTGTGAGGATACGTTATAAAAATTCACGCAAACGTTACGCCATAATTTATTAGGGTGCAAATAAGGGATTAGATACTGGTTTAATAGTTTCATAGACGGGACGATGGGTAAATCGTATAGCTTATTATTTCATAACCGGAAGTTTATATAACTACATTTGATTTTTATAAGACAAGTTTTATTTATCTTCGTAAGATATATAAGGTGTTTGGATATATATTCATCAGCGATATATACTATAGAAAATGCGAAATATCAATGTAAACAAGTATTAAACAACCTATACTAACCCCTAAATTCATTTTTGCATCTCTCTATTGAGCTACAAAACTCCAATGAAACGCTCAAAATTGCGCTTTCTATGTTCCTTACCTTTGTTCTTTGAATTGAAGAAATTAGCTCCTGAGTACCTCAATAATAACATTTCCTAAATTTTATCTCGAGCTAGTATCAAGGTAATCTTGGTTCATCACCTGGTTCATATATGGAGACTTTCTTTTCGTTGAATCCATAGGTATATGATTTTTGAATTTTTGAGATATTGTGGCTACAACTCTTAATATTAAGTGTAGCTGTAGCATTTTATAGACTTATTCGTTTACATCTTCCGACCCATCCGACAGAATTCTGTCTCTTTTTAGCTTAATATGTGAAAAAACTTAGGCGAAATAATTTACTGTTAATTTGAAACAAATTTTACATTTTTACAAATTATACTTTGTAATATATTCGAAGTCATATATACCTACTTTCTATTCATACTTTCCTATTCATTAATTCTACTTTCTGTTTTTTAATAGCTTCAATCGCATGATTTTTTGACACTACAGATTATAATAAATCCGCTAATCATTTTGAGTGACTCATTATTAATAATTAATTTCTAGTCACGCCAAATATTTTTCAGTGAAAATATATCCTTTACCAAATATCGATCGAATCTGTTATTGTCAATGAAAGCTTTGCAACTATTTGTGAAAACTTTACTTGGTCTTCAATAACTTTATTTTATGCGTGTTATTGTCACATTTGATTCGCTTTTTAAAGCCAGTATCATTTCTCATATCGCCGATTCCAAAAACTGAGCCTTTAAGTTATTCATTCTTGACTTATGTAAAACTCAGGCATGAAGTTCGGTCAATACATAGTCCCGTAACAATGTCGAAATTTCACATGTTTAAGTTAGTATACATTCTCATGACCTGGTAACAACCATATATTATACTCTTTTAAATTATTTTACTAATTTGAAAATCGAATTTTTGAAACGGAACTTTTTAAAAGTGTTTAATCGACGAAACAGATGCGCGTATATTATAAATACATATATCTGACCTCTTACTTTAATCGTATCAAAAAATAATTTGGCCGTATAATAAATAATAACATTTCAAAATTCTCTACTGTTTATCAGAAGTTTAAATCAGTTTTTGTTTATTTTTATTATTGAAGATTTAAGATTTTTGACACAAAATATATACAATACACAATGACTACACATGTACTTTAATTACATTTTCACATTCTTTGCGTTTCAATTTGTATACTTGGCATGTAGCATTTTCTTTCTGTAAATTATTTACTCACATAAACTGATATAAATGCATCTTTAACCCACTGCAAATTATCCCTTAGTTCAATATGTTCAATTAATTTAATTAATGTAATTAAAAAAAATATATCCGAAACAGTAAATATATACAGCTAAACATCTAGTACGTACCGTAATTTTGGTTATAATTCGTATTAACATGATTTTCAATTTATATTTACCTCTAAATTAAAATTAATCTATTAATAGACCTATTAGATAGTTCATGTTGAGTGTCTAGAAAGATTAAAGAGTGTTTAAAACTCTAGTCACAACTTATTTTATAAAATACATTATTTAATTACTGAACTTGTTTGCGGAATTTGTTACTTTTAAAGTTATGTTTTTTCGTTTATTTTCTGTATAGTAAGTAGCAATATATTTTTTAAGTTATATAATTATTCTAACATGGGGTTCAAATAAGCTAGAAATAAAGGCCTAAAAGATATAGAGATCTCGCCATTAGCATCAAACGATACTTTGTGTACAATAATATAAACAATATAAAAGTATCATTTAACAAATACATCTCTCGAAATGTATTAGCAATAAATTACTTTTTTTCATATATATTTAATAATATTTAGTTATTAATTATTATTATTAATAATATATTCCAAATGAAAGTTTCAGATAATTTTAATAATAATCTTGCGATTTATGAAAATGTTTTATATATATTGATAGACATTTTATTGTAAATCAAGGCGTTGAACATACCGAATTAAATCCCATATATTCAGGAGTTCCGCAAGGTAGTGTACTGGATCCAGTACTGTATCTTCTGTATACGGCTGATCTACCCACCACAAAAATAACTACTGTGACAACATATGCAGACGATACAGCAATCTTAGCATCCCATGAAGATCCAACTACAGCATCAATTGACCTACAAACCCACCTGGAGCAAATACAATTATGTTTGAAGACATGGCGCATTAAAGCCAATGAAACAAAATCCACGCATATAACGTTTACCCTGCATAGAAGAGCATGTCTACCAGTGAATATCAATCATCGTCAACTCCCCCAAGCAGAGCATGTTAAATGCAGCATGTCTACCAGTGAATATCAATCATCGTCAACTCCCCCAAGCAGAGCATGTTAAATATCTCGGTATGCACTTGTATCGACGCCTAACCTGGTAGAAGCACATACTATCTAAACGAAAACAACTGGGACTAAAATTATATCAAATCTATTGGCTCATCGGGCGCAAATCCAAGTTATCATTAGATAACAAGGTATTGCTGTATGAGTCTATACTCAAGCCCATTTGGGCATATGAAATCCAACTATGGGGTACCGCTAGCAAATCGAATATATCCATCATTCAACGGTTCCAAAATAAGGTGTTGCATGCCATTGTTGATGATCCGTACTATATTTCAAATAAAGTAATACAACGCGATATTCCTCTAGAACCTATAACGAGTGTAATTCAACGTGTTTGTGTGAAGTACTTCGAAAGAGTGTCAGTGCATCCCAATGTACTCGCTAATCAGCTAAATATGCGACGTGATAGTGAAGTGCGTAGACTAAAACGTTTAACACCACCTGATCTGATTACTGGCCATATGTAGACTTTAGAATAAGCCTTAAAATAAGAATAATTAATTAAGATAATATTTTATACAGAAGATTGCTTAATGAAGTGATTTTCTACATGCCATGTATATATAATATAGACATAAGAAATACTTATTGCCAATAGGGCAGATTGTGGACTCACGAAGAGTAATTGATTAAAATTCTAAACCTACGTTTTAATTAGTTCTTTTTAATTTTATTATTAGTTTTAAAATTTTAAACTAGTTTTAATTGCCGTTACATTATTTCATTATACAGGTTAGCGAAAAAATTCTAAGAGCTCGTGGTTGTGCTGAATGAATATGAATGGACATGTTTCTTAACAATCTAAGTAACTATGTTACCTGAGTTATTACATTGTAATAAAAGAGAATGGACTTGAAAAATATTATTTTATTTACGAGTATAAACCATTAACAATACATATATTGTATCTAATGTTCACCTCACATACTAAAATATTTTTTCCCAATGGGGTTCCTATTTTAATACTGATTCTGGTGGGCAGAATCTGGACGGTCTCTCTGAAGCGTGTAGTAGTAGTTTAATTGATATGAGCCTCTAGATTTTTCTTGATATTTTTCACCATCGCTTTAATGCTCCGGTGAAATCGTTCACCTTCCACTTCGTTCAAAACTCCTAAATTTCTAGAAAGTACTCAAGCTCAAAATTGCGTTTTCTATGTTCCTTATTTTTGATTCTTTGAATTGAAGAAATTAGCCCGTGAGTCCCTCAATAATGGATTTTGGTTTCTATAATTTAGAAGAATTGATTTTAGTGCCCGCCACACAGAACGACCTTGAGAACCATAAAATGCGAAAGCATTGAATAGCAAGACATACCGTATGAACGTCCACGTCAATCTTCTGTTGTTTCCAGACTTTTACTTATATTGGGAAAAATCAAATAGAATGGAAAATATCTACTACATGAACTGATAATATAGGATTTTATATAGCGTATGTCTGGTAAGAAAAATGGATCTATTGCGACAATCTTGAACCCAAAATGTCATGCATTAGTTTGGAAAAAGAACAAAAGCATCGGTACCAAAGCATAATATTAAAAGCCATAAGATCTTGTTGTGCAAGTAATGATATCTGCAATAGTATTGCTACAGACGTTTAATGACATCAATTGAACAAACTGAACAACGTATTCTTGCAAAATAGACGAGTAATAGCGAGTAATAGATGCAATTAATAATAGTCTCAATAAAGTCAAAATAAATACAAAAACATAAAAGTACCTAATAGAGAACATTTAGTAAAAATGGCGCTCAACTGATCCAAATATTATTATTTATACCAGAATTGTGAACGTTTTGTGAATTAAATTAGCTCTGTAGTAATACAAATATCTATTTTACCACTTTGCTGCTGTAATAAGAGTTACATATGGGAACTGCCTAATTTTTAAAATGTATTTCGTCCTCTTCATAATAACCATCATTGCACTTAAATTTAACAACATAAACTGCGACTGTGGTTTATGCTGAATAATTGGAATACTAAAGAAGCAAAGAAAATTGAAAACAGACTTCAGAAAAGCATTCAGACAAGCATCCAGAGAAATAACATTAATATAACCACTTATAATTTATATCAGCTATAGGTCCTTACGAATGATATGTGTATTACTCGACTCAATCATAATTATTATTGTAATATTCTACAATGCTATTATTATATATAACAATATATTTTATGCCGGCTTGATTGATTTAATGATCAAGGCGACAGAATGTTTCTCCTAATATTGAAATAGTTGCTGATTGGAATCCTGCTGGTATATGATTTTATATTTATGTTTGTAATATTTTATAATTCCATAAGACAAGTCCATAAGACAAGTATACAAAATCCGATAATGAAAATTATACCATTTAGTCCAATAACCAAGCTGCTTAAAACTGGACATCTTCTAGGATAACTTATAAGTTGGTCACTCGCCAGTTGAAGCCCCGGTCATGGTTCCAAGTTAAGAAATAGGTCCAGCACATTTAAACCCTAGTTAGTAAAAAAGAAAAGGTTCCTATTTCTTCCGCCCGCAATGTTTCGGACAGGGTTTGTGAAGCTCAAATCCTTCTCAATAATTTCGTTACAAATGAAGCAGGATAGAACCTCAACTTTATGAAACTGAATAGTTGTAAATCAAAGTCAATCTAGTAAAACATTGAGAAGGTGAAAAAGTAATAACATCAAAACCAACCAAATAATAAATGAGTATTTAAAGAAAAAATGGGTAACATTATATCTCTAGCAGTCATCAATTATAATTAACATATAATCATATAATTTGTAGTGGATATTGGTCATAAATGTTATTTAACTTTTATTCTCTCACTTATTCTTCAACTACGTTACGTAAATCGTCTCAGTGTTGTACAAATTCAATGTACTTACATCACCCAAACTCGGCTTATGTCACTGTATGTTGATCCCTAATCCTAACACTTCCAAGCCAATCCAACAAGGCTCGCCAACTATAGCCTGTCCAATAAAACAGGCAATGCACGTCACCAAAATCCTAACGAGGCAGGTTTTATATCCATCATCATTGGAATCACTGTCCTGACATCAGCACTTCGCAACGTTCTCGCACCAAATTAGAATTATGGCTTACAACGTTTAGCATAATCGGAAAATTATTTTAAAGATTTTTGTAGATTTGGTAACATCACTAGTGCCAACCCCAATCAAATTTTATTTTGCTGATTTGATAACATGTCCCTTTATGTCAACTCATTAAACAGCTTTCTATCTCTTTTTAATTAGGATTAAATTATAAATGGATAAATTTTTATTATCCATTCATAATATTAACATTATCTCCATCAATGTAATAAATGAGTATTTAATGTGTTAACATATTGAATATTATTTGCAATAAATGTCATATTAACATTTTTCAGTGTAATATCTTCGAAAGCTAAACCATCAAAAGCGTATTTAATCTCTATGCGATATAATAAAATATAGCCTAGCTTTATAAAAAGTTTTTTGTAACATGTCTTCACACTTACGACAAGAATTATGACCTGTTATGCCGTGGAAGTTTTATTAAATTCTAAACTTTCAGGAACAGCTACGTCCCAACAAATATTCAACAAGTTTGTCGGGTATTACGCATTAGCTTAAAATTATTACTCTATCAAGGGCCTGACTTTAATTTTATTCAACTATTGAAAACTATTGACAAGCAAAAACTCTCGTTCAATTTGTGAGCGTCCTTTGAAATTACATCGAACTGAAACTTAGGAACGGGACGTAATTTTATATTATACATAAAAATATTGGGATGGGGAAAAGTAATGTTGGTCCTCTTCATGTCTTTTGTAACGAATTTATTCATAAAATTTTCAAACACTAATCAATGGTATATAGTTTATCCATTAAAATAGCGAGTACACGTCATAAAAACCTATGACGTCATGATCAAATTTGGTTTATTTTGACTCTGACTTACCAGTAGTTTCTTATAGTATTATCGTTATAGTTTATCAAATATTATTTATTTTAACACTACATTACATCTAATACAGATATTGTCAAATAGTTTGTAGGTTAGGGTTGTTTTATTATATTTACATTTAACTCTTTTCCACACCACATATGAAGTAGCGCATTTTTTATCTAATGATATCTCCTAATTCATCTAATGAACCAGTGATGTAGTGATGTATTTATGAGTGAAGTGATGTATGTCACTTTTATTAGAGAACATATTTACCTTTTACGCTTAGTTCTTGTTAGTTTTGTTCTTATTGTTTGTTATACTGTTCTTTTTTCAAGTCATTTTAATATCACTGCACTTCTCCTAGTTAATTATCTCATCCTCTGTGCACATTTTTCTTGATAAAATTATATTTAATCACTGCATTGTCCGTAATATATTTTCCATATCTAAAAAGTTGCCCTTTATGTGGTCATTTCGTTTTGCCCTCTGATCTATAGTGTATTCTTTTCCAGCAATATTTCTAAAAAAATTAATTACATTAAACGCAATTAAACATTTTGTTTATATTAATCCAGAAACAATTTAAGCATAAGTAAAAATTTTATTAGTGTATGAAGGGATGACATCTCTTAAAATCTGCATATTCCTAAACTTTCTTTAGATACTTCCCAACTAAAAATTTTCTCTGAAATAATAGTATTCAATTACGTTTGTCTCGAAAAAACTACTCGCTGTTTTTATACATTTCATAAACTTTATCTCGAATGGAGCTAGTATCAAGGTAATCTTGGTTCATCACCTGCTTCATATATGGAGACTTTCTTTTCGTTGAATCCATAGAGATATGATTTTTCAATTTTTGAGATATTCTAGCCACAATTCTTAATATTAGCAGCAGCTGTAGCATTTTATAGAATTATTCGTTTACATGTTCCGACCCATCCGACAGCATTCTGTCTCTTTTAAATTAATATGTGAAAAAATTTAGGCGAAATAATTTACTGTTAATTTAAAACAAATTTTACATTTTTACATACTATATTTTGTAATATATTCAAAGTCATATATACCGTGATTTTAGTCCATGGTCAACGACTTTCCTATTCATTAATTCTACCATCTGTATTTAATAGCTTCAATCGCATGATTTTTTGGCCGTGCAGAATATAACAAATGTGTTTATCATTTCGAATGACTCATTATTAATAATTATTTTCTAGTCACGTCAAATATTTTTCAGTAATAATATATCCTTTACCAAATATCGATCGAATCTGTTATTGTCAATGAAAGCTTTGCAACTATTTGTGAAAACTTTACGGTCATCAATAACTATCTTTTATGCGTATTATTGTCACATTTGATTCGCTTTAAAGCCAGTATCATTTCTCATATCGCCGATTCCAAACACTGAGCCCTTAAGTTTTTCATTCTTGACTTATGTAAAACTCAAGCATGAAGTCCGGTCAATACATAGTCCCGTAACAATGTCGAAATTTCACATATTTAAGTTAGAATACAGTCATGACCTGGCAACAATCATATATTGTACTCTTTTAAATTATACTAATTTGAAAATCGAATTTTTGAAACGAAATTTTTGGAAGTATTTAATCGAAGAGACAGATGCATATAGGCAGTATAGCGCACATATTATAAATAAATATATCTGACCTCTTACTTTATTTGTATAAAAAAATAATTTGGCCCTATAATAAACAATAACGTTTCAAAATTCTATACTGATTATCAGAAGTTTAAAACAGTTTTTGTTTATTTTTGTTATTTAATATTCAAGATATTTGACACAAAATCTATTCAATACACAATGACTACACATGTCCTTTAATTACATTCTCACATTATTCGCGTTTCAATATGTATATTTGGCAAGTAGCATATTTTTGTGTAAATTATTTACTCACATAAACTGATATACACTGTAAATTATCCTTTAGTTCAATATGTTTTGTTAATTTAATTATTTTATTTAAAAAAAATATCCAAAACAGTAAATATATGTTGCCAAACAAACAAAAATTATGGTTATAATTCGTATTAACATGATTGTCAATTTATCTTTACCTCTAAATTAAAATTAGTCTATTAACAGACCTATTAGATAGTTCATGTTGAGTGTCTAGAAAGATTAAAGAGTGTTTAAAACTTGAGTCGCAACATATTTTATAAAATACATTAACTACTACATGTTTTATAGATACTGATTAAAATTCTAAACCTAGTTTTAATTAGTTCTTTTAATTTTATTATTAGTTTTAAAATTTTAAACTAGTTTTAATTGACGTTACACTATTTCATCATACAGGTTCCCGAAAAATTCTAAGAGCTCTTGGATGTGCTGAATGAATATGAAAATATCTTGCTCTTTGTCATATGGGGACATGTTTCTTAACAATCTAAGTAACTATGTTACCTAAGTTATTACATTCCCAAATTTCTGGAAAGTAGTCAAGCTGGGATTAAAACACATGTACTTTAAGATTAATTATGCAACCTAAAGCTTGACGTGTTTTTAGCATTTTTTTAACGATTTGTTTTTAGATAGGGTCTTTATGATTGCGCAAAAATTTCTCTATGACCTCCTTAAAAGCAATCTACCTTTCAGACGTGGAATCTTCGGGATGTGTGATTTTACAAATTACATCATTAATACCTACTTTATGCCCAGTGTTGGTAAAATTACTTTATGTGGAGCTTTTGTGGCCGCCAATTATTTTTGATACAGTGTTTTCCTCTACCTGTGTTATGCCATAGACATAAAAGCAAGGTAAACAGGGCAATTCAGTAAACCCAACATATCCGAGGACCATTTACAAAATTTTAAAGCTACGCACACCTTTCAACTATGATATTCATATTTAAATTAGCAAAAGACTCTCCAAAACATATCATTCTGCTGTATCATATTCATATTTATGTATTGGATCTTAAAAACGTTTCATAATATCCTGACCCACTGGAACTTTTTCACTATTATTTTCGTTTTTATCATACCAAAATAAATGGAAATCAGTTAAAAAACTCTATATATACTGTATAATAAAATACCTTTTCTATTGAAAACTTATTTTAGTATACGGAAATATGGAAAATAAAGTAATAGAAGGAATTAATGTCTCATTTTTTTGTTGCTTTCTATTATTAAATTGGTTATAAAATATGAAGACATAGGTATGCTGGACATCCATTAATTTAGTTTGCAAAAGTTAATACTTAGGGGTAAGAAATAGAATTAGGGTTACTAGATAATAAATATAATAAAAGCAAAAATACAAAAGCATTTACGTAATAAAATAATATGTGTATGAATTATTCATTTAACCTGCAATTTTTCAAATATTTCGTAATCCTACATCACGTTATTATTATATATAATCCCTGACCATAAACTGAAAGACCCAAATCTCATTTTTATAACAAAAAATATATAGAAGAAAACAAGATGCTTATGGATTACGTCTGCAATTTATCTGATCGAGATAATAACTTTTGGGATAATATGGTTGCGTGGCGAAAGGAGAAATTTTTGATCATTTTTTTTTCCTAGAGTAAGATACATTGTGTATATATATTTCGATAATGCATTGTACAGTATTTTTGAAAAAATTGAGAAATTTTTGATCATTTTTTTTTCCTAGAGTAAGATACATTGTGTATATATGTTTCGATAATGCATTGTACAGTATCACCTACTTATAACCAACTTAGATGAACTACGATTACACAAAATGGTCGCGAAACTGTAAATCGACCTAACTTGAAGATCTGATACCAAAAAAATTTAAGGTGAAATTTAATGTTCTGCAATATCCTAATTGCAGGTTTTAATTTCAACGTGGTATTTGATGTCGATGACAAATAACGACCTGGAATACCAAAACAGTACGGAGAGAATGAACTGCAACAATTATAGGATGAAAGCCGAGCCCAAAAAAACTTTTAGGTAGCTTAGCAGTTAATAAGCCAACTGTTGCCAGGCATTAGATTTACATATGATTGAAAAGATCCAAATAGAGGGAAAATGGCTATCAGAGGAATTAGATGACAATTTTATTTCAACCCGTTTTAAATAATGCGATTTCATGTCCATTCTACGCAAATGTACATTACTAGCTGCTAAAACCGAATGAAACTGTTATTAAAAGATTTCTACCAATCACAATTGAACAAATTTAATGACGTATTGTTGCAAAAAAAGTCATACTCTTAGTCATAGTCTTAATTAACGCAAAGTCATACTCATTCGTTTCTAGGCTCTGCCACAGGCTGCAAAATGTACTCGCGTACTCGTCAGATGTAGCGCCTTCTGATTGTAACTTCTTCACATCAATGCAATATGGCTTCAAAAATACTGAAGAAATGCGCAAATGTTTCGATGATATTCGATAATGTTTCAACACGGTATCACCATGTTTTCAGAAAGATGGAAAAAGTTCTGAAAAATATTATGATTAAGCAATGTTTATCGATAAATGCATACTTAAAGTAAAAAATGTATTATGTGATCACCTAATATTTAACCTATTTACCTTAACATGTGAAGAGTTATGTGTTTATAGTACAAAGATTACATATACGTGTATACAAAACTTTCCATTAAAATAAAATACTTTTAAATTGAAAATTGAAATTTTAAATTAAAAGATTTCGTTTTAAACCCCAAATATTTCATAACTTATATGAATCGATATGTATTCGTCTGTTTTTAACAATTCCGGTCCAAATGATACGGGTTTTTGCTTCGTTGCTATTGACAGATTTATTTCCTTTTAATTTCTCTGTTTATTCTTTATTTATTATTTCATAAAAAGGAATTCTCCTCCATTTTTCATTTTAGAAGAGTTTGTTCTCTGATTGATATTTAAATAAATACATAAAACGTATTGTATTTTTTTTTTGATAAAAGTAATTATATGTATAAAACATATTATGTAAGACGTTTATTGTGTCAAAAGAACAAGAGAGTGTCGTAAAAATCACAAGCTTATCGCATCTAGATAATAGCATTAAATGTATTAAGCTTTTTCGACAAAAGAACGATATTTTGAAGAATGGATTTTTAGGTGATTTTCAATCGATCAGTGATTTATTGTTGTATTATATATTATTGTGTTGAGGAATACAAAATAATGTAATTTTTAATATATTTCTGATTCGATAAATCTTTGTATATTGATATACTGATACTGATATTTTATAAACTATTATAAGCATGCGGAAAAGTAATTGACATTAATAATAAAATCCTTCAAAATACAATTAATTCAACTAATTTATAATTTTAAAAGTGCAAGATTACAAACAAACAAAAATAGAGCAAGTGTTGATTCCAATATTAAACTTATTCTGTAATCTGTGAATATACCCGCATTATGCATTTCGTTATTCCATTCAATTATTAATGTAGATTTTATTGAAAGACTATTTTATCAAAATTAGAATTAGCAATTTTATCTTCGTTAATAATATTCTATATTTATTCGAAAATATATAACAGATCGTAAGAGAAGTTTATCATTATATATTTTTAAAAACTTTTCTGTATTTGAACAGAGTCCTTTTAATAATAATGATAAGATAACATTATTATGACATCGCGAGAAGTAGATGGCAATTCGGACTTTTAAAAAATTTTTCAAAAGCTCTTATAACGCTTATGAACTCTATCTATGAACCCTCAAAAACATTTAAATACATAGTCAAGAAAGCGCAAAGTTAAAAATATAACTAGTATCGTCACTAATCCTCTATTTTACCTCTCTATTCGTTGTAGTTTAAGTTTAATTTAAATAAAGTAATTTTAACTTTTCCAGATTTTATCAATTATATTCGAAATAATTAAAAAGCACTACATCTATTCTTGTTGCAACTAGGTAGTAAATATTTTTTTCTTGTATTTACTTTATTTTAATGTAAACAAAACAAGTAAAATACGACTTCTCATATGTAGAACTCCTATAAAATACAGATGGCCTAATAATAAAAACTAGAGATCTCTCTCTGCTAAAAATTCGACAATAATGTATTAAATTAATCATATTTCTCTCATAGTGCTGCAAAAAAACCAATTTTAAAATGCTATGTTACTAAAATGTATTTTCACAGTATTTAATATATAACACTAATTAAAATAATAAATGTCTATACACTAAAATATATTAAAATATATGCAAATTATCTCAAGTACTAACACTCATTATCATGTTTTAAATTGTATTTAATTAAATAAAATTTCCATTATTTTTTAATAATCAACAAAATATTAATAAATATATATTACTACGCCACTGAACATTATAACAAAGTGTCATAAGTAAAATTATTTTCAGAACAGTAACAACTTCAGAGCATCATATATAAGTATATATGATCTTTCTTTACTTTTATGTTATAAGCAAACGTACTAAATAATAAATAAAGTAATACATGTTTCCATATTAAAGCAGAGACTATATAAATTAAACAATTTTGAAATTGATATTTAACTTCAGCGAGTGCGAACTTCAGCGAATAAATTACCTAATTGAGTAACGAATTCAATTAGGTAATTTATTTTTTACAATTTGGAAACGTATATTAAAGGAATGTATTTACAAATATTAAATGAACCATTGATTTTCCAAAACTTAGGCCTATAAGAAAATAATCAAAATAATTGATACAAGGTTCAAAGAATAAAATGTCATGTCAGTCACATGTCTAATTGCACTAATCATAACCCCTTAATATTTAACAATGCTTTAAAATGTTTTAAAATGTACTGTTAATAACTAATAATTTCTTCTATATGTTCTAATTGTTCCATCTATGCAGATTATGTAGTAAGGTTCGTATTAAATCCCGCATATTTTCATTACTTCATTTACGTGTTCATAATATATATTGCAAAAGCAATAAATAAACCAAGCTAATTAAAAGAATAATTTATTTTCCTAAATCTTATATATAAAAATGAATCGCAAAATATGTTCCTAAGCGCATAACTCAACAACGCCTGGACCAATTTGGCCAAATCTTTTTTTAAAATGTTCGTTGAAGTTCAGGGATGGTTTTTACGGCGAGAAAAATTAGAATTATTGCTGGAAAAACCCTAAAAATAGCCCTTTTTGTTTGAATTTGTTTCGTGTATCAGTTGACAATTCATCTGTCATCTGTCAAAAGTCATCTGTAACAGACAACTTTTTTTTTTTAAATTTGATATGACATGAACTCAAATCCTTTTAATCCGTACGAATTGTTTTATTTATTTAAAATTTTTTATTTGTTTAAAATTTAATTCAAATTTTAAATAAATAAAACAATTTGTACGGCTTAAAAGGATTTGAGTTCAAGTCATATCAAATTTAAAAAAAAAAGTTGTCTGTTACAGATGACTTTTGACAGATGACAGATGAATTGTCAAGTGATACACGAAACAAATTCGTATATCGTGTTTTGTGCAGAGTGTTTAGTTAGTTAGTGTTTGTTTAGTTCGTGATTAGTGAAAAAATAATTTATATTTGATTCGCGTGAAGCGCGAGCGCGACATTCAACTAATAATCGCGCAAGTTTGAATCCAGCTGCTTTCAGTTACGATGTGTCAATTGACTACAGTAACTACCAATGTGTTGTTATTGGTTCTATGAACTTGGTTTGCTCACACTGTAAGGCATTAAAATACAAAAACGAAGCCAATGGATTGTGTTGCGCAAATGGTAAAGTGAAATTGATACAATTGGATCCACCACCAGAACCATTGTACTCATTGGTTTCAGGAATAGGAACAGATTCTATACACTTTTTGACACATATTCAACAATATAACAATTGCTTTCAAATGACTTCATTTGGGGCAACAAATGCAGTTCGGGAAAATTTTATGCCAACTTTCAAGGTATGTATTATAGCAGTTACTCATAATTATTTTAGCGAACAAAATTTTCTGTCACCAAAGTTAAGATGTGTTACTAATCTTCAATTTCTTAATCATTACGAAATATATCACTTAGTCATCATATTATATGGTGATTCAGTTTCAGTGACACTTTTATTATATTTTATATTTGATAGATATTAGTTAAAACTAAATATATACTTTTTAAGATCAAATATTATTTAAGTTTGATCATTGACAATCCATTAATTTATACCACACCATAATATTTTTTTTATTTACAGATACAAGGGCAAATATATCACAGAGCAGGTTCACTGTTACCAGTGTCAGATAGCGACAACAAATTCCTGCAAATTTATTTTATGGGCAATTCACCACAAGAAATTGATCTGCGTTGTGCACATAACAATTTAGTAAAAAGGTCTATTGTAGAACAATTACAAACTTTATTTCATCAACACAATCAATTGATTATATTGTTTAAAACTGCCCTGGATCTGATGCCATCCGATAATCACAAAATTGTAATCAGAGCTGATAAAACACCTGCAGGTCAACATACAAGACGTTTTAATGCACCAACTATTGATGAAGTTGCTATCGTTGTAGTTGGAGAAAACTTGGAATCCCGTGATATTGTTTTACATCGTCGGAATTTTCAATTACAACCTATAAAGGAAACACACCGCTCATATGATGCACTGCAATATCCCATTATATTTTGGCAAGGTGAAGATGGCTACGATTTATCAATAAAAATGATAAATCCCATTACAGGTAACTAAAATATTAGTTTAGCTATGGCGATAATATCTCAGTCACTATATTATGTATTTTAATTTTATATTTGAATGTTATTAAAACAAAATCTGTTTACAGGTTCTGAAACCAACAAAAAAGTCAGTTCAATGAACTATTATTCATACCGCCTAATGATTCGGGAAAATGCAGATAATCGCATATTGAAATGTCGGCGATTATATCACAAATATGTTGATGACATGTATGTTAAAATTGAAACGGAGAGATTAACATTCATCAGGTTGAATCAAACCAAACTCCGATCTGAAGAGTATATTCACCTTCGAGATGCGATTAATACTGATGGAAATGCACAGAATGTCGGTCGGATGACTATTCTTCCAGCAACATACATCGGAAGCCCTCGGCATATGCACGAATATGCTCAAGATGCCATGTCGTATGTTCGTCATTATGGTACAGCAGATTTGTTCATCACATTTACATGCAATCCGCAATGGATAGAAATTAAGCAGGAGTTATTACCTGGGAAATCATCCATTGATCGTCATGATATTACAGCCAGAGTCTTTAGACAAAAGTTGAAATCTTTAATGAATTTCATCGTAAAACATAATGTGTTTGGTGAGACACGCTGCTGGATGTATTCTGTGGAGTGGCAGAAACGAGGATTGCCACATGCACACATTTTGATTTGGTTGGTTGAAAAGATAAGGCCAAATGAAGTTGATGCAGTGATATCAGCTGAAATCCCTAATGTACAAGTAGATCCTGGATTGCATGAGGTAGTTATCAAAAACATGATACATGGTCCCTGTGGAACTCTTAATCAAAATTCACCGTGTATGATGGATGGTAAACGTTCAAAACGATATCCACGGACATTAATATCGGAAACAATTACTGGTAATGACGGTTATCCATTGTATCGTCGCAGATCGACAGCAGACAATGGAAAATCAACAATTGTCAAATTAAATCAACAAGATATTGAAATAGATAATCGTTGGATTGTTCCATATTCACCCATTTTATCAAAGACATTCAAAGCACACATCAACGTTGAATCTTGCCATTCAGTGAAATCGATTAAATACATTTGCAAATATGTAAGCAAAGGGAGTGATATGGCTGTGATTGAAATTGGTGCAGAGAATTCTAATGATGAAGTTACCCAATACCAAATGGGCCGCTATGTCAGTAGTAATGAAGCAGTTTGGCGAATATTTTCTTTTCCTATTCATGAGAGACACCCTTCTGTTGTTCACTTAGCTGTGCATTTAGAAAATGGACAAAGAGTGTATTTTACAGCACAGAACGCAGTACAAAGAGCTGCTCAGCCACCATCTACTACATTAACCAGTTTTTTTGAGACATGCCAAAACGATGATTTCGCACAAACATTGCTATATTCTGAAATGCCAAAATATTATACCTGGAATCAATCCTCAAGGAGATTTATACGACGGAAACAAGGAAAACCAGTTCCAGGATATACAGATGTATATTCCACCGATGCGATTGGCCGGATTTATTCAGTACATCCAAGCAATGATGAATGTTTTTATTTACGACTGCTATTAGTCAATGTACGTGGCCCAACATCATTCCAACAGTTACGAACTGTTGATGGTGAATTGTGTGGATCCTACAGAGAAGCCTGTCAACGTTTGCAATTGCTTGAAAATGACGCTCATTGGGATCAAACTCTCAATGATGCTGTAATATCATCACACACTCATCAAATACGAACATTGTTTTCTATAATCATATCTACATGCTTCCCATCAAACCCAATTGATTTGTGGATGAAGTACAAAGATTATATGTGTGATGATATTTTGTATCAAATACGGAATAGAATGGGAAATCCAAATATACAAATCAGTGAAGAAATTTACAATGAAGCATTGATTTCAATTGAGGACATGTGCTTGATAATGTCAAACAAACTATTAATTCAATTAGGCCTGACCGCGCCCAATCGTCCAATGCATGACGCTTTTAACCAAGAGTTGCATCGAGAAAGACTGTATGATCTCAACGCTTTGAAAGAATAAATTCAAACAAATCTTCCACTGTTAAATGAACAACAGAAGTATGTATTTGAAACTCTTATGAAAGTAACAAATGATGAAACTGGAGGGATTTATTTCTTAGATGCACCTGGTGGTACAGGAAAAACTTTTTTTATTTCATTAATATTAGCAACAATTCGCTCACAAAATAAAATTGCACTTGCACTCGCTTCGTCGGGAATCGCAGCAACTTTGCTTGAAGGTGGTCGAACAGCCCATTCAGCACTAAAATTGCCATTAAATATGCAAAGCAATGAAACTCCAACCTGCAACGTTTCGAAGAACTCTGCAATGGCAAAGGTTTTGCAGCAATGTAAATTGATTGTTTGGGATGAATGCACGATGGCACATAAAAAATCTTTGGAGGCTTTAGACAGAACCTTAAAAGATCTACGTAGCAATAATAACCGATTTGGTGGTGCAATGATTTTATTAGCAGGAGATTTTCGTCAAACATTGCCAGTGATTCCACGATCAACGCCAGCTGATGAACTCAATGCATGTCTAAAGTCCTCCAATTTGTGGAAACATGTTAAAGTACTTCATTTAAGCAAGAATATGCGTGTCGAGTTGCAAAATGACCAATCTGGAAACATATTCTCTAAACAACTCATTGACATTGGTAATGGCAAATTTCCTATAGACATGTTGACGGCTTGCTTTTGCTATGACTATAAACAAGTCCCAGGGGCAATCATTAAGTGTTTGTGGTATTAATCTAGAAAACCCATGTTTCTCACATGGTCAATTGTATGTTGCCTGTTCCCGTGTTGGAAAACCATCAGATTTGTTTATCTATGCGCCAGGTAATCAAACAAAAAACATCGTATACCACAAAGCAATATAATGATAATAATAATAATAATTATGATTCACATGATTAACAATAAAGCGATTACTTACTTTTCAATCCTTATATATGTTTTATTTAATTATTTTTTATTCACAACGCCCTATCACCAGGGTGATGGTTCTGTTCAGGAGAATTTTTTAAAATACGTAGGCACAAAAACTGCCACATTACAAATCTTTTTGACAGGACGAAGTCTGTCGGGTCAGCTAGTTTTTAAATAAAATCGCATCATTATTTGCCTCTTTATTTTACTCTTCGATCTGACCCTTACACGTCTTCTATAGCTTTCATTTAACTATTGCTTTCTACTTATTTCCCATGTATTTCGATTAAAATTCTATGAAACTATTTTAAAAATATTAATGGTCTATGAAATATTCATTTATACACTTGATGCACAAATTAACGTATTTATTATGTACAATATTCGGTCAGTACTTGTTTAGGAATTGCATTTACTTATGAAACCTGAATTAATGACAAGTCAATACCATCAAAAATTTACAAGAAAATCTTAACAACCTTTAGTTACCCTTAGTACAATGATATGCTATATCTCTAGAACTATATCAATTAATAACACTCCTTACGCAAGAACAATTTTTCTTTTCTTCTTTTTCTTCATCAGACAACAAATTAAATCAATATTATGATTTCGAAAATCTAAATATTTTCAAGTAAAGCAAACAGACGATTCTTGTTATTCTCGAATTTAGTTAGTCTATGTTGGGATGAAATTTTCACATCTGTTGGGTTTTTCTTTCACAGTATATACTTTCCCGAAAAGCGGACACATTAATTCTTCACGCTTCAATTAAAGCTTCACGTGACCATACTATTCTTAATCGTTTTTTATCCAAACTTGTAATAGATCTTTTAAAATTCCGACAATACTTTAAAACTGAAAGTAATACAAAACACTGCTTAAAATTATATTACGTCACAATAATATCGTTTCAAATATAACAAACAGAAAATCACTTAATTTTAACAAACACTATCATTTATTTTGTTTTATAAACTTAAAGAAAACTTTTATTCCCAGCGAGATTCGATCCTAGGACGTTACTATCAGCGAGCTAAATTCTTAGTCGTATGACTACCTGCTGGGTTTGCTAATGTATTGTGTGTTACCTCTCTGACGGCTATTCCAGGTTTCTTGATTTGGGCGTTTTTCGTTTTATACGATTATATTTATTTGTTGCGCAAATTACACAAAAATATTAGGCCTAAAAATTCTTCTTCGATATAAACTTTAACCCTGCCAAATTTTACGCTTACAGGTGCCGCCGTTTTTTTTTTTCAAAAAGGGAGGCTAAGTTTTTACTAGGTCGATTAATATATCGATCGTACATATAGATCGCCCTCTTCTTCGTAAATTATAAAATATACTTAAATATGTATCTAGACATGTTTTATTTAATATCAAGTAATTCCCGCGCAAGGACGTGGCCATAAATCTGTGTCAGACCTGCGAATTACCGAATATATTCGCAACAATTCAACTTGATAACAATCGATTTCGCTCATCGAAAACAAACAATAGCACAATTTAAATTCATGAACTCAATTCCCTCGTAGATCTCGAACGGAAATAGCGGTAGCGGTCGTTCCGCAAGCGAAACCGCCAACCACCCCTTAACCCCCGATCTCCTTTCAAGATGAATCAAGGCTGCCCAATATGACGCATTCAAATTACGCGGTCCGACAGTCGGCCTATGATGGTTAGAAACCGAAACGGTCTCTTTCATTCCTCCACGAATTAATGCTGTCCAGAAAATCGATCGGATTCGGGCACAGATGCCGCCACTTGCTATTTTTGTTTTTAATCTTATGCTTAATCGAAGAACGTTGTACTAGATTCAAAGAGTTCAAATAGCAGATTAGCTGATTTTGGTCATACTATGTTTGTAACAAGTTAGAGAAGTAATATATATGCATTTTTTATTGGATTTCCGGTAACATCTATTGCATATTGTTCTATAAACACTCAAATAACTATCAAAAATTATATATAATAAAAATAATAGTTAAAAGGTTAAGTACATTTTAAGAATATATTAAAATATTAATCAAATTATTAATATACAAAAACACAATACAATAACACCACAATAATGTGATAATTTATCTATAAATATGTATCCATATCTATATATTATCGGCTTAGAAAAAAATTGTTTCCCTTTTTGAGGAAAACGAAGGCTCCTAGTGGCGTGGAATTTGGCCGGACGGTTAAGGTTTACAAAGAAGGCCCACCATTTTTCTATAATATTCGCTACAAATAAGTAAATTCCAATTAAATGAAATGTGCCCAAATCAAGTAACCAGAAATAGCTGTCAGTTTAGTGACACAAAATATATAAAAAAATATTTCTGGTCTTATTTACATTGTGGGCCTGCCGACCCGTTGCCAACTCCAATTATTACACGATAGATTATTCGCCGTTTCTGTTGTTCGTAATTTGACCATGGAGGCATAGTTTTATGTTGTGTTGTAAAATGTGGCAGCGGGGTATCGCAAAATATCGACATGGTAATTTTAATATAGGACATCAAGATATATCTTAACGGCTTGTATTTGAAACGATATTAAAACGAAAAGTGAATAAGTTGAACCATTATTAAACTGCCTTATTTACTTCCAAACAGTGCTGTTTTAGATTTTTATTACTTTTAGTTATTCCCATATTGTTAGAACTATTAAGGAGCTGTGCTTGGTTTGAATTAAACGAAACAATTAGAAAAAGGAAAAGCGACATATGCGAATATTTAATCCTAATATAACAGATGAATTGAAAATTCCCCGGCCTACCATAGTAAAACACATTTTTTTGCCAAAATTAGTTTTTTTTATTCAACATAATTCCCTTGAAGGGTGATACATTGATTATAGCAACCCTCCAACTCTTCGATGCCATTTTTGTAATACGATTTACTTGCTTCAAAATAGGCCTCAGTTTCGGCGATCATCTCTTTATTCGAGGAAAATTTCTTCCCAGAGAGCATTTTTTTGAGATCTAAGAACATGAAATAGTTGTAGTTGACTATATCTGGAGAATATGGTGGATGGGGAAGCAATTCGAAGCCCAGTTCATGGATGTTTGCCATCGCTTTTACTGACTTTCAAGCAGCACTTTATTTTTCTTCAAATGCGGCCATTTTTCGGTGATTTCGTGATTTCGAAATTTATACACGCATCTTTTGAGGGTTAGGACTAACTAAACAATATATGAATTTAATTCTAGTAGCGCCATCTATGTGTCAGACCGGGGACATTTCAATTGACCTGTTAGATTTACCAAATTTGAGAATAATAAGAATCGTCCCTACTCTTTGATTTTTTATTAATAAAGTCTAAAGGTATTTAGATTGTGGCAAGCAGCTTTTTCAGATTCAAACAACTAACACAAAGATCAACCATTGATCTCGAATTTTAAGAATTTCAATTAATTTGATATCTGAAGGCAGAACAGCTAAAAAGATATTATTATTGTATAATAACTGATATTAATTGATACGATTCTGGTGCGTTCATTGTACTAGATGTATGTTAATTATAAAAGTTATTAATATGTAATTTCAATTGGCATTAATATCTAATCAGAATTTCAATTCCTCATTTTTTGGTAAGTTGTTAGATCCCATGTGAGATACAAGACAATACAATAGGTTATCGAAAGCCATAGAAGGCTAATGAAAATGTACTACCTGCAAGAATGAGGGTTCAAAATATTATATAGAATAAGATATTGAAATAAATAAATTTACTATTTTATAGGTCGAAGAGCGAAACATGTAAGCTTAGAACAAAGCAATTTTATGTAAAAAATAGGTAATTAAATTATTCTTTTATAAAATATGTCTGGTATATTTAATCTTATTTAATATATATTTTAGGTAGAAATATTAATTCAAATATATAAAGATAAAACTGATTCCATAATTTGCTTAGGCAGGACAAATAGGATTTATAAATTATTCACAGCCATTTGTTAACTATTTAAAAACGTTGATGTTGAATTGTAAAAGATAATGTATTGTATTCGTTATTTTTCTCATATACATACTAAAGTCAAAAAATAATTTCAAAGTTGTTTTATTCATATATTCCTGAAGAATAATTCTTTATACAATGCTCTGATTCACGGTATTTTTAGAAGCTATTAATAGCTATTTTATATATACCCTTTCAATATTTCAATATTTTATCAATAAGTTAAGTTATTTAATATTCTCTCTATTTCTATACTGTGAAAAAAAGTATCATTTCATTATTTTAATATAGCAGTATATATTTCAATATACAAACACATATTACATTAATATATATTATATATCAAATATATTTATGATCATATATTGAAACTATTATTAAAAGAATTAGTAACATAACATATCATTTTTAATTTACTTACTTTACTCTTATTACTCTCTTTACTCATTTCTGAAAAAAAAACATGATTAACTTAATAAATTGTGGTCGAACTTCAAGCACTAAGAGATCAGTAATAATATATAAATTCCACTGACACTATAAGTTAATATGTAAAGTTTTTAAAGAAATGCCAGTAGGTGTGCGAAGTTCTTTAAGGCTACATATATTAAGTAAGTGCACGGATTTTGATGAATGATATTTACGGTAAATATGCACAATATATTTGTTTCTTAAATAACCTAACCTAGCTATTAAATGCGATGCCTTTGACTTTCCTATATAAAGTAATAGCATTTTATTTAATATTATTGAATACAATGACATTATTCATAATAATATATTAATATTATTCATTCAGTGTATAGAGACTCTAATCATGAAATGTGCAACATTGCGTTTATAGCTTGATTGAAAAAAATATATTGCCGAAGAACATCAAACCCTTTTAGAGGCTTATAATAACTCTGCTCTATTATACACCAATTGTCGCTTTTGGTTCAATGAAAGTGGTGACATTTATGCAATGACAAAAAAGATCTGGATATATAAAAATCTCACTTAAACTGTCATACTGACGGGACATTCATACAGCTTAACAGTTAATAAATTAACTATTTCAGCCGTAACGGGAAGAGCCAAAAAGGAGAGAAAATGGTTACCACATGAGTTAACCCAAAATTTGATTGCGGCAAAAAATGCGTTTTCTGCATACAAGAAGCTATTGTGACTGGTGGTGAATCTACTGCGACAATCCCAAACGAAGGAAGTTATGGGTTAATCCATCAATATCAAGACCGAAGCGAAACATTCATGGCCATATATTATTAAATACCAGGCATAATAAATTACAAATTAAATGGTTGGTGTAGATATTTATCGAGTTCATTTGAATTTACGCAATACTGAAACGATTTTTTTTATAAAATAGAACAAGCAATAATGAGTAACAAACGCAAATTTATCATTTGAATAACAACGCTAGGTCACAATTTTGAAGACTTGTGAAATATACACTGTTGCATATCTTCTGATTACCTCTTGACTGGAACTATGTGAAATGATCGAAAATGTGTGTATTAATATATATATTGTACTATTTCTTTTTTCAAAAATTGCTCTTTTAATGTGAAAAATAATACATGTAAGCACCTAGTATACACACCCAAATAACCAACAAAGCACTATTAAAAACTAAATATATTACAAAAGTATATCAAAATACATATCAATTTTTTTTGCTCCACCTGGTCACGAAGACTTGTCTTGGAGTAACAAGTTGGACCGGGTTATGTGGGACTGCCCCTGGGCTTACCAATACACTAACCCGAAATCGCTTCACAGTTGACCCTTGTGGATCGCTACTGCTACTGCATTAAATTTGGAAATATGACACCCGCTGATCGGGTAGCAGTTATTTGGTACAAGAACCGGTGATTATATTGATTCGCGCACTTGAGTTAACACACGACTGGATACTGTCATATAGGGCCAAAGTTATGGCTGCAGCGACGGATGAGGTCGTTTCAGCCTGGAAAAGCGGGAAAGAGGGAGGTTAGCAAGAATAAGCGCGTTTTCAGAAGAACTTGAGCTGAATTATTGTTTGTGGAATGATTGAGATATGAAATGCTTGATTTCTGGAGTGTCAGATTCCCTATGAATTTGATTATTTCTGACAAACCATGGAGCATTTAAGACTCTCCTGAGGAGCTTATTTTGGAAACGTGAAGGCATTTCACCTGGTTGGGTGTAACAAACTTGAAGTAGACATTAGGTCCGTAGAGGAGTTCGTGCCGAATTAACATCTTGTAACATAAGCATTTAATGGATATAGGAAGTCTGTTAGAAGGGCAGATCAGAGAAAATAGCAGGTTTTAAAAAAAAAGAACGATCAATTCTAACTTTTTCATAAAAATTTACTTTTATTACATTTCAATTTACAAAAATTAAACAAAGACCAGCAAGAATCAAGGATACTATGCTGATGAAGAGTTTGAAGACGCTAAATAAAAAAACAAATCATAGCGCTGTAAAAGAGAAGGGTAATAATACAATATAATCAGAGATTAATTCATATCATATTGATAATTGATATTGATAAGAAGGCATTGACCTGATAAGAAGGTTAATATAATTATTGTTACATTTCCTCGCCTACAAGTTGATAACGGAAAATTTAATAAACTTTTTAGAAACTCTTCGAAGTTTTTGGAAAAAAATATAAAATTAATTCAAGTGGTCTTTGATTATAAAACTACCTTTTGCAATATGTTATCTAAGAAACGTACATCCGATAAATAAAGGTCAGTTCTTTGAAATTTGAAATTTTGAGACATTTCTACGTACTTGCACCATTTTTTCACATTAGCGCCCATCACTGTTCACAATATTTCAAATGTCATTTATCGACACTGCACCATCAATACTGTTTGTTACCCAACGAGTAATCGTACGTGCTAAAAGTTTCGCTTGAATGCAAAAACATAGTAAGATGGAGCCATTCCAGTGCTAATTATCTTTAATTAAAATTATTATAATACAAAATATAAAGAACTGTGTTTGTTAACACCAAATAAATCTCTGGAGAAAAGAGAAAGCTATGTTGGGATAAATATAAATAAAAAAATTAACTTATTTTAACAATATTTTCAATTGTATATACTATACGTATATATGATTATTTTTACGAAATATATAAATAAAACAAATTGTCCTATCTGTTCCATCTATGCAAATTATTTAGTTAGTTGAATTGTTTCTGTATATTTTCATTACTTCATTCGTGTATTCATATAATCTTTATCTTTTAGTCGATATGTCGCACCTAAAATATATATTGAAAAACAATAAATATATCATTCTCATTTGAAAAAAGAATAATTCCTATTTCTAAATTTTCAAATTAAACTGCATTGTTCTTTACTTATTTGTTCCACTCTTCAACCTTTAAAACACTGCCATATTGTATTATTATATTTTTTGGCTATAATATTCGGTTAGTGCTTTATAATGAAATACATTTACGAACGAAACCTAAAATGGACTAGAGGATAACACTGATAACATTTACATAGGTGTCTTAATAGCGTTTACAATTACCTCTAGTACAATGTACTATGTCTCCAGAACCGAATATCAATTACGATCAGTTCTTAAGCAAGAATGTTTTTTCTTAGCTGCTCCGTGTTCACCAAACATGAAATGTATTGAAATTTCTAAAATTCAATGTAGATCGCTTAATGTTTGTATTATGAATCTTAACTAGTTGTCTCCGAAAATCTAAATACCTTGGAAACAAAGAGAACAGGCGATTTTTCCTATTCTCGAATTTTGTTAATCTACATTAGGATAAAAATGTTCGCATATAAGGTTTTTTGACTTCTTTTTTACACTTGAATATTGTTGTCCCAACAAGAAATGTAAACTTTAACTTTATTTGACTGTACTATTTTAAATCGTTTTTTAACCAAATTTACTATATCTCCTAATAAATCCAACAATACGGGAATAATGAAAATTACTAGAAAATCTTACGCAACACTGCTTAGATCTAAATAAAATCGTTTAATAATGTTTTAACTCACTCACTTTCAGCTTTAATATCGCTTCAAATAAAAGTCATAGAGATTTGTCTTGTGATTTGAAATTGCTCTGCCGGCATTTTTAGGGCTTTTACGCAATAGAAACGTTATATAGAATGCCAAATGATAAAGCTGGCAGTACGTCAACTAAGTCCAATGAAAAAAGGGCCTTACAATTTATATAATTATTGCCGATCTGAGAGTTATTTCTTATTGGTTGATTTGGGCGCATTTCGTTTTATTGGAATTTACCTATTTGCAGCCCATGTTACACAAAAATATTACTCCTATAAATTATTCCGCCCTATAAACTTAGCTGAACCATATTTAGCGCTTCCCAGTATCCCCGTTTTCCTCAAAGAAGGAGACAAACGTTTGGCTAAACCGATTAATATATAGACAAATTTTACTCTGGTATCCCAATCATAAGTATAATTATCATAAAATTTTAATAATCCTCATAAATATTTCAAAATACTAACGTTAACCTTTTTTTATTTTGAAATATATATTATTAATCAAAGTCTTGTTTAATTTTTTCCTTTTTTACACTTATGACTAAAAATATTTCTACTAAGCAATGAAAAAATCATATTTTCTTCAACTCAACGATAGAGACGTTACATTAGAAATGAATCGGTTTTAACTAGTTATAAATATTAAAGAACATTTACTTAAAATATTCATCACAACATATAATACTAAAAATAATTTTCTGATTGTATCCTATGGCAACATGACTATCCTGTGCTGAAAGAAATATGGAAGTTTGGCAGCGATCCTACAATCTACCCATTTTCGCACTTCAGAAATTCGAAACCATGTGCAAGCTACACTGATTTAAATAAGTGATATTAAGAAGATGTTATGTACGCTGGCTGTGGCAGAACTTGCCATTCGATCTGCAATAGTGTATCCTTCACAGCCAGATGCTTTTGCGTCTGTTAGGGAAATCTTGTATTACTTCGCATATCAATTTGATTTCGATTGATTTTAAGGTTGTGCAGTTCTTCATTGGTTACATAGCGATAAGCGTTGCTAATTAATGGTAAAACTGTTTTGGCTACGTTGGAATACTCCAAATTGGCTTGATGATTGACTGACACATCAATCTCTTTGACATGGGGTTAAGCTGGGAGTATTTACCGACTCACCAGTACTGTTGCTTGATTATGAGTCTAATCTGCTCTGCTTTTTGTCTAACATGAAGTTCCCAATTTAATCTACTATCGAGATGTATGCCAAGGTATTTAGTAGATTCTGCTTGAGGAATAGGGCATCCATCAAGTGATATAATTAGGTTTTTGTCAATACATCGCAACGAAGAATTAACATAGATAATTTTAGAACTATTAAGCTGTATTTATTTCACTACTACCTCTACTTTCTCTACAACCTTAGGTTTTTATTATATATTTTGCCATGATAACTACGTCGTCGGCAAATATTCCAAGTTCTGTTTCTTTTGTTGTTAGGATACCAGGAGCATAAAGCAGATACAAAATAAGATACAGGTCCCAAGACCCTACCCAGTGGAACTCCAGATAAAACAGGTTTATTTGTAGAGAATGCCCCTTCATGCGAGGCTCTAATTAGGTAATGATAGTTAGATAATATAAGATATGATCCAGCAGTCAACAGTAATTACTCATTTTCTAAGTTAATCCCAAATGCTATCTCCGGTTAGAAACTTGTGAGACGTCCAGGAATATTGCAGGGCAGTATTTCTTGTCTTCGAATGCTTTTCAACAACCATTGGTACTATATGCTCTTGGCCGATTGTCGAGTGGTAATTTCGAAAACCAAAATGGAAATCTGATATTTCTATAAATGGTTTAACACGTTTTAAGAGCAGTTTCTCAAATAATTGTATATTGCAGGTAGCAGCGAAATAGGTCTATAAGATCCAACTTGTTCCGCTGGTTTGTCAGGTTTTTTAAGCACAATTATTCGAGCAACATTAAGGTATTTCAGAACATGCTTCATGCTTAAACAGTCATTGAATATGTATGTCAACATGATTATTGCTTTTCATAGCAGCTATTTCATTAAACCAGGTGAAATATTCCATTCCATAATAAATTCCAGCTTGTTAGGATTGAGGTTGTTGTCAATTTCTGTAGCAACTTCCATTGGAGAAATCTAATTTACAGCTACATCGGGCTGATAAACAGGATTTGTATCTATTATTGATTCTATATCATTCGGTTGAAATATTATATGTGCTAAATATTGTGCGAATAATTCAGCTTTTCATAGTTGTATCGAGCCCAACAATTTCGATCATTTTTAATAGGCAATACTCTAATAATTGGTCTTTTAAATCCTCGGAAATTTAAAAGAATCTATCCAAAGCGAATAGTCTTTGTCTTCCGGGCTCATATTTTTCGTCTAGACATTTTACATTGGAAGCAACTCTGTTTATATTCTTTAATCTTTTGACTTGTCTGATTACAAATTCTATTAAATATTGCCTTGTCTACAGTATTTCATATTCTTCTGGCTTTTCGACTTTCTTTTATAAATTCTCTAATTAAAAGGGGATAATCGACATATTAAGGTAGTCTATAACATTGAGCAGAACTTTCATTCCATTTTAGTACCTTGTTGGGCACTCTGTACCTATATTTACTTTACGCTTATAATTATCGCTGTAGATTCATTTTTCATCGCCAGTAATAATACGCAGCGGACATGTAATTTTGGGTGCTCCATAATTAGCGTAGAAAAATGTCAAAATTATCGATCCGGATACTGTAATTTAAACAAGATATACAGAATATAATAAGGTATAAATATTGTTAAAATGCCTGCACACGTCTAATACATGATGTTGATAATGAAACGAATTGAAGAAGTATCACGAAGAGTAAATGAAAACTTATGGATTAATATATTAAATTGCTTTTTTTAATACTTTGCAATTTATATAAAATAATTAGTATTGCTAGAAGAATATTTAATGTTTTTACTTGAAAGTTTGTTCAATTCTTATTGTTGATCTTGAAAATATTCTAGTAAAAATCAATTCCTTTAATGCGGGAGAAGGGAACATTTCTTGAGAAAGAGAAATATCAAATTTTATATGTATTTGGGACAATTTCGCCATAACATCGACTATATTACATGAAAATGTGTCAAGCAAATCTGAATAATGAAAATATAATGTAGTAGATACAGTATTTTTTACGTTGTCAGCTGTGCCCAATACGTGTAACGATAGACCGGATTCTTACCTTGCCATATTAAATCATAACAAACCCCAACAGCGCATATAAATAGATAATAATGTTATAATTTAACATGTAAGATAAGCACTAGAATTATGTCAATCTAAATATGTTTACAGATCTAATAAATATACACAAACCTAGCCAAAGGCCACGTCTAACCCAACAATATCCATTAATGTTTCCCGTAATCAAAGACTTCCGGAATAAACTAATTTCCTTACTAGTCGCAACCCCGTTCGTTTTAAGAGAACCCGTTTGAATTTATCGTCGCAAAAGGGGTTTTGGCCAGGATCCCGTCATCTCGTCGACCGCCCATCCACCCGCCACCATGCAAGCGGTTCTATATTTGCCCAGGGGAAACAATTTTCATTTGGATTTAATTTCAGATATCTAAAATTAAAATGACCGACAGTACAAGTCGCTTTTACGTCTAAATACCTGGAGAGGTATTTTAGGTTGACAAGTACAACTGGAGTCATTTCAGAACTTAATTATTAATATCTATAAATAATTATTCTAATAGTTCTAATAATAATTAATATCTAAGTGAAATATAAGAGGTAATAGAGATTTAATTTTATTTGCTTTCTGAGGTTTGAGTCTCTATTACACCTCTGTCCCTTTTTTTTAGAAAATTTTAGATACATATTTAGCGACGTCCAACATTTAAGCGTCATTGAATTTATCACTTATTTGAGTCGCTATGCTAAGAGCTAATAGTGCATTTGATTAATTAATTTCATTTCTATAGCGCGTTTAATTTTAATTTAGATGCCATTTTCTTCGTGCAGGTGCAGAGAATAGTGCTTTTAGCGCTTTTCAACCGATTTCGCAACCGATGGAGGCACACACCTTTAAATGACGTCTCATGACCTTCGAACTACTCCATAGACAGCGAATAATCTACTCGATTATTGTAATCAGATAACTCTTAATCCCCATTTATAATGCCGGCAGATATATCCTATTCCGATTATAAAATCGCCTTTAACCTCAACTAACCGGAGCAGAGCCACTATGGTCGCTACATCACCGTATTAACATTAAATTGTGGATACACAAAATAAACAGATGCGAAAGTTAAATGAGTAACGATAAAAAAGCGACAAAGATGTAATAAAGACTAAAACAGCAGCAAACAACAAAAATACAAAAACAAAAAAATCACAAAAGAAAGTCTTCTGACAAGGAAAGGTATAATAACGGCCCACTTTTGACCTCTCTTGATGAATAAATTATCAAAATGATGACGCTGAATGCCCAGTTTGTCATAGAAGCTTTTCCAAGATAAACAACTTGCTTGGAAAATTAGAATGACTTAACCCGTACTAATGATTGACAAAAGTTATCAACGTCCCAATATAATCAATGGGACCGAAATAGGCACCCAAAATAAAGCAGTATTAGATTGTGTAGTTAGTTGAAAGATAGAAAGATAGTAAAAAATATAGTCTAATGCGTTCGACCATGCGATTAGGCTATAACATTCACCTGCTTGTCAAATCTCTGGAAGTTTCAAAACATGAGTAATAAGAATTAGAGACCATAAAACGTAAATGCAAATGTAAATAAAAATATTAAGTCCATGAAATTTGTGAGTTCACTGTTTTCTATTTTGTTGTGCTTTCACTATTTTGGATGGACTAAACCTAAAGTTAATTTATTAAAATAATTATATTATTAAATTAAAATAAAATTAAAATCTTATTTATTAATTTATCTCTGATTTTTTTTCTAATTTTTTTACAAAAAAAAGTCAAAATATTTGGCAACTGTACCTTAAAGTATTTAATAAATAAAATTCAAACCCATAAAAGTATGATACATTTATGCCACTATTATGTAGTTATGCATATGGTACAACAACTTTTTTAATTCCAAAACAATGGACATAAAAAAAGTTTGTATGTTAATTAAACACTCCTTTTCATAAGCCCCTCGCCGTTATCAATTAGCAAGCTAGATGCAAACACGGTCGATAGAGCTGAACTCTATAGTTATCCAATATTAGCAGTTGTTCTAAGAAACAAAAATGAAAAATAATTTATAAAGTTGTAAGGTTATATTGCTTGAAGTAGCTGACACCTTAAAAATATAATTGATGTTGAATTAGATACTTTGTTTTCCTACACTGAACCAAAATTACTGATTTGAGCTTTAACAGTGAACTGACCTTCCTCTAATACTTATAAATTAAGAAGATTGACTGAGACCAACGGTACAAGCTGGCCAATGAAAACTCCTAACAACTTTTAGTGATCACTTATACCAATACTAATCACTAATACCAATAAATGAATAACCAACAACCAAAGCTGTTGATTGAATTCTGATCTATGACAATAATGTCTATCCTTATATGATATATCCAATAACACAACCAATTCACATCATTAAAATTTATAATGTTAGCACGTCGCAATGTTGCCGCATTAACATTAGTTTGGTTTACAAGGCTTACCGATTTGTAAGCTTTAATTATTATCAGTAATATTTAGAAGAATGGACGTTTGAGGAGATGCCCAAATGTAATTTTATAGAGTGATTCGGTTTTACATGTTCCCTTATCTCTTTTCATGATATTGGATTTAATTCTTTAAATCGTTGGCAATGAGACATTTTCCTGCGAAATTCCTGCCAGTTGCTTCTAACGTAAAAACACGTAAATTAAAAAAGATACTCTTTCAAAGTCAAACGTATGCTTATTGAAGTTAGCGGCGGTGTATGGTTCAATACTTTGGGGTTGCACAACATTAGTAAAAAAAAGTTGTCAGTCATTTTATCAGAATTCCCGTTTCGTCACAAATTACTACATCCGCGAGCTACAAGGGCACTTATTTCAAGTGCACATCGACCAGCATAAAACTTCACTTCACTGCATCCGAAGAACACGGGTACGGGTGGCGGAAGATTAACCAATCAGATCTAATATTCCGATGTGCAGTGAACGATTCACGCAATGAGCGCAGAGCAAAGCGAACGGATGGATTTCTCACGTTACGCATAATCAGCATCTTGGGGATTGGGGATATGGGATTTGGTTTATGAAATAACTTCAAGTGTATGATTGAAGAATTTAATAATAATAAAGGTTATAAACCCAATCCAATTACAGCTAAAATATACAGTAGCTTTTTTGTAAAATGACACCATCAATGTTTATATCGCATATTTTTAAATTTAATGTTTTTAATATTGACTGTTAAAGTATAGTATTTCTTCTTTAGTTAAAAGAAGGATTCTGTGTCTATGTGTCAGTTAATAGAAAATCATGTTATATATCAATTATTTCACTATTCGTTTATAGAGTCTTCAAAAGTTTAGATAGGTGTACTAAATCAATAAAGCTGTTTGCTAAAGTAATCTCAGAAATTCAGTTAAAATCTAAGTAGGTTATGGGCCCAGATATTTTTGCTTTGATGTTATTAATTTTAAGATTAAAAAGTGAAATGGATTTAATTAAACATCATTAAATCACTAAACAGTAAAGCGGAGTGGCCGATGTAGAAGCGTAAAACCCGAAAACTGTTAGATTACCATTAGGGAACTTCAGATGCAATCGACGGCAAGTTGGTGAAACCGGGCGCGTTAACGGCAAACGCTGATGACAAGATGGTGAAGAATCATAATAAAGTGCAATGGGATTTGTATAGAAAAGCTAACAGTTATGCTCTTTTTAACTCTATGATTACATGTTCACTGACATGCTGCATATCAAAAAATTATGGACACAGAGTTGGCGTATGCAAAATAGACAGGATTCTGGAATGAATTAAAAAACAGACTTAAAGTGAAAAATGAAAATTAAATACCTGTTTTAATGTTATTATGTAAAATTTTGAATATTTTACCAACAAGCTTTGAAACTTTCAAATCAAGTTGGACGTTGTTAACAAGTAATGACATGACGACATTCGAGCTAAAAACACAACTTTACATGTTTGAAGGGAATTTTACACAACTCTATGATTTAGAAGCTGAACAGGGAGTTTTAGTGGTAAAATCAAGTAGAGTAAATAAGCGTAAAATAATTAGAAATAAGCTTGAGGACAAAAGTACTTGTAATTATTTCAAACAACCGGGACATTGGGTTAGACAATGTCAAAGGTGTATTGCTGGTGAACGACCGTCCAAGGATGCAACTCTAAAGAAGGAAAAGGACAAGACAGACAAGTAGACAAGACAGTAGTATCGGCGACATGCAGTGATATTTTTCCTGCAAAAGTAGATGAAAATAATTGGTGGATTGACGATGGGGCGGCTGTGAAACTTGTGAAAAATAAATCAGCTTATTTTATCAACTACGAAGCATTCAGTCACCCAGATTGCATTAAAATTGCCGGAAAAGAATTTTTAAATGCCTATGGAAAAGGAACAATTCGGTTCTCATCTACTCAGTTGAAGACGGAGGTGAAGATATAACATTGCAGGATGTCTGTTATGTAACGAATATTTCCAAAAATTTGTTTCCTGTTCTAGCTACTCGAAATAAATTTTTTTAAGTTTGAGTCAACACCTATCTCTTGTTCTATAGATTCATGGTTAATTGAGATTATGTGGTCTTCGTGCAATAAATGATACTCTGTATAAAGCAGCCATTAAACCATTAGTATATGAACATCGAGTTGATGTATATTCTGTTATCAAGGATAAATCTGATCTGTTACACTTGTATAATGAAAGATGAGGTCATCAAGATAAACGTCACGTGAAATCAAAACTCAAGAAGGATATGGAACAACACACCGTTTACCATTTGGTACAAGTGAGACGTCAAAAACTCCAGGTGAACTAATACCAACAAATGTGTGTAGACCTTTTGATGAATCATTCAGAAAAAAGCGTTATTTTTTTTTCTAAGGATAGTTATCCAAATTTAGGTATAGTTTATTTATTGCACAAAATTTAAAAAAAAGTTAATTGAAACATTGAAGGACTTTCTAAGGCATACAAAGACAATGGAAAATTCAGTAAAAGAGATGCTGAGTGATAATGGTAAGGAAGTTGACAATGGAGATATTAGATCTTACTATGATAGAACTTATCTATGAAAAGATTATATCATATATGATTTAAAAACAGTCCAATTACGGCCAAAATATACAGTAACTTTCTTGTAAAATAGCCCGATAAATATTTATATCGCTTTACGTATTTATTATAGCAAAACACAAGTTGTATATTAAATAAATTGTTTTCTAAACTCCAATACAATGAATGAATACTGCAACATGTAGGCCTCAACACGACACTAATAGATAGGTTAGATAGAACCAAATTCCATTCAATAAATTTAATTTTTCATTCGCACTACATCTTCAAAACATCTCTTTTTTTCTTAGTAGTTTCCAACAATAGTCATGCTTTAATATGATCTAATGACATATCAGATCTTCCCATATTTTTAAATTTAATGTCTATAATATTGATCACAGATTTTTCGTGTATTTTTCTACCTAACGCCTTTACTAGCGAAAATATTATATCATATATCGATGCTCAAATTGAACAGCGACCAAACTTCTATTTAAAATTAAATACCAATTTTAAAGGTTTATTAAAAATTATATTTTATTTTGGAAAAATTTCTAAAGATATCGATATATCCACATATCGGACAAAAAAATATCGGCCAAAAATATGTATTTTTTTTTTAAATATCGATATATCAATATATCGAAATTTTTTGCCATACCTACCTCAGAATATTATATCGCGGCAGTCCAAGGTTTATACTGGCCCGTGTGCACATGAAATCAGTGCGCTTATAGCTCGCAGATGTGATAATCTGTGGCGAAACAGGAATTTTGATAAAATGACGGACAGTTTTTTTCTGCCTAATGTTGTACATCCCAAAGTGTTGAACCATGCACCGCCGCTATATACAACTATATAACTCATATAGCTAAAAATTTGTTCAAGTGATGATATCAACATATTTAACAAGGAATACCTTGAACTGAAGAGGCAAACCTTCATACATTTCAAATTCTGTATAAATATTACAAACAGTGCCATATACAATTATTCTCATTCAAAGATAAAAGTCTCATATAAGGCTCATTCTCAATCCTTATATAAGTCAAAAGTAATTAATGGTGCTGGTTTAATTAATACAAAAATACATAATAAAATAATAAAATACAACTATATTATGTAATATTATTATATAATAATTAATATCAAATTTCTATAAATACATATTACTCATATCGATATATATTTTTATTTAAATTTATTTTTAATTTTATATTTATTATATACATATAATAAATATAAGTTCTTATAAATTTAATTGCTAGTGATAATATTGAAATGAATCGAGTTACTAATATAGAAAGCTTACTTCAAAAATATAAAAGTTTCCTTAAAAATGTCATAATGAAACAATAAAAAAAAATTACTACAACGTTTTACCATATCCAGTCACTATTTGAGGTGATATTAATGACTTAAGCTCTAACTGACACATTTTTATCGCATTTTTAAATGCGGTTAGTTGCCTCGCCGTTACGTTCGTCATACGTAAAATACATACTTTTACAGGATAGACTAGATCAGTACTAAACAAAAATAACAATATAATGTCAATCAAAAATACAAATACTAATGTAAAAATTATGATATAAAATGTAGCTTTATATTATTGTTTATAATAGCACATTATAAAAATTACATCTACTCAAGTATCAAAAACTTTGTACGGCGGGCTGATTTAAAGCATACATTTTATAAAACCTGAATTGCACTCTTACTTTAGCCAAAAAAATCAAGACGAGTAGAACCTATGCTTCAGCTTTTAATAAAACTACGTAACTCTAACATAGACAATATCCTAGTCGTTAACGTTAGAACAATAAAAATATTGCCATCTTAATACTGTAACTGTATATGTTACCGTAATATCGGCGAATAACTTGTAATCTCAACCAACATACCTTACGTTTAGCATAAATACTGTCAATATAACTAAATAATCCATAGGTTTATCATTACTAAAACCAATGATGTATTCTGCTTCTTGTTTAAAGTATTCAACTTACAACTTGTGCAACCACGTTGCCTTCCCCAATAATTACAAATAATGTTTCTTATACATAACATAAAATTTTGCTTATTAAAACAACGCACCCAAAACTATACCTAAACCATAATTAAACTTATTTGTATACAATCTAGAGGGTTCACTTTATAACGAACGATTCTTGTGGATATAGTTCAAATAGTTTTGAACAATTTATGATAGGGTCGTTAAAATAGAGCGACCCCTCGAGTGGCTGTAAATTCCCAATGGGATATAAAACCGAATGGTGTTGTGGTTGCCAAGGAAATTGGCTTGTTTCGAAAGTCTTTGATTAAGGGGCAACACTAATGAATATTATTGGTTTAAACGCACCCTATAAGCGGATCTGCAAGGAGTTAATGGTTTTGCAAGTAGGTTATGCTAACTAATGCGTTAATAAAATTGCGACCCTAAACTTAAGACTAATTTTAAACACGCAAACTTATTTTTAATAGTTATTTAACATAGTATATAAGTATAAATAATATTATTATGTATCTTACGTCAACAAGATACTCTTCGAGAGACTTTATGAAATTATACGATTTCCAGTCAAGGCCCCGGCCTTTGTAAAACATTCTGTCTTCGACAGATCAAGGTAATTTGAAATTAATTCCCATAATACAAGCCTTTAGGCCACGACGCATTCACCTACATCATACATCAGAGTCAAAGGTTGGCTACGGTGGTGGATTGGTACCAAGCGGTTACCGGCTATAAAAACCACGACGACGACATCTCGCTGTGAAGGCTGATTCTTCTACGGATATCGCCTTCACAAATCCAGAAAAAGCTGAGCTCCTCGCAAACGCGTGCGAGAACCAAATGAAATGCAATCCCTCTCTGGGCCCACCTCTACAGACCTTATCCATCATAAACGATAATATCCCCTCTCTAAAGAGGAAAGACTTCCAGTCAGTTCATCTGCTGAAGAGCATAGTCTCTCCCAGAGACTTTCAGCTCTCCATAAAATGTCTGTCCTCCAAAATAGCTCCAGGCCCAGATGGTATAACAATAAACCATCTAAAAACCTCACTAGCAAGCAACTATCTGAACTAGCTAACATTATCAATTCCATCCTGAGGTTAAAGCATTTCCCAAAGAACTGGAAACAGGCACTTGTCGCTATTATTCCTAAAAAAGTGCCAAGTGTAACCCATCTGACTACAGGCCCATCAGCCTGATTAGTTCACTCTCCAAACTTGCCGAAAAAGCGATATTAGACGCTTTAAACGGTTTCACAGATGCACATTACATAATCCCGAACGAACAATTCGGTTTCCGTGCTAAACATTAATGCCTCCATCAAGCTGTTCGCGTCGCAGCAACTATCCACCACGCACTGATAAAAGGTCGAAAAACTGGAGCCATCTTCTTAGATGTCTCCAAAGCTTTCGACCAAGTATGGTACCATGGTCTAATATTTAAAGCGAAACAACTATTTCTACCGAATCACCTAATATCCCTGATAGATTCATACTTGGACGGTAGGTCCTTTCAGGTAAGGATCGGTGACGCAGTCTCCTCTCGTAAACAAATTTCAGTAGGGTCTCGCAAGGTGCTCCATTAGCCCCAGCCCTATTCAACCTTTATATGGGTGATTTCCCGCTCTAAAAACTTTCCCACACAGCATTTTATGCAGATGATACCGCTTTCTTCACAAGCGGTTATTGTCCCGACGCAATACGCAATAGACTCCAAGTACAACTGAACCAAGCGATAGCGTGGTACAAATTCTGGCGGCTACGGATAAACCTTAGCAAAACTCAGGCTATTCTGTTCCACCGCAAGAAGGAGTTCCGCGCTTATCGCCTCCAAATCGATAAAGTTCCTATCCCATGGCTCCAGAAAGTTTCTTACCTCGGTCTCCAGTTCGACCGCAGATTCCAATGCTCAACCCAAATTCAGCACGCAATTTGCAAAAGGAAATGGCGTATACAGCCTATTTCCTCTACTCTGCAGAAAAAGCAAACTTCCAATCCCACAGAAAGCGACGCTGTATAAAATGCTGGTACAGGTATGCCTCGGAGAGACAACTCGAACTACTACTATTATCATTATTAAGCCAAACAAAGTACCATGGAGAGCACATAAAAAGATGCAATGTACCAAATATTATTGAATAATAGACGGTGTTAACAGACAGAGATACCATGATGCAGATGGCCCAGGACAATCATCGCTCTTACGATGTTTTTCATACTCATTGATATTTTGGAAGGGAGAACAAAGAAAAATGATAGGTACAACATATACATATACATCTTTATACAAGTAATTTCTTTTATTTATCTATCCCTTTATTATATCTTATATATCTTATCTTATTTATCTCTTTATTATTCAGGAGCAGAAATTAACAAAAAAGTTAGCGCGCTCAACTTCTACGCTTACCGATTGATGGTCCGTACCAATCAAGATAATAATATTATCCAGATATCGCCAGCTATTTCATCAATACATTGTTGATATGTGTGCGAAAATTGAAAGTAAGCGATTAGGATACAATAAGTTTAATCAAGCGAGGCTTCGTTCAGAGGGTTATACAGATTTGCTTAATGCTACCATCAGTAACGTAGACGGAAGAACTGACAACAACATCGGTACCGTATCATTATATACTGGCTGTCGACGTCAAGTGCAAGAATATATTCAAGATGCGATAATTTGTGTATGTGCATGAATGAAATTAAAAACATAGACAAAAATGATATATAGTGCTATTGAAAAACTGTTTTATGTAAAGTTGCTTTTTATATCTTTCTATTATTATGTACTATTATATTACTATTTATTTACTACATCTATTCCAGATATTGGTGATATGTTAATACCATATATGTTATACCATATATGTTATCGTTGTTATTGTTAATATGTTATCTAATAATATCTATCGATCTATCTATTTCGATAATATATTTTCTTAATTTGAACGGGTTGCCATTGGCAGCCTATGGCCACCATGTGTTTTTAGCAGTGTATGTTTAATCTATTGCTTGTTATCCAGTCATTGAAACAAATTGCACGATTGTGATCGAAATGATTAAACGTTTTGAGTAGTATTGGTGCTAGTTAGAACAAACGTTTTATGTAAAACTTTATTAAATTGGGCAGCCAAACTCCAAAGGAGGGTTTCGGTAAATAATCACACCAATCACACTAAATAGCTCACATCTGTACTTCAACGAAAAACCAGATCAAGCCATGGACCTGTTAACAAATTTCGAAAAAAAAAATTATAAATATTGGAAAAAATTAAATATAATGGAATTTAGAATTATCACTAAAACGCTATAACATTAAGAAACAATTGAATATGATGTTATGCTTTTGATATCGTTTATTTGTTGAGGTATAGTAAATTATTTTAATCACTACTATGAATTATTACTATGAACGCGCTTCCTCAAATTATTAATCGCTAGCAACGTCGTTATTCGTTTCTGTTGAAATAAAATATTTTTTCAAATATAAGAAACGTTTTTGTTTTTAAGCTCTACATCATAATCATCAGTAACATCATGAAAATAATTAACATGAATGAATACTATCGATCAAATTTGAGATTAGGTTTCATTTATCTTGTTAATTAATATCACAGTACCTATCTCTAAGTATGAATACTTAATAACCTGTGTGTTTTCAGTTATCGGTGGTTCAGGCATCGGTAATCAAAAATATTATTTAATATCATGTGATGTTTGCGCATTTAGTTTTGCGAATGAAGTCAGAACAAATTCCTTAAATTGGAATGGCATGTAGATAAGAAATACAAGATAAAAATACTACAGTCCGATCACATATTTTAAAAGCCATTAAGAAGATTATAAAAACATTATCAATGTGTCTAATATTTAGAAGATTTTGTACATGTCAATGAATGTCACATATTTGCATGAAGTGTGATTTTATCAACTGTTTTAGTCTGGTATTTGTGATGACAAAAGTTTCAAACATTTGAAATGTTCTTATTAGCCAGTTGGTATCGATTGGGGAAACTGCGACGTATTTACATTGATACTTCGCTATAATCATAGAATAATAGACAGAAAACTCAATATGGGTCTCTGGAGAAAAGTTTGGCTTTGGCCAACATCCAGATTGGGTTATATCGGCCATTCAAATAATTTGATTGGTCAATTTAAATCTCCATTATAGGCACCTGTAAGATAAACATTTTGCTGTTAAGACATTTGATTGGCATTGATAAAATTTAGCACGTAACAGCTCTGTCGTAACGTGTAATTGACCAATAAAATTTAAATGAAAAAAAATTAATTTCGAAATTTTTTTTAAAGATATTTTTTAAGTCTCCTTTTACCAACTATGGGTTTATCTGGACTGGACCCACAGTTTAACGTGGGCTCCCAACCACGGTCCTCAGCATTAAGCTACCGATTGGCGAATGACCAACTTTTAGAAATCATCCCAGAAGACATCCCGTCTTACCCAGCCTGGTGACTGGCGTGACTGGTATCATTTTCCTTGTCGGATTTTACACATTATTAATCATAAATTTACGACCATGCCCCAGTAGATTCGAACCCGCGGCTATCGCAACAGTAGGAGGACCGTCCTCTCGCCTTTACCACTGCGCCACCAAGCCGGCGGAAATAATTTTATTTAATAAAATTCAATTAATGAAAAGAAATATAAAATATATCGTCATAGCATGGATACGTGCAACGATTCGAAACGTTACGAAAGATCAACTTATAACATTTAACTTACTACAATTTCTTACTTATAACAACTTCAAAAACAAGATATTGGATCATTTGAGAAATTTATAGTTGAATTGAAATAATTATTATATCGGATGTCTAAATCACCAACAATGTGGAAATTTTGTATAAATGCAACTCAACTATAATCTAATAAATAATTAATCAATGCGCAACATCAAAATATACAGGAAAAACAGAGGTTTTTGGGGGTGAAATTTCGCCCTTATGTATTAGTTCTTTATAATATGCAAACAAGACATTCAATTGTATAATGCAAACTTTAAGAGGCAATACCGATTCCACGATTCCGAAATATCAAAGGCAACGCTAGTTATAAGGTCTATGAAGTCAATATTTTTCTACTATTTTATAATCATTACAGGATATAAACAAGTAAAAATGGCGGTATTTTCGTAAATACTTTACTTTTGCTGATAATAAAATAGAATTTCCTTCCACAAATTTCACTTGGCTTAATACTTAACAAGTACAAAATATATTTTTGTTTTAGAAAGGGTTCATTGTATATCAGAAATAAAAAGGCTCATTATTCTTAATAAAACACCATACATTTATATTTATTTTAAATAAACATTTTGATTAATAATAAAAGTGCCATATCCGTTTATATTCAAAACATCTGGAATACTCTAGCGATACGTCAATTTCAGCAGCCCCAAACAGTGATTCTACATATGCGCTATGGTCGCCAGAGGTCCCGATCCCACGAATTCTGCGACAAAATGAAACACGGTCTTTCTATAGATTGGGACAGAATGTGCTAATCAAGCTACACGTTTGAGGTTCCGGCTTGTGATATAGCGGATGCCAACTCTTCATGGATAGAGACCATGCCGTAGATACGCCCCACGTTTAACGGTTCGGCCTGTTGTATACCGGATGACGAACCTTCAGGAATAAAGGACGTGCCGCAAATAAGTTCCCCGTTTGACGGCCCGGCGTGCTGTATACCAGATGACGACTCTTCAGGGAGAGCGATGGGCCGCAAGTCCCATAAGCACCCTTAATGTATGGCTGCTGCATCGTATGACAACGAGCGTAATTTGCACCAGCGTATTGCTACTGATCAGTGCTGGTAACGTGTATCATGTGTCTGTTGGAACCAAGTTGAACGCCAGAAGTCGTTCTATTATCATCACTAGCTGGCAATATACGCGGCGTTTCTAGTAATGTTGATTTTTTGCGCATGTATTTATAATTCGGGTTTTCCTTCAAATATACCTCCCACAATCGTTTCGCTTCATCGATAAATGGTTTTTTCTCAATTTCACTAAATGGTTTCCAATTGCCACCGAGCCATTTCGATATTTCCGAATTTTGCATCTTCGGATTCTTCTGCAAGATCTTCCTTCGTTGTCTCGTGAACCAAATCATAAAAGCGTTCATAGGTATCTTAACACGCTCTATATTTTTGAGTGTTTCCTTTTGAAAATTCTGTTTACTTGTTTTATCTAAAGTATATGGCGCACCCTATTATTTTTAATATTCTATGTGGAAAATCAATTATATGGTGAACAACTAACACAAAACGTTTTCAATTTACATTTTTTTAAAGATATTTAACAACAAATATGTTATATGCATTATCGACGTGGCAAATGAAGGTATAGAGTCAATTTAGAATTTATTTGGAACGGAAAAATAATCAAACTATCTTGGCTAAGTTGTCTTAAGCCAATATATTTATTCGAATAATTACACATTTGCATTACATTTTTTTTAGACTATAACGAATTCGTGCACTTCAAATATAACAACAGCGACTACGACAAATAAAATTGGATGTTTCCGCAGACGCAGTGCTCCCTTGATACGGGAACAAGCGGCATTATACCACGATCTATTGATACATATGAGAGGATCAGTGGAAATTGGAGAAATGACAAAAGTTTGTCATTATTGTAAGGCATTAAAATATTGCGGTGAACCTACTGGTTTATGATGTGCCGGTAGAAAAGTAAAATTGTCACACTTGTTCTCACACCTACACCCATTACGCTCATTGGTTTCTGAAATAGGAAATGATTTTAACCAGTTCTTGCTCAACATTCAAATATATAATAGTTGTTTCCAAATGAAGTCGTTTACACCATTTGAAGCTCATTTTCAAGATATTATTCCACAAAAATGTTTTGGTAATATTGTTGCACGAATACCATCTGACAACCATAATATCATCATCAAACCTGGCAAAACACTTTAATAATGAGCACGCGAGTATACTTAGCATTTTCAAGATATAATTGTAAGTGATACGTGTAAGTGTAATTTCGCCAGATGATGACCTACATTATAATAGATGTAGTAAGTCATTTTTTATAAATATTACTCTTACTCATTCAGCAACATTTAGATGACTAGATTTACACTGATACTAGTTATTGATTCTATGGACATATCGCGTTATATCACTTTATTAGAGACATAATACAGAACATCGACAGTAACACGTAACAATTTATTTTGCAACTATATGTTTACCATATTAGATAGCTAGCAGTACCCTAAAATTGCATTTGATAGGGCTAAATAGGCTCAAGTATTGATTTGCGTGAAAATACCCTGTTATTTAATGATAACTTAGATTTCCGTCCTATAAGCCAATATTTTGAAACTTAAACTATTGTAGAAGTTGTTTTCGATTATACAAGTATATGTTTCTTTCAGGTTAGGCGTCGGTTCAGGTGCATACCAAGATATTTAGCATCCTAGCCTTGGGGAAGTACGCAATTATTCATATTCATGGCTGGGCATGTTCTTTTACGCAAATTGAATATTACACGGGTAGATTATGTTTCATTTGCTTTAATATGCCATGTTTTCAACCCCCGTTATATTTTTAAGTGTGTTTTTTGATGCAGTAAACGGTCGTCTGCATATCTTACTACAGTAGTGATTTTTGTGTCCGGTAGATCAGTTGCACATAGAAGAAATAGTACAATGCATTATGGAACTCATATTTGGTGTAATTTGGTAAGTTCATCGTCTTGTTTAAAAAGATGTTAAGGCTCAAATACCAAACTAAATATAAATGACGAAATAGTGCAACAATTATATATATATATATATATATATATATATATATATGAAAATTTAAAACAAAGTTTTGTTACTCACAAGACAATTCTTTCGTGTGCAACAACTTCCGCAAAACATAAGAATCTCTACAACTTCTATTGCCTAGGTTCTTGAAAACTTTAAGTTGTTCTGAAAATTTCCAATAAACATTTCTATGATGGTAACTTCTTATTTATCTCTCGGGTAAGTTTTACACCTAGCACTGCCCCAATAAAATCTAAAAATAAATATAAACCAAAAATAAAATTGAGATAAGATCAAATCGCACCTTTCGATTGGGTGAATCTAATTTCTTGTATATGTAATCTGTTTATATTTAAAATAAACTTATTTAAAATATGTAAAAATTAAGCGATATACCTAAAATATTTTATAAATCTCAGCGTATAGTCAATAATTTGTTTTATAATACTAACAGAAGAAGTTCATATTTAATTAAGAAAAAGATCGAGAAATATTAAAATTGTACCAAGCCTTCCAGATTAAATTAACTAAGCCGGCTCTTAATCTCTCATAATAAATGAGCTAGATTAAAGGATATCGAAGGACCCTATAGTCTGCCTCTGTTGGGCATTATCTTTTTTCTTTAAACTTTTTGTTGTAAATAGAACTTTTCTTATTTTTCAATTCTGTTAAGAGCTCTACCTTAGCTCTATACTATTTAACGAAAAAAAAATTAGTTAGAAGATTTGGCTTAAAATTCCTATTAAGCTTATATATAGCTTAGATTAGAATATATAAAATTACTTTCAGCACTAACGGATATTTTAAAACTTGAACTCAAAATAGACCTAAATGAATAATATAATTTGAGTTACATACACATTCGATCTATTATTAGACAGTTATGTTAGCTTGTATAACAGTTGTTTACATTGATTCTTCGTAATAGATATCAATGATCACTTTTTGGTAGATTTAAATGGATTCCATATGCTTTTAATGAATTTTTATATTTGGAACTTAAACATAAAATAAAATACATAATTCTTTCATTCAAAATTATTTGTTAACAGTAATGACCTGCAAATGTTTACTTCATGCATGAACTTCATATTTATGAAGCCCATACTTACATAACCGATTGATTGGGGTCTCTGTTTCTGAAACTCGTTCGTACTTTAAATTCATTGCACTATATTAGTTTCGCTTATGTCTGTCCATCATAATGAAAATGGACTTGATATGAAATGAAGATTTTAACAGACGCTGAGATATATGTGGTATCTAATTTGTCACGCACAGAAGCACTATTTATCGCTAATCTAATAGACCAATTTCGAATCATTTTTTAATTGTTGAAACATTTGTTGACAGTAGACAGTCGAATTAATAGTTGAATGGGGTTCGAGCAGCTCATAATAACGAATTCCTTCCTCCAAACACTGAATTTTGACCTTTATGCCCTCTATCGTTTTTGAAGCTTGTCTGATCTTTAGCTGCGATTTTTTTCACATATTATTGTCGTACATGTTCAAATTTTCATATAATAAAATAATTCAAAAAGGTTTAATTTTTTGTTCTAGAAGCGATTCACAAACGGAAACTAAGTACATTAATTTTTTCACTTTTAATTCATGTAGAAACCTTATAAATATCGCTTCTTTTGATAACCAGATATCTGAATGGTTCGAAAATATTTTATGATACCTGTTTAAATTCATAATGATGTCTCGGGATCACATATGTGAGCCTACTAGATATTTTAAAGAATATCATCAAATTTTTCTGGAATATGGAATCTCAATTTTAAAAACGGAATACCTTTGACTTGGTAAACGAATAACGCTACCTTTATTACATATATCGAGAATGTTCTTTTAAACCGTTTTCTACCTCTTAACGTCTAACGTGTATAACATCGATTCATTGAATAAGTATTGCTAGTAATATACTTTAATATATATTTAATATATTATTAAACCCATCTAGTATTAGATTACCCAAATTTATATATTTAACTCGAAAGATGATAGAAGTATATTTAATTTAAATATATAGTATTATTGATATCTTAATTACTTTGACAAAATGTCTTTATGAATGATAAGACGGGCTAACTTGCTTGTGTAAAAATATCATTTTTTATATTAGCAACATTTTGTTTATTTGAAACTGAGTAGTTAGATTTCTCCGTCACATATTAGTATAATGAACTAAAAAAGTAAATAAAAAATAAAAGCAAAAGTTACCAATAAATCATCCTCAATAAAACATAGCTCACATGAATAATGTAAAGTCGCTAAGACGTATATAAATAAAAGATTTAAAATCCAAATGGGGATAGTTGTAAAACATGCATGGATTTCAGGAAGTTATGAATGACTAAATGGTAAGTACGTTGGTTTTCGTTTGGCACAGACAGCCGAAAACTTTTTGCTTTTCGATTCAGTCTCGCCTGGTGCTTGACGGCATTAAAAGTTAATTTCCCAGACTTGTTCAGTAGGATTTAAGGAAACTTCTAACTTTTGGTTAAAAACAAACTAAAAAGATAAATTCCTATTACGGAGCTTTGATAGTTGAAAGATTTGTTGGTTTTATGCTTGAGTTGTTCACCTTTTTATAGTTATAAATTGTGATAGTGACGGTCCGAAAGCAACACTTCCTAACTGTCATTATGTTTTATTGGAACATAAAATAAAGACACATAGAACGCGATCCCACATATGTAAAGTTCTAACCAAGTTTTGCGCGTCTTAATGATCAGAAAGTGCCCAAAGTGGAAAATTAAAAAAAAAATCAATTTCAAAAAATATATTTAGATACCAGTTAACATTTAAACCAAACATTTTAAAAGCACTATCTAATCTGATAATTATTATGTTTAACAAATATGAAAGGAATTGACCCAGAAATATAATTTTAAATGAGATTATACTTATTTATATTCTTTATAAAAAATATAATATATGTATGTAAATCATATTGTAATTATTAAATATTGTTTTAAAACTTTTCATTTGATATGAAAATATATGTAAAATTGTCCTTTGATATTAACTTGTCTCATCAACAAAACAAGCAATACTTTATTATTTTTAATCGACTTCGAAAAAGAAAGAAGTTCTATGTTCAGCTGTATATTTTTTTAATGTATGTTCGCCGATTTCTCCGTCAATTGTGGGCCGATTTTGAAAATTCTTTTTTTATTCGAAAGAGTACGCTTCCAAGGTTCCATTGGTCGTAATTACGTATTCAAAAGTACGACAGGAAATTATATTATTATTTTTATATTGTTTGGGCTCAGCACCGACTTCAAACTGATTAGTTGGCTGTAGCTAAAATAATATTATAAATAGATAAATAGGTTTAGGTAGGTATTAAGCTAAATTCTGTGTATATAGTAGAATATAAAATGCGTGTAGCAGACAGGTTAAATAAGGGTTTGCTGTATAGTTATTTAGTTATTACAACGATTATTATGTACTTATTTTATTTTTAAAAAATTGTGTTAAAAATCTACGTTTGATTATTTTTTACTTTTTAGCGAGTTCCTTATTTACTTGTTTAAGTATGATAAGCTGCAGTTCTATTATTTCAAATAAAGTTGATTTTTTAAAAGTCACCCGAATTGAATATAAAATACGACAGCAGCAAAAATACAACCTAAGATTTCCTAACTATCAGACCAAAGCATGGAAGCAAAGGAAACAAATCCCAGATGTTGTTTACTTTTATACCTCCGGCCCTTTGGTGATAGAAACGCACTATGAAAACAAAATTATTGCGATTATTGGATTGCGATAACGATTGTTTAACTTAGTTTCAAATTAGTTCTGTTTTGATTATCGAATTCAGACCATTTAATCTTACTGTTATAGTGATATGAACACTTGCAAAAATCACGGAGAGCTAAATCTGGCGAATAGGGTATATATTTCAACCTTGATTTAGTTAAGTTCCAACTTAAGAATGTATCATCGCAAATTTTTAGAACCACTTAATCCAGAAGATTATAATAATAAATTAGGATCAATTCTCAAAGAAGTTTGCTTCTGCAAACCTACAACTTGATGCGAATTCTGTCTTTAGTGGATTTTACCATTGACCAACTTCGAATAAGTACCGAATTTCTGACCTGCAGAATCCTAATGTTATCCAGAGAAGCGAAATAAAATACCTAAAACTTTTAATGTTTCGAATTTTGAGCACATTTTTCTTCAAACAGCTTTGTGAAACTTAAATCCTCCAGCAAAATATTATATGCACCATAATAATTAATTAATAAAATCCCCATGCATATTAAAAAAATCTTTATAATACATTCTAGATTAATATTTGTATTATAAGCTTTGTTCAAAATAAAAATCTCATCTTCTTATTATTACTAAAACCCCATTAAATCTAGTTAGAATTACAAGTAAAAATCAAAACGACAGTAGAGCATTTGAAATAAATCAAAATCGCGCAACACATCCAGCAACTATAGAAATAGAAGAAAAATTATTTTGGAAAAAGTGAAAAATATTATTCATGGTTTGTTTGTTGAATAAGTATCAACAGATAATCTAACACAGCATATTAAATTAATTCGATAATATGTATACGAGTAAATAGTATCGTGCTTTGTAACGTAAAGAATAATATAATCTGCCATGCTTCCCATATCTATCTTGCAGTAGTTATAATTTCCTAATATCTTCAGAAAGGTAGGCTTATGTCAAACTATTTTAATATGAAAAAAGAGAAATATAATACTAATAATATATAATACTCCTATATACTTCTCCTAAGGTTACTGGCTATACAGACAGATCGCAAAGGGTATCTCAAAAGATCTCCATTAGATATAATGCATATGATAATTATTGCTACGATTACTGATTTCGGTTTCCACAATGATCGCTTAACAAAGCGGATTCAGCTGAAAATTCTCAATATACTCTCTTCGATATTCTTAGTTAAATAAAAATGTTCTCGAAGATGATTTTTAAGTTTAGTTAATAGTCAATCCATAATCCAACCTCTTCAGATAATCAAATAACATTCCTGGTTATCACTTCGAGCAGTCCTGCTACTTAACAACCTATAAACTTAAATAAATAAAAAAGTTATAATGTAAGTTTTCTTTAGAAAATATATTAATATTGCATTCTATAGAAATAAATATGTAGTAATCAGGATTGCCAATGCCAATTTATCAAATTGTCTAATCATCAATATAAAATTTGCCAATTAGTAAGAAAAATTTGCTGATTCCCTACAAATTTCCATCAAAATTATTTTTAGAAATGAGACAAGTCTCAACCGTTTAAATAATATTTATTTTTTATCTTTTCATAATATGGAATAATGTTATGAATTATAAGCTTACACTTTTTACATATTTTTATTGCACGTATTTTGCTTGATGCGTTAAGCAGTGACACTGCCGCCCAATTCCATAATGCTTTCCTTACATTACATCACCATTAAAAACACTACAGTATCTGTATTTAGTCGATTGCGTTACTCCCTTTTTTTAAAGACACCTAAAATATTAGTTTCTATATTCATTTCACATATTATCAATATTACATGAAATGAGTATAGAAAGTAATTCTTAATATCAATAAACTAGCTCAACCAATGCGTTCAAAAATGACAGTTAAGAACAATTTGTATGTTTCAATATTCTTCCGCAGCATACTTAAGACGAAACACTTTACCACAGTAGCATTCACCGTCAATGTTATTTTCATGAAGTTCAAGCTCATGTTGAACTCAAAATCCAAACCCAAGCCATATACTCGTCACTCGTCATCTAATTGTTGTGCTGTCACATATTTATGAAGCACTAGAAATCGCTTCAGCACTGGTACCAGTAATTTATATCTCGCTGAAGGATCACTAAAATGAAATCGCTTGGTAATGTCTAATATCAAAATAATATAAAATTCTTGCCATATTCTATAAAAATCTGCAATAGCAGCACGAGGTACATTTCATTTTTTTTTTTTAATTTTCCATATTTTCTCCAGCTATTAATCCGAAATACACATTCGTCTGTACATAAAAAATATGTTGAATTGTTGAAGTCAGCATTCAACCTGATCTACCGACCAAATTGGGGAATTTCCCACAAGTTGACAACGCTGGTTGTAATTCCTATTTAACCAATTTCTATTGGTACTTGCCTGTGTTCAGAATGTCAACAGCTATTGAATAACCCTACCATTAAATTCATTGCTTTTAATATTTATTTGCATATAAATTAATATAAAGTATACATAAACAGTGTTCTATGTAATACTATTTAATTAATCAATGTATAGAGACGTTAATTATAGAGCGCTCAAAATTGTATTTTCGATATTCATTACTTTTTTTGTTTGACTGGAGAACTCCACCGAAATCCATCAAACGCTTTCAAAAATTATGTAGCTTCGTGATATCACAATTGTCGATTTTATTTTCAACTACTCCAAATTGGTGATCTGGATGACAATGATAGAGAACGGCCTCGCGGGAGCCAAAATATTTGCTTTTAAATTTAACCAATTATCAAAGAACTTCCACGCAGCTAAACTTCCATAGGAGATAATCAAAAACAAAGAGAATGACTCACATACGAATTACTACTATAATTACATATACGAAGATACTATTTAGAACTGATTCGAAATCGCTGTTTCATAGGTTGCATGTTAAAAGTGTTTTTCGAGGTTTATTATGACTGATAATGAAAATTTAAATTATTTTGCCCTTGGAATTGTTGCAGATGCCAAGAGCAAAAGGCGAAATATTAATGACCCAAACCAAACAACCCATCTTCTGATCCCCACTTTTTCAAATCAATACAGCATGGTTTGGCTAGCTCATACGGTTTTGAAATGCTTAAAATATGAGAAAATGGATTATAATTAAATCGCAGCCAAGCAGGCGTTCATGATGGAAAACATTTTGATTAATTATATATCCAATTTTTCTGAACAAATTCCCTTTTAAAGTGACAAAAATGTAATAATATATTAAATGAATATATAGTCTATTCAAAGTTTATTTGTATATACGTTATCAAGATGTTTAATGTATTGGCTGCGGCAATTTGCAAATTCGTTTTAGAATCAGACAATATTTTCCTTCTCATTTTACTCTAGTTAAAAAGAGACACAATGCAGTCTGATTAGTTTGAACACGTAAATGAATGAGCCTGTCAAAGTCGTCCAATTGTCAGACATATGCAAAATTCTTGAAAGCAATAGTGATAAGAGATTATAACTCTAACCTATAAACTATTTTGGCTGTATAATTAACTGTAGCTTTTAGATTCAATATAATGTTAAAATAAATTATATTTAACAATATTTTTGTTCAATTATTTTATATAGATTAGAATTTTGTCGTGTCAAAGCCAAACTCATTTAAAACTCAGAGTTGATGCGGCAACATTGCGATGTCTTGACGTCACAAATTTGGATGACGCATATACAAATAAACTTTGAATAGACTATATAAACTAATATTTTTGACTATATGCAGTATATATTTACAATGACCAGCTATATATAATGTTATATTTTACTTTATTGATTCAATAAACTTTTCACTGCAGTTAGCTGGACTGGCTACAAGAAAATCTAATTTTAAACTGTTAAAAAGTTCTAGTCCATAAAACCAATGTTTTAAAAACAACTCGAACCAGAAAAATAAATTCGCAAATAAAATTGCGAACTAATTTTGTTCGTCTGGTTCTCTAGTAGGCATAACCGCATCTCAGCTTTTAGTAGAATTAAAAATTAAGATAACGCCGTTGTTGAAACAAGAAAAAACTAGTAAAGTAATGCTTTTTATTCATTTAACTATTTAACGTTCATTAAAGTATTCGTATGGTGTTGTATATTCTTTTATTTATGTGGAACATATAAACTTAAGTAGTAGATATATAAAGACTATATTTTTCTATTTATTTTCATCTAAAAAATATTTTTAATTTTTAAACTAATAAGAATTAGAATTTCTTGTTCATTATCATTTAGATATAATGTTATTTTACGTGCAGAAAATGTAATAAAATTATAAAATTGCATCTAATCCTCCGTAACTCAGTTAATTAAGTAGGATTTCGTTAGCCTACTGTAATTTATTCAGATTAAAACCTCCAAGTAAATCGTTTTCATAAGCTTCATTTAAACTTTTCGTCCTATTTTTGTTGTAACGTTTTTTTTTTAATTCAGTAAAATCTACTATAGAATCAGGAAAATTCTGGAAATACTTATACTGATATATTAGTACTAATAATGGTTATCATATTACTCTTAATAAATAAATTTATTATTAGACGATATACAAACAATCCCAAAATATATTCTATATGCCGAATATCTGCAATATCCGGAATTTGACTCAAATACTAAAGACTTGAGTAGTCCAAATTTTGAGATATTTTGTTAATACTTATAATAATCTAATTATGTTAATATTTAATACTTTCGTAACATCCTTTTCGCATTGCATCATTTGAATACGTTTAAACTTTTTGGTGCGCTTCGATTTTATTTTGGGTTTATATCTTATATTTCATAATGATAAAATCAGCTTTGTATCAACATACGTACGCAATACAAATAAGAAATTGGAACACGTACATTTGAACAAAGTACTATCAGACAAATACTTGGCAAGAAAACTAATAAGTGCAGGTTCAGTATGTCTATGATATGATATATTATCAATGATAATATTATCGATTTGCCTATAGCTGTTAAGATATTTTAAAATTGTGTCGATAGAAAACCTTCTAAAAAAGTCTATTAAAAGATGTAAAGATAGTTTATAGAGCTATGAAAAGGATTGATTTTTTATAACATTAAATTTATACACATTTGATGAATTTTGAGAAAGTATTCAAGTATTGTAACAAAATACCTTTTAATATTCAAGCAAAAATAATACAAAATTTGTAATTTTGAAGTTTAATAACAGTTGTGTATTTTTTTTAACATATTAAATTATCTTAAGTGTTTAATTATCTTCTCAGCATGTCGCTTAGTTTATTTTATTTTACTTTTAATGATAACACCTAAGGTGCACTATTTTATGGAAATATCGTTCGAAATGAAAAATCGAAATGGAAATTGAAACCTGGAGTAGCCGTCAGATCGGTAACAAAAAAAGTTTAACTTGGCGACAATAACGTCCTACGATTGAATTTCGCTTGGTCTAAAAGTTTGTTTAATAAGTTTATTAAATAAAACAACGAGTAGTGTTAGTTAAACTTAAGTAAGTATTAATTCTTTATATTTGAAACCCTATTAAAACGGAAAGTGAGTGATTAAATCATTATTAAACGTCATTTAATTTTAAGCTGTGTGTTATGTTACTTTCGGTTTTTCCCGTATTGTTGGAATTATAAAAGAATTACGGCAAATTTGAATAAACAACGATTAAGAATAGTACAGTCACATAAAGTTATATTTAATATTTTTTGAAGACAATAAAAATTAATATGCCCCCTTTATCCGAAGTTATATACAGCTGCGAAAAAAAACCTCCCCAACTCCATTTCACCCCAACATAGATTAAGAAAATTCGAAAATTACAAGAATCGTCTGTTTTCGTTGTTTACTTATATTTAGATTTTCGAAATCCCAATATTGATTTAATTTGATGCCTGCTGAAGAAAAAGAGAAAAAAAAATGTTCTGGCTTAAAGACTCTTATTAATTGATTTGATTTTTCTATAAATCTTTGTAGTATTGACTTCTGATTAATTTCAAGTTTCATTAGTAAACGCATTTCTTAACAAAGCACTAATAGAATATTGCAGGCAATAAATAAGTTAATTTGTACATCAAGAGTTAAAATGAATATTGCATAGAATATTAATAGTTATAAAATCGTTTCATAGAATTTTAATGGAGACATGGGACCCACGGGGCATAACACAAGGTAGAAAGCTATAGATAAATAAGAGCCATATAAGACAATCTAAAGATCAGCTCTCTGCAAGTGAAAAAAATAAGCAAAGAATAAGCCAATTTTTTTTATTTACTTTATAGACTTAAGTTTTGGAAAATCTATAATTAATTTAATGATTGCAAATATACCATCATCATGATCATGTATACTTATGTTTGATTCTCTCAAGTTGTTACCGTTCTGAACTGATTCTGATAATCTAACTTATGATACTTTGTTAAAACCTTCAGTGGCGTAGTAATTTACACTTATTAATACTTTGTTGATTATTGAAAGTTAATGGAAACTAGATTTAATTAAATACAGTTTAAAAAATATTATTGAGTGTCAGTTCATGAGATAGCTAGCATATATTTTAATATGCTTTAAAATACATACATTTATTATTTTATTTAATATATATATATATATATATATATATATATATATATATATATATATATATCAAATACGTTTCTGATCTTATATTGAAAATATTCTGACAACAAGTTTTAGTACCATATCTATAGTAACATAATTAGTCATTTTATTCTATTATGTGAGAAACATGATTAATTTAATACATTGTGGTCGAATTTCAACCACAGGGCGTTCACTAGTATAAATGAAAGCAAATAAATAATCCAGAATTTTCTAGACGATGTTATTTCCGCATTACGTTTATGTTAAATATGAAACATTATAAAAATATTAATAATAGTAAATACTTACATCAAAAATACACAACTTATTTGGAGTGTTGTTGGAACTTAAACCAAATCGATCTTACACTTACAAACTCAGCCAAACTCACAAGACTCTTTTTTCCATTATCAGATCCCAATAAAGACCACGACAAGCAAATTCAAAAATACATAATAATATATGAATAAAAATCAGTATAAATCACAATCTATACAGCGAACTGTATTTTCAGTAAAAAATTGGCATCAGGACTATACGCTACTTGTGATCCGTATGGTACGCCATAATCGCATGAAACGTGAAACCTTTATTTTTACTGAATATATATCTATACTAGCTGATCCGGCAGAGTTCGAGATTTATTTATGGTCATCGCAAAGGCTAGACGTACTGGAAATTGTAAACGTTTAAAATCGAATGGTAAAACGTTGGAATCATCGGTATACGCGGGATCAAGACATCATCTCCTTTGTATGTTCCCTTTATGATTGTTGGCTCAATGACGTTATTCATCACCTTTTTCACAGCCAGTATTGTTCCATTGCAGAGTCGAGGTTCTGGAAATCGCAAGGAGAAAATTCTGAATAGTCGCATTGAGATCCTCGATAATCTCGAATCCTCGACTTTTTTTCTCCTGACCATTTTCTAAATGGACTGCCAAATGGATTACTGTAGGGTGTCTTTCATGGATGGCAAATCAAAATATACGTCAAACTGCTTCGTTGCTACTCACATAGCGACCCATCTGGTACTGTAATATTTCGTTATTTGCATTGCTTACAGCGAAGACGGCCATATCGCTACCTTTGTCAACATTTTTACATATGTTAAAATATTCCACATTGATGTGGGTCTCAAAAGCTTTGGATAATATTGGCCAATATGGCACAATCCAACGATTGTCCAATCAACATTTTGTCCTCTTACCTTCACAATTACCGATCGCCCATTATCCTCAATTGATTGCCGACGATACAATGGGTATCCATCATTTCCCATTATGGTTTCAGCTCTTGTCATCAGGTCTCTTGGGTATTGTAGTTGAAAACTCCGCAAGGTCCATGTATCATGTGTTTGGTAACTACTGCATGCAATTTTGGGTCAACTGTGGGAAAGTGGGCAAGAAATTGTCCTGTATAATATGTGTAGCGCCAAATGATATCATCTGGCAACAGCTGTTATATTTCTGAATGTTGGCCAAGAAGTGCTTCCAATGATTTCATTCATTTCCAATCCCAGAAACTAAAGAACGTAAAGGATCTAGTGGTGGGACCAATTGCGGCAATTTTACTTTGCCTCCAGCACAACATAATCCAGTAGATTCACCACTGTATTCTAACGCCTTGCAATATTTACAAATTATTGTCACTTCCCCAATTGTTACCGATTTATCGTTACAATAATCTACTGCCGCTTCCAGGATAACAGGAGCACTGTGTCTGCGGAATTGCTCACTTTCATTATGTCGTGCTGGCTGTTGTTGTGTTTGATGTGCACGAACTCGTGGCATTCTAGTTCAAACTGAGTTATGTCTAAATACACGAAAGTTTCAAATTTGCTGTATGAATCATTACGCACTCTATTAAGGTAAGAAATATGAAGGTAAATCCATTGATAACAGTTCGATTCGACGATATTTCAAAACGTTTCATATAGGTTAAAATCTGACCTCAATATTTCTTCTTTCAACACTAACGGACAGTTTTACATTCTGTGGTAAAAAAATCGACTCCCTTATTGAGCATATTTATAGGCCAATAAAGTTCTTTTAACGTATCAAATTTTAGGTGGCGTTTTTACGTCGATTGAAAAAACTTGACAGGAGATAAAATTTATAGGTATGGATTTCATTTTTTCCAATGCTTATTTTTTTGCGGTTTTATTTATTTTTATTGTATTTATCTGAACCTTTGTGGTATAACACCTTAGAAAGTATTTAATTGCTATTGAAAAAATTGTAATTTTTTATTTTATTATTTAATTAATACATTGTTACTAGTCGTTTCCGTCTAACCTACAATTTGTATTTATGCTAACTTAAATCTAGGTATATTACTAGGAGGACCAATCGGCCCTAACAGTCTCTGGTGAAATAATGTTTATATATGTCTCTGCTTTTTTAATATATGCACCTCACTACACAACACTAGACAAGATCAGATGGTATGATTCTTTTGAGTCGGTATCTTGTTCTGGTGGTATCCAAAAGTTGCAATATGAATTGCATGAAAATGGAGTCTTTCCTCATGCCCACTTGCAATTCTCTTGATTTCTTGACTGACTGTGGGTATCTAAAGGTCTCGATGTAAGTAATCAGTCCTATAGTATTTGGGTGCACCCGCAATAGCTCTCAGGACTTTGTTCTGAAAAATTTGTATGTTATTTATGTTACTCTTTGCAGAACATCCCCATAATTGAACTCCTTATGACCATATATGTTTCAATATTTGCTTATATAGTAGCAATTTTATGTACTGATAATTGTGATTTCCTTCCAATTAGCCAGTACATTTTCCTATATTTCAATTCCAGTTCTTTTCTTTTCTTCTTTATATGTTCCTTCCAGCGAAGTTTTGCATCAAGATTCATTCCAACATATTTAGCGTTATTGCTATATGGAATGATAGTGTTATTTAATGTTATTGGTGCTTGTACGGTTTGCTTATAGGTAAACTGTGTAGATTTACTTTCATTAATTCTTTTTTTCCAAGCTTGTGTCCAATTATTTATATTGTCACTTGCCTGTTGTAATTTTCGTGAGGCTTCTTCACTATGGTCTCCGACAGCTATAATAGCAGTATCATCAGCAAATGTAACCATCGTGCTATTTTCCATTTGTGGTATATCACAAGTGTAAAGTAGATAATGCATTGGTCCCAGTACACTTCCTTGTAGTACACCTGCTTTAGCTTCTTTTATTGTAGAGTAAGCTTCTTCTTGTTTCACTCTAAACATTCTGGTTGTAATGTATGATATAGTTCGGTATGTTGTTATGGTAACAATTTCTGTAGTTTATGAACAAGGCCTTCATGTCAAACCTTATCGAAGGCTTATGCTACATCTAAGAATATAGCTGAGCATACTTCTTGACTTTCGTAGGCTTTTTCAATAACATCTGTTGTGGACGTTATACTGTGGACCTGGCCAATTGTTGAGTGCTTGTTAATAAACACAAATTGGTGTGTTGGTATTAGGTTTTTTCTCTCTATTATCGGTTTTATTCTTTCCAACAGGAGTTTTTCAAAAACCTTAGATATTACTGGCACCAGTGATATAGGTCTATAGGATTTTATTTCGTTTGGTGACGTCCCAGGTTTTGGGATCATTTTAATTACCGCCATCTTCCAAATGTCTGGGACCTGTTTTAATCTAAATGCTGTATTGATCAAGTTGGTGAGTTTTATAATTCCCTTTCTTGGTTGTTTTGCAGTAATTATCCTGTTATAAAATCGTATCCTGGTGATTTCCTGGGATTAATATCGGTTTTAATAACTTTGGTGAACTCTTTCGGCATGACTAATTCAATCATCGAATTTCGGCTTCTATGGTCGGCAAATTATGTTCAATATTAGCTTAGTCTGGTTTGAAAGTTTTTTTCTAGATATTCAACAAATGCTTCTGATTTTTGGTGATTGTCACGTGCCCAATTCCCACATAGGTCCCTTATAGGTGGACTGTGTAGACATGAGTGCTTTAGATATTTTGTGGCTTTCCAGAGTGAGTAATCAGTTTCTTTATCATCTGTTAAATTTCTGAGATAGTCATTTATGGTTTGTTGACGTTTGACTTTCACAGAGTAAAGACGTGTTCGGAGAGACTGTCAGTGAAACGAAACAAAAGTGCAACATCTGCGTCACGCATGCGCCGTTAAAAAAAAGTCTAACAATAACATTTTAAAGACTGGTGAAAAAGTGAAAGTGCGATCGGAAAAAAAGGTCAGTACAGTAGAAAATAAATGCAAAAATGCCCTAAAACGTTAAGGGTCGAAAACTCAACATCAGGACATAAAACATAAAAATAACAGTATTTTACAAACAATATATTAAAAAAAATATAGAGAAGAACACTGCCCAAAAAACAGATAAAATGGAAAAATCGTCATCAGGTGTATCACATATTGCAGTTTTGAATATAGAGAACACAACTAGAACCCAGAAGGAACAGGCACTCTACAATGCGTGGATGAACGAAAAGTCGACGCGAGAGAGTCTTGAAATTGTATTAACCAAAATGCAAAAACAAATAAATGCCCTCCAGCTACAACTAGAACCCAGAACGAAGCCATTAGCATTACCTCTATTTATGTTAGCCTTTGAATATGATACGGACATAAAAACCATTTTTAATACCGCAATGCAAAAGATGCCAATTGCATGGACATACACAGAAATTCTGTAGAAGAGAGCCTAGATGTGTAAAATGTTCAGGTAAACATATCACCACAGAGTGTAGAAAGCCCAAAGAAGCTAAGCCGAAAAGTGCAAACTGCAATGAAGCGCAGCCGGCAAGTTATAGAGGATGTGTAGTTGCCAAAACACTACAAGAGACGAGAAATAAAGTAGCTCAACTTAAACGTCAAGAATAAATGAGTGAAAAGAAACCACCGAAAAAATATAACAATGTTAATGGTGAAATGACTTATGCCCAAAGTATGGGTCAAAATAACCAAAGAGACACAATGGAAGATGAAGCAACTACTAACGAATTGCTACTGAAGAATAAATGATCGAATATTTTCCCGAAAGGATTGAAAAACTAGAACTGAAAAATATTAGGCCTGTGGCCGCAAAAACCCGTAATGGCAAATAAAGACATCCGAATAGCAATTTGGAATGCTAATGGAATCCAGCAACATCACGCTACCCTACAAGTATTCCTATATATGCAAAAATTAGATATTTGCCTAATATCAGAAACCCATTTAACAAAATAATCCTTTATAAAATTTAGAGCATAGCTAACATCCAGCTAACACCGCAAGAGGAGGAAGTGTAATAATAATAATAAAGAAAATTTCCCACCATCAAGAACCTGGGCTCAGTACAGCAGAAAATCAGGTAACAGCAGTAACTATTAAATCAAGCAGATCCAAGGTTACAATAGCCGCAATTTATTGTCCTCCAAGATACAATCAAAAAAAGGAAAATTATTTGAATGTCCTAAGCATCCTGGGAGAAGAATTTATAATTGGAAGTGATTTCAATGCAAAAAATTCAAAATGGAGATCCATAATGACAACAACTAAAGCTACTGAACTGCATAAAGCAGCTGCTGAACTAAGATGTAGTTACATGTCAACTGGAAAACCAACTTATTGGCCGACTGATCAAGAGAAAACCCCGGACCTGTTGGATTTTTTCATGGTAAGAAACATAACATCCAACTATATAAAAGTCGAAGCCAATTTTGAGCTAAGTTCAGATCATCCGCCAGTGATTCTAAGGTTGAGCGAAAATATAATAAGAAAAGAAAGAAACCCAACTTTAACAAACAAGAGAACAGACTGGGAAGGATTTGCTGAAGAATTGAACGAACGAATTCAACTAAATGCGCCCCTCAAGACAACTGAACAATTAAATTTTGAAGTAGAATAATTCGTATTAGATATTCAACAAGCTGCTTGGGATAATACTCCAAAAATTAAGAGTACAACTAAAGGAATTAATTATCCAACAGGAGTGAAGGAAATGATAGCTGAAAAATGTAAATTACGAAAAAAATTCCAACAAAACAGAACACCTGAAAATGAAAATAGTTTAAACAATATAAACCAAAGACTGAAAAGAGAAATATAGGAAATTAAAAACAAAACCATAAATGATTATCTGAGAAATTTAACAGATGATAAAGAAACTGATTACTCACTCTGGAAAGCCACAAAATATTTAAAGCGCTCATGTCTACTCTGTCAACCTATAAGAGACCTATGTGGAAATTGGGCATGTGAAAATCACCAAAAAGCAGAAGCATTTGCTGAATATCTAGAAAAAACTTTCAAACCAAACGAAACTAATATTGAACATAATTTGCCGGACATACAAGCTGAAAATTCGATGATTGAATTAGTCACGCCGAAAGAATTAACCAAAGTTATTAAAACTGACATTAACCCCAGGAAATCACCAGGCTACGATTTAATAACAGGAGAATTACTGCAAAAACTACCAAAAAAGGGAATTGTAAAACTCACCAACTTGATCAATACAGTATTTAGATTAAAATATAAAAATTTCATTTCACTAAATTAAAATTTCAAAAAAAATAATAATTTTTAATATCAAAATTTTCTTCGACTTTTATATAGTTGGATGTTATGTTTCTTACTATGAAGAAATTTAACATGTCTGGGACTTTCTCTTGATCAGTCGGTCAATAAGTTGGTTTTCCAGTTGACATGTAACTACATCTTAGTTCAGTAGCTGCTTTATGCTGCTCATTGCCTTTAGTTGTTGTCATTCTGGATCCCCATTTTGTATTTTTTGCATTAAAATCACCTCCAATTATAATTTTTTCTCCCAGGTTGCTTTGACATTCAAATAATTGTCCTTTTTTTGGTTGTATCTTAGGTGTTGCTGTACTGAGCCTGGGTTCTTGATGGTGGGAAATGTTCTTTTTTATTATTATTGCACTTCCTCCTCTTGCGGTGTTAGCTGGATGTATGGTATGATAGAATGTATATCCTCTAAATTTTATAAAGGATTGTTTTGTTAAATGGGTTTCTGATATTGGGCAAATATCTATTTTTTGCATATCTAGGAATACTTGTAGGGTAGCATGATGTTGCTGGATTCCATTAGCATTCCAAATTGCTATTCGGATATCTTTATTTGCCATTTCGGGTTTTTGGGGCCACAAGCCTAATGTTTTTCATTTCTAGTTTTTCAATCCTTTCGGAAAAATATTCGATCATTTTTTCTTGTCTGTCCAGCTTTCGTATTAGTATAAGTAGCAATTTGTTGGTGGTTGCTTCATCTTCCTTGTTGCCTCTTTGGTTATTTTGACTGATACTTTGGGCATAAGTCATTTCACCATTAACGTTGTTATATTTTTCGGTTGTTTCTTTTCACTCATTTTTTCTTGAAGTTTACCTTGGGCTACTTTATTTCTCCTCTCTTGTAGTGCTTAAGCAACTACACATCCTCTATAACTTGCCGGATGCGCTTCATTGCTGTTTGCACACTTCGGCTTAGCTTCTTTGGGTTTTCTACACTCTGTGGTGATATGTTTACCTGAACATTTTACACACCTAGGTTCTTTTCTGCAGAATTTCTGTATGTGTCATTGCAATTGGCATCTTTTGCATTGAGGTATTAAGTCCGATTTTTTTAAAGGTTCGATTTTCATTTCGACCCCTAAAATTCTTTTAATACCAAAAATATTTTTTGTGTCCGTATCATGTTCAAATGCTAACATAAATATAAGTAATGGCTTCTTGTGGACTAAAATTTCTCCTTTGTTATTTTTGGTCTTTTCTTTTTTTTAAATATTTGTCGCATTTAAGCATTTAAGCCCATTTTGGTTTAGTTCTGCGACAATTTTTTTTTTGGCTTGGTGGTTTATCGTTGTTTTCTCCTTGCTCTCAGAGCTTTGTTTATTTAGTTGTAGCTGGAGGGCTTTTATTTGTTTTTGCATATTGTTTAATGCAATCATCCACGCATTGTAGAGTGCCTGTTCGTTCTGGGTTCTATTTGTGTTTTTTGTGCAGTGTTCTTCTCCATACTTTTCTATATATTGTTGAAATAATACTGTTATTTTTATGTTTCAAATTATCCTACGCGGCATTTGTGATCCAGATGTTGAGTTTTCGACCCTTAACGTTTTATTGCATTTTGCATTTCTTTTCTACTGTACTAACCTTTTTTTCCGACCGCACTTTCACTTTTTCACCAGTCTTTAAAATGTTTTTGTTAGACCTTTTTTTAACGCCGAATTTGTGACACAGATGTTGCACTTTTGTTTCTTTTCACTGACCGTCTCTACAAACACGTCTTTACTCTTTGAAAGTTAAACGTCGACAGAATTGTAATTTAATATATTTTTTATTTATTTAATCTTTTATTTAATAATTTTTATTGTCTACACAAGCAGTTAACTATTGAACAAGTTTATATTGCAGCTCGGACTCTTACCAAATTATATGAGTTTCTATTCCTTAGTCTCGCTAAAACTTGAGAACCACTGAATCAATTTGGTTAATTCTGATTTTGCGATATTTGTGTTCTAGGAATGTTCATATGATGAGAAAATATGGAACAATTGCGAGGAAAATAGTAAAAGCAGCAATGTCGTTTTCCCATATAAAGTGTTCCTGTCACTGTCATCAATAGTTTAACCGTTACAAAGGATCAACATTGTTGTTGGTTGTCAAATATTTATGGATTCGTTCAACAATTCATTTTCTGACTAAAAATGTTGAATATAGATTAAAACTACCGGACACTATCAAACCGCTATGAGAATATATAATTTATTGATGATAATTTCTCAGCACCGACCGTTTAATACTTTATCACGATTTATATTTCATACAAATATATGTATTTCTTGATAGGTACATCGATTCGATAAAAATTTTAAACATTTACCAAAAATGGAGTTGAAATGTGTACTGACTGTTTACGGTAAAGCATACTTTACTAATACTAATATATACAATTAACATTCAAATTTTTATCAGAAATTAGTTATTTAAATTTTAAATAACTTCAGATGCATGAACTAATTTAACACTTACTAAGAGCACTGTTCACTGTGTCATATGCAGATTATCAATTTCTACAAATTTACTTTATGGGCACTTCGAATGCAGAAATTGTGAGATAATATGCAATCCAACAGTGAAACGAATTATAATCCAAGAACAACAGGCGTTGCTTCATCAGAACAATGATTTAGTCCAATCAGTTAAATAAGTTTAAAATAGCATTATGGTAGTTGTGCGGGACAAAGTCGGAGCTAAAGGGTCAATTTATCAGAATTTCCCAGACAGTTAATTTCAATGTATGTCCAAGAACTAAAGATGTATATTCACCACACATTTTCTATATTGTCCTTCTTTTAAGTTCCTGCTTCAACTGAGAGCAGCAACTCATAATGAACCGTTCTTTTCCAATCCCAACAAAAACATGTTCTTCGTTAGTGTAGCACAGGCCTTACCACCGTTGATAAAGCTTATCTGGGATTTTATCATAATTTTTTTCACACAACACAGTCACTTCAATTATCTGTTCATTATTCGTAAGTCATTTAAATAGTTACTCTATTTCGTTTAGTTTCGGCAGAGATCCACAAGAATTTTTTACCTTTAATTTTTTCTTCTTTCCATTATATTTGTCATTATCTGATGTACTTTCTGGTATGGATCTGATTCGCTGGTATGAAATTGCATTTAGTTTTTAGTTCATATGATCCTTTATATTTTTCTTCAAATGTATGTTTTTTATAGATTAGATCCACTAATAGAAGAATGGTTTTGTCTATTCATAAATAATGCTAATATAGCTAGAACACATAAAGAAGCACAAAAGGCACAATTAATACTAGTTAACAGCTTTAAACGAATATCTCTTCATTAAGATAGTAAAATACATCGTTGTATAATTTTTGCTACTTCATTATTTACATTAATTGCAGACATCCATGGTATTACACTTTTTATTACGGTACATTCTTCACCTTATTATTCATTTGTGAGTTAATGCTGCTTTCAGTTTCACAGCATCATTCGTATCTAGAATCATAGTAGTCAAAATTATACTACACACAAACAAACTATAATTAACAGGTCAGTTGAAAAGTCCCCGGCCTGACACATAAATGGCTCTACTAGAATTAATTCCACATGTTTTTTAGTTAGCCCTAAACCTCAAAAGATGCATGTATAAATTGTACAGCTATCATATCATTAGTTTGTGAATTATAGCATTTTGAGTGAAACAACTTTTGTTATTGTGAAAAAAATGGATAAAACGGAATTTTGCGTGTTGATAAAATATTGCTTTTTGAAGGGAAAATTACAGTTGAAGCAAAAACTTGGCTTGATGCCGAATTTCCAGACACTACCCCAAGAAAATCAACTATCAAGGATTGGTATGCCAAGTTTAGCCACCAAGACGGTGATCGCAGTGGAGGCCTTTAAGAGCTTGTTACCGACGAAAACATTATGAAAATCCACAAAATGATTTTGAATGACCGTAAATTGAAATTGAATAAAATAACAGACATTCTAAAGATATCAACTGAACGTACATCATATCATTCACGAATATTTGGGTATGAGAAAGCTCTGTGCAAAATGGGTGCCGCGCGAGATCACTTTTGGCCAAAAACAACGACGAGTTGATGATTCGGAGCAGTATTTGATGATCAAGCGTAATAAACCCGAGATATTGCGTCGACATGTGACAAAAGATGAAACATGGTTCCATCAAGTCACTCCGAAGTCTAGTCAACAGTCATCCAAGCAGATTGCACACGATGAACCCGCTCCAAGGCCCGGGAAAACGCAACAGTCGTCTGTATTTTGGGATGCGCCTAGAATAATTTTCATTGACTACCTTGAAAAAGGAAGGACCATCTACAGCGACTATTACATAGCGTTATTGGAGCGTTTGAAGGACGAAATCGCCGAAAACGGCCGCATTTAAAGAAAAGGAAAATGCTGCTTCACCAAGATAATGCATGTCACAAGTCACAAGTCAGTGAAAACTCTGGCAAAAATATATTAATTGTGCTTCGAATTGCTTCCTCATCCACCGTATTCTCCAGATCTGGCTCCCAGCGACTATTTCCTGTTCTCAGATCTCAAAAGAATGCTCGCTGGGAAGAAATTTTCGTCGAATGAAGAGGTGATCGCCAAAACTGAGGCCTATGTTGAAGCAAAGGGCAAATCGTACTACAAAAATGGTATCCAAAAGTTGGAGGGTCGCTATAATCAGTTTATTACCCTTGAAAGGAATTATGTTGAATAAAAAAACTAATTTTGCAAAAAAAAATTGTTTTACTATGGTAGGCCGGAGACTTTACAATTGACCTGTTACACTAGAAAGTAAACTCACCTTGATTCCAACTGCTAGTATCAATATTTCAGTTGGAACGAGAAAAGGTAACTTCTTCTAGCGGTCTTCGCTAAATAATTTATTCTATCTCTATAGAATATAATAGGTAATAGCACAATGTTGGTGACTTACCAGTTAATACCGAGGGCCGCTATTCGAGGTCTAAGTTAAGCGTAGGTCTATTCGAGATAAAGCCTAGTTGTTTAAAGACAGAATATTGCATTTTATATTAGTTTTATTTGTTAGTAGTAGTAGCCAATTCAACTATTTGTATTTACAATAACTTATATCCTGCTTGATTGTTATCCAAGAATTGCGAAACCTCGGTATTAACATGAGAGTGGAGTTTCTCCTCGCATCTCTTCCTGAATAACAATCGGTATTACATACAGACAATTAAGATTTTCTTCCAATTAACCAATATATTTTTTTTATATTTTAAATCCTGTTATCTTCTTTTCTTTCTAATGTACTCCTTCGGGCGAAGATTTATATTGAAATTGATCCCAAGATATTTTTTGGTATTTGGAGTATTATTAATTTTTATTGTTATATGTGCAGTTTGATTATACATAAATTCAATATACATCGATTTCTTTTAGTTAACTTTAGTCCTCCATCTTCTCATCAAATTTAGTCACGGTAATTTTTTCCATTTGTAGTATATAGCATGAGAAAACCAGATAAAGAGTTGATTCCAATATACTTCGCTATGTTTCCTTTGCTTGAACCAAGCTTCAAATTTATGGCAACATCTGACTTTTTTGTCTTCGTGGGCTGTAATAGTGATGTCTGTAATTCTGTGAGCCTAGATAGATTTGTTCATGAAACCAAATTGAGGGGCAGGTATTGAGATTTTTCTTTCTATAATTTGTTTTAACTTTTTCGACAACTCTCATGGATTAAATTGAAACAAAAAAAGTTTATTCTATTAAGTTTTTGGTCCTATTAATTCCAGCCATCTTCCAAATCGAGGAAAATGTTTTAATTAAATGTTTAATGTTCTTCAAACATGATCGTTTTAGATTTTTGGTAGCATTTTAGAGGAAATAACCTGTTTTCCTCTCATCTGTTATGTCTCGCATAGTTATTTATAAATTTATTTCTGATTCCCAATCTAAAAACAAAACAAAATAACCTAAATATGTTTTACATTTTTATAAATATATGTATATAAAAAACTGCAATTATATGAGAAATTCTATAATTAAATTAATATCAAGACAAGAGCTACCACACTTTAGTTGATTAGTGGTAGAATACTCGGCTTTATATTAGTAACATTTATAAAAAATCGTACAAAGTTTCCGTTTTTATATATTACAGGATAAGAGTAGGTCAGCAGTATCGTTAATTTTTGGCCTGGAATCAAGTTGGGGCATTCTAAAGAGATACCTAAAGGGAAAGACTGACAGGAAATGCCGAGTTTGAATAGGCCATGTGGAAACTACCTCTGGGATACCCACTGAAACCCATCCTATCAGCTGATCGCATGATCGCCATTGATACCTCTTAGGGATAGTATGAATGGCACATGTGACCGGTAAACCCTTACAAACGAGTGTGTTGTTTCGTTGTCACACCAAGCGACCCGCGAATCACATTGAATTAATCCCTCGAGAAAATAAACTGAGATAATTGAGAAATTGTAACATGACGGAGTGTGTCAATACTGTGACGAAAGAATGGGGATTGGCCGAATTGGCTAAGAGCCTATAATGTATAACTTTATAACTTTGTAACTTTATAACTTTAATTTTATAACTATAACTTTTAATTGAGAATTGGTTGTACGACAGTCTAAGACCCGAAGAAAATCTGGCTATGAACGTGGACTTGAGGAATGTGAACCTCCCTGCGAATTTAGGATTTTTTGACGAACCAATGGATATTTCTGAGGATTTATTTGCATCCTCCAAATTTTAGACACTGGACCGTCTTGTTGAGCGATTTCTGGAGTCTGCCCAGATAAATTCTACATTTCTTGAAGTAGTGAAAAATTTAATGTGGTCGGCGTTGAAAGCAATGTGGGCAATACCGTTCATACCGTCGATTAAACAAAACGCTACTTTTAAATTAAAACAAATTCAAATATATTAAAAATATTAGTTTTAATTCCTACACATCTTATAACTTATGGTAACTACACTTTTAAATGTGGTATTGTGGGCGTTTTAGGTCGTATTTATTGCTCATCTGCAGTCACAATTTATATTTCTTTGACATAAATTAAATAAATTTTCACTTAAAATACCTTTTGACCTAATAAACTCAAATCCGTATTCCATTTTTGATTAGTTCTGTTATGTAGCATTTCATTAATTTTCTTGCTGTGCATCAACGGCTCTCCATAGATGACCATCCTAGATCCTAGCTTCTTTCTTGGACTTTATGCTGATTATAATTATATAAATGCTCTGTCATATAGTATAATGGCAAAATATGTTTAAGTTTTCAAATTAAAGCATTAAAAAAATATCGTAACATAGTTGAAAATCAATAAAATCTGGATCTAAAGAGATGATGGCACTATTTTATTGATTGAACTTTTTATTGATTTCTTCATCAATATTTATATTCATGTAATAAAGATCCTATCTCTAAAATAATTGTATAACTCAATAACTATAACTATAACAAGTCAATTTTCTTTATAAATCACGTGTTTATTTCAGCTCTTAAAGTATATTTGTACATATATCATTTAATAATTATTATAAAAAATACTCATTGACCATTGGGCAAATTGCTTAATGCAATAAAATAATTAGAAAGTGTAAAAAAGACATTTTATATTAATTCGTTATATTCAAATCAATGAAAATGGAAGCATAAAGGAATTGAAATAGATATTAAGACTAAGAATTACCAAGGAATTATTGCATTAATTTAATCTTAACTGTTAAAGCCAATAAATAATTATTACGCGTTAACTATCATTACAAAACCTATAAGTTTCATATTTTAAGTTCAGCAATTTACTTGTAAAATTTAACACGATGCGATAAACTCAATATTAAGTTGAATGAACTTGAAGGCTGGTTTTTATGTAAGGAGTGAATTATTATGAGGGCCTTAAAGGGTCAAAAACGACATAATGATCAGTACTTATGAGATAAACGTGACAATATTACCATTTTTATTGGCACTATGCGACAATTTGGTTTTGGCTAACCAGCATATTTAGCGAAGTAATAAGTAGATTGGTCACAAAAATGAAAAGAAATAAAATATAATGAAATATTTAATACACATTGATTAAAGTTTATAGTTTAAACAGAAAATATACTTTATATATTAATTGTAATATTTACTAGAATTAATATAATGTTTAAAAGGAATTAATCGCTATCATTATCATATATATTGGATGTAATTTTAATATCAAGTTACTTAACTGCTATCTGCATTATTATAATTTATATGTTATTTACTTTACTTGTTTAATTCTGCAAATATATCTATATTTCAATGTTGTCTACTCATTTCTTTATTATTATTTAATTATTACATTGTTACTAGTCATGTCCGACTAACCTACAATTTGTCTTTATAACAATTTAAATCTAGGTATATAACTAGGAGGACCCATCGGTCCTATCCCAGTCTCTGGTGAAATAATATTTATACATGTCACTGCTGTATTTTTTATTAAATGCACCTCACTATATAAGCTCAGATGGTTTAATTATTTTCAGTCTGTGTCTTTCTCTGGTGGCATCCAAAAGTTGCAATACTTCAATATTCTTATGAGAATGGAGTATTTCCTCATGTCCCCTTGACCTTGATTTCTTGACTAACTATGGGTATCTGAAGGTCTCGATGTAGGTAGTCAGTCCTGTAGTATTTGGTTGCGCCCACAATACTTCTCATGATTTTGTTCTGAAAAATTTGTATTTTGTTTATGTTACTTTTTGCAGAAAATCCCCATAATTGAACTCCGTATGTCCATATAGTTTCCAGTATTTGCTTATATAATAGCAATTTATTATGTACTGATAATTGTGATTTTCTTCCAATTAACCAATATATTTTCCTATATTTCAATACCAGTTCGTTTCTTAATTATATGTTCCTTCCAGCGAAGTTTTGTTGCTATATAGAATGATAGTGTTATTTTGTATTATGGGTGCTTGTACGGTCTGTTTATAGGTGAACTGAACATGCGGAGATTTACTTTCGTTAATTTTTATTTTCCAAGCTTGTATCCAATTATTTACACTGTCACTTACCATTTATATTTTCGTGTGGATTCTTCACAATGGCAAATTTAGCCATCGTAATATTCTCCATTAGTGGTATGTCATAAGTGTAGAGTAGATAAAGCATTGGCCACAACACACTTCCTTGTGGCACACCTGCATTAGCTTTTTTTATTGCATTCTGACTGTAATGTACGATTTTAGTAGTTCGGTGTATTGTTTTGTTAACATTTTCTGGAGTTTATATATAAACCAAGCTATTTCTCAAGTTCCGTCCAGCTATGGATGCGCCTGCTTGAACTGTTCATTTGATTTCATCCAACATTAACCGCTTGATAAAAAATTCTATACAATATTTTATATAAGATGTTACAGATTATACATAATATTTAGTCAAATAATGCTCTAAAATTAATGAAATATTAAATATTTTTATAAACTATAGACAATAGCTTTATTACCATTTATTATTGTTTCAGACTGTGATGTTCACTCTCGGAATGCTTCTGAGTTGCATTTTTATCACTAATTCCGGTCTAGAAGAACACGGAATAGGATCGAATTTAGTGGACAATTCGCCAAAGGACTTTTCCGATTTTGACCAGTATGCAGTCACTTGTTACATTTGCGTGAACGTATCCGACAATCTGATTTGCAACCAATTTGCAATAGATAGACCTTGTAAACCTGGTAAGCTAAATTAACAGATTTTAACAGACTTTACAGTGCACCTAAAAATAGTCATTTACCATGTTTGAAGGTATCATATTTGCTATATGGCAGACTCATTGTTTGCACCACCTGAATGAAGTTAACTGCTGGTATATTTTCCATACACTATTATATAATAATATACCAAATAAAAATTCAAAAAACATCAGCAATGCTTGAATGCCCTTCTAGTCTGGGTAGGCGCAAGTTGTTACTTCGCCCAAAAGATCATATACAGTGCAATTCGGCAGAACCAGGAACTGCCTCTAGTAAAATTCCTAACTTAATACATAAACCCGCTATTCGAACTGCCTTAGATAACCCGCTGGAAAGTGTGCACTTCGAGGATGAACTTCGCCCTCTCTTCTACTAATGGCATAAATATCTTCAAATGAAAGATTACATAGATCTTCATTAACCCTTCTCTAACTAACCGTGAACATTTTGAGTCATACCATAACCGGTCAATTGAAAAGTCCCCGGCGTGGCACATAGATGGCGCTACTAGAAATAAATCCATATGTTTTTCAGTTAGCCCTAACCCTCAAAAGATGCGTGTATAAATTTGACAGCTGTCGGATCATTAGTTTGTGAAGTATAGCATTTTGAGTAAAGCAACTTTTGTTATTGTGTTATTGAATTTCGCTTGTTGATAAAATATTGCTTTTCGAAGGGAAAAAATACAGTTGAATCAAAAACTTGGCATGATGCTGAAATTCCGAACACTGCCCTAGGAAAATCAATCATCAAGGATTGGTATGCTAGGTCTAGACGTGGTGAAATGAGCACCGAAGACGGTGAACGCAGTGGACGCCGTAAAAAGGTTGTTACCGACGAAAACATTAAAAAATTCACAAAATGATTTTGAATGACCGTAAATTGAAATTGAATGAAATAGCAAATATTCTAAATATATCAAGTGAACGTTTACATCATATCATTCACGAATATTTGGGTATGAGAAAGATCTGTGCAAAGTGGATGCCGAGCTCACTTTTGACCAAAAATAACGACGAGTTGATGATTCGGAACAGTGTTTGAAGATCATCGTAATTAACCCGAGTTTTTGCACCGATATGTGACAATGGATGAAACATGGCTCCATCATTTCACTCCGAAGTCCAATTGACAGTCATCCGAGTGGACTGTACACGATGAACCCGCTCCAAAGCGTGGGAAAACGCAACAGTCGGCTACCAAGTTTATGGCGTCTGCCTTTTGGGGTGCGCATGGAAAAATTCTCATTGACTACCTTAAAAAAGGAAAAACCATCAACAGCGACTATTACATAACGTGATTGGACTCATCCACTGTATTCTCCAGATCTGGCCAACAGCGACTATTTTATGTTCTCAGATCTCAAAAAAATGCTCGCTGGGAAGAAAGTTTCGTCGAATGAAGAAGTGATCGCCAAAACTGAGGCCTATTTTGAAACAAAGGACAAATCGTACTACAGAAACGGTATCGAAAAGTTGGAGGGTCTCTATAATCAGTGAAGAGAATTACGTTGAATAAAAAAAACTAATTTTGCCAAAAAGATGTGTTTTACTATGGTAGGTAAAATTAATTTAAAAGTTTTTTTAATTATTTTTAAATAAATGTATCACGACAATGTCCCTAACGATTGGAAAGCCTTTCAAATCGACCACAAACATTTTGTATATTCTGAGAAAATCATTTTGTAAAAGTTTCGGTTGGAATGGATTCAATATCTGCAATTTTATCGGACTTTTAAGGTATTTGCATAAAAAGGAGTCTGCTGGAGAATTAATATGTCACCCTGTATAAACTCTTTTTCCAAGAAACTCAAAATCTGCTAGCTTAAAATTATAATCATATGTAAATTAAATTTTATAGAGATGCAATTTGACAGCGAGTCACAATATACCGAGAACACGGCAACGTTTGAGAGTTGGCATCACATTGAATCGCTTCCCCTCTTTCCTATATTTCAATAAACATTAATGTAGTAATGTATGTATGGACCCGTGAGTATATGTACGTACTGTCACGTTAACATGTTTTTCATCATTTTCTACAATTTTTTCCATCATTCTGGCAACATGGTATTTAAAAATTGAAAGTGTTAATGAGTCATGATGGTTTGGTAGCGAACACGGTCCATTTTCACACTTACTCAGCGTTTCGAAACCGTGTGCAAGCCAAGTCATGCCTTGTAAGTACACGGTGTGAACCATATGTACAGTAAGCTTTTATGGTAGTGAATATTCAACTTCATTATCAATATTGTTTGTTCTTGCGGAGTAACCCATTACATATTGCGCTTGATATTTTCATACTAAATCCACTTTTCATCGCTAGTCACAATACGCTACAAAAAACTTGAAACTTCGAAACGGCAGTTTTACTCAATTCAGTTTGTAGCCACTTTCCATTCATTTGGATCAATTGCACCGCATATAAACATCTGGAAACAGTTAATTCATCAACTGCTAAGTTATCTAAAAGTTCTTTGAGAATTTGAACTCAGTTTTTATACGTTAAGCCTTGCTGTCCATTGTTTCCGAACTTTTTTGGTCTTCCCGGTCGTTCCATTTGGATATAACGAAATACCATCACCATGAATCTCTTAAAATGTTTGATTGGCATTAAAAGATATTCTGAGCATTCCATAATCAATCAGTATCTATATACGCGAATAACTCAGTAACACTAAATATAAATACGTTATTGTGTATAGAGAAACGTTAAAATTATAGAATTTAAAAGGTTGGTTAGGTTATTTAAGAGTTGTTTACGTAGATACTTCGTATGTTCACCAATAAATATAGCTGATTAAAATAACCCCTAAGTTAGCCCCTTGGCACTCCCCTCCACCGGATCTGCTACTGTTTAGAATATAGTAAAACGAATTTCTTTCTATATCGCCGAGTATAATTGGGCATAATATTATAGGTAACACATTATTATATCATGATATAATCACATACATCAGAGCACTGTATAACACATGGGCTGAAAAGACCGGGGATTACAAAGAAATCGCGGATTTTTTTTTCAAAATTGGCTTTATTCTTCAACGTGAAGGCCTCAGTTTCAGCGACAACCTCTTCATTCGAGCGAAATTTCGTACCGGTGAGCATTTTATGAGGGCTGCGAATAGCCAATTTCGCGAAAAGCCAAGCATTTCGAAGTTTAATTATATGAATTTGTTTGTTATGCCATTGCTTTGATTGAACGGTATTTTCCCATCAAGAAGCAAAATTAAAACACGAAATTTTTTTGATCCACTGTTTTGAAAATGTGGTGTCCCTCTTAATATCATGAAGTTTTAACAGCTTTTTTTTTTGAAGGTTAGTACTAACTGAAAAAATGGTGAATGCGATAAAACTAACGCCATCTGTTATAATAAGTATATAGACTAAATAACAATATGCTTGTTACAGGTGAAACATTTTGTCACACGCTTCATATAATGGATTCTAAAGGCACCAGCGTTTTGGTTAATAAAAAGTGCACTACAGAAAAGGAATGCCAAAGAAACAAAGTAGGATGTGTAGAAATTGATGCCCAAACGGTAAGAATACTTAAAATTGATATTCATAAATGTTATTATACAAGTTTCAGATGTGCATCTCATGCTGCGATCAAAACTATTGCAACGTTAACGTACCGACCAACAGTTCTACGGCGACCTTCGATGATAAAATCACTAAAATGCGAATGCTGGCAAAAAACTTATTTAGGGAGCAGGAAAAAGCATTAACAACTTCAGTAAAACAAGCTAGTGGAGCGTGGACGAGAGGACACTACCGAGAAGGTGTACTTGTGCTGATGTGGTTAATTATACTTGTGATAGGCAGTCGTTAGAACGTATCAAACCGAAGATATGGTTTAGGAATTTTTTTCTGTACATTAGGAACTAAGCTTCAATCATTGATTTGGTTTCATTAATAATTGAGAAATCATGAAACGAATTAAAATACATTAAGTTTAATATATGTCCATAACAACGCATCGGTAGCTACGAATACAATTATTTCTCTATTCTTTTGTTTTCATTTTTTGTTTTCTTTGATATATCTAGCAAAGTAACTTTATAACGAAGAACTTTTATATTAAAAAGTATAATTGTTATATTCAACTTGTATTTTAACTATTTTATAAGTACTGTATAAACTTTTAATTCAGTAATGGATAATTAATTTTAACGTTTATATCCTGATAACGTGCGCTGTAGATTAAATCAAAAGAAAAAAATCATATTAATATTAACAGAAAATTTTGTAAATGTTGTAAACGCTTTTTTAGCAAATTAAATTATGCAAAACAAACGACCATAATATAATAAAGATGTTTACTTCATACGATTAGAGTATGTGGCATTACTATCTTACATATATGGAATGTTTTATTACATTGTAATTTTTCTTTTTAATTTATATGTATATATTGCATCATTCAATCGTTATGACACCTACAAAGTGTATTTATAATTTAAAATTGTAAACAGATAGTTGAACATATGTTTATTTACAAAGGTAATAAAACATGCTTATATTCTAGATATATACATGCATTACTATCAAAACAACTAATTTTCAAGACTGTAATATGCACAAAACAGGGTTTATGTTATTATAAAGTAATGTATGATATAAATTTTCATTATTAAACAGTATAGGTTTTATTAATATTAATTTTAGATACATCTGTATTTTTGTTATACCATATCATAATTATAACCAATAATCGCTTTAGTCAGTTATACTACAAGTGTCAGAATAATCATAATATTTTCTTTAATAATTAATCATCATGAGATATAAACAAATGTTAATATATTTTTAAAAAATATATTATATAAATCGATAAGTAATATTGATACGAAAGTAGAAAAATAATTAAATTTATAAGTCATTTTACTAATAATGTTCACCAAATATTAAATGTTTACAATAATATCACATATTTTTTGATAATACTTTAGCTACTAATTCACTAAAGATTTACTAAAGCTACTTTAGAAAACTTTATTTGGGTTTTACTACTATATATTTTTACAGTATATGCAAATATAACTTTCTATATATGTATAAAACTAAAATTCAAATAAAATACAACAAGATGTATTAATTATTTCAATTTGTCGTGTATAATTTAACCTATATATTTTCTGTTACAAATTTTGAACATATTCTATTAGTCAAAACTATTTACATTTATGCAATTTGTTATATTTGTAAAATAATATTTATAAATTATTAAAAATTAAAATTTAAGTAAATATTTAACAGATGTGTCTCAAAACAGTTATATAAAATTACAAAACATATATGTAATAGAGTATATATTTTGCTGTTATTATAATTTTTTGTTTGCATTTTTTTACAATAAATATTTTTCTACTCCAAATAAAAGTATACAAAGTGCGTTCAAAATTACACAGAGCTTTAAAATTAGCGCGTTCTTGTAGTAAAAATATAGAGCTTAGAACTACATTCTTAACAAAAACTCCGATAAAATTGCACAACCAATAGATTGTTTGATTCTAAGTTAATAAGTGAGAGTAAATTTATTACACCAGTGTGAGAATGGATACCCAAGAAAAAGCAAATACAGTTAATCAAAAAATTACATAATGATGGGTAATTATCTCGTAATAGAAACCACGAGTATTATACGCACTATAATGTTAGCCATGGAGATCTAAATGATAATCAAGGCATTTACTAAAATCATAAAATTAATGGAAACGGAATTGAATAAGATCAAATCATCAATATTTCAGCCAACAAATACAATCTAACCAAACATTTAGTATCCGAAATCTTTGCTCGCGCTATTTAAAAATTTCTGTATAGTTTGAATTGAAATATTATTAATTAAAGTAAAAAAATCAAAATAGGAAAACATTATCAAAAACGTCGTTTTCTGTCTCTAATAAAACAAAGTATATCAATGTTAAAATAGTCAATTTAGTTGTTAAATTATTACATAATTTTACATATAATTAAAAGCAAACCAAATTAATTATATATGACAGGTAAAGCAATGTATTACCTAAAAATCATTAATAATTTTGTTAGTGATTTTTGAAAACTGCAAATCTACTTTAAATATAATTTGTATGCAAAAATTGAAATAAACAGCTCTTTCGAAATAATCATACTCACAATAAATTGTAGACTAATACAATAATACAATATTTCAATACTTCAAACAATACTCTTTTTTATATAGACAATATCTGATACTGAAAATTTTATTTCATTATAACACAATACAGTAGCTAAGATAATAGATTTCTAAATCACAATATCGTAAATGTGTAAATAATGAAAGCGCGAAATATTAAAATAATAATATGATTAAGTATAACTGAATAAACGTGGCACCATTTCATGTTTCAGATATCAAAACATCCTATTACTGAGATCTTTTTTTCATTATCGCACGTTAGTTTAAAATGGTGAAATCAGTACAATGCCACTTTTAAATTACATTGGATAACATATTTTGCAATTTTTATTTTGTCCACATGTATAGCATTGGTAATAAGTACAATGTACTTCTATTTGTGTTAATGAAGTCCTCAGAGTCCACAGCTAGTCGTTTACAATTGTGTTAATATTAATTATTTCAATATATTTTATTTGTAAATATAAACTTACTACCTTTGGGCTTTTATCTAACTGTATCTAATAGTAACGTTTAATATTTTATTATATAACATTTTCTATATGTATTATAAATCGAATACTTATATTAGAATGTAACAATGAACAATGAAAACAAATAGTCGTCGTTAATGTAGAATTCGCTTGTTTTTATTTTACAACCATGCTTATGACTTTTGCAAACATATTTTCCCATATGTCCAAAAAACTCAAAATCAATAAAGAAATTATGTAAATGTAACTCTTTATACTCAAGTAATACAACTAATGACATATTTAAGTGTGTTTTATTAATATCTAAGGATGAAAGCGAATAAAAACGAAGAAACTATTAAAAAACAAATGCACAGATCTTAGACTATGCTATAAACTTCTCACAGATGATATATTAATTTACTGTCCAGTTCATTCGCCCGAATACGGTGAGAGACTTCTATAAAGTGCCCTCTCTTGACTCTCTACCTAGTGCTCAACTACCGCTTTCCAAATTTCTCCCTTCAAATCTAAATATGTAGTAATAGTAGTATATCTAAATATGTAGTTCAAATCTAAATATGTACGTAGAAAACGTACATTATAACGAAGGAACACCAGAAAACTAGAAACATGTGATCTTTAAGTTATCAGTAAGAAGGAAGGAAACATTGTAATCAATGTAGTAAATAGTAATGGAGTAATTAAGAGTTTAGAAAATTAATCATGTGTATAATATACAAGGATCAGTGAAGCACGAGTAAACTAGTAACATGGGATCCAACAGAATCATCAGTAGGATAGAAGGAAAGATTGTAATCAATGTAGTAAATATTTATGGAGTAATCAAGAGTTTGGATAATCAATCACGTGTATGATAACAAGGATCAGTGAAACACAAGTAAACGAGTAACATGGGGTCCAACATAATTATCGGTAGGATAAAGAAACATTGTAATCAATATAGCAATTAGTAATGGAGAAGAGTTTAGAAAATCAACCATGTGTAAGTTACAAGGAACAGAGAAGTATTGAAAACTAGAAATTAGGGGTCCAACAGAATTACAGGTAGAATGAAAAGTTATTGAACCCAATGAAGAAGAGTTTAGTTAGAAAGCATTAGAATTTGATATCAATTCAACACAGCTGGTCCAAAAGTGAAAGAAAAAAAATCAAATTGACGCTCGATCATATTAAAATGGAAAAATAAATCTAGATATCTATATCAAGAAATTGGAGGATTTAACTCTGAAATAAGATAATATAAATTAAATTGAGCATTGTATGGATTGAGAAATTCACCTAAAGGTTGGAACACAAAATGAGGATACGAAGAACACATAGTGGATATAATGGATAGTCTTTATGAAGATAAACAGTTTATTGGAATGGAAAGAGCGAAGATAGTAGACATTAAAGATTCATCAAAAATATATAATTTAACGACTGCTTGAGAAATTCTAGGGTACTATATAGAAGATTAAAAGGCAGTTTTATGTAAGTTTCGTTAGTTACAAGATCGCATCTAAACAGATCTATTTGGTAAGCCAATGGAAGTTAACTTCAATATGGATAATAGTGAAGAAATAAAGATATACCGTTTAGAAAATATATAGAGAGACCAATATAAGGCGAGCATAGAAAATTCCATAGAATAATCTGTAAGTAAACCGATGCAGACAGTTTTGCAAGAGGAAGAAGAAAACAAGAATGTGAGTGACGATGAAAAAAAAAAGATTCAAGAGCAGATAACAGACAGTGCGGACGAACCTAATGAAAATAAACTTATCTTCTATAAATTGGAGGAAACCATTTCTAGAAGAAAAACCTCAAGACCAAGGAAATTAGACGACTATATACGACGACGGTATATGTCGCCTATTGTCTGCTTATTTCACCATAAAAGACACCAACAGTTGAAGCTTTATACGAAGACGAAGAAGAAAGCTCTAAGCAAAAATACTTAAGATATGATAAAGACGAACAGCACTTAGACAGTTCTGGGTTATATTAAAAAGATTCTGATTTCGAGTTGGAAATGGAGTGATAATGAATCTGATAGTAATAGAAATAACAAACATATTAGGATTTGATTTTGATGAATCTGGTTTAGACGAAAATAAAAATAAAACAAAGGGAACGGTGAAGAATGTTAAAAGAAAAGAAAAAACAAAAGTGAACATCTATTAATAATTGATTTGGAGTATAGAGATAGATAAAAGAAGCAAGCTCATAAAGCAGAATAATGGTTTGAAAGAGATATATGAATGACTTGAAAGTCATAGGTGAAGAAGCCGAAAATGGGGATAGTGATGACCAATTAGTTATGATACCTCAGTGATGCCAGAAGATCATGAACTAATGTAAGGCGGAAGTGGACTAGAAGGAGCAAGTTATGAAGACTGGTATGGTAACCAACTAGGAAGTTTTAATGGATTCATACCATTTGATAAAAACAACCCAGAGGCATGGAAAAAATTCATTCCAAGAGAAATACATGTGTATGTTTGGCAGCCCAAGAACAAATTATATAATCGATATTAAATTGGACAGTGTTTTGGCGACTTTCTATGATTGTTCAAAGTATTTTTTGTTCAAAGAGAGAATTGTTTTTAAGTAGAAAATTGACTGTTATTTTTGTTTATCACATAATTGTGTAGATTCATTTGATTAAATTATTAATTAAAGTTGAAATTATCCCATTGTAGAAATAGAATAGTTCTAAGTTCGAACAAATTTGTATGTACAATGTAATAGTTTTGTTCTGGCAACTTAAATGTACTTTCATTATTTCATTCTTTCATTTCAATATACTGTAATCTTTGTTTACAATCTTAATTAGGTTAAGTTATATAGTACATTTAAATTGAAGGGGACTATTGAAGAGCCAGTATAGAAAGGAGGAAGAAAAGTTAGTAGAGGGCGCTGTGAATTGTATCGAGTGGGTATAAATTACCAGGAATCAAAATAAAGTTTCTCTTTTTTTCCAAGGCCATAAGTGGTGTATTAATTCCGACCAGTCCCGAATCATAAGTTTTTTTAAATATTTTTTTTAATAACATTTTTATTAGATACGCTTAGATAATCTTAATTTACAATTAATTTATTACTACTTTTCCTATGTACTTGGATTAATTAACAAGCAAGACGAGTGCGAGAAAATACATCAGTATGTATTCCTCAATTATAAAATTATAATTGTTTATTAGTTATTAACTTATAGCTATAGTTTACACTAAATGTATACACTTTATATAAGTTCGTATGGTTTTGTTCGCTTCAATCTCCTGACATCCTGCACGCTGTCCAGCAGTTGTATTGCTTCCACTTTAGTATGATTTAGTAATCTTCTTTCGTGTTTCAAGGCGAAATCTTGGATAACTTCGCAAATCCATTTGATATCCAGGTCATCGTGCAGTTCTTCATTGGTTATATAGCGATAGGCATTGGTAATCAATCGAACAATCTTGTTTTGATAGCGTTGTATGACTAGTTGATTTGAATTTTTAGCGCAACCGCATATTTGCACCCCATAGGTCCAAATTGGCTTTATAATTGTATTGTAGATCAACCTCTTTGATTTTAAATCAAATTGAGAGTATCTTCCGACTAACCAGTATAGTTGTTTTATTTTGGTTCTAATGTGTTTTGCTTTTTGTCTAACGTGATGCTTTTTTTATCATTTAATTAATATATTGTTACTAGTCGTTTCCGTCTAAACTACAATTTGTCTTTATGCTAACTTTAATCTAGGTATATAACTAGGAGGACCCATCGGCCCTAACTCAGTCTCTGGTGAAATAATATTTATACATGTCACTGCAGATTTTTTTAATATATGCACCTCACTACACAACAGTACACAAGATCAGATGGTTTGATTCTTTTGAGTCTGTGTCCTGTTCTGGTGGTGTCCAACAGTTGCAATATTTCAATATTAGTATGAGAATGGAGTCTTTCCTCATGCCCCCTTGCAATTCTCTTGATTTCTTGACTGACTGTGGGTATCTGAAGGTCTCGATGTAGGTAATCAGTCCTATAGTATTTGGGTGCACCCACAATACCTCTCAGGACTTTGTTCTGAAAAATTTATATTTTATTAATGTTACTCTCTGCACAACATCTCCATAATTGAACTCCGTATGTCCATATAGGTTTCAATATTTGCTTATATAATAGCAATTTATTATTTACTGATAATTGTGATTTTCTTCCAATTGGCCAGTACATTTTCCTATATTTCAATTCCAGTTGTTTTCTTTTCTTCTTTATATGTTCCTTCCAGCGAAGTTTTGCATCGAGATTCATTCCGAGTTATTTAGCATTGTTGCTATATGGAATGATAGTGTTATTTAATGTTATTGGTTATTGGTACCTATTTACTTTCATTAATTCTTATTTTCCAAACTTGTGTCCAATTATTTATATTGTCACTTGCCTGTTGTAATTTTCTTAGCTTAGGCTTCTTGACTATTGTCTCCGACAGCTATAATCGCAGTATCATCAGCAAATGTAGCCATCGTGATATTTTCCATTTGCGGTATATCACAAGTGTAAGGTAGATAAAGCATTGGTCCCAGTACACTTCCTTGTGGTACACCTGCTTTAGCTTCTTTTATTGTAGAGTAAGCTTCTTCTTGTTTGACTCTAAACATTCTGGTTATAATGTATGATTTTAATAGTTCGGTGTGTTATTTTGGTAGCATTTTCTGTAGTTTATGAACAAGGCCTTCATGCCAAATCTTATCGAAAGCTTGTGCTTCATCTAAGAATATAGTATGTTTATAAGTACATGACAGCTGTCAACTGTTAGTGAACACAACAAAATGGTTAGGCCTTACTTGGGCTATCACTGAATGTTAAACTCAAGTGGCAGAGAAAATGTTGAAAATGAAAAAACGAGCAGAACTTCAAATTCAGGGGTTCAAAAAAATTTGCTTTTTGAAAAAAGTTGTTACATCTTATATTACATACCCGAAGTGTAACAAGAGTTTGCGAAGAAATTAAACTGCTTAAGATTTTTCTTTTGTTTGAGCACCAAGTGAGATTGTATGAACATAAAAACGTCGAAGTACAATTAAACTGAAAACGCGGAATGTCTTTATAAAAAACAAACTTTATTTCTACTATTGAAGCAGAAGGATTTGCAATAACACAAAAGTTTCACTAACTACCTGATGTGTAACAAATAACTGAACCATCAACACGAAAGAAAAAAAATACTACAAGTTTACTTATACTTACAAAAATTATATATTCTAGATTCTAGATACTAAAGGTTATACCCTAGATATTATGATAACATAATAATTATATTTAAAATTGGGATGCATTCTCGTACGTTAATAAATAGAGATGACTGAATGGACTGTCTAGGAATCAATAGCTTGAAGATTTGCTGGGAAGATGTTCAGCAATTGTTTTATAGTAGTTTCATCGTAAAAGATAGGCACCATGAGGCAATGATCGGACTCGGCATTTATAGTTTTAGATCTTTGGGTATATGACTTGTCCCCAGAGTTCCTTTTATAATAAAAATAATGATATTAGTATATAATGAATATACTAATAATGATACAGTTAATAAGTATAGTTAGAATTATAAACTTCAATTTCTTTTCTAGACCTTAACTGAATAAGATTACACCACTAAGTAACTTTTATGATTAGTATCTTACCGACTGAGTCAATTAAATTAGAAATACGGAATGTCTATTAAAAAAAACTTTATTTCTAATATTAATACTTACAAACTTAAGTGTTAGCATTATATAGAGTCTAACGGTTAGTAAATTAGAAAGAGGACATAAAATGGCCTGCTCTATAAAAGTTGGCCTACCCGGAAAAATAATCAAAAACCTTTTGAACTAGTTTTACTTTTAGTTTTTATTATCGGTGCATTCGCCATTAGATCAAGATAATTAAAATTAATGATAAATTAGAAACAATGTATCAAAATGAAACAAACTATCAAAAAATAAACTAAATTAAATCAAATACCTTCTTAACATTAATTGATATTAATATTATTAACATAATAATATTATTAACATTAATTATAACCATCAGCCTTCTTTTATAATCATTATTATATACCACATTATTTATAACTATCAACATTTCTGTCATTTGTCAGTATTTTAAACAAATATTAAAAACAAACCTAATAAAATTCTGTACGTGAATTTTATTATGTTGGTATATTTAAAGAAGCTTGATCAGCATTAGACAATAGACAAGGCTAACGTACTCTTAGTCATTTATAAAAAATAACTGTGAGGTTAGGAACAATAGTGCGCAAGTATATGTACAAAAAATAGAATTATTAAATCAATTGATTAAATTACTTAAACTAATTAATTATATTTTTTAAAATTTAATTTAATTAATTACATAATTTTTAATATAATTAATAGCGCGGACTTGGTGGCGCAGTAGTCGAGAAGACATGTTTTTAATATGTAATTGTGATTATCTATTGACAAAAAAGTAAAATTCTAAATGGCGTAAAATTCCATTAAAAGGATAATCATTCCAATTGCGCTAGTGATTAAGCTGAGTAAAATCGGATATTTTCTGGCATGGGATCTAAATGGGTGACTCTAAATTTAACTGTAATTCGGAGACTATATTAAGTAGAAGGCCCACACCAAATAAACCTTAGTTGAAATTAACTCTGGGTATCATATAAATAAAAAAGGAATATAAGAAAATCATTATTAATTTTACTGTCATTTCTAAATCATAGTTTGTTGTCTTTGGCTTCGTTATCTCTAATATTTTAAACATGATTACTACCAAAAAATTTACACAAAAAAGAAATGTTGATAAAATATATTTAAAGAATAAAAAGTGTTTAGTAATATCTAGATAGTGCGTCTATGCTCTCTTACTATAAGGAACCGCAAGTACCACTACAGGTACCATATCATGACGTATCCTTGGCCAAGTTGCAGAGGTAGAGAGGTTCTTGTAAGTAGGTAGATAAACGTCGCGCCTTGAGTCACATCCGCCAAATTTGGTTCGAAAGTCAGTAAACATCTTGAAATAAAAAAAGTTTGCAAAAAGTGCTCTAGCAATTGATCTTAACGCTCATGAAAGTAAGTTGTTATTTTTTGTTTTTATATATTTAATGCCGTTTAAACGTGAATGAAGTTATTGGTATATTGTGAGGTTAATTGAAATATTTACTGCTATTGAAGGTGAAAGTTATATTTTTTTAACATGAAATCGAATGGTAGTAACAATATTTTTCTTAATACAAATCTGCTTACACAATGTTACTGTTAGGAAAACTAATAAAAGGTAACAAACAACTGAAAGTTATTACACTCTGCCTAGTTATCAATTCAAAAAGGAAATCCGTGATTTGCACAATAACTAAACAAGGTTACATTATATAATAAATATATTTAATATAAAAAATATATATGGTTTAACGATAATCAAGCTGTTGCTTTACGAATGTGTCATTGAAAAAAATATATAAAGTCAATTTTTTCTAATCGTTTTCTGCATCTGAAATTACTTTTACTAATTTACTTCCTTATATACATAAAAAATAAAAAAAATTATAAATACTAAAGCAGTTTTGTAACTGTTCATATTTGAAAGTATGTCAGATTAGTAGCTCGATTTAAAGCTAAGTAAAATCTTAAATACTACCATGATGGTTACCATTATACAGTTCGCAATATGTAAAATAAAATAAATAAAATTTGCACCCTTATACTAAATTAAAAGGTTGTAATTTATTTTTTATGCTTTTAAATAACCTAGTTCGGTTCAAAACAATGAACTAGTATATAGTATCTTAAAATGTAATTAACAAAGACTTATTATACTCTATCTCAATCTATGTAAAATCATCTAGAATGTTTATTCTCATACATATATTAATATTATCATAAATCATCAACGTTTATACGAATTAATTCTTAAACTTTATGAACATTTAAATATAATGTCAGACATTTCTCATTTCCCATAATTATAAAAGTATGTTCATTGAGGTCGAGAATCCGGAATTCTAACTTCCCATTAACATTTATTCCACTTAATGTATTTAAAAAAAACTGTTAGAATTTGCTGTTCATCAAGTCACACGACTAAAAATAAAATCCGGTCAAATAACTGCAACCCAAATAAATGTGTGGCAAGTCAGAAAACAGCCTTATTTTATGCTTGGCCAATTTTAAAAGTAAAATGTTGTTAAATATATGAAGCGCTATCAGAGAAAAGCTTAATATTATAATACTATACATGTAAAAATTCATAAATTCATAACTGTTCAGTAATAGGTTCCGAGATGTTTATTTACAATATATATGACAGATGTTTTTTTGCAGAAACAAAATTAAACATTTCAAAGGTTGTTTTATCTGTTCTTTTAACCTTTTATATTCTCAATTGCAAACTACTGTAATGATATTTTGAAATTATATTTGAATTGAATATATATTTGAATTTGAAATATATATGAATATTATAATTTGAAATAATTTTGGTAACGTTTGAAATATTTTCTATATAATACGGATATCCTCAAGATACACTCCACACAAACTCTTGACCTCAAATAGTTATCTATCATTATTTCTAGATTTATTCAAGTCGTAAGACTAAAAACTTTTAAAAAATTTTGACTAGGCAGTACTCATTCAAACATTGTTAAATTAATAAACAAATTCATTTTTTATATTAGTGCAATCGACGAAAAGATGTTTTTCGAATAATATTATTTATTGAAATCTGCATTCACCTTTCTGATGGAACTAGTGTCCATGACATTTAAATGTTATAAACCAAGTATAAATATATTTAATACATTTAATATTTATAAATCCATATATTTATTTTGTTTTTGTTGATATTCCATGAACTAGTACAGTTAAGCAACTAACACTAAAAATTAAATATATTTTGTTTCAGACATGAATGTTCTAGTATTAGTTACCATATTTATCAGCCTACTGGCTATGGCGGTTGGTATTAAAGATATGATGAGGAAAAGCATAGTCTTCGACAAAAATACACCTGACGTGTTTTATTGCCCTATTCATAAGCCATCCGGTATGGAAAAACTCATTGTTAAGTAAGTTTTGTTTTTAGTAAAAGATACTAAGACTCGAAGTATGTTATAAAAGTTAATAAAAACCTTAATAATTTGTTTACTAGAGCGAGGCCCTTAAAGAAACTATGCGAATTTGAAGGCGGACCGATTCCACAAGACTATAAAAGCGACTGTTACCAAGACATAGACGAAAGTAATTATGCTTGTAAAGAAAAGTACAGAATAATGGTAAGTAATTGCAGGAATGCTTGCGATTAATAACTGATAGTAAGCACATCATTTTAATATTGGCCTTGCAAGCTTTTAAACAAGCTTATATGTAAATTTTCTTTGTAAATAAATTTTAATATAAAAGTAATATGAAAAAAGCTTTTCAGGAAATATTTTATTATATTTTGGACATATTTCTTTACAAATTTCATATTCAACATATTTCTGACATATATATTTAATGTGGTTTTGTATATATATATATATATATATATATATATATATATATAGGAAAACTAAGTTGACAAAAACATAAGTTAAATAAAACTGATTAAACTGAATATAAGTTTGAATTCTTTATTGAATGATTAGACATCCTAAATTTAAATAGTATTGAGCACATATATTGATTAAAATGAAGAGACAACTTAAATTAAAACATGTACTAAACATAAAAAATAAAATACTTCACATTCCAATCCGGAAGCTCTAATAAATGTATCTAACACATTTAACTACATTTGCGTTGTTAGTATACAATAAGCCTTTACATCCAATTGAAGAAATTAAATACATAAAGGATGTGGCAGGTCGTTGGCCCAAATTTGCAAAAATTAGTAACAAAAATATAATGTAAACTATAAAATATATCAATCTCCAACGAATGATAAAAAAGAAATTAATTGGTGTAGAACAATATTTCTAAATTTCCGTAAATAGTTTAATGTATTTATTCGTATTTAATGTTGAAATATATGATATCTGTTTTTATTAATAAAAAATTAAAATTAGTTAAAATCTGACACTATTACTAGTAAAATATCAGTAAAAGTCCTAGCTTATTACACAGCTTTATGAAACATACCACATTATAATCCGATATATTTATTATTAAATATATTATATTCCATTTTATTTTATTTTAAACAAGAAATCTAAGTATTAATGATATTAAAATTAAAGAAACTAAAAATATTCAAATTATTAAATCTTTTTCCATTAACTCCATCATTAAATACTTTTTAGAGACGAAATAATTTGGAAGTATTTTCTGTATATTAAAATGTACTGATCACCAGCCATTACTTTTCTTATCATTTTGGAGGTAAGTCGAAAAGTGTCAAAAATGTAAATATAAATCTGCTCAACTGTTATCAATACAAATAGATTCCATTGTATGTTTTTGTATTTTGAACAAAATTATTAGTAATAATTTATTAGTCTATAATCAAGTAATGCTAGTATTAATGGATAGAAAGATTACTGTATATATAAGGTCAGTTATATCGTAATTCGAACAACTGTATTAAATATATTACATATTTTTATCGATAATCGATATTTCCAATAGTCCTTATTAAAAAATTTAAACTTGCTGGAATATATTGTTGGATAAAAATTTACTTTTTTGTCATTGCATAACAAAATTATACTTAACAAAAAGCAAAGCATAATAGCAGTGTTTTAAGGCGACCTAGAATAAGTGTCCGATAATATAATGTAACTTGTGTAATATAACTTAGTTTATCTATTTCAAAACCCTTCAAATAAATTCACAATCCTAAAAAATTAATAAACAGACAAAAATATTATATATAAAATATTCTATATCTAATATTTTACACACCCAAAATTGCTTTATTTGAATACAATTCCACAACGTTTGTTAACAAATTAATTTTTTGCAGAAACGTCTTAAAAAAGCTTCAGTGGAGGACTAACCTGTCGGATCAAGAGAAAACTAATTTGATAATGAGAACAATTAATTCCCCTGTTATCCGCTTCCATTAATACCATTAGAGTAGTTAAGGAGATGGTTATCCGTTAGTTCTGGTTACCGTTTAGTTGTAGTTGTAGTTCCTTTTGAACTGTTTTAATAATGTTTTGACTGAAATCTGCACAAACAATAACTTAGACACTTTAAGAATTAGCAGAATATTTTGGGTTCAAAACTATGAGTTATTGAAGCTGTTCTAATTTACTAATTTATTTTAATTTTTTTGGTTACCGGGTCAGCATATAGTGTAAACTGATGGGAAATTTATTTGATAAAAGACTAATCCATTTATAGCTTTGTAGTATTTTATATTTTATATACATTAAAAGATTAACATAATATACACACAAACTGTTTAAATTTTCATATTTCAAATAATTTATTAACCGAATAATGTTGTTGCAATAATATATATATATATATATATATATATATATATATATATATATATATATATATATATATATATATATATATAGAAATAGATAATCCTATCTAGTACTTCTTTTTGTTTAAAGCAAATTGAATGTTGTACATTAACAAAAAGATCTTCTACCAAAAATAAAGTTAACATTTTAATAGTACTAAAACTTAAGAGCTATTTTGTAGTTGGTATCTAAGAATGATTTTTACTATGGTGGTATTACCTAACCTAAAGATTTTCCATTTAATTACTTTTGATAGATTTCTAGCTATATATTAAACTCTTCCTAATGTAGAATTTTAGTGACATAAAAATTTAGCTGTTGGTATTTACCCTTCAAAAATACCTGCAACATCAGATTGTTGTCATGATCAACTTTTTAATGGGTAGGTACATTTACGGTTTAATTAATTCACAATCAACAATGTTTCATTTTTGTACTAAATGATTAGTAATAACCTTATAGCTTAGAGCTTTAGGTTATACTATAACCTAAAGCTAATTAAAATTAAACAAATATAGGGATTAATCTTTCAAAGGTTTGCTACAACCTTAATGTATTTAAAAATAGTATATTATTATGCTTCACACGTTAAACTTGGGACTATTTTGCTTTGAGACTGCTTACCTAACACAAAATTAAAATTAGAAATGAGGCTAAAGAGAAATTTAGATATTGAACCATATAAATAAAAACTTTTTAGATGAGAATGAGCCCACCCGGAGTAGAAGAGCCAGTGATGAATGACAGAGAAATGAAGCAAATGAAACGTTTGGCTAGATTTATTGACGTTGATAAAGAATACTATGAAATGAAAATGGATAAAAAAGACTCTAAACCCAAACGAAGATTATCTAACAGATTGGGATAAAACGTAGACAAGCATAACTGGTTGAAAAAATATATATGTTTAAAAGTAACAAACTATACTAAACCAAATATTAACTTGCCAAATTAAAACTGTTTTTGTATTTTATTAAGGGAAGGGCCCTTGTGGTATTTTCATTTATATGTATACCATGTACATATTTCAACTTAAAAATAGAAATTCTAATATTTAGTTTTGGTTTTAATTCTCTCCTGACATGAACACATATTAATGAGAAAATATTTTTAATTTTTAATCAAAACAATCTAGGGTTTATATTTGCAGCTACTGTCGAATAAATAAAAGTTGGTGACCCTGAATATATGTTCTGTAGATGCGGTTTAAAACTCTAACCTTAATTTTGGACATGTGAGCATTCGCCAGATTTTATATCAAGAGAGAGGTTAAACGACTAAAATTGAGTTTTAAACAGAATATTAAACACAAGTCTTTGTAATGCAATTATTGCAACCTGCCATGGCACAAATAAAATCTCCAAACGATAAGAAAAAAAGAAATATGTTACTAATCCAAGATTTAAATTATGCTAGAAACTTAGCTGCTAATAATGAAAAAGTTCGAGGAAACGCTCTAAAGTATTTAAAAAAATATTTGCAAGTGAGATCTGAGAGCAAGAGTAAGTACATAAACTGCTAATTACTATGATATATTTTTATTTATTAAATATTTACAGACTTAACTCATGAAAACTTAAAAGTTTTATGGAAAGGATTGTTCTTTTCTATTTGGATGTCCGATAAACCGTTAATCCAGGAAGAGTGTGCTGAAAATATAGCCCATTTAATTCACAGTCTTTCTTTTAACGATGCAATGGAATTTTTCAAAATAGGACTTGTAACATTGCAAAATGAATGGTTTGGCATTGATCAGCACCGAATGGATAAGTTTATGATGGTGTGGAGACTTTAACATTATTATAATCAATTTGTATATATTTCATATATTTTAGTTCGTTAGGCGTTTTTTAAGACAAGCATTGGTTACTATAAAGAAAAATAATTTCAAGAAAAACTATAATGAAATGTTTGCACTGATACTGCAAAGTACTGTATTAAGTACAACTAAAGCTCCACCATTGGGTCTATTTATGCATTTTACTGAAATCTATCTTGAAGAACTTGCTAAAGTTGCAGATGGTAAATTACAAACTTTAAGAACTATTGATTTTATAAAGCCATATATTGAGAAGCTGGCATTTGCTGAAGATCAACGTGTAATAGATTGGATTAATAAATTTATTTTCAACTATCTAATGAAACAACATAAATTAGGTCTTGAGTATGAAGAAGTATATAAAGTCTGGAGATCGGTAAAATAATTGAAAAATTAATTTGATAAATTCATAAACATCCTGATGTTTTAGCATAGGTTTTCCGGCTCCATTAACCAGATTCAAAAAGTAATTGTTCCAGTTAATGAAGCACAAGATTTTGATATAATGAAAGAAAATTCAAATGAAGACAAAGCATTAGATCCAAGAGCCGGAAATGTTAATGTAGAATTGCCTCAAATTAAATTTAATAGCAAAGATATTGCTGAAACTTTATTACTATTTAAAACAAATCCAAAAACTACCAAACATACTAGGCATTTTTTAACTCAGTGGGCTGAAAGGTAAATTTTTATGTATATATTTATGTAAATTTGTATGTATGTATATATATATATATATATATATATATATATATATATATCCTAGAATAATATTGTGTTCTATAGGTTTCAAAAACTTTACCAAGGGACATATCCCCTAGGCATTAAAAAAATTGAAAATGGTAAGAAAGATAAACTAAAAGACTATGATACAAATGTTACAAAAGCTGCCAAGAGGTTGATTAAATTTGAACAGAATCTATTGGAAAATGACAGAAAAACGAATAAAAGGAAATTAGGTTCTTATATACATATAAAATGATACTTTTATATTGTAACTTTAACAGAATTTATAGATGACTTGGCTTACACAGATGTCCCAGATAGTAAAAAAATTAAAGTATCATTTGAATCCAAATTACTAAAAACACAGATAAAGGAACTAGAAGAAAATTTTAATAAGATGGAAGCAGTTGAACTTAATGATTTGAAAACTAAGATAAATTTAATTATCAATAAGGAAAAATCAAGGACCAATTATAGTAGATTCGAGTACTGTTTCAAGAGAAATTCAGGACTTTGGATTGTCACACTTAAAGAAAATGATGAGAATTTTACAGGTATGTTTTAGTAAAATCATCAAAATATCAAACTTCTAAATAAAGATGTATTTATTCTAATTGTGTTGTATAATTTCTAACCAAAATGTTGCTTTAAAATAACACATCCCTCATAATTTATTTTTAATATATTTCTAGATTCAAATAATTTCAAAAATAGCACTGAAATTAATAGATATACTTCAGAGTGGAAACAAGTTCAAGAAACTAGTAAGATTTTTTAAAAAATGTGTATTGTTAAACTAATTTTTTTTTTTACTAGAATCGAAAGCAGAACAAGCAGCAGTAAAATATAAAGCTGAACCTGAAGCAGCTAAAAAAGAAGAACTAGTTTTACCCTACAAAAAAACTATAAAACAAAGTGGGAAAGAAAGAAACAAAACAAAAGCTGAAGACAATGTTTGTAAACTTAAAGGAAAAAATAAAGTAATATTAACATAACTATATTACATAAAATTATATTTTTATTTTAAAGGCACCTGAAAATGTTATTTCAAGTTCACTGAAATCAGGAAGCCCAAAGAGAGTAAAAATAAATACAAAGCTAAATGTATCTCAGGAGGTTGATGACCACATTCGGCAAGTTATTGCATCTCCAAGTATTCCATTTGATAGTACTAAAAAACCAGGAAAACCTTTGTTAAAAGCACCAGTTAAAAGTAGTCCTATTAACCCATTTTATAAGCGAAAATTATTTCAACATTCTGTTTTATAAAATTTTATTTTGACCACATAAAAATAAATTGAAAAAATCTAAAATGTAGTTTGTATGTGCTTCTACCTGAGTTTATACTGTTAGATAACATTTTTTGTTTTAAACTGATATCTAGCAATAATTTAAGGCATTCTGAGTATTCCAGTTTGGTAGGCCTTTGTTATGATGAAATGCGATTTACTATGCTGCGTTAATTGCCATTTAGAATCCCAGCAGTGTGTTGATATATATATATATATATATATATATATATATAAAGTCGATTAAAAATGCAGTGTGTTGATATATATTTAGTAGAGTTTCTCTGTTAATCAGAGATGACTGGGGAAAATATAACACATCATAAACCTTTTGGACATTTTGTCTGAATAAATCTATGTTTATAAAGGAAAAGAACCCCATTGTCACGTACGACTTCTCATTTTAATTGATAACCATTAATGATATGAAATGTATCTATAAAAGAAATTACAGGCGAATAATAATTAGCTAAATTTCTTAAGATCCGTTCGGCCATTCTGCTACTATAAGGAAGTGTAAGTTATAAGAATAATGAGACATCTAATAAATCAAAATATAATAAATGTTAATTATTAAATCAAAATGAAAACGGACAGATAAAGCAAGCTTTATTCGTTTTTAATGTAAAGATTTAGGCCAACGGTCATGTAGCTTGAGAGCTGTAACTATTATATAATTTTTACTAAGCACATAGCGTTTCATTTGATAAAATATTTTTTAATGGATGTATGTTTTTAATGAAAACGTATCAAATTAAACCTTTTTGTGGCCTCAGTCGAGTCCTACGTTCAAATTCAAGCGTCTTTGACCGCCCTTGCGAGGTACGCTATGCTACCGATGATCGAGCCCTCATGTTTTTGTTGAATAGTTGCATTTTACTCGCCGAGAAATAAAAGTATTTCTTACAACTGATAATTTATTTGTGCCACTCCAGTAGAAATGAGGCGTAATTTCACTTTTTCATGTTCCAGGAAATTGCGAAAAGTTATAGATGTAAATTGTGCTGCTCTATCTGCTACAATTCTTCATGGTCTTTTGTATTCCATTTAGTATTTTTTAAAGAATTGTCTGTCTGCAGTTTTGCGTTTGTAGTCTTGTTGATAATAAGATATAGAAAAAGTATTTTTAAAAATGCATCCTTTATAATCAGAACTTGTGTATAATCCTTGATTTTTGATCGAAGGACCTCCATAATCAATATGTTAAACATATCAACAGGATATTCACTCTGCATGGAATTTTCCCAATACATATATACACTGCTGTGAATACATTTTATGGAAACGAAATGCGGGAACATTTTGATTATGCACTTTTAGTCATCACACGTCTTTTCTATATTAACCTCTTTTTGACCTATCAAACTTTCAGAATATAAATAGGTCATACCTAGTTTCCAATCTATCAGCAGATTTATTTAGTTAAAATTTTAATTATTATGTTTCAGTCTATGACGACATCAAATTCCTAGAGTAATGCCTTATCGTTCACAATTAATAAATTAAAATATCAATGTCAGGTGGTTACATTGAATACCTACCGTATCTCTGTTCCTAGACCTGATAACAACTGAATGGTTTTAATTGCTTATGGAGTTTTCGGATATTTGCTTTTATAATGAAATATATTTCTGCACTACTGTCATAAATCAAATAAATGTTAATATTTTGTCAAAATAGAGCAGTAATAGGGGATTTATAAAGATTGCCTATCTTATTTAGAGGTAGAATTTTATTTTGTTAACAATTTTTAGACCAATAATTAATTTCAGTGGTGCCTGGTTTATTGCAATTGCCACAGACAGATAATGTGGACAGATCCACTGCTCTTATTATCAGAACTACTAATATTCTCAAACTTTACCTTTTTATTTAGAGTGCGTTCCTTCTACCGATGACCCGTTTTTTCATTTTTGAAACACGTACCTCTACTTCGGAAAATCGGATTGGCGTTCTTCTGGAGGTAGCATTTTAGCAAAATCGAAAGAAAATGGCCTTGGTCGCTCCTTTCGTTTGTGACAGTCAAACTTGCTTAAAATTTTTAAAACTTCTCGCTCGTTGCCAGGATTTCGAAATGCCGCTCCAGCTTTAAAATAACATAATCCGTACTCAAGTATACTTGAAACCGTATTCCACGAGAGGTCGTTTTGAAAACGTCTGATCATGCGGAATTTTCGACTTCCGTAGTCACTAATAGATGGGCAGTTTCGGCTTCGTAGTGTTGTTGCATTATATGGAAGTTCACCTGGAGATTCTTTGATATGAACAGCCTTAACTACCATAATGTTATCACCTACCCCTAATCGATTCTTTATATTAACCGCATTTCCAAACCATTCGCCATAAATTAGCTGCTATTATAAGTATCAAATTCTAACAGCATGATTGACGTCATAACTTGTGCATTGGAAGCATCAGATAAAGAAGGTTACCACGCCATACTAGATTTATATACTATGGATGATAAACAAATTTTTTGCGCTGTCGCATTTTTGAAGCGGATGGCCCATCGACTCCTTTGTTACTGTCAACACTTATATCAATAGGGTCGCCCTTTTTTAACTCACTGTTATTTTCCACTGCTGTCAACACTTATGTCAATAGGGTCGCCCCTTTTTAACCCACTGTTATTTTCTATTTCCGTAATATTAGCAAATTGTTCATTTTTTAAAATGTTCACTGTTATTCTAACTACACATACTTGAATTGATTGAATAAGAGTCTCACTTCTGATGTTAGGAATTATGAATAAAGGTCCTATTTGTTTAAATAAAAGTCTTTATTCGATAAAAATACTAGTTTATTCGTCCGATAGGCAAGACCCGACAATGTGTCAATGTCAATCAATAACCAAGGGAGATTGTTCTCGAACCATTCCGTAGTGTTGACATCCTTCATTTATGCTGACTAGTATATGGGTGGTGCACAGGGCCATATCTTGAATTTAAATGCTAACGATTAATGTACTAATGTACAACAATTACCATAAGAAATATTTCTTTAGGTAGATTATTGAAAATATAATGGTTAGAACCACAGGTTGCAAATATTGATCTGCTTGCATTAATATGTACACGACGCTATTTGACAATTTTGTATAATATGAGTAATAACAAAATCAAAGGTAATTAGGTTAATAAGAGTAATCCCAATATAATATAAACACCGAGAAAGTTTAAAATAACTGTTTGGTTTAGCATAACTGTTCATCAGCAAGGTAAATCCTAATTGATACTAAAATTATTCCCAGCTAAGCGACATTAGTAACTGTAAGATAACTCAACACATGTTACAAGAACGGTAATAACTTGAAATATTAAACTTAAAACTTCCTTTTATATGATTTATAAACAAGTAATAAGAATTAATCTCCTACTTAAAATACTTCTTATAAAAAAAGGGATTTCAAGAATATTTTTAGAAATAAAACTTTAGAACTCAAAAGTACTTTGAATCAAGTAATCATCGTAATCAATTGAATTTAAGTAACATAAAACAATATTTGGTTGAATAGAAAAACAGCTCTCAATGCAAATGCATACTTGAATTAATATTTGCTCAAATACATTTATTAGTGGGCAGTAATTTAATAAAATAAATGACTATTCATTCTGGTTTTTAAATGGGAATATTATATACCTTTCCACAATAGGTAAAGATAAAAATATTTCCCGGGAATGTGGTTGTATTATTAGGATAGTTATTATTTAAGATTTTTTTATTGTTATTCTTATCCCATTCGCACGTGGATCGAATTAATAAATGCGGTTATATTAATAAAATAAACTTTTTCTCTAATTTTCCAGGATTTACTTAAATCCGAAAACAACAAGTTTTCTATTAAACTATGGCATTTTCGAATCGAGTAAGATTTTTACCAGATCTTCGCTTAGAAAACAATAAACTTACTAATTTTGTAATAAATTTTTTAAAAATTAATTACATCTTATATTAGATATGTTTAGTAGAAACTTAATTTACAAATTAATTTATTACTACTGTTCTGTTGTACTTGCATTAATACACAAACAAGGCCTGGGGTATTAATACATCAGTATGCATTTCCCAAATTAAAATAAAACTAATTTACTTAAGCTAAAGTTCAGAATATACTTATATACTAAAGTTCGTGTAGTTTGGTTCACTTCAATCTTCTGATTTTCTGCGTGTTGCCCAGTAGCTGTTGTATTGCTTCCACGTTCCTGTGATTTAGTAAATTTATTTCATGTTTTAAGGTAAAATCTTGGATCACTTCGTATATCCATTTGATTCCGAGGTTATCTTGCAGTTCTGTTGGTTATATAGCGATAGGCATTGGCAATTAATCGTGGACCATTGTTTTGGGTGCCATATTTTTAATATATTTGCACCCCATAGGTCCAAATTGGCTTTATAATTGACTGATAAACAAATCTCTTTGATTTTAGGTCAAGTAGGGAGTATCTTCCGACTAACCAGTACAATAGCTTGACTTTGAGCCTAATCTGCTCTGCTTTTTGTCTAACATGATTTTTTCAATTTACCCTACCATCGAGATATATTCCGAGCTGATTCTGCTTGAGGAGTCCGTCAAGTATAATTAGGTTTTTGTCATTTTGCAATAACGCAAAATTAATATGAACAGATCTTGTTGACCGCTATTTGTACTGCTTTTACAGCCTTAGACAGACATCTTTTGCCATAATAACTGTATCGTCGGCAAATGTTCCAAGTATTATTTCTTTTATTGTTGGGATATCAGCAGTATGGAGCAGACATACTAGTGGTCCTAAAACACTATCTTGTGAAACTCCAGCCGAAAAGGTTTAAGTATTGACAATGTCCCTTCATGCGAGACTCTAAATTTTCTTTCGAAAACATATGATTCGCTCATGTTGTAAATTAATCCCAAATGCCGTACCTGGTCAAAAGCTTGTGAGATGTCCAGGAATATTGCAGGGCAGTATTTCTTTTCTTCGAAAGCCTTTTCAACAATCGCTGTTACTCTGTGCACTTGGTTGATTGTCGAGTGGTGATTTCGAAATCCAAGCTGGAAATAGGCCTGTAAGATCCAACTTGTCCTGCCGATTTGTCAGGTTTTTTAAACATAATTATTCGAGCAACTTTAAGACATTCCGTAATATGCTTCAGTCTCAAACAGGCATTGAACATATATGTCAACATGATTATTTCTTTTCGTGGCAAATATTTTAATAACCCAGGTGAAATATCATCAATTCTCTCTTGCTGTCGGGTAGCTTCTTTTGCAACAGACCGAGTTTATTCAATTATAGTTCGGGTTTGCAGCTCAAGATCGTCTAGTTTTGAGTCTTAGGTTTAAACTAATTTGTTCCTGTATTATAAGTCTAAATTTATCCTAGTTGTAAGATTAGGCCTTTTTATTTTTTTCAGAATTGTTGCGCTTAGTATTAACAATACTCAAGTGTGATCAGATAGTTCGCACACGCTCTTGATTTGTATTTGATGTGATGAGATGCCTTTCGAAATGTAAAAGTCCAGTAGGTCTGGCATTTTATTACTCTCGGTGGGCCAGTAAGTGATTTCACGCCCTTAAAAGTTACAATTAGTAATATTTGTTGCTGCCTACAATTCGTTTCCGTTTCCAGGTATTATTAATCGTATTCCCCAGCCTGTGTGATTAACATTAAAGTCCACTCCAATAATAAACCTTGGACCTAATTTTAAAAATAAATCTGTATAGTTGTTATTTGTATCTTGGTGGACAGTATAAAGCTCCTATGTTTATTTCAGCGCCGTTCCTTTCAATGCTAACTATCGTAGCTTGTATTTTTCTTTTTTTTTATCTCGTCTTGTTGGAAATGCTATAGATTTTGTTTTATTATTATAGCTGTTTCGCCTCGAACACGTTCACGGGAGTGTACTGTACAGTATTCATCATAACCCCGTATTTTAATGTATTTTTTTAGAATAATGAGTCTCCGATATGAGAGCCATTTCTTTTCAGAAATATTTCCAGTTCCCGGGCTCGCTGATTTAGCCCATTTGCGTTCCATGTTATAATTCTTAAGCACGAATATTACTCATTTTTGTTTTGGGAGCCCGCTAATTTTTCTACCCTGTTTGATAAATGACTAAAATTGTGTCGCATTTCAGTCTGAGTAATGAAACTCACTTGATATAAAAAAATAGTTTTCAAATAATCATTTCTTCAGACAAATGTTCAACAATTACGAGTTTGGAAATAAAAAACTGCAGCGACGCATCTAGGTCAATGGAAAAAGACAGATGAATTGGCTAGATACAGGCATAATTTAAAAAGTTAAAAAACAAATTATTAAAATATAAGATATGATGAATTTCCAAAGCGAGTTTATATAAATCTCAGATACTAATTAATAAATGTTCTGTTTTAATCTTTGACATTTTGACACTTTTTCTGAGATTTATGCTGGAAAAAAATTAACCAAATTATTTTCAAGCCTTTTTCGAAGTAGGCTTTACATCATTAAGAGAGTATGGCAGAGATTGGAACAAATGAGGCAAACGTTCGGGCTATAGTAGATACATAAAAACTTGCAATTCTATCTCTCTTAATGTTTGTCCAGTCACCAAAGATGTGTGTTCTCTAACGCTGTCATGACGGAAGACAACACTTGTTGTCATACATAATCCATTTTTCATCGGCCGCATTCGTTTTACCAACAATTTAAAATAAAATCTCCATAAATTAAAATTTTCACTGTTTATTCATGGGATTTTTTTTGGTATCTAATCTTATGTAAATGGTTCAGAACTGTTTTATGGCCAACGCTCAATGTCGAATTGTTCTTGGGAGATTAAATATGTCACTCTAAACACTTTCAATATTTACTGACTAGACGAGATTCATTTTCAACATCGAAATATCTGGACCAAAAACGAGTAATCATCATCATTCAATTTTTGGTTTGAGTTTGGGTTTAAACCTGTCTATTAGGAAAAGTCAAATTAAATCAAATATAAAAATAACTCCAATGCAGCTAGATTCACTAGAAACATTCAAGTTTATTGCAAAAAAAAAGCTAAAGAAAGTTGTGAATATTCCATTATGGATTCCTAGCATGGAGAATTAATTGGATAATTCATATCCATAAAATATAAAAAAAAACAAATGCTATGATAATTATTATAAGAAAGAAAATTTACGAATTATGGGTGATGTACTAATACACTAGCCTGGTTTGAAAAAACAGTCATTTATATCATGTTCCATATAGCTAAAAAAGAACTTTGATTACAATCAGTAACTAATAGAAAACCAGCAACTTAATACTATATATTACAACTTACTAAAAATATTAAGTGATTTAAATAAATAGAAACTTTCGATTACAAATATTTATTAATTAGATTTCAATTATATTCAAATGTTTTGTTTCCTAAAACAAAACATATATAACAATAACAAGAAAAAATAAGGTAAACTATGGTTCAAGATCATTCAAATTCCTCTTGAGATAGCTCTGCTATAATATATTCTGTAATAAATTATAAATAATACAACCTAAAAGTTATAAGAGGTAGGCATACATACCATCATCATCATTACCATCTGGATCATAGTCAGAATCAGACTCGCTTCCTGTCATGATGGAGGAATCCTAAAATAATTATTCTTATAAAAACATTTAATTAAAACATATTACAGATTAAAATATTTGCACATACTTCAGATATATCATCATTTTCACTCTCCTCCCACCTAACTAGTCCACTTATATAATTACTATGTAGGACGTAACTATCTATTACAAAGTTTTCAGTAGCCTGATTCAATGTGGACTAAAACCCACACCCATTCATAAATAATTTAATATTTTTATATTTGTATTAGATAGAATTTACTTACAGCACTGTCTACATCATTATTATCATCTTCATTGGGATCATTGTTAATACTAAAGTCAAATTCATCATCTTCATCAACATTAACATCATAGTTAATGTTAAACACCAGTTCATCATCTCCACACAAATCTTCTAAAGGATTTCCAATAAAATCCAACATTTTAATATTATTAAAGTGATTCAGATGTAGATTTCTTTATTCGAAAGGGTTTTACAACAATATGTTTTCCTTCAATTATAACTTTTTTTAGGTCTTTCTGAGCTTCTTCTAATGCCAATTTATCTTTGAAGTCAACAGTACACCAACGCCTAGATTTCTAAAAACAGAACTTACTTAGAAATATATTTTTGTAATCAGCTAAACCATACCTGCCGGGGTAAATGTATTTGATCAATGTTTGGATGAAGATTTGAAATTTGTTCTTTATCAATTATTTTAATTGGTAAACGTATATATAAACTATATCTCTTCTCAGGATCGAGTCTAAAATATAAAATATATATATATTTTATAAATAAATGATAAAATGTTTATATTTTACTTCATTCCAAAAATTTAAACAGCAAAAGCAAAGCTCGTGCTCAACACATAACAAACAAAATGAAAATATTGAACAGTGGTACCAACAGTTGTGCGGAAAATATCCCCAATAAAATATGACTTATCTGTTCTGGAAATATCTGTTAAATATGACTAAAATATATTACGTAACGTCATATTAATACATTTTGTTAGTAATTTTGATTTCAATGAAACTCATTTAACTAAATAAATAAGATCATTTAATTTATTGCATCACTTTAAGTCATAATTTTATATTATAATGGTACATTGGTATCCCTGAAATTCAATGAAAAGCACTAAGATTTATAAGTTCATTTGTTGGACCTCGTGTGTTTTCCATTTGTAATTAATTTTGGAATTCTTAAATATTTATAAACCATAAAACTGAAATGGCACAAAGTAAACTTAATGATTTAGCCGGTAAATTTGGTAAAGGAGGTCCACCAGGTTTAGGACTGGGAATTAAGTTGTTAGCGCTTGGAGGTATTGCGGCTTATGGAGTCTCACAGTCAATGTACACTGGTAATTAAAATTGTATTATATATTTCAGTAAATATTTTATGAAAATGTATCTAGTATTGCTTTAATTATTAAAATATTCTTAGTTTTTATTCAGCATTTAAATTTCATTTCATTGTGAAAAATAAAGGTTAATTTTTCTTTTATTATAATTATATATTACGTTTCGTTTTAGTTGAAGGTGGTCATCGAGCAATATTATTTAATAGAATAGGTGGTATACAACAAGAAATTTACACAGAAGGATTACATTTTCGAATGCCTTGGTTTCAGTACCCAATTATTTTTGATATACGGTAGTACTTGGACAAAATTGTGTAATAATTGTTTATAAATTAATTTTTTTAGGTCAAGACCAAGAAAAATATCTTCTCCAACTGGTTCAAAAGATTTACAAATGATTAATATATCACTTCGAGTACTTTCCAGGCCAAATGCGAACCAACTACCTACAGTTTACAGACAGCTTGGTTTAGATTATGATGAGAAAGTCCTTCCTTCAATTTGCAATGAGGTTTTAAAATCTGTTGTTGCAAAATTCAATGCAGCACAGTTGATTACACAGAGACAGCAAGTTTCCTTATTAGTTCGTCGAGAACTGGTTGAAAGAGCACAAGATTTTAATATAATACTAGATGATGTTTCAATAACAGAATTGTCATTTGGTAAAGAATATACAGCTGCTGTTGAAGCTAAACAGGTAGCTCAACAAGAAGCTCAGAGAGCGGCATTTGTTGTTGAAAGAGCTAAGCAAGAGAGACAGCAAAAAATTGTGCAAGCTGAAGGTGAAGCAGAAGCTGCTCAAATGATATCCTTTTTTATGTCTTATTTCCAAATTTAATCAAATAGATTTCATAATTAAATTGATTGTTAAACAATATAAAGAATATTTTTCTTAACAATATTTTACTTAGGTGAAGCTATTTCGCAAAACCCTGGTTATTTAAAATTAAGGAAGATCAGAGCTGCTCAAAATATCTCCAGAACAGTAAGTAACTGGTTTTCTCAGTAGTGGTTTGGCATTTTTAATATATATTTTTTTATAGATTGCAAATTCTCAGAATAAAGTGTATTTGAATGGAAATAGTTTGATGCTTAACATTTCTGATAAAGAGTTTGACGATCAAAGCAATAAGTTAAAAAGTAAGAGTTAAATATTAATATTCTGAAATTAGTTCCCTCTTAATGCAGATTCTCAAGTGTTTAATCCATAAAGGTCTAAAAGGGTTAGAAGATGAAAAAAACCTAAATTTATATTATTTTCTAGGTTTATAATTGTAAGAATCATAAGACTTTTAAGACAATGAAAGAAATTTGTCTGAATATTGCATTGTTGTTATTGCCTTATTGTATATATTCAATAAATCATTTATAAAGAATAATGATGTTTTGTTGGTTGATTAAAAAAAAAACGAAAAATAACTCTAACAGAAAATTCTTTAACAATTGTGTAATTATTTTTCGTTTTTTTTTGTAGGTTTAGATGGGCCTAGAGACTTTGATGCTATGTTGGATAATACCAAAAATATGTCCATTTTAACATTATCTACGTTTGCTGCAGATAGATTATCCCCAAAAAATTATAAATAACTTTGTTTTTTACAATGAATTTTATTTTTTTATATCGAATCGTAGTTGCTTATAATAATTTTTCAATATATATTTTTTACAGCAAAATAAAGTTTTATTATTAAACGAATTTAATTTTAAAATTTTATAGCTATATTTTACGAATTATAGAAGTTTTTTAAAACAGAAAGTAATTTTATGATTTTTTATAAAGTTTTTTAAAAAATGTTTAAAGCGGTAGATGTGTCAGGTTGAAATGGAGAATTTATTCAAATATACTAGTAACTAGTGTTTTTTTTAGGTATTTAATATATCATTGATTTGATATATATTTCACGTGTTTGAGTTATTAAAATTTTCATATTAGTGAGTTGTAAAATAATCACTAAAATATTTATAATATCTATATAATATTATAGGTATACTATTAAAATATGTCTTACGTAGATAAGATTAAGCGAGTTGATATATACTTGTTTAATATTTCTCACATGCTCATACTAGATACTTGGTTGAATTATTAAATTACTTCATTCTTAGGTTTAAAGGACGATGGTATTTTAAGAATGGATGATTGCCCAGTGTTCAATATAATTCGAGAAAAATACAAGACAACTTAATGAGTTATTTGTTATATGAAAAAGTTACTGATATTTTAGTCTTCATAATGTTAATTAAATATATTGTTTGTTTAAAATAAGTGTAAATGGGACACTATGGCTCATATTTTCCCTGCGCCTCTGTGTCTATTTCCTTCCTCAAGGTAAAAGTATATTTTCATATCCTGTTTTCCGTCTGGCATTGGACGTAATGTGAATAAATTTTATTGTAAAATCAAAACAAAAGGCGACATTACGCCTACTTCTAACTGCAGTTTCAGTCCATAATATGATAATAATAAGGAAACGGCTAACATTACCGTATCCATCTATTTACTTCAACTTACTATTCGAATAGCAAACATATTCTGCGTATGTATATTACTGACAAAAAAAAACAGAAAATATTATATTGAAGGTCGAAACATAAGCATTCCAAGTTGTAAGTGTACAAATACTATTGTTTAATATGTCAGATTGGTTTGAAGATTGTTTTATGATTTGAAAGGCACTAGAAGTATATTTCATAAATCAATATAATTCGTCTCAATTTCCACATACTTACTTCTATGTTTGTCAATTTTTTGTGGCTTGGTTACAAGAGTGGAGAAAATGCTTTATGCATACCCATCTTCTACGAGACTCAAAATGGAAGTTTGTAGAATTGGACCCGTCATACAGCGTGCTCGCATACGCCACTAAGTTATATTTCTTACTTACTTTGAAACATAATAACATAATTTATGTTCCTTCGTTTTATGGCACCCATAACGGGTTAATATTTAGAGGTCATGAGGGCTCGGTAGGAGTTCTTTGAAACGAAACTATCTAGCTAGGATCCCACGGTGCAGAAATTAAGGTAATAAGTGGTCTAGCGGGTGTATGTAACAAATTTAATATAGACAACAAGCACTTGATTGGTAATGAAAGCGTGCTCGATCTGCAAATAAGCGAATGCAGAACATTTTTTCATAACCTTTTTGTAAGGCTACCTGGATATGGGCATCAGCGATCTGTCATATATCCATTTCTCCCGTTTTAAAAGCTAGTACCGTATTACCCTCAGTGAACATGAGATCTAGAAAATCACACTACATGAAGCTAATTTTTATGTAAAATATCTTATTCTAAAGTTTGTGTATGTTAATTAATCAAATCAGATTGCGTTAAACGTGTAAGACTACGCATTTCACTATTATTTCGCACATTTAGCCGATTGCAAGCACATTAGGGTGCAACACTTTCGATGTGCTTAACACTCCTTATGAGTTCTAAAGAGATATCACGCTGGATCACTTCATTAGAGGCATCAACAATAACACGTAACATTTAATTTGGAGTCTTTGAATGATGGCTAAATTAGACTTGCCAGTCCAATCCCATGGTTGGATTCCATATGACCAAATAGGTTTAAGTATAGCAATAGTTTATTATCTAATGATAAATTGGATTTGGGCACGATAGGCCAATATATTTAATATAGTTTAAGTCCTAGTTGCCTTCGTTTTGCAAGTGTGCGCTTTTTCTAAGATGAACATCGGTCTATATGCATGTTAAGACATTTAGCATCCTCTAAGATAATTAGCCTGCGGGAGTTGACAAATATTGCTATTCCCTGGTAGACCTATTCCTTTGCGCTGTATAATAGGTATATGGGGTAGATTTTCTTTTATTTAGGTGTCGAGGTTCTTTGGTGTTGTTATTGGATCTTCCCCTGATGCTAAGAATGTCGTGGCGACTGTAAATGGTGCTATAGTAGCCAGTGCCATAGCAGCTATTAGCAGTTGACATATTCCGGATATTTCCCGCTTTGAAAATCATTTTGGCTACTTATATAGGGACGTTAGGAAAATAATTCATTTGTAATATTACGTTGAATATGAATGTTTTTAATCACAATCACGCCCTTCTCTAATAGGTACTGTAAAAAAAATTACTAGATAAAATCCGCAGAAGCTATTTTTATAATTAATGTTTTTGTTATTTAACTTCTCTGACAATGATAATGGGTTTCTCGTGGCGTAGGTCTAAAGGGGAACTTTAGGAAATTGATAATTTTCTTCAACTTTAGTACATTTTTTAGGTGATTAAATAAGATATCAGCCTTTACTTTACTATTTCTGAACCATTTATTGTCATTGTTTTTAATTCCAACTAAGTTGATTATACTGTTGGGGAATTTTGAGTTTCCTTGTTGCTTTCCATAATTATCTGTAGTCTCACTTGCTATCAAATTTTTCGAGTATTCTTGAATTCTTTGATTTTTTTGTTTTGTGTTAACTCTTCAGCTCTATCGCTTTATTAAATTTTCTTTTATATGATTCAGTTCTTTGTTGTTGCCAATTCTTGCGTAACTTTCTTTTTTAACAATTTCTTGTTGAATTTTAGATGATATATAGTTTTTCCTTGGAGATTATTATCAGGAATCACGTTATGTTTGTTGCCTCTGTCTCATCAATTTCTATCTTTAAAGATAAGTTTAGATAAATGCTTCTGTCTAGATTTTCCTTAAATAGTGGCCAATTAGCCTAATTATTATACAGAGAAGGAGGCTTATTTCTGAAAATACTGTTTTATTACTGCTGAATGATTATATGATTGATCAAAACATGATTGTGCATGACACTGTATCAATATTTTTTGTGACAAATATTAGGTGGTGGGTTTCTATCTGATGATTTAATGATTTATGTATTCAAAAATGATTATGGCTGATATATTTTGTATGATAAAACTTATAATTGGGAATTCGCAGTGTTTATCTGTAGTGTGTTTGGGAAACCATCATTATGTCAATGTTTAGTTCAGTTAAGAACATTTTTAGTTCCTTGGCGTGTTGTTGGATGTCATTTGGATTCCAGATGGCGATTCTTTATTTTAGGTAATCAGCCATTAGGTAAATTTACTGACGACAGTGGTGAGTAGACTAAGCATTGTACTCATTAGTTCCATTAGTTTAATCATCATTTCTTCAGTTTAGTGATGTTGCTGGCAGCTTAAATAGGTTGTGGTGTTGTTTGAATATTACTTTTATCAATCTTTGGAGCATACGATGTATTTGGTTGACTGATCTATCGAGTAGACTAGTTGGTGTGAGCTATTTTTGTTGGTGTTAATGGCTTTTTTTCCTGTAACGCGGGATACATGTTTTTGTTGGAGTTGCTTGTGAACCACGCAACCCTTTAAATTCGCTGGGTGATTACCGTTACACTTAACACTTTTACATTTATCGACTCGAACTTTACATTGGCAGTTTATAGTTGCATATTCTTCTGCGCATCTTACGCATGTATACGATTTGCGGCAGTATGCTTTTTGTGAAACCATGCGCTTAACACATTCCACACTGTGAAATGAATGTGGTGGTTCACATTTAATAATACTATTTTATAATTTATTGTCTTTATTACTTTCTTTAGCGCCTTACTATATTTTTTTGCTTTGAGGTCTTCATAAAAAATTGCAAAGGCTTTTTCCATAGTATGTCTAATAGCATGTATATTTATTGGATGACTTTATTCAGCTAGAGCTTAATGATGTTAAAGTCCGTAAAGTAGTGTAAGCCTTTTAGTACGAGTTTTAAACTTATTTAAAATTTTGGTCTGAATGTATAATTCTGTGTATTTCTTTTATCTAATTATTGTAGTTTTGTTTTCATTGCTTCAACACCTACTATTCATTATTTTAATTATTTAGCAAAAAAATTAATAAGTGCAGGTGATAGCTCTAAAGAATACCCAATAATAGCACAATAGCCAGTTGGGAACTGTGAGAATAGTCTTATTGAAAAGTGCCCTCTATTTTCTAAGACAAATCAAAATTGTATCGGTAACAAACCTGTTGAAAAATGTTATGATGATAATTTTAAAATACTAATGCCAATATATTTGGCAGGGCTACCAATATATTCATTTTATATAGTTGATAGTAACTAAAATACAAAAAATGTTTAAATCATATGCATTTGATGATGCATATTTGATTTTCTTAAACTTTGAGCAGCTCTGTGGAATAAAATAGTCTATCTGGTTTTTATAAAATTATCTTGTAACATTTGGGAAAGTAAAATGTACAAATTATATTTAAAGTTTATTTTCATAATAGCCTTACAAATTTAAAAGCATGTGCAACAGCAATACTGCATCAAGTACTTTACAAAATCTGTGTTTACACATGGTTTAACGCAGTTTTCCTGTGAATTCTAAAATTAAATCTCTGCTTATTTTCTTTTACTTTACTTGATTTCAGTGACAACATTTGGATTCATGCAATGTCTGTACGTGAGGACTGTCCGACATGTTTGAAACTTCTGTTTGCCATAACATACATGTGTATCAGGTATTTACCTGTTTATAAAAACTTGAGTAAATCACGTTATTCAATCAGATATGTATAAGTTACCCTTAGCCTGGCGAAGTATAGCCCATTGAACTATTGGATGTACAAGAAATCAGATATTTGATATTGGCTTTTCGTAATCTCATCATGATGGTATTTGATTGACACTTATTGAAGGCTTGAATTTAGTTAATATAATATATTTCTTTGTATTTTGAGGAAATATGGATGTTCAGTAGTGAACAGAAGTGATTGTGCAGTGAGTTCAGTTGGAAACCCATTTTCTTCCGTTTGGTTGGCATCAAATCTTGTAAAAATGTTTAGTACACACACTTCATGCGTACAAAAAATAACAAAATCATTAGGAACTTATATATACAATAAGCAAAACAAATTAGGCTTAACCTTAAATGTTATCAAGAGTGTTATTTACTTCGATCTTATTTTAATTACATTCTAGATATATTTTAAGGTACTTAAAATAGTAAATACTTACATTAAAATGGCCTTATTGTTGTGAATATATTATCGATGTGCAGTCATAAAGTGTAACCAAAACAACGACAACATTCGCAGATTTGGAGCGTTTTAGTGCAAATTAAAATCGCACGTCAATTTTTCTTTAAAATCCTTTTTACTTCACAAATAACTTCGGGCCGATTTGCACGCTGGTTTTTTTATGTTTATTGGTTTCTGTCACCAATGAACAGTGACCCTGGTTTGTTTTCACACAATCTGTTCATTCGGACTTTTCAATATATTTTATTATTATTTTGTAGTCCACTGTATGGCGATAATGTTGCGATAGTGACGTTGGCGAATCCTGCTAGGGTATGATTTTAAATTTGATTATGATTGGTTAAAATTGTGATTGTCCATAAGGTAAGTACAAAACACACATAATCATCCCGGTCACCCAATAACCAAGCTAGATAAGACCAGTTCCGTGCTAGCTCTCGAAGAGAACGGTCGTATCCGGTCCGCCGAACCTACCTGCGCTTCCGAGAATTACCCGAAACTTTCTCTAAGACGGTCGATCCGTTATCACGTTTTCACCAGTGCCTATGTAAAAAAAGCGCCGAAAAGGCGCATTTACAGACAAGGCAATGGCGTCATGTACGTCAGAGCCGACGTCGCCTCCTGAGCATAATCCCAGCTTTCCTAACTCAAATGGACCATCTCTCGAAGACAGCCGAGAAGTGCTCATAATAGATTTAACAAAATAGAAAGAAGACCTGCGAAAGCAGATAGCTGACGTTAAAACGTTCGCAAAAGCACAAACAGACGCCCTGAACAAACAGACGGAAAAGCTAGAAAAGAGCGAAAAGGCTTCCGAAGATCTCAAGGAAGAAATCAAAATTCTCACAGCTACGATAACAGAATTCATGAAGTATCAAAAAGATGCCATGGAAGTAAAGACTCCCGCTGCCACAGAAACCCAGACACCAGCTAAACCGGCACAACAGTCAGACCAAACTGAAGACCAAGACGACGGTTTCACCTTGGTGGGAAAAAGAAAAAGAGGGCCCGTCACTCCACCTCAGGAAACCTAGCTGCCGAAGGCCGGCAACAAGGGAAAACAGGCTCCCAAATCACAACCCAATCCGGTAGCCAAGCCGGCAACTAAATCTACCCAATCGAAAGCCAAGGCTAACGTACAGCCTTCGATTACAAAATTTTCCACCAGACCAGTACAAAACAAGCCGACCACCAAGACGGCCCCACAGCCAGTACCGAAACAAGTTACCACAAGACCAACCCAGCCTGCGCAGGTAAGTAGCCAGGCCACTAAACCAGTCTTAACCTCCACAGCAAAAACAGTGCCAACCGTTTCGGCAACTGTTTCTCAAAGCCCCAAGGGAAAAAATTCCGCCTATAGTGCTCCGTGACAAGAAGAGGTTCATGAAGCTCATTAGAATTACTAAGGCACAATCAATAGACACTATAACCCGAAACAAAAAGGAGGGCATTTTCTTATTCGTCGCCACAAGCGACAATTACCGTAAACTCACTACCCTGCTCGAGGAAAGGAATTACCCTTACCACTTCTTCTGTCATCCGGAGGAGAGAGCATTCCGGGTACTAATAAGAAACATCCCAGAATCACTCTGCATTGACGAAGTACGTGAACTTCTCTTTGATCAAGGCTTCCATCCCAAATTTGTGCAAAGATGGAAATTAAAATCCGGGATAGAACTAACAATTGTTCAGGTAGTTGTCCATCGCGAAGAGCGACAGATCATATATATGACCAAACTCGGCGTCATCACAGTGAAGGTCGAGGTCCAGAGGGGAAACGGCCAGCCAGTGCAGTGCTTCAACTGCCAGCTTTTCGGGCACTCCAGCTCATATTGTCGAGCCCCCCTACGGTGCGTCAAATGTGCCGGGCATCACGACACTAGATCCTGTACCAAAATCCCAGAAGCACCTCCAAAGTGCAGCAATTGCGGTGAAATTCATACCGCAAACTTCAGCGGTTGCAGCTGCCGTCCTGCTCCAAGAAAACCAAAAATTCCGACCGAATCCAAGCCTCCACAAGGTTCTGCATGGAGTAACCAAGGTGGCAGGAAGCTAGCCCAAGAATTAGCCAGCGCCACCCAGCCTGCTCCAACTCAAACTCCTGCTCCAACCAATACACCGGACCTTAACTCCACAATGCAGGCGTTTACCGACCCGCAGGCTTTCCTGCAAGTGATCGCCCTGGCTCACCAACTTGCTCGTCTTTTTCCAAATGTCGCCGCCTAAGTGGCAACACTTACCTGTCTCTATAACTTCCAGCAGCCTTTTAACTCTTCGAAATGGCTGTTCCGAAATCTCTTATACTGATGACATGGAATGCAAATAGCTTACGCGGAAAGCAAGCGGAATTGGAAGACGTCATGACATTCTATGACGTCGACATCGTTCTCATCCAGGAAACTTTCCTGAAATCTTCGCATCGTCTCTCTTTCGAACACTTTTTTGTCTACAGAAACGATAGAACTCCGGGTGGAGGCGGTGGAACCGCCATTCTCGTCAGAAAAGGAGTCAAACACGAGCTCCTTCCATCGTTATCAGTAAACAACTTCGAAACAACCTCCATTAAAATCGATATCCAAGAACGTCCCTTCGTGATTACATCTCTGTACAGGAAATCTTCTGCATTCAACTATGCCGAATACCGATCACTCGTAGAAGGAAAATTTCCGAAAATAATAGGTGGCGACTTCAACGCCCACCATCCCACCTGGGGGTGTTCCAGAGCGAATCCCGCAGGTAACGCCATCGTAGCTCTAAGTGCAGATCTGGGCTACGATCTTGCCTTGCCAGATGAACCCACCCATCACCCTAGTACAGTCTCTCAAGGCGCAGCAAGAATCCTTGATTTCTTTATTCTTTAAGACGTAAATCGCCATTCCGAAGTACGAGTCCTTGACGAACTAGACTCTGATCATCGTCCGGTCCTTCTCAAACTCGGAAACTGCGCCACCACTCAAGTCCCACTAACAATATTCAGGAAAAAAACCGACTGGAAAAACTACCAATCTCTTCTCCTGAAATCCGATCCAATTCCGAAAATTAACACACCAGAACACCTCGAGGAAGCCGTACTCAAGCTAACTCGCGACATTCAGTCTGCTCACGAATCTGCCACAGTCAAAATTTCATCACAACCCTAGCCGTGGAAAAACAACCTTCCCGCTTCTCTTAAACGTGAAAATCGCATCAAAAACGGTTTATGCAGATTAGCTCGATTCATCCTTGATGCTGCAGACAAAAGGGAGGCGAACAGAGCATGCAAGAGGGTAAGGGCGGCCGTCTCGACTTGGCGAGCAATGAAATGGAACTCATTTCTTGCGGACCAAAGGCTGGATGGCCCCCCTTCCTTCTGGCGTGTCTCCAAATGCCTCGTGGGGAAGACGCACAATGTCATCCCTCCCCTGAAGTCAGCGGTTACAGGAAATTTCGCAGTCACTGACCAAGAAAAAGTCGAGCTCCTTGCAGAGACCTACGAAGCTCAAATTAAATGCCTCCAACCCGCACAGAATACTAAAGCTAAAGACATTGACACTGTCATCAACGAGTCCAACTCCGTCAAAAGACCAGTAACCGCAGCCTTTCTTCTCAACCATTTTGTGTCCCCAAAGTCTCTACAGACTATGATCGGCAAACTTCAAACCAAAAAATCTCCAGGTTTCGATGGAGTATCGATTACCCAGTTAAAAAAGCTCCCGCACAAGCAGCTCGCAGAACTGGCAAACATCATTAATTCCATCATGAGACTGCAACACTTCCCGGCGTCTTGGAAACACGCACATATAGCGGTTATACCCAAGAAAGGAGCAAAATCATCTCCATCTTATTACAGGCCTATCAGCCTTCTTAGCGCCATTTCGAAGCTTGCCGAGAGGGCAATACTCTACGCTCTCAACTCTTTAACAAAGGAAAACAACATCATTCCAGATAAACAATTCGGCTTTCGCGCTCACCACTCATCCGTCAAGCTTCCCGTCTGGCCGCACACATCCATCATGCTCTTGACCAACGTAAAAGGCTTGGAGCAGTTCTTCTGCACCTAACCAAAGCCTTCGACAAGGTCTGGCACGACGGATTGTTCGCAAAGTGCGTACGGTTAGGCCTCCCAGAAGACCTAACCGCTCTCATCAAGTCCTATCTCTCGGACAGATCTTTCCAGGTCAAGATCAGGGCATCACTTTCCAGTCGTAAACAAATCGATGCTGGCGTACCTCAAGGTTCCCCGCTGGCCCCAGCCTTATTTAACCTCTTTATTTCAGATATGCCGAGAAAAGAGCATATTGACGTCGCCTTTTACGCTGACGACACTGCTTTCTTCACGGCCGCTAGGTTCGAAGTTACAATTCATGAACGTTTACAGAAGCAGCTCGATCATGCGGTCAAGTGGTTCAAATTCTGGAGGTTGCAAATCAACCCTCTGAAAACCCAGGCCATCATTTTCCACAAGAAGCGTAACGCACCGCGCGTCTCGCAACTTAAGATCGACACCGCAATAATTCCATGGCTGGATAACGTCACGTATCTAGGTCTTCACTTCGACCGGCAGTTCGGTTGGCATTCCCAAATCCAGCAAGCAATCCAAAAAGGTTCGGGGATAGCAAACCTGCTATCTCCATCAAATGCTTATTTTACAAGATGTTAATTCGGTCCGTACTCCTCTACTGATCTAATGTCTACTTTAAGTTTGTTACACCCAAACAGGTCAAACGGCTTCAAGTTTTCCAAAATAAGCTCCTCAGGAGAATATTAAACGCTCCATGGTTTGTCAGAAATAATCAAATTCATAGGGAAACTGACACTCCAGAAATCAAGCACTTCATATCTCAATCATTCCACAAACAACAACTCAGCTCAAGTTCTTCTGAAAACGCGCTTGTTCGCGAGCTGGTCGACATGCTGGGAGCTTAGCACCGCGTCACCGCTAAGCTCTCCTCCTTTTCCAGGCTGAAACGACCTCATCCGTCGCTATAGTCATAACTTTTGCCCCCATATAACAGTACCCAGTTGTGTGTTAACTCAGGTTCGCGAATCAATAGAATCGCCGGGCGCTCGTGCCCAATAACGGCTGCCCGATCAGCGGGTGCCATATCCCCAAATTTAATGCAGTAGCAGTAGTGATCCACAGGGGTCAACATTGAGGCGGTTTCGGTTTAGTGTATTGGTAAGCCCAGAGGCAGTCCCACATAACCCTGTCCAACTTGTCACTCCAGGGTAAGTCTCCGCGACCAGGTATGCGTCATGCATTCCACCGCCTGGTTTTTAGGCCAGAACAAAAAAAAAGCTAGATAAGATCCGGATTCCTCTGGGATTATCTTTAAGTTGGTTTATTTCTTGGTGACTTCTGTTGGTCTATTTCAGATAAACTATAGTTGGTAAAATGAGACTTTCAAATATCAAAAATTAAATTAATTAATTAAAAAAATTCATTATAATTTTTATTATTGCAATGCCCTGTTAATGATGCATCAGATACTTAATTGCATTAAAACGTACTGACATTTTCTGATATAACTATAATTGAGAATTTCAATTTAATTAGTGTGCATAATTTTGATAATTAATAAAAGGTCAATATACAACATTCTACGTTAATGAATTAAAATTGATTCCTGGCATCATCAAGCAACATTTAGATAATGTAACATAATAATAATACCAGAATAAAAGACATGCAAATATCATTAAAGTGTATCAAGAGCTATTGAAAGCATAAATATTTTAACAGTTCTTGCTGATAACATTACCACAAATACGCTTAGTTATTAATATTTTTAGTATTGTACTGTCTGGTTTCTATCTGTCTGTTGTTGAAGGTTGAAGGCATATATTTATCTGTTTCAAAGCTAGGATGAAACACATGTTATAATTTTCAAATGTCTCAATCCACCTTTGAAATATAATATTTCTACTTAGTTCGGAGATTCTAATGTGAGTTGAATATTTTTTGCTGATTTCAATGTTGAACTTTAAAACCATGTAGGTCTGGTAAGTCTTTTATCCTATCTAATAATATTATGCATATCATGAGAATACTTAATGTTAATATCATCACTCTGTATAATAGTAATTGTACATTATACTTGGGCGCCATTGGGTGGTTAAGAACCTAATATTAGTAGAGTAGTCTTGTAGTGTTAGCTCAAGATTGGATTTTTTTCCCAATTTTACTCAGATTTTCAGAACGCACGATCCAATAATAATGCGAGATATTTTGTCTTGAAGTTATTCTTATTTTTAAAAATAGCCAAAGGCATTTTATTTCTTCGCAGGGGAATATTGGCTTATCCCAGGTATTAAAAATATTAAAAGGGTTAAGCTCTGTTATTAGAAATGAGAAGAAGTAATGTTGAGGGAGACTCAGTTTACAAATATTTATCAGTAGTTTCTTAACTATTAAACTTACAACAATACCTGATTGATATTGTTCGGATATCTTTTACCAAGTACTAATTAAATTTTTTTTTATAAAGTAGTAGCAATACTTTTTTAATTTCTCTTCTAGATCACGACATTTAGATATCTTTTCACTTTGTTTTGTGAGTTAGTTGCTAGGAATGTTAACATGAATCATTCTTACATTTTTTTGTTTTATTAACTACTATAACTCGATCCCACTAAAATGTATGATCTGGAATAGCCTTTAGAATCTAGAATAGGTGCTTTGGTGGCTTTAGGCATTGATGTTTATTGATGATAACTGTCTTTGATTTATATTCGGTAGATGCAACCCTCTGTAGACTATCATCTTAAACTATAGGACCTTCAACTCTATACTTTAAATAGTTCCTGGTCGGAACCACTTGATCCTGTATGGTGAGTAGGTGACCTTCCGTTTCCGAAAATAATCCCTCCTGGCACCATTAGTTCTGCGCTACGGTGTCGATATTATCCTGGGAAGCTTCGGCTGGAAGCCTTCCGTGGACCAGTTTCCCGTTCCAGCTGTACTTTTTTTCATCATTCATCTCAAAACATTCTTCTGTTTCTGTTGATAAAGTAGTTGGCCGATATTTATTAATGTCCGTCCTCCGAGATTTCGAGGTAACGCTGTTCTTTAATCTATAAATTCAAAAAAATATAACTTTCCTTTGTAAGACTTGAATATCAGTTGTTGACCATTTTATAACACCAAAGAAATAATTTACAACAAATCCTACATATGTATTGATGATTTTACACGTGTCTTACTGTTTAATTGTTTTCTTAATAATTACCTTATTCTTTTAACACTTTATTTTTGTTAACTTTTTATTTTTGTATTTTTTATATCTTTATACTCGCATTTAAGCTGATACATCTAACTCTAAGCAGATATCAGGTGATAAAGACAGAAAATTAGTAGGAGGACAGTATTGGAGGAGTGCTGATGTTGTTGGCATTACAACAGCGGTGAGAAAAACCCACTTATTATCAGAATCTATTATCTATTCTTGAGCTGGCTAGAGATTTGTGTTATCATTATTATTATTATTATTATTATTTTATTATTATGGCTTTAGCCAGAAGGCTTTCATATAATGTGTTATCCGAGATATTTAGAAGTGTTAAAAAGGGAATACGCATGGATGTTATTAATCAGCTAGTCGTTGCTCTCTATATTAAGGTTCAAATTAAGGTATTTCTTTCCTAGATTTTTAGCACTAGAATGCGCATTATATTTTTACTTATGGACACTGTCCATTTTTTACGCTGTTTTATTAATAGGAATTAATTTGAATCAAGTTTTATTTTTTCCTTATATATTAATTAATTGTTTGTATAAGCTAATTGTTATTGTTTGATCATATTTCTTGACTGGTTGTAAAGGAAAACTGTAAACTCTTGGTGCAATAGTGCTAAATAGCATTAATTAGTCATAAAGCAGTAAAACTTGATTTAAAAGTTATCCAGTATAGTTTACATTATTCTGATATATATTAATATTGACCTCAATTACCACCCACTACAAGAGCCATGTGATCGCTTGTGACAAAAGCATACTTTTTATAAAATACTTTTTCGAATAAAATGTTTAAGTTTTTTTTTTTTTTTTTGTTCTGGCCTAAAAACCAGGCGGTGGAATGCATGACGCATACCTGGTCGCGGAGACTTGCCCTGGAGTGACAAGTTGGACCGGGTTATGTGGGACTGCCTCTGGGCTTACCAATACACTAAACCGAAACCGCCTCAATGTTGACCCCTGTGGAACACTACTGCTACTGCATTAAATTTGGGGATATGGCACCCGCTGATCGGGCAGCCGTTATTGGGCACGAGAGCCCGGCGATTCTATTGATTCGCGAACCTGAGTTAACACACAACTGGGTACTGTTGTATGGGGGCAAAAGTTATGACTGTAGCGACGGATGAGGTCGTTTCAGCCTGGAAAAGGGGGAGAGCTTAGCGGTGACGCGGTGCTAAGCTCCCAGCATGTCGACCAGCTCGCGAACAAGCGCGTTTTCAGAAGAACTTGAGCTGAGTTGTTGTTTGTGGAATGATTGAGATATGAAGTGCTTGATTTCTGGAGTGTCAGTTTCCCTATGGATTTGATTATTTCTGACAAACCATGGAGCGTTTAATATTCTCCTGAGGAGCTTATTTTGGAAAACTTGAAGCCGTTTGACCTGGTTGGGTGTAACAAACTTGAAGTAGACATTAGATCCGTAGAGGAGTACGGACCGAATTAACATCTTGTAAAATAAGCATTTGATGGAGATGGGAAGCCTGCTAGAAGGGCAGATCAGAGGAGATAGCAGGTTTGCTATCCCCGAACCTTTTTGGATTGCTTTCTGGATTTGGGAATGCCAACCGAACCGCCGGTCGAAGTGAAGACCTAGGTACGTGACGTTATCCAGCCATGGAATTATTGCGGTGCCGATCTTAAGTTGCGAGACGCGCAGTGCGTAACGCTTCTTGTGGAAAATGATGGCCTGGGTTTTCAGGGGGTTGATTTGCAACCTCCAGAATTTGAACCACTTGACCGCATGATCGAGCTGCTTCTGTAAACGCTCATGAATTGTAACTTCGAACCTGGCGGCCGTGAAGAAAGCAGTGTCGTCAGCGTAAAAGGCGACGTCAATATGCTCTTTTCTCGGCATATCTGAAATAAAGAGATTAAATAAGGCTGGGGCCAGCGGGGAACCTTGAGGTACGCCAGCATCGATTTGTTTACGACTGGAAAGTGACGCCCTGATCTTGACCTGGAAAGATCTGTCCGAGAGATAGGACTTGATGAGAGCGGTTAGGTCTTCTGGGAGGCCTAACCGCACGCACTTTGCGAACAATCCGTCGTGCCAGACCTTGTCGAAGGCTTTGGTTAGGTCCAGAAGAACTGCTCCAAGCTTTTTACGTTGGTCAAGAGCATGATGGATGTGTGCAGCCAGACGGGAAGCTTGATGGACGGATGAGTGGTGAGCGCGAAAGCCGAATTGTTCATCTGGAATGATGTTGTTTTCCTTTGTGAAAGAGTTGAGAGCGTAGAGTATTGCCCTCTCGGCAAGCTTCGAAATGGCGCTGAGAAGGCTGATAGGCCTGTAATCAGATGGAGATGATTTTGCTCCTTTCTTGGGTATAACCGCTATATGTGCGTGTTTCCAAGACGCCGGGAAGTGTTGCAGTCTCATGATGGAGTTAATAATGTTTGCCAGTTCTGCGAGTTGCTTATGCGGGAGCTTTTTTAACTGGGTAATCGATATTCCATCGAAACCTGGAGATTTTTTGGTTTGAAGTTTGCCGATCATAGTCTGTAGAGACTTTGGAGAGACAAAATGGTTGAGAAGAAAGGCGGGGGTTACTGGTCTTTTGACGGAGTTGGATTCGTTGATGACAGTGTCAATGTCTTTAGTTTTAGTGTTCTGTGCGGGTGGGAGGCATTTCATTTGAGCTTCGTAGGTCTCTGCAAGGAGCTCGACTTTTTCTTGGTCAGTGACTGCAAAATTTCCTGTAACCGCTGACTTCAAGGGAGGGATGACATTGTGCGTCTTCCCCACGAGGCATTTGGAGACACGCCAGAAGGAAGGGGGGCCATCCAGCCTTTGGTCCGCAAGAAATGAGTTCCATTTCATTGCTCGCCAAGTCGAGACGGCCGCCCTTACCCTCTTGCATGCTCTGTTCGCCTCCCTTTTGTCTGCAGCATCAAGGATGAATCGAGCTAATCTGCATAAACCGTTTTTGATGCGAATTTCACGTTTAAGAGAAGCGGGAAGATTGTTTTTCCACGGCTGGGGTTGTGATGAAATTTTGACTGTGGAAGATTCGTGAGCAGACTGAATATCGCGAGTTAGCTTGAGTACGGCTTCCTCGAGGTGTTCTGGTGTGTTAATTTTCGGAATTGGATCGGATTTCAGGAGAAGAGATTGGTAGTTTTTCCAGTCGGTTTTTTTCCTGAATCTTGTTAGTGGGACTTGAGTGGTGGCGCAGTTTCCGAGTTTGAGAAGGATCGGACGATGATCAGAGTCTAGTTCGTCAAGGACTCGAACTTCGGAATCGCGATTTACGTCTTGAAGAATAAAGAAATCAAGGATTCTTGCTGCGCCTTGAGAGACTGTACTAGGGTGATGGGTGGGTTCATCTGGCAAGGCAAGACCGTAGCCCAGATCTGCACTTAGAGCTACGATGGCGTTACCTGCGGGATTCGCTCTGGAGCACCCCCAGGTGGGGTGGTGGGCGTTGAAGTCGCCACCTATTATTTTCGGAAATTTTCCTTCGACGAGTGATCGGTATTCGGCATAGTTGAATGCAGAAGATTTCCTGTACAGGGATGTAATCACGAAGGGACGTTCTTGGATATCGATTTTAATGGAGGTTGTTTCGAAGTTGTTTACTGATAACGATGGAAGGAGCTCGTGTTTGACTCCTTTTCTGACGAGAATGGCGGTTCCACCGCCTCGACCCGGAGTTCTATCGTTTCTGTAGACAAAAAAGTGTTCGAAAGAGAGACGATGCGAAGGTTTCAGGAAAGTTTCCTGGATGAGCACGATGTCGACGTCATAGAATGTTATGACGTCCTCCAATTCCGCTTGCTTTCCGCGTAAGCTATTTGCATTCCATGTCATCAGTATAAGAGATTTCGGAACAGCCATTTCGAAAAGTTAAAGGCTGCTGAAAGTTATAGAGACAGGTAAGTGTTGCCGCTTAGGCGGCGACATTTGGAAAAAGACGAGCAAGTTGGTGAGCCAGGGCGATCACTTGTAGGAAAGCCTGCGGGTCAGTAAACGCCTGCATTGTGGAGTTAAGGTCCGGTGTATTGGTTGGAGCAGGAGTTTGAGTTGGAGCAGGCTGGGTAGCGCTGGCTAATTTTTGGGCTAGCTTTCTGCCACCTTGGTTACTCCATGCAGAACCTTGTGGAGGTCTGGTTTCGGTCGGAATTTTTGGTTTTCTTGGAGCAGGACGGCAGGTGCAACCGCTGAAGTTTGCGGTATGAGTTTCACCGCAGTTGCTGCACTTTGGAGGTGCTTCTGGGATTTTGGTACAGGATCTAGTGTCGTGATGCCCGGCACATTTGACGCACCGTGGGGGGGCTCGGCAATATGAGCTGGAGTGCCCGAAAAGCTGGCAGTTGAAGCACTGCACTGGCTGGCCGTTTCCTCTCTGGACCTCGACCTTCACTGTGATGACGCCGAGTTTGGTCATATATATGATCTGTCGCTCTTCGCGAGGGACAACTACCTGAACAATTGGTAGTTCTATCCCGGATTTTAATTTCCATCTTTGCACAAATTTGGGATGGAAGCCTTGATCAAAGAGAAGTTCACGTACTTCGTCAATGCAGAGTGATTCTGGGATGTTTTTTATTATTACCCGGAATGCTCTCTCCTCCGGATGACAGAAGGAATGGTAAGGGTAATTCCTTTCCTCGAGCAGGGTAGTAAGTTTACGGTAATTGTCGCTTGTGGCGACGAATAAGAAAATGCCGTCCTTTTTATTTCGGGTTATAATGTCTATTGATTGTGCCTTAGTAATTCTAATGAGCTCCATGAACCTCTTCTTATCACGGAGCACTATAGGCGGAATTTTTTCCTTTGGGGGACTTTGAGAAACAGTCGCCGAAACGGTTGGCACTGTTTTTGCTGTGGAGGTTAAGACTTGTTTAGTGACCTGGCTACTTACCTGTGCAGGCTGGTCTTGGGTTGGTCTTGTGGTAACTTGTTTCGATACTGGCTGTGGGGCCGTCTTGGTGGTCGGCTTGTTTTGCACTGGTCTGGTGGCAAATTTTGTAATCGAAGGCTGTACGTTAGCCTTGGCTTTCGATTGGGTAGATTTAGTGGCTGGCTTGGCTACCGGATTGGGTTGTGATTTGGGAGCCTGTTTTCCCTTGTTGCCGGCCTTCGGCAGCTGGCTTTCCTGAGGTGGAGTGACGGGCCCTCTTTTCCTTTTTCCCACCAAGGTGAAACCGTCTTCTGAGTCTTCAGTTTGGTCTAAGTGTTGTGTCGGTTTAGCTGGTGTCTGGGACTGAATTTCTATGGCAGCGGGAATCTTTACTTCCATGGCATCTCTTTGATGCTTCATGAATTGTGTTATCGTAGCTGTGAGAGTTTTTATTTCTTCCTTGAGCTCTTCGGAAGCCTTTTCGCTCTTTTCCAGCTTTTCCGTCTGTTTGTTCAGGGCGTCTGTTTGGGCTTTTGCGAACGTTTTAAGGTCAGCTATCTGCTTTCGCAGGTCTTCGTTCTGTTTTCTCAATTCCGTTATAAGCACTTCTCGGCTGTCTTCTGAAGATGGTCCATTTGAATTTGAAACACTGGGATTATGTTCAGGAGGCGACGTCGGCTCTGACGTACATGACGCCATTGCCTTGTCTGTAAAAACGCCTTTTCGGCGCTTACAGACGCTTTTTTTTTTTTTTACGTAGGCACTGGTGAAACGTGATAACGGGTCGACCGTCTTAGGGAAAGTTTCGGGTAATTCTCGGAAGCGCAGGTAGGTTCGGCGGACCGGACACGACCGTTCTCTTCGAGAGCTAGCACGGAACTAAAATGTTTAAGTAAAATATTAGTATTGATATGAAGACAAACATTTCCTTTGCAGGCAATATTTTTCGATCTAAAAAGCATTTTGATGATGTTAGAGGAATTTGCCAAGTTACAGCTTAGTCAATTCCAATTAATACACTTGAACAATTTTATCGTTTTTAACTAGTTTCACATTCGATTTCGCATTCATGATGTTCTATTTATTCTCCTTTAAAATGTTCGGTAAAAATTCTAACAAGGTACATATATTTTAATTACGTTTCTAGCAATATGTTGGTTTACTTGATGTATTTAATTTTGTATGTATTACTTTTGAAAAGTAAATTTTGGACAACGATCCTCAGGTAAATTTATTCGGAAAGCTATCACTAGTAACATAACTTGTAACGTAGTGAACTGCAGTACTCAAGTTAAGCGAAATTAAAAACTGTTTTAAAGTTATCGGTAATCTCACAATCCAATAAGTACATGAGTTAAAAAATGTCTAAGTATTCAAAACAAATACTTTTGTTTTATTTATAGGCCTATAAATCAGTTTTAAACGTTTTTTTGCAATTTGAAACTTTCTTGTGAAAAATTGGTACAATTCATTTTATTCAAAGTATTCTCTATCAATAGCCGTTACTTTTTTAATCTTTCAGATAATTTACGGATTCTAAATTGAAAAAACGATATATCGTTTGAAGCTATCGACGAATCGGTCAATTTTTGGTATCTTTATAAAAAGCAAAGCGCTGCTGATACAGGTCAGGACTCATATGTAGGAACAAGCAGTAAACAGAAGGAGCAAGATCTGGAGAATACGGCAAGTGGTGTAGCAATTATCATTTCAGCGTTTCTAACTGTGTTTTCACCACTTTTGCTATATGTAGTCGAGTGTTGTTATCCTGAAAAATGACATTTTTGTGGCTTATTCTCGTATTTCGTATTGCTCGTATTCCGTTTCGTCGTCGTAGCCGTTTTTTGTATAGTGTGTGACATTCAAACATATCAATCGTAGTCGACAGCGATCATTAGGTCTTAGCAGCTCATATATATCAGGTACTTGCATGTATTCTCATAAATTTTTACATTCAAAAGGCATTTATTGAGAAAAATCATTTCCATCATATTATACGATTTTGCCCACCCTTACGATATTGCTATACTGTAGTGAAAGAATGATATTAGTTCAGTTTAGTTTTTCAGCATTTTGAAATCATTGTCAGCCAAGCCAAGCTAAATTCTGGTGAATAATACTTGAGAGTGATAGTGAATACTTGAAATGAGTTTTCATTGAATAAGTTTCTGTTGGATAAAGGGACAACTTTGGGATAATAATTTAGTGATAAGAGGTCTGAAATTGTTTGAAGATTATACGATTATTATATCATTTATAGGTAACAGTTTAAAAGTTTATAACTCGGCTAAACACAGAAAAGGAGTTGGTCCTCAAAGAGTAAAAAAAGAAAAGGAGTAGGCGAGAGAATAAACTGCAGCAAGAGGAAATCATGACTAAAGAAATGAAGGTAAAGCAGATTGTCAAATATAGCAGATTGTCAAATTCGGGGCTATGGGACCGTCCTGGTGATCAGCTTGGTTTGGACCGGTCTGGTGGCGAATTTAGTAACCGAAGGCTGTACGTTAGCCTTGGCTTTCGATTGGGCGGATTAAATGGCCGGCTTGGCTATCGGTTTGGTTTCTGATTTGGAAGAAGTTGCCTGTTTCGCATTGTTGCCGGCCTTCGAAAGCTGGCTTTCCTGAGGTGGAGTGATGGGTCCTCTCTTCCTTTTTCCACCAAGGCGAAACCATCATCTGGGTCTTCACTTTTGTCTGACCGTTGGGCCGGTTTAGCTGGTGTCTGGTTCTGGGTTTCTGTAACAGCGGCAGTCTTTATTTCTATGAGGTCTTTTTGATATTTCATGAAATCCGTTATAGTAGCGGTGATAATTATGATTTCTCCTTTAAGGTCTTCGGAAGCCTTTTTGCTCTTTTCCAGCTTTTCCGTCTGTTTGTTCAGGGTGTCTGTCTGTGCCTGGGTGAACATTCTCATTTCGGTTATCTGCTCTCGCAGGTCTTCATATCGTTTTTTTAAATCTTCGATGAGCAATTCTCGGCTATCTTCGGAAGATGATCCATCGGATTTAGGAAAGCTGGGATCGTAGTCAGGAGGTGACGTCGGCTCTGACGTACATGACGCCATTGCCTTGTCTGTAAACGAGCTTTTTCGGCGCTTACAGGCGCTCTTTGAATTGTTTTTTTTTGCGGAGGCACTGGTGGAAGCGTGAGAACGGATACACGGTCTCAGAGAAAGTTTCCAGTAATTCTCGGAAACGCAGGTAGGTTCGGCGGACCAGACACGACCGTTCTCTTCGAGTGCTAGCACGGAACTGGAAATCATCTAGTATTACCTGGAAATATCTTCCTATATCTTTAGATATTGGAGTTATTAGCCCACAAATATCCGAACGAATTAACTCTCCGATTGCCCTTGTTCTTCTCGCCTTGCTGTAAAATGGGCTCCTGGTTGCTTTAGCTTCTATGTATGTAGAAGAAGGTTTATTCATCTTCTTCAGTCACAATTTAATTGATATTTATATCAAAATTCTAATATTTTGTAACTAAACTCTGCTAACTAAGTTTGTTCTTCATTCTTACAAATTAAGAATTCTTCTCCATTAATTACAATGTTTCTTTATCCTACCGATGATTCTGTTGGACTTTATGTTACTAGTTTACTAGTGTGTCACTGATCCTTGTAAATTATACATGTGGTTCATTTTCGAAACTCTGGATTACTCCACTACTATTTACTACATTGATTATAATTTTTCCTTCTATCCTACTGGTAACTCAAGATCACATGTTTCTAGTTTTCTGGTGTTTCATTGATCCAGTTTCAGTGCTCTGAAATTAATTTTCGTCTGTTGCATACAACCATCTTCCTATTTCCACTTTCCCTCGTTCCTTTACTTTCAATTTTGTGCAAAAAAGTTTTTTTTGTATGCAGGATATCTTCTATACCTGGTGGAGTAATCTTGGCCGCAATTGACGCAATTTGGCGGTGGCACATATTCACTATCGCTGTGTGTATCTTTTTTAAAAATTTTTCTTAACAAAAATCTAATCACCATGCTGATACATTGGCTTTAAGTTGCCTTTGAAGAAAGAATGACTTGACAAAAATTATTATGTTCGTGGATATGAAGCTTATTGAACAACCTAGTACGTATATTTTAAAGATCATCTTACGATTTCCGCTTGGTCTTGTGCATATCTTAAGTATGTGTTAATTCATAATTCAAGAGAGTTGTTGTTACATCTTTTTGCATGATAAATTATGCTTAGAATTATTACATTGCATTATTGAAAATCAGTGCATCCCAAATGAGATAATTTTATTCCGATTTTTGGCAATGCAAAAAATATACGTCGTCGGACCTACTTAAAATTTGAATGCTTACGTCCTTCCTTTGAAATAGAAAGTTGCTTTGTTACAATCACCTTTCTATGGATTTTCGTTAATATTATATTTTCTTAAGGGGCTACATTACTTCATACACTGTTATAAAATATGGTTTAGCTTACTTTTTACAGCACATTATATATTATTTATTAATACAGTACAATTTTTTAACATAAGCTTCGAATAGTACGAGGGGAAATCAAATGCAAATGGCAATTTTGTAAAATAAATTTATTGATCAATGGTATACACAAAATAAACATTTAACATATTTCAGTGTTGTCACCTCCGTGCTCTATACACTTTTATCGCCGGTTTGGAAGCTTGAATATACCCCCTTCAAAAAAAAGTTTGAAGGCGAGTTGTCAGCCAGTTGTGCACATACTCCGCTTCTTCTTCATTGCTTTTAAATCTTTTGCTTCCAAGTGATTCTTTCAAGCGCGTAAACAAAAAATAATGACACAAGATGACAAGTCAGGGCTGCAGGGAGGATGCTTGATGGTTTCCCAGTGCATTTATTTCAATTTATTCTTTGTCAAAATTGCGGTGTGTTTTCTTAAAAGCCAAGTTAATTAGTGATGATGGATTAAGTGTTCAATCAAATCAATAGCTGATATCAAATTCTGATGAGATTTCTTCAGTTCTTAACTAGCAACCACCTTTAATAAGTTCTCGAATAGCACAGATGTTGTCAGTTGTGATACTTGTTCGTAAGTGTTCATCATTATTTTCATTTTCGAGGCGTTCTCGTCCATCACTGAATTCTCTGACGCACGTATACACTTGATTTCGACACAGTGTACCATCCCTAAACTGTGCATTCAAACGAGTGAAAATTTCCAACAGCACGAGCACCTACATCAGTTTTTCCCCTCCTTATAAACCAAAGATCACTCGAACATCGAATCCTCTACATCGGAATTACGTTTTAAGCTAAATAGCAAAGTTGCCGTTTATATTTGATTCCTCCTCGTATTACGAAGATAGTTAGTCGATCTTCCAGACCTTTAAAATGATACATTTCTTAAAGGCATAAAATAAGATTAAGGAAGATTCGTTATTAAATTTGTGTACCTAGATGAAACATGGATATTCCTAATTGGACTACTGGGTCACACATGGAAAGACTCTAATAAAGAGAGTGTAAGGTAAATAGAAATTAATGGAAAAAGTTAAAAGTTTAAACTAAACCAGAAATTTTTTTTGTCCAGTTTGAATATCAATATCATACAATCTATAAACATCATACTATAGCATGCAGGTGGAAAAGATCCCGACAAGTCTATTGACAAATTATGTAATTAAGAAATGCCTTGCAAAGGCAATTTTGAAATACCATGTTGGAGAGGGAACTATTTAAAATTTTTACTCGGTACATATAAATGAAATGCTTAATTGTGTTATGTAATTTGTTTTTTTATAGATAGATCTGAAAAAAGATCACTGTAGATCAGATGGCTGGTCAATATGACCACAGAGCATTCTTCCATCCTATCACTTCACAATCAATGCCACCAACTTGATGGGGGGTGTAGTAAACAATTGAAAGAACCGAACTTCATCAGATACACGGAAGAAGAAATTGACCAATAGTGGAATCATAAACTAGTGTTAGATAGATTGGAAATTAGTAGCTTAGTAAATGACTTGATTGACTTGAACAGGGATTCAGATAGTGAAAGTGATAGTGATTGAATGAAACTTTTAGGAATGTAGGCTTAATCAGAAAATATAGGAGGAATTATATCGGTAGAATTCTACAAGAAAATGTACAGTGATCCAACATTCCTCAACATCCAGCTTATTCCGACATCTGGCTCTTCTTGCACACCAAAAAACTATTTTGTGGAAAACGATTTTTATTAAACGAAGAGGTAATAGGTGCTTTAGATATTTCATAGATCTTTACGAAAACCAATAAAGTTAAAAACTGACTATCAATTTTTTAAATATCTTTAAATTACTTGAAGATACAATTTGATTGTACCACACTTTTTGTTAATGTGAACTAATAATGTCACACCTTAGATCACCGGCTTGATGGCTCAGTGGTAAAGGCGATGGGACAGTCCTCCTACTGTTGCGATAGCCGCGGATTCGAATCCTGCTGGAGCATGGTCGCAAATTTATGTTTGTATTTGTTTAATATTTGTTTAATATTTGTGCCAGTAATCAGGCTGGGTAAGACCGGATGTCTTCTGGGATGATTTCTAAAGTTGGTCACTCGCCAGTCGGTAGGCTTAATGTTGAGGACCGTGGTTCGGACACCACGTTAAACTTTAAGCCCAGTCCAGATAAACCCATAGTTGGTAAAAGGAGACTTTAATATATATATATATTTATATATATATATATATATATATATATATATATATATAAACACCTTAGATCATAAGTACATAACGGTTTCTCCTGAATTTGACCCTAACATATTAAGTCGTGACGATGACCGACAAACCTTTTCGAATTCTTCGATCGAAATATTTTAAACTTGTTTTGAACTATGACCAAAATAACTATAATTGTCTAACTGAAAGTATAAGTTATTAGGCGAAAGAAACTTTTTCTTCGAAAGTGAATATAAAGGTACCAATTTAAATTTGAAATTTTGTTTAGTAGAGTTCGATTTTTGGTAATATAAAAGAACTTTTATGTCATTATTAAATACTCGTAAAGTATACAGAGCAGTGTAATTAAACTAATAATTATCATTCTTATGTTAGTGATAAATAATTATTGAAAATGTGTGGTTATAATAGCGCATTTTACTATAAAATGATTGGAATATTAATCCTGAAATTTACAGGAAAATCAAATGAATCCATTGCCCTAAATAAATTAAAGTAAATGTTAGGCGAAAAACGAATATTTCGAAGAAAATTGTAATAAAATAGAACACCTGAAAATAAAAATGGATTAAAGAATATAACACAAAGGTTAAAAATGGAACTGCTGGACATCAAAAACTAATCCTTAAGTAACCATCTGCAATATGTAACAGATGACAAGGAAACAGAATTCACTCTGGTAGGCTACTATAAATCTAAAATGACAACATTAGCAGAGTTCACCCATAAGGGACCTAGGGGGTATTGGGTACGCAAGAATCAACAAAAGCTGACGAATTCCCCAATCATTGAGAACAAACAATTAATTTAAATGATATGAGCGGGCCCGAAAATTTTCCTATTATACTTGTTACACTAAAAGAAGTCTTACATCAGTTTGGCTTTATGAGCAAACATTCAATAAATGACTAGGTATATAGAATCACAAGTGAAATAAAATCACATAAGGTGAAATTTGAGAAAAGTATGTGTGTGGAATTCCGCAAAGAAGGGATCTGTCTGTTCAAATTACTAACTAAATTGAACAAAAATCAATCAGTAGAAAATTACAGCCCAAAAAATAGTAATGAGGAAGAAGAAGAACTCATTTCTAGAGAAACAGATTGGCTTCTATCAAAAATGAAAAATAGATGTAATGAAAAATGCAAAGGTATAGACTCTCCTAAGAAGAACTATGTAACTCCAACAATACAAAATACAAAAATATTGAAAGAAATGAAATTAACATCAATAATTTCAAGCAATTTGCAAGATTATAACACGATCAAAGAGACATTAAAAGTTATAACGTTAATATGGAAAAAGGTTACAGAACAGCGAGAGAAGTAATAAATTACACTAATATGGAATTCATACGAATTCATACGCATTCATACGAAAATAAGGTCGCCAGACCCATCAAAGTTATTGTTAGAAACTTACATCCCTCAACACTTATGGAAGAAATAGTCAAAGAACAAAAAGAAAAAAAATCAAATCAAAGAAGCAACACTGAAATATTAAACTATGGCTGGTAAAGCTTCTCACATACCTTTACTATAACATATATTAGCATTCATTAAGACAGAAGATTTAGAAGATATATGAAATACAATATTTAAGGCCTTCATTAATTAATCATTATGAAATAGCAAACTTATTCCACATTGCAAAATATTTCAAAGATATGCCCACTGTAAGGCATATTGTAACAGAACTCCAAACTGTGTTAAAGGCTAAAGGTTAAAGTAAACATCTGACGCAAGCTGAATAAAAGCCAAATATATTGTTCAGGAAAACATCCTATAGGGGGCGTAATTACAAACACATTGCAAAAACGAAGGGACAGTTCTACAAGTAAATATCACCTCTCAATTAATACATATAATCCCTAACAAAATAAAAAATAACCTGATATAAGCCCAAGGTATACAATCAAACTCAGATCGAACAGAGCAATCAGAACCAGTCGATCCAGAAATCAGTCGAACCATCTCTAATTCAAATTATATAAATATATAATAAAGTATTCCAGAATATGGTATTGCGTAACGCAATAGATGCACCTTAGTATGTACGCAATGAAGATTTGCATCGTGGCCTGGAAATTCCTATACTGAGAAACGAGAAGGCAGTCTGCACCTCCATTAAAAGCCATAAAAAATAAATAACAATAAATAAACAAATTATGCCTCTCTGATAGCTCTCTAGTGTAACTGCCGCTTGCCATTGATATAGCTAACGATTTTAGCTAAACTTGGATGTAAATTAAAGCACTCACTGTATTTACTATTACTCACAGTAAAATTCGACCTATCGTCTTCGACGTGAATGCTTGCTCTTTGACTGCCTCGTAACATGATGGGTATATAATATTTTTCAAGAACCTTATTCCATCAACGAGTTTATAAAGGTTCCCAGCAGATACGCGTAAACCCAGGGAAGTCCTTTCCATGAAATAAATAAGATTCGGGATAAGATGGCTGTGGAAAAAATGTCCTAAAAAGGGTACGCAACAATGGAGATGGGTCCAGTGAAAAACCCTCTAATACAAGGTTTTCACAAAAACGTAGAAAATATTATCTAACGAACAAGCAGGTAATAACTGTTATATGTATTTTGCATTCAAATCACATTAAGTCATCATAGAATATTGTTATAAATTGAAATTGTAAGCTTAGAGTCAAGCACTGATTAAATAAATACTGTCTGAGAAGTGAAAATGCGATTTTGCAATATGAAAAATTCTGTTTTAGATTTCTGCAAAATCTATAAAAATTTGCATGGAAATTTGACCCTATTTACAGTATTCGACAAATATTGATTGTCCGATTACAACTGGTTTCAGTCGATGACTAATATCTTGGGCGACCAACATTTCAATCCTTTCGAAGAAACCAAAGAATTAGATAAATTTTTGAATCGCCTCATCTGACGATAAATATTTTCGATCCAAAATAATGATTGAAATGCTAATATCCTGCCTATGCTGTTTGAAGTTGAGAAAAACTACTATCTAACAATTAACAAACTTGGACTAGCAAGTTTGAGTAAAATGCAACATTACAAGAAAGACCGAAGCTTTTTGTACATTCTATATAATAATGATGCTATATAGCAAAGTGATAATGTAATCATCAAATCAGAGCGGTTAGGTAATTGGCTTAGTGCACATTTTGAGTAATTTGATTGTGTGTTTTCTCTAATGCATGGCAGAGTAATATTTCGGATATTAGAATTAAACATAGCTCTTTTAATTTTGAGATGACGCTATTATACTGTACTATGTAAATATCATTGAATATAACAAGCAAATAAGAAATTTATTATATTATATTATTTACATTTAGACATTAAAATCTAATTTTATTAATAATCAGGGCAGCTCTTATTTTTTATTATTTATTATATTTTTTCCAATATAGTTTTTTACAAAAGTTGCTGTAGGTCATACAACAAATAATAACAAGGAAGGGAATTTACTTCCTGACTAATAGGGATAACTCAGGGATATCGAGATAATTATTTACCTGTTGCTTAATTAACAAGAAGAAGTGATTTTACACTATTAACAACTCCAAGCTCATAATTGGTTGGATCAAGAAATATTTAGATCCAGGTAAATGGGAACTCTTACTCTACATTTACTGTATTGCTCTATTTGACTTTTACATATTTCATCCAACAACACATAAATATTACAAACATTGAACGTTTCATGGAGTTCTTCCTAAAATAATTGACTTCTTAACCGAAAGATAGACGAATGGGGATGAACCATGTTTTGAATACTACTGATTTTTAATTTTGTTTTAAATAAATTATTTTTTAATAAATAAACGACATGAATTCGACATCCACTATTATTTAAACTTATATCAGTTTAATTACGAATTAACTATAGTTCATTACATATGAAATTAGAGTTGTCATTTAAGCACGTGTTGTATTATTAACAATCTGCTATGATACCGTTGATCGGCGACTATCAAAATCCACGCGATTTACTTTCGGCCAAATGCTAAATGCCGACATTGAATTATCCAGTCGATAAATAATGTATTGACGCGCTGTTTTGAATATTTAGATCTGCTCCCACATATGGAGAACGTTATTAAAAACCAGCAATAAAGCAGATTTCAGAAGCTCTTGGAACGAGAAAGAAGTGTCCCTGAATCTGATTCCATTATAATTACGACCGACCTTTTTACATTAAGTTATAATTTCGATGTATACATTTTTAGTTGGGCGAAATGGAAAAAAATCAAACAGAAGATATGGTATTATAGTTAAATTGCAATAAGTTAGTTCGTAGGCTTTTTAAGTGCAATCTATCCAAAAAGTGAATTATAAATTACATACTAGTTTAAGCAATATTATGAGTAAAACTTGTCCCAAACGTTTGAAAGATAACTGAAACTTGTAACACAAACTAAAATATCACTAAATATAGAAAAATATGTTCGATCAAGTTTGCTGTTACCATTAACCTTTGAACTATTTGAAAATCTAATAATAACTATTCGACTGTATATATATTTTTATGTATGTTCACCGATTTCTCCGTCAATTATGGATCGATTTTCAAAATTTGCTTTTTTATTTGAAAGAGTGCATTTCCGAGGTGGTCCCATTAGAACCAAGGAAACCCTCACATTTTAAATGCCCTTATGAACTTCTCACATATTTTTTAAATCTAATTTAATCAGATATTTGGGTATAATGTTATTGCTGAACAGATGTGACGGAAGACCAAAAGTCGTTCAGTGCAAAAGCCGGTCAGTTTGCTTTTTAAGCACTAACCATGTCATATGAGAAATCATAGAATTATTGCAGGCAACTGCGTCTATGGTGTAGTGTAGTGTAGTGGTTAGAGCGTTCAAAGCTCACGTGGGGGTCGCGGATTAGATTCCTGTCGGGGGCAACGACTTTTTATTCTTCTAGTTTGGTTAGAATATATGTCAAATCTAGGCTAGGTAGCGGACCCCGGGGCCTGAAGCGTTTCTTATTTTCAGTCATTGTTTATTTATTCGTATTTTACCTTATACGGGCTGCACCTTTACTTGGCCTACTTATTGTAGTACTTAACAAAAATAAAAATAAAATATATTTAACAAAACAATTGAAGCGACTAATCGAAAATTTGGAAAAAATAAATAAGGAAGTCATTCTGTGCCAAGCTCAAACAATACAAAAATAATAATATAATTTTGTGACAAATACCCAAAATTAAATTACGAGCAAAACAAATCTAATTTGTTGCTCGTACCGACTTCAAAGTGATAAGTTAGTAGTAGTTAAAATAATGTTCTAAATAGGTAAATACCTACCAAAACTTATTTAATTAATTAAATAACCTATTAAATTATGTGTATATAGTATAATATTAAATACGTGTAGTAGATAGGTTAAATAAGTTTGTTGTTTATTACACTAAAACTTTTTTATGTGTTAAAACTTGAGTTGGATTATTTCGTATTTTTTAGTGAGTTCCTTATTAATTTTTTGAAGTCGGTTCAATTTTTTTTTGTTAAAAATATTTCATTTGGATTTGTTTGGATTACCCAACACCCAACAATTGAGTGATTGAGTCAGCATTGAGTCAGTGACTGAGGTGTATATGATTGCAAACATCATTGAAATATCTTGCGAAGAGGACAAGTTTACTGAGCTATATTCTTCAAAATTAGGCAGCAGCAGGCAAACATTAAAACATGTTGCCCGATTAATGCACTGAATTTTTAAATTACTTCTTATCAGACAGTATGTTTCAGTTCAGCAAAGAGTCAAACAAAAGGAAGTTTACTCAATAGCACAAAAACTGGCTGGTATTAAAACTAATTCTTGGTTACATCTGCTGATGACGTTGTGATCCGTAGGAATATAGAAAACAGAATATACATATTATCCCATATAATAACCTCACTATTTTGGAATTAGTAGTCTAGTAAGCGTATGCAAAACTTCGTTGGACTGAACTTTTGAAAAGGAAAAAAACGCATTAACAATAACACTAATATAATTGAAATATAAAATAATTTATTGAGTGAGTTATTATAGACTACTAGATGACCCGGTGAACTTCATACACCTACAACTATTTTGCAAAATCTCCCGACAATAACAATAGCAAGTTCGTGTCAATGTCGGTAAATTAAACTTCCTCGCGTGCTCACCGGCAGATGTTTTGTCAGGTCAGATGACAATATTATGGTTGTTAGAAGCCATTCGTTCCAATGCTATTTTGAAAATTTTGACTAATTTGTTGGTCAAGCAACGTTTGTAGTTTTTGAACTATAGTTTGCTTCACTGTTCGATTTCCGGACTTCTTATAAAATAAATTTAAAAAAGATTATAATCTGCATCTGATTCTGCATCTGGACTTATAGTAGGCGATAACTTTGTCCTTTTGTCTGTTAAGATTTGGTTAATTTCTTTCTGAGACAAATTTGAATGTTACCAGAAAACTTTTATGGCATGATACCTTGAAAATGGTCATGAAATTGCCCTGTATAATAGGCGTTTCTCCAAACGTCGTCATTTGGAAACAGCTAATATATTTTTAAATGTTGGCGAAGAAGTGGTTAGAATCATTTCCTATCCAAGTAAGTAATGAGTGTAATTGATCTGGTGGTTGGACCGATTGTACAAATTTTACTTTTTAACTGGCAAAACATAGCCTAGTAGATTCATTGCTGTTTTTTAATGCCTTACAATATTTATAAAAATTGTCATTTAATAACCAACATCCAACTTTGTGATAGTGACAGTTACTCCATATATGGGAAAGCAAAATTGTAATCATTCTTACAAAATACAAAGTTGTTTGTTTTTACAATATAAATCTTCCCTGCAGGTATTACAAAACCAAAGTTAGCCAAATAGTTCTAACCGTTCTCAAGTTTTAACGTGATTAATTAACGGCAATTAATTAACTTTAGTATTTGAAACTCTTTTTTACAGTAATATTTTTAATTTTGTACTTTAATAGATATTAACAATTAAACGAAAATTGTTTGTTTTTATTTTATTTGTTTTATTTATTTATTTTTATTGTGGTTTTGTTAAACGTAATGGATTGTCTTAAGTCACTATTAAACTTCGACTCTGCTATCTCGTAGATTCTAAATTTATTTCAAATATATTTATGAATTTGGCAACGGACTACAACCGAATATACTATAACTGATTATTTTAATCATTAACTCATAGAATTTGTGTTGATAGTGTACGGGCGCGAGAAGTGAAGAAATCTGCTGCTGAAGCCCATCAAAAACCTTTAGAAACCTATGATGATAGTGTTCCCCGAGTTAGAGTGGTAATTCTGATGACAATGACAATTTGAGTGACAATTTGATGACAATTAGCGTATGGCTAATAACACTCAAAATCGCTTGAACGCAATGGATCCTTAAAGAACTTTCAGACAACTCAGCAGTGTATGAATGAACTATTTTTAGATGTTTGATTTGATGAGAAAAGAGGGACAATGGCTATCACACTAAGTTCTCTATAGCGTATTGTGACTAGCGATCGAAAGTGGGTACTGCGACAGTTTCAAGCGCAAAAAATCAGTTAGCATGGTTAGTTCATGAGAGCCGTACACTTCGACACCGAAGCGAAATATTTATGACCAGAAAGTCTTGTCATGCATATGGCGGTTTTAGCAAGGTTTAGTGTATGACGATCTGCATAAACCGAATGAAAATATTACTGCAGATGGCTACGCACATCAAATGAATGACATATTTACATGCATATTATCTTCTTGCATAGCAATGCTCGGCTACATGTTGCAAAATTTATAAAGGATACACTTTTACTGCTAGAATGGGAAGCTGTGCTGAACCCAGTATACTGATTACCACTAATTCAAATCCATGCGGATTGCTTGGCTGGTACACAGTTTCGAAATTCTGAGGAAGTACGAAAATGAATCGATAATTCTCATTGTCAAATTATTATCATTCTTCTCAACATAGTATCGACATAGTAGTCATGTTGTTAGAAAGATGGAAAATATTGCCGAGTAAGATGATGAGAAGAAAATATATAAATTAATAGATACGGAAAAAACTTTTTCAATAAATCTCTTTTTAAACAAATAACAGATCAAAATACATGCAAGCACCTGATATAGAATTTTTCAATAATATAAATGCTTGGAATTAGGTTCCTTTATCTAAAATGTGTTATCTATTTCTTCTGTAGATGGTCTAAGTTTATCATTTTTCTATAGGTACTTTTCTATAGATACATTGTCCTTTTTTCTAGTAGAGAATTAAGCTCATTAGGAAAGGATTAATTTCCGTGAATGACTATATAATGGAATTATAGTAAATAATAAATATTATATATTACAATTAATATCTTATTCTTTAATAAATATTTTATGCTATAACGCAGTTTTAAAGCGCTTAAATAAGAAAAAAAAACGTATGTATTTTTCTTCATCATCATTATTTTCTTCTTGCTTTCATTTCGTTTTATGTACTCGGGTCTGGCCTTTTAGCAAAATTTTAGAGTACGCTGAGTATACTGTGTAAATTTAATTAAACCCAATGACAATATAAACGAAACAGTGGAAAGAAAATTACGTACAGTTTTAAAGAACACTGGAGAAAATTAGAACATTAAAAATTCCATTGGATTATCCGAAAAGAATTCACCATACCGGAAACAAAAAATAAAATCATGTTATCTTTTATTAAAAAACGAGAAAAAATTAATCACATTTTCTTTAGCTGTATAAATACACTTTTTCATTATGGTTGTATAAAATGTTGAAATTAAATAGGATTATATTATACCTTTTAAAATTTCAGTAAGAACACTCTTATTGGAGTCGGGCGAATTTTTTTTTATTTACATCGACCATTAGACAAAGCTTTAAGATATACTTAAACTCAGTTTAATTTAAACTTGATATTATAACCATGAAAAAAATAATTCTTATAGTCTGATCATTCAGCCTTGACAGGCAAGTTTGCTCAAATAGGATACCTGATTAGGAGAGCTTCTATGATAGATCTGAAGATTCAATCTGTAATAAATGCTAGATGTTTACTGGTTTTACGCAATGAATAGTGCTCCAATCCGGAAGCTATTTATTCATATAAGAGCAACCGCGTAAGGCTCAAGCCTAAAATGGTTTAAAATTTAGGATTTGTTTGAAATACCAAAAATACTAAACATAAATAACAAGTCATTAACATTTTTTTATCGGCATAGCTTGTTCTAATAGTTTTAATCCCACCTTATTTTATTTTTCTACAAGTTTTATAAAAATCAATTCTCTAAAAAAGTAAAAATATATTCTGTCTTAATATTTTATTGCTATATATTTTTTTAGTTGAGAAGGTGTATAAAAATAAAAGAAAATAATGTTAAAATATGTTTTTGATTTATTAATAAAACATTTGAGACGTAATAGTGAAATGCGTAGACTAAAACATTTAATACTATCCGATCTGGTTATACGACATATATAGACTTAATAACATTTAGAATTCGACTAACTCATTAAGATAATAATTTACACCGGAGATCATTTATGGAGCAGAGCATATAACATTAAATATTTTAGAGATAAAAATATCAGAAGAGACAAAAATAAGGAAATAGAGATAAAATATAAAAAATAGCAACAGACACTGATTACAAGAAAATGACTAAACTACTAATTTAAATATATCGATATAAAACTTACGCGACGTCTTAATGGACGCGAATCAATGTTAATGGCAAAGAAATAAGAAGAGAAAAATACTGAAAAATATATTAGGATAAATAAAACTAGCAGGCAATAAATAGGTAATAAAGATTAATTGTGAAAGAAAGGATAAGAAATAAAAGTAAATTAAATAAAATAACAAAAAGTCAAGCAGCTAAGACATGAATTAAGAAGTGTCTAGAGACAAACTATAAATATATTAATAAAATTGGCACCAGCACGAAAAAGTAAAGCGGAAGGCCAAAGTTGGAATGGATGAAGAGAACATGACTTATTATAAATATGATTAGGGCAGAACAATTTAATTAACAAATTATTCAAGCAAGCTCACACTGATGCGCATGATTGTTAAATGCTTTGTCAAAATAATTTAATATACGCACTATTGTTTGGTAAGCAGGTATCGTTTCTCCACTGGTTTTCAACATAGTAATGGATATAATAATGTTTTAATAGATCTGATATCTCATCTGCTGATGAAACTGTTATATTCGCTAATACATTTGTTGATTCGGACTAAGCTTTTAGTGCCTTTTTATGACCTTGCAGAGCCATACAGTTTGAAATTTGTTAATAAAAATCAAAGTTATTATAGAATATGTATAAAATAGCTGATGGATCCCTTGCTATTGTGAATCTAAACGAGATCCAATTAGAGCAATGGCAAGTGAGTTCAAGTACTTGTATTCAATAATACAGGCGATTAAAGTAGTATCTACTGCCGAAGTAATGAGTCGAATTGGCCAAGCTTTTGATTTTATAATATGGAAGAGAGGAAATATTACAATCAAGATAAAAACCTGGTTCTTCCGTAAGTTTCTCCGACAGAGTCTTTTAAATGCAACGTTTAAGGCAAATACTTCATGCAAACGTTTGCCCTTCTCTATAATCCTCATAAACTTCTGGGCGAAATCGACCTTTTGTGCAGAAAGCTATCTGAAAAATAGAAGAGTAACATTGTCCGAGGCTAGAAGGGTTGCGGTCGATCTCCAACAATATTGAGATTTGGTAAAGAATATTCAAAATCCTGTAACATCAACAGCAACTATTCATTAAAAAGTAAAAACTCTCCCCGAGTGCTGGCTCTGATGATGAATACATTAATTAATTAAATAAATTTCATGATTGTATTAATATATTTATTTTAATAAAACAATCGTTTTTACCCTTCCAAATTAACTAACCAGTTCTGTTGTAAGGATTTAATTAATAATAATTTTAACAAATTGTTCTAATCTATAATATGTTAAATTTCGAATGATATTTCGAATTTATTAAATTGTTTTATGAATGCCATGTTTCGATAATCGATAACGAATACAGCTTGAACACATAATATATTAAAGCTAATATACCGTTTTAGCCCGAGTTAGTAAGACAGCTCATCTCCCGACCTGCTGTCGTCAGACACTTCGTCGCAATCGATCTAATAATGAGATGTGCATGATGATGACCATATGAGTAAAAAATTGTAATGAACAGGCGAAAAATCACCTTCGGATGCCCTTGGCCTTGGTCCCGAATTTGGATTTTAAATGTTTTAAAGTAATGCCTGGCCCAGACGAATTTTTAGCAGCGCTTGTCCATATATTTACGACTATTCGAAATGTTAATAATGGTCGACTTGGAAATTTATTGTACTAAAAATTTGCTCTCTATAGAAAATATGGATATTAAAAAATAACGGTTAAATACGGAATTGAACAAAATGGGTTAATTTCTACCGATTCTAAAATATCGACCAGTCTAAAATATACATAGCACAGCACATGACAGATAAACAATTGTATTAAACAATCTATTGTTTATAAGATCTCCATTCTTTACACCTTACTGCATTGTTCGAACTGAGAGAGCTAACGCTTCTCGTACCTCTGGTGGTGAGATAAAATACCTTCTTTTGGAATAGAGTTCGAAAGCTCAAAGGTCAAGCGTCCCTTTAAGTCAATCACTAGACTTTGCTCGGAAAGTTCTAGGCACCTTGATCCATTCCAAATCCCAAACATACATGCCGAGCATTTTATCTCAGTTTCATCAAATAACATTAGCTACTCAATCTCTAGCGTTACCGCTCCCCTTATCAGAATACCCTTCTCTACACCCTCTACCAATACCCATGATATTCCTATTTAGATCCTATGAGATCCGTTTTCCATTCATAAAGCCTTCATTCCCCCACACATGCCTTCCTCTAAAAAATATATAATGATTTCTGGAAATTTTATTCCCATTTGGAAGAAAGGCAAGCCTCGCTCTTTTAAACCATTCTCACCTCCCGGCTACCGTCCCATCACACTTACTCACCTTACAAAGTTCTGGAACGAATGATTCTTATTCGTTTTTCTGGGTTCCCAGAAATCCATTTCTTGATTTCTTTCAACCAAGGTGGTGTATCAGGAATATCTTCTCCACTGGCAAACAAACATCTAGCACTGTTCATAAACCTATATAGTAACTATTATTATAATCAGGTCTTAGGAATGTCTAAGACCTGATTATAAGCAGCCTATACTCTCTTGGCCTCACATTCACACATCCTAACATTCCTTACCAACAGGTCCGTTAAAGTCCGCTTTATAGGCTATCGTCTTTGATCCACCTACTCCCTCTATCCTTAGTCCAACGATATTGCCTATTAGCTTCATTACTAAATATATCAATCTCCGACTCATTACAACGAAGCTCTATGTCGATTACATTCTAGTATAGTGTGCAGTCAAGTCAACTAACTTTGGCAAACGCTTTTATAGCGAACATTATATCGCGTCTCTACGTGGTCTTCCTCTATAGGATTCTGTATCTACCCCTTTAAATCCTTTGTTACTTCTGCCGTAATCGTAGTTGTATTAGAGTTCATTTCTTTATACACGGTAACCTTGATATTGCGACAGATCGTTTTAGATTCCTAGGAATCATTCTTAGCGTAGTTTATCTTGAGAGCTTAATATGTTGCGTTAGCGTCTCATATGTGTGCAGATTATAATCAAGAATCAATAATAAAATTTTACCTGTAAGTCGTTCGGGGTCATTCAGAACTCTGCTTTCGGAATATCACTGGGGAGCTTCCTCTCATCACCTACAATAAGCTTGTACAGTCTTACTTCCACTTTGTCTCTTGCTTATTGGCGATAATTCATCTACTCAACATTTATCCTGAGATTTGTTGGTGTCGTGTTGGTATGCTAAATTTCCTTTCTGCTAATCGCTCATCCCGCACTTCCTAGGGATATCGAATTGGACGAATCCCCATATTGAACCTTCAACGTTTCCTTTATCATACCTTCCTCTGTCAATATTGAAAGAAAAGTCACAGGCTCCTTTCCACTAGAGCCTAACTATTGGAACTGCTTTCCCTTCACCTGGAGGGTGGGCTTAATAGTGTCTTTTCCGCATACTTGGCTCTTGCGCGTTGCATACTGTTGAATAGTTACTATTTAATACTTGTATGGATCCCCGCATATATCGGTATTCCTGTTAACGAGCAACAAAAGTCAACTGTCAAGTCGGCTGCTTGCTCATTCCTTCCTCTGAATAATATGTGAATCCAACAAACCTTCTTTCCACCATGAAAGTCTTCATCAAAATTTCTCTACAGTATTATTGGCATCTTGAAGATAGGACTAACAACCTACACAATGTTAAAAATGACTTCTTCGCCATCTCTTGTCAGTACCCACGCGGACAAAAGACAGACACAGATACTTGTCAGAATAAATAATATCCAAGTGTTATAGGCTAATACAGGAAAATCCTTACTGACATTTGACTTGAAACTACGCTGAAAAGCTCATGAAACGAAGAAGAAATATGCAAATTGGAATTCAGAAAAATGTGTGTTATTTCAGAAAACTATTTGAAAGAAATTCTGCCCAGTCTACGTACAATGAACTACTGCTGTATAAAGAAACCCTTAAACTCATACGGACATGTGGCGTTCAAGACTTCCAGAAAAAAGTAATGAGATCTAGGGAGTGTAAAATATCTTATTCTAAATATTGAAATATTGATGTAATAAAATTGAAAGGTTTTAGTCTACGTCTACTTCACTGTTATTACGCACATTTAGCTGATTTACAAGTACATTGGGATACACTGGCATTCTTTTGAAGTACACTATTCTGTGAATTACAGTGGTTATGGGTTTTCTCCCATAGTCCCGATAGAATATATAATTTTCTACCATTAAATGGTTATTCTTCTTTGCTTATTAACCGTATGATATAGCTTTAGATATTTGAAAATATGATTTCAATCGCCCTTTGTAATAGGTGTTAAAATAGTGATTATTTTTTAATTATGTAAATAAAAACCATTTTCAACAGAGCATGTATATTGTGAAGTTTATTATGATATTATAGAAGAAACCGAGAAATTATAGATTTTACATAAATTAAAATAATAGTTGTCTCAAAATCAAATAAATAGATAATCCAATGTTTGACAGTCATACTTCATCAATTTCAATATGTGAATACTGGTTTTGACGTTTCAAAAGTGGTGATTTCGACACCGAAGGAAGGTAAAGGGGCTCTGGACATCCAAAAACATTTAATGACGAAGGTTTGAAGGCGTTACTTGAATTAATTGTTAGCAGTAACATAAGAAAGCATTTCCAATTGTTTGAAGGACAGGAGAATATTTTGTGCCATACGCATTGAAGAGAAAATACATTAAAAGGAGCGATATCCGCTACTTTTGGGACAATATTTTAAATAAAATACATTATACCGATTTTTCCAATAAAGCCTCATATTAAAAAAATAATCTTTTAAAACTAATTTGTAGGCATATATGTATTTATTTAATATGAGATTTGAAAAATACTTATGTTCTATTAGATACTTCTTTCTTAAAAAAGTTTCATATTTTTATTCAAGAGCTATATGAATCATTTGTATTGAACGTTTTGAAGTATTCTGTTTATTTTAAAATATTTTCATTAAAAGCTTAAATACAGATATCGCCTTAATTCATTCTACTACCTTAACCTAGTTACGTAATGACTAGCTGATGCAAAATTATAACATGAGTAGCAGGCAACGTATTGCAAATGTGCCTAATACGCTCCATGTCGCTTCAATCAGTGACATATCTTCCTTGACATGACAGAACATTATGCTGATATTAATTTAATTGGAAATGTTAATTTCGGACATTTGCACATTTTCAAAATATTTGAATATTGATTCTAATTCGAACCCGAGCTAACAATATTATTACGCATCATCCAATATGGAAAATCGCAATTAACTGTGTTAAATATTATAAAAATACACCTACACTGATTATTATGAATTAGTATTAAGGTATTTATAACAGATGGTATAACTTATTCTATATCGTATCGAACTATTTCGTAACAATATTAAAGTTCAATACAATTTTTCGGTAGTGTATACAGTGGATAAGATCTCCCTTAAAAATATATGAATTTAGATTTTTATCTTTAAGGCGTGATAACATAGTTGATAAAATATTCCATGATAAACCATAAGAACCAAAGGGGTTTAAAATGAACACAATCATCCTAGCTATCATTTGTTATAGTTTAATATAGCTATCAATTGCAAATGGTGCATTTAAACTGAGTATTAAATGTGTTTTTGTAACGTGGCTACGGACATTTTTTTAAATCTATTGCAATCAACCGATATTACTATTTTGGCTTCTAATTTATGTCAATTGGCGCTACATGATAGATCGTCTATAAATACCTGACTTCTATATTATTTATAAAAATAAACAATGCAACAGTCATTAAAACGGTTTGTAATGGCATTGTCTGTCAATCTGTGTGGTAGATATTTCCCCTACTTTTGGGTATTTGTAAATATTTGTAATTCATTGTCTCCAAATCTTTTTGGTTCCCTAAGCAGCACCATCACCATAAGCTTTTAAATGTCATTGATTGGTTTCGGCCGCATTTCTTTTTGTTAAAGTATACAAAAAGTAAAGCATTACAGCATTTTTCAAAACAGCAAAAATAATGAATGCATGTTATGATAGTATCTCTATAAACTGAACCACGCAATAATATTAAATGGAAAACTATTTTATTTATATAAATGTTTTAAACCATCTAAATACATGCAATCACATAATACAAACCATGTCACATTCACCATGACTGATTGAAATTATTATTAATATCCGTTGCAAACTTTCATAGTTGGAAGTCTTGAACTTAAATTCACTTTGAAAATATAAGTTGATTAGTACTTTCTAATATTTAATACTTATGGTTTAGAATATTTTGTCATTCAATTGATTCAATGTTTTTTTTGTCTTTTGATCTATATGTATCTGCGGTAGTTATAAGTTTAGGTCAAGTTTTAGAGGATTATAATATAAAATACAGATGAATTTGCTAAAAAATAAATTGTAATTATACTATATAATTAATATGTACAATGTCCTACTAAAAATCAATTTGAATAATGAAATAATAAAATAAAAATACACCTGGTAACCCTATTTTTCTGTTTGGCTTTAGTTGAATTAGAAATGCTGATGTTGTTCGTTTACACATCGGCCATTTTGAATACATCGCTAAGGGTTAACTGAAAGAGGTTCTGCCTTTCTTTAGATTACGACAGCTTCAATAAATTATCAATAGCCAGGTTAAATCGGAGCTGCTGTTGAATAAAAATGCCTACGTAGTTGGATGATACGGAATTATAATTCTATTTAATATATACGTATAATTTACTCATTAAGTAATAGTAGAGTTTCTTCTTTGTTTTTTATTCAGAAGCAAATTCGGAATAATAATGAGTTTGTTTAATTAAATTTCGTTTGTTAAATCGTAACGAAAAAAAAGTGGCGAACTATTTTATTTTAATGATATTGTTGAATTTTTTCTTACATTTAGAAACCTAAAACTTGATAAAGCAAATTTGCTCTATGCATATACAAAATTATTAAGAAGGTAACAAGACATTGCTGACCTCTAAAAACATATATTTTGATCTATGCATATATACAAGACAACATTTATTTATAATTCTAACGATTGCTTTGTTTTTCAGTATAGTTTTTCTTAACTTATTCTGTTCAGCTAAAATACTTATTCTAAACATTTTATAAGATTCCGCCATTGTGGTTTTCTAGGCCTGTAAAATTACCCTACGGCAGTCATTACCTTATTTTCATAAAAAATCGTGTCTCCAGAATGAATTTGTTGTAATGTTATGTTAATATTTAACGGATGTACGACTAGTATTTTGGTACGCTCCACATAGTTATACTACTGCAAAGGCGTTTTATCTCTTCAACCTTGGGTAAGCCCACTTTTGTCGAGAAGTTCTACTACCTTGACGTTTTTGTGATTACGCGATGTTTTTTAATTTTTCCGATCCTAGTGGATATTTTTTATGCAACCCCATTATTGCACACCGTAGGTCTACACTGGCTTCAAGATTTGCTTGTACAATAACAGTTTATATTGTTTCATATATTACCTTGGTTATAAATATATTTTCCTTCTGTTAACTAGATCCTTTTTAATAACATGTTATATTCATTTAAAAAACAAGATAAGTAATATAGGTTATTGTTTTACTGGTTTGATTTGGTAATTTTTATTTTTATTTTACTTTTTTTAACATAGCTATCACCGCTTTTATAGCATTTTTACAGACTTATGCAATTTATGTACATTTTTAAAAAAATGTAATAAAGTAAGCAATAGTAGAAGCTGTCTTAAATCAACAACTTAACAAATTAAAAATTCGTTTAACTAAAAATGAAATGGTTTCTGAATTTCTAATAAAAATAACAGATAACCAAGTTACTCTGCGGCTAAGAAAATAAATTAACCAAAAACCCATAACTACCTAATCCGCAAAAGAAATTTGAGGATGGAGATAAAAGATAAAGATAAGAATAAATTATTTGCCGAATACATGTCATATACTTTCCATCTTTCGGCAACCTCCATAGATGGGAGTTTTATACCTCCAACGCAGAGTTCTAATGAGAAAAGCTTTAATGTCAAAATGGAAAAAAAATATTCAATAAAATTCCATTTAGAGAATTGTTAAATTATATTTCTAGATCTAACCCATATGCCATGAGTATTTTGAATTACAATTTTGCGGTTGTACCTCGATGACCCCTGAACCCATTTTGTAATTGTTGTAACTGTTGTTTTACTCGGTATGAGCAATAAAATTAAGGCAATTAAAATCAATTTCAATAACATAATCTATGTTACATGGAAATGTATGAAATCATATATTTACGGTCATAGGTTAGTGCAGGAGAGCCATCCACATCGACACCGAAGTGGAATATTTATGATATCTATATATAAGTCTTGCTGCACATACATCTGCACACATCTTCAATACGTAGTGTATTCTGGCCTGTTAAAGTCGAATGAAACTGTTGCTGCAGACGTCTACCAACGTTAATCGAACGACATGTTGGTATAAGAAAAATAGTAGTAATAACGAGTGACGTACAATAAGTTTATTACATAATAACACTCGGCCACACGTTGCAACAGTTGTGGTGTATATACTGACCTACTACATCCAGTGTAATTATCAGAAATAGGGAATTGTGATTATTACTTGATCGATACAGAATGATTTGGTTGATACAGAGTTTCGAAATGCTGAAGATGTGAGAAAATGGGTCGCTACTAAACTAACATCGTTCTTTAGACAAGTTAGCAATCGACATTATCGTTATCTTGGACATCTTGAACTTGACTTGAAGTTTCAATCATCTACTATATAGACACTTTATGTATTTATTTGCATTAGTTGATATGGATTGATTTAATTTATTAAATTCACAACAATTCAACAAATCAAATGAGTACACCATACCGAGTTCCTAAAATTAGTCTATTTAATTTATATATATATATTATATTTCTCGCATTATTAGTTATAATATTATTTATATACTGAAATTAAAAATTGTTTGAAATACATTTTTTGATCCTGCGATTAATTTTCAATTCTCGAGAGTGCGAGTAACTGATTATTTATTGGCGTCGTCTGAGCGATTACGTGTCCATTCCTAACCCAGAAAACTATAAACCTAAAGACATACAACGGCTTTAAGCTGCAACCGATCAGTTGAACGAAAGCAGAAAGCATACACATACATAAATTTATGTTGCATAATTCATTAAAATAACATCGTTTTCTTTTTTTACTATCATCTTTGCTGTCAAGGACTTTGTACGTTTTCTTCGAGATTAAGTTCTTTTTCACTGGATGCATATAATCTTTTATCCATTTTAAACTTCATAGTCAGAGGCGGAGAACGTTATAATAACTAGGGTGTGCAATAAAGTGGTGGAAGGAAAATGAAAAATTATATTTATAATTCCAAAAATTGCTACTATTTTCCAACATAAGGTCCATCCACTTCAATGCGTTTATCCCATGAGTTTCCCACCACATCAGAGATTACCTCTACGGCATCTGAGGTGTGGGAGTAACTAGCTGCCAGAGGTATCTATTTATCTTGTCGGGACCATGTGCCTGCCAGGTTATGCTGCATCGATCTAAAGTTAATGGAATAAAAGAAGGCTTTATGCCTCCCAGAAAAATTTCAAAAAATCATTCCTGAGGCAACAGTGTATCGTTCTCATATCTTGCAATACACAACTGAGCATTATTATGGAAGAGGATGATTTATGTTCAATTTTGAAATTATGCCGTTAAATTTGTATAATTGACATCGGTAGAAATATGTAGGACTAATTTTATCCCGTTTTAGCTAAACCCTAAATTACACTTATATTTCGCTTAGGTATCGATATAGATGACCTCTCCTGCCCTTACATGACTTCCTGCTGTTGGAATTGTTGTAGTAGATGCTTTTATCGGCGGTTACAATACACCACAGAAAATTCTTCTTTTGAAAAAGATTTGAAATTACATTTTCAGCCAATTGTACTTTTTTCATCTTTAAGATTTTTCCCATCGTATGTAAACATCTGAAATCAGTTGATTCATCAACTGCTGTCTTCCAAACTTTTGTATATCACTGGCCAAAATATAAGCAAGCGTCTGTTATTCTTACAAATAATTTAAGTTTCCATTGTTAAAAAATGCACCGTTAGTTTTAACGTTAAGTTCACTTGTAAATAAACAATAAATTTACCGAAACAATTTTGATTATGCTCTTATGAAGAAAGATGAGATAATAAAATATCATCGAAACTGTACTATCATTGATGAACTAGTTGAATGACATGGTTTTCTATTCGTGTTTAGTTTTAACTAATTTATGTTTCTAACTCAAGGTTCGAAATGCAGCAACATAAAATTCAAAAGAAAAAATATTTCGCGGTAAGTTGAATTCGAGAATGCTTTATAGTTACAATTAAACCCGGTAGGTGGCTGGGATAAATTTGCTGCAATTTTTTAAATATTTTTTATTTCGTCTGGCGTATATCTGTTAGAGTGACATTTTTGTGGTAACCGCCATGGTAATGACCATTGCTATGTGTAGAATAAATTAAATATGATATTATATTTATATATTATTTGTAATATTAAAAGCAAAACGCGGTATCTTCCGGATTCCGGATTTTTCAATCCTATAACACTAATGTATTCATGAGGCCTCGCAGATATTTATTGACTTGGACTTTTATGGAATTTAGTATGTGTTATATTATACATTAAGCCTTAATTTGCAGTAATATATCGAATTAAAAAAATAACATTGCCGACATATGAATAATAACCAATCAAGACGAGAAGAAAGATATCACACGACTTTTAAAAAGTAGGAAATAGATTTTAAGGACAATAAAATACATACATACGCAAAATAGTTTGTGGAAAAATTCAAATATCCCCGAAATAAATTCATACATGTATATGGGCCAAACGGTCAGCTATACCGTTTTCTGCCGAAAAATTGAAAGAAATTTAAGAATGCAGATGGGCAAAAATTGTAATACATCGTTTTGCCAATTACACAATTCTAGAGCGTTCGGATATTTTAGTTTTTTTGATGTAACAAAAGCGTTGGAATCATATTAGCGTAACCATCATAACCTAATAATATTATTCGAACGAAAATTACGTAGTACTCGGTATCGTTATATTTTGAATTGATTATAAGATTTTGGATAAATTATATTGATTTTATTTGATGCACTAATATGTTAAATGGATATTTTTTATCTAGTTATCGTCCTACATACTTTATCATATCTTTTAAAATGCTAATGAGGTTATATATAATTTTGACTGATATATAATCCATAATAGTTATAAATATAATACACGTATAATAATATAAGAATTTTCCATGGGATTTGGAGGTGATTATAATATTACTTTACTTTATATCAAATTGAAGGATCTTCTTATTTTGAGTTGTTTGACAACGATTACTTTATACAGTGGTTGTGCAGTCTCGATGATGACCTAGTTACGCAGTCCTTCGTAATGACATTTCACATAAGCCGCTATTTTAGGTATAATAGGGAGTCTTATTTATATCTGTTAATATCGTATTCAAGAAATATTATGCATATTATCTGCATAATAATCCCCAAATAATAATATTCTCAAAAGTTTAAATATCTACAATATCTAATACGAATGAAACAGGGAGTTGTGTAAAGCTATATAATTTCCAAATAAATAACTCTATTGATTTCTAAGCTTCGATATTTTGCCCGGATATGTTTCACCTAAAATAATTATAGAGAAAAAGTTACCTGCATATCAGTTTGGTTTTATAAACAAATAATCATCAGTTGAGATTGACCAAGTATCTTATCTTCATCTGTTCAGCTATAGCCTTAAACTTCACAAAATTCAGGAAATATTACCGAAGCAACAGGCTGAACTGTTGAACTCTTAGATTACAGCTAGACTAACATAACAAGAATAATTAAACAGGAAGAAGCCTACTCTAAAATAGGTGTAAATCAAATGTACTACAAGAAAGTGTATCGGCGTTATTATTAAATGGAAAAAGATACTATGATAGATATAATAGTGAGAACAGCCAGTCAGTGGGAAAGAATCCTGCTGGGGTATGATCGTAAATTTATATTTGTAATTATCCAAAAGACAGTATTGTAAAATCCGATAAGAAAATTGATAATTTATATATTAGTTACTCGCCATTTGATAGGCTCAATGCTGAGGACCGTGGTTTGGAGCCCATGTTAAATAGTATGTTCAGTTAAAAATAATAGTAAGTCCTTAGTTGGGGAAAAGCAGACTCTTCTAAAAGAAAATATAACATATAACAAAATAGATAACAAAAATATAACAGAAAATATAACGGAGAAAATATAACAAAAAAAAAGTGTAGACAACAGGCAAGCGATAATATAAACAACTAGATCTACAAATGGAAACTAAAAATTTGCGGGAGTAAATAAGTGTACATTGATTTACATATACCCCAATTATAATTAAAAATTCTGGAGTATCTGAAATAAAGTAACTAGAGATTAATCTCGATGCAAAGCTGCGTTAAAAGGTATGCATTACAAGTTCTAAGAGGTATTGTAGATGCATCCAGATTATTAAGAAATAATTATTTACATTGAGGTCTTCAAATTCTTGAGGAAATACTCCACTCTCATATTAATGCGAAGCTAAAACCTAAAAGAATCAAGCCATTTGATTTGTTTAGTTCACTGAAGGACCGATGGTTTTTTCTAGGACTAACATTATTTTTAAGTTATTGAAAAAATAAACTGTAGGCTAGGCGACGACAACGACTAGCAATAATGCGTTAATAAAATAATATAAAAAGGCAAACAAAAAAGGTATTGCTATGAAGGATAACATAAAATATTATATCTTATATATAAAGATTAATCGCAAAATGTGTTGGTAAGCGCATAACTCAACAACGCCTGGACCAATTTGGCCAAATCTTTTTTTAAAATGTTCGTTGAAGTTCAAGGATGGTTTTTACGGTGAGAAAAATTAGAATTATTGCTGGAAAAACCCTAAAAATAGCCCTTTTCTTTTTTTGACAGATGACAGATGAATTGTCAACTGATACACGAAACAAATTCGTATATCGTGTTTTGTGCAGAGTGTTTGTTTAGTTCGTGATTAGTGAAAAAATAATTTATATTTGATTTGTAACTAAAACGTAGTCAATTTGAGCTTTATTGCTATGGTATAAAGTTCATATTAAATTATAAGCACTCACTGTTGTCTAAGCAATGTAGGTGTGTTCCTAACGTCAAAGATCATATCTATCAAAACAATGTGCGTGTGTGCGTTGGAGCACAGAATACATAGTTGGAGGAGTTTAATGTCGCGTTCCGAAACTCGCGTTTCTTTTGTATTAGTTTCGGCACGCGAGATAAAATGCATCAGTTTCCACGTCATTACATCAGTCAAACAAAAATCGCGTTACCAACAGTGTTTTATTATTTTTAATATTCAAATTTTAAATAAATAAAACAATTCGTACGGCTTAAAAGGATTTGAGTTCGTCATATCAAATTAAAAAAAAAAAGTTGTCTGTTACAGATGACTTTTGACAGATGACAGATGAATTGTCAACTGATACACGAAACAAATTCGTATATCGTGTTTTGTGCAGAGTGTTTAGTTAGTTATAAGACGAAGCAATTTAGGTAGAAGAACCAGAAATGCTATAAACCAAGCTAATTACCGATCTAATCGTACTGCACAAGAACGTGACGACGGAAATGAATGTGAAAGAATTCGGATATCACAAACGCGTGAAGCGCGAGCGCGACATTCAACTAATAATCGCGCAAGTTTGAATCGAGCTGCTTTCAGTTACGATGTGTCAATTGACTACAGTAACTACCAATGTGTTGTTATTGGTTCTATGAACTTGGTTTGCTCACACTGTAAGGCATTAAAATACAAAAACGAAGCCAATGGATTGTGTTGCGCAAATGGTAAAGTGAAATTGATACCATTGGATCCACCACCAGAACCATTGTACTAATTGGTTTCAGGAATAGGAACAGATTCTATACATTTTTTGACACATATCCAACAATATAACAATTGCTTTCAAATGACTTCATTTGGGGCAACAAATGCAGTTCGGGAAAATTTTATGCCAACTTTCAAGGTATGTATTATAGCAGTTACTCATAATTATTTTAGCGAACAAAATTTTTTGTCACCAAAGTTAAGATGTGTTACTAATCTTCAATTTCTTAATCATTACGAAATATATCACTTAGTCATCATATTATATGGTGATTCAGTTTCAGTGACACTTTTATTATATTTTATATTTGATAGATATTATTTAAAACTAAATATATACTTTTTAAGATCAAATATTATTTAAGTTTGATCACTGACAATCCATTAATTTATACCACACCATAATATTTTTTTTATTTACAGATACAAGGGCAAATATATCACAGAGCAGGTTCACTGTTACCAGTGTCAGATAGCGACAACAAATTCCTGCAAATTTATTTTATGGGCAATTCACCACAAGAAATTGATCTGCGTTGTGCACATAACAATTTAGTAAAAAGGTCTATTGTAGAACAATTACAAACTTTATTTCATCAACACAATCAATTGATTATATTGTTTAAAACTGCCCTGGATCTGATGCCATCCGATAATCACAAAATTGTAATCAGAGCTGATAAAACACCTGCAGGTCAACATACAAGACGTTTTAATGCACCAACTATTGATGAAGTTGCTATCGTTGTAGTTGGAGAAAATTTGGAATCCCGTGATATTGTTTTACATCGTCGGAATGACCAATTACAACGTATAAAGGAAACACACCGCTCATATGATGCACTGCAATATCCCATTATATTTTGGCAAGGTGAAGATAGCTACGATTTATCAATAAAAATGATAAATCCCATTACAGGTAACTAAAATATTAGTTTAGCTATGGCGATAATATCTAAGTCACTATATTATGTATTTGAATGTTATTAAAACAAAATCTGTTTACAGGTTCTGAAACCAACAAAAAAGTCAGTTCAATGAACTATTATTCATACCGCCTAATGATTCGGGAAAATGAAGATAATCACATATTGAAATGTCGGCGATTATATCACAAATATGTTGTTGACATGTATGTTAAAATTGAAACGGAGAGATTAACATTCATCAGGTTGAATCAAACCAAACTCCGATCTGAAGAGTATATTCACCTTCGAGATGCGATTAATACTGATGGAAATGCACAGAATGTCGGTCGGATGACTATTCTTCCAGCAACATACATCGGAAGCCCTCGGCATATGCACGAATATGCTCAAGATGCCATGTCGTATGTTCGTCATTATGGTACAGCAGATTTGTTCATCACATTTACATGCAATTCGCAATGGATAGAAATTAAGCAGGAGTTATTCCCTGGGCAATCACCCATTGATCGTCATGATATTACAGCCAGAGTCTTTAGACAAAAGTTGAAATCTTTAATGAATTTCATCGTTAAACATAATGTGTTTGGTGAGACACGCTGCTGGATGTATTCTGTGGAGTGGCAGAAACGAGGATTGCCACATGCGCACATTTTGATTTGGTTGGTTGAAAAGATAAGGCCAAATGAAGTTGATGCAGTGATATCAGCTGAAATCCCTAATGTACAAGTACATCCTGGACTGCATGAGGTAGTTATCAAAAACATGATACATGGTCCCTGTGGAACTCTTAATCAAAATTCACCGTGTATGATGGATGGTAAATGTTCAAAACGATATCCACGGACATTAATATCGGAAACAATTACTGGTAATGACGGTTATCCATTGTATCGTCGCAGATCGACAGCAGACAATGGAAAATCAACAATTGTCAAATTAAATCAACAAGATATTGAAATAGATAATCGTTGGATTGTTCCATATTCACCCATTTTATCAAAGACATTCAAAGCACACATCAACGTTGAATCTTGCCATTCAGTGAAATCGATTAAATACATTTGCAAATATGTAACCAAAGGGAGTGATATGGCTGTGATTGGAATTGGTGCAGAGAATTCTAATGATGAAGTTACCCAATACCAAATGGGCCGCTATGTCAGTAGTAATGAAGCAGTTTGGCGAATATTTTCTTTTCCTATTCATGAGAGATACTCTTCTGTTCTTCACTTAGCTGTGCATTTAGAAAATGGACAAAGAGTGTATTTTACAGCACAGAACGCAGTACAAAGAGCTGCTCAGCCACCATCTACTACATTAACCAGTTTTTTTGAGACATGCCAAAACGATGATTTCGCACAAACATTGCTATATTCTGAAATGCCAAAATATTATACCTGGAATCAATCCTCAAGGAGATTTATACGACGGAAACAAGGAAAACCAGTTCCAGGATATACAGATGTATATTCCACCGATGCGATTGGCCGGATTTATTCAGTACATCCAAGCAATGATGAATGTTTTTATTTACGACTGCTATTAGTCAATGTACGTGGCCCAACATCATTCCAACAGTTACGAACTGTTGATGGTGAATTGTGTGGATCCTACAGAGAAGCCTGTCAACGTTTGCAATTGCTTGAAAATGACGCTCATTGGGATCAAACTCTCAATGATGCTGTAATATCATCACACGCTCATCAAATACGAACATTGTTTTCTATAATCATATCTACATGCTTCCCATCAAACCCAATTGATTTGTGGATGAAGTACAAAGATTATATGTGTGATGATATTTTGTATCAAATACGGAATAGAATAGGAAATCCAAATATACAAATCAGTGAAGAAATTTACAATGAAGCATTGATTTCAATTGAGGACATGTGCTTGATAATGTCAAACAAACTATTAATTCAATTAGGCCTGACCGCGCCCAATCGTCCAATGCATGACGCTTTTAACCAAGAGTTGCATCGAGAAAGACTGTATGATCTCAACGCTTTGAAAGAATTAATTCAAACAAATCTTCCACTGTTAAATGAACAACAGAAGTATGTATTTGAAACTCTTATGAAAGTAACAAATGGTGAAACTGGAGGGATTTACTTCTTAGATGCACCTGGAGGTACAGGAAAAACTTTTTTGATTTCATTAATATTAGCAACAATTCGCTCACAAAATAAAATTGCACTTGCACTCGCTTCGTCGGGAATCGCAGCAACTTTGCTTGAAGGTGGTCGAACAGCCCATTCAGTACTAAAATTGCCATTAAATATGCAAAGCAATGAAACTCCAACCTGCAACGTTTCGAAGAACTCTGCAATGGCAAAGGTTTTGCAGCAATGTAAATTGATTGTTTGGGATGAATGCACGAAGCTTTAGACAGAACCTTAAAAGATCTACGTAGCAATAATAACCGATTTGGTGGTGCAATGATTTTATTAGCAGGAGATTTTCGTCAAACATTGCCAGTGATTCCACGATCAACGCCAGCTGATGAACTCAATGCATGTCTAAAGTCCTCCAATTTGTGGAAACATGTCAAAGTACTTCATTTAAGCAAGAATATGCGTGTCGAGTTGCAAAATGACCAATCTGGAAACATATTCTCTAAACAACTCATTGACATTGGTAATGGCAAATTTCCTATAGACATGTTGACTGGCTGCATTAACTTTCCTCAAAGTTTTTGTCAGTTAACTCGATCAAAAGATGAACTTATTCAGAAGGTGTTTCCAGATGATTCTCAAAATTACAGAAACCATGATTGGTTGAGCGAACGAGCTATACTGGCTGCAAAAAACATAGATGTAAATGAATTAAATTTCAAAATTCAAGAACAAATTACAGGCGAATTGAGGATATATAAATCAGTTGATTCGGCTACTAATCAAGATGATATAGTCAACTATCCACCGGAATTTTTAAACTCGCTGGATTTGTCAGGATTGCCACCTCACAATCTTCAATTAAAGGTTGGATCGGTGGTTATAATGTTGCGAAATATCAACCAACCGCGTCTTTGCAACGGTACACGGTTAGCGATAAAAAAATTACTAAACAATGTGATAGAAGCAACTATACTCAAAGGAAAGTATAAAGGAGAAGATGTTCTCATACCGCGCATCCCAATGATTCCGACTGATGTGCCATTTGAGTTTAAACGACTACAGTTTCCAGTGCGGCTTGCTTTTGCTATGACTATAAACAAGTCCCAGGGGCAATCATTAAGTGTTTGTGGTATTAATCTAGAAAACCCATGTTTCTCACATGGTCAATTGTATGTTGCCTGTTCCTGTGTTGGAAAACCATCAGATTTGTTTATCTATGCGCCAGGTAATCAAACAAAAATCATCGTATACCACAAAGCACTACAATGATAATAATAATAATAATTATGATTCACATGATTAACAATAAAGCGATTACTTACTTTTAAATCCTTATATATGTTTTATTTAATTATTTTTTATTCACAATGCCCTATCACCAGGGTGATGGTTCTGTTCAGGAGAATTTTTTAAAATACGTAGGCACAAAAACTGCCACATTACAAATCTTTTTGACAGGACGAAGTCTGTCGGGTCAGCTAGTAGTTTAATATATATACTTAAAATATCTAGCAGACTGATGTATTTATAATTAATATATTGATAAAGAAACACTATATTACATATTGGCTAATCTTTCTACGAATTATTTTTATAAACAAAACATCTTAAGAGAATTTTTTTGAAGCGGATGAATTAATTTAAGACCAGAATGAAACACAACTACATATATTCTACACTGAGTATGCACAAAAGTCGATATCTACATTACTTCCTGAAAATTGTACTGTATAAACACCAAATTAGACTAGAGATTAAATATGGATGACATCCCTGACCTAAGACAGCTAGCAGGAAATGCATTACATTTTGCATTTTCAACTTGTTTGTTATATAGTCAACAACGAAATGCATAGTTTGCAGGAATAAAATAGGAACAAATATAGGCAAATGATTCAATCTGGTTCAATATATACATTTTTTCATTCATTACTATTTTAATATGATTATTTGATCTCTCTAATAAATTTAATTGATCGAATATTCCTCTTCTGAGAATGATTTTAAAAGATTATTCAAACATACTAAATTTTTCTTGTTTAGACAATTAGTATTTATTATTTTATATCCTTTTAAAAATATTTTTAAATCATTCATTTATATGCCTAAAACTCTTATATAAACAGTTTACATTTTTAAACAGTTAAAATATGTAGAAGATGGGAGGAATGTTGTTGTTATTATTATTAACATAATTTTTATTCATCAATTTAGAACTCATTGATTCCAGGGAAAAAGGAAATAAACTGTGTCAAACCGGTTTTTTAAAGAGTTTAATTTAACATGAAATATAATTTGAATATGAGGTCAAAAGTTGGTAGTTTCCTTTTAATTTGCTTAACGTGTTTTTGTTGATAATAAATGATTGAGAACAAATAGCGAATTCGCTCTTACCACTAATTTTATATTAATTAAAATAAATTAGGTTTGCTTTAAAATTGAGTTAATTAATTTATTTAAGCAGATATATGTGAGTTTTAAAATCTGACGCGGAGTAACAACCACATAACACTAACCTATAACAGTTTTCCATTTAGTGTTATTGAGGATGTTATCTTAATGGAGGACAATCCAGCTCAAAGTCAAAATAATTTCTGTCGTTGAATCAAGTGTTTCTAGACATTACATGCAGTGTAAATGATGATAAAAAAAACAAAAAATGGAAATGGCTGCCAAACAACTTAAGAGAAAATACAATTTCCAACCGTTACAACATAGTGGTTTAATTGGTAGACAATTAATTTAGTAGGACCAAAAAAAGTTTTCCATTTCATATTGTGACTGGTAAGAACAAGTGAGAACCATTCATATCGACGCCTATGCGGAATATTGACAGATACGGTATTACCAACTGGTAAAACCGAATGAAATTGTTACTGCAGATGTGTTAACTACGCCAGTTGAACAAATGGAGTGACATATTGTTGTAAAAAAGGCCACAAAGGCAACAATAGCAAAAATTTGCAAAAACAATTCAAATTTATTTTCATTAATATATATTGTTAATTTTTTTCTCAGTAAGATTCTTAAGTTAAGAGTAAGTAAAAACATGATCAAAATATATACAAACACGTAATATTCCAGAGGAAACATGTTCTGATAATGTTGCAACAAAGAACTTTCTCGCCCAGGGAATGAATTTCTTAACTTAGATTTCTTGTATTTGAAAATCCTAATTAGTTTATATTTTTGTAGGTACTGGATATTTTTATATCATATATACTAAATGAATATTAACAAAAAAATGCAATCATTTAGACATGTTGTGACTAAATGTTATGACTATGCTATTCAATGGAAATAATTAGGTGTATAAATAGATATTTACACAATAATTACAGAAATATTTTCGCTATTCATGGTTTTCAAAACATCCGACACAACATTTCAGAGCATATAACAAATTTATGTGATTTACAAAAATATTCAGCATTGAAACATATGATTGTTAAACAATTAATTATATCAATTTGTTGTATCAAATATATGTTAAAAATAAAGGGATGAAGTGAATTGTAAATTTCAAAGAGTCTTTAAAGAGGCTTAAAGATGCAAAATTGCATGCTGTGCTGGGTCCAAATATAACAAGAGCTCTCTAAGTTAAATCACCGATTAAGGTTAATCACCCAAGCAGACATTTCTAAAATCCACTTACAAGTGTTAAATTCAAATATGAAAAATTAAACAATTTCAAAGATACCCTACAAACCTCTGTTAACCAAGTATCTTTCAATAATTAGTGGGCAAATCACTACTTTTTGATCGACATTATTTTTGATAAAATATACACCTATTGTTTACAAACAATAAATATATTTCACCCAGTATTGATAACTTATTTTGCAAATAAAATGTTATCATTTGGACGTAGTGCACTCATCCAAACTGAAAATATCTTATATATAATTTTAGATATTTTACAACATTTAAATTAATTTAACCATTGTTTTAGTATATTTTTAAAATAAATACTGGTTATTATTAAAATGTGAGGCCTATAAATTAGTTTTAATAGATTTTTTTAATTTGAAGCTTTATTGCGAAAAATCGGTACAATGTATTTTCACAGTACTTTTTCTCGATAGCCGTTACTTATTCCCATATATCAGGTATCCATTTTTAGGTATCTTTATAAAAAACGAAGCGCTGCTCAGAGAGCTCACGACTTGTCGAATAACTTCTGGAGAATACGGCGGGTAGAATTGCACTTCCCATTTGAACGTTTCTAATTATGTTTTCACAGGTTTTGCATTATGTGGTCGAGCGATGTTATGCTGAGGAATATATCTATTGTGCCTTTGCTCGTTTCCGACGAGTTTTCGCATATTGTTGGACTTAAATGCATCAAGTATAGTCGATAGCCGGCCCCAGTGAAGGTTTCTTTAGGTTTGAACAGCTTATAGTATGCCACAGCAAGGTGATTCCATCAAACACAGAACATTAGCTTAGAGCTAATAATATATGGCTTTGTCGTTAATGTTGATGCCTGACCAAATGGCCCCCATGGACTTTTTCCCTTTGGATGATCATACTGTATTCACTTTTAATCATCAGTAATAATGCGATACAAAATAACCATTCCGATTTTGCTGTTGAAGCAGCATATTACACTAAAGAAATCTCAATATTCAATGTCTATTGATTTCAATTCATGTGGCATAAAATATCCAAGCTGTTGGATTATTTCCATGTTGTTGAAATGATTGGAAACGATTTATTGTGTTACTCGTAACAATTTTGGTTATAATTCTTGAGCTTTACTCGAATCATCATCAAATAATAGCTCAAATCCTTGTCTTACTTTTTTTTTTGGTTGTCCAGAACGCTCAACGTATGGTGTCAAAATTACCACTTTTAATACGTCAAACCAGTATTCACATGTTGAAATCAAAGTATAATTTTCATAAGTTTCACAGAGTATTTGTTGAACTTCAGCTGTCCCTTTTCAAATTGAACTAAAAAGTTAAACTTCCCGCAAATACAATTTACTCATCAAAATACTAAAAATACGTTTGTTCAGTTTTAATTTGTTTACAATATAGTGTATTAAAATGTAAATATTAAGCTAAGAGAACAAATCAAGTTCAACTGAAACACGAATATATAGAGTAAATGTTAGGTTTAGGTCGATTTTTTATATTTTCCGTCGGCTTAAATTTATGACGTGTTACACATATTGAAATGGTCTATAAAAATATTATATTATATATTATTCAAAACAGTGTTTATCGTCAACTTTTAGAAATACCATGAATATGATTATAATATAGAAATTTACAGTAAATAATTCGATTTATCTGTCTTCCATATAAAACATTTTCCCTACCATGTTACCTACCAGATACTAGAAACCAAATGACATTTAAATCTTTTAGTTGTTTCACGATTTTCTTCAAAATAAGTAAACATGGACTTTTTAGAAAAAGACGAGGCAATTTTTTAACTAGAATAACGTGTTGTCAGCATGCCATAAAAACGCAACGATTTCGTTTTTTTAACTTCAAGCAAGCAGATGAGGTTTGTTTTGATCGTGTGCATAATGCACTTTGCTTTTAATAGTGGTACAGCATTTTTTGTTTGTTAATAATAGCTACTACAGAGAAACAGATGATTTTTTCTGGAGACGACGATATATTATTATGCTCTGGCTATTGTGTACGGGATTAGGTTACACATTCTAAATCAATATTTTAACAAAACATTTACAGCACAACGAAGTATGTCCATTTTCCTGATATCAAGTTACTCCATGGGGTATATCAAAACGTATCTACTCTTGATATTTAATATTTAAACTATATTATATACATTTTTAATGCTTGAATATAGTCAATATAATAATAATGATGATGTTCGGCGAAGGTTTGATAACTATGATCTAAGATCAATACTATGTGTTTATGAAATATTGACAGGAATTATTCAATCACAATTCAAGACAATATTTAGCAGCATTTGAAATAAAGTAATATAATAAGATTCTTCGAGAGTACTACTATTTATTAAAAAATCTACATGATAGAAAGTTGTTTTACGGATAAATTTATAGAAATTGAAGGGAAAAGAATTTCTCTACAAAGCTGAAAGACCCACAAAATATATATCGACTTTTTGAAGTGCGCGAAGAGTCAAAACTTAAGGAGAGCTAATCTGTCCAATAAGTTCGATAGGAATGGAATTTATTGTTTTTTCTCTTTGGAGACAATTAGAGAACAATAACAGTTCCACATCGCTCCATAGTTGTTTAATTTGATGAGTGGTAATGAAACGACGCCCAAACTATTTGAAATAATTTTTTAAATGATATGCAAATATCTTTCTGTTCCATTGCGAATGTACCACTTATAATATATTTAGCTTTTAGAAGACCAAACATTACGTAGACTTATAAGTATTAAATTTGTCGTCGCTGCTGTCAGATTGCACATATTCAACATCTTTTGTGTATTTTTTGTGTATTTTGTAGACTTGTATTATAGGATGTAAAATTCGACATGCCTGAGATCCCTACAACTCTCTTTCTGCCTATCAAAGACCATAAAGGCTATCCAAGAATCGATCCAATTTTTAATGTGTTTTAAAGAATGAAGCTTATGTTCAGCCAAATTGTGCTCCATTAAATGTAATATATGATAATCTGAAACAGGAATATTTGGAAATAACGGCGAGTGGATTATCATGCACCCTTTTAGAGTTTTAACCTCTTAAGCTACATTCAGGGTGGCACTGTCATGTAACAATATTTATTTATTTACTTTGTTATGCCCTTTTTGATATAGCAGTCATTTTTATTTAATAATTTTATTTCGCTTGGTTTTAGTATGTCACAACAAGGTCTTTGCACCTCCAATATTTGATTTTGTCGTGAATATAGGAACTATGGGATACAAAAAAACATTTGTTGTTTGTTATTGAAACTGAAGTTGTACTACAAGTGAAAACGGCCGTTCAACTTACCTAGGCCTTAATTAATGTGGTGGCATTTTGAAGGTTTTTAAGTACTTTAATGATTTGGCAAGTTTTCGCTAGGTTTAGTAACAATCTCCATCCGCTAGCTCCATCAATTCCACGACTTTAGGTTTTTTTTACTGCTATGGGACACTCAATCTTCCACGGGAAAATTAATTGATTTGAAACTTTGAAACACACTCGTAACCGTGTGCTTTTATTAATATTCCACGTGTTTTAGCTCCAGTTTATTAAAGCAATTAAAGCTACGTTATAAATGTGATTAGTTAAATCCATTACAGTATCGATTTACTGGTAATTTTATTATTACAACTAACTGTTCCAAAAACAAAATATTTTAATGTCCATTCGAATCCTATAACGTCAACGTATGTGATTCAAAACAAATTTTAAATAACAAAACAACATCAAAATTATATATGTAAATTCGATTTTGTCAACTTTCCAGAGTAGTGTGGTTTATTTAATTACAGCATAATAATAACAAAACTAATATATTTTCTGCGTGTTTTTTAATAAATATACATTTAATTGCAATGTTAATGGATTACATATATTTTAAATACATATTAATAGGATGTATCTATAATCTTACAGGTTTCATGTTACTATTTTAATTTTAAACATAATTGTTATTTATTGCAACAATTTTGTTATATAAATTTACGTTATATATTTCTTTTACACCTATTATCACGAACGTCATCGGCAGTATTTCTTTAAAAAACGGTCCAAAATACTAAACGATTTAAATCATTTGGAATATATGAATGTTAACATGATATAATGCTAATATTGTCGCGTATATAAGCAGGCTAGGCCTCCGAGATCTTCAGACAACACACCAGTGCCTCACGCACAACAACAAACCATCTGTTGTCTCCTTCTAGCTCCTATCCTAATTTTCTAAACAAAACCTTTAAATCCTCTCTCGAAATCCAAAAAATGTTGCCTTTATTCACTGTTTTTCTAATATTTGTGTTATTGATTGTTATCATCTTCTTGGTGTGTTACGACTACACTTTCAAGGCCACTGATGGGAGACCAGAAAATATTTACCTGCAAGAACCGCCTAGTCCAAGAAAAGTTCCAATTATCGGTCACATGCATTTGTTGGCTGGATATGAGGTACCGTACCAAGCTTTTGTCGATCTGGGAAAGAAGTTTGGCAGTGTATTTAAACTACAGTTGGGTTCAGTCAAGTGTGTCGTGGTTAACGGACAAAGGAATATCAGAGAAGCTCTCGTAACTAAAGGTCATCATTTTGATTATAGACCAAATTTTGAACGTTATCAACAACTCTTTTCTGGAAACAAGGAAAATTGTAAGTACCAGTAAATTAACATATATAATTAATGCTTGTACAATTAAAATGACGGGAATAATATTATAATAAACAAAACAATATATATTTCAAAGCTATAGTGAATTTAAATTTCTTTTTCCTCATATATTTTTTAAAATTTTGTCTAATTAAATACTGTTGTTATAGCATTGGCTTTCTGTGATTGGTCCTCTACGCAGAAGGTTCGAAGGGACATGCTCAAAGCTTACACATTCCCCAGAGCTTTTACCAATAAGTTTATCGCTTTAGATACGCTGATAACCAGAGAATCTCAGGAGTTACTAAAGGATATTGATCAAGAAGGATCAGTGCATTTAAAACCCATTTTATTGAAAAAGTGTGCAAATATATTTTTAAACCATTTCTGCACGGAAAATTTTGATTCAAATAATGATAAATTTGCTAAGATGGTAGAGAACTTCGATGAAATTTTTTATGAAGTTAATCAAGGCTACGCCGCCGATTTCCTACCATTTTTGATGCCATTTCATCAGAAGAAGATGCAGGTAAGATTAATTCATTGATTTTGTTCAATAACTTTAACGAGTGTGTTTCTTATTAGAAAATGAGTGATGTTACACATGAAATTAGAAATTTTATTCACGAAGAAATCATTAAAGATAAATATAACAATTTTAATACGAAAACTGAACCCAATGATTACTTAGAAAGTTTAATAAGTCATGTGAAAATTGAAAATGAGAAAACTGATGGAGAATCAACTTTGGATTGGGAAATGGCACTTTTTGCATTGGAAGATATAATTGGTAGATATATACATAATTGTGACGTTTAATGTAAAATATAAATTCATATCTTTTAAAGGAGGACATTCGGCAATCGGTAATTTTTTAATAAAATTATTCGGATATTTGGTTAAAGAGCCTGAAGTTCAGAGGAAAATACAAGAAGAAATAGATGATGTGGTTGGAACTGAGAGGCCAGTTAGTATATGTGATAGGAGCAGTATGCCTTACACCGAAGGAGTAATATTTGAAGCTATTAGACTTATTGCTTCGCCAATAGTCCCGAGAGTTGCTAATCAAACCAGTTCTATTGATGGTAAATATCAGAAATTCGTAATTGTTTACCAAGCTTAGTATTTTAGTCATATAGTTATCATATATTGTTAGGCTTTAAAGATAATGCATATACTATAGTGTTATATATTTTATTAATCATCAATATGAATTCTTTCATATGTATAAGACAATATAATTTTATAGGATACACAATTGAAAAGGGGACAGTTCTGTTTCTCAACAATTACGACTTGAGCATGTCAGAAAAATTATGGGATGAGCCAACCAAGTTTCTTCCAGAACGTTTTGTCAAAAATGGTAAATTCTTTAAACCGGAGCATTTTCTTCCATTTGGTGGAGGTAGAAGGAGTTGCATGGGGTATAAACTGGTACAGTTGGTCTCTTTTGGAATCTTGAGCGCCATTATGCAAAGTTTCAATATTAATACAGTACAAAATGAAGATTATAGAGTACCCGTAGGATCACTGGCTTTGGGCAAAGACACATACAAGTTTAAATTTGAAAGAAGGTAAATTTATATAGTCGCTTATAAATGCCTATTTAGTATTAAATTTTGAAGCTTCCAAATATGGCCAGTTTTCTCTATTTGTTAATTACATCACAAATGAGTTTAGTGCATTATGTATTATATATATATGTATTTAGAAGTTTCAAATTTGTCCATAAGTTTTGTGATTCTATACATATTTAAATATGTTCCAAAGTCAGTAATCTATAGGAAGTATCATTAGCGAATGAGATTTATTATAAAGTATTTTAAAACTGATATTGGTTAATAGGAAGAAAATAAACGGCATGCGCTAATTGCAAGTTAAAATATCACTAAGAGGCTTTGAACATGTCATCATGTCAGTATTAATTAAAATAAAATTAATAAAATTTCATTTAAGTTGCTTTACTCCAAGTAATTGTAATAAATGCTAATCATCAAGGAGATAAAGGACTGATTATATTACATGTTAAGAACATTAGCAAATACTAGATGACAATTCTATATTTGTAGCTTTTTCTATTTCAATGATTTGTAATAAATTATCTATTTAAAATTATTGTTGTTTTCTTGTTACGTATAAATATACTAAAACAATATTTACAATTTGAATGACTTAGTTAAAATGTATATAATATTATCAATTTTTTTATACATTTTCCCATTTTAGAAGTTAACAACAATTCATTAAATATAGTGTTTATTAAACTTGTGCAAGTTATTACAATTAATATATTTTTTTCAAATAGAGGGTGTAAGTTTTGATGTTTTTGTTTGAAACGTTGAAGCTTCATTTTGAAGCATGCAACCAAATGGCATTCTTTCACTCCCACAGCAGTAGTTTGTATTTAATGCTTAATTAAAACGAGTCAATTACAATTTATAGAGATAATGATGGTTTAATTCGGTTGGAACTTTTATTTTTTCGTCCGTGCACACTTTGGGCTATACAATATGTGTTTTCAGAAGCAGTTGCATTGTTGAATTTAAGTCAGTAGTATCATTTTTCTTCAAATTAAAAAATATGATAAAAGTTATATACGATATATTATTTTAAAATTCCCTTCAAATGATTGTTTGTCAACTTGAATAGACACTAAGAAAACAATATATTGTGCGGATGCGAAATTGCTAATAGCAAAGATAGTATGGCAGCTTCCGCCTAATTAATTAAATGGTTGCGAAACGTCGGCTAGTTTTAGCTAACAAACGCGGTTCCAATCCAAGTAAGCCAATAGTTCAAATATGAGAGATCGCATAAATATCTAATCTAAAACAGACAACTTATTTCTTAACTGAGAGTGCTTTTTTGTTAAACATTAGGGCTTATTTTTACACCAAGAAGTATTACCAATGTCATTGTCGTATTGTAGTCTGTCGGTATATCCAATATTTTTTAGGCTATCGTAGCATGTCTGTGCTAAACTTGTTAATATTATTTACTATTTGCATTCTCTATTGGTTATTTGAGCGTATTATTCTATAAAAACCAATAATAGAAACCATTTTCTATTATTAATTTTTTTATTCTTCTAACAATTTAGGTTTAGAGGTAAAATTGAAGAAGATAGTTACATTCACACATATGCAGAAATATGCATTCAAGAGATCTTTTTTCCATATTTTGAAAATATAACGTTTATTGGAATATACTGGCTAGAGGAAAGTGTAAACATAAAATTAAAATATGAGGATTAATTATGATTAATTATGTATATCGGATTGATTATGTGCAATAAACATATTCAATCCGATTTCTATCAACTCGCGAGTCAGGTAGTCAAATAGTTCTTTTTCAATACCTTTGAATAACTCGTCTCTCGTTATGTTTACATTATATTAGTTAAAGTATCATCAACAATATTCTTACTTCTCCAAATTATCCCTAAATCACTCTTTTTCATAGCAAATCGCAGTCTTTATTGCTTCTGAGATATTTGCCATCTCCATTCTCACAGTTATGGACAACTGAACAAAATTATTGGCATCTACTTTCCCCGAAATAAACGATGAAGGGCGAGTAGCATGACATAATTGGAGGTGTCTGTGTAAGAAAAAAATCAGCTCGTCTGAAAGCAGCAATAAATTGAAAAAATTGGCATTTGAGACTGAAGACCATCATAGATTGACGGCTATCGGTAAGACTTATCAGATTAATATACCCTAAACTAATCATATTAATCTACAAAAACTTTAACGCGATTATTATATTTGGTACAAAACTGAATATTTGGAAACTCGTGCTATAAGTAAAAAATATTGATCGAATTGGCTAAAAGTTTTGAATGCTTTGAATGCGTTGATAATGTTATCGAAGGGATGTTCCTAAACTTCGAAGATAACGACTAAAAATATCGTAAAAATATGAAAACAATAAAAAAAAATTTTTGGTCGTTTGGTTAGGTCGTTGTTTTTTCATTGAATAATAAAATAAATTCAAAATCATTACAATGCTTCAGCTATAACATCAATCCCTTTTAACAACAACAGCATACTATTTGTTTTCATGAATGTTGCTCTGAAACATGAGCTTGCTAATAGATAATTTCAGCCATTTTTATTTGTGTCAAAATTATTATAAAGAGATGATTATCGTGACAGGATTATTTGGTCCTTGATCTGGCATATGTATTTCCTATGTAGTTACACATTCTCCAAAAAATTTTATTTGATCCTCCTGCTCCCTGCTGTATATTATGGGACTCGAGTTTTTTTCTATGCAGTACAATGAAGTTTGAATTTATTTAACTTCCATCCTGTCTCCCAATAAATGCTGTTCTGCCGTAGACATATTAAAAATATAGTTTTTATATTTTCAATTTTTTACTATATATTTAAAATTTCAAAAACAGTTTCCGTATATTTTTTCAAACGTTGTTTATTTGACCTGAAGCATCACCTTGGAGATTCTGTTATAAAAATCTTGTTCTTACTAATAAATCTGTATAATAGAATATTTATTATAGATTGAATATATTATTGTTTGTGTAAAAGATCACAATTTTATACTACTATACTTCTAGAGTTTACCAAAATTATATATCTATATATTATCTAAAATATATTGTACTTAAAGCCCTGTTTTGTACAGTATGATTTATATGACTATTATAATACCTTAAATTTGTTGTGTTAGATGCTTGCACGTATTCTGATGTTTATTTTAAAAGGCGTATATTGATATAAGTTGTTACAATGTATATTAATCAAAATATTTCTCTTTTTTACATTTTTTTTTCATTTTTTTGACTGCGTGATTATACCGTGTTGAAAGAACTTTTTTTGCATTGAAGTGAAATTTTTTAGTATTTTTATTAGCTAATACCCCAGGTTTAAATTTAAGCAAGTAGTAATCAGAAGGCGTGTATCTGGTGGGTACGCTGGATGCAATAGAACTTCCCACTCAAGCTGCAACATATATCTTTCACATATCTTGCAGCGTGTGATCAAGTGTTGTCATACGAGAGAATTACTGTGTCTGCTTAAGAAATACACTACCCCTAGCTTAGTCTTAGGTCTTACTCACCATATGCACATAAGACTTTATAGCTATGAATATGGACGGTCAACTTTTCATCGCCAGTCACAATATACTACAGAAAATTATTCTTTTTTCTTGGTAAGCAATAAAATCGCGATGTTTAAACGGTTCGAAATGGCAATTCGGGTGGCAGCACTTTTCCTCCCTTTCATAAGTTTTTAAAAGTGTTTAATGAGATTCTGTAACATATTTTTTATCATCAAATAACGGAAGTAATGAATATTTAAAAAGCAATGAATAAATCAATAACACAGCTCATGTCAATTTCAATAATACTCTCAATCATGCAAAGGATTCTGCTTTTTTATTTATTTTTTTGTTTAAAACAGATGTCATTGTCACTGTCAGAATTATTTAGTAGAAATATCGCCATATGAACTGATTTTAACGAAAATGAACAAAAATATTTTGCCGTTTGCACAGTTAATGTGTAAATTTGCTGTCCAATCACGAAATACGTCTTCTGGTGGAACCCGCTCTCGTTCTTTTAAGTAAGTGCAATCATGAAGATCATATATAAATATAACATTATTTTTATAGAATAAAGAGCAAACAGAAAAGTTTTACGATAGATGATGGTAAGCCAGTGCATGTTAAAGCAGGAACTAGAGATGAAATATTGTATAAATTATCAATTCTTTGTTGTATACTAGGTCCAGCATGGGGTTTAAAAGTTATTATCTGGGATTTGAGTATTTATAAATTCCTGAACCCCTAGTTTGATCCACTGCATTATATTCTAAATAATTTTTAAAAAAATATATTAAATATTTTTAATTTGTAATTGACTGTAATTTAAAATTTAGTGTATTTAATAAAAAGAACATTTATTTATAGGCATATTTTATATAAAATTAAGGCTTTCCACAGCCCATTAAATTAAAAGAGTTGTATTAATTTGTTGGAAGGTGTAATTAGGTAGAAGTATTTTTTGGTATATTTTTGAAGACTTTGTGAAGATTTCTGAAGAAAAATGATGTGCTGGTATGTTGCATCCAAAACTCCCACAAAATTAAAATATTAGCTATATCTAAAAACATTACGGGGCCTAATTACAAATTTATGTCTATTTAAATGTGTATGTACTTGCAAATTTGAATGTGACTTGCCCACGTATCGAGAAACTGTTTGGCCTAATCGTGTTTGTATCACACTGAAACCCAAAAATAATGTAAGAATTTCAATAAAATGGATGTAAAGCAAACATTTTATATTATTGTATGTAACAGGCCAACTCAAAGTCCCCGGCCGGACACATAGATGGCGGTACTAGTAGTAAATCCATATGTTTATCAGTTAGTCCTAACCCTCAAAAGATGCGAATATAAATTTGACAACTATCGGATCATTAGTTTGCGAATTATAGAATTTTGAGTGAAGCAACTTTTGTTATTGTGAAAAAATGGATAAAAAGGAATTTCGCGTGTTGATAAAATATTGCGTTTTGAAATGAAAACATACAGTTGAAGTAAAAACTTGGCTTGATTTCGAGTTTTCGGACACTGTCCCAGGAAAATCAACCAATGATTGGTATGCTAACTTTAGACGTGGTGAAATGAGCGCCGAAGACGGTGAACACAGTGGACGCCCAAAAGAGGTTGTTACCGACGAAAACGTTTAAAAAATCCACAAAATGATTTTGAATGACCGTAAATTGAAATTGAATGAAGTAGCAGACACTTCAAAGATATGAACTGAACGTGTACATCATATCATTCATGAATATTTGGGTATGAGAAAGCTCTGTGCAAAGTGGGTGCCGCGCGAGCTCAATTTTAACCAAAAACAACGACGAGTTGATGATTCCGAGCAGTGTTTGAAGATGATCAAGCATAATACACCCAAATGGAAGAAACATGGCTCCATCATTTCATTCCGAAGTCCAATAGACAGTCATCCGAGTGGACTACACACGATAAACCCACTTGACTGACCACTTGACAACAGCGACTATTACATAGCGTTATTGGACCGTTGAAGGACGAAATCGCCGAAAAACGGCCGCATTTGAAGAAAAAGAAAGTGCTGCTTCACCAAGAAAATACACCGTGTCACAATTCACCTGTTAGTTACCAGGTGAATAGGTAGTTACTTTTCGGTTTTTGTATGTCTTTTAGCCATTGTATGTCTTTTCTATTTCTTGTAGCATTTGAAGTAAGTATTATTTCTGTAATTACAAAATTATCAGTGAGTTTGTTATTTTCCGGGATGTTTCCAATAAAATTAATTATTTTCCAAATGATTCTGCTCCAATACAGAAACGGTTTTTAAAAGTAAAAAATAGTAAACTTCAGGAAAACTTTTACGATATCCTACGCAAGATTCTGAACAGGAAAATTTATTATTTGCACTTCAGACCGACCAGATGATTACCCAGATCTGGAAGATCATTGCTTAACCATTTTTTGATTAGAATTTTATCTCGACTGTTGGATTAATAGCTATATTAACAAGAATGCGTTGGAATTAGAATGCGAAGTTAGCGGCACCTTAGTATCGATGTTGATGAATAATATCGTATCTTTTAGTAGAGGTAGGTATGACAATACGGATGGTCGTTTTTTTGCCCAAACATAAAAATGTTTATTGGTAGAAAATTAGAGAGGAGGTTTAGAATCAATATGGAATCAATAGAATAACTCTGCAATAATTAATAACTCACGCAAAACTTAATTCGTTCAATTTGAGCATTGATCCGCCCTATTTGTAGAATCTTCTATAAACTAACAGATCCAAGGCAAACGCATTGTATTAAAGTAATACTAGACAGGCTATATATTCATTGTACGAAAATTATTTCGTGTATGTCATGTAATTGGCCTAATATAATAGTACCGCCCAAAACATAATTTTGCTAAAATAACTCAAAATAACTTCCGTGTTGTTGTTAATATTACGTATGCTAGTCAAATAACCATTTAATATTATTCAATAAATAATTATATATCAAAAAGTGGTCGTCTAATTTTATTTTAACTGCTATAGTGAATTACTGTCGTGTACATTTTATGCTATTTGTAAAACCGTAATATTAGGATTCTTAATTTAAAATGTGAAATTTTTTTTTACTTAATTAATACATTGTTACTAGTCGTTTCCGTCTAATCTACAATTTGTCTTTATGATAACTTAAATCTAGGTATATAACTAGGAGGACCCATCGGCCCTATCTCAGTGTCTGGTAAAATAATGTTTATTCATGTCACTGCTGAATTTTTTAATATATACCTCATTACACAACACTACACAAGATCATATGGTTTAATCCTTTTGAGTCTGTGTCCTGTTCTGGTGGTATCCAAAAACTGCAATATTTCAATATTCTCATGAGAATGGAGTCTTTCCTCATGCACCCCTGCAATTGTCTTGATTTCTTGACTGACTGTGGGTATCTGAAGGTCTCGATGTAGGTAATCAGTCCTATAGTATTTGGGTGCAGCCACAATACCTCTCAGGACTTCGTTCTGAAAAATTTGTATTTTATTTATGTTACTCTTTGCAGAACATCCCCAAAACTGAACTCCGTATGTCAATATAGGTTTCAGTATTTGCTTATATAATAGCAATTTATTATGTACTGATAATTATGATTTTCTTCCAATTAGCCAGTACATTTTCCTATATTTCAATTCCAGTTCTTTTCTTTTCTTCTTTACACACAGTACACTTCCTTGTGGTCCTGCTTTAGCTTCTTTTATTGTAGAGTAAGCTTTTTCTTGTTTGACTCTAAACATTCTGGTTGTAATATATGATTTTAACAGTTCGGTGTGTAATTTTGGTAGCATTTCTGTAGTTTATGTACAAAACCTTAATGCCACACCTTATCGAAGGCTTGTGCTATATCTAAGAACTGTACGTTTGGCTTGAAAGTTTTTTCTAGATATTCAGAAAATGCTTCTGCTTTTTGGTGATTGTCACGTGCCCAATTCCCACATAAGTCTCTTATAGGTGGACTGTGTGTAGACATGAACACTTTAGATATTTTGTAGCTTTCCAGAGTGAGTAATCAGTTTCTTTAACATCTGTTAAATTTATCAGATGATCATTTATTGTTTTGTTTTTAATTTCCAATATTACTCTTTTCAGTCTTTGGGTTATATTGTTTAAACTATTTTTATTTTGAAGTGTTCTGTTTTGTTGCCTTTTTTTTTGTAATTTACGATTTTCAGCTATCATTTCCTTGACTTCTTTTGGATAATTAATTCCTTTAGTTGTACTCTTAATTTCTGGAGTATTATTCCAAGTAGCTTGTTGAATATCTACTATGAATTTGTCTGCTTCAAGATTTAATTGTTCAGTTGTCATATGTTTATTGTAATAGTTGGATGTTATGTTTCTTATTATGAAGAAATCTAACAGGTCTGGGTTTTTCTCTTGATCAGTCGCCCAATAATCCCTATCAACGTCATTTCCCTATTAACGTTGTTATATTTTTTCGGTTGTTTCTTTTCACTCATTGTTTCTTGAGGTTTAAGTTGAGCTACTCTAGTTCTTCTCTCTTGTAGTGTTTTAGCAACTACAAATCTTCTATAACTTGCCGGATGTGCTTCATTGCAGTTTACAAATTTTGGCTTAGCTTCTTTGGGTTTTCTACACTCTATGGTGATATGCTTACCTGAATGTTTTACACATCTAGGTTCTCTTTTGTATAATTTCTGAGCGTGTCCATGCAATTGGCATCCTTTGCATTGCGGTATTAAGTTCGATTTTTTAAGGTGTTCGATTTTTATTTCGACCCCTAAAATCCTTTTAGTATCAAAAATGGTTTTTGTGTCCGTATCATGTTCAAAGGCTAACATAAATAGAATGGCTTCTTGTGGACTAAAATTTCTCCTTTGTTATTTTTGTCTTTTCTTTTAATATTTGTCGTATTTGAGCATTTAAGCCCATTTTGGTTTAGTTATGCGATAATTTTTTCACTTTTAGCCATTGATGGAAGCCCTCTTGCCATAACTTTGATGTCTCTGGTTTGTTTCTCTTCATAAGAGTGCCGTTGCAGTTTCAGCAACTCTAAAGGATCTATTATTTTTGTGAATGTTATACGACATTCGGCGTTCAGTTTTATTTATCCATTATTTAGTACCGTTGTTTTGAATACCATATAGTTGGACCTCAGTGTTTTGTAAAACAAGTCAAAATTGATAATATTACTTACGATAATTGGAGGTGGCCTGGGCATTCTAATTTTGTTATTTTGTTCTATTTTTATTTGCTGTGGTGAAGATCCTGAGGAATTATTTGCTTTTCTTTTTTTATTTTTAACCTTTATCCAGCTTACTTCTTTCTGCAATTCTTCTTCATCTGTTTCATATGTAACAATTGAACTGTTTTTGTGGGCTTGGTGGTTTATCGTTTTTTTTGTCCTTGCCCTCAGAGATTTGTTTATTTAGTTGTAGCTGGAGGGCGTTTATTTGTTTTTGCATATTCGTTAATGCAATTTCAAGACTCTCCGCGCCTGGTCGACTTTTCGCTCATTCACGCATTGTAGAGTACCTGTTCGTTCTGGGTTCTAGTTGTGTTCTCTAGATTCAAAACTGCAATATGTGATACGCCTGATGTCGATATTTCCATTTTATCTATTTTTTGTGCAGTGTTCTTCTCCATATATTTTACGTATTGTTGAAATAATACTGTTATTTTTATGTTTCAAATTATCTTCGCTGCATTTGTGGTCCAGATGTTGAGTTTTCGACCCTTAACGTTTTATGGCACTTTGTATTTATTTTCTACTGTACTGACCTTTTTTCCGATCGCCCATTCACTTTTTTACCAGTCTTTAAAATGTTATTGTTAGATTTTTTTTTAACTCCGCATTTGTGACACAGATGTTACACTTTTATTTCTTTTCACTGACCGTCTCTCCGAACACTTATCCGGACACACTCCGATATCTTCTTATCATTGACTGTATTATATTTTATTTGTTTGTTATGTAGATGAAATGCAAATAAAGAACAACACATTTCAGCGTTTTCCACATTTTTAAAATACTGCAAATATATGTTTTTGTTAATCAGATTGTATTGGGTGTGGTAGTTAATCGTAAATGATTCCCCATATCATACATGTAATGAAAAATTGGCAGCACTTCTATATTACTATTACAACCTATGGTTAGGAATGTTAAAGTTATGATTTACAACTTCCATTCCTATTTGGTTAATATCAATTCCTAAAAATTTTATTTTTACGATTTATTTGTTTTTCTGTAAGTTTTTTTCACAAATAAAACAATTTATGGATAACTTCAATTTAAGATAATGGATTATTTAAAATTTAAGTTAAAGATAAGAGATCCTATTGCTGGGCAAGATGAGGTCAGCGTTATAGAATTAATATACAGGTAATTAAGTAAAGGTGAAAGACCAATTATTTTGTCACGTTTATATATGTTTCAGGTCATATGCATCAGTAGCTTGCAGTTGTTGCAAGACATAAGTGATACTTAAACAATAAAAAGTATCTCATATATGGACAATGGTGTTATGCTATACAATCTACGAAATATATAAGGCTGGTGAAAAAGTATTTTCGGGTTACTTGTACTAATTTCCTAACATTTCAATGAAGCTACTATACGTAGTAACACGTTTGAAAGGTAGAAAGCAGCTCATAGAACATTCTAGAAGTAAAAGTAGCGTCCTTTATTTACTCACTCAACATTTATTGTTATTTGAAAATACATATTCTAGAGGGTTAAATAATGCCGGAGAGGAGAAGATTAGAAAATTGTATGGTGTTTATAGTGGAGTGCTTAAGGGAATATAAGTATAAGATTTCGTTTATTGGCTTCCGCACCCAAGTTTTGATGTTAAGATAAACCTGATCATGGTCGCTCCATCGTTAAAAAAAGCAGGTGAAATCCTTAAACATATACGGAAGTAAACGAATATTTTCATCTCGCAACATCATTAAAAAACTAAATATTGGACATCGGATATCGGATAAATATGTGTATGTCGACAGATATTTCCTGTTCGTGATTCAACTCAGACATTGTCCACCATTCCACGTGCTACATATGTGGAGGAACTGAATGCATGTTTGAAAGAATCATACCTATTGCAAAGTATCAATAAATTATAATTTACCACAAATATGCGTGTCCGACTCCAGAATGATTCATTGGCATTGACATTTCTAGAATAATTGCTAAACGGAAATATTCAACTTCATGAAAATACAAAAGGCATCCAAAAAATATAATCATTGAACGTATACATCCAGAATTAAAAGCTAATTAATTACTAAATCATGCATTGCTACGTGAGCTATTTTGGCAGCAAAAATATAGATGTCGACACAATTAATTGGAAAATAAAATATTATTGTTGCATGATAATGAAATATCTAATTTAATATGAAAATGCTAGGCTGGGAGATTTTTGGAATTTCCTATCTCAGCCGCTTAGTAGTTGCAAATTGTAGATGGTGAATTTAAAATATTCTCGAATCAATCGAATCACACATATACACACCATATTCTATCAAAATCGCTCCAAGCGTTTTGAAGGAGTTCAATTATGTTATATATACACGGATAGACGCACTATATGTAAACATTTTATATCATAAAAAATATATCATATAAGATATGGTATGAAAAAGTTTAAATTATTCCTTTATACATTTATGCACGACATTTTCAATATGCTTCTTGTTATAAACAATGACAGGGCTTTATTTACCTTGTGATGCAATTATCTGTATTTTCCCGTCATCTCATTTCGTAACTAACTATACTATAAAAATATACTGTAAAATTCTATTTTATAACAAAAACGTAAATGTTTAAAATTGCATACACAACATACGTGTTTTGTACTAGACTTTTATTATTTTATCAGATTAAGCCATTATCTTGCATAAATAATTCAAAAATACATTGACTTTTAATGGACAGTTCTAATAACAAATAATTACAAAAATTTACATATTTTGAACTATTATCAATATAAGCATGATATAACAGAACAATAAAATAGACAACACACTTCACAATTATACCGGTAAAGTGTTTACATATTTTAGTAATTTGATCATTACAAACCTAAAGCGATTTTTATAACTAATATCATGAGTCATTTTATCAATAAATATTTTAAATAATATTTTTTAAATTTTATTTTATAGTCTCTTATTTATCAAGTACGGTATTATCAGTATGACGGCGACAGTATCACGATTGACTCCAAACCATGGTCCTCGACGTTATGCTTACCTACTGGCCAGTAATCAACTTCGAGACCATCCCAGAAAAGATCTGTTCTTACCTAGGCTAGCTACCGGACGTGACTGGGATGTATTCAATAGAAGCAAAAACAAAAAGTTTTTTATTAGATTAAGTATACACAATTTGCAAAAAGTGACAATTGTAGAAATCTTTACTTAATATTTAATTCAATATTTAATGAAAAAGTCAGATCAATATTAAGTGATAAATATCATATATGAATTAGCGTTGGATAATCAACATCAATAATAGCTATATTATGTGCTTACATATATTTTGACCAGCGATATTTACTGGTAAAAATGCAATCTAAACAACCAAACCTAATTATTAAATTCGATGGTTTTGCCATTTATCTATATGAAACAACAATTTTCCATGTAGTTTTGTACAATGTATATTACTTGCCATTGTGTTATAAATCATTAGGGTCCTGCTGCTCCATCATATCCCAATTGTCAGTTTTGGTTTTAACGATTTAATTTTTGACAAATATAACGATATGCAAAACTTATTGGCAAAACTCCCAAAAACTGTCAAGAATTGGCCATGGAGCCCATATCCACACTGTTACTGAAGTTGAATGTTTATATTCTGTATTAATATTGTACATTGACGCATTGTTGCAATATAGATCAGAAATAGCAATTAGCAGACACAAATTCATCCCGGTACATGGCAACGCTTGACGACACGTTGCCAGAGTTTTGAAGAATTCACAGTTAGAGTCGAATCAGAACTTTGGCCGTACCCTACCAGATTTAACGCATTGTGTTTACCATTTGTTTAAATCGATGCGTAGCTTGATAGACGACAGTAAAAGGATATTTCTCTGTCAGCGGATTGACCAGAACTGTTCATGTACATTTATTCCAAACTACCTTGATATCATTCACAGCCACGCTTTGCGAGCAGCCTGCATTTTTACTGTTTTGCACGTTGCGCATGTTTTCTTATGTGCAAATATTATGTTTACATTATTCTTTGATGAGATTATATAACTATTTGTTAATCTAATTGTAAAAATGCGTGTGTAAGATATGAATTATTAGTAAAATATTATAATTTAGTAACACTACAATAAATCTACAAAATAGATCGCTATGAAACAAACTGATATTTCTGTCAGATAATTTGAAAATAAAACTTATTTGAAGACAATAGTAAAGGCAAGAATGGAAACAGTCATATTTGTACGCGCTTAAACTTATAAATTTCTGATGTTGTAGATATTTGAAACTATGAACAAGGTAGAGGTTAGCTAATGTTTTTTAGATTAATTTTATGTTTACATTATTTTTTATTTGTTTTATAAAATTATTTATTAATTAATATAGAAAATTAAAACAGACAATATTATTAGCAAAGGTAAGAATGGAAAATAAGGTGGATCTCAAAGGTGCAATTCTTCACAAGCACTGAATAACATCATATACAACAGATGTTATTACAACAAATTTAATTAAATAAGTAAAGAAAAAGTAATATAAGTAATACATAATTAAACATATACACATACCAAATAAAATATTAAACGAGATTAGAATTAATATAACTTCTTTTGGCATAGTATTTATATTTAATACATTTTTTATAAAAGGAGACAACTCTACCCAAAACCTCAGCAGGTTATTGGGTTGTTAGAGATTAGAATTAATACAACTTCTTTTGGCATAGTATTTATATTTAATACATTTTTTATAAAAGGAGACAACTCTACCCAAAACCTCAGCAGGTTATTGGGTTGTTAGAGATTAGAATTAATATAACTTCTTTTGGCATAGTATTTATATTTAATACATTTTTTATAAAAGGAGACAACTCTACCCAAAACCTCAGCAGGTTATTGGGTTGTTAGAGATTAGAATTAATATAACTTCTTTTGGCATAGTATTTATATTTAATACATTTTTTATAAAAGGAGACAACTCTACCCAAAACCTCAGCAGGTTATTGGGTTGTTAGAGATTAGAATTAATATAACTTCTTTTGGCATATTATTTATATTTAATACATTTTTTATAAAAGGAGACAACTCTACCCAAAACCTCAGCAGGTTGTTGGGTTGTTAGAGATTAGAATTAATATAACTTCTTTTGACATAGTATTTATATTTAATACATTTTTTATAAAAGGAGACAACTCTACCCAAAACCTCAGCAGGTTATTGGGTTGTTAGAGAATAGAATTAATATAACTTCTTTTGGCATAGTATTTATATTTAATACATTTTTTATAAAAGGAGACAACTCTACCCAAAACCTCAGCAGGTTATTGGGTTGTTAGAGATTAGAATTAATATAACTTCTTTTGGCATAGTATTTATATTTAATACATTTTTTATAAAAGGAGACAACTCTACCCAAAACCTCAGCAGGTTATTGGGTTGTTAGAGATTAGAATTAATATAACTTCTTTTGGCATAGTATTTATATTTAATACATTTTTTATAAAAGGAGACAACTCTACCCAAAACCTCAGCAGGTTATTGGGTTGTTAGAGATTAGAATTAATATAACTTCTTTTGGCATAGTATTTATATTTAATACATTTTTTATAAAAGGAGACAACTCTACCCAAAACCTCAGCAGGTTGTTGGGTTGTTAGAGATTAGAATTAATATAACTTCTTTTGACATAGTATTTATATTTAATACATTTTTTATAAAAGGAGACAACTCTACCCAAAACCTCAGCAGGTTATTGGGTTGTTAGAGAATAGAATTAATATAACTTCTTTTGGCATAGTATTTATATTTAATACATTTTTTATAAAAGGAGACAACTCTACCCAAAACCTCAGCAGGTTATTGGGTTGTTAGAGATTAGAATTAATATAACTTCTTTTGGCATAGTATTTATATTTAATACATTTTTTATAAAAGGAGACAACTCTACCCAAAACCTCAGCAGGTTATTGGGTTGTTAGAGATTAGAATTAATATAACTTCTTTTGGCATAGTATTTATATTTAATACATTTTTTATAAAAGGAGACAACTCTACCCAAAACCTCAGCAGGTTATTGGGTTGTTAGAGATAAGAATTAATATAACTTCTTTTGGCATAGTATTTATATTTAATACATTTTTTATAAAAGGAGACAACTCTACCCAAAACCTCAGCAGGTTGTTGGCTTGTTAGAGATTAGAATTAATATAACTTCTTTTGGCATAGTATTTATATTTAATACATTTTTTATAAAAGGAGACAACTCTACCCAAAACCTCAGCAGGTTATTGGGTTGTTAGAGATTAGAATTAATATAACTTCTTTTGGCATAGTATTTATATTTAATACATTTTTTATAAAAGGAGACAACTCTACCCAAAACCTCAGCAGGTTGTTGGGTTGTTAGAGATTAGAATTAATATAACTTCTTTTGGCATAGTATTTATATTTAATACATTTTTTATAAAAGGAGACAACTCTACCCAAAACCTCAGCAGGTTATTGGGTTGTTAGAGATTAGAATTAATATAACTTCTTTTGGCATAGTATTTATATTTAATACATTTTTTATAAAAGGAGACAACTCTACCCAAAACCTCAGCAGGTTATTGGGTTGTTAGAGATTAGAATTAATATAACTTCTTTTGGCATAGTATTTATATTTAATACATTTTTTATAAAAGGAGACAACTCTACCCAAAACCTCAGCAGGTTATTGGGTTGTTAGAGATTAGAATTAATATAACTTCATTTGGCATAGTATTTATATTTAGTACATTTTTTATAAAAGGAGACAACTCTACCCAAAACCTCAGCAGGTTGTTGGGTTGTTAGAGATTAGAATTAATATAACTTCTTTTGACATAGTATTTATATTTAATACAATTTTTATAAAAGGAGACAACTCTACCCAAAACCTCAGCAGGTTATTGGGTTTTTAGAGATTAGAATTAATATAACTTCTTTTGGCATAGTATTTATATTTAATACATTTTTTATAAAAGGAGACAACTCTACCCAAAACCTCAGCAGGTTATTGGGTTGTTAGAGATTAGAATTAATATAACTTCTTTTGGCATAGTATTTATATTTAATACATTTTTTATAAAAGGAGACAACTCTACCCAAAACCTCAGCAGGTTATTGGGTTGTTAGAGATTAGAATTAATATAACTTCTTTTGGCATAGTATTTATATTTAATACATTTTTTATAAAAGGAGACAACTCTACCCAAAACCTCAGCAGGTTATTGGGTTGTTAGAGATTAGAATTAATATAACTTCTTTTGGCATAGTATTTATATTTAATACATTTTTTATAAAAGGAGACAACTCTACCCAAAACCTCAGCAGGTTGTTGGGTTGTTAGAGATTAGAATTAATATAACTACTTTTGGCATAGTATCTATATTTAATACATTTTTTATAAAAGGAGGCAACTCTACCCAAAACCTCAGCAGGTTATTGGGTTGTTAGAGATTAGAATTAATATAACTTCTTTTGGCATAGTATTTATATTTAATACATTTTTTATAAAAGGAGACAACTCTACCCAAAACCTCAGCAGGTTATTGGGTTGTTAGAGATTAGAATTAATATAACTTCTTTTGGCATAGTATTTATATTTAATACATTTTTTATAAAAGGAGACAACTCTACCCAAAACCTCAGCAGGTTATTGGGTTGTTAGAGATTAGAATTAATATAACTTCTTTTGGCATAATATTTATATTTAATACATTTTTTATAAAAGGAGACAACTCTACCCAAAACCTCAGCAGGTTGTTGGGTTGTTAGAGATTAGAATTAATATAACTTCTTTTGGCATAGTATTTATATTTAATACATTTTTTATAAAAGGAGACAACTCTACCCAAAACCTCAGCAGGTTATTGGGTTGTTAGAGATTAGAATTAATATAACTTCTTTTGGCATAGTATTTATATTTAATACATTTTTTATAAAAGGAGACAACTCTACCCAAAACCTCAGCAGGTTATTGGGTTGTTAGAGATTAGAATTAATATAACTTCTTTTGGCATAGTATTTATATTTAATACATTTTTTATAAAAGGAGACAACTCTACCCAAAACCTCAGCAGGTTATTGGGTTGTTAGAGATTAGAATTAATATAACTTCTTTTGGCATAGTATTTATATTTAATACATTTTTTATAAAAGGAGACAACTCTACCCAAAACCTCAGCAGGTTATTGGGTTGTTAGAGATTAGAATTAATATAACTTCTTTTGGCATAGTATTTATATTTAATACATTTTTTATAAAAGGAGACAACTCTACCCAAAACCTCAGCAGGTTGTTGGGTTGTTAGAGATTAGAATTAATATAACTTCTTTTGGCATAGTATCTATATTTAATACATTTTTTATAAAAGGAGACAACTCTACCCAAAACCTCAGCAGGTTGTTGGGTTGTTAGAGATTAGAATTAATATAACTTCTTTTGGCATAGTATCTATATTTAATACATTTTTTATAAAAGGAGACAACTCTACCCAAAACCTCAGCAGGTTATTGGGTTGTTAGAGATTAGAATTAATATAACTTCTTTTGGCATAGTATTTATATTTAATACATTTTTTATAAAAGGAGACAACTCTACCCAAAACCTCAGCAGGTTGTTGGGTTGTTAGAGATTAGAATTAATATAACTTCTTTTGACATAGTATTTCATCTAATACCTTTTTTATAAATGGAGACGACTCTACCCAAAACCTTAGCAGGTTGTTGGGTTGTATATGTCATTATATTTACATTGAAATCTCCTCTATATCATCTAAGTTTCAGTAAAGTTTCAGGCGTGTTTTTTAAATTTTGTAGTAGAGTCTCCTGTTGGTCCAATACACCTTTTGTGTTTCATTAAGTTTTCATTAATAGTCCTGACAGATATTTACTCGTAAAAGTGAGAAAAACAGTGAAAAATATATTTATATTTATTATCGTTTCGTCGTTGGAAAGTATTGCTGTGTTTCCTTCTTACGTTTTCCTGTCGAATCATTGTTTTGTTGAAATCACTGAAACATCACGTCTATGTTATTAACGATTTCGATTTAATATTCTTGATCGACGGATTTCAAAACTTTATATATACTGTCTATTCTGTTACCAATATTATCCTTTTTATGTAGTTCTTCTGTTATTCTTCTAAGATTCTTCTAATTTCTTTCTTTCTTCTATTCTTGGAATTTATTCACTACAGTCTCTCCTAGAGCACCTGATTCATCATCTACAAAATAAATAGTGCCCATTCTTTCCTTATGCGTACTTACCAAATATTCATGTTTAGACAAAATATTCTTTATCGTATACCTTTGATACCTATGCAGAATATATAATCTATAATATCGTGTTTTACAACTATTAAATTGATTGACATCAAAAAATGTGATTGACATTTACATTGTATGTTTTTTTTATAATATTTTATTTGAAAATTGCCTTAACATTGTAAAGCTATATGGATTTTGTATTTTTTTTTAAGTTCTGCTCTCTTATAGATAATTGTTAACATTTGGTCGTTCAATATCCATTTCCGTACATTCAAATCAGATAATCTAACGAATATAATAGATCTTCGGCTGTTACTCTAGCATTCCTATTCCTAGCAATTTTAAAAATTACTAACAATTCATACCTTATACGGCTGTTTTCGCATTATCTTGCTTGAGTGACATACGACTTGGAAATGTCAAAAAAGTGCGAAAATGGATTGAGAGTTGGATCACTGTCAAACTAATATTGACACATTATTCCATTATTATCAGAAAGATTTGTAAACAAATTGTAGGAAATAATGAAAAATATTTTTGTTAATATATATTGTACTAAATTTCCTGAATAAATGACTAAATGATTAGAATACATGCATAGTTCCAAGAAGCACCTATATTAAAAAAATAAACAAATTAACGACTAATTTTTACAATGTAAATTGACATATTAATGTTAATGAGATATACATTTTGTAAATTGATATTATAATTCCAGTGTGGGAGAAACGTTACATTGACATTTATTCGAAAACCGGTCACGGGTAAAAGATCTTTTTGTTCGGTAGGATTGACCAAGGTGGAGAGAAATTCGAAATATTAAAAAAATCATATATATTCATGTACTTAAACATAATTATTATTGTTACGATGAATCTTGTGTTAACTTATTTGTGGCGTATGTGTTATTGCATAAATATATTTCGATCTTGGTAACATTACCGCGCTTGACATTGACATATATTTTTAAAAATTTGTTTTAACATATTTAACGTGCCCCAATAGAAAGCACTGAAAAATAATATTTTCAAATAAAGATAATTTCCATTTTGGAAAAGTTGGACAAATATAATTATAGAATGTAACAGTAAGCACTATGCATATAACACATTATATTATTATAAATTCAGGTAAACTAATTCTCCCCATGTTATAAGTTACTTGGAACTATTTCGTTTAGCTTTTTTGGGTGTGTTTTTTAAACATTATGACGAACCGTTATGAAACTCATCATACTGAGTATATATTGGGCAGGAAATTAAGGTTTTTTACAGCGTATTCGAAGTTGGAGCTATATGGTTTAGAAATTATCTGTTACATTAAATTCTTACTATAATATCTTTAGATATTGATGTTCTATGGGGTATTGGATTGAGAAGTTGACTGGTTGTTCAATACTTTTGTTTAGATTGGTTAATGGGAGATTATTCGTCAATTGATTTGAGATTACATGGGGCTTTCTTATAGTTATATAAGGGTTTTCTACAATTTTCACTGCATCGGGACGTGCATAAAATAGTCTGCTGTTGTGGTGCAGTAAAAGAGAGCATAGTGCAAGGTAAACAGTTCGGCCGTTAAAATGGAGGTGTATGGGGGTAACTTGTAATGCATGCGATTGGATGTATATAGTTGCTTCCCTATATATGCCTGATTTGAATCCGCTACCTGGTGAGAGATCGGATATAATTCGGAACAAGTATTGTCAGGTGACAGATGGAGGAAGCTTGTTATGGTAAGCACATTTTAGGAATGTGTTAATGTTAATTGCAAGAATTACCCATGGAGCTATTGAAGGGATCATGTACTGATTAAAGTTTGGATCTTTATTTGGAGTGTTATTTGGCGATATTTTAACTTATATGTTGATTATGGCCTTATTTATCTTGTTATTTATATTTAATATTTATATTTTGATTAAGTATTTTATCTAATTCCAGGCGGCGGTCTGCTAGAAAGTTGATTGTGTTAACATCTCTGTCGGCCTTGGCTCATATTAGGTAAGCAATATAATTTTTCTATGTTAGGTTTGAGTCCACGATGAACCTTAGAATTGTAGCTTATAACTAAACTGCGATAAATTTGTTTTTGAATTTCATGTTGTGCATTATTAGACCGTTCCGGGTCCTACAGAAGTGTATAACTGCTGATTTTGAGCCAAATTTATTTAATTCACCCCGAAGTGATTAATTTATAATTGAGTGAATGGATTCTTAAATTTTGTTGGTGGTTTAAGTACAAGAGGAAGATATGGAGAAGAGCAAAATATCTTCGGCGAATTGTTTAGTTGCAACTCCTGGGTAAGTATTACTTAATATGCATTTGAGTGTCATGTTAAAAATTAGGGGCTCAAAGCTGGGCTTCGAGAAACCATATTTCCTATTAAATATATTTTTGAAAAGTAGTGACCGACCGATCCTTATTCTCATATTGGTGTGGAAATATTATATTTAGCGAGTGTATTCGTCAATAAAAAAAAGTAGAGAAAGAGAAACGTGGCGTCCGGAATCATTATGAAGATTTTAAGGAGATGATCTATTGGGATACCGGTCTATATCTTGATAAAAAATCTCGGGATTTATTAGCTTTCGATATACGAGGAACAAGGGTTCTCATTCACTATTAGTATAGAATAATAGGTGACTGCTATGTATTATTGTAGAATAAAACAGGAGAGGAACACCTGGGTTACAAAGGGTGTTCCGGTGATTTGGTTTTCCTTTAGATAACGATTTTTGGAATTCCGCCTGGCTGAAGAGGAAGTTAATTGGACTTGATCAAGTCTAGTGCGATTTAGTTTGTTCTTTTGTGCTGACCAAACGATAGCTCGAGGTTTTTGCCACTAGGGGTGTCGCTAAAATAGGATCATATACTTCGGGCTATTGACTGTTTATCACAATCCCGGATTTTGGGAGTGTGATATACCTAATGGATTGAGTCGATTCCCTAACAGAATGAGTGTGAGTCTATGTCGTAGGGAGAGGACTCCAACAAGGTCTTTTAGGGAGCTTTTTAACAGTACGTCTGGGCATAGATTCGAGGTGGTCATATTCTAAGTGATACGGAAGTGTAGCGGTTCCGAGCTCTTGTGATGGCGGTTTTTGTCCATGAGAGGTTGGAATTATTAGTGCAGGAGTTGCACGAGTGAGAAGAAAATATTAGGAAGGCAGCTGATGTATGGACGAAATCAATCGGTTGAGATTTCCGTGAATGTCTTATCCTATAAAATATCGATCTGAAAGTTGGTCGTATAAAGGTTCCAGTCTGCCTCATGAAGATATTGAAGGTATTTGGGATTGGATTCTTAGGGGAATGTAGCAGGGTCGTGATCGTTACTGTGGAGGTCATCTAGGAATGGTCATTAGATATGAGGGTTGGATAGTGAGTGGCCTCTATCAGAACACGTTGAATCTCAGGGAGGGTCGTGGGTATTGAAATAGCACCAATAAGATATGTAGGGGATAATTTAAATGTAAGGAAGCTTATGCTGGTGTTGGATAATGGTGTAGAATTAGGTACGTATATGGGCAAAGGGATATGGAACGAGATTTATTTTTTAAAATTTCTAATGTGATGTGTTGGGAAGTAAGGGACTAGGATAACGACGCCGCCTGAGGAAGAATCGGTATTTGCTCGATTTTTTTGAAATATCTTGAATTGAATCATCATGGGTGTGGGGATAATTGTTTAAATTTGGAAGATGTGTTGGGATTAGCAGGGGTTCGACTTCTATATTATCAGCCGATCCCGTCGAAGATATGGACTCGTTTTTTGTTACTCTTTACTCGTTATGGTTTTTTTCTACGGAAGAAAGAGGAAAGAGAAGAATTTGGATTGGCTATAAATATGGGGAGGGCAGGAAAAGATATTTCTTCCGAGGAAGTCTCAGTCTTCTAGACGACTTAAATAGGGGGATTTTTCTCGAACAGTAACTTAAAATAGTAGGCGGCGGGATTATTTTGAATACTGATCGAGAAAGAAGGTTGCTGTATTTAAAAATTTGACTCATCATGCTGAGTATATACTGGGCAGGAAATTTCAGCGTTTTCTACTGCGTTGTCGAAGTTGGAGTTATTTGGTTTAGACATTATTTTGCTGAGTATATACTCATCATGCTGAGTATATAGTGGGCAGGAAATTTTAGCGTTTTTTACTGCGTTGTCGAAGTTGGAGTTATTTGGTTTAGACATTATTTTAGTTTTATGGTAGGATGTTTTTCTTTTTTTTTTTAGCTTCTGTATCAAGAACTCTTGTTACAGAGCAGTCCCTGAATCTCGGGGAATGGTCCTCGCCGTAACTAATATATGATGCAGGGGGCCACAAGCTGAGTACTTGTGAATATGCTTGCTACAGGGGGGGGGGGCAAAAAAACGGTTTTGAAACATTTGTTCGAATATTTGAAATATTATATATTTTAAGGCTCAGATAACCTGCTTGAACCCTTCTAGGAAGAATGCTTTTGAGGATCGTAAGTATTAAATTGTTGATGGATGAAAGGGTACTTTCTTTTTTGCTCAGAGTTCTTTAAACAGTTTCTACTACTTGATATGTAGGGTTCTCTAATATCTATTCTTTGCTACACAATACATGCCTTTACAAAAGTTCAACTATTATTCGGTTATTACTATCAAACTTCATTATTCACTCTAATGGACTGAGTTTGTCTATAACGACCAAAGGCAATGCATTTTTTAACTTCTGTTACTAAGTTTAATTCACATTGAATTATATTATTTTTCGCGCGAGATTCGTATCATTACCTAAGATCAGAACAATATTACCATGTGTAAAAGTTATTGATATATTTTTTATCTGCCAAAACAAAGCTGTTTTAATAAATTTAATACTTGACACATATAGATGTAAACTATTGTTACCTTAATACGATTACATTACACGAGATGATAATACTTCAGATTAAATAATTTCATTAAAATTTTTAACCGCTTTTATCAAGTTACAATATTACACTTACGTTAGTAGTGACTTAACATAATGATTGTTATCTCAAACAAAATATACTATAACATGATAATTAATTTTGTTTAATTACCAGATTAACAAGGGTAGTTTAATACAACATTTGAATGCAAATAAGTGTGAAAAACTTGTTGGCATTATAATTTTTTATCGCTATGTCAACGTCATTATGAATGTAATGCTATATATTATGTAATAATATAACGTGATACTAACTTAAAACTGTGCCAAGACATAGATAAAGTGGAATACAAGCAGTATAATTGTTAATTTTTTTTATTTTTAAAGAAGACGAGATAATGAACTATACAAAGAGATATATAAAAAGATAGGAATGAAGCGGAGACATCTATGAGAAGGAAAGGGAAAACTCTTGTATATGAAATATCTTCGTCCTCAATAACACTATATAAATGTTGATGCAATTCATAGTTGTGACAATTGTTATAGTAGACAAAAAATGGCTTTCAATTTCTAAAGTTGATAGTTTTGTTTGTTGATTGTGATTGTCCAGGTAAGAGTGAAAACTCGAACAAGGAAAACCATTGCAATCACGACATGGGTGCTCTAAAAGTTGGTCACTACCGAGGACTGTGGTTCAGACTCTACTTTAAGCCATAGTTCTAGATATGATAAACCTTTAGTCGTTAAAAAGGATAATTTAATATACAACAAAAAAGGACAAGAGCTATTACCGAGAATTAAATAGTAAAAAACAAAAATAGTGAGAGCTGAATGCACAAACATTATACAAATATAAAAACACATAAAGAAAAATAGGAAATAGAACAACATTTTGAAGAAGCAAACAAGTTGAAATACCCAGGAATCGTAGTATCAGGAAATTAAAACAGATGTCGAAAAAGAAAATAAAAACAAAATTAGTAATACAAGTTTGCACAAAATATTCTTGAAAATAAATGTATATCAAAACGCAGTTAATAAGACCATTAATAATATATAATGGAAGCATGATGCCAATGATAAAACAAATGGAAGAAAAACTAAGTTTAGGCGAAAGGAAAATATTAAGTCTTATCAGGACCAATAAAAATAGCAAAAAAGCAGTATATAATAAGAACAAAGTATCATTTGGAATAGTAAATAGAGGTAAACATAACAAGTAAAATAATATAAAGAAAGAGTGTAGGGTATAGAACGTAGAATGAAAAGTGAAGGAGATATATTGCACATATATTATAGGATAACTAAAGTAGGACAAACCAAGAATGTTTATGATTCAAAGTATTGTTATTGAACCCGGCGTGTTTCAGTTTGTCTATGTAGATTTTCAGAGATATTCCTATTAAAAAAATTAATTGTTTCCTACGCTATATGATATATTAACTAGAATATTATCAAGTAACAAATATATATCTTACAGTAATTAATCACTATCGTTTCAATCGGTTTGAACTTTCATTATTGCGTTTTCGTACACTTTCGGTTTATCGCAACACACGTTTTGGTTTGAGATATATTAATATAAAATCGATCTTATTATAAGTATTCGAGTGCACATTTTCAATTGCCGCTGTAAATTTTTTCATATTAACATTTTCAACCAAAAATAAGTTCATGATATATTTGTATGTGCTTATGTGAATACATGGCTAAGTTTTTTGCATGATTCAGTTATTAATTAACAGTTATTAATTAGTCTTCACCGTGTTCATTAGATTTATACAAATATTTTATGCTGTATTTTCTTTATCATATACTGGATTATTCCTTTTTGCTGCATTGCATTATAATTTTTACAATAATTATATTCTTATAATTATAATTTTCTTACATTATAATTATACTTATCTTACATTATAATTATACTTATCTTACATTATAATTCTATAGAACCAATGTTGCCTTCAACTTTGAACTTTGAACATTCTCCATGTATCATGGGGTATTTTCTCCATGTATCACATTTTTATTTCAATAACAACATTTATTTATGAAACTTATTCAATAATCAGTTTACGGAACCCTCAAAATTATGCCATATTTATATTGTTGAATGATCATGATATAGCAAATTAATTATAACAACCGAATGCTATGTAAGCAGCGTCGAATATAATTTGTAATTGACCGCAAAGAAAATTTAGCACTTAAATCAACCACAAAATAGACTCATCAGTTTTATAGAAATTATTGTATTGTTATGTAAATAAGCCCTGAAGGATTTTCAACAGGATGTTAACTGGATAGAGATATTTTTATGAAAATTACTCATATTGTATTATGTAAAGTTTAAAAATATTTATATAAAAAAAATATTTCCTTGTCTTTAAAAACTAAGAAATTTGCACGTTATCATATATACTTAATTGGGTATTATCAACTTTTAAGTACTTTTGATATACGTACGAACCTTAAGCAATGATTTGTAAAAATGAATTATTCAGGTATAATTTTAGGTAACTATTAATTCAAAATATTTCTGATAACAATGATGATAACAATGATAACTTGATTATTTGGACATGTTTTTCCACATGGAAATTTAATATCACTATAAAACAAGTAGAGATGAAGTATACTTTGAAAATTAAAGTACACAGTTTTTTACAAAAAAATCTTTTAATATAAGAATATTGAATAATAAATCTATGCAGGCAATAAAAATACTATGTGCTTTCAGCACATTAATACTAAAATTAGTTCTTACGCACCTGAATTAAAATTTAATAGAGTGTCGAAACAGTTACATACAAGAACGCAAGTTTAAGTTTTACCGTATATTAATGTTGTTAAGTGACTAGAACTGTAAAATTGCTGATTTAAACACTACATACCTTACATGTACGTTTTTTATTATTAATATCGAAGAGTATATAATTTGACAGGCAATAATCCTCTTTCTGAATAGACTAGCGGATAGATGATTAGATACTAGGATAACATAGTTGAATTCTGATTTCAATTCACTAAAACATGACATAATCAGTAGAGTTATACATAAAGTTTGTCTAAAATATATATATGTATAAATGTGTCTGTATCTATATTTAACAGCACCTTTTAGGCCTAATATACATTGTTCTCTGAACTTATAATGTGTTGATATGTTTAATATAAGTATTGAAGACATTTTCAATATTTAAACAGCTCAAATATATTTATTACTTTATTCAAAAATATGCAAATTATCAGCATTCAATTTATTAATATTAATACACAATTAGAAAAAAATTACGTCTTAAATTACATCCTTATTACGTTATTTTAAACTAAATCTGTGGTCATAGTAATAAAGTTAAGTGATGAATTGTAAAATTACGTTTTTTATCGATTTGGTCGAGTGACATTTTTCAGATAAGTATTTTAAACAATAGATCCTAATATGTCAGTTGTCCATTAAAATAAGGCATGTTCAGTTGTTGTGTAGTCTTATATTTAATGTAAGTGTGAAAACGTTTTTAATTAGTCTTATATTTAATGTAAGTGTGAAAACGTTTTTAATTAAAGGTAAGTTTATTATGAGCATAATATTTAATATCAAGAAAACTTATCAATAAGTATAAGTAATATGTAATATATACAAGCCATAAAAATAGCATTTTAGCTCTAAATATAAAAATATAGTATTTTTTAATTGCGGTCGCTAATCTGTGGGGTTCAAGTTGTTATGGTCGTATCTATTATATGTATATGGTTGAGCAGTACGTCAGAATGATATAACTTTTTTTCAAGTCAGTGTTCCTTAGGAGGAAATTTTGACTGAACAATGTCGTGTATGTTAACAAGCGTAATTGCCGCATACGAAAAGTGTCATCAATACTATACCATGTACATGCACACATTCAGTTTTTGATGTCGATGTTGTATCGCGTCGTCTGTTAATTGTCTGGAAGCGTCATAAGTTAATTATGCCATGCTTCTTTTCCATTTTGTCCAATTTGAATTATATGTGTTTGAGTTCCTGGCTTAAAGTGATTTGACTATGATGCCCTAAAAGACGGCATAACTCCAGCCATCGCTCAAAAGCACTTAAGTTTTAGATACAATGGGTAACGTAACTCTTATATTGGCACTTAATTTTAAAATTTGGTTAGTTGGTGATTCGTTGATGCGTCAATTCCTTCGGGCCTTGTTTAAGTTTTTTGGGATTTACATTTATTTTAGAAGTTTGCAGTTTACAATGGTTAATTCAGCCTTCTTTGCTCATGATAGAAGGTGTGTGAGCTTCAGTACCAAATTATATTTTTTCAAAAAAAAAAAACATATTTAGTTATTAGTTTTCATTATGATGTAAGTAAATCATTTGTCGATAAATATTAGTTATTAAACACATTTTTTAAATATTCTCTTGAAGACATATTTTTAGAAGATTAAACGCAAAAAACTGATACTTTCTAGACCTGGACCTTTCTAGTGTAATATGTTTTAGACCAGAATACTCCCTTAAAGATGAGTTATCCTGGCGAATTATAGCAACGGTATTTGTTGAACATTTCTTGTCAAATATACTACATTTTTTAAAATTGCTTTTCTGATTCGTTTTAAAACTTCTGGTACTAATATGTCTACTATTTTTATAGCTTATACGATCCTGTTTCGATAATTACATATGAATATAAATATATAAATAATTGTTATACATAATAAATCCATAATAATCTGCTTGTAGAAAGGTAAAACCAAACATATTATTTATTAGAATTTCTACTCTAAATAACAAGGGATGTGGTTAGAATGCACTCTATATATATTGCGAATGATATAATGATATGACGATGTTAATACAATGTTATGTGTACAATGTCTGGAAAATAACATAAATTCTGGACGACCCAAAATAATGATCGGTAGCATAATGAACGACAAATTAATGTTAATATAAGAATTATTACGTAAATAAAGTTAAAATTCCCTTTAATTTAAAACATTTGAACGAATAAAACATTTTTATCTATGAGTAATACAATTGTAATTTACGTTAAACAAATAACGGAAATAATAAAAATCTCTGTTTAAGTGTCTGTTTTGATATTTTTTGCTGATATAACGGCAGTAATACCTTTACTGATATAATGTAACAATGTAATGCCTTTTTTTGAGATATTAATGAGGATAATTGAATAGAAAGGTTTTTTAAAGCAATTCTGCTACGAACGACTGAAAAGTTGTTGAAAAGCCAAATGGGAATATGTTGAAAACTAGTTTATGATTTATCTTAAGAATCTTGGAATTATTAAATTGTCTTTTATACATCTATATAAATCGAACTTATTGACTAAATCTGCTGTCTAAATGCCGAGTTAGTTTTATGTTTAATCGGGCTGCACGTGAAGAGCGAAGTATAATTGAAAGGATTCAAATATCACAAATCCGTGCTACGCGTCATTCTGCTTATAATATTGAAAGTTTAAAACGAGCTGTTTTTAGTTACGATTTTTCTCTCATTAGTATTTAGTATTAGCATCATTATCATTAGTACCTACTAATGCGCTACCATGGATCTCTGAACTCCGTTTACTCACATGGAAAATAAAGCATTGAAATTCAAAATTCCACCTGCCGAATTATAAAGTTATAATTTTTGTCATTAAAAACACATAGAGAAGTATATTAATATTATGCCAATTTATTGTTAACGTTTTGGTAATTAATCCATAGTTAATAGATAGCTAATGACCACTTTCACGCTGAAATACTTTTAAAATTATAATGATTTATTATTTAAATTACATATTTGTGACTGTATAGTATTACAAACTTATCTGTTAAAACTAAAAATGCAGTCATGACTTATACACTTTATAAACTAATGCCATTAGTAGAACTTAGTTAGAAAAGAAAGTTTGCGGGACTGTCACATTCCAATAGCTTTTGAGAATATGCCATGATTATTCAATAATACCTCAAATTTTCTTAATCGTCCGAGAAATTAGCACATTTTAAATTATGTAGAAATAATTAGTTCCTGCTGACAGATATAAATATTTCTATAAAGGTGCATGAAAACATATCAGTGTGTACTGGTTTGACAATATTTCAGCTCTTAATGCATTTTTATGATTAATATCAATGATGCACATACAGTTACTGCAAGTAAACTATAAAAGGAAACATATTATTTGCTAATGAAATGCGTTATGTGTAGTTAGAATAATCAATCGATAGAAATTGTGTTGTAAGCAATATTATACGGTAATTGAAAAAAAAATCATGCAGCAAATACACATCAAATAATTAGGATGCAGTACACATACTAGTCTGACAGATTATGATATTTAGATCCATTTATATTTTAGTACTTTTTATTTAATTCTGACTTATATTGCCTACATTGAAAAATATCGTAAATGTAATCATTCAATTTATTTTAAACAGTATAATATTATTATTAGGTATAATATTCCTTGGAATAGTATATTTAAATATAACAATACAATTTTCCTTATATTACTTATACTAGTATATTTATTTGTGCCTTAAGTATTATATTTCTTGGTAGTGATAGGTTAAAACAATTATTTAAGTAAAGCAACGCATTTAAACGCGTTAATTACTTGGTTTGGTATTTTAATTTTTATGCATATTATAAACCATGCATATTTTCGGCCTTGGCGTTAATGTTGATGCACGACTAAGAACATCCCAACATTTAAACAGTTGGGGTTCGGTAACACATATATTTTCTTATCGTAAGTGGACTCGGTTTTATGATCAGACTATAGTAATTATTTTCGACTTCGGTAGTATTTTTGCGTCTTTTCTGAGTGTGAGTAGCTTTTGGCAATAGGCCTAACATATATTGACTAAATTAATATGAGACTCGTGAGTCTTCAAAATTTTAACGGAGCATAGAAGGTAGAATAATTTGAGGTCCCTGATTTTTTTTATTTTGTTCACTGGCTTTATTTATATCAGTTTCGATATTCTGTTTTTTATATGATAGGGATCTTGGTGATGTCTCTCAGCAATATTTGAAATGTTGGGAATCTCACATTGTGTTTCTGCTAAATCGGTCGACGCAGACCCAATTAATTTTTGTACAACTGAGGCAACAGATATAATTTTATAGTTTCGAGTTTCTTGACTTTCTACTGCATCTTGATCAAGATCAAGAGAACTTGAAGGTGTATTTTGAATTGCAGTGTCATCAAAAGTGGATAAATCACATTCGTAACTGGTTTGATGGTATACAGCCAGTAAGTAAATAAATAAGAAAACTGTGCAAAAATAATATTGTGATGAAGGACAAAGTAAATACGACAGCTTTTGAACAGTTATCAACTGGTGTGTCATTCGTACGAGGTCAGTGTGTACGGCTACCCAACATGACTGTATAATTCCAGATTTTTACATTAGTTCCTGAGTAGTAATAGATTCTTTGAAATGTCATCTTCAATCATATAGATACTTTGCAAATGTGGAAAAACAAATTCCTTTTTTATGTTCTTCAAACTTCTTGTTACTCACTTATACATTTCATCTAGTTATTTCACTGTAGGTCTCTTTTTTGGGCAAAAAACTGAATCAAGTTATATTCACAAGCTTCTTTCGCTTTGTAAAGGTCGCTTGGTATTATCATTATGTTTGTCAATGATTGTCAAAATTAAACCATCCTCACCTGAGCCTCACCAACACCAACCTGGCTCACCTTATATATTATCTGTGACGAAATACATAAATTACAATATGGTACATGTATAGTTAATAACAAGTAAAGCTGAATATCTCTTTGTTTTATTATTATTTAAATGTAAAAATTTCTGGGTTATTCAAATATAAATGTTTTTTAAAGAAATATAAAAATGTCCATTCTCTTAACTGATTTAATCTGAAAATGTATTGTTTTACATACAATTTTTGTTACAAAATTACATGTATTTTATTTGAATGATGCTTTTTTACTTTAGGTTATTATAGCATGGTTTTATACCATATATAATGTATAAGCAAAAGATAAATATAGTGTATTAGTCTAGGTTAGTGGATAATCTAGTATAGGATACTTTTGTGTGCTATCTAATCTTTTAATTGTGTCACCAAATTTTTCGATCATTAAAAATTAAATTCACAAAAATATTGAGAATCACTACTCGAAACAAATAAGCTTGAAATCATTATCCGAAACAATACTAGTATAACAATTTTCTTGTTTGGATTTTGTACACATACTATACTGTGCAACTTATAAATATATAAGAAAAATAAAGGCAATTAAAAATATTTCTTACATCAAGTTATTTATTACAAAGAGGGTTGCTATATAGAGGTCAGGTTGAAGCACAATTTCTTTTAACAAGGTGTGAAAACCTGTTTATTAACATCAACATCGCCTAGATACTTATCAGCTCATCCTATTAAAGCGAAATATTTTCATAAATATTTGAGAACACAATTTAACGAAAACACAGTCAAAATGTAATTATGGTAGCTTCGTCTTCATTATGTTTCTCTTAATTAGTCATCATTATTAGTTATCTATCTAAAGTACAATTCAAACCCGTGATCCAATTCACCAACACTTAAGTCACTTTTTTTGAGAATTGTAAATTTTTCTACATCTGGAGCGTTAAGAGCGAGCATCTTTTATTACAAAAACACGTTAATTAATTTTACATTCGTCCTCCTCGTCTTCTTTCGCTTCTTCATCAACAGCTAGCAATACAGATGTGATAATTTCAGCATCACTGAGTTCTCCACGTATGGTTAAATCATCATCAAATGTAATAAAGTCTTCGAGCTCAGTTTCTTGAGAGTTAAATTTTTTTTGAACTCTTTGGCGGGTCTGAGCTATTTCAACGAGTGGTAATTGATCGTTTTCATGATTACATGGGACTTTAAATCCAATCTCTTCTTGAATCATTTTGTGAATATGTTGTTACTTACTTCATTTCAAACTGTGGCAATCAACATAGTTATTGTCGACAACTTGATGATGCCTTGGTCTGATCTCCTTGATTACGAATTTGATTGGATTTTATTTCTTCATCTGCTTATGAAGATTTTCAAACCAATTGTTAAAGGCATGACGGGTTATCTAAACCTTAGTGTTTAACGTGTATTTTGTTGGATAATTATTGATATTTTTAGAATATCCTGGTTTTCTATATTTTCTGACGATAAATGATTTAAGTTTGTATGTTCAGGCACATTTTGTTCCTACTAACAATATAACGAATAACATTAAGGAAATTTTCTGTTTTTCCTACCATAACCCTTATCGCCTTTGAATTGTGAGGTCTTGTGCTGTAAATATTTGTAGAAAAGACGTGTTTCATCGACGTTAAATATACCATCCCTCAGTCTGCTTTGCCAGATTGTATTTCCACTCTTCACATTCTTCAGTCGTTGCAATTTTACGACAATTACAAATAGCATTGTTTACATTACTTGTCATTAAAAAACAATGTCTTTCTTACAAATAACTTTGCAATGTTTAAACATTTGTTGTAAGGAGGTTTTTAACAATTTTACTCGTAATGTAATGTATATTTTGTATTAGCTCTTTCGGGAAGTACTAGAGGATTTCGAATGCTGAGCCTTGTTATATTAAGGTTACACTGTATTTATATTCTATTTCACCATGCTTCATTTTATTACTAATGGAATCGTACTGAAATTTCTGTTTTTGTCAAAATAACTTTGGATTTAGAATTGGCTTTAATAGATCTAGTTGAGTTTTGTTGGGCCTGGGTTATGTTAGCTATCATTGGTCAATTGCTTATTGACCTAGATGGCTGACTTTAGAGAACCCCAAAAGAAAAGTCTCAGTGGTACGGTCAAATATCGGTAACCAATTTATATAACAATTGTGAGAGATAAGCCGCAAATTGAATATGCAGAATCTTAATCGTAGTTTCTGCTGTATGGCACGTAGGCCTGCTGGAAATTAATTTCGTTTCTGCTCAATATAATCCATTTACGACAAGGTTTTTCCGTCTTCAATTGAGTTTTTAGATTAAGAAATAATAACAATTATGGAGGAAGTGAATTTGGTAATTAAGACTGTTATATTAATCAATTATTTATCAGAAGGCTGTAAGTTATCGACATATAATCTCGGCTTAGAAGGAATAGCTGTAATTGTTCTGGCCTAAAACCAGGCGGTGGAATGCATGACGCATACCTGGTCGCGGAGACTTGCCCTGGAAAGTTGGATCGGTTTATGTGGGACTGTCTCTGGGCTTACCAATACACTAAACCGAAACCGTCTCACAGTTGACCTCTGGGGATCGCTACTGCTACTGCATTACATTTGAGGATATGGTACCCACTGATCGGGCAGCAGTTATTGGGCACGAGGGCCCGGCGATTCTATCGATTCGCGAATCTATCGAACACTCAACTGTATACTGTTGTATGGGGGCAAAAGATATTTTCGCGTTTTCAGAAGAACTTGAGCTGAGTTGTTGTTTGTGGAATGATTGAGATATGAAGTTCTTGATTTCTGGAGTGTCAGTTTCCCTATGAATTTGATTATTTCTGACAAACCATGGAGTGTTCCATATTCTCCTGGGGAGTTTATTTTGGAAAACTTGAAGCTGTTTGACCTGGTTGGGTGTAACAAACTTGAAGTAGACATTAGATCCGTAGAGGAGTACGGACCGAATTAACATCTTGTAAAATAAGCATCTGATGAAGATGGGAAGTCTGCTAGTAGGGCAGATCAGAGAAGATAGCAGGTTTGCTATCGCCGAACTTTTTGGATTCCTTTCTGGATTTGGGAATGCCAACCGAACCGCCGGTCGAAATGGAGACCTAGGTACTTGACGTTATCCAGCCATGGAATTATTGCGATGTCAATCTTAAGTTGCGAGAAGCGCAGTGCGTAACGCTTCTTATGGAAAATGATGGCCTAGGTTTTCAGGGGGTTGATTTGCAACCTCCAGAATTTGAACCAAGTAACCGCATGATCGAGCTGCTTCTGTAAACGTTCATGAATTGTAACTTCGAACCTGGCGCCCGAAAAGAAAGCAGTGTCGTCAGCGTAAAACGCGACGTCAATGTGCTCTTTTCTCGGCAGATCTGAAATAAAGAGGTTAAATAAGGCTGGGGCCAGCGGGGAACCTTGAGGTACGCCAGTATAGATTTGTTTACGACTGGAAAGTGATTCCCTGATCTTGACCAGGAAAGATCTGTCCGAGAGATAGGACTTGATGAGAGCGGTTAGATCTTCTGGGAGGCCTAACCGCATGCACTTTGCGATCAATCTGTCGTGCCAGACTTTGTCGAAGGCTTTGGTTAGGTCCAGAAGAACTGCTCCAAGCTTTTTACGTTGGTCAAGAGCGTGATGGATGTGTGCTGCTAGACGGGTAGCCTGATGGACGGATGAGTGGTGAGCGCGAAAGCCGAATTGTTCATCAGGAATGATGTTGTTTTCCTTTGTGAAAGAGTTGAGAGCGTAAAGTATTGCCCTCTCGGCAAGCTTCGAAATGGCGCTGAGAAGGCTGATAGGCCTGTAATCAGATGGAGATAATTTTGCTCCTTTCTTGGGTATAACCGCTATATCTGCGTGTTTCCAAGACGCCGGGAAATGTCCTCATGATGGAGTTAATGATGTTTGCCAGTTCTGCGAGCTGCTCATGCGGGAGCGTTTTTAACTGGATAATCGATATTCCGTCGAATCCTGGAGATTTTTTGGTTTGAAATTTTCCGATCATAGTCTGTAGAGACTTTGTAGACACGAAATGGTTGAGAAGAAAGGTTGGGGTTACTGGTCTTTTGATGGAGTTGGATTCGTTATCACACGTTGTTGGACAGTGTCATTGTCCTTAGAATTAATATTCTCTGCGGGTGGGAGGCATTTCATTTGAGCTTCGTAGGTCTCTGCAAGGAGCTCGACTTTTTCTTGGACAGTGACTGCGAAATTTTCTGTAACCGCTGACTTCAGGGAGGGGATGACATTGTGCGTCTTCTCCACGAGGAATTTGGAGACACGTCAGAAGGAAGGGTCCAGTCTTTGGTCCGCGAGAAATGTGTTCTATTTCATTACAGGCATTTCATTTGAGCTTCGTAGGTCTCTGCAAGGAGCTCGACTTTTTCTTGGACAGTGACTGCGAAATTTCCTGTAACCGCTGACTTCAGGGAGGGGATGACATTGTGCGTCTTCTCCACGAGGCATTTGGAGACACGCCAGAAGGAAGGGTCCAGTTTTTGGTCCGCGAGAAATGTGTTCTATTTCATTACTCGCTAAGTCGAAACGGCCGCCCTTACCCCCCTGCATGGTCTGTTCGCGCCCTTTCGTCTACAGTCTATTCACGGCTAGGGTTGTGATGAAATTTTGACTGTGGCAGATTCGTGAGCAGACTGAATATCACGAATTAGCTTTAGTACAGCTTCCTTTAGCTGTTCTAGTTTGTTAATTTTTGGTGGTAATTTTTCCAGTCGGTCTTTTTCCTGAATCTTGTTAGTGGGATTTGAGTGGTGGCGTAGTTTCCGAGTTTGAGAAGGACCGGACGATGATCAGAGTCTAGTTCGTCAAGGACTCGACCTTCGGAATCGCGATTTACGTCTTGAAGAATAAAGAATTCAAGGATTCTTGCTGCGCTTTGATAAACTGTACTAGGGTGATGGGTGGGTTCATCTGACAGAGCAAGACCATATCCCAGATCTGCACTTAAAGCTACGATGGCGTTACCTGCGTGATTCGCTCTGGAACACCCCCAAGTGGGGTGGTGGGCGTTGAAATCGCCACCTATTATTTTTAGAAATTTTCCTTCGACGAGTAATCGGTATTCGCTATAGTTGAATGCAGAAGATTTCTTGTACAGGGATGTAATCACGAAGGGACGTTCCAGGATATCGATTTTAATGGAGGTTGTTTCGAAGTTGTTTACTGATAACGAGGGTAGGAGCTCGTGTTTGACTCCTTTTCTGACGAGAATGGCGGTTCCACCGCCTCGACCCGAAGTTCTATCGTTTCTGTAGACAAAAAAGCGTTCGAAAGAGAGACGATGCGAAGATTTCATTAAAGTTTCCTGGATGAGAACGATGTCGACGTCATAGAATGTCATGACGTCTTCCAATTCTGCTTGCTTTCCACGTAAGCTGTTTGCATTCCATGTCATCAGTATAAGAGATTTCGGAACAGCCATTTCGAAGATTTAAAGGCCTGCTGGAAGTTAAAGAAACAGGTAAGTGTTGCCGCTTAGGCGGCGACATTTGGGAAAAGACGAGCAAGTTGGTGAGCCAGGGCGATCACTTGCAGGAAAGCCTGCGGGTCAGTAAACGCTTGCATTGGGAAGTTAAGGTCCGGTGTATTGGTTGGAGCAGGAGTTTTAGTTGGCGCTGGCTAGTTTTTGGGCTAGTTTCCTGCCATCTTGGTTACTCCATGCAGAACCTTGTGGAGGATTTGGTCGGAATTTTTGGTTTTTTTGAAGCAGGACGGCAGCTACAACCGATGAAGTTTACGCTGTGAATTTTGCCGCAATTGTTGCACTTTGGAGGTGCTTCTGGGATTTTGATACAGGATACGAGCTGGAGTGCCCGAAAAGCTGCAGTTGAAGCACTGCACTGGCTGGCCGTTTCCCCTCTGGACCTCGACTTTCACTCTGATGACGCCGAGTTTGGTCATATTAATAATAAATAAAAATTAAATAAAAATAAATTTGGGATGGAAGCCTTGATGAAAAAGATGTTCACGTACCTCGTCAATTCAGAGTGATTCTGGAATGTTTCTTATTATTACCCGGAATGCTCCCTCCTCCGGATGACAGAAGGAATGGTAAGGGTAATTTCTTTCCTCGAGCAGGGTAGTGAGTTTTCGGTTATCGTCGCTTGTGGCAACGAATAAGAAAATGCCCTCCTTTTTGTTTCGGGTTATAATATCAATTGATTGTGCCTTAGCAATTCTAATGAGCTCTATGAAGCTCTTCTTGTTATGGAGCACTATAGGCGGAATTTTTTCCTTTGTAGGGGTTTGAGAAACAGTCGCCGAAATGGCTGGTACTGTTTTTGGTGTGGAGGTTAAGGTTTGTTTAGTGACCTGGCTACTTACCTGCGTAGGCTGGGTTGGTCTTGTGGTAAATTGTTTCGGTAGCGGCTGTGGGACCGTCCTGGTTTTCGGCTTGTTTTGCACTGGTCTGGTGGCAAATTTTGTAATCGAAGTTTGTACGTTAGCCTTGGTTTCGATTGGGTAGATTGAATGGCCGGCTTGGCTACCGGATTGGGTTGTGATTTGGAATCAGTTGTTTGTTCCCCTTTTTGCCGGCCTTTGGCAGCTGGCTTTTCTCTTCCTTTTTCCCACCAAGGTGAAACCGTCGTCTGGGTCTTCAGTTTGGTCTGACCATTGTGCCGGTTTAGCTAGTGTCTGTGTAGAAGGAATAGCTTTAAGGAAACTTAGGAGGACTGTATAATACAGTTTTATTAAGATTTTTGAGTTTATTTTTTGATTGCAGTAAAGTAAAAAAATGTGTTAAAATATTGTATTATATATTAATTATGTTTCACTATTTATTTTTCGCCATTTCCGAAATAAAAACAGATTGTTTTAGGAATATGAAAATAAAACAATGCTATTATTTTCATAAAGTTGGAAATACCAAATATACCATGTACAAAATATACTGTTATTAATAAATCGATATTATATAAATTAATACGTATAACCTGATAGCCATTGTACATAAAGTATTTACATTATTTATATTAAAATGTATTTTAAAATATTAAGAAAATTTATAATTTTAATACGATTCTCTGCATTTGGCTTATTGAATAATAATAGTCTTACCCAGCCTGCTGTGGTAACTAGGATGGTTGTTCCTTTTGAACTTCATACTGACTTTACACATACATTCATAATTACAATTACACCAACATCCATGGCTTATGAGATTCGAAGTCGTGGCTTACACAGCAGTAATAGGAGGACCGTCCCGTTGCTTCAACCATTGTTCCTTGACGCTTTGAATTTCTTTACTTTATTTAACTACCATTAACATTATTTAGATATGCAGTATTTCTCCTGTAAGTTTCTAGACAATTCAGCCTCTATCTATCAACTCAATATCTCAACGTACTCAATCTATCTTCTGTTCAATAAAGTTAGAGCGAATCAAACCACGCGAACCTGTAGGTGCAGATGACTTACTGTTAACTTTAACTTAAGTTGATCGTATATTTCAACCACATTTGTTTTTTTATCAACTCATAATAATTTTTTTTATTTTTCTTAAGTAAACTTAATTTATACATAGTAACAGTCAATTTACATTTATTATTGATGTAGTATATTTTTATGCATTTATTAATATATCTAAAAATTTATACGTTTTCATGTAGCTGATGTTCCATAAGTCAATACAGAATTATTGAAAAAAGGTGGTTCTGTTTTGTCATTAGAAAATTATAGAATGTTCAATACCTGGCTCATCTCTCAGATCATCATTACCATATTAAATTTATCATTCTATATAAGCACTAATTGTATGTAATTCTATAATCTAAATAATTAAGAAAGTCAAAAATGTAATGAAGTGTACGGTGAACGGTTGATGATAATGTGTCGAATTTACTTCAACTAAATATGATCTAAAAAACGTGTAAAAATTTCCTTTTTAAACTTCTAATATTGCATTTATTTTAGCGTCACTTAACTACGCGCTAGAATTAAATAATTATTTGCTAAACGCAGATTATTTGTATCAAGGTATTATTTCTAATTATTTACTGTAAAATATCAGCAGAAAAATATTCAAATTCCCACATGAATAAATATTTTTGTAATTTTCGCTATTCCGTAATATAAATTAGATTTGCCTCGTAGATGAAAGTTAGTCATATGAGGAGTGTTTACGTTGCTTCTTAATATACGGTAAGTTTATATCATTCAATTATTAAAATAAACTGGATTTAACAAATTAAACTTATATATTAATTTTTATTTATTCATATATAACTAAGCAATGATGTATATGGGAAATTTCGATTGATCGCCTTCTGCCATTTTTCTGATAAAACTATAATTTCGTCATAGTCACAATTTGAAAACTTGAGCGAAGTTAATTTGAAGAACTTTAAAGGGTTAGAGCAACTCATGATTCTTAACGATTCTCGGTGCTTCGACAATTATTTATCTTGAATATTACTATAGTATGTCACCCACTATCCACTCCTGTAATTTTTCGTTTCAAACACTGTTTCATTTGGTTTAGTTTCAGCTGCGATTCATAATTTTAACTCCTATGTGTATCAATTCTTATATAATTGATTTCAAGTTCTTTGGTTTAACTGCTAAAATTGGTTTGCTTTATGCTGTTTATACCGATATTTAGTTCCATAGCGACGCAGCGATATAAAATGTGTCGATATACCTCAATATACTTAAAAAAATAATTATTTTTGTTCGGCGATTAATAAACAGGTTATATTCCTTAAAAGTTATTATTAGCATCTTTCAAATTATAATTTCCATAGACGGCACTGCCCGTTCAATCCTATTATAATATAAATGAAACCCTTTAGTGTACAACATAACACCTCCTCCCTGAAGGGGATGTACATTGTTATTCCGCCTGGACAGCTTATAGTTATAGTTGAAAAGGCTAGATGATTGTAATAAAAAATCACAAAAATATTGATTCATAATAAAAATATAGTATAGAGAAGTTATAACAAGTTTCATTGTAGTTTCATGTAACATTCCTATTAAAATTGAAAATCGTGTTGCTAAGATTTTACCAGAAATAAATACACAAAATTTCAAAATTTGCCATGATAAATCAAACACCAATCAAAAGTACTACGCAATATGGCTTTACTTACCGGTTTATAACCATCATTTCTGCATTTCAAAGTTTAAACATTTCCTAAATATGCTAAAATCGATTTGTCGACAGTGACTATACTGTAGGACTATAATTGAAATAATAATTTGAAAAAGAAAACTAGAACTCAAAATAATTATAGAATTGAAGTGTGTGAGTATTCTATAATATATAATATATAATATATAATATATAATATATAATATATAATATATAATATATAATATATAATATATAATATATAATATATAATATATAATATATAATATATAATATATAATATATAATATATAATATATAATATATAATATATAATATATATTGACTTCATGCACACTTGTACAACAAGGCTCATCACATTATATTAAATATAATTTTCCACATTATTTGGTAGCTGGATAATGAAAAAAAATGATTGGGGACTCATATATAATAAACAAAACAAATGAGGTCTAGCTCCAAATGTTATCAACAGTGTTATTCACCTCGATATTAATGTAATTACACTTTAGGCATATTGAAGGTACTTAAAAGAGTAAATACTTACATTATAATGGTAATTTAAGACCTGTACCATACAAATAGCCGAGTGCGACCAAAACAACTACAGCCCATACAGATTTGAAACTTTTTAGCCAGCATTTAAATTTACACTATTTTAAACGTCAATTTTTTTCAAATAAATCTTTTGCTTTTATTAGGGGTAATTGCTTCTATATATATAATCTATATGGTATTGCTTCTATGGAATTCTTTTCCAAGTTTGAATTGGATCAATTTCCAATAGTCCACGGCTGAACAATTGTAGCTGGAACTTTGGTAACATATTCCCTACATTTCATATTTCTGCCTAGACTAGTATACTATGATGGTTCATAATATGTTTCCTTTCTACGTTAACTTCTACACTCTGAACTGCAATCCTTGTGCCAAGAATCCATGAACTAGTTTATTTTTATTTCTTTATTACAACGATTATTATGTATATATTTTATTTCAAAATGTTCTTTTTTGTGTTAAAAATCTAAGTTTGATTATCTTTTAATTTTAATGAGTTCCCTATTTATATTTTTAAGTCGATTAAATTTTTTTGTTAAAAATATTTTATAAAGTATCTAGTGCTGTATTAATGGCACTATAAAACGCCTCTGTTACAATTTGTATGTTATGATTATATTAAAGAGCTTGATCTTCGGTATGAAAGGCGTACTATGATATTTAATATTTAATGTTTTATTTTCAAATTTGATGTCGCCGTTATATTAAAGTAATTGTTATGTCCTAGATATTTTTTAATCGGAAGGTTGAAATAACTAAATAATATTTCAAATGTCAAAACAATAAAACAATTTTTATAAATAATTTAACTAACATTTAGAATACTATGATTTTTAATTTTTTAATGAAAATATTTATTCTCTTAATGTGCACTAATATTACAACCGATAAATTTTTTATTTAAATATGAGTTCACAAACAGTTAAAAGAAAAACATTTAAAAATATATATGGTAACAAGCAAGGTCAAGTTTATGATATTTCAATGTAAGATATACATATTAATGTTTATATATCAAACTCGCCTCTAACTATTTAAATTGCTATGTTAATTTTAAAAACCCAAAGAAAAATTTAATCAATTAATCAAGGAATTAAAATATCTGCATATTGTTTATAACCAGAAAATGCAAGTGTGTGTACCTTTATGCCATTTTCTAGTACACATTGATTTTACAGAAATAAATGTAACGGATATAGTCTCCGAAAAGTCGTAAAGCTGACTTCATAATACCAACTTTTCTGAGTATAAAGTTGGTGAGGTAGGACCTTCTAATACAAGCATTTTCAATATATTTGTAGTTAGTTGCTATATTTTTGCTTTAATTTATATATATATAATAATGTCAAGAAAAAGACGGCCTGAATTAAGTGTTCAAAATTAACCAAGCACAAGCGATAAGCAACAAGTTACCTCACCGAATTGATCACCAGCGAGGGACAGAACGTGCTAATAGTTGTATAGGCATATTCTATTCGAAATTGACTTGAAATTAAGTGTATAGGCTAAGAATGTAAGGAGTAATTCACTGAACAATTCCACAGAGTACTCCTGTGATCCAGCAAGAAATTTGGTACTTGAAATAATTTATAATTGGACAAATAACAATAATTTCTCAATATTTTAAAGCATTTAAATAAAATTCCGAATATACTCGCTTATGTTGTGACGACGAAAAAGTAAATTTGCTGTATTCGGTCTCACCAGCAGATTCCAACTACTTCTTGGCCAACATTCAAAAATATAATAGTTGTTTCCAAAAGATGTCGTTTGGCGCAACTCATATTAACAGGATAATTTCATGCCCAATTTTAAAGTACCACAATATGCAAGTTTTTTGTTAAAATTCAAATTTTTATCCTTGCAGATACAAGGAAATACAAGATTGTCATCGATTCTTACAAATTTATTTTATAGATAATCGAGATGCGAAAACTGACAGGCGTTCTGCTGACAATACGACAGTGTAGCGAACTATAGGAGCGAACGTGATAGTCCAACCGTTTCTTCTATCGGTAGCCATCGGACAGCTATACTATCGTCATCAGATTTGACAAAACATCTGCCGGTGAGCACGGGAAGAATTCCCACTACTGAGTGCCACTACTCCACTATTATTATTACTAGTTTATATTAGATTACTAGCTCGATCAAGTTATAAGTAATCAATCAGAAGTGGTAGTATTTAGGATTAAAGTCTCATGAATGAATTACTCTCTATATATTTTCTCTATATTCTCTCTATATTTAATAATAATTATAAATTTTCTAATAATATAAACTTTTACTTTTATTTGGCTGTTTCTCGTTTTCATGGTATAAAATATTTTCCATCATCATGCCTTTGAAATTTGAGAGTTTCCTTATATACCCCCCAACAGATTCAGATATATTTCCGTTGGGTCCACCTCGGAAGTGTACTCTTTCGAATAAAAAGAATTTTTAAAATCGGCCCGCAATTTACGTAGAAATCGGCGAATATGCAAAAAAGTATATACAACCGTACATAGAACCTCCTCCTTTTTTGCAGTCGATTAAAAAGTGACAATTGAGATATGAGGAAGCAGCATCAGGATAAGTTTCTAAAAGTATTTGATATAATATTTCTTTAAATCAATAAACAAAATATTTGACAGTTGTTTACATTATACGTATTTTCACGAATAGATATACCTGATCAAAATACTCATATCTGCTAAAATGGATTTGACAATGTGTATTACACAGTGAAAAACAGCAAATAAAAATTCGTAATTTAAGAAGTCATATCACAATAGTGGCATCTGTAATTATCTATTCGTCTGTTTTCTTTTATTAATTCTGATTTAAAAAGTGATAATTTAAATGAGAAAATGTATCGAGAATAATTCATTCATCAGACTTTAATCCTAAATACTACCACTTCTGATTGATTACTTATAACTTGATCGAGCTAGTAATCTAATATAAATTAGTAATAATGATACTAGAGTAGTGGCACTCAGAAGTGGGAACTCTCCTTGTGCTCACCGGCAGATGTTTGTCAAGTCTGATGACGATAGTATAGCTGTCAGATGGCTACCGATAGAAGAAACGGTTGGACAATCACGTTCGCTCCTATAGTTCGCTACACTGTCGTATTGTCAACAGAACGCCTGTCAGTTTTCACATCTCGATTATCTATAAAATAAATTTGTAAGAATCGATGACAATCTTGTATTTCCTTGTATCTGCAAGGATAAAAATTTGAATTTTAACAAAAAACTTTTATATTGTGGTACCTTAAAATTGGGCATGAAATTATCCTGTTAAAATGAGTTGCGCCAAACGACATCTTTTGGAAACAACTATTATATTTTTGAATGTTGGCCAAGAAGTAGTTGGAATCTGCTGGTGAGATCGATTACAGCAAATTTACTTTTTCGTCGTCACAACATAAGCTAGGATATTCAGAATTTTATTTAAATGCTTTAAAATATTGAGAAATTATTGTTATTTGTCCAATTATAAATTATTTCAAGTACCAAATTTCTAGCTGAATCACAGGAGTACTCTGTTTGTGGAATTGCTCAGTGAATTGCTCCTTACATTCTAAGCCTATACACTTAATTTCAAGTCAATTTCTAATACAATATACCAATGCAACTATTAGCATGTTCTGTCCCTCGCTGGTGATCAGTTCGATGAGGTAACTTGTTGCTTGTCGCCTGTGCTTGGTTAATTTTGAAGACTTAATTCAGGCCGTCGTTTTCTTGACATTATAAATAATAAAAATAAAGAATGTTCTTTACCCTAAACAGTTACTAGATATTTCAACACTATCCTTGGTAAATATTTATTGGATCGTAATTATAATACGATTCAAAATTACCCTTAGCACATTGTTATACCATATTTGATATATGTCATTTTCACTTGATTTTTACGTTATCGAATTTACGTACCTAACCAAAAATACCTATTTTGTATAAAACATAAATAGTGGTACAGTATTAAAGGGTCACTGCCGAGAAATCATCTTCAATGTTTAAGACATTATACCATTTATTATAATCGTGATTTGATAATATTAAGGTAGTTTTAATCAGTATTCAACATTTTGAGTCTCAATATAAATTTATTGACTGTCGATCCTTTGTAACAGAGAAATTTTTAATAACAGTACGGGAAAACAAAATTGTTGTTTCTACTATTTACCTCACAATAATTCCATATTTCCTCACCATATAAACATTCCCGGGACTTATGTATGTATGAACCGTATGTATTTCAAAATCAAAATATCCACATCAGCAAAGCCATTCTCGTGTTTTAGTGGGACTAATGAACTACAATTCATTTTTATATACACAGAAGATGTATTAAATGGCATTAAAATAACATAACAGGTATCTAATTATAGACAGAACATAAAATAACTACATAATATTTACGATATCATTCGTAATGTAGTAGTGGTCTGTTTTTGCTCGCTGTAATTTATTGACAAAATTATAGATAAAAATAAACACGCCGGCCATTGTTAAACGATTAAATGCTGTTTATCATACTTGATGTATTAAATATGAAATATACAAGATAAAACTCGCTGACATTTTGTCAATGTTACATTGTGTTAAAAAATTCGCACGTTCACCATAGATCAGCAGTCCTTGCCAGACCCCTAGCGTTCGTTTGTATATCGTTCTAACATTTAAGGTCGAAAACCGGTACGGGAATTTCTTCCGTCGGGCTTTAAATTTTCTGAATTTGAAAAAGCAAATCTACCTGCCTTGTATAGTTAACGAGATTTTCATGGATTTACTTTTCGGTTTCCGCCTTGTTACGTATCTAACGGAAGCGATCTATTGGAGACTAGAAAAGTTATATTATTTTGGTATCTTTATAAGGCAAATTTATCATATGTATTGGCGCACTTTAAGTTTGTCTTGAACAAGGAAGGGGATTTAAAATATTCTTCTAAAGTTTCTAACTAAACGAAAATAAATTTCTAAACTTGAGAACAGCTGTACCGATTTCACTCACGTTCTATTAATTTTCTAATAGTATGGCTCTTGCGGTTATTAAAGTTTACAGAAAGAAATATTAAAAAAATTGCGCCAGAAATTTAAGAAAACTTAATGAGTATTTAAGTTTTCCGCGTTTGACAAATCTTCGATCGGCATATATCTATCAAAAAATTAATTTCTTAATTTCTTAGTGCACAGTTCTTAGTGCACATTGCAGTTCCCCGCAATTTAATTTAATATCGATGTGTAAGTTTTGATAGACTTGGTATATATGGTTAAGACAAACATGACGCGCAGCGCGAAATGAAGTTGAATTACAGAACGTTGAAGTTGAATAACGAAATAAATAACAGAGAAATGTTGCACTTAATTCCCATCGAACTGCATTCCATTATATCACGACAATCGATTATAGTTCACAGAAAATCGTTGTATTGGACTCATGAACGTGTCTTGACCGCACTGCAAGGCATTTGAGTTTAAATACGAAGCATCTGGATTCTAAAGTGTGCATTCAACTTTAAGTTTTATTAGTTTGCATGTTCACCGGCAGCTTTAGTACTGAATGAGCTGTTCGATCGCCCTTCGACAACGTAGATGCAATACTTAATGAAGTAAGTGCAAATGTAATGCAGTTCAATTATTAATATTAACAAAGTTTTTCCACTTATATCAGGAGAATCTAAGAAAAAAGCGAGTTCAGTATTCAGCGAGTTTCATGGTTCACTACCTTCATGAGCGTATTGTAGCCATATTTTTGTTGCTCATTTAAAAGCGGAACGCTTCTTTGAATGATGTTCTCAATGCTCCGGATGCTCCGGAGGCGTATTGGCTTTTGTTATTATATTATATTGGGTTAATCCTTTGTTGGTAAGCATTAATGCTTCATTGTGAATTTCCTTGATCAAAAGATAGAAAATCATAATTTTTTATTTCTGTACCAGATAACAAAACTAACAATTACAATAAACACTATGTTTATTTTTTAATTATTTATTCTAGTTAAAACTGAATATTCTCTTAAATAATCTGAATATTGAAACTGTAGTATCTTGACACATGGATTGAAAATCTGAGTTCAGGGCATCAATATTGTTAAGAAAGTTTTAATCTACTTGGGCCCAAAAGTTTACCCACATTTGTAAACTTGTGTTATTCAACAGGTCATGAAAAAGTATAGTCCTTGTCGGTTGATTATTTAGCCCTACTTATTCATATATAGTCTTAACAGGACAACTTAGTTAGGAAAGCTTGAAAATCAGAATTCCCGCTCTAAATATGCAATCTGTAACGATTACGAAACATTGGCTAGTTTCAGTAAATAAACGCGATTTCAATCCGGAAGCCAATAATTTGAAATACTGTTATTATTGTCCTGAAAATGTTAAACGAAGATGAACAGAACACGTTTAAATTGTTATACTGGTCATATCAGCATAAAATTTTTAGTTCTATTTTTAAATATATATTCGCTTGTAAAAAAATTGTTCAAGCTAGGTACACCATTAAATAGTTTTCGTTGTCATTGTCACTTATGTGGTCTCAAGAGAAGAATGGATCCTTTGTTCATTGAATTGAGCCTTAAATTAAATTATATAATTTTCTACGCGAAATAATGGGAAGCAAACAACAAGGCGATATATTTTTATTTCAATTGTCAAGTATGTTTTATTTTCATACCAACATCCCACATATATATATATATATAAATGAATTAATGTTTGTTAGTCTTTCTAAAACTAGAGAATAGCTAGAAAGCTCTGGCTAATTTGTTTGGCACTATTTGTAGAAATCCAGGGAAGTGGTGAAAAAATATGGAATAATAGGATATAATAGGATAAATACAACAAATTTGTTTTCCCATACAAAGCGCCACTGTCAATGTTATTAATAGTTTCATTATCACAAACGACCCACGTTGATGTTGGTTGTGAAATATTTTCGGGTGCATTCGGAAAAACATTTTACAACTAAAATGTAATTAAACTGCTATTATAATAATGCATAATGCAGTATATATTGAAGTTCTCTGAACTGACTGTTTAACACTTTGCAACGATTTATATTTCATAGAAATGAAAATATTTTTTGATTGGTACATCAATTCGATAACGTGAAATTCAAGTGAAAAATAATGACAAATATGTCAAATATGATATAACTATGTGCTACCGGTAATTTTACATTGTAGTCTAATTGCGAGTAAGTACACATTTACTAAGAATAGAGTTGAAATATGTAGCTTTTGTTTATGACAAGGCATGTTTTGCAAATGTATTTCACATATGTTATTATTTATTCGTTTGGCGTAGCGCATATTGTATAGAACAATTTCATGTCTATTTTCAAGATTTCAATTTTTTTTAACTTTGCATCAAAAGTAAGTTAACAATATCTTAAACAAAAGAACTCAGTATTTTAACTTTATTAAATATTGCCTTTAATGTATTACTTCAAGACTGTAGTTCTAGATCATTGACTAATCGTATCAATATCAAATTTTATCAATTCGGGATATTACAGAAATGAAACGAGATTTTTCGATAGCAGAAATGAGAAAAGGATTTATAATTCAAATATAAGCGAAACCTTAAGTTTAGATATCTCACATATACATATATCGCAGGATGACATATTGTTTTTCTTAACAACCAAGGCCGTATCAGTCGGGCGACATAACACATCCCTTGTAAGAAAGACCAAACGAATATACGTAATCGTTGTCCCGTCTATAGAGCTTGTAGTTGTAGTAGAATTATTTATATCAATTATATTTTTGTTCACTAATTTGCCTCTGATGACCATCTAAATTGTATTGTTTTTTCCAACATTTCCATAGATTTCCAATGCACTGAATGGAATGTTTATCTGAAGTTTTGATGACTTCAAATTCCAATACATACTTTAAATTGCAAACATCTGTTTGTTATTGTAACTTGAGCTCGCCTATACACTGAACTATGATGGTTGTGCAAGGAATCCGAACTTTTGCCTTAACTTCATATAACTATATCAAGGAAGGCTTCGAATAACTGCGTAATGATTACCAACCCCACGACAACCCATTTTATATATAACTAATATTGAAAATCTTTGAATGTTAGTTATCTATAGCAGTCTACGTATAACAAACTTTTAATACTTTTTTATTGTAATAATAGTTTATGTGATGTAATATTTTATAAACAACCTATGAGCTTCCGGAAATTTTTATTACATATTGTGTATATTTTTTTAGAGTCTAGGCAATGTAACGGGGCGAGATAATAAGATAATGACAATACACTTACACACAACTATCAAATAAATTATCGCCTGAATATCTAATAAAAAAAAGTTGACAAAAGCTCAAGTTAGTTGAATTTTGCAAAAAATAGGGAGAATGGAAATGGAACCGCGCTTATTTAAAATGAATAAAAAATATTTTTATTTGTTCAAGAACGATAATTAGAGTTTACTGAGTAAATACTAAAAAAAACAATCTAAAATAAGTAAAATAACTAAAAAACAAGAAACAAAGCAAATATCGAAAAGGATGGTGAATAGGTGATTTATAGGCATTCTTTCCTCGGTCTCTTCTGTAGTATCTTTCTGATTCCATTTTCATTCGGTCTTTATCCTCTCGGTCCTTATATCCTAGATTCTCTTTACCTCCCTTGTCTCCTTCATACGTTATAATGTATGTGTAATAATGTTCTTGCTATTCTTCTTGTTCTTGCTCTTGCTATTTTCTGAATATTTTTTCTATATTTTTATAACCTATTAAATTAAAAAAATCATATCTTAAATTTCAGCCTTGATTTTATCCCGCGTGGGCATTGGAGATGTTTAATTTAATGGTGTCTGTAATAATAACATTGATATTTCTCTCATGTATTTCTTCAATTGTTCTTACAATTTTATTATTTATACCTTGTCGTTCTAATAAGCGATAATATATATCTTCTCATCCTGTTCAAATTTTGTCTCTATTGCTGGATATATGTGCCATATTTTGTGAAAGGGTTTTGAAAACAAAAACTATTAATTTACTTGAAAATATTATTTTATTTAACACAAAGAAGAGGCGGCTTGTTGAACTGCGATACAAAACAACACTAAAGGTCCTTATCTATTAGAAAACAGATCCCTCCGTTTTCTTCTCTGATTGGGGGTTTAATTCTTTGTTAGATGGTATATTTTTTCATATATTGATTTCTGCGGTCAAAGCAATTTCTTCAATCTCCCAAGAAAACGTTCCCCCAATCTCTCCATTGGTTTTTCATCTTCAGTTATTATATATATAATTTTTTATCTTTTTCCGATATGTATAGTTATTTAATTTTCCCCGTCTGTAAGTTTTAAAATTTTTTAAAAATATTTCAGGTTTTCCTTATTGCTTTTACTGTTTCTTATTGCCTCTTGTGTGATTCAATTTACTCTTGCTCTGTCTTTTCTGTATATTTCAGGTATTTGAGGTTTGTAGATTTTTTATACAGATACTTTCTCCTGGTTTCCTCCTTTTATTTAATTTCTATTTTTATTTATTCAGAACGTTATGCTGTTCGTCTATGATCAGATAGTCTTTTGTTAATATGACAGGTTAATTTGGCTGCACTCAAGATATAATTCTTGAAATAATTCCAAAGCTGTTCAGTTCTTTGTCCACGGTATTGCTCCATAACTCTCCGATATTTGGCTTAATATTTCTGCGTAGGTAAGACAGTTCATCGAACTATGACAACTTATGCATTGTATCACAAATCGTTGACGCAAAGTTGCATGTATTTTATTATCTAAGACAATGTCATTGTAATCGTATCCTTATAACACTTTTAAAAGTCATGCTCTTCACAATTTAAGTCATTCTTTAGCGCGAATCTATATGACGAATTATTTGTGAATGGATTTCCATATAAGATAGAATTGAACGCATTCTGTTGAAAGCGAAATTAAAAAGCCTGTTGCAATTGTTGCAGTCCGCGTGGGGGGACAACGGTCGGCGTTTAGCGGCACCGTTTTTGTTTTGGTGGCTTTACAAAATGCGGGAACCGCGTTCAACCATGGTAGTTCGCAAGAAGCAACGTCGCGCTCGAAAACGATCTGTGCGCATCGGAAGCTGAACGCAACATTTCTTAAAAGAACATCTATAATTGGATCTTGTTTATTTACATATAGATATCATGATCGGTTAGAAAATTTATCTAATACGTTTTGGTAATTTTGTCACCAAATAGCCTCGGATAATTCATCGAGTTTCTGTTTATATTTTAGTGACTAGTTTTAGTTTTATTTATTATTTTAATTTCATTATTGGTGAGTCCTACTAATGTTAATATAGAATTCACTCATTATTGTAAAAACATTCTATATAGAGTAAATAACCCAAATATTCATACATCATTCGTATTAAAGTGTTAAATAATCTTAAATTGGTATATTAAATAAATAATATGATTCATAAATTAATATTAATAGGCCTTAATAATATATAATAATATTAGATTTTTAATTAACAATAAACATTTTACACACTTTATTATTTATATGCCCCTTGTTATTTATATATTAATTACTATTTAAAATTACTCATATTCTTTTTAATATTTTCTCTGTATCAATTTCAAATTCAATTTGTCTATAGCCATATTTATTGTTGTTTCATATATTGTTGACGTATATTGTTGCAAAATATCTACTGAAAATTAGCAATAGAGTAAACGGTATATTTCCGGTGAAAGTGGAATTTTTCAATTGTTTAAAACATTAACAAAAAATGTTAATACAGAAACGACGACGTAAAGCCACTGTATCAAAAATATTTTTTCTATTTTACATTACGAAATAGGTAAATTATTTTTGTAGTATTTATATAATACCACATAAATTTATATAAATTGAAATCTAAACTAAAATTACCATGAAATGATATATTTTACACTAATTTTTGAATTTGATACAGAGTTGGTTATTAATGTTGTTAGTGTTAACTAAGATCAGTTGACTTTATAAAATTTAAAATGTATTTATATTATGCAAATTATGATTTTAGTTATTCACAGCTAAAGGAAAAACTATAGAATATACTAATATATATATATATATATATATATATATATATATATATATATATATATATATAATTTAATACCATGCTTGAATTTGTTAACTTTATTTAAAATATGATGTCTATGACCTATAAACCTTCATTTATTTTTGGAACAAATCATTCACAATATTTCATTTTACATATATATCAGTTTTAAAGATATGAAAATTGTTAATGTTGTCTTTTATCGAGAATTTTTGTTCAATATTACTTTACATATTATAATAATAATAAGTATAATTTAATATAAATAAGATTTTTTGTTGCATTTCTACAAAAGTATATTGAAATGAAAGTAAATCTTAATAAATCTTATTGTTAATAAATCTACTATCTAGTGCATGTGTTTTTTTCAATTAACAATTTTCAAGGTACATCCATGGTATTATTTCAATATGCGAAAACGTACGTACTTAATTATTATTTATAACAGCAGACCAGGAAGACAATTAAAACTGAATAAAATTTGATTAATTTACAAGAAAACATGAAATCATAATAAAATATATCTCTAAATTTCGTCATATATATTAATGATTTAATAAAACCATTTTTTTTATTTCGAAGGTATTAAAATAGCCTTGGTTAGAAATTATGTTGATAAAAACCAACAAAACATTTGCATAATGTGTTGAAAAACTAATGATCGTTGTTTCTATTTTCAGATAGAACATTTAAAGCAAAATGTTGAACAAATTAGGAAAATTTTGGGAGTTTGGTATAGGACGAATGGTAAGTAACACAAATATAATTTTACTGGATTTAATCATGTTATTTTGCTATAACATCTATTCGATTATATAGAGTGGCCTATAACATGTAAAATCTTATATTATGTTATTAACTATAATTTGGTTTTGATAGTTTGGGTTTAAATTTGATTAATAATTAGCGAAATAAAACTGATTGATCACTGATTAGTTATTTTTCATTAAATTATGTTAGATTGTATTATTATTATATGTTGTTTTAATTATACAAAATTAATTAATTATGTTGACATGTTGAATATAATATTTAATTAGTAACTCTTTATAAAAATCTTGTTGAAATGTGTGTTTACTTTGTATTTATTTTGACACCAATTTATAAGCAGCCTTAATAAGCAGTAAACATCCTCTTTAAAATATAATAAGATATAATAACAAAAGATAAAATAGATTAAATGCAGTAGTTCATTTTCCATTAAGCCAACAACAACAAACTACAAAGAAAGACTTGTTATAAATACTTTAGATAATATAACTACTAGAGGCCATTGAAATCTATTATATCCTTAGGTAAATAAAAGTTGATAAAAGCGAATTAACTGTTGAACAAGAGAAATGCGTTGTAAATACATCTTCCGTATATTTTGTAAAATATATCAGTAATATCAATATGGTTCGATTAATAATACAATGATAACCGATAATCTATGCGAAGGTACATATTTATCATTGCTATTAAGAGTGGATGACTAGGTTAGTAACTATATATGTTTCAAATTTTCTAATTAAAAAATGTTTGAATTGGTATGAAATGTTTTATTAGCCAGTTATAAAATTTCCTATATCCTAATATATTTTCATTTGTGGTTGTAATAATTTACAGTCACAATCCAATACAAAAACACTTCTTTTAACTTTGGTCCAGGTACCCCCAAGTGAAAAATCGTATTTAAACGTCTATTTCTATTAATAAAGCACCTAGTTGTGACCACATGAATTTGAATTCTGATTGAGTTTCTATAAACGGCTTATTGTGCCCAAATAATTCTGAAGCTCGTATTTCGTTGGATACAGTGTTTTCAATATCTTTTTGTTTCCGATTTTTTCCCGCCTAGCGAGTGTTCTATTCAATTATATACTTACTATATCATTCTTGAAATTTGAAAACACTTTTAGCAATCTAAGCAATAACTTTTTAATAATAGCAATAATAATTTTCTTATAATAACTAAACAATGACATTCTATCAATCCAATAAATTTTTCTTTTATATACTTTTTAAAATAAATCAGAATAAAACAATAGATAGATATTTGATTGTTATATTGGTGTAGCCATATCATTCTTGTATTTAGCACAAGGTAAATTCCGGATTTGATAGGACACGTAAATCATTTAAGTTGATTGTTATTTTATAAATCAATTATATACCGTAAAATATTTCCTATATACGGGGTCTAGTCGGGTTAAAATTAAATGGTCTCCTAACGAACGTTGTGTGGCCCTGAGTAATTATAACTAAATATATTATCATTTATTCGGTACCATATATATTCGATTATATAATAATTAATATAATTTATCTTATATAATCTAAAGGGCCAATAATTGTCCATTACTCATAATAATTATAGATATGTGACATAAATATTTTAAATTTACATTTAATAATAATTATTATTTTAAAGTTATATAATTATAATTCGAAGCACTGTTCGTTATTTTTTCCGACAGCGTACAAATAAGTAAGCGTTTTGAAAGAAATTGTGGTCTTTTAAAGATATCAATGAATCGATCAATTATTTGACTTCATAAGATTCAATTAGGTTCTTTTTGTAAATGTGTATTAACCAGGAGCGTGGGGACCAGTTTTCGTTCTTGCAATAGTATTCTTCTCTTGTCGAAGGACGTCTTTAAGTATCTCGCCTAAGATGTAATCCATTATTTGGGATTTTACGAGTGCGTATACGCAATAAGTATAATGGAGGATGGATTACCGGATTATTTTTCGCTTAAATGTATAACTTTACTAGTTGTAGAAAATACATCGTATAAAGTATGGCTTTGGTTGATTGCAATAATAATGTTTGCGGTAGAGATTAAACACATATAATAGAAACTATTATTAGATACAAATTAAATTTAAATCTTATTAAACTACTAAATTTAACAAAATGAATGTCAACATTTTCAATTTTTCTAAATTAGTTTTAAATAAAATTTATATGTATATCATAGTAGTACGAGGTGCTAGTATTACTGTCCGGTAAATTTGAGACTATCTGAAAAACACCTTACTCAATGCCAGCTACTGCTTAATTTTAATTTATATAATAAATATACTTACTCGGTTTCGATTCTATCGAGTTACACTGCATAGTTATTTGAAGTTAATTCTCACTGGGTCTTGCAATTTTTTTTCTCAAACTTTGATATCAAAATATCCACTTTTAAATCGCTGAAACCAAAATCGGCAATAGAAATATAACCATGGATTTCTAAAAGTGTTTGATATGCTTCGGTTGCGGATTTTTCAATAAAATAACAAGACTAATGAAATAAGTGAAACTGAAATTTCGGGCTTTCCATAATTAGAGTAGATGTTAAACCTGGATTAACCTTAGGTAGCCGATGATTGATTAATGCCTGGTTGCCAGGCTTAGGTCAAGCTTGGGTCAACATTGGTTATCCAAACATTGGTTTATCAATATTGCCCTAAGCCATCGTTGTCGAATCCTGGCAGAATATCCTGAATAACATGCCAGCTGGGTTAATGGAGTAACCGCAATAACTTTTACTTCTCATATTTTACGTAATTTTGCTCAGACACCTAGGGATTCGAACTAACGATCATCGCAGCAATATCCTCTTGTCCTCATTTAAAGCTTTAACCGGTTTGTCAGTAATCGAAAAAATAAGTGAGTACTTAAGAAGCTTATATGTTAATTATTCAGATAAAACATTATATTAACAAACCATTTGTATTTTCACTGTTAACTAATGTGGAACTCAAATATCAAGGTTATTGTCGTATACAGTCTTATCTTAATGATTTGAAACTATTTTGACTGATGTTCCGTAGCGACTTTGCGAAATGAAAATTTGTCGGTCTACCATGATATTAAAAAAATATCAACTTTTTCAACGATTCCTTGATTAGGATGAGTTCAGTTTTGTAGAAACACAACATCATTTTCGATAAACCTATGCCTCATTTTTGACTTTCTGGAAGCAAGAACGCAAAATATGACGAAAATTACCTAGAATCTTCTCTTTCAAGGCATATTAGCTTTTGAGTGAATGAATCTATCTTTATATCTGTAAGGTTCTACATTACATCTCTGCATCTAATTGAAAAGTACTACTACAGATATGCTAATCTAATGTATTAAAGTAGTCTATTAGAAAAAACCTAAATTACTTTTTCCCCCAATCTAAACGTAATTTATAACCCGCCTTTTCTGATATTTAAATTCCTAAAAATCAAATCAAGATACTCAAATAATGTATGTGTTACATTTTCATTATTTTTTTCATTCAAATATATTATTATAAAATGTAATAACACATAAATAATTCAATAATATAGTATAATATATACATAGTATAAATTATATATTCTAATACTACCCGAGTAAGAAATAAACTGAGCTACAGTCATATTGATTGACTACCATCGATGTATGGACTATAAAATGTTAACATAACATAACAGTTTTAATGAATGTTGATGTTTATTATGAACGTCATATAAAAACAAACAATATGTTGTTTAGTTTGCGTAATTATTAAAGTAATTTCAAACTATTTCATGTTGGAGTCAAGTTGAAGGTTAAGTAAATAATAAATATGGGGAAATTATGTTAGAAAATTGTTTAATTGATTGAAATTATAAATGCACTGTGGTTGTACATCTATTGTTTATCAAGAGAAAATCTATTCATTCCTCGATATCGATATGTTATTTTAAAAATCATATCGCGTTTTAATAAAATCATAATATTTACGCAAAGTAATTATATATGTGTACTATAATTTGGAACAGCTCAATAGCTGTTGCATGAGTTAGATTGTAGAGCCGGTTAAAATTAACACGCACACTTTTATTTCTAAGTCACATTGAAGATATTCTCAGATTTTTATTATTTTAAATATCTCCAATATTTGCCAACAAAGTTAAATAATTACTGATTATGAAACTTATCATTATTACCACTTTCTGATATTGCCATTAACATAGAAAATCGAACATACATTATAAAGAAATATCTACAATGATTAAAAAGAGTAAACAATGAAGAATTATTATATATATATATATATATATATATATATATACAGTATATTTATCTAGATATTATATTCACCGTATTTCTAGAAGTTTCTGATATACATTTGTTAGTCGAAAATTGAAAAAATAGTCCTATAAATTTATATTATATATAAATTTATATATTTATATTAGTATTATTAAATTAAAAAAAAATGACGTATGACGTTTCCGTTCCGTTTCGTTTGTTCATTATTTGTTATAACACCAACAAAAGCCAAAAAGAAACATAATGTTTTGTTTGGAAGCCTGGAAAACCAAGATAACATATATATTATGAGTTGTAATAATCCCACGCTACAACTCGTATAACCCTCTCTTTATTAAAAATATATAGCTATCTAGATTTTCACAAGCAGTGTTTTGTTTAAATTGTTTATATACCGTTAGGTTTTCTTCAATAAAACTATTAGCATCCAGTTTTAATTAATGGAAAAAAACTATGTCATCCTTAATACAGAGTAAAAATAGTCTGAATTAAATATTAGGGATTTTTCCATAATTAAAAGTAAATTTTCAAAAGCAGTACATTAAAGTTTAATAACAGAGTTTTGGCATAAATACAGTTATTAAAGTAATTTAATTAATTGAAATTCCTCAAACTCATTTAGATGTTTAATAATATTTTATTATATTTTTCAATATTTTCGATTAGCTTCTGTATATTCTAAAGTGACATCATTAACCAATGTTTTATTATATGTGAATAATTTTGTAAATATTTTAAATGTATCCTAAATGAAATTAAAATAAGAACAGATTAAAGTCAAACAGTAATTGGCAGTTCAGCAAAACATTAAATATGTAACAGATATCATGGTGTTAAGTTATCTATTTTATCACAATAATTTTAAAGCGCTAATAGTTTTAAAGTTTTATTTTTCAAATAGTGGCTAATTTTTGGTGTACGTATATTTAATTGAATTAAGCTGTAGCCATTTTATCATAAACTCTTAAAACCTTGTTTCTTCAAGTACAGCACTAATAAATATTGCTAATCCGGTTACCTTGAGATGAACTACTAACTATTATCATCCTAGTTCTTGACATTTCTTGTGTCGGCCTTAAATCACCCACCCTCCCAATAACATGAGTTCTGCTTAGATCATTGGATCAACCGCAATACCCTTTACGAGCACATCAAAATGAACGGGTGTCGCAATCAAATGTGCTTAGACGGTCAACCGATAAAAGAAAGTCGAACAACGCGCGCCCTCGGAAACGACCGATCGCTACGGAAACAAAAGCGATCGACAGTTCCCGCGTATCCGATCTAAGTCAAGATCAAGGTAGGCCGCAGCACTTTTTCGGCGAACGGTTTTCCAAGGCCGGATTCGATTCGCTCGATGGAAACTGTTCCGTCTGGTATAACTCGTTAGTTATGCGTCGATGCAGCTTATTATTTATTGATAACGTAACGGTAATCTTTTAGTCAAAGCTTTGAACAGATTTCATAACATTGGCATGTACCAACAGGTGATAAACCTAGTTTAATAGGATTGCAGGTTTAATAATAGTTTGTAGCAACGAATTTTACTTAATTTTATACGACACGGATGGAATTACTAAATTCGAGATAAATATAATCATCTAATATGAATTACTAATAACTTAAAAATATTTATTAATTATATTTCTCCCAAGTTTGTTTTACTTGATTATTTAATAATTTAGGGATGATTGTTGACATTGGGAGCGATAACAAGAAGGTCACTGTTTAGAGCGATTAGAAACAATGTCGGAAGAAACAACAGAAGGTCTCTTGACATTAGTAATCACTTAAATGAAATTAGGTATGCAATTTTATTACTTTGTTTAGCTATTACACATATAATATTTTCACCAGGACCAGGGATTGTTTAGGCTTAAATATTTTGGGACTAAATATTTATTAAGAAGCAGTGACAGAAATTAAGTTCAATCAAAGTATTTTCCAATATATTCTACTATGATACTTTAATCAATATTGCCTACCGACTTTCACACTTCTTCAACATTATTTGTGTACTAATGATCGCCCTGTGGTAGAAATTTGACCACAATGACAGACACAATAGAGTAAAATGACAAATTTAAATATTATATGGTACCAAAACTTGTTTTCACAGTATTTTCAATATAAGATCAAAATTGTATTTGGTATATAACATTAATTGAAATAATAAATTTATGTGTATTAAAATATATTAAAATATATGCAAACTATCTCAAGGACTAACATTCGCTAACATTATGTAGATGCAATTTAATTAAATATAATTTTTATTAACTTTCAATAATCAACAAAGTATTTATAAGAGTAAATGATTACGTCACTGAACATTACAACAAAGTATCATAAGTAATATTATTTTCAGAACTGAAACAACTTCAGATGATCAAATATAAGTATATAAAATATTTCTTTACTTTTATGTTATAAACATAATATATAATGTTTATTAAAACAATAACATAATTAGGAACTTTATTTTTTACAATTTGGAAATGTATATTAAAGGAACGTCTTCACAATCCTTAAATTAACTATTGATTTTTCAAAACTTATATATAAAGTCTATAATCTATCTTATATATTAAGGTCTATAAAGAAACAATCAAAATAATTGATACAAGGTTCAAGGAATAACATACATAGTCACAAATCTTATTGCATTAATCATTAAATACCTAAATATTTATCAATGCTTTAAAGTATTTACAAATGTATTGTTAAAAATTAATAATTTCTTCTATTTGTGCTATGCATTCCATCTATGCAAATTATGTAGTTAGTTTCATATTAACTCTTGCATATTACCTGCAATATTCAGTTAGTGCTTTTTTAAGAAATGCATTTACTAATGAAACCTGAAATTAAACAGAAGTTGGTACCACTAAAATTTATTTAAAAATCTTAAGAACCTTTATAATTACCTCTAGTATAATGATACACTATGTGTACAGAGTCATATCAATAAAAATCATATCACCTTAAACAAGAATAATTTTTATTTTTCTTCAGAAAATTGACGATTTTTGTTATTCTCAAATTTTGTTAATCTATGTTCAGAAAGCATTTTTTAGATATGTCGAGTATTTATTTCACAGTTGTATACCTTCCGATAAAGCGGACACATTAATTTGTTTCCTTTACAAAAATTGTAAAATATAACTTTACGTGACCATATTATTCTTAATCTTTTTTTATTCAAACTTGCTATAACCCTTTAATAATTTCGACAATGCGGGAATAACCGAAAGTAACACAAAATCTTAATTAACACTGCTTAAAATTAAATAACTTCCTTTAATAATACTTTAACTCACTTTCCGTTTTAATATCGTTTCAAATGTAAAGAACAAACACAAGTGTGTGTGAATTTTTAGGAACTCTATCCTTGTTAATATATTTTGTCACCGATCTGATGACTATTGCTGGTTGCTTGATTTGGGCGTTTTTTGCATTATTGGACTATATTTATTTGTAGAGCATATTATTATAACATACATTTACAACCAAATCCCGGCAAGATTCGAACCCCTGACAGCAATAGGACTGTTCTGTCGATTTGACCACTTCGGCTACCAAGTTTTTCTATTCAGGTGTAAAGTAGATAAAACGTTGTTTTCAATACATTGTCTTTTCTCTAACCTGTAGTTGTAAAATTGTGAAAAAAATATGTTATGAAAGTTTCTTTCTTGTTTTATGGAAAAGCTTGACTCAAAAATATAAACGAACTATTAACGGCTCTAGTCGTTTGGACGCAATAATAAACTCCTTCTTCCAAACAGAGATAAGCATTAATCCACAGTTGGAGCAAAATGTTTCTTAAATAAATTTATAGAATGTTATAGTTCCCTTTCTCGCTAGATTTTTCAATAATTGTTTAGTTTGGTTTATGCGACCAATGCACTTTATTATTACTAATAATATCATAGTCAAGTTCCATCATCGTAATATTTCGAGTGTTTTTAGCCAATATTTTTAAATAAATGGCCTCAAATAATGTTCTGATGAAAAAGCTATCAAATTTCTAACTTCACAAATTCACTTGTAATATAAAGTATTCTGAAATCCATTGCATCCATGAAGAAAAACTGTTTAGTACGGTGTTTAGTACGGCACCCTGCTATATTTGTCATTGTGCGTGAAATGTATATCTTTCTAAATTCGTATCTATAAAATATATTATATAAATATATTAAATCAAAGACTCATATCAAATTGATAGCAATATAAAGTGATCTGCTTAAATATCCAAACTTCCAAAAATTTACGCACGTTTCCCAATGAGCTGAGTAAGATGAATTTGGGATGTTGTTCAGCCCTTTGCAGCATTCAGTGATAATCATATACCAAGTTTGGTGCAACTGAAAAACACAATAAATTAAGTCATGAAATCTACTAATCAAGCGAGTGTTCGATCAAGAAGATATAAAACCTTCATGACGTCAAATAGTGCCACGAAAATACTTCAGTAAAAGTAACTTGCAATAAGATCTTATATTCAGTAACTTATCATTTACTCATTGTGAAATATCTTCAGTTAATTTTATTATCAACCCAATAATATATTCCATGGATTCAAGTGGATTGACTAAAACATTCATTAGTATATAGTTACAATGTATAGATTGTTAGCAGAGCATTGTCAATTGTTGGTGAGTATATTTCATGGACAGATCGATACATGTGTTCATTAAGAGTTAACAGACATAAAAATCATTAATCAAAAAAAAAATGTTTGTTTAGGTCTGAGTTTTGACATTAACATCTGTGTTAACATATTTCTTAATGTCAAATGTGGTTGTGCTATTAATATATTAACGGCAAATTTGAATTGAAAAACAAATAAACAAACCAAGAAAAGATAACCCAGCCTATAATATAAAACAGGTTAATATTTCTTATAATCATAGAGTATTAATTGTCGGCATTTTTCAAGGTACTGTAGCTAATACCACACTCCAGGAAATGATAAACCCTGATACATATCAAAGTGGAAAACCGATAAATATTAAAGAAATATTTCAAGCAAAATATCCTTGTCGTTAATATTGATAAAAAATTAAATGGAATCTTAATATACAAGGATGTAGTAATAATATATGAGGAAGTATAAGATTTTATGAATACTATTTTCCTGAATAAATTTCTTAAGAATAACTAACTTATTAATAACTGGTACACTATAAGTCTAATATAAAATTTTGTTTTAAAACGTCTAATAAAAGTCTAATAAAAAACAAAAGTTTGATTTAAAATTTTTGAATCTATTTCTTACTCAATAAAATTACTTTTTATTTATTATATATAGTTAACTCAGAAAAACAAAAAAAATTCACCACTGTAATTAACAATCGTTATTCGCTTTCGTTTATTGGCGATATAAATTAACGTATTGTGAAATGTTTCTCATAAGGGTTTCAAGGAATCAGGAAGGAAACTGAAAGAGCAGGGCAATTTGGAAAAAATATGGTTCAATTATTTTAATTGAAATTTATGTTGCCGTAAGGCTTAACAATTAAGCAGGAAGGTTAATATCGACAAGACATGAGAAGCATATAAGTACTTCAATTATGTGAATGAACCTCTCTCAAGTATATAATATTTATTCTTAATAGTATCATGTTTATAATTATTATGGTGTTATATATGACATAAGTTACAAAAAATTGGTTTTATTGTTTAAATTTGGTAACTTTATTAAATTAACTTATATAAATAAACATTTTGAAGTCAATTTATTTCGAAAATTCATAAATGTAAATGAAACATATTTTATGGACTGTGAATTAAGCATGAAATATTTTTTGTAATGTCAAGGCTTTGTAAAAAATTGTTTATGTTATTTTTTTTCAAAATAATGCCGGCCGGCTTAGTTGGTAAAGTGGTAAAGGCGACAGGACGGTTCTCCTGCTGTTGCGGTATTCGCGGGTTTGAATCCTGCTGGGGCATGGTCGTAAATTTGTGTTTGTGATTGTCCTTAGGCGAGGGTGTAAAATCCGACAAGGAAAATGATCGCTGTAACGCCAGTAACCAGGCTGGGTAAAACCTGATGTCTTCTGGGATGATCTCTAAAGTCGGCTACTAGCCAGTTGGTAGGCTTAATGCCGAGGGCCGTAGTTCGGAGCCCATGTTACCGACAGTAGGTCCAGTCCAAATAAACCCTAGTTGTCAAAAAGAGACTTTAAAATATACGAGAAAAATTGCCTATTCCGAAACATTAATCTCCCATCTTTACTGGCAGCATATGCTATTTATTTCAAATTACAAGTAACGCTTTATTATTATGTTCATTTATGTCCTCTGATCATTTTTTCACTTTGAAAGCCATTTATTGACAACAATTGATACCAATAATAATATTTTCAACAATTTTCTACAATTTCTTTCCGAACATCTCCGTTAATAATAACAGTAATTTGGTTTTAGCAGCTCGTAATAGAGTATACATTTTTACTTCACCATAAACCCAACAAGATTTTATAGACATGAAAATTCGATTCCGATGTTGATGTAGATTGTTCTCCCGGATTAATTCATAACATTTTGCCTTTGAAATTATTCTTGCACCTTCTGGATTCACTTTTCATCGCCAGTCACAATACGTCACAGGAAACTCTTCTTTTTTTGCCTGGTAAGTAATGAAAATGGATGTTGAAACGATCCGATGTCATATTTTTGTAAGTTCTTTTTCCCTCTTCTGAATCTTTCCCCTCGCATGCACACTTCTGAAAACAGCTAATGAAACAGCAAAGTTATTTTATTTCATGACAGTGCTCGATCATACGTTGCAAGAATTGTGAATAAGAGCTAGTGCAGCTCCAATAGGAAGTTCTGCCACACCCAACGTACTCACTAGACAGAGCAAATTGTGATTGCTACTTATTCAAACCAACATCGTTGATTTGAAACAGTATTTCCATGTTGATAGAAAGATGGAAAAAGGTTACAAAATGATGGAAAATATTTTAGTTAATATATATGGCACTAATAATTCACCTGAAGGTCTTTTAATGTGAAAAAATATCGGATACATTAAAGCACTTAATATAAACAATTGATATTGCAATTGATAAACAATACGCCTCAATATATAGTAAGTTGTTATAGTTTTATATTGAAAGTTATCTGCAATGAAGAATATATTAGCTGATTGAATATATTCAATTATTTGAGTTGTAAAATTCATTAAGTTGACATGAAAAGGCATTTAAAATTTAAAAGAATTTTTACTTGTTTACAAAACCTCCCTCTGAGGGTTTTATAAATTTACCTCTCCCAACATTTTTTTATTAATTTCCACCCTTGTCGAAACGTATATCGGGAATACTTGAAATAGTTTCCCATGCATTTTTCATTCGATTCGAATACCATATAATCAAGAAGTTTTTCAGGTTTGAGAACAAATGGAGGGTTAAAAGAAGCTATTTATATCGGTATCTTTTGTTTTTGCTTTTTTTAAGCTTTACAAGAAACTCAATCACTTCAGACAGGATGGAGAACAGGAATTATTTTTAACAGTTTATATGTTTTTTTAAAGTAATATTATTAAATTTTCTGATTTTATAATGTATGCTTGGGTGAATATTTAGTTATTTCACACTACTTTGTTTTCATTTGTTCTCTACTAAATTAAATTTTAAACCTAGAATGAAACCTTAATAATTTTATACATCAAAATTAAAAAATAAGGATTGCGTGTTAGGATGGAACTTTTGAACCAAGGTTTTCAATTTCGTATGATTTACAAACGACATTGACCGCAATTAGTTGGATAAGAGATTGATAAGAGAACACTTGATAAGCTGCTTAATAAGTCTTTTCCTCCCATTTAGTTCTTAAATCTTTATCACTAGTGGTTCAAGATCTTGATTTGTATATTACGACTATCTCGTCTCTACGTACGATCATCTTCGTCTGGATTCCCATCCCAGTCTAAAATGCTATTAGAAATGGCTAATTAATCAACCATCATTATAAATTTCCGTTTATGGGTCATAAGATAGAAGGTAAGAGGCAGCGTGAGTAGGATCTGATGGAGAAGGATGAGAAGCTTTGGCGCATTAAGGACTTCTATTCTCTTACATATCTAACGAAAAGACATACATAGAATCAAAGCCTAATAGATTTCTGATTGTATTCTGTAAATTTGCTCATTTTTTGCTTATGTCCCCATTTGTAACTAAGTTATGTCCGTTTATCTCATTTTAATTAAATGTAGTTACTTATTAACTATTCTATATACCTATTTGTACCATCGCATCTATGTTATGTTTATTTTGTACTTTATATTAGTTTACGTTATATAAGAGAGGTTAACTTAGGAGTCTCTAGCTTTTTAGCTTTTGGTTTTAAATACAAAATTTCTCCCACAATATTGATGAGTTAAAAAGCATTTAATTAGTCTTAGATATAAATATAAAAATCACTGTTTTATGAATATTAATATTTTTTCGTCAACATGCTCCCTAGTGATTCTACCATTCCTTTACCCTTTATTTTATATCTTTCTTGTAGAACGCTTTATTTGCTTTGGAAATCAGGTCTCAATTTCGACAAATATTTGTTCGCTAATATTTGCTATTGCAGCTTATTTTATAGTTCTGGACGGCTTTCTCTACCGCCCAACTAATTATATTTTTGATTAATTCAAGTTTCTTTATTTCGCTTAATTGTCTCGAGCTAACAAAACTCCACTTCGACATTTCTACAGCAATTTATGATACTCATACTCCAATAGTACTACATTTAAGGAAGATATAAGGATCAAGGATATCGAATAAAATAAATAAAATGTAAAAGAACTTTTAGTTCATTAATAATGATACATTAATTAAAATAAGTGAGAAACACGTGATGTTATGTTAAAAAAACTAACATCGGCGATATCTCTCAGCATATTCAGGGCATTGTCATAAAATACCTCAATTGCTGATTTCTTGTTTTTGTTTTAAATAATGAAACAATATAACCTTCAGATACCACTAAATACATACTATAGTTTTTTCGTTTAATTAATAATTCGACTTAGGTCAAATATGCGTTCGATTTATGCGTTTTTCTCGATAACATGTTGCCATTTTGGAAATAATTGCACTATGCCCCTCTCATAAAAGCCCTTTCCCTTTTGTCCAAAAACTGAGATATTCACAAGTCTCTGTTGAGGCGAATGTTTCACTAACAGAATAGTTCACCATGAACAGTAACCGGAAACCGGGAACCTCTCAATTAGCTCTCTAAACTTGTCTTGATGAAATGGAATTCCTTTTCTAGTGACCGGAGTTGGTCATTCTAGGTGATTGCTTCGTTCAAATGGCTCAATTGCTCATTATATAGGTTCGAATTAACAGTTTATTAGTAAGACAGCAGCTCAGAGTATGTAATTTTTTGCCACTCCTAACAAACGCGAAGTAAAACCTTCCTGGATTAGCCAAACTAGTAGAAAGGATAGAAACGATTAAAGTAATTTCAAACATTATACAATTAATACTATTAGTAATTGTTATAACAATAAAATTAGAATTAGTTTAAAACTAGAACGAATAATATTCAAGTCAATAGCGACAGTGCATTTATATCACTGTAATTCTTGTTGGTATACTAAAGTGAGCTAAATATTAATGAAGGATTATATGACAGTAATATACCATGCGAGTCCATGTGAATCAAGTAACGTCAGTGCCAAGAGGGCTACCATGTTAGATAACTCAAGGAATATGAATCATTATTCTGCTGCCTTTTAAATATAAATCGCAAATATCAAGTACCCCTTCGAGAGTTAGAATGCAGGAAAATATATAATTAATTTAATTTGAGTTGCACCTATGCTAATTTAAAATAAAAATCAAGGAAGAGAATGCAATAAAAAAAGTTTAATTAAATAATACTGTATCACTTGGTTGGCGATACAATTTTAGATTACGTTAAAATGTTGATAGTTCCCAAACCTGACAAAAAAGTTTATTTAAACAAGCTAATGAAGCATAAACCATAAAATGTTGTAAAACTTGCACAAGGGAATGCAGTAAGTAATACTTCTTTAGCAATAATTAATTGCTTACAAAATAAAGAAGAAACGCAGAATATTGTTCATCAACTATTACAATAATCTTTAGAAAGGAATAAATTCATTATTTTGATTAGAATGGTTCCAATGATTTCAATGGAATAATGTTCTTGCTCTTTTAATAAATATGTCATTAATAATATTAAAATTTTTTAATTGTACTACAAGTTATTACAACTGTTTTAACCACAATGACTAGTACAATAAACAGTTTGCTACTATAAATAATATACACCATTTAAATGTTTCCATGGCATTTTCTCAGTATATAGATAAAACCTAATGTCAGCACGTCCATTTATTGATATTTTCTGGGCCAACGCTCCAAATAATATTACCACTTATGTGATTGTGAATTAGACAAGAGCCAATTAAAATACTTACTTAAGGTTTTTTTAGAGCCTTGAAGCGGTCTCGTCAAATGCAGTATTATCGTTTAATCTAATACTAGATCTAATACTAGAAAATGTATAGCGTCTTTTAATTTGCAGTTAGGATTAGGATATATTAGTTTATTCGTCTCAGAATTCTTATTTAAATTTAAATCTTTTATTTAAATCAGACTGAGTGTCATTACAACCCTTCGAATATTATCAAAATACTGGAGAAAGATTATTATATTTTACAACATTATACTGATTACACATTGAGTTCCTGAGCTATATGACATTTCAAAAATGTATTCCACAATATTTGATAAGTTTCCACCTAAAATAGTGTACAGGAAACCTTTTAATATTTTATTAGCCTTATTCTACTATAATCCATATTCGTCATTAATCATCATTAATCCTCAATTATAACTGAAAAACTTAATTAAACTCTCTTGAGCGCTACTAATTACATGGACATACCTTTAACTAAATTTTTCTACAGCTTCTTATCCCTGATCTAGCGACTATGGCCTAGTGCGCCTTCGGAATTCGATGTCCATAGTGCAATAGTCCTCGCTGATTTTTGGACCTTCTATACTTTCTTCTTCTTCTTCCTATACCACCTAGCCTAATAGACTTAATTATAGCTGGCGCACTTCAATTTTAAATCTATTGTGTATTTCCCTCTGTGTATTTCCCTCTGATATTTTTTCTTTTTGTGGATTATTATAAACAATATTTGCTGTATACCAAAACCAGCCCTAAATTACGATAGTTCCAATTATTAAAAATAGAAACACTGACTATTTGCAATAACTTCAGAGTTTTAGTGTAAAATATAATAAACAATATCATGGAAGTTACAATTAAAAGATTAAAGGAGATCCGCTGTTGCCACACATCTCAATAATTTCGACAGATATGCTATTTGCGTTTAAACTGTTACAATAATAACAATAACTATTCACAAGGCATAGAAACAACCGCTACTAATATGTGGAAACATGGACAAATATAAGGGGATTTCACATACGTCAAGAAATATTAACTTATTTGAAAATGGTCACACGCCAGATGAAAAAGTAGTGGATAAGCAAGAGCAGTGGGAATATATATTTCTTGAAATATTTACTGTATTAAATAACACGTGGGCTGAAAATGCTGGGACTAACATATAGATGATGATAGTTTTATTGCATTCACGGCATTTTGATTCAGTACTGACTTTCAAAAGAAAACTGTTAAAATTTCATGATATTCTACTCATAGGTTTGTTAGTTATTGTGTTAAAAGTGACACTACTTTTGTTATTTTCAAAACAATGGATAAAAACAATTTCGTGTTTTAATTTTACACAAACACTTAATGGGAAAAATATCGTACAAGCGAAGCAATGGCTTGAGAAGGCCTCCGCTCCAACAGATACAGCAATAAAATATGGGTTTGCTGACTTCAAACCTGATAGTAAAAACACCTATGATGAAGAACCCAGTGGACTTCCAAACGAGGTGGTAACACTAGAAAATTGCAAAGAGAACACAAAATGGTCTTGAATGATCAAAAAATGAAGCTAGGTGAGTTAGCTAATTTCAATAAATATATCAAAAATATAAAAAAATATAAGTAAATATATCAAAAGAACGTGTTGGTTTTATATTGAGAAAGCTCTGTTCAAAGTGGGTGCCGCATTTGCTCACTGTTGGTCAAAAACAAAAGCGTATTAATGATTCTGAGCAGTGTTTGGCCATATTTAAACGTAACAAACCGGAATTTTTGCGTCGGTGTCTGACAATGGATGAAACATGGATCCATCACTTCACTGATGAACCTCGACCAAAGCACCCGAAAACTCAACAATCGGTTGGAAAAGTTATGACCTCGGTATTTTGCGTTATTGGAGCCTTTGAAGACCGAAATTGCAAAGAAGCAACCGCGTACGGCAAATATTTTTTTTTCATCAAGACAACACACCGTGTCACAAGTCAATGAAAATAATAGCAAAATTACATGAATTTAACTTCGAATTGCTTAATTGCTTGAAACATCCACCGTATTTTCCAGATATAGCTCTCAGCGACTACTGGCTGTTCGGATACTTTAAAAAAATGCTCACCGGCAAGAAATTTCGCTTGAACGAAGAGATTATCGCTGAAACTGAAGCCTATTTTGAGGCCAAAGATAAATCATTCTACAAAAGTGGAATTATTGTAGGGCTCTTGATGGGGATTACGTCGATGAATAAAGTCAATTTTAAACAAAAAAATAACGCGTTTTCTTTGTTACACCCGGGAGGTCCTGTTCATATTTTCAGTTCAGTCCATATCTTATATTTGTTGCATTATATTAAAACTAATGTTTTAAACATATATTTGTTGAACATATGTTCTGTACCATATTTTTACCAATTCAATAATGAAGACCTGTATCTGGCATTCAAGTAGCTTATAGCGAATTATAAACCATACTCTATCAGAAAATAACGATAGTCGTTTGGACTTGCTTAACATCTATATTATTTATTTAAAAATAATTAATTTTAAAAATCTTCGGATCAAGTTTATTGAGTAACATAAATTAAATTCAAGTAGTTTAACAAGATGTTTGACTAAATAAGAAACATATTTACAATACATATCAATTTACACAAATTTAATCTAGTCATCATCAAACTACTACACTTAATTTTATCATCAAATCCTTACTAGACCGTCCATTAATTTGTTGTAGCATTTCTATTTCGTACCACCCGTATCGGTTTGGTAATCTATTAACTACTCACGAAATGTATGATTCCTAACAATGATAAGATCAATGCATATCAAATAAGATCGACAAACGTCGATTTCAAACATTCCTCACAGTCATAGGTGTTTGTGCATACCTAAAATGGAAACAATTACACAAATAGCAAGAAATTATTTTTTGGATGAATGTTCAGATTATGAATGTAAAAATGAAAAATATAAAACTTACTCTCGACATCTAACTCCCTCTGAATTCAAACTATATCCACATTTCAAAGTAATCATTCTTGTAAAATTGCATGGTGAAATTTTCATTCCCATTTCAGGAATATAACTAATATATTAAAAAATTATTTAAATATATACAACATTTGTAATATTTTATAACTATACTATTTGTATATATTCTTAAAAGGGCATAAGCAGGTTGGAATACAATAGCTGCATTGTTGGGATTTATTATAGCGGCATGGAGAATGTAGATAACCTAGAACTATTTCAGTAATTCAGAAATTCAATAATTTAAATGCCTGAAAGCAAAATATAATGCTGAATAACAAAACGGGTTTAAATGGCTTAGAGAAACAAATGATTTATATACGGAGCCAAATACGTTTGTTAAATTGGATACGATTTTATTGTACCTTAAAAATGGTGTTGCATAATTTAAATACTTATTTAGTTTTAACTAATTCGACAAAATGATAAATCAAGGCTGTTAGGCGTCTATCAAATTAAAACACTATCAAATGTTTGAATAATAATCTGTCAAGTTGTATTATGTAAGTGATTATTCACCTGTTCGGTTTTATTGGTACATAAATTAAAAGAACTTGAAATGTGTAATATTTATTTAAATATATGTAACTGGATGTAAAATTTTACATAGATGTTTTTTATAGTATAAATTATATATACTTGGTTTCCTTTAAAAAGTTTTAAAGGTTTTTTTAATATTTTAAAAACCTTTAAAAATTTTTCGAATAGTTCTAGGTTATCAACATTCCCCTTGATGCTACCACAAATTCGAACAATGAAGTAATTATATTTAATTAAAATTGAAGTTAGATATACAGATGACTTCGCGGTAGCTTACTCTTTTTATTAATTATGTACATTATTTGTGACGAAATATTATTTTCTAGGATGTATCAGTTCTGTGTTGATTGCGTAAGTAATCTTATTATAATAATAAAATAATTGCTTAAGTCGATAAATATAGCCCTCCATCGTCACACAACTGCAATGAATCTCTCCAAAATGAATTAAACAATGCCTGTTCAATAATCCATTAAGAAAGACAATTTTATATAGAAAATCCAGTTTATATGGTAACTGTTAATAATTTGGACTTAGACTTGTTATTAACTTAGATATATTTTTATAAAATCAACTTGTCGGTCGATTTTGCCCCTTCTCTTTCTTTGGCAAGTTCCAATTCATAAACCTATGATTTTTACCTCTAAATTATCATAGCTTACCTATATGTCGTCTATGGTTTAGGAAAGATAACTCATGAATACAGAAACCGATTAAGATTACGCCGAAAAAGCGTTATAATATTTACTTCTATTATTCTACACAGGGAGCTTTAATTTTCTCTGGTCAAATTAATTCGTGAATTTTTTAACCGTTCAGAAAGTGGTTGCATCCATTAACATTAACTCTTTTAGACTTAAGTATTTTTAATGCTTAACAATGTCAGTGAATAATTTTCATTTATCAATAAAAATCGTAATCAACAATATAATTGTTTATGCTAAATCAATAAATATAAACTTACCACGAATCTATTATAGTGCCTGATATCGTAATAATCTTTATGTTTTAGTCGATTATGAAACTTACGTAAGAAATGTATAATGTCAAATAGAAATCTGTACAAACGTCAATGTACCTTTCGTCATATATTTATGCACTATTTAATAAGCTTAAACTTCCTATAACGAGTCAACTGTTACAATTTGTTAAATATATTAAATATATATTATAAAAATAAAACATACGGTATATGTAGCTTTTTATAATATGTGAATTGAATAGAATTTGTTTACGATTCAAATAATTAATTAAATTGTGAATTTTATATAAAACAATACATGTACTAAAATAAATAGAAATATAGCCAATTATATTGTTTGAAGTCATTTTTCAACTCAACAATATCAATTTTCTGTATGACTAAATATTAATTTGTGGAACGTTCACGATGTCACTGTTTTCTTCTAACAATTTTAAGAATGAAAGTCATGGGGCTGAAGCATTTTTACTATCAACTTATTTAATTTCATATAGTTACCTCTGTAATGCCCTTGGAGTCATTGTAATTGTTATGTGATTCATTGGTGGTAAATTTCAATTTATTTTCTGTTAAATCTAACCGTGCTCGATTTATTAAACAATATATCTAAAATAATCTACCTCGATGCAATCTGGTGCGTTTACTATAACGCATTAGATTCGTTGATCAAGGTTTTTCTCAATAAAATAATCAATTTACTTTAACTAACTATTGTTTTTACTTTAAAGTACATTTGGAACAACTATAAATTTGTTTTTTTTTACTATAATATTTGTTAACTTATATTATTCCAAAGACTCAAACAAAAAATAGGGACACCAGCGAAAATTAATTAAAATCAAATACACTTATTTTATACAAAAAATTAATATTCTTAATAAGTACAAGGCTAATACATATATAATTGTATATATTTTCTTTCAATTTTACACACCGTTCATATATGATTTCATAGCCTTTTTTATCTATATTTATCTTACACCTAAATTCCATCGCCCTAATGAATATCTGTTTAATAGCATGGGTTAATAAGTGGGACGTCCAATTTAGACGTATCTATTTTTCCCATTTCACTTCATTTTATTTTGCATATTAAGTTTTACATATGGTCAAGCATTATCATGTTTCAAAACCTCTTATTGTATAAAAATTAAACATTTAACTCAAACCCATCGATTACAATATATAGCGATCTCCCATTATATTTTTGTTTGATTTGGCGATAAATTGAAAATTATTGATAAAAAAACTCAACAATTTCTATTACTTAAATCAGCTCTGTCATATTTTTCTATAAGCCATCGATGTTTAGCTACTACCGATATTTATAAATTAAAGAAAGTTGCTGCAATTGACACTTATTAGATACAAAATTAAAATCAAAGGGCATTAAAGAGAGAATTTATATACTCAAATCGTCAATATTTCAAAGTTATGTTATTTCAATATGACGTTTTCATCAGTTAATTTTAACATAATATATTGATGAGATTTTTGTGGAAATAAATATAATATTTAAGTCTCGTAATTTTTTTTTTACTTAGAGGTTTTCATTTTGTGTTCCGGAGTCCGGAGTAATTTTTTTTAATCAAGTAGAAAATAAAACATCTCATTCCATTTTCATATTTTCTAGTTTCTATTTCCTAATATGTTCTAATTGCACATTTTAATATTACCTAAATTTAGAAAGAACCTTTTTATTTTTTAATGTACGAACTCTTCAATGTAATATCTACAAAATATATTGACAAATACATATTACTATTTATTTTTAAATTACAATTTCTATACTTAACAAATATGATAAATCCACATTACTAGAATAAAAAACAGTTAAAACTGGAACATATTTAACTAAATAATATATTAGGCATCTTAATTGTCCATTTTCTATTCATCATTCGTCATTTCATTTGATCATATTTTGAAAAGCAGATTTTGCATTTTTTCCCTTTGAGTTCTATTGACTCTTTACATCTACCAAAAAAAGGCAATACCTAATTATTATTATTCTTATAAAAGTGTCAATAAAAATTTCAAATAACATTTTTTATTTTATTTAAATTAAAGTCTCACGTAATTTTTGATCTCTTTGGTGTTGTATCACATGCTGCTTGTCTGGCCGAAGTTGCAAGCGCAGATTGAGTTATTGCTATGTAATCTACATAGGAACGCATGTCAAATTTTTCATTTCAATTTTAAAATCTCACAATTTACCTATTTTAAAAACATATTATATTCGTACTTTTAGATTTTAATGTGGATTAATTAAATCAATTATTCAATTAATTCGGTAGTTTCGATACGGTGTTGATTCCATGTTTTCCATTCCAATCTCTAATTCAATGTACATAGATCATAATGAAAGACTTATTAGAGATATTTATATTAGAACAATACCTTTTCTACTCTAAGCGCTTCCAAGAGATTCTCTTCAGTTTGTCATTGCTGTGTTTTGAAAGTTATTTTTAGTTTAGAGCAGGTTTAGTTAATAAAACCATCATATCCTCGAATGGAATATATTTGTTCGCTGGTGCAAGAATAACAACAAACAGCTGCAAAATTAATGCAATAATACAAAAAATTGATTCCTAAAATATGCCTCCTACAAAAACACTTTATTTTAATATAAAACGTTCTAGCAAGCAATAATCTCTTAGTAGAAGTTGCAAAATCAATCGTAAATAACCACGCATGTTATTTTTTTAGATTCTAGATCAACTCCGTATGCGAACACAGAATTTTCTTTGGCATGACGGTAGATGGCAAGTTCAAGTGGAAAGAGCATGTTACAAAAACGAGTAGAGCTTTGTACGACTGGACGATAATCCGACTTATCACTTCATAACAAATTGTTATAATATAAACAAATTTGGAAGTGTGAACTTTACAGAACGCAATTGTAGATTGGCACAAATAAATCCAATATTAATACGATCCAAACTTATCAAAACAAAGTTCTTCGCATCATTGTTAACGCCTTATGGAATATTAAAAAATCATTTACAGATTAAAAAAGGCCTTCACAAAGGCCTAACAATATCAACGACCAGCGAAGAAATCAACTGGTTTCCAAAAAAAAAAAAACATAAATTCGATTGAGTGAACGTAGAAATGTCGAAGAACTACAACTGCTCAACAGCAGTGGACCTACGCGAAGGATGGAGAGACCAAAACGCTGTGAAACAATGTACTTAACCTATGTGTCAAAACTATGCCGTGTGAAGTACACCAGTCTCCTGGTCTGAAACCTTAGAACCTGGACTTTAAGACCAATATCATGGAAAAATACACTAGATAGCCAATTGTTAGTTGTAACATGGGTGCCGTGAGCTGTTTAAATTAAAAAATATATATATTAAGAATCTCAACGATCCATTCCTAACAATAACTACCTTTAAATGCATTAAGACAATAGCTAAATTTTACTATTAATTTTAATATCACTGATCTTAAAGGGCCATTTAAAAAAGAAATAAAATATTACCACTTACTGAAAAGATAACTAACTACACACTAAATGTAAATACGTTTTATGTTATAACAAACAAAAATATTATATTTAATAAAATCAAAAAATTAATTTCTAAAATATATGAGATTAGAAGCTTTATCACATAAAATACTTTAGCCCTAAATTCCATTAAAATGTCTTCAAAAATATTTAACAAATTGCAGGGGTCAGATGTTAGCGTTGTTAAATGTAAATTATGTTACGAAATAGGTTAGAAGTTAAAAGAACTCCGCCTTTACTGGAAATTCTTTAAAAACTTTACTTACTTCAATATTAAGTTATTGATAAAACTTTACGCTGTAGTTCCTTTATGCTATGGAAATATTTTAATACTATTCAGAAATAATCACACCGGAGTTTAATTAATATTTTATTGCTTCCTATCATCATTATAACTTTATAATTATAGATATATAAATGTTTTTGTTAAAAAAGTACATTACATTACGATTAACATTTTCGATGTGATTTTATTAAACTATATATAATTCTTATGGTTCCACATTGTTTTACAATTACCGTTAGTTTTAATTACACACATATTTCTATTCGATAATATACGGCGCAATTGGATACGAGATTTTTTAAATTATTTAATTGACTGTTATTAATTAACCAGGCGGGATTCTGTAAAAGCCCTATACCTCTATGTTGAACGTTGGCTTAATACTTGGATTTTGAAATACGTAATGAACATATATTCCATAACAATGAACCAAAAACCGATTTTTAAAATGTTTATAAGCATGTTGTTTGTCGTTTCGTCATTCCAAACAAGAGCCTAGGGAGTGGTGTGTATCCAGATGCTAAGAAGTTATTACTATTGGTTTTTTGACTTGGAAGTGTAGTTGGTGTTATCAATTTTTCCTTCTCAAAATTTTTTTGTATTTTTTACACACCATAGAGATATTTAGCATCACTCACATTTTAAATTACCTAATTTTAAAATTTTGTAAGGGATTATTCTGTAATAAGACATATCTTTATCGTTATCGTTATCACATGATCTGTAATTATATTTATTCAAAAATTAATCAATCTCAATTTTAACACACATATTTCAATAGAATTTATGCAAATATACGGACTAACTACACGGCATATTCAAGTACTTGTGTTAAGATTGAGTTGTACAACGAGTGAAATGTCTAAAAATAGACATTGTCCAGATTGGGGGTCTTACCTTCAATATCGTTTTATACCACCGTTCACAAGTCGCCACCTCTTTCCATAAAATAAAATAGGCTTAAAAGTGAATTAAATATTTATTGTTTTCAACCCTTTCATATTTTATAACTGACAGTGTCGGTAGGATTCCGAGGAGATCATAAGACTGTTCTCCTCTGAATTAATTCAATTAACTGGTTTTAAATTAGTTATTAAAAAAAGAAGACAGGTTGGCGTTGGATTGGCAGTCGTTCCACACTCAAAGCTTTCCTAAGTGTAGTTAAGTGGAGTTCGACCAAAAGTATCGCAATTGAAGCGTAAGGTCACAAAAGGTGGATAGAATGTGCTCAAAGACTGTCATAAATTACTATAATTATTAAACATAGTGACCTCTAATTCGTGGATTTCCGGCAGAAGCACTACAGTTCAGGGTGTAATGAGACAAAAGGCGAACTGAAGTTGCTCTGAACTAACACTGTCCACTGGAATTTGGACAGAAACTTGCAGTTTAGGGTGAGTAGCCACTAAAGGCGGATTGTAACAGTTCAGTATCTCAGCCGTTGACTGGTAGAATGTGGAGACGACAAAACTTGGGAAACCATTCTATACAAGGATACAGGCAATCAGGCGAACGAAGGTAAAGGCAACACTCAAAAATAATTTTACAAATATAAGCTGTTCAGACAGCACAAAACCACGTCCATACCTGTGGTTGTTTCTTTAGGAGGGAGATGTTACATCCCGTGATTTTTGATTACGTATTTTCCCAAACACTATGTAGCACTGCGCAGTCAAGAGGTTGTGTTAAGATCGAATGATCCAACGACTGGGATATAGGTTTTTCCTGTTTTTACCCTCACTGTTATTTTATACTACTGTCATGAAATGATATAGTTTTAAAAGGAAATTAAATATTTTTGTATATATTAAATAAATTGTTTTAAATCCCTTTATATTTTATAACTTTTTCTTTTTCTAATAATATATCATATCATATATACACAACAACTAAATTAATTATAACGAACATAATGTGCATGAATTCAAACAACATTAAAAAATCGAATAAATGGTAAACAATGCAAAACAAACACCGATGTTACAATTAGTATTCCATGGATGATAATTCACTACTACAAGCTTCCTGACTTAATCAAAATAACATGAAAAATAATTATATGTAAATTTAATAGTTGTTTACTTTAAACAAGCTTATTAAAAAACAGTATTTGTAGATTTCTAATAAATTTTTTATCCTCTAAGGATAAGTATTTTACTGTAACATCTCATTTATCAAAACACTCTAATTTTCTAATTGCTGAATTTTTTGTTTTTGTTTTTTATGTTTTTTTTCTTGTTTTTTATGTATTTTCTACGCCACATTTTTTTTCCCTTTCTGAATTTCAATTTCACATCCGAAAAATGATATGTCAAGCCACCATTTAGCAAAACTTATATTTTCCCTCTAAAAAGTAATGATTAGTAAACATTCCAGATTATTTTTAACGATTGTTTTGAAAATAACCAGAGCTATTGCAATAAAGCCTTTCAATCTCCTAAACCAGTAAGTGTATTCAATTGAAGTTTTAGAGATACGTTACATATAAACTCCGATTTTTTCCAAGCCAATTTTTTTTTCAGAAAATAATTTGTTTAGATATATTATTTATGTTGAGAACTTATTGATATGAGTTCGTAAATCGTTTCAAAGAATGGTTAGGTTTGTTATGGTTATGTTTTTTTTTGATGTGGGATCTATATGCCGCTCAAAAAGAGAAGCGGAAATGATGGTAACAAATATATTAATAAAATTATATTATTGTTTTTATATTATTATTTACCTTTTTGGAATCGTATTACTATTTTTAGATAATTCCCAGTATTTTGATCAGCGATATTTAATACTGAAAAGGATTCTCTTACTATTGCGATACTGCCCGCGAGAGCATGTATGTATTTTATATTTGTGATTGTAATTATAAGTGTCTCTAGGCAACATAGTAAAATTTGAAAAGGAATAACTATAGTAGCCCCTCTGTAATTGATATGTAAGACTGGCCCCTAAGTTGAATGAGAAAACTTGATTGAATTTTTTGATTGATTCGAAGCCAGCAGTAAGTCCAGATAGAATTCCTCCTTTTGGTAAAAGGAAACTATACATTATAATAAAATCAAATATATTAAATGAAATTTGCAAAATTTTATTATTTAGTTAGCCCGAAATACTCGAATCCCACTTTTATCTTATTATTGACTAGATGATCTGGCGAACCTCATAGAGTCTATAACTATTTTGGAAATTTTCTCTAACAATAACAACAGCCATTTCGTCTATTTTGGTGTATTAAACCTTTTCGGGTGCTCGCCAGTAGATGCTTTGGCAGGCCGAATGACGATATTATTACTGTAAGATGGCATTCGATCTTATCGATCTAATCTTCGATTTTTTATTTATTACTTATTTTGTTGTTATTTTCATGTATTTGTTTATATAAATTATATAAATTTGAGTGTTACAAAAGTTAATTCTCCTAACAATTTGCTTTTAGGCAAGTGACCCAATTTGGAATCAATTATATAAGGTGGTGAAAAGTCCCGCTAATTTTATTACGGATAAATATACGCCAGAAGAATGAACAGAAATAGTGACAATATTTATTGAAAATAATCGGGACTTTTGCGATACCTTATATTTTTGAATGTTTGCCAAGAAGAGGTTAGAATTATTTCCCATCTCAGAAACTAATGGATGTAATAGTTCTGGCGATAGGACCAATTTTACTTTTCCACCGTAGAACATTTAAGTACATAGAACGCTGTAAATTACTTCCTTAGAATATTTTAAGATAGTTTTAATCAGTATTCAACATTTTAGTCGCAAAATAAATATTCGTAAATATTTGACAACCAATAATAATGCCGATCCTGCGTACACTGAAAGTGTTGTCATTAACATTGATACTGGTACTTGTATGGGAAAACAAAATTATTGCCTTAACTATTATTCCATATTTTCCCACCATATTAACGTCTTATGGACTTCTACAAATATTGCAAAACTAAAATTAGCCAATTATGTCCAGCTGTTTTCAAGTTTCAATGAGATTAAAGAACAACAATTAATATTTATATAAATAGAAGATTAAAAAAATGGATATTCAATACTATAAAATAGTATATGGCCATCTGCTATATTTATCATGTTATCACACTTATTTTTCTGGCTGCTTTTATCTAGTTACATTTATCGTTATTATAAAACTCATATTATATTACTATATTTTTGACATTGAGATATTTAATTTTGATGTTTCAGAGGACTACGCGCCATAACTATTTAAACTTAGTAAGACTAAAAATAGATTACTGTTATACTAATATAAAACACAAAAACCATATTAAACTGTTTAAAAAACTTAACTAAGTTATATTTTGTAATATGTCTAATTTGTAATTGAAATTATTCTTATCATATTAAATACATACGTAGTAATTAGCCATAACGTGCGTATTTCCTAAATTATGTTAGACATGTATTTTTAATCTTCCTAATGATGTATCATAAAATTAGCATTTAAAAGGATGGACACCTTTTCGACAATGATAAAAATCGAATAATGCTTTATCATGCGGTTTGGTTTTATATTGTTAAAACAAACACAATTCAATTACATTTTGTACAAGACACGTATGTAATAATAATATATGCTGAATCATTTTAACTGCTGTATCATATCCTTATAAGTATGGGCAGTATTTCCATAGTTGGACAATACTAATACATAATAACAATATATAATAAGTGAAATATGCATTTTCAGATAAATGCATATTAACACTCTTGCGGTTAAATTACTTTACCCTGTACTGTAGATATTTATTGTTTTATAACTTTAAATTATAATTATCAATACGGTGATCATAAATTTTTATTTAATTAATTATATTTAATTTAATATGAATAAACATAGAAGATAAAGATTTAAGTGTATATTTAAAAGATAATTAAATTACATATACATTTTGTTTTCAACAAAATCGTTGACTGACTCCAGTATTCCGCACCATCTCACATTCACACATGTGTTTTAAGGGTCCCTTCTTCATGTTTTATCGAACATACACGATTTTTTTTAAGTTAATGTCCCATTTTTTCGTTGATCTAGTGGGTTTCTCGGGATTTATCTTTAATATTTTGCGTTTGAGATTCCCTTCTAAAATATGCTGGTCGTCATCTAGTACAATCATTCATAAAAATCCAATTTTTGTTGCTCGTATTTTTCAGTACTATAATGTAATATATTATTCAAAAAGGTGGAAGAAATTCAAAACAATTCCTTTTAAAGTATATCTACAAAAAATCTGCCAAAATATTTCTATAGTCTATTCAATAATCAAAAATATATCATATTATCATCATACATCACTAAAATTTATAACGTCAGCCCGTCGCTACGTTGCTGCATCAAATTGGACTTTTGGTTTATATTATTTGCCGGTTTTTATAACATCTAATTATTATCATTGACGTTTCTGTCTATTCCGACGCATCAGAAAGCATCTTGTCTCTTAGTAACTACGGAAAACGAAAAGGAAAAATCAGTTCAAAGTTTAAAACGAATTTTAGATTTTTACAAATTATATCTGGCTATCTATGAGGTGCATTGGGCTGTTTTATTGTACGGACAATATTTTTTATATAATTTTAGGCACAAAGGCTTACTTAATATTTCTAGTTTTTACAGTTTTAAAACAATATAGTTGAATGCATGTTGAAAATTTAAATGTCAAAGATGATACGAACTTGTTCCGAATTTGTGTTGACATTTTTACTTCAGCAAACCCTGTGTTAAATCATTATTTTACAAATGAATTCGACGACCACTAAGTTTTATTAAGGGCACATGGAACAAATTAAAATTAGTTATTAACAATCTATTAATATTCCCTTAATACTGTTCTTAAAATCCAGGCCTAAGATTTCAAATTCAAATTTAATTGTTTTTGTTGATTGTTTCAGTGGGCCACTCCACTTAAGTTTAAAACAGGAAACAGTTTATACATATAATTTAACTATATTAATTAAAAGGATTTTTATCTCTTCAAACTTCGGATAAGTCTACAGTGGCTGAGTAGTTGTACTATTTCAATGTTTTTATGTTTTTGCAATCTCACTTGGCATTTTTCAAAAACCGTCTAATTTCTGCGCTGACATAGGTATTTATGGATGTTCTCATTTCTCCATGGAGCGTTAACAATATTCCGAAAAATGTTTGTATCATATTAATATTGGATTTTTTGAGCATTTATTTTAAATGAAAAAAGATAAGGCAAACAAAAAAATCTCTATTTCAGTATAAAGACTATTAATCCTTCGATATTAACGTGTAATTTAATAGATATTTAAAGTTTTTGTATTAGGTTAAGACCTTGCTAGAATACAGCATGACTTTCATTAATATGTGTGTTGTTTAGACTCATTCTACCTTTTATGCCCCAGTGAAATGTAATGCCTAAACGTTTTTGTTTCGAATTCCATACTCTTATATATCTCCAAAGTTACAATTACACTACCAGATTTTATTTACATAACCAACTGTGTATAAAAACTAATGTTAAATTAATTACAATCTATATATAATACTAATTAATTGATAAAATCATTTAAATTGTAAACATGACAATAGTTAAAATTATCTATTTCCTTGTTTTCCAATCTTTTAATTGAAATTGATACGTTTTTGATCAATAAACTGCAATTTCTGAATTAATTTATATCGTTTCTACAACGTTACACTTGGGACTTTTTGCTTTCAGTCTAAACATATTTGACTAAAAAACGAAGTATTATATCTTCACAGAGATGTTAATAGTTGATCTTTTTGTATTAATATTTTGATAAAAACCAGAATTAAAAAGTTACCATTCTATCTGTCATTTTTCTAAGTAGTTTTCTTAACGTTAAGACAACTAGCGATTTTATTTGACTCAATTATCTTCACTAATATCGTAGTTTCCTCAATATCGTAATATCAAGTTTCTCGCCCTAAAGTATGTCTAATTGCAACAATAGATGGAAGAGGAAATGTTTATACCATCAACTATAATCTAATAATCGGGCCGACAATCAAGTTCAGGATGTTCAACTGATATGGTTAGGTTTGCGTTTGTGTTCTGTGTGCCATATATTTTTCTTAACTGACTGGAGGCGTCCTATCCCGTCAACTCCTTTAAGATATCTTTTAGATTACTTTTGAAATTCTTCTGCCAAATTTTGTAATTTATTTTATATAAAATACATTTCTATTTTTCTTCTCAATTACAAGTAAACTTTTTGTTTGCGAAAATTTTGAAAAATAATACCCTTTCTGCGATATTTCTATTTCTTGTTTTTCTCAGGCTCTAATCTCCTGAAATGAATCAGGTTTGTATTACACTCATATTAACAAACATTTATATAAGATAGTATTATTATTTTCCATTCAGTAATGTTTTATATTAAGAAGTAAAATATCCCTTTTCATCTTTAGGAAAAGATAACGAGACTATAATGATATGTGAGAAATTTCGAAAATACAGCTTCAAGGACTTTTGAAGTACGGTTATTTTAAAATTGAACCCGTAAAAAATATTATATATCATTCATTTGTTACTAGTTGCTGCTAAAATCAAAAACAGTAAACAAAAATATTAAACTATTATATTTGAGACTTTGATCTGTATAGAATATGTAATCATTTAAAGAAAACATTTTTAATTTATACAGTACAATCGGATGCATAAATAACAATTATCGATTTAACACTATTAGAAAATAACATTTTAAACTTTGTGGACAATAATCAAATTATTAGTGACGTTTGCCTTGTGTTCATCTGGTAATGAATTATTTAAAAAGTCCCAATCGATATTAGACAAAGGCGAATTTACTGTATTATTTACATTTCACTTTCAAAAACTTTTATTTATAATAATATTTGTCTTAAATTTCAGGCATTAGCAGCATTCTGTGCGCATTCAGTTTCAATATCTATTGGAATATGTCAAGGATATAGCGCTGTATGGATACCTCAGTTAGAATCATCTCATGAATTTGGAATAACTTCTACACAAAGTAGTTGGTTAGGTAAGTAAGAATGCAGTTATTAAACCAGTATTATATATGTAATCTAATCCAAATATAATTGAAGAGTAATGTAAAAACGATAATATAAAGGACTTTTAATTGGGACCACTCAAAGGGTGTCATGTCGTTTGGTTATGTTTATTTAACCGATTTTTTTGTTATTCAGTCATTGATAGCAAATGACGATGACCTCCTAAAATTAAAATTTTATTATTAAATTGAGAGCATATGACATACGTAGTGTTCAAAATTTGATATGTTCTACATAGTCATTAACTTGAAGGTTCTGACTCGCTTACCATTGTACGAGTACTGGTCTAAGACTACACATAAAATGTGAAATGTTGAAGTCTGTGAAAAACCGAGTTCTTCTAAATGGTGAAGAATTGACTTCATTGGGTTCTTCTATACCCTTTCAAGTATAGTGGTGGTATTCTCTGGCGATCTGGAATATTTTTTAATGTATCGGGGTTAGTTGTGTGGATACTGACCAGTTGTTAAAAGAATTATTTCATTAAAATCTCAAACGCGACTGGTTTCAATCCATTTCAATATCGACCCATATTTATTAAAATGCCCTCTACTGTCGATAACAAAAGTATATACAAACAACTGTACCGCCGTTAACAAAGCCAAATATTTAACTGCTGATTTAACTTGAAGTATGTTCAACATTACTCAGTTTTTTATTAATCTTAACTATTAAATATTACTTAAAATTAGGGTAATACTATAAAACATTGCTTCCTTATATGTGATTATCTTTATGCTGATTTAATTTGTTTCTTAATTTGTAATTTGATTCAATATTGTTGAAACAAATACCTACCTGATTTTATCGTTTCTTTCTCCAGTGAGTATCGTCTATCAAATGAATATCACATAGGAGATATACCGATTCTGATATTATTTTTTATCAAATTTGATCAATTATTATAAAATATCTTCGTTTGTACATATACCTTCATATTTAACACAGTTATATTAATGAAATTATTATGAAACATTTTAGCTGGGTGTTATTGACCTATAAATTAGATTTAAAGGATTTTTTTTTCAATTTTAATCTTTATAATGAAAAATCAGTACAATGTATTTTAATCAAATTAATTTAATAGCCGCTAATTTTTGACATCTTTCGAGAAACTTACCAATTTCATATCGAAACAACGATGTGTCTGTTAGAACGATGAGGTTGTCCACGAATAGACGTATTTTTAGGTGTCTTCATAAGAATTGAAGCTCTGCTCAAACAGGCCACATAGTAATCAGTAGGAGCAAGGTCTGAAGAATACGGCGATTGGGATAGTAGTTCTTATTTTAATGTTTCCAAGTATATTTACACCGGTTTTGCAAGATGTGGTCGATAGTTGTTATGTTAAAGAATAACATATTTATGTCTTTGATCGTATTCCTGTCGAATTTGTGCAGTACTCGACTCAAATACATCAATTCTGATCGACAGCGATCCCTTTTGATGAGGTCGATAGCAATCCCCAGAGTATTAGCTTGGAGCGATAGTTTTTCAGATTTGCCTATGCATGACCAGATGGAGCCCATAACTTTTTCGTTTTGGATTATTGCAATCGCAAATGGATTCACTTTCCCTCACTAGGATAGGATTAAAAAAAATCTTGCCGTTGAAACAGTGAACTTGAACTTGTTGTCACTGAAGCCTATCAGTGACGCTAAGACATTCAATTGGTTACAAATACACCCCATGCGACCTAATACACAGTAACCACATTTGTTGTAAAATATTTAAAATTAATTTATAGCCATATATTATTTTGTAAATTCTAGTTTCTATTCATTACGTATTTTGGTTTGCGCGTATGTGATTCATTGATTATAAACATTTTATCTGGTAACAGCTTAAGACAAGTGTTGGGACTTATGCTTTAGTAATATTAACTGCTAAATATAATTAAAAATAATAATTCTTATAATTATTAAAAAATATTATTTTAATTATAACCATTTAGAAACAATTTCATATATTAGTGTCCAAACCGATTTTATGATATTACAAATGTATTATTTTTAGTACAACAATATTAACACATATTCTAAAATGCCAATTAAGAGGTAGAGTGTAAATCATTATAAAAATATTTACAAATAACATCTTTCCAAAATGAAAGTACTTTCCCAACAAACGATGACTACATTAGAGTTACGTTAAGTAAAAATAGCTGCTGATCCTGTCTGCCTTACTCTCCTGTCTCTTTCTCTCGCATATTAACAAACTTTGAGAAGATCTAATAAACCTATTGCCACAAATTATAACACATGAGTTAAATGATGACCCGGAAGTACTTAATTTAAGAATTGCTTATTTTCTACAGCTATATGAAATAATATTACTCAAATCGTTATTAAGTTGTTCTAAAAAACAATTTACTTTATGCTTTGTATTGATTGATGTCTACTGAATATATTGGTAAAAAGTATTTAAATTATTTATAAAACTAATATACTACATTAATTTAAATAATAGGCTAAATAGTTCATAGTAAATAGTTAAATATTAAAAATTGTATTGTTTGTTTTTAGTTATTTATTATTAGATAATAAATATTAAGATTAATAAATTTTAACACATATATCTAAAGCATGATATATCAAGGTTGATCATTCGGTGAAATTAATTGTTAAAATACTTAAAAACGTTAAAATACCACATACAGAAATTGTATTGGGTAGAAGGTCGCGTAATGTTAATAATAATAAAAAAATTACAATCATCAATTAAGAACCTGTATTGAGATGATATTGAAAATTTCCATATGACACAATTTTACGAGATACGAAACGCCTTATGATTAATTAAACAGTAACACTCGGTGAAATCAAAATTCAATTTTTTTTTATTAAGATTTAGTTAAAAATTATGTTACTTTTTTATTAATTTAGTTAATAAATTTTGATTAAAGTTAATAGCTTTTATCAAATACTAGATGATCCGGTGAACTTCTATCACCTATAACTATTTTTCATATTTTCTCGGGCAATAATAATATCCACTTCAGCGATTGTCGATGAATTAAACCTTCCCGTGTGTTCCCAGCAGGTATTTTGTCAGGTCTGATGTTATTGTTGTCAGATGGCATTCGATCCAAGGCTGTTTCGAACATTTTTATTAAATCGTTGTTCCGGTGCAGATAGGGTTGTAGAGGGCCGTAGTTCCATAGTTCGCCACACTGTTGGATTGTGAGTACAGTGCTTGTTAATTCTCGTACTTGAATTATCCATAAACATAGTATTAATTGATGATCTGCATCTGATAGTGGTAACAGAACTCCTAGTAAGTAATAAATTTGTGATTGTATACAAGTATACAATTACAGATACAAATTAGAATGTCACTAAATGTACGGAATAACACCTTGAAATTTTTCTGTACATTATGTGTTTCATCAAAGTAATATGGAAACAATTATTATAATTTTTGAATGTTGGTTGAGAATCATTTCCTAATCCAGTCACTAATGAGTGTAATGGCAATTTTACATTTTCGTGGGCACAACATAATTTAGTAGATTCACCGCTGTATTTGAATGCCTTTCAATATTGGCAAACGATTGCCATTTCTTCACTGATTTGTTGGTACTAAAATCCATTTCCCGATAGAATTCCTGGATCACAGAAGTACTTTGTCTGCGGAATAGATAAATTCCATTGTGTCGTGCTTGCTTATTGTGTTTGATATAGATGCGTTCTAAACTTATCTAGCTTATCGAATGCAACATATCAAAACGACTACTATCATTTTTTCTGGTAATTATTGCGGTTAGCACATGAGTTAGCACATAACTCGGATATTTGATTGACCTTTGACTAACAATTGAAATAAACCTAAAGAAAGTTCTCACTCAGCCAATTTGTTACTAAATAATAGGTCAATTGAAAGGTCCCCAGCCCGGCACATATATGGGGCTACTAGAATTAAATCCATGTATGTTTTAGTTAGCTCTAGCCCTCAAAAGATGCGTGTATAAATTTAACAACTATCGGATCATTCGTTTGTGAATTATAGCAATATGAATGAAGCAACTTTTGTTATTGTAAAAAAATGGATGCAAAGGTATTTTGCGTGTTGACAAAATATTGCTTTTTGAAGGAAAAAAATACAATTGAAAAAAAACTTGGCTTGGTGCCGAGTTCCCGAACACTGCCCCAGGAAAATCAACCATTAAGGTTTGGTATGCTAAGCTTAGACGTGGTGAAATGAGCATCGAAGACGGTGAACGTAGTGGACGCCAAAAAAAGAGGTTGTTACTGACGAAAACATTTAAAAAATTCACAAAACGATTTTGAATGACCATAAATTGAAAGTGAATAAAATAGCAGACACTCTAACGATATCAACTGAATGTGTAAATCATATCATTCGTGATTATTTGGGTATAAGAAGGCTCTGTGCAAAGTGCGTGCCGCGCGAGCTCACTTTTGACCAAAAACAACGACGAGATAATGATTTGGAGCAGCGATTGAAGACGATCAAGCGTAATAAACCCCAGTTTTTGCGTCGATATGCGAAAATGGATGAAACATGGCTCCATCATTTCACTGCGAATTCCAATCGAGAGTCATCCGAGCGGACTGCACACGATGAACCCGCTCCAAAACGTGTGAAAAGGCAACAATCGGCTGGCAAGGTTATGGCGTCTGTATTTTAGAATGCGTATGGAATAATTTTCATTAAATACCTTGAAAAAGGAAGGACCGTCAACAGTGACTATTACATAGCGTTATTGGACTGTTTGAATGACGAAATCGCCGAAAATGTCTGCATTTGAAGAAAAAGAATGTGCTGCTTCACCAAGACAATGTACCGTGTCAAAAATTCATGAATTGGGCTTCGAATTGCTTCCTCATAACCGTATTCTTCAGATCTGGCCACCAGCGACTATTTCCTGCTCTCATATCTCAAAAGAATGCTCGCTGGGTTGAAATTTTTGTCGAATGAAGAGGTGATCGCCGAAACTGAGGCCCATATATAAAGTGATAATTATTTAGCTTACATTATATTTTCTTTCTTACAGTAACAGACATAAATTGTTACATATCATATGGCACCTTTTCCTTTTCTGTATTTATAAAAATAATTAACAGCTAATATTAGTATTTATCTTCGTCATGGATCAGGACAAGCAAAAATCGGAAAAGACAATATCTGGTGAATACAACTGTAGAGGCTGGACTTTCTACATGAAGACATGTAGAAAGTCCAGCCTATAATCCAAAGGCTCTACATGTCTCCTTATGCCTTTTTTCGATTTCCCAACTCAGGTCTAGCATCAATCATCACAACTAGCAAAATATAATTATATAAGTATTACATCCAAATATCATAATATTCCCACAAAATTGTGTAATGCTAAATCTTCAGTTATTAAAATAATAAGATATTGCAAAAATACCGCAATTAAATGCTAAATTTACCTAATTTGCTAACCATTATACGATTTATATAACTGATTCACTTTCAAATTATACCGAAAATCTTGGTTATATAAAGATTAATCAAATAATGACTTAATGACTGACTTAACATTTAATTATTATAATTTTTCTTATTAAAACTATTTCAATATCAAACTTCATTAGGGGTTGATTTGACTGTAATTTTGGACATAAATTACCACTTACTCATTTTAAATAAAATATATTTATGTATAATATTTTTCTAAAGTCGTGAAAAGGTTTTGTCTATTTTATAGATACCTTAGTGGAATATAGTCGTTTATGTAGCCATAAAATAAAACCTCATACCATACAATTACCATTCATATGTGATTGGAATAAATGCCAGAAACTTGTTTAATGTATTCTCTTAAACATGGATAATCATTATTTGTTTAGTATTAGCACCACACGATGATATTGTTGGTTCATCAACCTTGGTATATTTAACTATATAAGATAGACACCTTTCAATGCCGTTGATGTTCTCAATGTCATCACACCGTTTCAATCAAAAAACGTAATGAAACAGCTTCTCAGAAATCAACGTATCAATTTTTAAAACGTAACTTTAGGAACGATTTACTGACAGTCGCTGACCTTGTATATCGATGATTGTGGGGATGCAAAAGTTTTCACAGAAAGAAAAAAGTACCGTGTAACCTAGTTAAATGATTAAATTAATCAATCGCCAACGAAATGAAATAATCACTACTAAGCGCTGACGCTGAGCGTGTGGATGTGGCATTGGAAATAGAAAAACCATACTTCAAAGTATTTTTCAGAATGCAGTATATGATACAGCCATGACGAAAATTATGTAGATCCGTTATTCTATAATATCGGCACTGCTTTGAATATAAATATTAATTAAAAGGATAATATTGTTTAGCTGAACACTTAGGTGATTGTCATTCGATTGATCCATACTAAGAATTGTGTAAAATTTAAAATTATAATTAACTCTGCATAAAAAGTGTTAATAAATGTGTTTTGAAAGAGATTAAAAATATATCTGAAGATTAAAAGTTACTTTGACTTGACATTTATTTTGACTACTAACGCTCCGGTTTTAATATTTATAGAGAAAAATATATATTTTATGGAAATTCCAATTATGGATTCATAGTGGAGCATTATATTTTAAACTATGCTTTTACCAATTAGGTTTTATCTGGATTATCCCATGTACAATTTTATAGTGTTGTCTAAAGATATTTGCAGTTACAATTGCATGCATTAAGTACATTTAAGCCCTACGAGATTTAAACCCGCTACCAAGCTAACGACGGGTTATTGTCAGTGTACAGTTGCAATGAAGAGCAACCTGTTAATATTTAATAATTTGATATTTTTTATTTATTAGTCAATTTTACCAGATAATTTTCAAAACTATTAGGTGGGTTGTAGCAGTAAATATCTTCTAGAGCAAATTTTAATTTATGCGGAACGTTCAGTATAATCGGTTTTTGTACATCCGCATTTAAATTTTACATACCAATTCATTTGGCAGTTCCAAAAAACGAGACCTTTTCTAATTTTCTGAAATTAGTAAAATTAGCCATAATTTTACTGTGTATAATTTTGGCTCAAACCAAGTTTTAAAAAAGTCTTAAAAAAAGTAGAAAAACGCGTTTAGAATTTTGCGTAAAGTTGCTTTATCTTGGAGAATAATTTAGATTTTGAAAAATCTATACAAAAACATATTTTTAACGGATTAAGCTTTGAAAGAACGAAAGATTTTTGAAGATTATTTAAATTTTCTAGACTAGAATACAACTCCATGTCTTTAATAGTGTTTTCCTAGCAACAAATAATGTTTAATGAACGTGAGATTTTCAAAGCATCAAAAATTATAACACTAAAGCAAGTGCGCCTTGTAAACCATTAGTTGATATAAATTGAGTTTATATTATCGTTTCTTATCTTCCAAAATTCACAACTATTCAGAAATTATGTTAATTAAAGCTTTTGTTATCTATATATTCGGAGCTTCATTAAATTATATGTTATTTCAGTCATACTTTAAAACAGTAAGTTTTAGTAATATTCCTTAAATTTTCAACCTTTTCTTAATTTTCCCTTAAGCAATTTTTAAAATTATTGATGATCGCTTATACCTTTGTCCACCGGTTTACTTTTGATAATCTTCTGAATAGCACCGTTTCTATCCAAATTTCCATGGTACACCTTGCATGGAATTGTTTTCCATGTTTTGGTAACTCCATTTTCCAATAGCATACGGCTGATCAACTGAACTTATGTAATACGTCTTTGGTGCCATACACCCTGGACAGAAGCCAAGTTCCAGTAGACTTCAGTCCGCGTTTGGTGGCCTAATACTCTGTGATGCATGTATCAGGAATCTACAATCTACTACTAGAGAATCTGCTACTAGTGGAGGTTTTCAACTCTTGATATTTACTAATTGGAATATTTTATGATTAGAGGTCTTTGAGCATCTCCAATACAGCTTTTGTGACCTTGCAGATTCAGCTGCGTTACCTTTGTCCAAACTCCACATAAATAAAGAATGCTTCGAGTAATTTTGAGACTACCAATCCAAATTAATTATCATGAAAATAGTTTTCTTTGGTTGACGTAGATTGGTAATTTCATTAAGGACTAATATAGACATCTTCATTCATTTTTATAATAAAGTTGTCGCCTCGTCTTCGAATACTCAGTTTTCGCAGCTATGACCGTAAAAGTCGAACGACATAACATAAATGTAAGACAAATCCAAAATAATTCAACCCGATATATAATTAAATATACATCTTAATTAGTAAAATGTAGGTAAAACACAGAAAATCAACTATTTATCTTATTAATTACTTCCGAGAGAAATATTAATTATTAATTGATTAAAAGACTGACGACAAAAATTTTATCGGAAGTATAATCAAACCGCTATTTCAACACAAAAATATACAGTTCAAGGTATACACCTGTTCATAATCCTTTTTCTTTTATCGACATTACAAGTACATATAATTTATGCCTATAATTGGTAGCTTGATAATCTGGTTTGTCAGCATAGCATAAAATTACATGTAATGTATTAAATCATTAAGGAATATTTTATTATAATATTAACCTGACTTTTACGCCTGTTAGTAATTCTGGCATAACTTTTTATTTGTTTTTTTATATGTATTTTGTTATAAGTATCAGCTTCATAAATTGTGCAATAATTTATTAAGTAGTTAAGTCAATTTGAAGATTTTTCCGAAACCAAAAAATCAAGCTTTATACTTTATAAATCTAATAGGAAAGTATACCATACCAAGTAAGGTATACCATAAACTTTAGTAAGGTAAAATATTGATTAGTTGGACAATGTAAAAACTGTGGTACAAATTGCCGGTAATAATATTTGGTTGACACAATTTATTATTATAATTATAGTTATTTATTATTAATATTACATTGAAATGGAAATATAATCAAAAGTTTAATAGAAAAATCAGCATATCAGAATAGTTAAATATGTTTTTGTAACTAGGGCCATTTGAGGCTTACTATTAAAATGTTGTTATGAAATAATAAATATTTGTTTGGCATTAGATCGATACTCGACATTGCGAGGTAAATTTGAATAGATAAAAAATACTTTTTCCAAAAGTAAATACATCGTAAATGTCACAAATAACACTAATGTCACCAAACAGTCTAATATGCCTTCATTAATGAATAATTTTCACGTATCATAGCGATTATTATATTATATAACATATTTACAAGAAGTATAGACATGTTTTATAGATATATTTGTCTAGTCATTTATTTATAAAACACATATCCGTTCCGTATATGCAAGTTATTTTTCTACGAGTTCGACTTTCAAATATTAAAATGGTTTTTTTTGTATTTCAACTTCAGTTCAAATATTTTATGTTTTAGCTAGTCTTGGAGCAATAACCAATCCAGTTGGAAGCATTTTATCAGGTTTTCTAGCTGAATATCTAGGAAGAAGGAGATCGATTCAAATTAGCAGTATACCTTTCATTGTGGGATGGGTATTAATAGGTCTAGGAAGAAATATCGGCTGGTTATATGCTGGTCGTTTGATAACAGGAATTGCTACAGGTATTATTGAAATAGTTGACAGCTATAAGAATAATACGCATAAAAGTTATATTCCCTAATAATAAGTTATTTAACATCTTTTTAGAAATTAAATATGAAAATTTGAAATTTTTGGAAATTTTATTTTTTTTAGAATATTGAATATTTTTCAATGTTACTTCCTTAAACTATAGATCCTGCAACTGTAGTGATTTTCTTGAAAGTATGCAACATACTCTTTTATAGCTTATAACATATCAACATACTTACGAATTATTTAAATGATTTTAAATTATTTTGATAATGAATTATTCTTTATGAAAGCGTCTTTGAGGTATGTGTAAAACCAGAACTCATAGGGTTCGCTGATTTTCTATTATTATTTTTTATTCTGTGAGCAAGTTGTTTTTTTTCTGTTAACAATTATACGACTACAAAAAGCTAGTAAGCTAATAGCTGGGAATAATATTCAACATATATTAATAAAATTAAGTAAATACTGAAATAAAAGAAGCATATACTAATCTGGTTGTTGCATTAATCTAGATTGACTAGAAAATAACGTTTATAATTCGTTATAATTTCAAGAAAGAATTTGTAAACCAATTTTTCATATTTAATATAATAATATTCTGTTCTAGGCATGTCAACAGCTTCATACACATATGTAGGAGAGATTTCTACACCAACAACAAGAGGTTTCTTACAAACATTAGGTCCGGTGTGTGCAAGTTTCGGAATATTGTTGACATATATTTTAGGATACCTTCTCCACTGGTCCACAGTAGCTCTATTAAGTACAGTCTTTGCAGTTTTTTCAATAGTAAGTTTATTCATCAATTTATTTCATATTACCAAACAAATTTTTAAATAAGTGAACAAATACCAATTAAATCATGGAATTCATAAGTATTATTGTGCACCACCATACATTTCTCGATAGTCATTTCATAGGCGTTACTTGTTAACAGCGCAGTGTCATGTTATTGTAATTTAATTAAAAGAAGAATTAAGACTCAAGGAGCCTTTCCATTTAGAATAGCATTACTGTTGAAGTTTAAGGTCGTTGGAATTGTTGAAGGTGAGATATGCGATAAATTTTTGTTGTCATAAGAATATGAATATATGCTTATGCTAATGTCTTTCTTAAGAATTTACTTTTAAAAATCACAATCGCATTGAGGCAGTGTAGCTTTGTATAAATCTCATGCATCTTAAACATCTTATTGTAGGTATTCATGATTGTTATGGTAAATTTTACAGCTCAATAAAGGCTTGCACTTAACAAGTGTTTTACAACAGTTTATATACAGAATTTACGGTGTGATCACTTCAATATTTACTAAAAAATCTTCTATACATCTATACAATTAAATATAATATTGCATACTGTCGGTTCCAAATTTGTTCGTAACATTTATCTGGCGAATTAGTTATAATCTGTTTGGTGTATATTAATAATATTTTTATACATAATCTAGCAGTATTCTTGTTGCAATTGATTTAATAAAAAATGCATTTTAATTTAATTTTTAATATACATAAAACTCTGTTCACATAAATTTCATAGAAAAAAGAAGAAAGAATTTCTAGACCATCAAATACCCATCATGGACTTTTTTCTTCTACAGTGACTCATCTCAAGCCATTAATATACTTATATAAAATTGATAGTAATAGATATTTATTCAAAATATTGTATATATCTACAAATACATTTATTAGCAAATATTATTGTTTAAGATTCGAACCTTTCAAATATAATAAATGAGAAAATAATTAAATCATTATTTCAAAGAATTTTGTCCTATTATTTGTGAAAGTATATGGTGAAATATTCTTGCGAAAAAATTAATTGACTATTAGAATACGCACAGTTCCAGCAAATATCAAATACGTGTAATAAATCGTACCTATGTTTTCGTACAATATATTACTAATATTAGTTCGTTAAATATCTTGAAGATATCAGAAATCTTCCATACTTTTAAGATATATTTTCATTTCGGCAACAATTAGTTTAAATTAACTCACTCATGATAGAACTTCGTGATCAAAATAACCCAACACATATAATGACGAAACTGCATAGTCATCACTCAGTTTTATCAGCTTATAATACAGGGCACCTTGGTATTTTTCACTATAAGAATACGCTACAAATTGCCCGTTTTTGATTAGTAACCAATGAGGTTGTCTGGTAGCCATTTTTCTTACTTTTGGATCTATGGATATCTATATATGTAGCGCATAAACATCTGAAAACAGTTGATTCATCTACAGTTAAGTTGTTTGAAAGTTCTTTGACATTTTGAGCTGGGTTTTCTGTGGTCCTCCAGGTCGCTCTGATGTACTTTCCAAACCTAATAATCTTCAAAGCTGACATAACAAGTTATTCAAACAATTCTTCATCTTATAGTGGTGAAATAACTTACAAAATCATTCCTACTACTTGTAAAATACTGCAAAAATTTCTGATACTAACTGTTGAAAAATTATGTTTGTTTTCAGTATACAGTAGCTTCATTTGTCATTTTGTTTTCTGAAATGAAGAAACACCAATTGTTACTCCATTCAAAAACCCATTTCCTTCGTATTGCCAATAGCTTCTCAACTAGTACATCAGAAATTAGTACTTATAAAAAATTACAAAATCAGTATTGAAAAAGTTTGTTTATTTAATGAACTCATATACTCACAAAACGAAAATGTAGTTCATAATAAAACATTCACCCAAAACTTATGTAATACATTTCAATATTTCCTCTCAATTATTATCAGCATTTATTACAGTGGAGTTTTGGTACTGATTCAGTACATTGTAATGTTGCCAAAGTCTAAGTAAAATAAATAAGGCATTAATATATATCACGAAAAAATATTTAAAATATTAAAACTTATAGTGCGAAAAAATAAATAAGGACATTTTAAATTATTTAATATATTAATAACTGGATTTGTTCTTGTTCTGATCAGTTATCAGATACAGTATACATTTGGACAGAGGGGTTATTGATTTGGCTATAGGGACTATATGACCTATATACATAATTGAAATAAATATCTAAACAGTATATCTATCAAATACAGCAGCAGATGTTGCAGAGTCTGATGTTTCGGCTGGTTTCGAATAATCGATTAAATGTTAAATGTTGTTGTCATTTATTTTCTACAACTTTCCTTAATCTTAAATATAGTTTATATATTAAAATGTCTTAAAATATTGTTTTCTGTTATAACAATACCTATTTCAAAAATTCCTGCCCAATAAAGCGCTCTCTATGACATAAATATACATTTTGCTTGTTGGCAAGAGCATAAACTCCGATATGAAAGAATAACCAGCTTACTCTTATTATTAACATAACCTGCAACATTACCTTTTTATTTTTAAAAATTATGCAGAAGCATAATTAACAATATAAAAATATTATTATTAACGTTATTAATTAAAATTAATCTTTATTACAGTACTCCAAACCAACAAGTAGTGGTATTTGCTACCAACTACTTGACCCTCTTTGATATACTTCGCTCAATTTCATTTTGTTTCTCCAGAAAGCCACAAATGGAAAGTAGTAATTTATGTAAAACCCACGTGTTGAGTTTATAATGTTATCCAACCTTCTGGAAATGGTTCAAAACCATTTTACGACTGAGGTTTAGTTCCATGTAGGTATCTTGAGATGAAATATGTCGACCTACGATATTTTAAAAAACTTCATTAATTTTTTAAAAAATTGGCTCGTGAATGCAAAATGAATATTTCGAAATTTTGGAACGAAATCGAGAAAACGAGCTCTGACATTATGGGTCACTTAAACACCTGGGGAAATTAACATTATGAAATGCATATTTTCAAAGTACAATAACTTTTGACTGAGTAAACGAAATAATTTATATCTAGAATATTCTTGAACAGTTCAAACACACTATAATGTAGCTGCATTGATTGATTGATTGCTTAAGTATTGTTAGAGATGGGACTCATTATTCATCATAAATTCATCTATTAAGAAAAAAAAATTACTTTTAGCTTACCTGTAGAAATTGTATTTAATTATCTTTTTAGGTAACAATGCAAATAATGCCTGAGAGCCCACCCCACCTTATTAAAAACCACGTTGGAGATATTAATGAAAATTCAGAGGCATACAAAGCATATTTATTTTTTAACAGAAACATAGTCGTTGCCCAACAGGAAATTAAAAATGCTATGCAAAGTAAGTTATACAAATAGAATTAATTAATTCATAAATATATCTACAATATATCTACAAGCGCGTGTCCCATTGAGGCGAAAAGTTAATAGACGAACGGGGCAAGGTCTAGAGAGTACGGTGGATACGATAACATATCCCATCCAAGTACTTTCAACGCTTCTTTGATTCGTTTTGCTTTGTGAGACGACGCGGTATTATGCCGTAAAACCACTTTATTGTGTCTTCGACCCAATTTTGGACGTTTTTCGATCAATGCATGGTTCAAATTGATCATTCGGAACAGATCATAATTAACTCTTTCACCAGGTTTCAACAGTTCGTAATACATCACGCCACTCTGTTCCCATCAGACACAGGGCATTGTCTTCCTGTCGTCATGTCGCTATTCGATGCATAAATGACTTCCGATCATAGCTTTGAAGCAGCATTTCACAGATGATTTTTCGATTTTCCATTTGTCGTTCAATCGATGAGGCATCTCTCCCATTTTTTATATTTTTCTCATATCTCGTAATCGATCGTTAATCGTTTTTTAGGCCACATTTAACGCTTCTGTCAATTATTTTTAAGTTTGAGTTTAGTCTTCATACAATAACTCTTGTAGTTTTACATCTTCAAACATTTTCACCACTTCGATATTTTCGAAACCACATCTCACGTGTTTTTCAGCGGCTTTTTTCTTTTGATTAAATATGATAAGTGATGCGTGTCGCAAATGCACATTTTCAGGCACGAAACTTGACATTTCTAAAAAAGGATAAATCTATGACAGTGCTGCTTTCGCAAAATATAGCATATATACTTTTTAAGCTTATTTTTATAAGAAAATAAAAGTATTACTCCAGATCATCAATTAGTGTTACAAAGTTCCAAGTTGGGTCGGGAAAACAAAGTTAAATGGTAAAAAATATTGCTGTGCTTTATTCTTACATGTATCAGGCTTTTTATAAATTATGGAATACAGGGCAGGCAAGTACATACAAGGCTCTCTAATCCGCATTTTCGGTTACTGAAATCTTATCTTACAGACAGTACGGGACACAAGGGATACACTAAACACACTTTAAAAAAATACAACTATGGCTGAAAACTTTATCCATGTAACTTTTATCTTGCAAAAAAACATGTTCACCAATGAATCTAGACGTGTCTACATATCTTCCTATATAAAATTATATACTTGTTTAACAAAATCAACTTGGCCTTAAACTGAACTGTCGGATGCAAATAGAATTTTATCCGAAACAAAGTGTTGCGTGCAATATCGAGTCTCCATGCCACATAATAAATTGATACATGCATAATTTTATTCTAGAATCCATATCGAGTATAATTTGGAGTGTTAGTGTAAAGTACTCTGAAATAGTGTCAGCGTACTTAAATGTAGTCAATATGAGCAATAGAACCGAAGTACGTAGACTAAAAAGTTTATACAGGTGGTCACTTATTGAAGTAATATTCTGCATGCCATGTATATAATAAATATCAAAAGAAAGACTTCCTCTAGAAAAACTATCCTCAAATTGAATCCGGTATAGTGTTAAGTTGAAAGTAATAAAAGGTCCGGAAATATACTTCTATGACAGCTTCATTTGATGAAAAATGTTAATTGATAAGTTAGCTCCATATCACTTTTTTACATAAAACATAATTTTAGAAAGCCTTTCTCGCTTGTTCGGTAGTGTGATTAAACACACTGGCAGTTTTTTATCATCAATTTATGTAAAATATTTATTACCATTCCCGCCGGCACACCTGTGGCCTTTGCTGTTATGGAGGTTTTCAATGTTTTTCTCGATGCCAACACCGACGGGCGGCCGATGGATCCTTCTCGGAGATGGATGTTTCAACAACGTATATATTCGTTGGACTACTATCTATAATATATCCCAAGTAACAGTAAACTCGCAGCATCAAAAGGTATGATGTCACAAACTTACCGGCTTTGTCGCATCAGCTTTGACTTTTAGTTTATTTTGGCTTTTTCAAAATTTTAAAGTACATAAAACAATGAAACAAAAATAATTATACCAAATTTAATTTATTTTAACATTATAGTACATTTAATCAAAGCACTTAATTATACAGACACAATAATTTGTAAGTTAGGTTTATTTTAATACATTTTCATTAGGGAGCATATTTACCTTTTTACATTTAGTTCTTGTTTCCTTTGTTGATGTATTTCTATCTCACGTTTTCGCGTCAAGTTATTACGTATTAGTATATTTCTCTTTATTTTGTTCTCTTACTGCCTTGATTTGTCTTGAAATACCACTCTACACATTCTGATTTAATCACTAAATTCCCCCTATACATTTTCCATATAACTGTAAAATAATTAGCAACCATTCTTCCCTCATACATTCGAAACAAATTCTCATATTTATGCTGAACAATTACATGGATATCTACAAACACAATAATTAATTATATACACATATTTAGTTATTTCTGAACTTATAACTTAGTCTTTGTAATTGTCAGTCGCTGTCACTTTTACTATCAGAATTACGTTCATTTGTGAATTTCTTCTTCTATATATCTGATAGAGTGCATTCAACAAGACACAACCAAATAAAACAAAGAGGGATCAAAAGAGTTCGAAGAAAATTAATTGCACTCAAATAATTTTCATATAACCTTTCAACAAATTTTATACTACTATTTCCAAACATTTATATGCAATGGGAAAAATTCAGAAGCACATAAGAAGGTTACCGTTACATCTCCGTGAATCAATTCAAAATGCTATTTCTACGTTTTCGTTTATTTCGAGGAAAGGAAAAAATAAAAGTTTTCCGTGGCGTGTTGGGTCTGGTGACGAAAAGTGGATTTACTATAGCAATCATCCCGTCCACATCGACACCGAGGCCAAATATACATGGCCATAATATGTTTCTATGTGTATGTACGTATTCCAACACCGAATTAAACTACTACTGCAAATGTCTACAGACGTTAGTTGAACAAAGTGAACTACTTATTTTAACAGAAAAGATCAGCAATAGCAAGTAATAAACACAAAGTAATTCTTTTGCATGGCTACGCTTAGCTGAGGAATGCCGAAAAATATCGATATATCGATATATGGATATTTTTTAAAAAATCGATATTTTTGCCGATATTTTTTTGGCCGATATTTTCCATAACATATTTGTTTTTTTTTTAAATATCGATAGTAAAATCCTAGGGTTTTTGAAGTAGAGTCAAAATAGAATTTTAACAGCTCCCCCTTTTACATGAAAAATTAAGATTAGAGTGAAGAAATAATCGATATTACGAGGATCACTATTTATATTTCGGGAATTGGCAACACTGTTGTCATGTGAGTCCATCTGACGGTTTCATCGTAAAGATTGACATTTTTGACGATATACGTACCCAGAACATTTTGTCGCACGGACGCTATTTGTTTACCAGAACAACATACTATTTGAGCACTAAAAACATCGAATTGATGAGTCATCCGCCGTACAGCCCTGAAACTGCGTGGTCAACGATTTTCATCGCCTGAAGAAGCTAGTGAAACGTTCAGAAATCATCATGTTTTGAAGATACCTCATTCGGAATGGAATAAATGCTTTGAAAATTGGTTGCGCTTATGCAAAGGTGTATCGATCATCGCGGCGAGTAATTTGAAAACAATAAAAATATATTCGCAGCTTAACTATTTGTTTTTTTCCTATTCCCGAAATAAAACTAGTGACCCTCGCATTAAAATGAAGTATCGATATTTTTTCGGAGTTTGCCGATACTTTTAATTCTCCGATATATCAATAGTTTTTAAAACATTGATACATAGATATATTTTTTCGCGGAATCCCTAGCTCGGCGACCCGTTACAAGTGAAGAATGCACTGTTACAGCTTCAATGAGATGTTTTGCTGTACTCAGCGGACGTATCAGACAGCCTTCTGATTAACGTTTGTCCGAAGCAGCATAGCTTGGTTGGCAAATGGTTTAGAATTGCTGAAGAAATGCGAAAATAGATCGAAGATTAGATCGCTGAAAAGTTTTTATCTATTTATTTATTTATTATTGATTTACGACCCGGCTGCCTCTAGGGCTTTTTGAGGTCAAGATTGACATTTGCTTATCTACAATTGGTTTAAAATATTAATAGATTACTTATGTAAATAATATAAACGTCGATGTATAAATAAAATTAGATTAAAACATTAAAACATTTTCTTAAAGATGAAATTGTATATATAAAAGTTGTATAACACATAGATGTGGCATTTGGGTATAAATTAAACTAAACTTTTAACGCCATAGAACATGAAACAGAATTGTATAAAATGTGAAACTACCTACATCAGCATATCAACATATATACTATACGTATTCGTCTAACCAATAGTGACGGACCTAATTATTAGAGTTATATTCTTGTGTATAGATCGGTGTCCTTTAGAAATGCCATTACCCCATCCAAGTGTCTCAGTTTGAGGTCAACTGCAAGGCCGTTTCCCAGCCCAAACTTATGTCTCTGATCTTCATATATCTTACAGTCTACCTTATGGTGTCTTATCGTTTGAACTGTGTTGCACTCTGCACAGATCGGAGGTGGTTCACCCGTCAGGAGAAACTCGTCTGTCATTTTACAATGACCTATTCTTAGAGGAGTCATTGCCGGCAGACTTTTTCTAGGTATGTTATTTATATTTGGTATTTCATAATATATTTTCTATACCACCCACAGTTTATTATCCTCTGTCAATTTCCATCTCAACTGGTCTAGCCCTCTATAAATTTTAACTATATGGGCGTTTATATATTTATGACAAAATAATGTCTTCACCATTTGGACTTATTTCCCGCAAGGTAGTCGGCTCTCTTGTTACCTTTGAATGAAACAGATGTGTTGTTTAGTGTTTTGATTTTTTCTATTATGGCGTTAACCAGTGGGTGTCCAGAACTTCACAAATCCAAGAGTCTCAAGAGAAATCATTAAGTATGTGGCTACCACATATGATTCCTGACTTCCTGTAGGATTCATCTTATAGATGGCAAACAACTCGGTCGTCAATATACTTGTCATTAAAGGCAATCTAAAGTTCCTTTCGCTCGTTCTATCTGTATATGCCGATCCTACTTGATCTTCCATTTTAGAGCCGTCAGTGTATATGAAGTGTATCCTTTATCTAGTTGAAAAGGCTCGTATGCTATGTGGGTTCACATCTCTTTCTCGGGTTTCCAATGGTTTATATCCGCTAAGCAGTTATTTTTTATGTATTCAATATGCAGACGTCAACTGAGGCGAGAAACGAATATTAGGCCCAGAAACGTGTGCTCTACGTCGTATCTGATGTTGTCCCCTGGATCCCCGTCCTATGGATAACGTGCTCATGCGACAGCAATTCTTCATACTGCAGAAATATACCGATGTTGATTTGCCGGGAGAAAAGGACAAATAATTTTCTTCTGCCAATGCTGGAAGGACGATATTGTATTTGAGTTGGCATTATTTTATTGATGAAGCTAAGTGTCATAAGGAATAGCGTCGGGCTTATACTCGATCACTGGGGGACCTAATTTAATTGAGGATATGTGAACGATATAAATGGCTTATTTAACTCTAAATGTTCTATCATATAGGAAAGAATATATGAATCGGTAAATCTGGCCCCCCAGTTTCCACGCCTTCAGCGTATTTATAATTGGGGATCTTTCGATGTTATCAAAAGCTTTATCCAGGTCTAGGAAGACTGCCGTTATATGTTGGTTTTTGTTAAATCCACTGACTGTATGATTTCCAAGACCTACCAGGTGGTGAATGGTTGAGTAGCTCTTGATAAAACCGAGTTGGTGGTTCCCGAGTAACTCATGTTTTTGTATTATATGATCTGTAGCCTTCCAAATATGTATCTACGGGTGTTTTCCCCATAATGTGTACTTTCATCACATTGAGTTTCCATTGCTTTAATTTTCTGAATGAAAAATTCCTCCTTATAAACTGGACATACCCTTGTATCTCGGAGAGTGTTCTTGCTCGCAATTCACGCACTTTGGCGGGGGGTTGCATTCTGTTCCATTGTGGTCCATTTTTCCACACGGGCGGCATATGGGGTCAGATACCCAATTTTAATTTTGTCCATGTCCAAATTTCTGTCATTTGTAACTTCTCACCTGATATATTGCCTAACTCTTATGCTCAAATAGCTGGCGCGAATTCTCTCTGGTAACATAGATTTCCTAAATGTCAATATCATGCTGGGGGTAGGAGTTAACTTATCATTTATTCTTCTGTATATTCTTTTCACTAGTACAACACCCTGATACTGCAACTTTTCCGGTATTTCATCTTCTGAGCAAACCATCAAATTAACATTGTTTATCACTCCCTTACAGAAGTTCAACGTTGGCTGAGGGGGAACTGAACGTCCGTATTATGTATTTTGTTCATTTTCATAACTCTCTATGACTGCTTATGATTGGTTAAAATTACGAGCATTGAACAATCCCTAAGTTTCTTCAGTAACTCCATTTCCCCAATCGATTCAACAGAACATTTCTGTAATACAAATGGAGAGAGTTGAAGTAACTAACCATTATTAGCTTTTATTATCAAATATTTTAAAATCTATCGTACTCGATACGTGTTTGTGTGAGTATATCTTGTTGCACTATCCTAGGTCTTTTCAGACCAAATTTTTGGGTGCCAGTCATAGACTCCCATTCTTCGGGCTGGCCACCTCCCGGAAGAGCTGTACATATATCGGATGACAACCGAGCGGGACCGTAATCGAATCTCCTAAAGTAAATTGGATATAGAAACACAAATAGACGTCACAGAACAACAGACAACTGGGGTCCTGGGGTTGTTACATCCGTACTATGGTCGTGGAACATCAACCTTAGCTGACACTCCACAACCACAGCCCCTTGGGGTAGACTGAGGACCTAAGAGCGTAACTTCCCGCGCCCAGATTAAAATCCGTGAGGCCCCGTGAGGCGGCAGAAAAGTTATATAAAATTATGGACATATTTCAGTTAATAAATTTTGTTATAAATAAATGAATTTTTAATATGAAATAATGATCAGAATACATGCAAGAACCTAATATTTATAACAATAATCCTGTATAAATTCATCCAAAATGAAGAACTTTACTGAATTGTAGGCTGATACATATATTAGGGGAAAATGTGTATATAAATTTATTCAAGTCAAATGAGCGAGACACTTTAAATTATAGAGCTGGCCTGGCTTCGTGTGTAAACATCTCGGAAAATGATAAAACTGTTTTATATTTCTTGCATAAGGCAAATTCGTGTCATCATATCCCCATGCTACGTAATAGCATTATTATATAGAGGCTGAATTTGCTCTTGCGACAAATATTTCAGATAAAATACGTAATATAAGTTTTATATCTCCTCTAATTCAAGAAGTGTTTTGTTGAAAGAATTTTATTTTTCGTTACGTTTATTACATTACGCATTGAACGTTGCTGAGAATGTATAGTATTTTCTTTCGTATTTCAAATTTTTCGTGATGTGTAAATTTAGCAATTCCCGCATTTTCCGATAATAATGTTAAGGAAGGTAACAACATTTTTGTAACATATCTTCAATTAATCTGCAATAATAAGTACTTAATGAAATTAATTTTATATTATTATATTTCATTTATCGAACAATTTTCATTTGTCCACCCAATTCCAAGTACAAAGAGAAGAAGCATTATGCATGCAACAATATTTAGTGTACACGGACAATAAAGTAAATTATCCTATTTCTGTGCTTCTAAATATATTTGATTTGTGAATATATTGTTAGGCACGCTTTAGTTAATTTTCTTCAAATTCCGTGCATTTTCATCTAAAAATATATGGCTCAAAACAATTCAGTTTATCAGTAATTGTTTTAATTTGCTGAAGTAACTCATAATATGCAGCATAATGCATTTCAGACCAATCACAAACTATGGAATTTGAACGATGAATTCTCGGCTATCTATGATTAGAAAAATAGCGTATCAATACTTCATCGGCAATGACTTAATTGTCGATGTAATGAAAATGAAAAATATCAATGTCAGCAACTGTTAAATAACTTAACCCAACTATTATATTTAATAACAGTTTTCCATTTATTATTATTGTATTATCCAGTATATATAGACATATAAAAATGTGATTTTCGAAATTCAATGCTTTTGTTGTTTGATTTTTTGCACTTTAGCTTAAACTAAGTAAGTTTGAAGTCAATGATGTCCTTTCTAAAATAGAAAAATTGAACCGATTACATAATGTACCTTATATTTTTGATGTTAAATCATTGATGATGCAACTCTAAATTGTTGTTGATCAGGATCCAACGTTTCGTCTAGTTTAGCTTGTATATGTTATGAATATTGAATCATTTGTCAATATGATACCATATCTTTCGACTATACTATACTTTACGTAATCGAGTAGGCTTTAAATTCTACTCTAAGTAACGTAGGTGTGTACGTGGCTTGGAAGTACATTGATTCATTTAAATTAAATTTAAAAAAAATTCGCAAGTGGTGTTTAATGGATCCTACTCTAGCGCTTTTCAAGTTGAAAATATAAAGCTTAATGATAAAATTTTAAATAGAATATTGTTATGGGATAAGTTTAATTTTAGATACTTTAACATTAATTCACAGTAATTCCTAAAATAATTATTTCTCTTTTTAATATTCGTTTATTCTATAGATTTCATTAATGTTATGTTGGAAAAGTATTGGTAATATGGCAGCTCAAATAATTTTACTTTACTTATATTTACTTTATACCTGAACTTTGTTAGTTTCTGATGTATTACCTTCAATGGTATTGTTATACAAAAAAGGTATTGAGAAAGTTGACCTCATTGTATTTGAGATTAGTACATATTAATTAATAAATTCGTTTTTAAAAATATGTTGATGAAAATATGATATGATAAAAATATTTTCTTAAGCTCATTTAATGCTTAAGAATATATTTTTTACAAATTTTTTAGTTAATTTAATCTTTTACTAATTTAACTATAAAATTTTCCGCCGGCATAATATATATAATTTACTCATTTTATATTTAACAGGGTTTATAGCTTTAACAGCGTACAATCGACAATATCATTATAAAACATATTGCGAATTGTTTTTGTTTCTTCAAATATATAAAAAAATCCGTTAAAATATTATATAAAAACTAATACAACTAATACTAATTTTATTTTGCAGATATTAGCCCTGAGAAGGCCAACGTACAAAAGTCTTTGAAGGAACTATATTTGAGTCCTGAAACAGTTCGACCATTCTGTCTGCTAGTCGGATTGTTCCTGCTTCAAGAACTAAGTGGTATATACACCATCCTATATTATGCAGTCCAGTTCTTTGGCGAGACAGATCTTCAAATTAACGACTACGTGTCCAGCATCACAGTTGGAAGTATACGATTTATAATGTCAATAGTCTGCGCCATTCTTATTAATAAACTGGGACGGAAAACGTTATGCACCTTTTCCAGCTTTGGAATGACAATCTCAGTTTTAATCTTAGGACTTTATGTGAAATACTATGAACTCAATCCGAACGAGGAAAAAATCCTTAATCTCCTTCCCCTATTCTGCGTTATGTTCAATGTGCTCTTTTCGATGATCGGAATGTTGCCTATTCCATGGATATTATGCGGTGAATTGTTTCCATTGCGAGTACGCCCGATCATGGCCGGTATCGTAATATGCATGGCTCAAACATTCATTTTTATTTGTGTAAAAATCTATTACGATATGGTGAACTATCTCGGTTTCAGTGGAACTATTTTCACATTCTTTGCTGCTTCCACCTTAGCCATGTTATTCTGTAAATACATTTTACCCGAAACAAGAAATAAAAGCTTAGATGAAATTGAAGCTTACTTCAGAGGCAAAAGCGGGAATAATAACAAGTTTAAAGAAAGAAGCGGAATAGACAACAATGGCTTTGTAAATGAGTCCGATGATATTACAGTAGTGACTAGATAGTTCCTTAAAATGCGCGACGGATATAAAACAGGGTTAAACGTATACGTTATAAGATATTTTATATAAAGTGATTTTAGAATAAGCATTGCGTAAAAAATATTTAAACAAAAGTATTCTACTATATTTCATACAATGCATGTATTTATTTACGTTAATATGTTTTAATCGCTTCTACTTATTTATCTTACTCGCAAAATCACTAATGTTTAATTAAGAACATTATTTGAAAATAGAAGTCAAAAATTAGTCTGTAATATAAAAAAGTTTAGTAACAAGACTATTCATAGCATCAAAATTAAAAAAAAAACTTAAAACAAGATTTTTAAAAAGACTGTTACATTATGGCAAGTTACTTACTTTCATATAATTTTCTGTTTTATTACTATACGTTATTTGATATTACATCGCTTATAAATTACTGATGTTTATGCTATAGATTATGTATTCTATATAAAATAATGCATTTTTACAACACAAATATTATACATTAAATTGTATCTTGTTTATTACATTAATGAGCAGAAATGCATTTTTCAACATACATGTTACAATGATCATTAGAATCATTATGTTACCAATTATTAGAGTAGTGATTAATATTTAAGTATTATATCAATTAAGAACAAACATCCATTATCTGCGTTTTAGTTTTATTTTAAGAAACTAGAACATTCAATTTCGATTATTTTAGTATTAAATTCATATTTTGTTTTACTAGACTTGTATTATTAGGTTAAAATACCGTACACGCTTTGTCTATTTATTTATATCTATTTATTTGTTTTATTTTCAAAACAATATCATATTTTGTTAAATAAATTGGTAAAATATATATTGGAATTTTATTTTATATTGTTGACAAGTCATATTCAGACTTGAAAGACAGTTGAGAGATCCTTTATTTAAAAAATAAAAGTCTTAAACGAAATATATATGAATATATATTATATATAGCGCAATTAATATGGCACTGAATATTATAAGAAATCTGTCTAGTGACGTGACGTTAATGTGCTGTAATTTAGGGGTCTCGTTTACATTATAATAGGATTCAATTCCCAGTGCTATTTTAGCCGTTGATTCAATAAGTCAAACAATATTTCAACAACAATTATGTGTTATAAGTTATTCCAACATATCTAGAATACTTTCCATTGTTAACGCTAATATTTCTATGACCATGTTATTACCTATCTTCTGAGATGGTTTGCATTCTGGAAGATATGGATACACGTAATTATTAACTAATTTGGCATTTTTCCCTTTATGGAGCACATTCGTCCGCCATTAAGGTATATAGTCATATTCCTTAATGTCTATAATAATATCTATTTATATTTTAACATATATTTATATTTTTTGATATTTTATTATACATATATAAAGCGAACTTTGAGTGTTAGGACAGAATTTATATATAGAGACTTGTTTATTAAGTATTGAGTAAACATCATATCTACATTAAGAGTAAAAATCTAGTCTAGTAAAGGACTACTTTTCATTAATAATCCATATTAAGAGATTAGATATGATATTCGATATCAATTGTGTCTCTTACACCCCAAAAATAACAGCATTTCTGTGTTATACTCACTTTCTTTAAAATATTTTTACTTAAAAATAATTCTTATTTCAACTATTCTTCCAATCTTTGACTTTCCAACAATATTCTCGTTCAAGAGTTAACAACAAGCCCAAACATAAGTCTAATTACGTGTTAAATAAGGACGAATAAGTTTGCAATAAAAGCAGTTATTTGTTTTAAAAACAATATAGAGATTTATACAAATGATTGGTAATGTTATTAAATGTTATACTAAAACAAACTAGGAACAGTAGCCGTGATGTAAAATAATTTTATAAAATATTTTGCAGTTCTTAAATCTGCAATAATAAGCATGATAACTAATTTTTTTTAAATTACTTACTTTAATCGCAGTAAAAGTTATTTCTGCAAAAACGAGTAGCTGTTTTGGTCGCACTGGACAGTTTGTATAGGTGCAATAGTCCCGAGTTTTAATCCCGCTGGGGCGTGGTCGTAAAATATATGTTTGTGATTGTTTAATATTTGTGATTGTCTTAGGAAAGAGTGTGAAATCCGAAAAGAAAAATGATGCCAGTCACGTCAGTAAGCAGGCTGGGAAAGACGGCATGTCTTTTGAGATGATTTCTAATTTGGTCGCTTGAAAGTCGGTATTCTTAATGCCGAGGACCGTGGTTCGAAACCCACGTTAAACGGTAGCTCCAGTCCAGATAAATCCTGGTTGGTAAAAAGGAAATTAAGTGTCAATTTGAAGGGTTTATTAAAAATAATTAAATGGGTTTTTATAATGTTTAAGAAATATTTTTTTTGACAAAATATCGAAAAATATCGGCTGAAAAAAATATCGATATATCGATATATTGGTTAAAAATATATCGGCCAAAATGAAAAAAATTTCGATATATCGATATATTAATATTTTTTCGCTACCCCTAAACTGACCATTCACTACTGAGTGACCATATATTCTCAAAGTACAAAGAAATATATTAATGAAATACATAGGAAGAGAAGTGTCAAATTCCATCTTACCAAACCTAATATGAAATATCTGGTTTCCTTTACATTATATAGTTCGATGAGCTAGACTACACCATATTAATAGTAAGTGATACATATTTGATTGAACAATGTAATTATATATATATATATATATATATATATATATATATATATATATATATATATATATAGACAATGTACTAACTCAAATGTTGTCACTGAAGTCAACTAAAATAAAAGATGGGAGTATTTTACTTGCACATGCTTATAAGTTTGGAGGCTGTTATTAAAAAAAAAAAACTTTAAAATTACAATGTGTGCATTTTATTTACCCAAATATTACAAGGACATTTGCTACAATGCCAGATACACTTTTCATTCCATAGAGCTGTTAATTTAAATTTTAATTAAGTTAATTATTTAAAAATTTTTATTTGTAGTTGCTATCAACTATGTAAAATTAACATTTTGGTAGTCCCCCCAAATATATTTGTATCTATATTTTGAAAATTCATCACACTTTTTTTTCAGCAGATTTGCTATCGATTAAATTTTGATTTGTTTTAACAAATATGGGAGACTTGATTTCACTAATAGTTTTTCACAGTTCACAACAGACGATTGTGCTATTACACAATTGCTGTTTCACATCTAGTGTTTCTGAAATACTCACTCACTTCAGTTTAATAAGGGTTCTAATATTTTTCTTTAATTAATTATCTGAGTTACTTTCACCGTTAGTTTTTCGTTTATTTTTTCTTCCTTTTGGTAATCCAAACCAATTTTTTAACTGTGGGATATAACATGAATAATCCAAATAAAATAGAACTATGAAAAAAAGTTCAAACGTTGGTATACGGAAATGATTGCGAGGATACGTTAAGTGACATCAACGTTTCGGTACGTTTCTGATTGGAATTTTTGTGATATTGTGGTGTATTTTAATGTGTGATCACGGATTTATAAATTTCCAGCTCTTAGTTCTACTAAAATCTTGGTAATCACCGATGTAATTTAATAATAAATATTTTTTAGAATATATTTGTCATATGTTGCAAATATTACTAAAATATTTGCATGATTCCTTATGACAGTAATTATGCCTATTGATTACCCACTTAAGTCAAAACTCGTAGAAAATCGCATTGTAATTCATATCATCTGCAAGTGGTGGGAAACAATGCATCAAAATTTACTCATCCCATAAATCTGTAGGTACAAGACTAAAAAACCTGAAAACCTTCCATAAATTTCCAATCTCCTGGATTTTTTCTCGATCCAAAGTTCTTTTTCCAGTCCCGACTCAACTTGGAAATAATGCCATATCCGTATTTTTTCGCCGTTTTTTCTTCGACTCTCAGAATCCTCCATTCAACCGTTCGACCACCAAGTGAATGAACGGATCGATGCGGAGCGTCGGTCTAGGTGGCGTCGCGGCGTTCGTCCGAGCTTCACTTGTTTTCCGGCGCCCGTTCCAGCCAAGTTCTAGTCGATAGGCCGATCAGTTGCTTTCGGGAATTTTCCTGATCGGGTCCTAATTAGTCATCGGTTGATCACGGTGCCAGAGAGGGTCTAATAAAGGTAATATTATTTTGTCATTTTTCTTCTCAACATCCATACAGCTATTATTTATACGCTGAATTAAATGAACATATTATAAAAATAAATAATTTGATTCTTAACATATAATTAGTAATTTGATTGGCCCAATTTTTAAAAGTATAGATATATAATTTTTAATTAATAATTTATTATCCTAGGCATCTTATCATTTGTGTAACATTATTTATATTTTATACCACTGCTGTTAAGATTTATAGTGCTTATAACGGCAAAAAAGGTTTATGTGATATAAAAAATATATTACAGTAGCAATATTTTTATTATCTAAATTTTTTAATCTGATGTATTACGACGTTTTTACGAACCATTTAATTCTGGTAATTTATAGGAGTAATTTTGATTGTTTGATATCATGCTGAAACCTATCAAAATTTATTATACTTTTAGGAACGTGTATACAACTTAGATTACGAAACTTACTATTAAATCTCTTTAGAGATTTTTTTTTCTATTCCATTAATATACAACGAATATTTCAGCATAAAATCAGGAGAGAAAATTAAATCAATAAGGAACAGTTGTAATTATTATATTATATAAACCAAACCAAAATATATTTCTAGTTTACCATCTCAGAGTTTTTCGATAGATCAATTAGTCATCCAGCTGACAATTTAAAGGGGAAAATAGATAAATGAAAGCTTTTGGAGAGAACATTAATTAATCATATCGTTATTGTAATTAACATTGGTGATTTTAATTCAATTATATAAATAAAATGCTATGTCTAATATGCATGCCTGTTTTCACAAGAAGCACTACAAACTTGGATGATATAGAAAAACATTAAATTAAAAACTATTGAAATTAAAAAATCCTACGTTAGTTAAATAACAAAGATTGCGATCTAGTGATCTAATTGTTATTTAATCCAATAAAGCTAAAGCTGAAATTGTTTTAAAAACATTATGAAAGGTTAATAATATTGCACACACAAGGGAGTGTGTACATTAAAATTTATATCGGGAAGTACATAAACTAAAGTGTATATATTGTATATACTATTATAAAATGCATAAAATGAAATTTAATGGAAACTCAAATGAGCATAAACCATCCACACCTGTTATTTCCTGATTTGAGGGTCTTTTAAGCGGTGGTGTTACCAATGCTACTTTTTAAAGGTAGATTGATTGTTTATCTTAGACGTATATAAACAATAGACATCTAGTTCTGAGTTTTACCTAAAAATACTTGAATTAAATTATTATTAAACCTTTTTGTTCATTTTGATATTCAATATTAAATGATAATGTTTAATTTTTGATACTACTTAAAATTTTATATTACTTCTGACTATTTCAGTATTGTTGGAACCATAAACGAAGGCAATTCCGAATAAAAAGTCGTATCATATGGAGTTGAAACGCCTTACATTTTTAGTGAACAAATTATTATGCCTACTTAATAGAAAAATATATTCCAAAATTTCATAACTGGATTAACAGAATTAATAGAACAAATTATCGACCTCTCCTTAAATAATAGGACAATTTTCTTAATCGTTTACATTTCCGCAAACATTTTTTTTAAATTCGCAATATAAACTAGAAAGAATCCATTTTAGGTTTTAAGAAATTTTATGAATTTAATATCTAGAGAACAAAGGACAGCAGGGAAAAATGTATTCTTGCTAAATAAATGGCAGTAATCGAAATAATTTTGGTAGCACGATTAGGAGGTAATCCTAACAATTATTATTTAGGATTTCTTTGCAAATTTTGTCTAAAAATAACTCATCTTAGTTTCCGTATTTATCAACCATATATTTCAGGCATTATATGCAATAATAATCTTAAAACTAACAAATAATTAAGTAAAAAAAAGCAAATGAGAATTGTTAGTAGTGCATTTTCAACTGTATTTTGATGTATTAATTTGATACACAATATAGATAACACAAACGGTTTGTAATATATAGTCTATTCAAAGTTTTTTTTGTACATAAATCATCAAGATGTTTAATGTATTGCCTGCCGCAATTTGTAAATCCGTTTTAGAATCAGAAAATATTTTCATTCTCATTTTATTCGAGTTAAAAAAAGACACAATGCTGTCTGATTAGTCCCAACACGTAAACTAATCAGCCTGTCAAAGTCACCCAGTTGTCACACGTTGCAAAATTCTTGAAAGCAATAGTGATAAGAGGTTATAGCTCGAACCTATAAACTATTGTGGCTGTATAATTAACTGTAGTTGTTAGATGTACTATAATGATAAAGTAAAATATATTTGATAACATTTTTGTTCAATTTCTTTATTTAGATTAGAATTTTGTTATAGGTCAAAGCCAAATTGAACTAAAACTCAGAGTTTATGCAGCAACATAGGGACGTTTTGCTGTCACAAATTTAAATGACGTCGATGACAAATTAACTTTGAACAGACTATATATATTGCAGCTAAGGCACTAGACCAATTTCAAAATAATTTAATGCAGTTTTGACTACTAAATGCTCACTAGTAATACTAATTTTACCACCATGAATCAAAAAAATAATAACTATTGAAATAAACGTAACAGGCGTTGTTTATTTTTCGAAATTAATTTGTCTCTTTCAAAATAATCCCTCTTTAATACAATAGACTCTTAATATTCTTTTATACATTTCATATATTTTTTTCAATCGGAATTAAATTTATGGAATATCCTTAAATCCATCTTTAATTTGGTTTTACTATCCCCTATTGATTCAAACAAACATAATCATAAACTAGATCTGGAAATATTACTTGTCAGTTTCATGTATAATTATTAATAATATTAATTATATTTGACAAAGAAGCATCTACAGCCTTAATCAATTTGGGGGTAAGTAAATCATCTTTATTCTGATAGATCAATTAGTCATTTCGTTGTCAAAAGAGAACGGGGATTTTGAAAATATTCTCCGGAGAGTAGCTCTCTTTGACAATAAATATACAAATTAGATTATAAAGTTTTGATAACCTCTATATAACCATAATCTATATTATCTCTCGTGCATGACTATAATTATCGTCAATAACATAGAAAATAATTAGATAATATGACATTGATATGTAAAACAAACATTATTTGGGCAAATATCTAATACAATACGTGAAATTTTTGTAGATAGTAAAACAATGAAATAACTTCCTAAATGTATTATTTTTGCATTTGCTCCACGATATATAGCAAAAAATAAGTAATAAGAAAATCACTAACCGAATTTATTATAGCCAACTCTGATTAAACTCAAACATTTGATACTTCCCCATAGATTTTTATTATCGTAGTTCAATTAGATATTGGGGAGATAAAGAAGGGTCTAAAGTGGGAAAGGGCCTTTTATTGTTTGTTTCCCTTCTCTGAATAAAATATTCCGAAATGAACTGGGGATACGTGACACAAGTGCTTCTATTATACTAGAAACATGATGTCTTACTATGATTATGACTAATTCATATACGTATACATCATACACACACACAAACTTACAATTACATTTACAATAATTACATTTTCGATTTTCATTATATTTATTATTTCATTTAAAGAAATTTGCTACCAAATTCTTTTTTAAAGTAAAAAAAAAACTAAACTAAATTCACAAAAGAGTTCGCTTTAGTTGTTATGGTATCATAATCTTTTCAGTTCCTTCAATTTTTTGGATTTTAAATTTGTACACTGTATCGAAAACCTAGCGATTTGGTCAGAGAATTAAACTTAAAATTACGATTTTAGTAAAGAAAATATAATATTTTACATAAGAAAATATCTAAAATGTAAAATATTATCAATTTTTTCTGTTTAATATGAAGAAGAACGTTGCTGAAATAGTATTGATTCAAATTGGTATCTAAATTGTAATAAAACACGTAGTAGTATTTATTTCGATAAAATTAGGTTTTCGCGTAAGTAATTTTATTATGAAAAACTGTTCAAGTATTCTTATGATCATTATTGTCAGTGTTAAGAGCCAAATTATGATAAATTATGCTGAAACCTGAATTGATTCGTGATAAAAAAGCATCCCTATTCTAAATAATTATTGGTTCATCAGATCATCAGATCACCTAAAAAACATTTGAAAGAGTAATATATTTTTATTGGGTTGTTCCTTGCTTGTTTAGATAAAAGAATAAGAAAATGTTTCTACAAAAATAAAATTAAAAACAAATTTCTTAATTTGGAATTCGACTTCGAATATATGAATACAAATTTCACTTATATATTTTGGTTGTCCAAACAATAAGAAAGCATAATAACGTATTTTTTATTGAAAAAGTTACAACAAATTTAATAACGACATATTGAAAATACTTTTGGTAATAATATTTTGCTGGTCTTGAAAAAAAATCGAAGTAAAAATGAAAATTGAAGTATTTAAATTTACATGAAAAAAACAGTAATCAAAAGTCATGGAAGGGCTTAGTTCCATAATTAATTGGGCAGTCAAACAATTTTCAGACTTTCTGAATTTAAAGACTATTCAAAATTAATTGTTTTGATATTAACGACAATGAAATATAGCAGACTGATTCTCGGAAAAGGGAAATTTAACAGGCACATTTAGAGGTCTGAAGAAGTTTATTATTCTCAGAAATATATAACTATGAATAAAATTCACTTAGAAACCGATTGTCCATATGTTTATTATTGTAATATTAACAAATTATGAACCCACTAAGAACTATTTAATATGTAATTATCAGTCTCATATGAAACTATTTTTGCAGTGTAATTCTATATTATTGTATAATTTATTTTTATGGAATCTCCAACAACCTCCAACAGTAAATTATATATTGTATTAAAACCGATTAAGCTTTCCCATCAAACCTTGATATATGTAGGTCTCAGTAATTTACCAATAACGATCGACTGTAATTAATATCAACTTCATATTGTATTATTTATTGTGCGTACAACTTTAGAAGTTTAAATAAGAATTATAAGTGTAACATTCCTGTAGATTTTTGAATTATGTATATGTTAATGTAGAAATAAAATGCAATTTATGGTTAACCAATTATCATAATCTTAACAGCAATAATTTTAGTAGAATATTAGTCCACGTACAGCATCGACACTTAGGAAAGTAAGAGACCTCAATCTTTTAATAGAACTACTATTAAAAACCATCATTAAAGCTGGCAAACTATCGATTAATAGTATACCTAAATGGTGTTCCATCGTCGTTTCATTAATCCAAAAGTCGAATTAAGTGAATCGATATTGTTGGCTATTGTGGGTTAATTCACGAAAATATTTCATGACTCATTAATTTAATATAATTTTAATCCAGAATAATTTTCTTCTTTCCAGTTCCATAAGGTTCTGAATAAATAGTTTAGCGAATATATTATAATTTGTTTCTCATCTTCTTTCATATTCAAAACTATGTACCTATTGATGTTGATCCTGAAAAATATTTTTAATTCCTAATATATAACTTCTAATATAAATCGGTAATTCATTACGGCGTTAAACCAATTCAGAGAATGATCATTTCTCATAAACTATTTTTGGAATATTTAAATATCCATTACATCCCAATGATAACCCACAACTCAATTCCATTAATCCTACAGACTTAAATATTTGTTTATAAAATAGATAATATAGGATAGAGCAAAAGTTCCGCTACCATTTTGACGTTTGGCTCAGTTTCGCTTCAACCATTGTGTTGTGTAGACGTCCAAATTTTATTACGGATAAATCTACGCTACAAGAACGAGCAGAGATAGTGACAATATTTATTGAATGGTCAATATTTTAGTCAATGGTAGCGGGACTTTTGCCCTATGTTGTAGATAATAGAACAACTCTTAACATTTTTTATTTAAAAAAAATATTATTTATTAACGTGTAGCCGAGCGTTTTTTTGCAAAATGATTCAATGATTCTTTGATTTTGTTACTCGGTATTGTTAATATTTTTTGCAACAATAAACATTTTAAGTCGTTCTACTCTACAGTAACAGTTTCATTCGGTTTTAACAGCTCTAATACACTACACCTTTCTGATTCTTCATACATACAACAATAATTTATGGCTGCGAATACTTCCAGAGATTCCAGGCTTCCAGGGCGATGTGGATGGCTCTCCTAGATTACCAATAACTTATTGTACTTATGACAACTATTTTGATTCTGCAGATGATTCTTTGTTATTGCTATCAAAATTACAACTATTAAGTCGTTGAAACTTAAGCCGATAATATCGATATGATATACCATCACTATAAGTCTCTAAATGTGTAAGTCTCTAAATGGGCTAATTTAAATAACTCAATAATACAGGGAGGAAACTGTTGTTTTAGATACAGAAATGTCAAAACCGTCGAATGTAATAGTTGGATTATGAATTTAAAAGTTACTTACGTTGATACGCATATTTACCATGTATGTTATATCGCTGACCAAATTTTCATAGCACTTTATAATTATTTGGTATTCATATCAGCGTCATTGGGTACTTAGTTTGCGGTATTTTTATATTTATATATTATATTCATATTAAATTTAATGATGAAATTGTGGTTATATTATGCTTATGAATAGTTCATTATAAAAATTAAAGCAAATCATTAATTCTACTATTGGCGCTACTCTACTAATTTATTGAACAATGTAGGGATGTTATCCGCGGAGAAAACTATCGACATTTTAAAAACATATATGGAAATATATGCGAACGAAAACATCAGTTTTTATTTTTAACAATATCGATCTTTCCTCACCCCAACCCTACTCTTTCCATTTCTTCCAAGCAAAATTCATATATAAATTTTTAATTTTAAACTCAAAGTTCGATATTCTCCTTTACAACTATCGACGCTTTAAAAAATATATCGAAAAATATAGACCAAAATATATTGATATATATTTTTGTTTCGATATATCGTTATTTTTTTGGTATCTCTAGTATAATCTGCTATAACCTATATGTTAAGTTCATAAAATTCGATCTGCATTCCAGACAAATGTCGCCGACACTACTCGAGACCCTGGCGTCTCCTCTCAGCTGTAAAAGATAAATTCGAACTAGGTCAATACTAAATAAGCCTAAAAGACCTTATTCCACATTAACCTCCCTATAAATCATTTAACCAATATTTCAAATCTGCCCTATTGGAAATAAAATTGTGGATTCCAAATAAAAACTATTCAGCATCTTTCATTTTATTATGAAATGTTTTGTTATAAAATAAAACAAATAAAATAATATAAACCCTATTAAATATGTTTTTCAATAATATAATATGGAATAGTATATTAAAATAGCACATTGTACTTAAAAATATACACCAATTTTTCAACATTATTCTCTTTAAAATTTATTATGAATAAAAATTTTAAAAATTTGACAATTAAAATATATTTACTTTTATTGTGTCTATTGAAAATTATAGGTGTTGAAAATAAAATATATTAATTATAATGTTACTTCATATAATTTATTAAATAATCATTTATTTAAATCAAAAATACCAATTGTAAAAATGTAAATCAAATAGACGGAAGAAACATGCGAATTTTTTTTTCTTTAATGATAGTTACTTAATGAAACAATACGCATTTGGAAAAGTAATAGTCTATAGAATTTTCCTCGTCTTGGACGTTGAAAATTCGATGAAACAATCAATTTTTTTTTTAATATTGGGGAATATTGACACATTTCATCTCATGACATTGTTATAGAACTAAACTGGATACCAAAATAAGCTCGAAGCCATTTGTTCCAGTCTCTAGAAAACTTCTTTGTAGAGCTGGCTTCAAAGGAGGTTTGCCAAAATCATTTGGTTCACTTTTACGTTAAATACTGATATTGAACAATATAAAAATAAGTTATCTTAAAAAATGATATTTCATGTTGCCCAATCCATTATAACATAAAATTAACATTAATAATATATAAAGCATATTAATTTCATATAATGACAACAATATAATATAAAATATAGATTAATAAAATATTCTGGAATTAATTAAAAAAAATTATATTGCATATTATAATTGCATATTAACAAATATATATATATATATATATATATATATATATAATATATATATATATATATATATATATATATATATATATATATATATATATATATATATATATATATATATATATATATATATACATGACTCCTAAATAAATTCCATTTCCAGAGCATTTCAATAAAAAGACGATTTCATAAATGAAAATAATTTACTTAATTACACTGCTGTCAGATTCAGGCAAATTAAGGACAAAAATCATCCTAAACAAACCATGACGCTATTCAAAGCACCGTTTTATTACAACAACAAACTTTTCTGAGAGAAATTATATTAAAATTGCTCTTTAACCTTAGTAATTAGAATTTGTCAATTTCGCCGTTTCATTATGTTTACATAAAACGAATTCTAGTAAAGAAATTAGAACCATATATATATATATATATATATATATATATATATATATATATATATACAGACGCTAGTCATTATATGCTGAAATATACAAAAAAAGCAAGAGACGTGAAGAATACATGATTGAAGTAAAAATGGGAACTTCTGTCACATACAGTATAGACACCAGACAGAGCGCTTTCTGATTACCATTCTTCAGATCGATACAGCATTTTAGCTTAACTGGCGTACAGTTCTATATTGCTGAACATGTGCGAACATTAATTATCGCTACTATATGTTGTCAGAATAATGGGAGAAATTTATAGAAAACTATAGAAAATATTTTTGTATATATATATATATATGGTATTAATGTTAATCAATAAGTACTTTCTAAAATTAAAAAAAAATGGTTAAAATTATGAAAGCTTTAACCTAATTAGAGACTTAATACACAAAATATATAACTAAACCATATGTTCTATAAACTTCTATTTTTCATCTGGGTAATTATTGCTCCAAGCAGTCATATTAGCAGGTTTTCGAGCTCATTTTGAGTTCGATGTGTACTGGTAGGTTTCTACTTCATCAAATATTTAGGGAACAAACATTTTGTTCACGCAAAAAAGTTTTCTGTTGTATTTTTGCCCACTAGGGTTTATCTCGAGTGGACAACGACTACTCAAGATGGGCTCCAAACCAGGGTGCTCTGCATTAAGCCTACTAACTAACGAGTGTCCAAAGTGTCATCCCAAAAGACATCCAGTTTTACCCAGGGTGGTTCCTGGCTTGACTGAGATCACTTTCCTTGTCCGATTTTGTACTCTTGCCTTATTGACAATTGCAAACATAAATTTACCATCATGCCCGAAATTCCAATTCTGTTCGAACCCGCGAGTATACCAATAATAGCAGGACAAAAAAGTTTCGAACAATGACTTGACAAGCTTCTTCATACCCAAATGGAAATTAGTAGTTGATTGATTTTTTTCTCAAACTGATTAACTGTAAGATTAATTATTAACTTAATTGTCGTAATCGGTCCGTATGACCATTATCTCTATTTATATTTCGGGAATTGGCAACACTGTTGTTAGGTGAGCCCATCTGACGGTGCCATCGTAAAGTTCGACATTTTTTACGATTTTACTCAGAACATTTTATCGCACGGACGCACAAATATTTTATATTTAGTTGAAAGTTTCATCTATATAAAAAATCGAACTGAATCCTAAACATTTTCGTGCGATGATTTTTTCCGATTTTCGACGTGGATTATAACAAGAGTGTATTAGTCAACTTAATTTGACTTTTGGCTATGAAAATCTATAAAAACCATCGTGTATCGCTGGTTTAGTGAATTCAATCATGCTCGTAGTTCGCTGTCCGACGAGTTTCCTATCGTCCAAACTCAGCTATTGTCCCAGAAAACATCGATGCTGTGTGCGAAATTATTAAGCAAGATTATCATGTCACCTATTGTGAGATTGAGGTATCCCTAAGCAATAGTTCTACCAGCATATATGTGATTTTACATGAACACTTAGCTGTGCGAAAGTTATGTTCGCGTTGGATCCCACACAAATTAACCATCGCTCAAAGAAAGGCTCGTGTCATTCAATCAATTCAAAGAAATACGTTTATAAAATCGTGACAGATGACGAATCATGGAAATATTCGTATGAGCCCGAAAGTAAGTAGCAGTGGACTGTATGGGTGTTCAAAGATGAACCAAATCCAACAAAAGTTGTTCCCGCACGAAGCACTCCAAAGAAAATGCTGGCCTGTTTCTTCGGGAAAACTGGTCATTTTGCAACAGTGCCTCTAGAGGATCGTAGAACAGTAAATTCTGATTGGTACACAACCATTTGTTTGCCAGAAGTCTTTTGTGAAATAAGGAAAGCAAACAAGAGACGCCAGATTGTTCTTCATCATGACAATGCGAGCTCTCACATATCGACTCAAACAAGAGACTATGTGAACACTGAAAATATCGAATTGATGGGTCTTCCGCCGTACAGCCCCGATTTGGCACTCAATGACTTCTTTTTGTTGCCATCGTTTTAATAACTGAGACATTCAAAATCTTGTTTGACCAAAATAGTTAAAAGATTAAAAATACCATCTATATAGTTTGTCTGCTCAAACTCAAAGAGCCAATGCACGTTATCAAAACTTAGGACATCAGCACGTGACAAAGCTGCCGGATTAACTTAGAACTTTGGTTTACAACATATGGCGGCTTATAACCTCTGATTATTATCACCAATGTTTTGAAGAATTTCGTAGACATCTGGCAACCGGGTCAACCAGTACGAACACAAATTGAATTTTATAGACAGATTCGGTTACATGTTCAAACGTATCAGAGCATTCTATCTCTTTCTAACTAGGGTAAAATGAGAAAGAAAAATCCACTGCAAGTTTAAAGTAAATTTTATATTTTTACAAACTGCATTGGTAGTAAGTATATTTGACGTCATTTATGAGAATTTAAGAACTATAGGTCAAATATTTCACATACACAACAAAATTAACTAAAACAACTAAAAAAACTCAAACTTTAAAGCAAAACTACCGTATAATTTATTTATCAGCAAAAAAATTAGACACTAAAAGGACCGTGGTATCTTCGTTGATCCTAAAAGATCTCTGCCATTATCTTAACTGTCGCCGACGCGAGTGGGTCGAAATTTTTTATTTATGAAAATTGCCGCCATTAATAAAGAACGGAAATAGCGTGATGACTGAGACAAAGCCGTTCGTGATGTGTATTGGTTATGTTTTTGTGTCAGTTATTTTATAACATTTGTTTTGTTATCTTTTACAGTTTAATTGTGTTCATTATCATGAAACTTTTATGGTATGTAGTATTTAAACAGTTAATATTTCTAGTAACTTGTTTATATAACAAAATTCATAATTTTAATATAGCGCATTGAAGGAGAATTGTTTGCCGGCCTAAAAATTCAATAAATATATATACAAGATTTTTCCGCTCATGTATAAACATTTCTGCCGTTAATTCCATTTAATTTTTTGAGATCTACGAACAAACAGTATTCACTTAACTAGCATTTCATATAATTCTGAATTGAGCAATATCAATCTAGTCTATAAATTAGTGTTAAAAGATTTTCTTTAATTTGAAGCTTTTTTGTGAAAAATCACAATAAAGACACAATGTATTTTATTCAAAGTATTGTCCATTGAAAAACATCTTTTGAGACTATCCATGAATATCCGACCTATTTTTTGATATATTCATGAGAAGAATCTCAAGCTCTCCTTCGATAGGTCAAAACTAATATGTCCGAACAAGTGGCATGTTTCCAAATATGAAAACATACTTTTTGCAAACATGTGGCGAGCGTTTTCTTGCTGAGGCATGAGTTGTAGCCGGCAGCGATCCCCTTTCATGGTTTCATTGGGTTTTAGAGGCTAGTATACCAGACCAAACAGATCTTACCAAATACAGAATATTAGCTAGGAGTTATGGATATTCGGCTTTGCCGTTGATACTGATGCATGATCAGGTGGTTCCCATTATCTTGTTCGCTTTGTGTTATCGTACTGGATCCATTTTTCATCACTAATAATAATGCTACGCAAAAACATTACTGATTTTGCCGCTGAAACAGTATTTCACTTATGACTAAACGTGAAATGCATTTTGCAAGTTTATAATATATAAAGTTTTAAATTCCCATAGTCCGCATGTGATTGAAAATGGTTTCTTATTACGTCCTGCTCCTAACAATTCTGCATATTCTTCTTGCACCTTACATTCATCGTTATTGAACAGTACCTTCAAATTCTCGTCTTCAATTTTTTTTGTCTCTCCAGAATGCTGTTTGCCATCAATATCAAAATCAACACTTTTAAACGGCGAAACTAGTATTCATATGCCGAAGGTGATAAAGCATGGTTGACGAAAGCTTTACACAGTTCGATGACCTGCAGCCACTTTTTTCTTCAAATTGAGGTAAAAAAATAAACCTTCCAGCAAATGCGATTTACTCGCTGCGAGTTCAGCCATTTTCGACGCACTGAAAAATATGTTTATTCATACTTTAACGAAATGACACGTACTGAAAAGTGATTGTCAGTGAGGCTTCAACATGAAGTTGGTTACAAATGTAGCCATACGATTTAAGACACAGTAACCCTATCTGTCTCAAATCCTTTTAAATTAAATCAAATATTTAAAACCTGCATGTTTCTCAAATGTTCCTCCTCAGGGTATATGCAAGAACTGAAGTTGCTCTTATTCCTTTTGCTAATATATATGCTGAGAAAGGTGTTTTCGGGCAGAGCCTGGGTCAATTTGTAATCTGGATCTCTCCGAATGTAATCTTGTAATCTGGAAAGTAGCTGTTTCTCAACTTTTTCCTCATTTGGTAGCAGCAAACCCTTTACGTCGATTAATTTGTGCTTTTCAAAAACATAGTTAAGTTATGCACTGATAGTGATGAGTTATATTTTGTAGCGATGCATTTGGTCTACAATCTTATTCGAATTGTCGAAATATATCATCAAGATGTTTTGCCGTCGTTGGTTTGACTTTTAGAATTTAAAATCAACTATTGGTTCGCTGATGGAGACAGTACCCACTATGGCTGTTTTGCAAAATGTTCAAATTTTGTTGTCAGTCTATCCCTTTGATGATCTATATTAGGAAAGGAAAATGATCTGGGCCTTGGTGTCGTTCTCTTTATAGAAACTCTCCTTTGAATGGATTTACTTCCATATTCAGTTATACAGTTGATAATAATACAGTCTTGATATATTTATGCGGCGGCTGTTTTATTATGCCTCAATATTTAAAAAAAAACATCCAAACTGCTTGAATTCTGCTGCTTTATATCAAATCTTCTTAAAGAATGGAAGCATTTAATTTCGGATTTACAGTTGCAAAATTATCTTAAGAAAATAAAAATTTCAGTGATAGGCTTAATATAATATTAATAATTAAGTTTATTAAGCTATATTATAAATTTTTTTATATTTAAGAATCAAAAATCGACATATTATAAAAATAACAGCTAGAATTTATAGGGTTTTTAAATTACGAATCTTATTGAAATGTTATATGGTCATACTATTTTGAATATATAACTCTTTATTGAAATCTATGAAATTAATTTTTGAATATTAAATGAAAAGAAATCAAAGAAAAATTAAAAATTCAGACATTTTTTGAATAATTGCATTTTATACAAAAATTACTATGTACACAGAAATTATTGATCAACTGTCTATGATCATTAATTGCTTGACTTAAGTGAGAGAAATCATCGTGAGTGATTTCATAATACGAAAGCATACATTTCCTGAGTAGCACCGCATATTATATCAAGATATCTGAAAATAGACTGATTTATTTATACTATAAAATTATATGCCGCCCTAAGATGAAAAAATAGCAGCTAACCATTGACGAAATTTTGTATAAGACTTTTGTCTGTTTCTCATATTTTATAATAAATACAATTCTTTATAAAAAAATAAGACATCAACTTTATCTTTAATTTAATATTTTTTCTATATTTCATGGGTCTTGATATATATGAATTTATACATACTGTACATAACTTAAATTAACCTATTTTGCCTAATAACACCACCCAACAATAAAAATAAAAGCTTGCCTTTTCCTTTCCTTAAAAATGTTAGCTCTAAAATTAATGATATACAATAGACACATTATAATATATTTTTCGTCTATTAATAGCCATTGCTGATCTTTTTTACAACAATACGTCATTAATTTTGTTCAGTTGTCGTCCATAAAAATCCATATAACGGTTCCATTCAGTTTTAGCAGCTCTAATGTTTTAGCACACCCTGATGATCTTATATATACAGCAAGTCTTTACAGTCATAAATGCTTCTCCTGGACTAGCTCATAATTTTTGGCGCTTGGAATTATCGTAGATGATCAACTTCTTTTTGCCAGTCAGGATACACTACAGAAAATTGTTCTTTCTTACTATTCAAGTAATAATATAAAATGAAACGTAACATGTTAAAACGATTCAAGATGGCATTTCGTTCAATTCGTTTTCTCTAATTTTGGATATTTCTTATCGCGTCCAAAGTTCTGTAAATAGTTTATGTATCATCTGCTTGTTTGTTTGAAGTTTTAATTATACATTTTAAATCATTGAAAGCAAAACCAACAATTGGAATAAGATAGAACAGTATGGGTATGGGTTTCGGCCATCAAATTTAACAGCCGATTTAGGTTATATAATAATTATTTACGTTAATACTTCTCATTTTCATCAATATATATTGCTGATCAAAATATTTGCAAGTACATAGTAAATAAGCATTAATTATGTGTATTAAAACATTTAAAGTATGATTGTTTTGTTTTAATATCATATGTATCTATTCAAATATATAAATATCTACACATACTTATAATGTGTAATCGTATTTTCCATTTAAAACATATATAGACAGATTCTATGATTGAAATGTAAAAGCATCTAATAATTTAAAATAATTACATAAACTATATTTTAATAAATTTCAAGGCTTTATTAATCAGCTAATGTAAGTTATTTAGAAGTAAAAAAGTAAAATAAATTGCATATCTAAATTAGATGATATCTATCATAAGTAACAAAGATAAACTCACGAAAAGGCATTACGTTTCCCCATACTCCACATGCAATACATACGACTGACTCAGTTGCGTGTTAATCAAGTATATCAGCTTAGCTTAATATATAAGGTGAATCAGACAAGCGTTTATATTGGAGAACATTCGACAACTATATGGGAAGGCGAGATGACTAACTAGGCTTCGTAATATGGCTCAGAAATTAGTATACAGTGGGTTCGTAAATCCTTCTAATTAAAATCTTACATTGGCCATAAAAGGGTTTATTTTAGTTTGTTCAGGCTTTTATGATTTCCAAACTACTATGTAGGTTTAGTGGACAGACTTAGAATAAATTCATTGGTAAACAATTTAAATGTGACGTATTAATCGGATTTACTTTAACAAATAATGTAATACATTCCATTGTTTTCCAAATCGCAAACAGAGTTCGTGGTTAATTAAATTTTAGGCTTGATTATTAATTAATATTTAAAACAATGCAATGGTGTTAGACAGTTAAATAAATTATTGTTACGCGATTTATTGTTTCAATGCACTACTGTAAATAAATATGAAGCGTAAAATGTTGAAATACCGCGGAAATATTTTTTAAAGCATATATATATATATATATATATATATATTTGTTAACTAACTAATTTTCTAAATTATCAGCCGCTAAAGTAACCAGGATTCTTATTGAAATTTTGGGTGGTCATGTATTTCCTAAAGCAACATGAGAAAATTTAATTGAAATATGGCTATTACTAGCATGATCAATGTTATATAAGAGGTTTGAATTTGTTATAAACATCAGGAATTAATCAACAACAAAAATATCGAATGTCATATGAGTTAAAAAGGAAATGGATTTGATATTGAGATAAACCAAAATTATTTTTAACGCGAAAGCGGCTTATATACCCCATGAAATCAATTCATAGTTCGAAACGGTTAAATAGGCACTGTGTAGTATTGGCCAGATAGGTTTCGATTATTATCTTACCTCATTATTAACAGGGTATGATCAAGCTGGACTTTAGGGAATCATTATTTAACATACGTATAATATTAATACTACCTTAATTAATAAATTACTGATTTATTTATTGAGTTAACATGTATGTCAAATACTACCATTTGAAATGTTAGCTTCAATATACGGAATATATAATATATATATATATATATATATATATATATATATATATAATATATATAATATATATAATATATATAATATAATATATATATATATATATATATATATATATATATATATATAATATATATAATATATATAATATATATAATATAATATATATATATATATATATATATATTATATATTCCGTATATATATATACATATATATATATATATATATATATATATATATATATATATATATATATATATATATATTAAAATAAAAAAATACATTTGAAAAATTGGATTTCAGATTAGAGTCGCGTTTATTAACTAAACCTAGCCAGTGTTTCTCAGTCATTACATATTCCGTTTTCAGAGCGGATGAGGGCAAAAATCTAACTTTATTGCATTTAAAACTGTGATCATTATCCATGCAGTTTTCAGCCTAAGCTGACTGAACTGATTTATTCATATATCAAACATCATTTTCTAATTCATATACTTTCCATAAATCACCAAATTAGAAAGCAATATTATTAAATGCGAACTACCACATACAAAAAGGATTATACCACAATTCACGAGGTGTCAAGCGCATGGGCATACAAAAACTTATTGTCCCAAATCATTTAGATGTGTAAAATGTGCAGGAGAACACAAAGCAGGAGATTGTACTCGTAAAGTTTGCGATGATAAAGTGAAATGTGTTAACTGTAACGGAAATCATCCAGCGAACTACAAGGACTACGCAGTTCACAAACAACTACAGCAGAAACTATATCCTACCTTAAGAGAAAAAAGGCATCAACAGCAACAAAAACAATCCACACCTACCAGCCTACTCACCAGACCAAGTCAACCAGACATAACTTATGCCCAAATGGTTGAAAATGGTTCAACACAAAAGCGAGAAACCACATCACAACCTATTACTGAAACTAGCAGCAACATCTCTAGATAAGAAAACATGATGGCCAAACTAATGTATCAAATGAGTACGATGCTTCGTCTACTCACAACCGTCGTCAGCAAACTCGCCTAACGCCTGAAACCATTCGCTACAAAATCTCCGTCTTAAATTCCAATGGGCTCCAACAACATGCCAAGGAACTAAAAATGTACGTAACTGAACAAAATATTGACGTTATGATGGTTATCGAACATTATTTGAAAATTCCCAAATATAAACTTTATCATACAAATCATCCTGATGTTAAAGCACATGGAGGTATAGCCATAATCATTCGAGATGATATAAAGCATTTCGAAAACGAAAAGTTCCGCAAAGATTATCTGCAAGCCACCAGTATAACCATAGAGGAAGTCCATGGACTATTAACAATGTCTGCGATTTATTGCCCACCCAAACATAACAACAAAGCGTAACACTTTCAGGAATTCTTCAATACGCTAGGTAATAGATTTATAGCCGGAGGAAACTACAATGCAAAACATTTAATGTGGGGTTCAAGAATAATAACTTCAAAAGGTAGAGAACTGCTAGAAGCAATAAAGACAGATAATTTACAACATATCTCTACTATTGAACCAACATATTGTCCTTCAGTCAGAAATAAAATACCAGATACTATAGATTTCTGTATTAGAAATAATATTGATACAAAAAAGTGTGATGCAGAATCATGTTTCGACCTTTCTTCTGATCATTCACTAATAATAGTAACACTTTTTTCAAAAATTATAATCAAAGATAAACCCCCTTCTCTGTGCAATAATAGAACTAACTGGCCCTTGTTTAGAGAAAACTTAGACCGAAACATCTCTCTAAACTTACCGCTACAAACTGAAATTGACATAGAAATAGCAGCAGTAAACATTACAAAAAATATCCAGGAGGCAGCATATTCCATTACTCCTAACAGTGAAACATTTCCAAGAAAAAATACACATATATATAGCGAAGAACTGAAGAGAATAAAAAAACATTAATGGGGCAATAAAAGAGCTGAAAGAACTAATCCAAAATGAAAAAAAAACAAGGCATTCAAGAATACCTAGAGAATTTGACACCAACTGAGGCTACATATACGTTGTGGAAAGGAACAAAAAAGCTTAAGAGACCCCAGCAGCATAACCCACCTATTAAGACAAGCGAAAATAATTGGTCTAGAAGCAATAAAAAGAAGACCGAGAGTTTCTCAAAACACTTTAAAAATGTTTTTAAACCTTTCCAGTCTCAGCTACATAAAGATGACGAAAATAATATTACTAGCTTTCTAGATTCGCCATTTCAAATGGACTCACCGCAAGAGAAAATAACGATCAAAAAAGCTAAACAAACAATAATGAGAGAGATTAATATTAAAAAGCTCCTGGTTATGACTTAATTACTGGTAAAATTTTAAAACAATTATCAGAAAAGGGTATGAAACTATTAACATTTAAATTAAATGCTATGCTACGAATTAATTACTTCTGGAATAAATCTGAATACAGATCTGATATAGATCAATAAATCTGGAAAGTAGCTAAAATAATAATGATTCTTAAACCAGGAATAATACCAGAAGATGTGTCCCCCTACCGCCCTATAAGTTTATTACCGATAATTTAGTTTTCGAGATTTTTAATTTAGGTTTTCGAGAAACTATACATAAAGAACTTAAATTATATAACAGAAAAAAGAAAAATGATTCCAGAACATCAGTTTGGGTTTCGCAATAAGCATGGGATTATAGAACAAGTGCATAGACTTGTAAACAAAATAAACACTGACCTAAATACCAAAAGGTATTGTTCGGCAGCTTTTCTAGATATATCTTAGGCTTTTGACAAAGTGTGGCATACGGGCTTACAGGTTTAACCAAAGAAACTTTCTGCATGCCATGTATAATAATATATATTATATATGTATAATAGAAATACTTATTGCCTATAGGCAGATTGTGGAAAATTACACAGAGTAAATATATATATATATATATATATATATATATATATATATATATATATATATATATATACATATATAATTTCCAATCCTCCCGGTTGTTTCACACATTCACAGGAGACATTGACAAAGTGTGGCATATGGGCTTGCAGGTTAAACCAAAGAAACTTCTCCCTCATCCAGGCTATCAGTTACTAAAATCATATCTCACTCATAGACAATTTATTGTAAATCAAGGCGATGAACATACCGAGTTAAACCCCATATATTCAGTTCCACCAGGTAGTGTACTAGGTCCGGTACTGTATCTTCTGTATACGGCCGATCTGCCCACCACAAAAATAACTACTGTGGCAACATACGCAGATGACACAGCATCTCATGAAGCTCCGGTCACAGCATCAATATACCTACAAACCCACCTGGATCAAATACAATTATGGTTGAAGACATAGCGCATTAAAGCTAATGAAATAAAATCAATCCATGTAACGTTTACCATGCAAAGAAGAACATGTCCACATGTGAATATCAATCATCGTCAACTCCCCCCAAGCAGAGCATGTTAAATATCTTGATATGCACTTAGATCGACGCATAACCTGGAAGAAGCACATACTCTCTAAACGAAAACAACTTCGACTAAAATTATATCAAATGTATTGGCTCATTGGGCGCAAATCCAAGTTATCATTAGATAACAAGTTATTGCTGTATGAGTCTATACTCAAGCCTATCTGGCCATATGGAATCCAACTATGGTGTACCGTTAGAAAATCTAATATATCCATCATTAAACGGTTCCAAAATAAGGTGTTGCGTTCCATTGTTGATGCTCCGTACTATATTTCAAATAAAGTGATACAACGCGATATTCCTCTTGAACCTATAACGAGTATAATTCAACGTGTTTGTGTGAAGTACTTCGAAAGAGCGTCAGTGCATCCCAACATACTCGCTAACCAGCTAAATAAGCGAGGAGCACTATCAAGTGAAGTGCGTAGACTAAAACGTTTAACACCACCTGAACTGATTACTGGACATATATAGACTTTAGAATAAGCTTTAGAATAAGACTAATTAATTAAGATAATATTTTATACAGGAGATCACTTAATGAAGTGAAGAAAGACTTATTAAAGAAATACAAGAAATATAAGAAATACTTATTGCCTATAGGAAGATTGTGGAAAATTACAGAGTAAATATATATATATATATATATATATATATATATATACTTTCCATCCTCCCGGTTGTTTCACACATTCACACATTCACAGGAGACCTTGCACGCACCTGCTATCTGTATCGCAAACCTTTTAGGTTCCAATGCAGTCCACAATTCTTTATATATATATATATATATATATATATATATATATATATATATATATATATATATATATGTATGTATGTGTGTATGTATATCACCGATATTTTATTTAACATATTTTCACTTTCATATCTTATCACAAGTCAGATGCGAATATGGAGTTAAAAGTAACTATAATCCCTTACCAAAATTTACCCCGTCAACTGCAAACAATGGCTTACCTGTGGTGTCATCTTATCGATTCATTTTATTTGTTGATAAATTGCCTAATTTGGTTGTTTTAAAGAAAATATTCTTTTTTTAAGTTTTTAATATATTCTGAAAACAATATATATTTTTAAATGGGACAAGAAATAAATCAAATTAATTCTAATTTTCAACTTACAAATCAATTTTGTTTCTATTTCAGACACCCAAATACATCTTGTATGAAAAACCTTTGAAGAAATAACATGGTTTACCTTCCGCTTATTCTCGGCTTCTCTCTGGTTGCATTTGGTTATTCTCAAGATTTGGAGTTGCAAACATCGATTAGCACTGATTATAAAGGTAAGCATTGTATAACTTTACATAATCTAAATTGTATGTCTTTATAAATGATAAAGTATCCATTAAAGATATTCATTGTTATAAAATTTAAGATAAGACCACTAGTGCTAATTTTAAAATATGAAAATATATACTTAAAGAAAAAATCTATTAACGAAGTAGTAGAACATAAAAAGTTGGTGTTGGAAAGTAGCTGATAACATAAGAAAAGAGATTCTCTAAGGAGTTTCATTAGATTATTATCGAGAAGCTTTATTCTACGTTTGAAAGAAATTATGTTAAGCTGGCTTTTACTAGATATTTGAACAGAGTCATAAAATTAAAAATAATGATCTTAATAGTATTTTAGAAAACAAGACAAGGATTTTTTGTTATTATTTTATTATTACATTGATACTATCGTTCATTGTTAATAAATCTAGGTATATAACTAAGAGGACCCATCGGACCTATCTCAGTCTCTGGTGAAATAATGTTTATACATGTCACTGATATATTTTTTATTATATGCACCTCACTAAACAACACTACACAAGATCAGTTGGTTTGATTCATTTGAGTCTGTGTCCTGTTCTGATGGTATCCAAAAGCTGCAATACTTCATTATTCTCATGAGAATGGAATCTTTTCTGATGCCCCCTTGCAATTCTCCTGATTTTTTGACTGACTTTGGGTATCTGAAGGTCTCGATGTAGATAATTAGTCCTATAGTATTTGGGTGCGCCTACAATACCTCTCAGGACTTTGTTCTGAAAAATGTTATTTTGTTTATGTTACTCTTTGCAGAACATCCCCATAATTGAACTATGTATGTCCATATAGAAAGGTATAGGTTTCAGTATTTGCTTATATAATAGCAATTTATTATGTACTGATAATTGTGATGTTCTTCCAATTAGCCAGTACATTCTCCTATATTTCAAATCCAGTTCTTTTCTTTTCTTTTTTATATATTCCTTCCAGTGAAGTTTTTCATCAAGATTCATTCCGAGATATTTAGCGTTGTTGGTATATGAAATGATATATAATGAATAGTATTATTTGTTAATGGTGTTAATGGTTTGTAGATGTTATTGGTGCTTGTACGGTCTGATTGTAAGTGAACTTCACATGCACAGATTTAAGTTAATTAACTTTCGTTAATTTTTATTTTCCAAACTTGTGTTCTATCATTTATATTGTCACTTGCCTGTTGTAATTTTCGTGAGACTTCTTCACTATTGTGTCCGACAGCTGTAATCGCAGTATCATCAGCAAATGTACCCATCGTAATATTCTCCATTTGTGGTATATCATAAGTGTAGAGTAGATAAAGCATTGGCCCCAGTATACTTTCTTGTGGTACACCTGATTTAGCTTTTTTTTTGTTCTGGCCTAAAAACCAGGCGGTGGAATGCATGACGCATACCTGATCGCGGAGACTTGCCCTGGAGTGACAAGTTGGACCGGGTTATGTGGGACTGCCTCTGGGCTAACCAATACACTAAACCGAAACCGCCTCACAGTTGACCCCTGTGGATCACTACTGCTACTGCATTAAATTTGGGGATATGGCACCCGCTGATCGGGCAGCCGTTATTGGGCACGAGGGCCCGGCGATTCTATTGATTCGCGAACCTGAGTTAACACACAACTGGGTACTGTTGTATGGGGGCAAAAGTTATGACTGTAGCGACGGATGAGGTCGTTTCAGCCTGGAAAAGGCTGAGCTGAGTTGTTGTTTGTGGAATGATTGAGATATGAAGTGCTTGATTTCTGGAGTGTCAGTTTTCCTATGAATTTGATTATTTCTGACAAACCATGGAGCGTTTAATATTCTCCTGAGGAGCTTATTTTGGAAAACTTGAAGCCGTTTGACCTGGTTAGGTGTAACAAACTTGAAGTAGACATTAGATCCGTAGAGGAGTACGGACCGAATTAACATCTTGTAAAATAAGCATTTGATGGAGATGGGAAGTCTGCTAGAAGGGCAGATCAGAGAAGATAGCAGGTTTGCTATCCCCGAACCTTCTTGGATTGCTTTCTGGATTTGGGAATGCCAACCGAACCGCCGGTCGAAGTGAAGACCTAGGTACGTGACGTTATCCAGCCATGGAATTATTGCGGTGTCGATCTTAAGTTGCGAGACGCGCAGAGCGTAACGCTTCTTATGGAAAATGATGGCCTGGGTTTTCAGGGGGTTGATTTGCAACCTCCAGAATTTGAACCACTTGACCGCATGATCGAGCTGCTTCTGTAAACGTTCATGAATTGTAACTTCGAACCTGGCGGCTGTGAAGAAAGCAGTGTCGTCAGCGTAAAAGGCGACGTCAATATGCTCTTTTCTCGGCATATCTGAAATAAAGAGGTTAAATAAGGCTGGGGCCAGCGGGGAACCTTGAGGTACGCCAGCCTCGATTTGTTTACGACTGGAAAGTGATGCCCTGATCTTGACCTGGAAAGATCTGTCCGAGAGATAGGACTTGATGAGAGCGGTTAGGTCTTCTGGGAGGCCTAGCCGCACGCACTTTGCGAACAATCCGTCGTGCCAGACCTTGTCGAAGGCTTTGGTTAGGTCCAGAAGAACTGCTCCAAGCTTTTTACGTTAGTCAAGAGCATGATGGATGTGTGCAGCCAGACGGGAAGCTTGATGGACGGATGAGTGGTGAGCGCGAAAGCCGAATTGTTCATCTGGAATGATGTTGTTTTCCTTTGTGAAAGAGTTGAGAGCGTAGAGTATTGCCCTCTCGGCAAGCTTCGAAATGGCGCTGAGAAGGCTGATAGGCCTGTAATCAGATGGAGATGATTTTGCTCCTTTCTTGGGTATAACCGCTATATGTGCGTGTTTCCAAGACGCCGGGAAGTGTTGCAGTCTCATGATGGAGTTAATGATGTTTGCCAGTTCTGTGAGCTGCTTATGCGGGAGCTTTTTTAACTGGGTAATCGATATTCCATCGAAACCTGGAGATTTTTTGGTTTGAAGTTTGCCGATCATAGTCTGTAGAGACTTTGGAGACACAAAATGGTTGAGAAGAAAGGCGGGGGTTACTGGTCTTTTGACGGAATTGGATTCGTTGATGACAGTGTCAATGTCTTTAGTTTTAGTGTTCTGTGCGGGTGGGAGGCATTTCATTTGAGCTTCGTAGGTCTCTGCAAGGAGCTCGACTTTTCCTTGGTCAGTGACTGCGAAATTTCCTGTAACCGCTGACTTCAGGGGAGGGATGACATTGTGCGTGTTCCCCACGAGGCATTTGGAGACACGCCAGAAGGAAGGGGGGCCATCCAGCCTTTGGTCCGCGAGAAATGAGTTCCATTTCATTGCTCGCAAAGTCGAGACGGCCGCCCTTACCCTCTTGCATGCTCTGTTCGCCTCCCTTTTGACTGCAGCATCAAGGGTGAATCGAGCTAATCTGCATAAACCGTTTTTGATGCGAATTTCACGTTTAAGAGAAGCGGGAAGGTTGTTTTTCCACGGCTGGGGTTGTGATGAAATTTTGACTGTGGAAGATTCGTGAGCAGACTGAATATCGCGAGTTAGCTTGAGTACGGCTTCCTCGAGGTGTTCTGGTGTGTTAATTTTCGGAATTGGATCGGATTTCAGGACAAGAGATTGGTAGTTTTTCCAGTCGGTTTTTTTCCTGAATCTTGTTAGTGGGACTTGAGTGGTGGCGCAGTTTCTGAGTTTGAGAAAGACCGGACGATGATCAGAGTCTAGTTCGTCAAGGACTCGAACTTCGGAATCGCGATTTACGTCTTGAAGAATAAAGAAATCAAGGATTCTTGCTGCGCCTTGAGAGACTGTACTAGAGTGATGGGTGGGTTCATCTGGCAAGGCAAGACCGTAGCCCAGATCTGCACTTAGAGCTACGATGGCGTTACCTGCGGGATTCGCTCTGGAACACCCCCAGGTGGGGTGGTGGGCGTTGAAGTCGCCACCTATTATTTTCGGAAATTTTCCTTCTACGAGTGATCGGTATTCGGCATAGTTGAATGCAGAAGATTTCCTGTACAGGGATGTGATCACGAAGGGACGTTCTTGGATATCGATTTTAATGGAGGTTGTTTCGAAGTTGTTTACTGATAACGATGGAAGGAGCTCGTGTTTGACTCCTTTTCTGACGAGAATGGCGGTTCCACCGCCTCGACCCGGAGTTCTATCGTTTCTGTAGACAAAAAAGTGTTCGAAAGAGAGACGATGCGAAGGTTTCAGGAAAGTTTCCTGGATGAGCACGATGTCGACGTTATAGAATGTCATGACGTCTTCCAATTCCGCTTGCTTTCCGCGTAAGCTATTTGCATTCCATGTCATCAGTATAAGAGATTTCGGAACAGCCATTTCGAAGAGTTAAAGGCTGCTGAAAGTTATCGAGACAGGTAAGTGTTGCCGCTTAGGCGGCGACATTTGGAAAAAGACGAGCAAGTTGGTGAGCCAGGGCGATCACTTGTAGGAAAGCCTGCGGGTCAGTAAACGCCTGCATTGTGGAGTTAAGGTCCGGTGTATTGGTTGGAGCAGGAGTTTGAGTTGGAGCAGGCTGGGTAGCGCTGGCTAATTTTTGGGCTAGCTTCCTGCCACCTTGGTTACTCCATGCAGAACCTTGTGGACGTCTGGTTTCGGTCGGAATTTTTGGTTTTCTTGGATCAGGACGGCAGCTGCAACCGCTGAAGTTTGCGGTATGAATTTCACCGCAGTTGCTGCACTTTGGAGGTGCTTCTGGGATTTTAGTACAGGATCTAGTGTCGTGATGCCCGGCACATTTGACGCACCGTAGGGGGGCTCGGCAATATGAGCTGGAGTGCCCGAAAAGCTGGCAGTTGAAGCACTGCACTGGCTGGCCGTTTCTCCTCTGGACCTCGATCTTCACTGTGATGACGCCGAGTTTGGTCATATATATGATCTGTCGCTCTTCGCGAGGGACAACTACCTGAACAATTGGTAGTTCTATCCCGGATTTTAATTTCCATCTTTGCACAAATTTGGGATGGAAGCCTTGATCAAAGAGAAGTTCACGTACTTCTTCAATGCAGAGTGATTCTGGGATGTTTTTTATTATTACCCGGAATGCTCTCTCCTCCGGATGACAGAAGCAATGGTAAGGGTAATTCCTTTCCTCGAGCAGGGTAGTGAGTTTACGGTAATTGTCGCTTGTGGCGACGAATAAGAAAATGCCCTCCTTTTTGTTTGGTCCTCTTTTTTGTTTTGGTAACATTTTCTGTTTCTGTGTTTATGAACAAGGACTTCACAAACCTTATCGAAGGCTTGTGCTACATGTAAGAATATAGCTGAGCATACTTTTTGACTCTCGTAGGCTTTTTCAATCAATTCTGTTATTCTGTAGACCTGGTCAATTGTTGAATGCTTATTAATAAACCCAAACTGATGTGTTGGTATCAGGTTTTTCCCTTTCTATGATCGGTTTTATTATTTTCAACAGGAGTTTTTCAAAAACCTTAGATATTACTGACAGCAGTGATATAGGTCTATAGGCTTTTATTTTATTTGGTGACTTCCCAAACAAAGAATGATCTAGACTTCTGGATTCGATTTTTGTCTGAAGAACTAAATAAAGAGTAGATTATTACATGTAATATTTTAAAAATTTTTCTTTGAAATTTCACTTCGTATAAACAGAATATTTTTCAATTTATAAGCTCTAAGTTTTTGCTTTGTGTTAGATGTGTTATAAAAAAAAACAATATTTACCTATTAGGCCAGAAAATATTAATAGTGTACGTGCTTTTATAAAGCAAGTTCGTCATATAACATATCTTTTGTCTTTTTTATTTAATTTTCCATAAGACATTGCATGATCATTTGGCCATAAAAATCAAAAATATTTGCTCGTGAGAGATTCCGCATAATCTGTCAAATACCCATTTCAATCGGGGTAACGAAATGTTTAAAAAAATGCGTTCCATATTCACCAAATTGTAACATCTACACAGGTTACGAATCATGGATATTTGTTTATAGGTTCCAAAATAATCAAAATTAGTGTATATGGGTATTTCAAGAGGAACTAGATCCTAACGGAATTTGTTCCTGGAAAAAGCACATCGAAGCAAATGGTTGCACATTTTGGAAGTATTTTAATCGATGTAAAAAAAAATTACAGGAATATCGACCCAAACTCATGGTAAAGTGCATTGTCTTCATAAATAATATTTAAAAAAATAATTAAAATTCATAATTTTTTTCATTATTAGGCAAAACTCCATCATCAAAATAGAAATTAGCCTCGTTCGAAATTATTATATTATGACAGAAATGATCGCAAACATTTTAACAAATATTTTTCAATCTTTTAGAACGCCTTTTAAGTACATAACAATCAATTTCTTAAAGTAACCGTGATGTTGACATCGCTCATTTATGCTGACTTAGTATATTATTGTTGTACGGGGATTGGATATTGGATTTACATGCTAACACGGCCATCCTGCAAATTGGGGCGTCCTCGGACCATATCTCAAAAAAGAAAAATTTGCTTAGATCAATTATTATTAATAATCGCACTGAAATATCTGAAATGAAATAAGTTTAAAAATCAAATGTTATCAATAATAATACAAGTGCTGGAAAATCTGAAAAGAAATTTGAATAAAATCAGTTCTGTTGATATTAACAGCAGCATAGGAAGTGACAAATCTTAAAGAAAATTATGTTATAGTGAATAAGCAGAATTTTTTCATTGTATTTGCAAAATAATTTCTATAATGGGTGCACCCGCTCTTTTAAATATATACATTCAAATTTTTATTTTATTTTTTTGATTATTTAATTATTTTTTCTTTTTTTGATTACACATCCCATCATGTCATGACTTCATGTCCACCAGAGGTACTGCCTTTCACATAATTTAACTAGCGGTCCTCCCGCCCTGGAAGTTTTAACAGAGGTACTCCCTCTCAACATTTTTTTACCAGCGGTGCTGCCGCTCTGTAACTGCCACCAGAGATACTGCCTCTCACACAATTTAACTAGCGCTCCTCCTGCCCTGGAAGTTTCAACACAGGTACTCCCCCTCAACATTTTTTTACCAGCGGTGCTGCCGCTCTGAAACTTCCACCAGAGCTACTGCCTCTCATACAATTTAACTAGCGGTCCTCCCAGCCTGGAAATTTCAGCAGAGGTACTTCCTCTCAATATTTTTTTTACCAGTGGTACTGTCGCTCTGAAACTTCCACCAGAGGCCTCCCTTTTTTTTTATTTGGGAAATACATACTGATGTATAAATCCCGTACATCATGGCTCTGATTGTGCATCAGCAAGCACAACAGAATGGTAGCAATAAACCAATTAGCAAATTAAGACTATACCAAGCATATCCAATGTATGATGCAATAAATAATAAAAATAATTTAATTTATGATATTATTCAAAATTTATTTTGAATTAAATTTGATAAACAATTTAATTATTGTTAATATTTTATTTTATAATGCGTCCAAGTTAAATTTAAAAATTTTTTTTTTAATTTTATATAAAACCAATGATTATTTAGCGATACCAGTGGTGACATTTTCTACCGATACTGACCGGTCAATATAGAAATGATAAAAAATATAGACAGAACTTATGATTTACTCTTTTTTTTTGTAAAATTAAATTAAAAACGTGGTACCGTCTATAGTAGAAACTGCAAATTGTATTATGATACATAATTTAACTCATTCATTCCCAAAGATTGCTATTGTATTACGTATAGTTCTATATTATCTGCTTCTTTTTTTAAGGCAGCCAGATATTGTAAACCTTATTAGGCGATTTTCCAAGAACAGTCCAATTTCTATAAGATATTTTCGTTTTTTTTTATAAAAAATGTCTATTTGAAAATCTGGTAATCTAAATATGTTTCATTAGTCCTTTTGTTTTTGAATAATTATGAAGTGTTCTGTACTTCCGTAACGGTTATCTACAGTAAATGTTGACGAAAAAATTATCAAAGGGCAATAATTCTTAAATCATGTAAAACGTCAAAGAATCAAGGAGGATAAAATATTAACGGAAAATATAACTTGTCAGTATTTAGCACGACGGTGCAGAAGATACTTGGCGCGTCAGTGTATCTATGTAAGATCTGTATTTAAGTTATCTAATTGTAACATTCCATTGAAATTCATTTTTATTAAATTAATCAGCTAAATTACTTAAGATCCGTTCGGCCATTCTGCTAATGTATGAAAATGTAAGTTATAAGAATAAAGAGGCATCTAATAAATCAAAATAAAACAATTAAAATATCATAATAAATGTTAACTATTAAATCAAAATGAATACAAAGGACAGATAAAACAAGCTTTATTAAGCTCTATTTCTTTTTTAATGTAAACATTTAGGGCAACGGTCATGTTGCTTGAGAGCTGCAACGATTATATAATTTTACTAAACACATAGTGTTCATTTGATAAAATAATTTCTATTGGATTTAGTCAAAATAATTAAAATACGTTGAAATTGTTAGTATTGATATTGATTACGTTTTATAGTGTTGTATCTCGAAGGGTACCTGTTGACATAGTTGACTGACGAATGTTATTGCAATCACCGTTATACCATCCTGTATATTGTACTCTGTATATATCAAGAGAGTGATCATTATAATACTTTTGTTGAATATATGCATTTTACTCGTTAAGAAATAAAAGTATTTCTTACAAATGATAATTTATTTGTGGCATTCCAGTAGCGATGAGATGTAATTTCACTTTTTCATGTTCCACGAAAATGTAAAAAAGTTATAGATGTAAATAGTGCTGCTCTATCTGCTATAATTCTAAATGGCGTTTTGTATTCCTTTTAGTATTATGTAGAGAACTGTCTGTCTGTAGTCTTGCGTTTGTAGTATTGTTTATAATGAGATATAGCCAAAAGTATTTTTAATACATCCGTTATAATCAGAACTTGAGTATAATCCTTGCTTTTTGATCGAAGGACCTCCATGATCAATATGTCAAGCATATCAACAGGTTTTTCACATTGCATGAAATTTTCCCAATACACATCACATACACTTCAGCTTCTGCGAATACATTTTACGGAAACGAAATACGGCAACATTTTGATTATGTACTTTTTGTCATCATACAACCTGTCTATATTAACCCCTTTCCGACCTGCCATAACTTTCGGAATGTAAATAAGTTATACCTTGTTTCCAATCCATCAGCGGATTTATTTATTTAAAATCGATTTTAATGATCACGTCTCAGTCTATGTCGACATCCAATTACTCGTGTAATGCGTTATCACAATTAATAAATAAAAATATCAATTGGGACCGCCCGTAAGGCCGCAATAAGTTCAGAGATGCCTAGATTGAATACCGTCTCTGTTACTAGACCCTATAATAACTGCATGATCGACTTTATTTACCCATCGAGTTTTCGGATATTAGTTTTTTTTTGTAATGAAATATATTTCTGCATCACTGTCATCAATATAATTAAATGTTAATATCTTATTTTCACACAATAGAGTACCAATAGGGTATTTATAAAGATTGTCTTATTTAGAGATTTTATTTGATTTACAATTTTTAATCCAACAAGTATTTTCAGTGTGGGCTGGTTTATTGCAATTGGTACAAACAGGTAAAGTGGACTTCTCGATTGATATTCTCGAAGTTTATCTTTTTATTTAGCCTACTGTCGATGGCCCGTTTTTTTTCACATTTGGAACACGTACCTTTAAATAGCTTAATAGTAAGATCGGATTGGCTTCTTATAGACGTAGTATTTTAGGGAAATCGGAAGAAAATGCGCTCCTTTTGTTTGCGACCGTCGAATTCGTTTAAATTTTCTTAAACTTCTCGCTCGTTTTCGAAGTCGTGTTACCGCTCCAGCTTCAAAATGACATAATCTGTACTCCCGCATACTTAAAACAGTATTCAGGTGGAAGAGGAGGGACTTTTCGAATTCCGTAGTCACTAAGAGATGGACAGTCTCGGTAATGTTGCTGCATTATATGTAAGTTCACCTGGAGATTCTTTGACAGGAAACGTAATAATGAGGTCTTTACAAAATATTTCCCATGTTCGTATAATTCGTCACCATTCACAACTGCAACAATGCCCCCGATCTTTAAGTGAATCACCAGCCTTAACTATCATAATGGTATCACTGACCACTAATTCATTATTTATATTAGTTGCATATCCAAATCATTCTCAATAAAATAGCTGCTATCATAGGGATCAAATTCTGACAGCATGATTAACGTCACAGCTTGTGCACAGCATCAGATGAGGAATGTTACCACGCCATATTGAATATTTATACGAATTCTGTTATTTCTAGCTTCTGTCCTGATAAGAAGACAAGCTAAGTTTTTACACAGTCGGATTTTGCCATATTTGAAGCAGTTGGTCCATCGACTACTTTATAACTGTCAAAATTTATGTGTTATGTGAAAAGGATCGCTCCTTTTCAACTCGCTGTTATTTTCCATATAAAAATAGGTACTTAATATCCAGTTCTCCTTTCTTCTTTTTTGCATGAGCGTCCGCAAACATATTAGGTTTAGTCTCATTCAAACTGATTCTCCATTGCTTGGTCTACTTATTAATTTTCTTTACTCTCGTTTTCAATTTCATTAGTGTTTCCTCATGGTCTTTACGTATAGCCGTTAGGGCAGTATCGTCAACGAAAGTAACATCTATTTTAATTTAAAATAAAATATTGATACAAAATTGTAAAATTAGCCTTATGTTTAAAAATAATACGTGTATTATATGAAGCATTGGCGGAATTTAAAACGGCCTCATCCTATAAAAATTGCCAACGATATAAAACAAAATTCGTCAGGATAAACAGGGGAATAGTTTCGTTATATAGGAATGTTATATAACTGGGACTTTGGATAGTCAATACACGTCCTCCTACTTTTACCCTCCATAAATTGATTCGTCTTCCTTGTCTACGTTACCGGCATTTTAACCCACTCCTTCCACACTGTGTATTCCCAACAAGCTTAAATTTTCCACAACCCCGTTTTCCGACGAATTCGTTTTCGTCTCCAAAGTTTGTCGCGTTTTAATCCTGCTCTGCTTACATAGGAGGGAATAGAGACTTAGGAGAAGTTGAAAGAAGAAATCATAATCATGAGATTTTATCGGAACGGTGCCGTATTAAATAAAAAGGATTAATTTACAAAAATTTGTTCCTTATGTGAATTGAATAATGCCATAAATGCTGCCTTAAAACCCCTAAGCAAGGCAGCAAAGATATCTAGATGTCAGTACACTTTGAAAAGTTATATTTCTGAAAATGCAGCACGTCAATGTAAACAACTGTTAAAGAACATAACCTAACTGTTAAATTTGATGGTTTTGATATATGATATATTTCAACAACTTAATAGCATATTGTTGTAAAGAAAGCCAGAAGAAGGCAGGATATCCCATGTTCTGACATGACAACGCGCGGCGAAAAAAACTTGTAGAAAATTATGTAAAAGATTTTGATTAATACAAGGGATGGGCAAAATAATATTAATACCTGACTTATACACAATCTTTATTTACTAATAATATGCTGAATAGCCATTTGCTTGTAACAATGTAAACAATGTTAAACTAGAAAACAATGCAAACAATGTAAACTAGAAAAGTAAATTGTTTTCAGGAAACAGTGTAAAAGAAGATTAATCGGACCATACCACATTCTATCAGTAGTCAAGTACCAAGGTTTTATGATCGTCATATCACTTATTTTTCAGCTTAGCTTTGGCTTCAGTTACAAAGAATTTGTCCTTTCATGAGTATCAACTTCCTGAAGTTACCATCATACTATTTTTGTTGAAACAGTATTACCGAAACAATATTATTAATTATATTAAAGTGACCAATAAACCAAGATATGTTCAGTACTGTAACCTTTGTGTTTTTGCACCTTAATAAAATGACGTTAATAAAAATATGACCAGCTAAAGAGTTTTGGTAGAATTATAGAAGTGTACAATTTTTTTGTATATTGTAGGATTCACCATGTATTTAGTCTTACCAAATTATTTCACAATACTCATACAGAGTGTCTATTATACTCATACAGAGGGATCTTAATTTACTCGCTCAATGTAAGGACTTAGTAGTCAAACACGCATGTTAATATATTATATATGTAAGTAGCAGATCCGACAGACGTTCTCCTGTTCAAATGTCGTTCTTCATACCGAATGATGTGTAATCAAGTATATCAAAAATTTTAATTTTTTTATGAACACACGTGCAATGCTATCGCGATGAATTGATGTTTGACCTGGCAATAAAAAATTTTTAATGTTATTTCAGTTTGGATTGCACGTAAATGTGATGAAAAGATCTGGTTGACCATATGCTCGTACTCGACAAAAGTCATGGCGTCTTGAATATATTCTTGCGCTTACTACCAGTATATGATGATGGAAAAAAATATGCGATGCCAATGTTGTCGATATAAGTTATTCCATCTATGTTACTGGCAATAGCATTAAGCATATATATGGAGTCCTCAGAACGAAACTTCGTTTGATTAAAATTAATATATTCTAAGCCTTGAAGTTAATCGTGCTAACTTTCTTGTTCATTTCTATGCCTAAATAATAAGAAGTTAAAAAAGACACAAAGAATTACTTTTAAAAAAATGTATATGTTCTGCCTGATACTGGATTTCTTGATTTAATGTGTAAATGATATTAGATTATCTTATCCTATCCAAAATATCAATGGATGTTTCAAAGCATCGTAATAACGGTGAGTAAGATAATATTCAATTGATTAAGATCATTTTCACCCTATTATCTCTGTGTTTTATATGTATACCTATATTTTGACCTTGAAATATATCACCAGCTAACTTGCTGAGTCAAAACTAACCCAAAAAAGGGATATCAAGGATTGTTCACGGTCTAAAAGCAACCATTTAATAGATTCTTCGTTTGTCTCTTTCACTTCAGAAGAGGTAAACTAGGTTTCTATGGTAAACTTTAATTTATTACAAAATTTTTTATTTAAATATCTTGCATTATAGAAAAATTTATTATATATTATATTATATTATATATTATATTATATATTATATTATAATTAGATATTATATTAGTTATTATTATAATTCCTTACTAAATTTCTAATATTTGGTAATATATTACCAAATATAATTAACTACAGCTCTTAAAATAGATAAATTACAGATGTTAAATAATATTATTTTAGCAATCAAATATTTTATTGTCCCTAAACACCCAAACAATTAAATTTGAACAACTGTGTTTTTTACCTGAAGTAACACCAAAAATAGAAAATAAAAAACCCACAAGTACGTTATGGTCCAACGTATAATATATCAACATGATTTTTATACTTACTTAAACATTCCATTCGCTGTTCGTTTTTGCCTTTTTTCTTAAGTACGTTTTTATCCCACGCACGAAGGAAAACTATTCAATGAATTGATTTCGATTGACTTCCGGACATACGCCACTGTGGTGAAAACCTTTTAATATAACAAAGTTTCCTTTTAAGAAAACCGACAACAGTTAAAGTTGGTTTTAGATAAAATGGGTGAAAGTAATGAATGACCCTGCTGTCTTTATAAAGAAAGACCAGGAAAAGGGCTCAAATAATACGGTGGGGATTTGGTAATTAATGTTATGTGAACTTTTTCGTGACCCGAATAACAAAAAGGTTCATACTTTTCTCTAACAAAGAAAATTTATAGGTGGTTACTATATATATTTAGAGAAAAATCTGAATATAAAAAACTTGTTTTCAAAACTCTTTTGACATATATCAATATTCCTTGTGAGCAAAACTTCTTAATTCTCGTATAACAATATTTATAGACCGTACTAATTTATAAAATATTATTTTATTGTGTAAATATAGCTATAACTAAACATTTATACATATACATTTTTGACATTCATTATTCTGTTTTTTACTTATATATATTTTTTATTATTCTGAGACTTACATGGGATATATATATATATATATATATATATATATATATATATAAATAAGACAAATTTAAAATAAAACTGCAATATATAGATCTAAGAGAACAGTATTTTATTATTGTTACAAAGTGTGAACCGTATTTATTTCTACATTTGTTAAATTTTTATCAAATAATATAAAATATAATTCATAACCAAAAAAATATATAAATACCAAAATTGTAATTCCCATAATACACTGGGAAAAGTAAATCCCGCATCATCGTTAAACTTTAGCAAATGTCTCGAAGTTCTCGTACCCAAGCTGCTTTTCGCGCTGGAAAACACAAACGACTGAACTTTTCAAGCGACACAATTGAAGTTTTCGACCGTAAAATTTAAAATACCATTCTAAATACCGAACTGCCTCGGCTATTTGCGTTTTATTAATAATATTAAAAACAAACTGACGAAAAGGTCAAGTAGGCTCTTAAATTTTCCATTTTATATATTTAGAAGGTCGATTTATTTTCTCGAAAAAAAATGTTACCAGTAGTGAAAGTTCGTAATTTATATAACGACCGTCGGCATTTCAGAGCACTGGAATGGTGCAATGAATGTTTAATAGGCACTTAATTTCATGTTATCGAGTATATTTGCTCAAATTTCTATTCGCTCTATTGCTGGGTTTCAAGAATACGATAATACAAGAATACGTGAAGATAATATGTTATTGCTATCGTTAGCAATAATTAATTTTTACAACCATTACATTAAACATGAACCAGCCTAAATGACGAACGTTGCCTGTTCAAATGTCATTTATCTTACCGAATCGTGTGTAATCTAGTATAACAACGATTTTAATTTTTGTTTGAACATACGTGCAGCTACGTCATGGCGATGCATCCGTGTTTAATCTGCCAAAATTTTGATGTCATCCCGGTGTAGAATGCATGGAACCCGAATACCGAAAAATCCGTTTTGGAACACAATAGCCCTATGCGGGTGCCAGCTGCCCGGTGCCTCTTTGGGATTCAAATGTTACTCTCTGGTCCAGCAGGTTGAATTTTGAATATATGGTGAACTGGGTGTGGGATAGCGACTCCGGCTTTTGTGAGCCATTTGTCTTCCTGGAGTGCTTCTCTAACTTGATCGTCTGTTTCGGTTCCAGTAGGCCTCTGATAACGCCCTTAAGGTGCCTTTCAAGTAAGGATTCAAAGCAATGGAAAATATACTTCCTCTCCTCCAGCATCTTGGTTGCCAGTCTGTAGTCGTCAGCGGTTTTGGAGTAGAAGATCACTCCCTCGGATCTTCGTGTTGCCGAGTTCGATTGTATTGTTTATTATAATATTGTGTTGTAATTTGCTGACGAGTTCCATTTATTTCGTTTTGACCTGGAGTACTATCGGCGGGATTCTTCTATCCTTCTTTTATGGTTTTGAGTTTGCTTGGGTTAATGTGTTGATAGTTTCGGCAGTTTCTTGTTTCTCAAAGCCCTCTTAACTACATTGAGGTTTCTTCTGCTCTGTTTTCGGTATCCATATTAGATTGCGGTTCGGTAATTGCGATTTCGTAATCGCTCGCTTTCAATTTTCGCACACACATAAACAATTTATTGCTTAAATTGCTGCCGACATGCGAGATTGATTGATTAGTACGCATCATCGATAGGTATGCGTAGAAGTTCATCGCGCTAACGTTCTTGTTAATTTCTTATTAGGTACCAGGTAATAGGGTTATAGGAACAATAAAAAGGCAAATAAAATACGAGGAAACTACTTTACGAAACTATGAAATATTTATTTATCGTACTGGTAACTTTTTGTATAAATGATATCCATGTTCTTCCTCCAATCTTCTTGTTTCCAAAATATTATTGGATACTTCAAAGCATCATTAGAATGATTATGATCTTGTTTCATGTCTACAGTGTTATTTTTGTGTCGTATATGTATATCACGATGTTTAAATTGATTGGCAGCCATTGCCACTATTACTTCATTAAGAGCTAGTACATTGTGTAATCCTTCACTCTCTCCATATGCTGGTTTGTCTAGTTTAATGATAATAATGCAGTTATCGTTTTGTAGTCTATCGGAAACGGTATTGAACAACTAGATCAAATGGTTATGATTATGCAAAAAGTCCCCAAAATTGCCATAATTTCTAACTCCTCCATCTGCGCGATGTGGTTGTACAGATAGCATGTATTAATTTTACTCATCAAACCTAAAATAGATTTGTGAAAATGTTCGATATTGGGCATTGACAACAAAAAACCAATTCGATATTACACTTGACCCCGAATGTTTATGTTGATTCAAAACTACGACAATCGTCATTCCGAACGATTTTTTTTGCTCCAAATGATATCATTTAGAAGCAAGAATTAAATAAACCAATTTTATGCAAAAACACTTTCGAGAGTGAGATGTGTCTCCAGCTAATAGCGTTTCCAATGGTTCTAGTGACATATTTAATAATAGAAGCTAAACCGTAACTTATAAAAGGCCGACCAATTCAATTTCTTTCTGCTTACTTTGTACTTAAATACATGGCAATGTCTGATTTTTTTCCAAATTGCCCATGGCGACTTGTGCTTGTACTAATAGTCCATTTCGTCGTCATATTTGAACGTGACTTGCATCTCGTTTCCTCAGCTTATTAGCTCGAAGATATTCATTGTGTTGTTCATTGTTTAGACTTTCATTGTGTGTTTGCAACTTGGTCCCATACATTTACATTATCCATCAAGTGTTATGTTATGTAGTTCTATTTAATCGATAATTCCGGACTATTTCTGCATTATGTGTAAGTCGACAAATATTTCTTGTTTGTCGTCGAAGACTTGGCATTTGATTTTAATAGATACACAACAAGTAAATATAGCCCACTTTTTAAGGTAAAATTAACAGGAATGAAGACAAAATTTCACTAACATAACTAAACACATTGCGAATAAAACTGGCAATGACAATATTGCAAAATATTTTAATATGTCGGCTATGTTATTTTTATTATTCAATATATTACTATAAATTAGCACACACTCTATAATGAACATATATTATATCCAATAAAAAAGCTAAGGCAGCTAATAAATACGAGGTGGGATGAATACATTAGTGTTATGGGAATTAATTTCAGTTTAGCTTGATATATCGAAGATGATAATACGTTTTCCTGTTAATATTACAAACATAATATCAATATAATATAATATTTAATTTATTCTATATATAACAACCGCCATTATTGCGGCGGTTACCATGAAAATGTCGCTCCGACTTTCGTGACTTTTAACTTATTTATGTAACCTAAGAGAGAATTATATAATTTATAATTTAATATATAATTTTTAATTTATAATATAATTTTGAATTTTTAAATAAAAGATTGTCTACTTTAGCCCAAATGAGCATAAATTCAACTCAGAATTTAATTTACTAAAATTTAATTGATTATAACCATTTATTGAGAATTCACAGAATAATAAAGAAACTAATAAGAAAAATAATAAAGAAAGAAATGATATATAAAATGTCAATGCATTGGCTGGCAATTTTATTTTAAAAGTTTATTATCTTTTGAGCGCGACGTTTTTGAACAATTAGTTATACTTGCATTAAACACTTTTAGTTTCCATTAAAACCTCAATATTTATACAACAATTAAGTTTTGCTAATAAATATGGAGGACATAACGATCGTTAATGTAGCTGCCGGTATATCACAGAATTAATAATATTATTAGATCTTCTGTATATTTATATTTAAATTTACTATATTGGGTTTTAATGATATTTTGTGCATTTTTCCATCTGTTTCACTAGTATAAATATATTATTAATTGCATTATAATTTTAAGCGTATTATCCTCAATTAATATTTTCACTTTAGATTTGAAGCACATATGTGTACACAACTATATATATTTGCTCATGAATTAGCTGACTAACCAACGTCAATTGTTTCAGATAAATTTAGAGCATAGGCCATTATAATAAAAGGCTTTCAAAAATATACAATTGACATCACATCAAATGATTTGGTTCTTAGAGATCAATGGAATGAAGGTGGTGAAATTACTAACCAGCCAACATGGACTCAATTGTCAATTACTCTATTTAATCTTTTAAAATGTTTGTAAACTTCAGACCTAAATATTGTTTGAGTTTATCGAATCAAATATAACCTCTATTCTATTATATTCTCTTAAATCTATCATCACAAACATATTTGCCACCGTTATAATATTTTTGTGACCCTATGAAGCATAGTTAATATATTTTTAGAGCCGTTAAAATTTCTATCAACTTTTGAAGAAGAAAATATATTTTGACGAAATGCTGATGATGATGATATATTATATAAATAAATATTACCACTATTAAAAGGAGTCTTTCACAAAATGTATGATAAATAATTATCCACTTAAAACATTGTATATACATTTTAACATTCTGAGTATCTTTACGTCAATTTTGATAACTCCAAATCTCACACTCCTCTGTATATACAATATTCTTAGTGATAAATAGCTGAAGTCTTCGCTTCATACATTAATATACATGTGTGTTAAAAGGGGTTGTAAACTAAGTGAGCCCTTGTCTAAGATATTTATATACGTATGATATAAATATCCAGCAAAGCATATCCAACCGGTCTATAAAGTTTAGCAGGAATACGCTAACTCTAAACGATATAACTTAAAGATTAGATATTACGGAACATATTTAAACCGTTGTATATCAGTAATATTCCTTATATATGTCACGCTTAAGACAGTGTCAAAATTTATGTTGTAACATGTAAATATGTTTTAAACCTTTTAAACAACTACATTAGGCAATTATGAATGAAGTTTATTAATTTATTATTTATATTAGTATTTATTATTAATTTAATAAGAAAATATCAAAATAATCTGCAAAATCATTTATTACAGTTAAAATAAATATACCTACATTAATTCTTCCCCTTATATATATCAGTCAAATTTACATTAGTATAATACTATTTTAGAACAAAATGAAATTCTTTAACTTTAGCTTAAGAACTGCACTCGTGAAATAACTTTCTTCGAGAGTTTTGGCAACAAGTAGTTTTAAGTTACTCTTAATTATAAGGAGAAAGCTTTTTATTCTAATCAAAGTTATGTTAACATTTGAATTTGAAATTCAGCATCCGCAATTTTTTCATAATGCCAATAAATACTTTACAATTTTAAAGACTTGTGATATGTTCTTAAATGAAAAATCAATTTAATTTATTAGTGTATGCTTAAATATATAATGGATATTTGGAAATGTCGTATAAAGACTAGATTGTATACCACTTACTTCTTTTAAAAAGTTAGAGCACTATCGAAAAAGCACATTTTTATTAACAAAATAACTAAATAAATAAAATGTTTATAAAATATAAATCAGACAATAAATACGAAGGACGATGTTTTTAACAAATCTCTCAAAATAATAATATATTGAACTTTCAAAATAGAAATCAACTCAATTGCTTTTAAATTCTCTAAATATGGGGATTTAGTAACAAATGTATCTTCAAACAAGAAGTTAAAATTTAAATCGTTATCGTTCTCAATTCTTTCAATTGTTGTCAAAGAAACCGAAAAGTCGAGAATAATAAATCTCGTTGATGAGTTCAACGTTTGATTTTTGTTCTCATTTTTATTCAAATCCATAAACGCTTTCGAACGTTATATTTTATAAGGACGTATCACTGAAATATTTTTAAAGAGGCGGAATAGCCTCGTTTCACAATAAATCAGAAAAGTAAGCTCCCATTTTAACACATTTTCTAAATATATCATTCAGCAAGAATAACCTTTTGAAAACAAGAATCCCAATTTTCTTAATTATTTTTTTAATACGGAATCATTCGTTAAATCCCAAAAATAACCTGTTACAATAAGTCATAATTCTGACTCAAGCACTTCATCATTATCATCATCTCCATTCAAATCAGAATGAAATAGATTTATTTCTAATAGTTTTGTTTTTATTAATAATAAAACAAATTTGATACATTTTTAACCATGGTAAAACATTTTAATCATCGGTTACTGATGCGGACCTTTGGAAAACTTTTTTAAAATAATAAAATTAGAGGGTCAATGAATCCTCAATGAAAATGAATGCTTAATCCTAAATCAATTTTTATATGAATTCATATATATTTTTTAATAAAATTTTACATTTAATCATCCATGATCTCTTGTTATTCTTCGTATTTTAATATATACAATTCAGCTCAATGAGAACCATATCATGAACAATGGCTCAGTAACAGTGTACATCAGATGGGTCTATGAGAGGGACATCTAAGAGAACACCGACTCAGATTTCAGAGGACTTACTTTGACAAATAAAATCTAAAAAAAGTTTTCTACACAGCCGCCTACTGTTAATTAAGTCTACATGCCGCCTGCTCTTCACTGCTTATCTCTTCGAGATTTATATGATTTTTATATGTACATTTTCAATAATTCATTGGAGACTTATATATAGAGAGGTCTTATAATGTAACAATGTTTCCTCCCTAAACCGGAAAATTTCTGTCAGGTAATCATTTGGCGAGTACAGTGATCTTTCAGTGTCAATTTTAGCAATTTGATTTGTTTACAATCTTTCGGTAATATTTTGATAAGAAACATTAAAATTACGTAAAATATCTTATATCTATTATATTGTTCTTTCTGATAAAGCATCGATTTTTCTAAATAAAAAAGAAGTTTCCGACTTTAAGAATATATAAATTCACATTCCAGAAACAACAGAACCTGTAAAAGTTACGAGTCCCATCACCGAGCAGCTTCCTGAAAAGGTAACCGAAAAATCTATCGAAAGCAGTATCAGGAACGCATTAAAGTTTCTTATTTCTCAGAGGTAAGACATTGTAATATATATTCTTTAAAACTTTTATGGAAGCTATCTTGTTTCCGGGACGTATTTTTAAAATATATACTTTATACTGCCCTGGGCGTTGAACGCCTTTGACTCGATAAACATTTATCGAAGTCGAGTTACTTTTGTCATTTTGCAAAATAAAATTTAAATGCTTTTCTGTGAAGAGAAAATGACTGGAGTTGGCGAAATGACACCCCGAAGGTATTGACTGCCTTGAAGCTTTTACACGTATACGAAGATGTTTTGGACGATATCCTACCAAGTGCCTACGAGTTACAACTGTCGAGTAAACAAATGGAAATTGAAATTGTTATTATGCTCTGGAGGTAAGTTTTTATTGTTATTTTTTCACATATTTTATTTTTGTTGTCAAAATAATAATAAAACAAATAATATGAATTTGAATAAATAGTTTTGGTTTTTTTATAATTGATATTCTCTAAGTTCCTTGGTTCGAAACCCGCAAAGTTAGTAGTTCCGCTGCAGATAAATATTAATTGATAAAAAGTACAGTCTAACATATCAACACAAAAAAATGTTTTTGCTTTATATTATTATGCTATTGTGTTATTTAAATATTAATACTAGTATCTACAATAATAAGTAATGATAAATACTTTTACAATTATTTTAACATGCATAAATATACAGAAATAAAACTGAAATTTCAAAAATAATTTAATATATAATTAATAATAAGATATATAATTTTAATATTTAATATCGCAAAACTTTTATTTTTATTAGTTGCTGACATTATCCAGGTATTGTGCAATTCATTTACTCTTAATTATGGGAAAAATCGTCCCAACTTGTGACAATACGGCAAGGTCATGTTATATTATTATTAGCTTTTATTATGTTAAATTATAATTAGCTTTTATTATGTTATATTATTATTATTAGCAAAATATAGCCTGACGTCTATGAGTTAAGCTGACGTCACATTAAAAACTTATGCTCATGATTTTTTTTTGTCCTAAAACCGGGAAGGGGACGGAAGGTCGCGGAAATCCACAGAAATAAGCGAGTTGGACTTATATGAACTCTGCCTCTGGGCTACCCACTAAACTCCACCATAACACTTGATCCCATAACCCTAACTGATTGTAACTTCTTACTGTTGGTAAGGATGGTATACGTGGCTAGGTGGATTGGGAGTAAGAGCACGAAAAGGTGGTGTCAGCTGCGATGGAATGAGGCGGTGAAGAGCCGGTTGAGTTAATGGCTTAAAATATCGAAATACATCTATTTTTCGAGAGACGGCGATTTGATGATTTCTCGAGAAGAGCTAGGATATAAAATTTTGAAATTGGTAGGCATCTGCTTCTCTATGAATTTGATTCTTCCTGATGTAGTGAAAACGATTCATCTAGTCAGATTTTATTGAAAGCGGAAGCCCACTGGCCTGGTTGATTTTGTTAAGTAGTAACAGCAAATTGACAATACCTTTCTTTGCCAGTTCTGGATGTACCTTTGAATCTGTGAATTCCACCTAAACTTTTAGTCGAGAAGACCGAGATAGCTGACTGAATGTAATCTTTCTTTAAAGGCTGCATTGGATTAGATTAGAGAAAATAGAGATATCTCAAAGGAAAATATTAAATAAAGCGGGTGCTAGACGAGACCTTGTGGAATTCGTACGTAGATGGTTTTCCGGCTGAAGAGAATATATTTTATCTTCCCCTGGAGCGATCATCCTGGTAAAAAAATGATTTGGTAAGAGTGGTTAGGTTATCTGGTATACCTAATCGAATACAATTCGCTACTTAACCTTTATAGTCTTTCACGTTGATTAAAAGAAGAGTTAATTTTTGCGGCCAGTCTATCATGCCTGATGAACGGCTGAATGTTTTGGACGAAACCCGAACTGCTCATCTGTAATGAGACTCATGTACTGAGAGCACGGCCAATAAACGGGAGCTGTGAAGTTAAAGTACGAAGTAAAGCATATCAGGCAACAAAGCATAGTGAAGTCAGGATCAGGGACAAGCAGCTGACGAGAACAATAAAGCGCGAAATAAACCTCTGCGATAGCGTTGTGCGTCTATATGAAAAATGGAACGATTTGACAAAAAATTAGTCATTTTATTAAAAACCGTATTCACTAAATAAAAGTAAAGCTACATTTTCAATATTTAGAATAGTGGCAGTAGATTATATTTCCTGGTTTCCATTACTTCAACTTCATCATTACTTATTCAACATCAGCATCACTCAATAAATCATCATCAACAATATTGTCGTTTTGCATTGATTTAGTATGGTTCTATATTACCTCTACAGTTTACCATATACTTTCTTTTTCTGCAGCTGGCATCGATTATCATTTCTTATCAGTACACCAGCAAAATGCCCTTCCGATATTTCTTTTCAAAAACAATTGTCTATTGATTGTTCTACAGCAACTCGAAAATGTAAACGCGGAAAACCGAAAATATTTTCCACGAAATATACGGAATGTTTAGAAATAAATTAAAAATGTAAATATAAAATGAAAAGACGACATTGATGAAACTAGAAAACATAAAAATACCTGGCCTTAATATAAAAATTATATTACCTGGAAAGTTTTAAGATATAAAAATGAAAAGAAATTATCTGTGATTAATTACATACACAATATATATTTGTATAATTAAAATACTTCTCATAACGATATATTTTTTGTAGACATTTATTAAATTCACCAGTTAATTCTACTGTGTACTCTCTATAGACACCACGAAATTCCAATTGCTCCATCTCAACTAGCCGAATATTGTTTGGCTTTAAGTGCTCTCTGCTATGACCCAAGACAATTCCATGGACACGATTTGATTGGTACCCTGCAACATCACGAAGCTCCAAATGATTTAGGTAAAGTTTTATGTGTTTTTTATTATCGAGAATTTTTCTCACACATCGTAAATTTTATTTCCAGATTTTGCTTACCTAACATTGGCCGCATGTACCGCAAGGGCCCACGTGAGGAAGAAGCAAATCAGGAGATTATTGGATATCGCCAACACAGCAAAAGACCACAATATTGGTAAGTTATTCGGACTGAATATATATATGAACTCATCAAGTTATATTTTTTATTTGTTTGACTTTATTTTTATATTCTAATAAAAATATTCTTTTATTTATATTTTAACTATGTAAAAATTTTCTTAATTGAGCTTCATTTAACACCTCATTCAAAATTCATCTCATTACACGAATGTTTCATTTTTGAGATTTTATTTAATATTTAATTTATTTTATTTTATACTTTATACCAATATGATCAGAAAATAATAAGACTTAAAAATGAACTCATTCGTTTTGATCTATTTTCTAATTTTATTACATTAACTTAAATTTTTCATAATCAATAACGTATTTAACATAAGCACTATACTTTCGCCTCTGTAATAATTTAATTTCTCAGTTGCAAACCTAGCATTACCATTCCTCCATCTACCATTACCATAATCACCGTTACCATTACCAACAAAATCATCCTTGTATCTCCCCGGTTTTCCACAAATATTGTTGTTCACGAATTTTAGATACAGTTGCCATGACCATTTTGGCCTTAAGGTGTATAGTGATGGATCATAGACACAGAAATTTGCAACATTCTCTACGTAGACCCAGTATCAGTTTGGCCAGACAGCAACAGACCGATGGTGGATTCGGAAATATTTATAACACGGCTTTGGTGATGCAAGTAAGTTTAGAAAACATGGACTATCGGAACAAAGTAACATATGAGATCAATATATCTAAATGTTGTAAAACAAGAGAGATATAACATAAAATACTTATACCTGATTTATGTTTTTAACTCAGGCTTTGGACGATTTGACTGAATTAAAAAGTTACTGGAACAAAACAGCAGCTAAGGCTTATTTGGAAGGTCGACAAGATCCAGATGGTGCTTACACGGATGCAGGTTTGACGTCTGATGTTTTGCTGGCGCTTATTGAAAAGGGTTTAGGGGTTATCAGACTCCTAGATTGCGGAAGGCACGATAGCGACTACGAAAATAATGGTAATTTTAAAAGTTAAATATAAAAAAATCTGTTTTAAAAATTATATTAAGTAATTAAATTTTAATAACGATTTTGTTTAAAATTATCATAAATTACAAACTAGTAGATATCTTTATATATTCTGATTTATAAAAAAAAATCTGTATATATATATTAGTAACTGTATAACTTTTTCCTGTTCTTTTTTCAGCAATTGATTGTAAATTTAATAAATTGATGTTTTTTCGCACTTCTTCAGCTTTTTGAAGTTATAGCGTTTGAATCGAGTCAAACTGTATCGATCCAGATAAGTGGTTGTCAGAAAGCACTATCTCTGGTGAGAGGATAACTTTTCACCTGTTACGAGCTATTGGCCTTTTCTGCTACAATGCATTATTTAATTTGGTTAATTTATATCGGTAGATATCGGCGGGATACTAACAGTTTTTATTATTTATGCCCATGAATACTCTGATTCACTGAATGACCTGATTCGAATATCTCTCCTAGACCAACCCATGACTTTTTACGCTCACTATTGTCTAGTAGATGCAGTTTTCATCTTCAGTCACAAAAGAAAACTCCTTTTTTATCTGGAAAGTTCTTAATGGCACTTAATAGTTTCAATTCGTGTAGTAGCCATTTTCCCTTCTTTTATTATTTGAAAGTTGTTTCATAAGTTTAATTGAACTGTAAATCGTTTTCTTAGAACTTTTTTGATCATCTAAACGACTCTTTGTCACTGTCAAAATCATCACTTTTAAATCTTTAAAATCAAAACTGATACTAGTGATGTGACGGAGCAGCATCGCAGTAAGTTTCTAAGTCTTTTATGGATTTAGGCCACAGTTCCTTTAAACCAAACGAAATGATATTACAATTTTAAGAGTTCCATGATTTTCACCTATACACACTGAATAACTCAACAATATTAGATGGAAAACTGTTATATTATGTAGAGAAATGTCAAATCAATGAAATTTACAGTTAAGTTAGATTATATAACAGATATTTACATTGATACTTCGCATTTTCACCAATAAATATAACTGATCAAAATACAATCAAGTGTCTGATATATTCTAGGGTTGCATTATAAATAAATCAGCTGGGCAAACATGTAATTGCCATACTGAAATCTTATATTTCTCGTAAATATTATAATGATTGGTGGATGCCTAGTTCATGTTTATATATACTTAAGAATGTTTATGTTTTTGAAAGATTAAATAACAGTGGCCATACTTGATTTTGTAAAAGACGTCAAGTCAAAAGACAATAAATTAATAAGGATTAAAACAAACCTTGATAAAATTTAGTGTAATATTAAAACATATTACCACTTTAGAAATATAACGGTAAATATTCGTAGAGTAATAGTGTATGAAAGTCCTAACATTAAAATTGTGATTATCTAACGTAACCGGACTTTTCCGAGTTATCAATTCAAACAGTGTTTTTTCCATACTGTCAAGAAAGATTAAGGCAATTTTATTAATTAATAAACACAAAAAAGCTACAGTTCCAGTGAATATATAGAATATTGACATCGCTTACCTTATAATAATGAAGTACAATATAATTAAAGGCACGTATTAGAATATCGACTACTCGTTATACTATTCTGTATAAAACTTAATTAAATCACCTTTAATATATCAGAGAAATAAACAAGTAAGTGAGCGATTTTGGTCGTTTTATCTCATTTCTTTCTGTACTTAGAGTAAGTATGATGCAACTTTTACTACTGAGTAAATCATTAATAATTCAACTCTCATAATAATTCCTGTATTTCAACATGTTAATACTGGTTTTGATGTTTTAAAAGTAATGGTTTTAACACCGAAGATAAAGGGCGTTCTGGAGAGCCAAAAAAATTTTAACCATGATTTGAACACATGACTCGATGATAATCCGTATAAAATGCAAGAAATAATTTCTAATCTCTCGAGAAAGAGGGGAGTGATGCAAAAGCTTTAATATTTTATGAATGAATCGAAGCCAAGAAACATTGAAACGGTCATGTTTGAAACGCTACTTCAACTGCAAAATCGGAAAATTTTTTGAATCGCATTGATTCTGGTGATGTAAAGTCGATCCATTACTATAATCCAAACGATGCGTTACTGCCCAACTCGAACAGAACCCCTCCTGAATAATACTTGTTCCGACATATGAGTCTGAGCAGCGCTTCATTTTCTATGAAAATACAAAAAATAAGTCAATTCGTGTAGAGTTCCAAAAGATACATCATTTTTTCGAGATGAAATTCCAAAATTGCTTGAAATATGAACAAATACGACTATCGATGGATAATACTTTTAATAAAATACATTGTGCTGATTTTTCACAATAAAACTTGAAATAAAAAAAAACTACTTTAAAACTAATTTATAGGTCTAATATATATTATAGTATAATATATATACGATTCTATTAGTGTCGTTATTCAAATATTTAATATAAATAATGTTTTTCAGTCGACATTGAAGGACTAACCAAATCACTATCAGCCCATGGGAATGACAGCGAAATTCGTAATGTAACAGTCACCTACACACTTTGGATAGGTTCTAATATCACAGAAAACTGTACTATATCAATTACAGCCCCTAGAAATACCTCATTTTATACTATTATGCAGGTATACTACTGCAGAAAAACTAATACAATTTGATTTTGAGATGCTTCTTTTAGATGGCTATGGATATGGATTCCCATTTTGCATTCGAAGCTTCTGAATGGCCGAATGGACATTATGTTCATACTTTAGCTGGATACAAGGAAGAGCCAATGGGATATAATTACTGGCTACTGTATCGACTACCAGAATTGCCAGATCCATCAGCACCACCAGCAAATCAGCTAGTAGCTCCAGTGGGTAAGTATTAACACCATTGTTATATAAATCAATTTTTGGTTTAATATAAATTCATATATTTATGTCGCTTAGATAAGACATAACTATATAATAGCATTTGCATAAATGAAACATGACTCAATTTCGTGTGATTATTTAACTTAGAGTAACATTACTCTAGAGATCATTTATTAAATCACTCAAAATTAATTCAAAATCCTAGTCGAAAACTTAACTATAATAGTTCAAAATATTTTGTCTAGGCAACCTCCAGGTACAGCTACTGCTACCGAGTAGTTGTAGTACTTCGACAATTTATTATCACGCAACCTCAAGTCTTCGTGCACTTTAATATCACCTTAAAATTACTTAAAAAAATATGTAAGACATCAGGTTATGTTTTGCCAAACAGTCTCAATGGTATTATTCAGCATAGACGTGTTTTATGGTAAATAAAAAACATATTTAAATATAATAGAGAAAATTAAAAAATAAATGTAATATAGAAGTTTCTTGAATGAAATAAATGTAGATGTAAAATATGCAGTCCTATGAGTTCAGATTCCTATTAAGACTTCACGGCTTGGAACTCCAATGGTCCATATCTATACTAGTTCAAAATATTTTGTCTAGGCAACCTCCAGGTACATCTACTGCTACCGAATAGTTGTAGTACTTCGACGATTTATTATCACGCAATCTCAAGTTTTTGTGGATGTCCTCAATTCTAACGTACCATAGAGCATTGACGATGCTCCAAAGCTTTATTTTGACAAATTTGGGACCTGTTTACATTTCGATTTCTTATATGCAATAAAAATTTGTTACGTAGTGATAATTTGGATTGTTATCCAAGCGATCGCCATATACATATTTTGAGTCACACAGAAACTTCAGCCCTCTTTTAACATTCTAAACTATAATAAGAGAAAGCAAAAAATATATAAATTAACATAATATCTATTTTTCTAGGTGTGGACGATTTACTTATCGAAGAAGGAGACCATTACCTGTTTTGGTACAAGAAACTGTAAACTTACCACTTCGGAATATAAAGACGACATTACAAGGGCTGGCTTGCAGTACATATATGTAGTGAAAACAGATAATAATATTGGAATGAAGTGATTTTTCTGTATTATGATATATACAAAATTAGGTGTTTTTACAGCTAGATACAAATATTATTTATACAATAAATTTTAATTAAAAATTTGGCTTCTGTTTCATTCATCATTTATTTAAGATTTTAAAACTTTTTAATTAAAACAATTAACATTTTTCATTCTTAATAAATAAAAAATATTGTTTCATTCAAATACTTAATTATTTTGTGATCAAGGTTTTATATTGTATTAATATTTATAGAGAGTGAAATCATGCATACCTTCTTATACTTCTTGTACCTTCTTTTTTATATAACATACACATTTATTGATAATAAATGTATTTTAATTTTTTAAAATAGCTAGATATTTTTTAAAATTTTGACTCTTTGTAAATATTTTCAATTTTTGATCACAGCAAAAAGAAAATAATTTAATATCCTTCATTGGACTTAGTATTATATGCAACTAGAATAAGAAGAATCTAAGTGTGCCACAATTATCTACATATATAATTATACTGATATACATTAGTAGTGAGGTATATACATTTTTAAATAAATATACGCATATAATTATTTCAAAAATAAACTTCAATAATTATTTTTAGTTTGTTTCTAATACTATACAACTTTCTTCTCTAGCTACTGTGATAACCAAAATATTTTATTTTTTTGATATTCTTATTTATAATGATTTAGTATTATAAGTTGCTTCTAACACATTCAAATAATTTTTGAAGTTTATGGACAAAACTAACAACTTATATGGAACAATGTAAACATTTTTTTACATTTAATAACACAATAGTTGTATTATTTTAGATGGACCTCTATGTAAAATATCAATATGAAATTGTAAACAGAATTGTGTTTTATCGGACAATACCTTGACTTTTAATTGATGTATAAATTAAATAAAATAAATTTAGCTTAAAACAATTGTTGAATGACAAAACGTATTGTTAAGAAAGTAGGATTTATTTTTTCTATAACGTAAGTCTAATCGTATATTCAGCTTCTGATCTGATACTTGTAAAAGCCGTTGTATTGAAATAAAGTATTAAGTTCTTTGGTAAATATTTTATTTTCTCCGATAAAACAGACAAAAATTTTAAAAACTTTCGTATCACCTTAAAATTACTTAAAATTAATGTTATGCCAAACAGTCTCAATGTTAATATTCAGCATAGACGTGTTTTATGGTAAATAAATATACTTAAATATAATAGAGAAAATTAAAAAATAAATGAAATATACAAGTTTCATGAATGAAAAAAGTGTAGATCTAAAATATGCAGTCATATAAGTTCAGTTTCCTATTAAGACTTCACGGCTTGGAAATCCAATGGCCCATATCTTTATTGAACTAGAAATATTTTTCGCTGACGAATCACATAAATATAGATTTCATATCAGGGATCATTTTTTCTACAAAAATTATATTAAGATACTGCTTTATGATGCTTTCCACATCACAGAGAAAGTGGTCAAGGCGGAACAACTTTAATTAAAATACAAAATAAATATAAGTACTATAATACAGAGATTAGTCCACGAAATTTCAAAATTGGGCTAAAGCCTTATTTATGAAAGATACTTTAATATTAACCACAAATCTGGGGTTCGTTCGTAAATTGATTAGTAACAGCCATTGATATTACAAATTGTAATCGTCATCAAGACGCTAACCCACTTACTAGGCCACAAAAATAAATAAAGTAGAAGACATTCTGAATTACTTGATCTCGAATGGTATACTCAATAAATAAAATTAAAACACATGACAACGCTCCAGTATTGTTAACAAATGAATATAAACGCGCAATCAATACAAGACTTTTATCGGCCTCAAACAAATATAAAACTAGTTCTGCAGTGACCAAAAATTGGTGAATTCAATCCTAAAAAGGCTTCAGGAATTGATAACATTTAATCTAAAATGTTTAAATAATTGCGACAAAAAGCATAATTATTATTAATACAAATTTAAAACGGGTCAGGTCTTACTGTATTACATCGAGATGGATTCCATTACGGCAATCAACTACAGCTCACAGCAAATTATTGCTATAGGACTGATTAACATTTTATGCCTACATTGCAAGCCATTCAAGTTTAAAAATGTCAAAAATGTTAAGTAAGATTTGTACAGCCATCAGAGCCAGCACATTCACGATTTCCGCAAATTGTCTTTTTTAAATTAATTCTATGTTAAAACTAGTCTCTTGTCGCAACCATTAGTTGATATTAAACACCTAAAGAATTAAGTAGCCTCATAGAAATATTCATACAAAAAAAACATGTTCAATAACACCCACAGTAGACTATGAGTATTTCAATGTAGAAATCAACGAAATAATACAGCAGAGTGTGCAAGGTGATATAAGAAGAGAATATCAGTACCTTTGCTATCTATTTGGATTCCGAGAGGATTCCTAGGTACAATTGAACAAGTACATCGCACTGTAAACGCCATTAATAGATGCCTGTGATGCCTACTCTGCTATCTTTTTAGACGCAAGTTAAACTCTTGACATAATGGATTGGCACTCAAATTAAGAAAGGCTCTTTCCCATATATATTACCACATAATCTCATCTTGTCTCAAAGGAAGAGTTTCATGGTTATGTGTAATGATGAATAATCTGCTTTACTGCACGAAATACACTCATGTGTCACACTGAGTTAGTGCACTGAGGGTAGTGTACAATGTTGTACCTGATCTACAATGCGGTGTACAATGATCTACTACTATTGAAGACACAATGCCGGTGACCTGCTCTAACGACACTGCCATTTAATAATTATTTAATTAACATTTCATCATTTAACATAATATAATGCTTTGTTAAAAATTATGACACTAAATTGAATAAATTAAATATGAGTATGAAAATACAGAATAAGATATAGCTCTCACAGACTTAACATACAAATAATATTATATTGGATCCCTATTTAAAATAGCCGGTTTGGTAGCAGCAATGGTTAATGCGACAGGATGACTGTATTAATAGTAAAACAGGTATCGTAATACAAGTTGCGGATTCAAATCCCACTGGGGCATATTCTAATTTATATTTGTGATTGTTTCTAACTGTGATTTTCTATTGGCAGAAGTACAAAATCCGACACGAAGAATCATTGCAGTAACCAGGCCTAAATTGAATCACTTACCACTCGATGACTTTAATGTCAATTGGATGACAATTTAAAAACATTTTATTGACAATAAACAAGATTAAATTTATTTTCGTGGAACAAGTATACTCGTTAAAAATAACTTATCAAATCAAAAGGCGAATAACAAATATTATAACCGATAATTAACCGTTAATTTTAATTTACCGTCGCATACATATTTTGTCACAATGCAGGTGATTAATAACTTACTTTATAAAATAATAAATGTATATAGTGGTAGTTCGTTGTCACAAAAATTATTTATACATACAAATGCAAGTATGCAATGCAACTCAGCTTTCATATGTGTTGTAACGACTTCAGCAGGTACTAAAAGTAATTATAACTAGCGATTAATAAATATATTTTATGTAACCTGGTGTAGCTTAGAGTAAGAATTAAAACTTAGCTAACTAGTTTAAACCTGATATAACTGATGCTGTCATGTAGTAAAGAATTCCATACTCAGTACTCATTGGGAGATATTTTATTATGCTTCAACCAGAGATAAAAAGGGATATTATGACCTATTACAAAAATGTACAGAAAGTTACAATTGGCCATAAATATCAGTTACAGATCCAATGTATATATTTAATAGTATCAAAAAGGTGTATTGACTCATAAAACCAAATGAAACCATAACAAAATTACTGCCGGTTGCAATTAATGATTCTGAACCTTGTGGTGAATATAAAACAGCCAGAACACATTTCATGTATGACATTTATATTATCAATCATCACGGCAGAGTTTATCCATTTGTGTTAAAGCCTTGTCAAGCAAAGATCAATAGCACACTTCGCAATAGTAGACCACTTCCAAACATTAGCCGATTTGTATTCTATCTAAGAGCAAGTATTTTTTCAGACATAGGATTCGTCTCTTGTCTGAAAGATGGGGATGAAGGAATGACAATATTTTTCTTGAAATGTTGAAAAGAAAATTAGTATAGTGAACCTTATTTTTATTAAAAAAGTCTACCAATTTAATATATTATGGTATTTATTTATATATAGATAGATTAAATCTATTTATTTTTTAATTTTAAAAAATTTACATAATCTCCCCAATATACTTTTTAGATGATGAACCTAGTGCTACAGTATCATATCCGTTGTGGTTAAATCCTCATATATCAAAACTAGTATCAATGAATATAACTGCCCCTAACGGTACCTCTTTTTATAAAGTTATGCAGGTACACTCGTATGGCTAATTATTTTTTGTATTTATTTTCAGTTGTATTTTAATAGGATTTATACATTTTAGTTAGCAGCATACCTAAATCCAGATGTTGCTTTTCGAGCGAGAGAATTTCCTGGCATGGGTCATTACATTTACAAATTAACTGGACAAGAAGAGGATACTGTTAGCAATATTTACTGGATGATTTTTAAGCTACCAAATCTTCCTGATCCATCCAATCCACCCTCAAATGATTTTTTTACACCTGTATGTAAGTTGATATATTAATTCTGAAAGATATTCGAAGAAAAATATATTTAAACAAGTTAATAATTGTTAATTACTAAAACAATAAATATTTTACTCCGTTTTAATTTTTTTATTTTTTATATTAAATTACCAATTAAACTAAAAGAATCATTACATATGATATTTCATTTCTATTTGTGTGTTGATATTTAAATTAAAAAAAAATTATATTCAAAATAGAACATTATTCAGTAGAAGGTAAATATGTACAAAGTTAGGTGAATTACATAGTGTCTCATAACAATTGACTTTACTAGCGACTAATTAACAGCACATTCGGTACTGTATTTATAGGAATTACAATTAAAAAAGACGTCATATTTAATATCTAATTGTTAGTACATACCATTTAGAATCGGAGATTTCAATGTTAGGCACCAGTCGGTGATGTAACAGCCTCAAAAGTTAAAATGCTGGTGGTGTATGAAAACCTAATACAAACACAATAAGGATTAACAGCTCATCTAGGAGCCACCAAACTATTTTCAAATGCTTGCGCGAGATGGTACCAACTTGTTGGTATAAGTCGCTCGAGTACCTTAAAACAAAGGTGGCCAACTTTTCTGTATAGAAGATCTGCTTTTCATCTTAAAGGTGTATCGCAATGGACTTGTCAATCGAATAGTCGTACTTTAAGGGCGAAGAAAGGGTGAAATGCATACCGTGTTTATATACTGTGTTTCAGTATAATCATTAAATCATTTTAGCAAGGTATGGGTGGATAAGTAAAATAGATTCTCAAAACTCTTTTTTATTAAGTTTTCTGGATTTACCCTCATGAATAATATAACTTTAAAGAAAATAATTTAATACATGCGGTGAAAATCTGCTTTTCCGATACTTTTTCAATATAGATTTTTAGTAACTTAAAATGCAATTTAATTTCTTTTTTCAAAAATCAGAAAGGTGTTATAAAAATGCAGAATATGACTAAGAATTTTATGTCAATACTTCACTTTGGGATCAGAAATAATTATCAGAAGAAAATAATATGACTTTTTTCTTACTGTTTGCTAATCTATTAACAGCTCGTTGAGTACACCGTCTACTACCATACCTTCAACCTATATAAAAAAAAGAAGAATAATTATTTAAAAGGTCAACTCACGTCCAAGGGAATTAACAGAACATAGATAATTATTGGCAATATTTACTTATTCCAAGGAGGAGTTTACTTATTCCAGTCTTCTGTAATCCACTTCTGTCGAAGATCTAATTGTACCCACGTCCATTCCCTCTCTCTCTTGGTAACACTCCCATCCCAACTGTTGACTGTACTGAATGTCCTACAACCATCACATCAAAAATCTTAATATTTGCTACTCCAGAGACATGCAAATGCTGCGGTTGGTTTTCTAACCGGTGTATATGTGCAGTCTAGGTAACCATACTTAAAATATATTAATGTGTAATGCTTTCCAAGCTAGACTATTGTTCCCTCCTGTTTGCCACTGCTGCTTCAACCTACCTCCCTTCCCTTGATGCTATTCAAAGTACTGCACTTAGAATATCGCCGGGTACCTTCCAATCCTCTCCTATAATTCGCTTGTCTAGTCTTACATCAACCCCGCCTCTTTATTATAGTAGGGATTTTTTAAAATGAAGTTCGCCGGAAGCTTGCTCTGCCATCCTCCTTAGATCTGGCCTCCATGTGTCATCCACCCATCCTGGGCCATTATATCCCTAACTGCTCCACCCAAACTCTCATATAATTGCTCGTTTTCGTTCCAGAGTTGGATTTAACTTGCTGCATCTCCTTTCTATCCACTACCACAATTTTCTCACTTAGACCTTCACTCCCCCTTTATAAACACATCCTTATGACAATTCTGCTAAATCGGCAACCTCCTCTCCCCTCCCTGTCCCAAATGTTTGTATCCACACTGAGCCTATCTCATTCATTTCGTGTTTCACGAAAAAAGAGATACAGCGTCATTGGGCCCTGGAGGTCAATCATAACAAGCTCTTTAGGACTAATATATATATATATATATATATATATATATATATATATATATATATATATATATACATATATATATATATATATATATATATATATATATATATATACATATATATATATATATATATATATATATATATATATATATATATATATATATATATATATATATTACATGACAATGCTGGGCCAACATTGTAAAAATTGTAAAGTATATATTGTTGCAGCTCTCGTGCTTGCTGGTTGTAACAGAATGGGAAATTCTGTCACACTCAGGGTTTTAATTACATATATGTCATAATATCTGCAAAAATGAGTCGATGATTGGATTGCTGGCAAACGAATATAATTTTTTCAACATGGTATCGATTTGAATGTTGTGGGATACATGGTAAAAAGTTGTAGTAAGTAATGAAAAATATTTTCGTTAAAACATATTATGCCTTTTTGATGAGAATAAAATAATCAGAATACATACAGACACCTAATATAACTTAAATATTGTACTGGTTAGAAAAAAAAATGTCAAAAATATGCCTTAAAACTTCGCTTATATTTTTGCTTTTATAAAACCATTACATGGTCACTAATTTACATTTGGAAACTTTTAGTTCACAACGTGGATAACATTCAAATCAACATTTCATAATCAAAGGAGTGACCAATATCAAAATTATTTTATAAGGCAATCTTGCTTAGGTTAACTTATCGTAGAATAATTATTTCGTATCAAATTTTACACACTTATCTTTAATATTCATGTTTAAATGCGAACATTTCATAAAATAACAACTGAAACAGTGAGTTATTTATTATATAAAGGAAAACGAATTAAAACGATATAACAACTTAAGCCGTTTAAAGCAATATTTTATTATTAAGACATTACTTAATTAATTCTAAAATTTAAATAGAATAAATAACGGTTTCTCGAAAATGACAAAATAATAAGACCTGATTTATGAACAAGATCGGCTTTAAAATATGTTCTAAAGCCGTAAACGCTGCTACAAGGATTGAAAATGTAAATGTTGGAGCATGTTCTTCATGGTATTGTTTGTTGACCACCAAATGTGCCAACATCATATTCGATTAAAACTATCTTCATATAGATGATATTGACGTGCCTTTCATTTTCGTTTTCATCTATCACATTATAGGGACAATCTTGCATTTATGAATTCAAAAACTCGATACATCTATTCATATTTAAATGTTCATAATTCGTTTTGATCATTCATTTGGAGATTCATCATATGATACTTTTGTATATTTTTATACAATTTTTAGTAGACGATCTCAAATATGAGAGCCCCCAAATTAGCTCCTCCTCCTAAGTGAGAAAGTTCTCATCTAGTATCTGCAAGTTTATAATACCTTAATACTGAGCATAAAAGCCCTTTGTACAATATGCTTTGAGTCAAAAAATCTCATTTAGAAACAACTATTTTATTTCTAATGACGGCCAAGAATCCCATTTGTCATTCCAGAAACCAATAAACGCGGATCTACTGATTGTTGCAATTGTAGCAATTTTAATTTTCCACCTATTTACTTGGTCACTAGTCCTATTAGCATCTGAGGTATAGCCTATTCAAAGTAGCAGTGAATCACGTCATCTCAATGTATGATGTCAAAACGTCGCAATGTTGCCGCATTAAACTTTGACTTTAATTTATTTTAGCTTTAATAATAATAATATTCTAATATAAATAAATACAGTAAATAAAACAGCCACAATATTTTGTAGGTTAGAGTTATTTTACTATATTTACATAGAACACCTTTTTAAACCATCTATGTTATCCCCCGGAGGTTTAATTGAACTAATTCATAATTGTGCATATACACCAAAATACCTTTTTATATTTAGTTATTGTTTACTTTGTTGCTGTGTTTTCTTGTCAAATCTTATATTTCTTTTTAGTTTCTTCTATTACTACCTATGTTCATTCTTTTTGATAAAATTAGATTTATTCACTTCATAGTCCTAATGCATAATGCTCCTTTATGCATATGCCATATCTGCAAAACAATTAGTATTCATTATCTCTTCGTATATTTTAACCAAATTCTCCTATATATTCTGAACAATTACACACATATATATGCACGTAAATCTTTTGCACCCCACAGTAAGATTTTCTACAGTTATCCTATATTAACTATATAGTCTTGGTATTGTCAGTACTGAATTATAATCCCACATCCAGAAAGTTTGATTCACTCACTATCACACTCTGAGTCACTATTCAAGTGAATGTCTAAGCTGTTTATTGTTATTATATGTATATGTTATATAGCTGTATATGTTATTAAATATAATTTCTAATCTAATACTAGTTCACAATTCCACCATTTGTCAATTTTTTCTTTTATGTGCCTGATGAAATTTATCTAAATTGAAGAGTTCTTGCTTGCATAATGTTCTTGACCTGCATGTATTCTGCAGTTATTCTTTGCCACATCCCATAACAATTTAATTTGATGGAATATGCAATGATAAGGGGAATATTTTACCACCCGTGGCCATATTGTTCAGATATCTGGTCTACTGTGCATCTTTTTCATATCTATTACTAATAAAGTAAATTACGTAAAGAATAATTAAACATTTCGTTTGTATTTACCAAGTAACAATTTGAAATACTTCACTCTTTAACATAGCATCTCAAAATTTAATTTACGCTTTGCAAGTCCTTAATTGCAGCATTTTTCGACTACTTGTTGGAATATTTTTGATGGATTCCTGTTTCTAATATGAAAAACAATATATCTGCAATAATTTATTAAAAATATGATTTACAATACCTAATAAAATGTTATTTTAACTTTTACCTGTTTCCGAACTTTTGATTTCTTTACATCCTTTTTATTAGGATCAGGCTAAGGGTGGCTTGATGTTCTATTTTGAGATACCTAAGTCTCTACACAAATTGACATAACAAGTCTAACCCTTTTTATCTGGAATAAAGTGAAAAGGAAAATATTGCCTGGTGCAAAAATGAATATATAAACTGCAATAGGCAATACACATACATCTTGATGGCGTAAGTTCACCGCTAATTTGGATAAACATTTCATTAACTTCAAGGATATAAGTTAGATCGTCATCTCCTTGGCAATGTTAATAATTAAACTGTTGTTTAGTTAATAAATAAACTAAAGAAAGTTCTTGCGCACTAAATTTGTGTCAAAGTATGCTTTACCATAACAATCACTACATATCTAAACCCTATTCTTGCTAAATATTTAATTAAAATTTACCAAACGCATAAACATTTGACAACCAACAAAAATGTTGATCCTTTGTAATAATAAAAATAGTGATAACAGAAACAGTGGCATTTTGCATGCAAAAACAAAATTGTTGTATTACTTTTTTTTCTTACTTTCTCAAAATACCCCATATTTTCTCGCCATACAAACCTTGAGCTTTCAAATATGTCAAGTCAAGAATTAGACAAATTGGTTCAGCCGTACTCGAGTTTTAAGGGAACTAGGTAGATTAATCTTAAAATTACACAATTTTTTAAATGAATAAATCAGCATCATCATCATCAAAACTTATTTTATTGGAAAACGTTCAAATATACGACCGTTATTTAGGCCAGCATGAGCATTTTACAATAATACCTAGTAATTTCCCATAACTTACACTGCGGCCTACAAAATATTTAGTACACATCATTTTTTCTATTAGAAACCAAAAAATATTTTGCATTTAGTATATTACATACACATTACATATACATTACATATATATTACATATACATTACATATACATTACATATACATTACATATACATTACATATATATCACATATACATCACATATACATCACATATACATCACATATACATCACATATACATTACATATACATTACATGTACATTACATATACATTACATATACATTACATATACATTACATTTACATTTCATATACATTTCATATACATTATATATACATTACATATACATTATATATACATTATATATACATTACATATACATTACATATACATTACATTACATATAAATGATAGTGGATAGACTAAAAATTCGATCTGGTGTTTAGTGCGGTAATGTGACGGTTTTACATCATAAGTGTCTCCATCAGTGTTGTCTTTTTCATCGTTCCAATAAGTCACCATTTTCTTCCATAAAGAAAACACTTAAAATTGTTTTATGAAAAGGCTTTAAACAAGAAAAAATGTTACTTAAAAACTGATTTATTCAAGAATAGAGGCGACTGGTTTGAGCGGTGATAAAAATCGGCACTGAGGGTAATAGCAGACCAATTCGTCTCACCAGTAAGCTAGCTAGAAAAACATCTGTTTTTCATCTGGCCGGATAGTCCGTCCATATTTCATAACATATATTACATTACATAACATATACAAAATAGAATAATAGAAAAATATAGATCATGTATGATGATTATATTCATATTTGTAAATCAAAACCCCCAATATTTTCTAACACGGTTAAAAGATAAATAACATAAATATTGAAGCAATATTTAAAACACATTTTACAATCAGCAAACAAGTTTAAAATTAGCATTAGTCAAACAAGTATATTCGTTGAAAATATCTTATCAAGATAAACGCAAATATTACATTGTATATAAATCTCACAGCATAATCATTATGGCATAAATTATTTCCACAATGCAAGTATTGTGCATGCATGTAAAAATGAAGAGCTTCCTTTTAATATTTTTTGTAGTGACTTTGTTCCAATTTGTAGTGCCTACATATACAGCTGCTGATAAAGGTAACAACAATCAGCTATTTAATAAATATAATTTAAGAAACAATAAAAACTACACACTTATAGACAATATTAACGTAATATATTTTTAAAATATTCAAATATACTTTTTATTATACAATTTAGCTAACTGTTACTAAATACATAATAATTAATGTAATAGTCTTAAAAATTATCAAGTCAAGGAACACTGCGAAAGAAAACTCAACAGCTTCAGTGACAAAAGTGAGTTAAAATGAGCATTATGATTTACAACAATAATTCAAAACATGGAAAATTATGGATTAAGCTAGCTAAGCTTAATATTATCCGACTAATATCAGTGGTAAATTCAGTATTTAATGGGATCAAAAGGGTGTATGAACTGATAAAACCAAATCAAAACATAACTGAAAATCACTACTGATTACATTTAATACACTTGAATCTTGCATTGAAAAAAAATATAGGATCTCTCCGAGAAACATAACAAAATGACATTTCACATCATCAATCGACATTATATATTCATAGGCCATGTTAAGTTTCTCAAACCAGTTTTCATAAAAAATAATGTATATAGAATTGTTAACATCTGAAAATTCTGATCCGTTCAACTACCAATTATTCCGTCACATGTACAAAGCGACAGACAATAATCAAGTTTAAATTTAGCATTAGTCAAACACTTATATTCGTTGATAATATCTTATCAAATTAAAAAGCAAATATTATTTCCAATCACTTACCATTGCATAAGTTATAAATTTGCTGATAAAAGTAATAATAAGTAACAATTAATAAATATGCTTACACAATTTTGAAAGTTATAAATAATTGTTGTCTGGTATAGTTTTGAGTATAAATTTATATTTAGCCAGTGATGAAACCATAACTGAGAATTTCTACTCTTTAGACTTTATAGACTTGAACCTAGAAGAGAAGAAAAAACGACTAGAATGTTAACACTTAATAAGTAGACAGATTAATTCTATTCATTTTTTCAACTTCAAAAAGGTATACAAAAAAGCTAGTATAATAAGCTAAACAAACTTTTTAGCTGAAGAACCTAGTGCTACCATATCATATACGTTGTGGTTAAATCCTGATATAACAAAACAAGAATCTCTGAATATAACTGCCCCTAATGGTACCTCTTTTTATGAAGTTATGCAGGTAAAATCTGATCACTAGCTGGTTTTATTGCGGTTATTTTAAGTGGTATTTTGACAGAATTTAAACATTTTTAGCTAGCAGCATCCCTAAATCCAAATTTTGCTTTCCAAGCAAGGGAATATCCTGGAATGGGTCATTACATTTTCAAACTAGCTGGGCAAGAAGAAGACTTTGTTAACAATATTTACTGGATGATTTTTAAGCTAACCGATCTTCCTGATCCAACTAATCCACCATCAGATGACTTCCTTACGCCCGTAGGTAAGTTAATACATTAATTCTAAAATAGTTTACTGTAAAAAATTCTGTCCTTATTTTTCCAGGGGTCGACAGTATTTTTATTAATGATAAAGATATTTATCTTTTTTGGTATAAATACGTTATATTTGAATAAATACAAGGATGTTGCCAATATATTGATATATTTAAACCGCTTAATAATTGTTAATTAATATCAAATAAATATTTTATTTTATTTTTCGTTTTTTATTTGTTTACAAAATAGCCATCAGATATACGAAATAGTTTTTACAGATAAATTAATATTACTGTTGTAATGTGAATTAAATCGTTTTTGATTTGAATATATCGGATGCAAGCTTTCCGAACACCTAAAGAAAATTTTAGAGAGTTATATAATGTCTCACAACAGTAGAGTTTACGATAACGACCGATAAAGAGTACATTCAACACTGTATTTCTACAAATTCAACAAGAAATAAAATTATTCTAAAGTATGAAAATTAATTCATCGTTTTCTTGATGCTGGCATTATATCTTATAAAAAGTGCATTTATTGATAAAAACATTTTAGAAGTGGTGGTATCGATCTTAGCGCCAGTCGAACAGTCTCGAAAGTTTGAAGATATTGCTTCTGGATGGAAACACAAGACTCATATTTTATTGTTTTGAGACACGTTAAAATTGGCACCAATATTTATTTCCAATTGCTAGAAAGTATTGAAGTCACATCGAGAGAAATAACAACTAACAGTCTTGTAAATCACTTGAATTTAATTAAATGTTTATTCGAACTATTAACTATACTATTAACTGAATGTCATCTTCCATAGTTATTAGTTGTAGTTAATTAATTTCTCCTGCAACGTCTGTATCATCAATATCATCGTAATACCACATACGTAATCACATGGATTAGTTAAATCAAAGCGAGTTTACAGTACACGGCGTATTCACCAGACCTATTACTATTTGTTCTAATTAATACAACACGCCTTAGGGAATAAACAGTTCTTCATCAGAAGCTATATATCTTCAGTTATTATATTCGTCTTTCAGTTATTACCCTTACTAGTTGGACAATCTATCATTTTTTTAATTTAAATTATTTATTACATTGTTACTAATCGTTACGACTAACCTATAATTAGTTTTTACAATAGCTTCAATATAGATATATACGGTCCATGGAGTACATTTTCATATTATGTTTCTAACTATGAAGAAATATAATAGATTTAGCGTTTTCTCTGAATCGGTCTGCCAATAATTTCGATTTCCTATTGACATGTAACATTATCTGGTTGGTTTTCCAGCAGCGTACTATCCCACTAGCTGCTTTATACATTTCATTGCTTTTAGTTATCGTGATTTTCCAAATAAAAAATAGAAATTTTTTTCAAATAAAGGGCTTACGCATTAAAAAACTACCCCCATATTTAATGAAATAAAGGACTCGAGTACCTAAAAACTCAATGACGTTAATATATTTTTTTAGTATATGTACCTTTCAAGTATATTTTAAATTTATTCTTTGATATTTTGGCAGATTACTCTTCCTTATCAACAAATGGAAATATTAAAAAAAAAAACAAAATCAATAATCGTTTAACAAAAATCGACTCAGGACATACAAGAGACATGCTTAGGTGATCGTGGAGGAGTAGACGGATGAGAGGCACAAGTCCACCCGGGTCCACAATTAGGTAGCCCGCTGAACAAAGTGGCACCACAACCAAGTTTGGGTTTTGGTTTGGGTTTGGGTTTGGTTTTTTTGTTTGGGTTTGGGTTAGGTTTGGGTTTTGGTTTGGGTTTTGGTTTGGGTTTTCGTTTGGGTTTTGGTTTAGGTTTGGGTTTGGGTTTGGGTTTTGGTTTGGGTTTGGGTTTGGGTTTTGGTTTGGGTTTCGTTACGTTTGGGTTTGGTTTTGGGTTTGGGTTTTGTTAGATTTGGGTATGGATTTTTTTGAATTTGGTTTTAGTTTGGTTTGGGTTTGGTTCGGTTTGTTTTTGGTTTGGGTTTAGTTTAGGATTGGATTTGGGTTTGTTTTGGGATTGAGTTTACGTTTGGTTTGATTAGAGGTTTGGTTTAGTTTGATTTGCTTTGGTCAGGGATTCGATTTGTGTTGGCTTTGATGAGAATTTCGGCTGCTTGTTTGCTTGCATTTGATCAGAGATTTGTTAGAGTTTGGAATGGGTTTGTTTTGGCTTTAGGTTTAGGTTACGTTTGGGTTTGCTTTGGTCGGATATTTAGTTTGGTTGGATTTTGGTTGGTTTTGGACAAAGGTTTGGTTTGGATTTGCCTTGGTAAAAGGTTTGGTTTGGGTTTGCTTTCTTTAGAGATTGGGCTTCGGTTTGCTTTTTTTGGTTTGGTTTGGTCAGTCGTTTGGTTTGGTTTGCTTTTGTTGGAGGTGTGGTATGGGTTTTCTTTGGTCAGATGTAATGTTTGGTTTTGCTTTGGTCAGAAATTCGGTATGTATTTAGTTTAGTCAGATATCTGGTTTGATTTGATATTTTGCACAAGTTTCTTCTGATACTTTTTGCTATATTTATAATTTCCTGATTTACTGTCCGCACATCAAAATCCAGATTCATATACTTTATAATCATACTTTGAAGAATATCGATTTTGTCCTTTAATCCCTTCTTGTCCTGACAGGATTAGGACGTGTGGGAAAGAAGAACAGAGAGGCCCACAAGCAAAAGAAAGTCCTAAGATGAAAAAAGGTTACACATTGTAATATCGCTTTTTTATTTCAGTCCACCATAATCATTCCATATCCTCAAATTATTATTCATAGTGTCAATTCGAATTTTCTTCTATATACATAAACCAAACGTTTGTTGTGTGGAGTTTTGGTTTAGTTTGTTCACAGTTTAGGTTTGGGTTTGCTTTGGGCAAACATTTGGTTTGCTTTGGTTGGAATTTTTGTTTGGACTTGAATTGGTTATAGGTTTGATTTGGGTTTGCTATGGTCATAGGTTTTTTTGGATTTGCTTTCGTTAGAGGTTTTGTGTTGGTCTGCTTTGATAGAGGTTTTGATATGGTTAGAGGTTAGACTTGAGTTTGCAAGAACACTAAGGCCCACAAGCATAAAAAATCCCCAAGATTAAAATTTATCAACTAAATTAAGACCGGAGGAGTGGGAGCGTATGGATGTTTGTTGGGGTTGCTTTGGTTAGAGTTTTCGTTTGGACTTGAATTGGTAATAGGTTTGTTTTGGGTTTGCTTTGGTCATAGGTTTGTTTTGATTTGCTTTCGTTAGAGGTTTGGTGTTGGTCTACTTTGATAGAGGTTTGATATGGTTAGAGATTTGACTTGAGTTTGCAAAAACACTAAGGCCCACAAACATAAAAAATCCCCAAGATTAAAATTTATCAACTAATTTAAGACCGGAGCGTATGGATGTTTGTTGGGGTTTGGTATTGTTTAGGCTTTGGTTTTGGTTGATTAGGGTTTGGTTTCGGTTAGGTTTGGATTTGGGGTTGGTATGGGTTTGGGTTTGGGTTTGTGTTTGGGTTTGCGTTAGTTAGAGGTCCGGTGTTGGTCTGCTTTGATAGAGGTTTGATATGGTTAGAGATTTGACTTGAGTTTGCAAAAACACTAAGGCCCACAAGCATAAAAAATCCCCAAGAGTAAAATTTATCAAATAAATTAAGACCGGTGCGTATGGATGTTTGTTGGGGTTTGGTATTGTGTAGGCTTTGGTTTTGGTTGATTAGGGTTTGGTTTCCGTTAGGTTTGGGTTTGGGGTTGGTATGGGTTTGGGTTTGGGTTTGTGTTTGGGTTTGCGTTAGTTAGAGGTCCGGTGTTGGTCTGCTTTGATAGAGGTTTGATATGGTTAGAGATTTGACTTGAGTTTGCAAAATCACTAAGGCCCACAAGCATATATAATCCCCAAGTTTAAAATATATCAACTAAATTAAGACCGGTGCGTATGGATGTTTGTTGGGGTTTGGTATTGTGTAGGCTTTGGTTTTGGTTGATTAGGGTTTGGTTTCCGTTAGGTTTGGGTTTGGGTGGGTTTGGGTTTAGGTTTGGGTTTGGGTTTGGGTTTGGGTTTGGGTTTGGGTTTGGGTTTGAGTTTGAGTTTGGGTTTTGGTTTGGGTTTGGGTTTGGGTTTGGGTTTGGGTTTGGGTTTGGGTTTGGGTTTGGGTTTGGGTTTGGGTTTGGGTTTGGGTTTGGGTTTGGGTTTGGGTTTGGGTTTGGGTTTGGGTTTGGGTTTGGGTTTGCTTTTGTTGGGGGTGTGGTATGGGTTTTCTTTGGTCAGATGTAATGTTTGGTTTGCTTTGGTCAGAAATTCGGTATGTGTTTAGTTTAGTTAGATATCTTGTTTGATTTGATATTTTGCACTAATTTAATCTGATACTTTTTGCTATATTTATAATTTCCTGATTTACTGCCCGCACATCAAAATCCAGATTTATATATTTTATAATCATATTTTGAAGAATATCGATTTTGTCCTTTAATCCCCTTCTTTTCCTGACAGCACTAAGACGTGTGGGAAAGAAGAACAGTGAGGCCCACAAGCAAAAGAAAGTCCTAAGATGAAAAAAGTTTACACAATGTAATATCGCGTTTTTATTTCGGTCCACCATAATCATTCCATATCCTCAAATTATTATTCAGAGTGTCAATTCGAATTTTCTTCTATATACATAAACCAACCGTTTGTTGTGTGGAATTTTGGTTTAGTATGTTCACAGTTTAGGTTTGGGTTTGCTTTAGACAAACATTTGGTTTGCTATGGTCATAGGTTTGTTTTGATTTGCTTTCGTTAGAAGTTTGGTGTTGGTCTGCTTTGATAGAGGTTTGATATGGTTAGAGATTTGACTTGAGTTTGCAAAAACACTAAGGCCCACAAGCATAAATAATCCCCAAGTTTAAAATATATCAACTAAATTAAGACCGGTGCGTATGGATGTTTGTTGGGGTTTGTTATTGTGTAGGCTTTGGTTTTGGTTGATTAGGGTTTGGTTTCGGTTAGGTTTGGGTTTGGGGTTGGTATGGGTTTGGGTTTGGGTTTGGTTTGATTTGTTTTGGTTTGGTTTGGTTTTTGGTTGGGTTTTGTTAGATTTGGGTTTGGGTTTGGTTTGAATTTGGTTTGAGTTTGGTTTGGGTTTGGTTCGGTTTGTTTTTGATTTGGGTTTAGTTTAGAATTGGAAAAATCCCCAAGATTAAAATTTATCAACTAAATTAAGACCGGAGCGTATGGATGTTTGTTGGGGTTTGGTATTGTGTAGGCTTTGGTTTTGGTTGATTAGGGTTTGGCTTCGGTTAGGTTTGGGTTTGGGGTTGGTATGGGTTTGGGTTTGGGTTTGTGTTTGGGTTTGCGTTAGTTAGAGGTCCGGTGTTGGTCTGCTTTGATAGAGGTTTGATATGGTTAGAGATTTGACTTGAGTTTGCAAAATCACTAAGGCCCACAAGCATATATAATCCCCAAGTTTAAAATATATCAACTAAATTAAGACCGGTGCGTATGGATGTTTGTTGGGGTTTGTTATTGTGTAGGCTTTGGTTTTGGTTGATTAGGGTTTGGTTTCGGTTAGGTTTGGGTTTGGGGTTGGTATGGGTTTGGGTTTGGGTTTGGTTTGATTTGTTTTGGTTTGGTTTGGTTTTTGGTTGGGTTTTGTTAGATTTGGGTTTGGGTTTGGTTTGAATTTGGTTTGAGTTTGGTTTGGGTTTGGTTCGGTTTGTTTTTGATTTGGGTTTAGTTTAGAATTGGAAAAATCCCCAAGATTAAAATTTATCAACTAAATTAAGACCGGAGCGTATGGATGTTTGTTGGGGTTTGGTATTGTTTAGGCTTTGGTTTTGGTTGATTAGTGTTTGGTTTCGGTTAGGTTTGGGTTTGGGGTTGTTATTGGTTTGGGTTTGGGTTTGGGTTTGGGTTTGGGTTTGGGTTTGGGTTTGGGTTTGGTTTGACTTGTTTTGGTTTGGTTTGGTTTTTGGTTGGGTTTTGTTAGATTTGGGTTTGGGTTTGGTTTGAATTTGGTTTGAGTTTGGTTTGGGTTTGGTTCGGTTTGTTTTTGATTTGGGTTTAGTTTAGAATTGGAGAAATCCCCAAGATTAAAATTTATCAACTAAATTAAGACCGGAGCGTATGGATGTTTGTTGGGGTTTGGTATTGTTTAGGCTTTGGTTTTGGTTGATTAGGGTTTGGTTTCGGTTAGGTTTGGGTTTGGGTTTGGGTTTGGGTTTGGGTTTGGGTTTTGGTTTGGGTTTGGGTTTGGGTTTGGGTTTGGGTTTAGGTTTGGGTTTGGGTTTGGGTTTGGGTTTGGGTTTGGGTTTGGGTTTGTGTTTGGGTTTGGGTTTGCTTTTGTTGGGGGTGTGGTATGGGTTTTCTTTGGTCAGGTGTAATGTTTGGTTTGCTTTTGTCAGAAATTCGGTATGTGTTTAGTTTAGTCAGATATCTGGTTTGATTTGATATTTTGCACTAGTTTCCTCTGATACTTTTTGCTATATTTATAATTTCCTGATTTACTGCCCGCACATCAAAATCCAGGTTTATATACTTTATAATCATATTTTGAAGAATATCGATTTTGTCCTTTAATTCTTCTCCTGACAGCACTAGGACGTGTGGGAAAGAAGAATAGTGAGGCCCACAACAAAGGAAAGTCCTAAGATGAAAAAATTTACACAATGTAATATCGCGTTTTTATTTCGGTCCACCATAATCATTCCATATCCTCAAATTATTATTCATAGTGTCAATTCGAATTTTCTTCTATATACATAAACCAACCGTTTGTTGTGTGGAATTTTTTTTTAGTATGTTCACAGTATAGGTTTGGGTTTGCTTTGGACAAACATTTGGTTTGCTTTGGTTGGAGTTTTTGTTTGGACTTGAATTGGTTATAGGTTTGTTTCGGGTTTGCTGTGGTCATAGGTTTATTTTGATTTGCTTTCGTTAGAGGTTTGGTGTTGGTCTGCTTTGATAGAGGTTTGATATGGTTAGAGATTTGACTTGAGTTTGCAAAAACACTAAGGCCCACAAGCATAAATAATCCCCAAGTTTAAAATATATCAACTAAATTAAGACCGGAGCCTATGGATATTTGTTGGGGTTTGGTATTGTGTAGGCTTTGGTTTTGGTTGATTAGGGTTTGGTTTCGGTTAGGTTTGGGTTTGGGGTTGGTATGGGTTTGGGTTTGGGTTTGTGTTTGGGTTTGCGTTAGTTAGAGGTCCGGTGTTGGTACCCTTTGATAGAGGTTTGATATAGTTAGAGATTTGACTTGAGTTTGCAAAAACACTAAGGCCCACAAGCATAAAAAATCCCCGAGATTAAAATTTATCAACTAAATTAAGACCGGAGCTTATGGATGTTTGTTGGGGTTTGGTATTGTTTAGTCTTTGGTTTTGGTTGATTAGGGTTTGGTTTCGTTTAGGTTTGGGTTAGGGGTTGTTATGGGTTTGGGTTTGGGTTTGTGTTTGGGTTTGGGTTTGGTTTTGGGTTTGGGTGGGTTTGGTTTTGGGTAGGTTTGGGTTTGGGTTTGGGCTTGGGTTTGGGTTTGGGTTTGGGTTTGGGTTTGGGTTTGGGTTTGGGTTTGGGTTTGGTTTGGGTTTGGTTTGGTTTGGTTTGATTTTTGTTTGGGTTTTGTTAGATTTGGGTTTGGGTTTGGTTTGAATTTGGTTTGGGTTTGGTTCGGTTTGTTTTTGATTTGGGTTTAGTTTAGGATTGGATTTGGGTTTGTTTTGGGATTGAGTTTACGTTTGGTTTGAGTAGAGGTTTGGTTTGGTTTGATTTGCTTTGGACAGTGATTCGATTTGTGTTGGCTTTGATCAGAATTTCGGCTGCTTGTTTGCTTGCATTTGATCAGAGATTTGTTATGGTTTAGAATGGGCTTGGTTTGGCTTTAGGTTTAGGTTACGTTTGGGTTTGCTTTGGTCGGAGATTTAGTTTGGTTGGATTTTGGTTGGTTTTGGACAAAGGTTTGGTTTGGATTTGTCTTGGTAAAAGGTTTGGTTTGGGTTTGCTTTCTTTAGAGATTTGGCTTCGGTTTGCTTTTTTTGGTTTGCTTTGGTCAGTCGTTTGGTTTTGTTTGCTTTTGTTGGGGGTGTGGTATGGGTTTTCTTTGGTCAGATGTAATGTTTGGTTTGCTTTGGTCAGAAATTCGATATGTGTTTAGTTTAGTCAGATATCTGGTTTGATTTGATATTTTGCACAAGTTTCCTCTGATACATTTTGCTATATTTATAATTTCCTGATTTACTGCCCGCACATCAAAATCCAGACTCATATACTTTATAATCATATTTTGAAGAATATCGATTTTGTCCTTTAATCCCCTTCTTCTCCTGACAGCACTAGGACGTGTGGGAAAGAAGAACAATGAGGCCCACAAGCAAAAGAAAGTCCTAAGATGAAAAAAGTATACACATTGTAATATCGCGTTTTTATTTCGGTCCACCATAATCATTCCATATCCTCAAATTATTATTCAGAGTGCCAATTCGAATTTCCTTCTATATACATAAACCAACCGTTTGTTGTGTGGAATTTTGGTTTATTATGTTCACAGTTTAGGTTTGGGTTTGCTTTGGACAAACATTTGGTTTGCTTTGGTTGGAGTTTTTGTTTGGACTTGAATTGGTTATAGGTTTGTTTCGGGTTTGCTATGGTCATAGGTTTGCTTTGATTTGCTTTCGTTAGAGGTCCGGTGTTGGTCTGCTTTGATAGAGGTTTGATATGGTTAGAGATTTGACTTGAGTTTGCAAAAACACTAAGGCCCACAAGCATAAATAATCCCCAAGTTTAAAATATATCAACAAAATTAAGACCGGAGCGTACGGATGTTTGTTGGGGTTTGGTATTGTGTAGGCTTTGGTTTTGGTTGATTAGGGTTTGGATTCGGTTAGGTTTGGGTTTGGGGTTGGTATGGGTTTGGGTTTGGGTTTGTGTTTGGGTTTGCGTTAGTTAGATTTTCGGTGTTGGTCTGCTTTGATAGAGGTTTGATATGGTTAGAGATTTGACTTGAGTTTGCAAAAACACTAAGGCCCACAAGCATAAATAATCCCCAAGTTTAAAATATATCAACAAAATTAAGACCGGAGCGTACGGATGTTTGTTGGGGTTTGGTATTGTGTAGGCTTTGGTTTTGGTTGATTGGGGTTTGGATTCGGTTAGGTTTGGGTTTGGGGTTTGGTATGGGTTTGGGTTTGGGTTTGTGTTTGGGTTTGCGTTAGTTAGAGGTCTGGTGTTGGTCTGCTTTGATAGAGGTTTGATATGGTTAGAGATTTGACTTGAGTTTGCAAAAACACTAAGGCCCACAAGCATAAAAAATCCCCAAGTTTAAAATTTATCAACTAAATTAAGACCGGAGGAGTGGCAGCGTATGGATGTTTGTTGGGGTTTGGTATTGTTTAGGCTTTGGTTTTGGTTGATTAGGGTTTGGTTTCGGTTAGGTTTGGGTTTTTGGTTGTTATTGGTTTGGGTTTGGGTTTGGGTTTGGGTTTGGGTTTCGGTTTGGGTTTGAGTTTGGGTTTGGGTTTAGGTTTGGGTTTGGGTTTGGGTTTGGGTTTGGTTTGGCTTTGGGTTTAGGTTTGGGTTTGGGTTTGGGTTTGGGTTTGGGTTTGGTTTGGTTTGTTTTGGTTTGGTTTGGTTTTTGGTTCGGTTTTGTTAGATTTGGGTTTGGGTTTGGTTTGAATTTGGTTTGAGTTTTGTTTGAGTTTGGTTTGAGTTTGGTTTGGGTTTGGTTCGGTTTGTTTTTGATTTGGGTTTAGTTTAGGATTGGAAAAATCACTAGATTAAAATTTATCAACTAAATTAAGACCGGAGCGTATGGATGTTTGTTGGGGTTTGGTATTGTTTAGGCTTTGGTTTTGGTTGATTAGGGTTTGGTTTCGGTTAGGTTTGGGTTTGGGGTTGTTATTGGTTTGGGTTTGGGTTTGGGTTTGGGTTTGGGTTTGGGTTTGGGTTTGGGTTTGGGTTTGGGTTTGGGTTTGGTTTGGCTTTGGGTTTAGGTTTGGGTTTGGGTTTGGGTTTGGGTTTGGGTTTGGGTTTGGGTTTGGGTTTGGGTTTGGGTTTGGGTTTGGGTTTGGGTTTGGGTTTGGGTTTGGGTTTGGGTTTGGGTTTGGGTTTGGGTTTGGGTTTGGGTTTGGGTTTGGTTTGAGTTTTGTTTGAGTTTGGTTTGGGTTTGGTTCGGTTTGTTTTTGATTTGGGTTTAGTTTAGGATTGGAAAAATCCCCAAGATTAAAATTTATCAACTAAATTAAGACCGGAGCGTATGGATGTTTGTTGGGGTTTGGTATTGTGTAGGCTTTGGTTTTGGTTGATTAGGGTTTGGTTTCCGTTATTTTTGGGTTTGGGTTTGGGTTTGTGTTTAGGTTTGCGTTTAGGTTTGGGATTAGGTTTGGGTTTGGGTTTGGGTTTTGGTTTGTTTTTGGGTTTGGGTTTGGGTTTGGGTTTGGGTTTGGGTTTGGGTTTGGGTTTGGGTTTGGGTTTGGGTTTGGGTTTGGGTTTGGGTTTGGGTTTGGGTTTGGGTTTGGGTTTGGGTTTGGGTTTGGGTTTGGGTTTGGGTTTGGGTTTGGGTTTGGTTTGGTTTTGGGTTTGGGTGGGTTTGGGTTTGGGTTTGGGTTTGGGTTTGCTTTTGTGGGGGGTGTGGTATGGGTTTTCTTTGGTCAGATGTAATGTTTGGTTTGCTTTGGTCAGAAATTCGGTATGTGTTTAGTTTAGTCAGATATCTGGTTTGATTTGATATTTTGCACTAGTTTCCTCTGATACTTTTTGCTATATTTATAATTTCCTGATTTACTGCCCGCACATCAAAATCCAGATTTATATACTTTATAATCATATTTTGAAGAATATCGATTTTGTCCTTTAATTCTTCTCCTGACTGCACTAGGACGTGTGGGAAAGAAGAATAGTGAGGCCCACAAGCAAAAGAAAGTCCTAAGATGAAAAAAGTTTACACAATGTAATATCGCGTTTTTATTTCGGTCCACCATAATCATTCCATATCCTCAAATTATTATTCATAGTGTCAATTTGAATTTTCTTCTATATACATAAACCAACCGTTTGTTGTGTGGAATTTTGGTTTAGTATGTTCACAGTTTAGGTTTGGGTTTGCTTTGGACAAACATTTGGTTTGCTTTGGTTGGAGTTTTTGTTTGGACTTGAATTGGTTATAGGTTTGTTTCGGGTTTGCTATGGTCATAGGTTTGTTTTGATTTGCTTTCGTTAGAGGTTTGGTGTTGGTCTGCTTTGATAGAGGTTTGATATGGTTAGAGATTTGACTTGAGTTTGCAAAAACACTAAGGCCCACAAGCATAAAAAATTCCCAAGATTAAAATTTATCAACTAAATTAAGACCGGAGCGTATGGATGTTTGTTGGGATTTGGTATTGTGTAGGCTTTGGTTTTGGTTGATTAGGGTTTGGTTTCGGTTAGGTTTGGGTTTGGGGTTGGTATGGGTTTGGGTTTGGGTTTGTGTTTGGGTTTGCTTTAGTTAGAGGTCCGGTGTTGGTCTGCTTTGATAGAGGTTTGATATGGTTAGAGATTTGACTTGAGTTTGCAAAAACACTAAGGCCCACAAGCATAAAAAATTCCCAAGATTAAAATTTATCAACTAAATTAAGACCGGAGCGTATGGATGTTTGTTGGGGTTTGGTATTGTGTAGGCTTTGGTTTTGGTTGATTAGAGTTTGGTTTCGGTTAGGTTTGGGTTTGGGGTTGGTATGGGATTGGGTTTGGGTTTGGATTTGGGTTTGTGTTTGGGTTTGCGTTAGTTAGAGGTCCAGTGTTGGTCTGCTTTGATAGAGGTTTGATATGGTTAGAGATTTGACTTGAGTTTGCAAAAACACTAAGGCCCACAAGCATAAAAAATCCCCAAGTTTAAAATTTATCAACTAAATTAAGACCGGAGGAGTGGCAGCGTATGGATGTTTGTTGGGGTTTGGTATTGTTTAGGCTTTGGTTTTGGTTGATTAGGGTTTGGTTTCGGTTAGGTTTGGGTTTGGGGTTGTTATGGGTTTGGGTTTGGGTTTGGGTTTGGGTTTGTGTTTGGTTTGGGTTTAGGTTTGGGTTTGGGTTTGGGTTTGGGTTTGGTTTGGTTTGTTTTGGTTTGATTTGGTTTTTGGTTGGGTTTTGTTAGATTTGGGTTTGGGTTTGGTTTGAATTTGGTTTGAGTTTGGTTTGAGTTTGGTTTGGGTTTGGTTCGGTTTGTTTTTATTTGGGTTTAGTTTAGGATGGGATTTGGGTTTGTTTTGGGATTGAGTTTACGTTTGGTTTGATTAGAGGTTTGATTTGGTTTGATTTGCTTTGGTCAGGGTTTCGATTTGTGTTGGCATTGATCAGAATTTCGGCTGCTTGTTTGCTTGCATTTGATCAGAGATTTGTTATGGTTTGGAATTTGTTATGGTGGGCTTGGTTTGGCTTTAGGTTTAGGTTACGTTTGGGTTTGCTTTGGTCGGAGATTTAGTTTAGTTGGATTTTGATTGGTTTTGGACAAAGGTTTGGTTTGGATTTGTCTTGGTAAAAGGTTTGGTTTGGGTTTGCTTTCTTTAGCGATTTGGCTTCGGTTTTTTTTTGGTTTGCTTTGGTCAGTCGTTTGGTTTGGTTTGCTTTTGTTGGGGGTGTGGTATGGGTTTTCTTTGGTCAGATGTAATGTTTGGTTTGCTTTGGTCAGAAATTCGGTATGTGTTTAGTTTAGTCAGATATCTGGTTTGATTTGATATTTTGCACTAGTTTCCTCTGGTACTTTTTGCTATATTTATAATTTCCTGATTTACTGCCCGCCCATCAAAATCCAGGTTTATATACTTTATAATCATATTTTGAAGAATATCGATTTTGTCCTTTAATTCTTCTCCTGACTGCACTATTACGTGTGGGAAAGAAGAACAGCGAGGCCCACAAGCAAAAGAAAGTCCTAAGATGAAAAAAGTTTACACAATGTAATATCGCGTTTTTATTTCGGTCCACCATAATCATTCCATATCCTCAAATTATTATTCATAGTGTCAATTCGAATTTTCTTCTATATACATAAACCAACCGTTTGTTGTGTGGAATTTTGGTTTAGTATGTTCACAGTTTAGGTTTGGGTTTGCTTTGGACAAACATTTGGTTTGCTTTGGTTGGAGTTTTTGTTTGGACTTGAATTGGTTATAGGTTTGTTTCGGGTTTGCTATGGTCATACGTTTGCTTTGATTTGCTTTCGTTAGAGGTTTGGTGTTGGTCTGCTTTGATAGAGGTTTGATATGGTTAGAGATTTGACTTGAGTTTGCAAAAACACTAAGGCCCAAAAGCATAAATAATCCCCAAGTTTAAAATATATCAACTAAATTAAGACCGGAGCGTATGGATATTTGTTGGGGTTTGGTATTGTGTAGGCTTTGGTTTTGGTTGATTAGGGTTTGGTTTCGGTTAGGTTTGGGTTTGGGGTTGGTATGGGTTTGGGTTTGGGTTTGGGTTTGAGTTTGGGTTTGGGTTTGGGTTTGGGTTTGGTTTGGGTTTGGGTTTGGGTTTGGGTTTGGGTTTGGGTTTGGGTTTGGGTTTGGGTTTGGGTTTGGGTTTGGGTTTGTGTTTGGGTTTGCGTTAGTTAGAGGTCCGGTGTTGGTCTGCTTTGATAGAGGTTTGATATGGTTAGAGATTTGACTTGAGTTTGCAAAAACACTAAGGCCCACAAGCATAAATAATCCCCAAGTTTAAAATATATCAACAAAATTAAGACCGGAGCGTACGGATGTTTGTTGGGGTTTGGTATTGTGTAGGCTTTGGTTTTGGTTGATTAGGGTTTGGATTCGGTTAGGTTTGGGTTTGGGGTTGGTATGGGTTTGGGTTTGGGTTTGTGTTTGGGTTTGCGTTAGTTAGATTTTCGGTGTTGGTCTGCTTTGATAGAGGTTTGATATGGTTAGAGATTTGACTTGAGTTTGCAAAAACACTAAGGCCCACAAGCATAAATAATCCCCAAGTTTAAAATATATCAACAAAATTAAGACCGGAGCGTACGGATGTTTGTTGGGGTTTGGTATTGTTTAGGCTTTGGTTTTGGTTGATTAGGGTTTGGTTTCGGTTAGGTTTGGGTTTGGGGTTGTTATTGGTTTGGGTTTGGGTTTGGGTTTCGGTTTGGGTTTGAGTTTGGGTTTGGGTTTAGGTTTGGGTTTGGGTCTGGGTTTGGGTTTGGTTTGGCTTTGGGTTTAGGTTTGGGTTTGGGTTTGGGTTTGGGTTTGGTTTTGGTTTGTTTTGGTTTGGTTTGGTTTTTGGTTCGGTTTTGTTAGATTTGGGTTTGGGTTTGGTTTGAATTTGGTTTGAGTTTTGTTTGAGTTTGGTTTGAATTTGGTTTGGGTTTGGTTCGGTTTGTTTTTGATTTGGGTTTAGTTTAGGATTGGAAAAATCACTAGATTAAAATTTATCAACTAAATTAAGACCGGAGCGTATGGATGTTTGTTGGGGTTTGGTATTGTTTAGGCTTTGGTTTTGGTTGATTAGGGTTTGGTTTCGGTTAGGTTTGGGTTTGGGGTTGTTATTGGCTTGGGTTTGGGTTTGGGTTTGGGTTTGGGTTTGGGTTTGGGTTTGGGTTTGGTTTGGCTTTGGGTTTAGGTTTGGGTTTGGGTTTGGGTTTGGGTTTGGTTTGGTTTGTTTTGGTTTGGTTTGGTTTTTGGTTGGGTTTTGTTAGATTTGGGTTTGGGTTTGGTTTGAATATGGTTTGAGTTTGGTTTGAGTTTGGTTTGGGTTTGGTTCGGTTTGTTTTTGATTTGGGTTTAGTTTAGGATTTAAAAAATCCCCAAGATTAAAATTTATCAACTAAATTAAGACCGGAGCGTATGGATGTTTGTTGGGGTTTGGTATTGTGTAGGCTTTGGTTTTGGTTGATTAGGGTTTGGTTTCGGTTAGGTTTGGGTTTGGGGTTGGTATGGGTTTGGGTTTGGGTTTGGGTTTGAGTTTGGGTTTGGGTTTGGGTTTGGGTTTGGTTTGGGTTTGGGTTTGGGTTTGGGTTTGGGTTTGGGTTTGGGTTTGGGTTTGGGTTTGGGTTTGGGTTTGGGTTTGGGTTTGGGTTTGTGTTTGGGTTTGCGTTAGTTAGAGGTCCGGTGTTGGTCTGCTTTGATAGAGGTTTGATATGGTTAGAGATTTGACTTGAGTTTGCAAAAACACTAAGGCCCACAAGCATAAATAATCCCCAAGTTTAAAATATATCAACAAAATTAAGACCGGAGCGTACGGATGTTTGTTGGGGTTTGGTATATTGTAGGCTTTGGTTTTGGTTGATTAGGGTTTGGATTCGGTTAGGTTTGGGTTTGGGGTTGGTATGGGTTTGGGTTTGGGTTTGTGTTTGGGTTTGCGTTAGTTAGATTTTCGGTGTTGGTCTGCTTTGATAGAGGTTTGATATGGTTAGAGATTTGACTTGAGTTTGCAAAAACACTAAGGCCCACAAGCATAAATAATCCCCAAGTTTAAAATATATCAACAAAATTAAGACCGGAGCGTACGGATGTTTGTTGGGGTTTGGTATTGTTTAGGCTTTGGTTTTGGTTGATTAGGGTTTGGTTTCGGTTAGGTTTGGGTTTGGGGTTGTTATTGGTTTGGGTTTGGGTTTGGGTTTCGGTTTGGGTTTGAGTTTGGGTTTGGGTTTAGGTTTGGGTTTGGGTCTGGGTTTGGGTTTGGTTTGGCTTTGGGTTTAGGTTTGGGTTTGGGTTTGGGTTTGGGTTTGGTTTTGGTTTGTTTTGGTTTGGTTTGGTTTTTGGTTCGGTTTTGTTAGATTTGGGTTTGGGTTTGGTTTGAATTTGGTTTGAGTTTTGTTTGAGTTTGGTTTGAATTTGGTTTGGGTTTGGTTCGGTTTGTTTTTGATTTGGGTTTAGTTTAGGATTGGAAAAATCACTAGATTAAAATTTATCAACTAAATTAAGACCGGAGCGTATGGATGTTTGTTGGGGTTTGGTATTGTTTAGGCTTTGGTTTTGGTTGATTAGGGTTTGGTTTCGGTTAGGTTTGGGTTTGGGGTTGTTATTGGTTTGGGTTTGGGTTTGGGTTTGGGTTTGGGTTTGGGTTTGGGTTTGGGTTTGGTTTGGCTTTGGGTTTAGGTTTGGGTTTGGGTTTGGGTTTGGGTTTGGTTTGGTTTGTTTTGGTTTGGTTTGGTTTTTGGTTGGGTTTTGTTAGATTTGGGTTTGGGTTTGGTTTGAATATGGTTTGAGTTTGGTTTGAGTTTGGTTTGGGTTTGGTTCGGTTTGTTTTTGATTTGGGTTTAGTTTAGGATTTAAAAAATCCCCAAGATTAAAATTTATCAACTAAATTAAGACCGGAGCGTATGGATGTTTGTTGGGGTTTGGTATTGTGTAGGCTTTGGTTTTGGTTGATTAGGGTTTGGTTTCCGTTAGGTTTGGGTTTGGGGTTGTTGTGGGTTTGGGTTTGGGTTTGTGTTTAGGTTTGCGTTTGGGTTTGGGATTAGGTTTGGGTTTGGGTTTGGGTTTTGGTTTGGGTTTGGGTTTGGGTTTGGGTTTGGGTTTGGGTTTGGGTTTGGGTTTGGGTTTGGGTTTGGGTTTGGGTTTGGGTTTGGGTTTGGGTTTGGGTTTGGGTTTGGGTTTGGGTTTGGGTTTGGGTTTGGGTTTGGGTTTGCTTTTGGGTTTGGGTGGGTTTGGGTTTGGGTTTGGGTTTGGGTTTGCTTTTGTGGGGGGTGTGGTATGGGTTTTCTTTGGTCAGATGTAATGTTTGGTTTGCTTTGGTCAGAAATTCGGTATGTGTTTAGTTTAGTCAGATATCTGGTTTGATTTGATATTTTGCACAAGTTTCCTCTGATACTTTTTGCTATATTTATAATTTCCTGATTTACTGCCCGCACATCAAAATCCAGATTTATATACTTTATAATCATATTTTGAAGAATATCGATTTTGTCCTTTAATTCTTCTCCTGACAGCACTAGGACGTGTGGGAAAGAAGAACAATGAGGCCTACAAGCAAAAGAAAGTCCTAAGGTGAAAAAAGTTTACACATTGTAATATCGCGTTTTTATTTCGGTCCACCATAATCATTCCATATCCTCAAATTATTATTCAGAGTGCCAATTCGAATTTCCTTCTATATACATAAACCAACCGTTTGTTGTGTGGAATTTTGGTTTAGTATGTTCACACTTTAAGTTTGGGTTTGCTTTGGACAAACATTTGGTTTGCTTTGGTTGGAGTTTTTGTTTGGACTTGAATTGGTTATAGGTTTGTTTCGGGTTTGCTATGGTCATAGGTTTGCTTTGATTTGCTTTCGTTAGAGGTTGGGTGTTGGTCTGCTTTGATAGAGGTTTGATATGGTTAGAGATTTGACTTGAGTTTGCAAAAACACTAAGGCCCACAAGCATAAAAAATCCCCAAGTTTAAAATATATCAACTAAATTAAGACCGGAGGAGTGGCAGCGTATGGATGTTTGTTGGGGTTTGGTATTGTTTAGGCTTTGGTTTTGGTTGATTAGGGTTTGGTTTCGGTTAGGTTTGGGTTTGGGGTTGTTATTGGTTTGGGTTTGGGTTTGGGTTTCGGTTTGGGTTTGAGTTTGGGTTTGGGTTTAGGTTTGGGTTTGGGTCTGGGTTTGGGTTTGGTTTGGCTTTGGGTTTAGGTTTGGGTTTGGGTTTGGGTTTGGGTTTGGTTTTGGTTTGTTTTGGTTTGGTTTGGTTTTTGGTTCGGTTTTGTTAGATTTGGGTTTGGGTTTGGTTTGAATTTGGTTTGAGTTTTGTTTGAGTTTGGTTTGAATTTGGTTTGGGTTTGGTTCGGTTTGTTTTTGATTTGGGTTTAGTTTAGGATTGGAAAAATCACTAGATTAAAATTTATCAACTAAATTAAGACCGGAGCGTATGGATGTTTGTTGGGGTTTGGTATTGTTTAGGCTTTGGTTTTGGCTGATTAGGGTTTGGTTTCGGTTAGGTTTGGGTTTGGGGTTGTTATTGGTTTGGGTTTGGGTTTGGGTTTGGGTTTGGTTTGGCTTTGGGTTTAGGTTTGGGTTTGGGTTTGGGTTTGGGTTTGGTTTGGTTTGTTTTGGTTTGGTTTGGTTTTTGGTTGGGTTTTGTTAGATTTGGGTTTGGGTTTGGTTTGAATATGGTTTGAGTTTGGTTTGAGTTTGGTTTGGGTTTGGTTCGGTTTGTTTTTGATTTGGGTTTAGTTTAGGATTTAAAAAATCCCCAAGATTAAAATTTATCAACTAAATTAAGACCGGAGCGTATGGATGTTTGTTGGGGTTTGGTATTGTGTAGGCTTTGGTTTCCGTTAGGTTTGGGTTTGGGGTTGTTGTGGGTTTGGGTTTGGGTTTGTGTTTAGGTTTGCTTTTGGGTTTGGGATTAGGTTTGGGTTTGGGTTTGGGTTTTGGTTTGGGTTTGGGTTTGGGTTTGGGTTTGGGTTTGGGTTTGGGTTTGGGTTTGGGTTTGGGTTTGGGTTTGGGTTTGGGTTTGGGTTTGGGTTTGGGTTTGGGTTTGGGTTTGGGTTTGGGTTTGGGTTTGGGTTTGGGTTTGGGTTTGGGTTTGGGTTTGGGTTTGGGTTTGGTTTTGGGTTTGGGTGGGTTTGGGTTTGGGTTTGGGTTTGCTTTTGTGGGGGGTGTGGTATGGGTTTTCTTTGGTCAGATGTAATGTTTGGTTTGCTTTGGTCAGAAATTCGGTATGTGTTTTGTTTAGTCAGATATCTGGTTTGATTTGATATTTTGCACTAGTTTCCTCTGATACTTTTTGCTATATTTATAATTTCCTGATTTACTGCCCGCACATCAAAATCCAGATTTATATACTTTATAATCATATTTTGAAGAATATCGATTTTGTCCTTTAATTCTTCTCCTGACAGCACTAGGACGTGTGGGAAAGAAGAACAATGAGGCCCACAAGCAAAAGAAAGTCCTAAGGTGAAAAAAGTTTACACATTGTAATATCGCGTTTTTATTTCGGTCCACCATAATCATTCCATATCCTCAAATTATTATTCAGAGTGCCAATTCGAATTTCCTTCTATATACATAAACCAACCGTTTGTTGTGTGGAATTTTGGTTTAGTATGTTCACACTTTAAGTTTGGGTTTGCTTTGGACAAACATTTGGTTTGCTTTGGTTGGAGTTTTTGTTTGGACTTGAATTGGTTATAGGTTTGTTTCGGGTTTGCTATGGTCATAGGTTTGTTTTGATTTGCTTTCGTTAGAGGTTTGGTGTTGGTCTGCTTTGATAGAGGTTTGATATGGTTAGAGATTTGACTTGAGTTTGCAAAAACACTAAGGCCCACAAGCATAAATAATCCCCAAGTTTAAAATATATCAACTAAATTAAGACCGGAGCGTATGGATATTTGTTGGGGTTTGGTATTGTGTAGGCTTTGGTTTTGGTTGATTAGGGTTTGGTTTCGGTTAGGTTTGGGTTTGGGTTGGTATGGGTTTGGGTTTGGGTTTGTGTTTGGGTTTGCGTTAGTTAGAGGTCCGGTGTTGGTCTGCTTTGATAGAGGTTTGATATGGTTAGAGATTTGACTTGAGTTTGCAAAAACACTTAGGCCCACAAGCATAAAAAATTCCCAAGATTAAAATTTATCAACTAAATTAAGACCGGAGCGTATGGATGTTTGTTGGGGTTTGGTATTGTGTAGGCTTTGGTTTTGGTTGATTAGGGTTTGGTTTCCGTTAGGTTTGGGTTTGGGGTTGTTGTGGGTTTGGGTTTGGGTTTGTGTTTGGGTTTAGGTTAGGGTTTGGGTTTGGGTTTGTGTGTGGGTTTGGGTTTGGGTTTGGTTTTGGGTTTGGGTGGGTTTGGGTTTAGGTTTGGGTTTGGGTTTGGGTTTGGGTTTGGGTTTGGGTTTAGGTTTGGGTTTGGGTTTGGGTTTGGGTTTGGGTTTGGGTTTGAGTTTGAGTTTGGGTTTTGGTTTGGGTTTGGTTCGGTTTGTTTTTGATTTGGGTTTAGTTTAGGATGGGATTTGGGTTTGTTTTGGGATTGAGTTTACGTTTGGTTTGATTAGAGGTTTGATTTGGTTTGATTTGCTTTGGTCAGGGATTCGAATTGTGTTGGCTTTGATCAGAATTTCGGCTGCTTGTTTGCTTGCATTTGATCAGAGATTTGTTATGGTTTGGAATTTGTTATGGTGGGCTTGGTTTGGCTTTAGGTTTAGGTTACGTTTGGGTTTGCTTTGGTCGGAGATTTAGTTTAGTTGGATTTTGATTGGTTTTGGACAAAGGTTTGGTTTGGATTTGTCTTGGTAAAAGGTTTGGTTTGGGTTTGCTTTCTTTAGCGATTTGGCTTCGGTTTGCTTTTTTTGGTTTGCTTTGGTCAGTCGTTTGGTTTGGTTTGCTTTTGTTGGGGGTGTGGTATGGGTTTTCTTTGGTCAGATGTAATGTTTGGTTTGCTTTGCTCAGAAATTCGGTATGTGTTTAGTTTAGTCAGATATCTGGTTTGATTTGATATTTTGCACAAGTTTCCTCTGATACTTTTTGCTATATTTATAATTTCCTGATTTACTGGCCGCACATCAAAATCCAGATTCATATACTTTATAATCATATTTTGAAGAATATCGATTTTGTCCTTTAATCCCCTTCTTCTCCTGACAGCACTAGGACGTGTGGGAAAGAAGAACAATGAGGCCCACAAGCAAAAGAAAGTCCTAAGATGAAAAAAGTATACACATTGTAATATCGCGTTTTTATTTCGGTCCACCATAATCATTCCATATCCTCAAATTATTATTCAGAGTGCCAATTCGAATTTCCTTCTATATACATAAACCAACCGTTTGTTGTGTGGAATTTTGGTTTATTATGTTCACAGTTTAGGTTTGGGTTTGCTTTGGACAAACATTTGGTTTGCTTTGGTTGGAGTTTTTGTTTGGACTTGAATTGGTTATAGGTTTGTTTCGGGTTTGCTATGGTCATAGGTTTGCTTTGATTTGCTTTCGTTAGAGGTCCGGTGTTGGTCTGCTTTGATAGAGGTTTGATATGGTTAGAGATTTGACTTGAGTTTGCAAAAACACTAAGGCCCACAAGCATAAATAATCCCCAAGTTTAAAATATAGCAACAAAATTAAGACCGGAGCGTACGGATGTTTGTTGGGGTTTGGTATTGTGTAGGCTTTGGTTTTGGTTGATTAGGGTTTGGATTCGGTTAGTTTTGGGTTTGGGGTTGGTATGGGTTTGGGTTTGGGTTTGTGTTTGGGTTTGCGTTAGTTAGATTTTCGGTGTTGGTCTGCTTTGATAGAGGTTTGATATGGTTAGAGATTTGACTTGAGTTTGCAAAAACACTAAGGCCCACAAGCATAAATAATCCCCAAGTTTAAAATATATCAACAAAATTAAGACCGGAGCGTACGGATGTTTGTTGGGGTTTGGTATTGTGTAGGCTTTGGTTTTGGTTGATTGGGGTTTGGATTCGGTTAGGTTTGGGTTTGGGGTTTGGTATGGGTTTGGGTTTGGGTTTGTGTTTGGGTTTGCGTTAGTTAGAGGTCTGGTGTTGGTCTGCTTTGATAGAGGTTTGATATGGTTAGAGATTTGACTTGAGTTTGCAAAAACACTAAGGCCCACAAGCATAAAAAATCCCCAAGTTTAAAATTTATCAACTAAATTAAGACCGGAGGAGTGGCAGCGTATGGATGTTTGTTGGGGTTTGGTATTGTTTAGGCTTTGGTTTTGGTTGATTAGGGTTTGGTTTCGGTTAGGTTTGGGTTTTTGGTTGTTATTGGTTTGGGTTTCGGTTTGGGTTTGAGTTTGGGTTTGGGTTTAGGTTTGGGTTTGGGTTTGGGTTTGGGTTTGGTTTGGCTTTGGGTTTAGGTTTGGGTTTGGGTTTGGGTTTGGGTTTGGGTTTGGGTTTGGTTTGGTTTGTTTTGGTTTGGTTTGGTTTTTGGTTCGGTTTTGTTAGATTTGGGTTTGGGTTTGGTTTGAATTTGGTTTGAGTTTTGTTTGAGTTTGGTTTGAGTTTGGTTTGGGTTTGGTTCGGTTTGTTTTTGATTTGGGTTTAGTTTAGGATTGGAAAAATCACTAGATTAAAATTTATCAACTAAATTAAGACCGGAGCGTATGGATGTTTGTTGGGGTTTGGTATTGTTTAGGCTTTGGTTTTGGTTGATTAGGGTTTGGTTTCGGTTAGGTTTGGGTTTGGGGTTGTTATTGGTTTGGGTTTAGGTTTGGGTTTGGGTTTGGGTTTGGGTTTGGGTGTGGGTTTGGGTTTGGTTTGGCTTTGGGTTTAGGTTTGGGTTTGGGTTTGGGTTTGGGTTTGGGTTTGGTTTGGTTTGTTTTGGTTTGGTTTGGTTTTTGGTTGGGTTTTGTTAGATTTGGGTTTGGGTTTGGTTTCAATATTGTTTGAGTTTGGTTTGGGTTTGGTTCGGTTTGTTTTTGATTTGGGTTTAGTTTAGGATTGGAAAAATCCCCAAGATTAAAATTTATCAACTAAATTAAGACCGGAGCGTATGGATGTTTGTTGGGGTTTGGTATTGTGTAGGCTTTGGTTTTGGTTGATTAGGGTTTGGTTTCCGTTATTTTTGGGTTTGGGTTTGGGTTTGTGTTTTTGTTTGGGTTTGGGTTTGGGTTTGGGTTTGGGTTTGGGTTTGGGTTTGGGTTTGGGTTTGGGTTTGGGTTTGGGTTTGGGTTTGGGTTTGGGTTTGGGTTTGGGTTTGGGTTTGGGTTTGGGTTTGGGTTTGGGTTTGGGTTTGGGTTTGGGTTTGGGTTTGGGTTTGGGTTTGGTTTGGTTTTGGGTTTGGGTTTGGGTTTGGGTTTGCTTTTGTGGGGGGTGTGGTATGGGTTTTCTTTGGTCAGATGTAATGTTTGGTTTGCTTTGGTCAGAAATTCGGTTTAGTCAGATATCTGGTTTGATTTGATATTTTGCACTAGTTTCCTCTGATACTTTTTGCTATATTTATAATTTCCTGATTTACTGCCCGCACATCAAAATCCAGATTTATATACTTTATAATCATATTTTGAAGAATATCGATTTTGTCCTTTAATTCTTCTCCTGACTGCACTAGGACGTGTGGGAAAGAAGAATAGTGAGGCCCACAAGCAAAAGAAAGTCCTAAGATGAAAAAAGTTTACACAATGTAATATCGCGTTTTTATTTCGGTCCACCATAATCATTCCATATCCTCAAATTATTATTCATAGTGTCAATTCGAATTTTCTTCTATATACATAAACCAACCGTTTGTTGTGTGGAATTTTGGTTTAGTATGTTCACAGTTTAGGTTTGGGTTTGCTTTGGACAAACATTTGGTTTGCTTTGGTTGGAGTTTTTGTTTGGACTTGAATTGGTTATAGGTTTGTTTCGGGTTTGCTATGGTCATAGGTTTGTTTTGATTTGCTTTCGTTAGAGGTTTGGTGTTGGTCTGCTTTGATAGAGGTTTGATATGGTTAGAGATTTGACTTGAGTTTGCAAAAACACTAAGGCCCACAAGCATAAATAATCCCCAAGTTTAAAATATATCAACCAAATTAAGACCGGAGCGTATGGATATTTGTTGGGGTTTGGTATTGTGTAGGCTTTGGTTTTGGTTGATTAGGGTTTGGTTTCGGTTAGGTTTGGGTTTGGGGTTGGTATGGGTTTGGGTTTGGGTTTGTGTTTGGGTTTGCTTTAGTTAGAGGTCCGGTGTTGGTCTGCTTTGATAGAGGTTTGATATGGTTAGAGATTTGACTTGAGTTTGCAAAAACACTAAGGCCCACAAGCATAAAAAATTCCCAAGATTAAAATTTATCAACTAAATTAAGACCGGAGCGTATGGATGTTTGTTGGGGTTTGGTATTGTGTAGGCTTTGGTTTTGGTTGATTAGAGTTTGGTTTCGGTTAGGTTTGGGTTTGGGGTTGGTATGGGATTGGGTTTGGGTTTGGATTTGGGTTTGTGTTTGGGTTTGCGTTAGTTAGAGGTCCAGTGTTGGTCTGCTTTGATAGAGGTTTGATATGGTTAGAGATTTGACTTGAGTTTGCAAAAACACTAAGGCCCACAAGCATAAAAAATCCCCAAGTTTAAAATTTATCAACTAAATTAAGACCGGAGGAGTGGCAGCGTATGGATGTTTGTTGGGGTTTGGTATTGTTTAGGCTTTGGTTTTGGTTGATTAGGGTTTGGTTTCGGTTAGGTTTGGGTTTGGGGTTGTTATGGGTTTGGGTTTGGGTTTGGGTTTGGGTTTGTGTTTGGTTTGGGTTTAGGTTTGGGTTTGGGTTTGGGTTTGGGTTTGGGTTTGGTTTGGTTTGTTTTGGTTTGATTTGGTTTTTGGTTGGGTTTTGTTAGATTTGGGTTTGGGTTTGGTTTGAATTTGGTTTGAGTTTGGTTTGAGTTTGGTTTGGGTTTGGTTCGGTTTGTTTTTATTTGGGTTTAGTTTAGGATGGGATTTGGGTTTGTTTTGGGATTGAGTTTACGTTTGGTTTGACTAGAGGTTTGATTTGGTTTGATTTGCTTTGGTCAGGGATTCGATTTGTGTTGGCTTTGATCAGAATTTCGGCTGCTTGTTTGCTTGCATTTGATCAGAGATTTGTTATGGTTTGGAATTTGTTATGGTGGGCTTGGTTTGGCTTTAGGTTTAGGTTACGTTTGGGTTTGCTTTGGTCGGAGATTTAGTTTAGTTGGATTTTGATTGGTTTTGGACAAAGGTTTGGTTTGGATTTGTCTTGGTAAAAGGTTTGGTTTGGGTTTGCTTTCTTTAGCGATTTGGCTTCGGTTTTTTTTTGGTTTGCTTTGGTCAGTCGTTTGGTTTGGTTTGCTTTTGTTGGGGGTGTGGTATGGGTTTTCTTTGGTCAGATGTAATGTTTGGTTTGCTTTGGTCAGAAATTCGGTATGTGTTTAGTTTAGTCAGATATCTGGTTTGATTTGATATTTTGCACTAGTTTCCTCTGGTACTTTTTGCTATATTTATAATTTCCTGATTTACTGCCCGCCCATCAAAATCCAGGTTTATATACTTTATAATCATATTTTGAAGAATATCGATTTTGTCCTTTAATTCTTCTCCTGACTGCACTATTACGTGTGGGAAAGAAGAACAGTGAGGCCCACAAGCAAAAGAAAGTCCTAAGATGAAAAAGTTTACACAATGTAATATCGCGTTTTTATTTCGGTCCACCATAATCATTCCATATCCTCAAATTATTATTCATAGTGTCAATTCGAATTTTCTTCTATATACATAAACCAACCGTTTGTTGTGTGGAATTTTGGTTTAGTATGTTCACAGTTTAGGTTTGGGTTTGCTTTGGACAAACATTTGGTTTGCTTTGGTTGGAGTTTTTGTTTGGACTTGAATTGGTTATAGGTTTGTTTCGGGTTTGCTATGGTCATACGTTTGCTTTGATTTGCTTTCGTTAGAGGTTTGGTGTTGGTCTGCTTTGATAGAGGTTTGATATGGTTAGAGATTTGACTTGAGTTTGCAAAAACACTAAGGCCCAAAAGCATAAATAATCCCCAAGTTTAAAATATATCAACTAAATTAAGACCGGAGCGTATGGATATTTGTTGGGGTTTGGTATTGTGTAGGCTTTGGTTTTGGTTGATTAGGGTTTGGTTTCGGTTAGGTTTGGGTTTGGGGTTGGTATGGGTTTGGGTTTGGGTTTGGGTTTGGGTTTGGGTTTGGGTTTGGGTTTGGTTTGGGTTTGGGTTTGGGTTTGGGTTTGGGTTTGGGTTTGGGTTTGGGTTTGGGTTTGGGTTTGGGTTTGCGTTAGTTAGAGGTCCGGTGTTGGTCTGCTTTGATAGAGGTTTGATATGGTTAGAGATTTGACTTGAGTTTGCAAAAACACTAAGGCCCACAAGCATAAATAATCCCCAAGTTTAAAATATATCAACAAAATTAAGACCGGAGCGTACGGATGTTTGTTGGGGTTTGGTATTGTGTAGGCTTTGGTTTTGGTTGATTGGGGTTTGGATTCGGTTAGGTTTGGGTTTGGGGTTTGGTATGGGTTTGGGTTTGGGTTTGTGTTTGGGTTTGCGTTAGTTAGAGGTCCGGTGTTGGTCTGCTTTGATAGAGGTTTGATATGGTTAGAGATTTGACTTGAGTTTGCAAAAACACTAAGGCCCACAAGCATAAAAAATCCCCAAGTTTAAAATTTATCAACTAAATTAAGACCGGAGGAGTGGCAGCGTATGGATGTTTGTTGGGGTTTGGTATTGTTTAGGCTTTGGTTTTGGTTGATTAGGGTTTGGTTTCGGTTAGGTTTGGGTTTGGGGTTGTTATTGGTTTGGGTTTGGGTTTGGGTTTCGGTTTGGGTTTGAGTTTGGGTTTGGGTTTAGGTTTGGGTTTGGGTCTGGGTTTGGGTTTGGTTTGGCTTTGGGTTTAGGTTTGGGTTTGGGTTTGGGTTTGCGTTTGGTTTGAGTTTTGTTTGAGTTTGGTTTGAATTTGGTTTGGGTTTGGTTCGGTTTGTTTTTGATTTGGGTTTAGTTTAAGATTGGAAAAATCACTAGATTAAAATTTATCAACTAAATTAAGACCGGAGCGTATGGATGTTTGTTGGGGTTTGGTATTGTTTAGGCTTTGGTTTTGGTTGATTAGGGTTTGGTTTCGGTTAGGTTTGGGTTTGGGGTTGTTATTGGTTTGGGTTTGGGTTTGGGTTTGGGTTTGGGTTTGGGTTTGGTTTGGCTTTGGGTTTAGGTTTGGGTTTGGGTTTGGGTTTGGGTTTGGTTTGGTTTGTTTTGGTTTGGTTTGGTTTTTGGTTGGGTTTTGTTAGATTTGGGTTTGGGTTTGGTTTGAATATGGTTTGAGTTTGGTTTGAGTTTGGTTTGGGTTTGGTTCGGTTTGTTTTTGATTTGGGTTTAGTTTAGGATTTAAAAAATCCCCAAGATTAAAATTTATCAACTAAATTAAGACCGGAGCGTATGGATGTTTGTTGGGGTTTGGTATTGTGTAGGCTTTGGTTTTGGTTGATTAGGGTTTGGTTTCCGTTAGGTTTGGGTTTGGGGTTGTTGTGGGTTTGGGTTTGGGTTTGTGTTTAGGTTTGCGTTTGGGTTTGGGATTAGGTTTGGGTTTGGGTTTGGGTTTTGGTTTGGGTTTGGGTTTGGGTTTGGGTTTGGGTTTGGGTTTGGGTTTGGGTTTGGGTTTGGGTTTGGGTTTGGGTTTGGGTTTGGGTTTGGGTTTGGGTTTGGGTTTGCTTTTGGGTTTGGGTGGGTTTGGGTTTGGTTTGGTTTGGTTTGGTTTGGTTTGATTTTTGTTTGGGTTTTGTTAGATTTGGGTTTGGGTTTGGTTTGAATTTGGTTTGGGTTTGGTTCGGTTTGTTTTTGATTTGGGTTTAGTTTAGGATTGGATTTGGGTTTGTTTTGGGATTGAGTTTACGTTTGGTTTGAGTAGAGGTTTGGTTTGGTTTGATTTGCTTTGGACAGTGATTCGATTTGTGTTGGCTTTGATCAGAATTTCGGCTGCTTGTTTGCTTGCATTTGATCAGAGATTTGTTATGGTTTAGAATGGGCTTGGTTTGGCTTTAGGTTTAGGTTACGTTTGGGTTTGCTTTGGTCGGAGATTTAGTTTGGTTGGATTTTGGTTGGTTTTGGACAAAGGTTTGGTTTGGATTTGTCTTGGTAAAAGGTTTGGTTTGGGTTTGCTTTCTTTAGAGATTTGGCTTCGGTTTGCTTTTTTTGGTTTGCTTTGGTCAGTCGTTTGGTTTTGTTTGCTTTTGTTGGGGGTGTGGTATGGGTTTACTTTGGTCAGATGTAATGTTTGGTTTGCTTTGGTCAGAAATTCGATATGTGTTTAGTTTAGTCAGATATCTGGTTTGATTTGATATTTTGCACAAGTTTCCTCTGATACATTTTGCTATATTTATAATTTCCTGATTTACTGCCCGCATATCAAAATCCAGACTCATATACTTTATAATCATATTTTGAAGAATATCGATTTTGTCCTTTAATCCCCTTCTTCTCCTGACAGCACTAGGACGTGTGGGAAAGAAGAACAGTGAGCCCCACAAGCAAAGGAAATTCCTAAGATGAAAAAGGTTTACACAATGTAATATCGCGTTTTTATTTCGGTCCACCATAATCATTCCATATCCTCAAATTATTATTCATAGTGTCAATTCGAATTTTCTTCTATATACATAAACCAACCGTTTGTTGTGTGGAATTTTGGTTTAGTATGTTCACAGTTTTGGTTTGGGTTTGCTTTGGACAAACATTTGGTTTGCTTTGGTTGGAGTTTTTGTTTGGACTTGAATTGGTTATAGGTTTGTTTCGGGTTTGCTATGGTCATAGGTTTGTTTTGATTTGCTTTCGTTAGATGTTTGGTGTTGGTCTGCTTTGATAGAGGTTTGATATGGTTAGAGATTTGACTTGAGTTTTCAAAAACACTAAGGCCCACAAGCATAAAAAATCCCCAAGTTTAAAATTTATCAACTAAATTAAGACCGGAGGAGTGGCAGCGTATGGATGTTTGTTGGGGTTTGGTATTGTTTAGGCTTTGGTTTTGGTTGATTAGGGTTTGGTTTCGGTTAGGTTTGGGTTTGGGGTTGTTATGGGTTTGGGTTTGGGTTTGGGTTTGGGTTTGTGTTTGGTTTGGGTTTAGGTTTGGGTTTGGGTTTGGGTTTGGGTTTGGTTTGGTTTGTTTTGGTTTGATTTGGTTTTTGGTTGGGTTTTGTTAGATTTGGGTTTGGGTTTGGTTTGAATTTGGTTTGAGTTTGGTTTGAGTTTGGTTTGGGTTTGGTTCGGTTTGTTTTTGATTTGGGTTTAGTTTAGGATGGGATTTGGGTTTGTTTTGGGATTGAGTTTACGTTTGGTTTGATTAGAGGTTTGATTTGGTTTGATTTGCTTTGGTCAGGGATTCGAATTGTGTTGGCTTTGATCAGAATTTCGGCTGCTTGTTTGCTTTCATTTGATCAGAGATTTGTTATGGTTTGGAATTTGTTATGGTGGGCTTGGTTTGGCTTTAGGTTTAGGTTACGTTTGGGTTTGCTTTGGTCGGAGATTTAGTTTAGTTGGATTTTGATTGGTTTCGGACAAAGGTTTGGTTTGGATTTGTCTTGGTAAAAGGTTTGGTTTGGGTTTGCTTTCTTTAGCGATTTGGCTTCGGTTTGCTTTTTTTGGTTTGCTTTGGTCAGTCCTTTGGTTTGGTTTGCTTTTGTTGGGGGTGTGGTATGGGTTTTCTTTGGTCAGATGTAATGTTTGGTTTGCTTTGGTCAGAAATTCGGTATGTGTTTAGTTTAGTCAGATATCTGGTTTGATTTGATATTTTGCACAAGTTTCCTCTGATACTTTTTGCTATATTTATAATTTCCTGATTTACTGGCCGCACATTAAAATCCAGATTCATATACTTTATAATCATATTTTGAAGAATATCGATTTTGTCCTTTAATCCCCTTCTTCTCCTGACAGCACTAGGACGTGTGGGAAAGAAGAACAATGAGGCCCACAAGCAAAAGAAATTCCTAAGATGAAAAAAGTATACACATTGTAATATCGCGTTTTTATTTCGGTCCACCATAATCATTCCATATCCTCAAATTATTATTCAGAGTGCCAATTCGAATTTCCTTCTATATACATAAACCAACCGTTTGTTGTGTGGAATTTTGGTTTATTATGTTCACAGTTTAGGTTTGGGTTTGCTTTGGACAAACATTTGGTTTGCTTTGGTTGGAGTTTTTGTTTGGACTTGAATTGGTTATAGGTTTGTTTCGGGTTTGCTATGGTCATAGGTTTGCTTTGATTTGCTTTCGTTAGAGGTCCGGTGTTGGTCTGCTTTGATAGAGGTTTGATATGGTTAGAGATTTGACTTGAGTTTGCAAAAACACTAAGGCCCACAAGCATAAATAATCCCCAAGTTTAAAATATATCAACAAAATTAAGACCGGAGCGTACGGATGTTTGTTGGGGTTTGGTATTGTGTAGGCTTTGGTTTTGGTTGATTGGGGTTTGGATTCGGTTAGGTTTGGGTTTGGGGTTTGGTATGGGTTTGGGTTTGGGTTTGTGTTTGGGTTTGCGTTAGTTAGAGGTCTGGTGTTGGTCTGCTTTGATAGAGGTTTGATATGGTTAGAGATTTGACTTGAGTTTGCAAAAACACTAAGGCCCACAAGCATAAAAAATCCCCAAGTTTAAAATTTATCAACTAAATTAAGACCGGAGGAGTGGCAGCGTATGGATGTTTGTTGGGGTTTGGTATTGTTTAGGCTTTGGTTTTGGTTGATTAGGGTTTGGTTTCGGTTAGGTTTGGGTTTTTGGTTGTTATTGGTTTGGGATTGGGTTTGGGTTTGGGTTTGGGTTTGGGTTTGGGTTTCGGTTTGGGTTTGAGTTTGGGTTTGGGTTTAGGTTTGGGTTTGGGTTTGGGTTTGGGTTTGGTTTGGCTTTGGGTTTAGGTTTGGGTTTGGGTTTGGGTTTTAGTTTGGGTTTGGTTTGGTTTGTTTTGGTTTGGTTTGGTTTTTGGTTCGGTTTTGTTAGATTTGGGTTTGGGTTTGGTTTGAATTTGGTTTGAGTTTTGTTTGAGTTTGGTTTGAGTTTGGTTTGAGTTTGGTTTGGGTTTGGTTCGGTTTGTTTTTGATTTGGGTTTAGTTTAGGATTGGAAAAATCACTAGATTAAAATTTATCAACTAAATTAAGACCGGAGCGTATGGATGTTTGTTGGGGTTTGGTATTGTTTAGGCTTTGGTTTTGGTTGATTAGGGTTTGGTTTCGGTTAGGTTTGGGTTTGGGGTTGTTATTGGTTTGGGTTTGGGTTTGGGTTTGGGTTTGGGTTTGGTTTGGCTTTGGGTTTAGGTTTGGGTTTGGGTTTGGGTTTGGGTTTGGTTTGGTTTGTTTTGGTTTGGTTTGGTTTTTGGTTGGGTTTTGTTAGATTTGGGTTTGGGTTTGGTTTGAATATTGTTTGAGTTTGGTTTGAGTTTGGTTTGGGTTTGGTTCGGTTTGTTTTTGATTTGGGTTTAGTTTAGGATTGGAAAAATCCCCAAGATTAAAATTTATCAACTAAATTAAGACCGGAGCGTATGGATGTTTGTTGGGGTTTGGTATTGTGTAGGCTTTGGTTTTGGTTGATTAGGGTTTGGTTTCCGTTAGGTTTGGGTTTGGGTTTGGGTTTGTGTTTAGGTTTGGGATTAGGTTTGGGTTTGGGTTTTGGTTTGTTTTTGGGTTTGGGTTTGGGTTTGGGTTTGGGTTTGGGTTTGGGTTTGGGTTTGGGTTTGGGTTTGGGTTTGGGTTTGGGTTTGGGTTTGGGTTTGGGTTTGGGTTTGGGTTTGGGTTTGGGTTTGGGTTTGGGTTTGGGTTTGGTTTGGTTTTGGGTTTGGGTGGGTTTGGGTTTGGGTTTGGGTTTGCTTTTGTGGGGGGTGTGGTATGGGTTTTCTTTGGTCAGATGTAATGTTTGGTTTGCTTTGGTCAGAAATTCGGTATGTGTTTAGTTTAGTCAGATATCTGGTTTGATTTGATATTTTGCACTAGTTTCCTCTGATACTTTTTGCTATATTTATAATTTCCTGATTTACTGTTCGCACATCAAAATCCAGATTTATATACTATATAATCATATTTTGAAGAATATCGATTTTGTCCTTTAATTCTTCTCCTGACTGCACTAGGACGTGTGGGAAAGAAGAATAGTGAGGCCCACAAGCAAAAGAAAGTCCTAAGATGAAAAAAGTTTACACAATGTAATATCGCGTTTTTATTTCGGTCCACCATAATCATTCCATATCCTCAAATTATTATTCATAGTGTCAATTCGAATTTTCTTCTATATACATAAACCAACCGTTTGTTGTGTGGAATTTTGGTTTAGTATGTTCACAGTTTAGGTTTGGGTTTGCTTTGGACAAACATTTGGTTTGCTTTGGTTGGAGTTTTTGTTTGGACTTGAATTGGTTATAGGTTTGTTTCGGGTTTGCTATGGTCATAGGTTTGTTTTGATTTGCTTTCGTTAGAGGTTTGGTGTTGGTCTGCTTTGATAGAGGTTTGATATGGTTAGAGATTTGACTTGAGTTTGCAAAAACACTAAGGCCCACAAGCATAAATAATCCCCAAGTTTAAAATATATCAACCAAATTAAGACCGGAGCGTATGGATATTTGTTGGGGTTTGGTATTGTGTAGGCTTTGGTTTTGGTTGATTAGGGTTTGGTTTCGGTTAGGTTTGGGTTTGGGGTTGGTATGGGTTTGGGTTTGGGTTTGTGTTTGGGTTTGCTTTAGTTAGAGGTCCGGTGTTGGTCTGCTTTGATAGAGGTTTGATATGGTTAGAGATTTGACTTGAGTTTGCAAAAACACTAAGGCCCACAAGCATAAAAAATTCCCAAGATTAAAATTTATCAACTAAATTAAGACCGGAGCGTATGGATGTTTGTTGGGGTTTGGTATTGTGTAGGCTTTGGTTTTGGTTGTTTAGAGTTTGGTTTCGGTTAGGTTTGGGTTTGGGGTTGGTATGGGATTGGGTTTGGGTTTGGATTTGGGTTTGTGTTTGGGTTTGCGTTAGTTAGAGGTCCAGTGTTGGTCTGCTTTGATAGAGGTTTGATATGGTTAGAGATTTGACTTGAGTTTGCAAAAACACTAAGGCCCACAAGCATAAAAAATCCCCAAGTTTAAAATTTATCAACTAAATTAAGACCGGTGGAGTGGCAGCGTATGGATGTTTGTTGGGGTTTGGTATTGTTTAGGCTTTGGTTTTGGTTGATTAGGTTTTGGTTTCGGTTAGATTTGGGTTTGGGGTTGGGTTTGTGTTTGGTTTGGGTTTAGGTTTGGGTTTGGGTTTGGGTTTGGGTTTGGGTTTGGTTTGGTTTGTTTTGGTTTGATTTGGTTTTTGGTTGGGTTTTGTTAGATTTGGGTTTGGGTTTGGTTTGAATTTGGTTTGAGTTTGGTTTGAGTTTGGTTTGAGTTTGGTTTGAGTTTGGTTTGGGTTTGGTTCGGTTTGTTTTTATTTGGGTTTAGTTTAGGATGGGATTTGGGTTTGTTTTGGGATTGAGTTTACGTTTGGTTTGATTAGAGGTTTGATTTGGTTTGATTTGCTTTGGTCAGGGATTCGATTTGTGTTGGCTTTGATCAGAATTTCGGCTGCTTGTTTGCTTGCATTTGATCAGAGATTTGTTATGGTTTGGAATTTGTTATGGTGGGCTTGGTTTGGCTTTAGGTTTAGGTTACGTTTGGGTTTGCTTTGGTCGGAGATTTAGTTTAGTTGGATTTTGATTGGTTTTGGACAAAGGTTTGGTTTGGATTTGTCTTGGTAAAAGGTTTGGTTTGGGTTTGCTTTCTTTAGCGATTTGGCTTCGGTTTGCTTTTTTTGGTTTGCTTTGGTCAGTCGTTTGGTTTGGTTTGCTTTTGTTGGGGGTGTGGTATGGGTTTTCTTTGGTCAGATGTAATGTTTGGTTTGCTTTGGTCAGAAATTTGGTATGTGTTTAGTTTAGTCAGATATCTGGTTTGATTTGATATTTTGCACTAGTTTCCTCTGATACTTTTTGCTATATTTATAATTTCCTGATTTACTGCCCGCACATCAAAATCCAGGTTTATATACTTTATAATCATATTTTGAAGAATATCGATTTTGTCCTTTAATTCTTCTCCTGACTGCACTATTACGTGTGGGAAAGAAGAACAGTGAGGCCCACAAGCAAAAGAAAGTCCTAAGATGAAAAAAGTTTACACAATGTAATATCGCGTTTTTATTTCGGTCCACCATAATCATTCCATATCCTCAAATTATTATTCATAGTGTCAATTCGAATTTTCTTCTATATACATAAACCAACCGTTTGTTGTGTGGAATTTTGGTTTAGTATGTTCACAGTTTAGGTTTGGGTTTGCTTTGGACAAACATTTGGTTTGCTTTGGTTGGAGTTTTTGTTTGGACTTGAATTGGTTATAGGTTTGTTTCGGGTTTGCTATGGTCATAGGTTTGCTTTGATTTGCTTTCGTTAGAGGTTTGGTGTTGGTCTGCTTTGATAGAGGTTTGATATGGTTAGAGATTTGACTTGAGTTTGCAAAAACACTAAGGCCCAAAAGCATAAATAATCCCCAAGTTTAAAATATATCAACTAAATTAAGACCGGAGCGTATGGATATTTGTTGGGGTTTGGTATTGTGTAGGCTTTGGTTTTGGTTGATTAGGGTTTGGTTTCGGTTAGGTTTGGGTTTGGGGTTGGTATGGGTTTGGGTTTGGTTTTGTGTTTGGGTTTGCGTTAGTTAGAGGTCCGATGTTGGTCTGCTTTGATAGAGGTTTGATATGGTTAGAGATTTGACTTGAGTTTGCAAAAACACTAAGGCCCAAAAGCATAAATAATCCCCAAGTTAAAATATATCAACTAAATTAAGACCGGAGCGTATGGATATTTGTTGGGGTTTGGTATTGTGTAGGCTTTGGTTTTGGTTGATTAGGGTTTGGTTTCGGTTAGGTTTGGGTTTGGGGTTGGTATGGGTTTGGGTTTGGTTTTGTGTTTGGGTTTGCGTTAGTTAGAGGTCCGGTGTTGGTCTGCTTTGATAGAGGTTTGATATGGTTAGAGATTTGACTTGAGTTTGCAAAAACACTAAGGCCCACAAGCATAAAAAATTCCCAAGATTAAAATTTATCAACTAAATTAAGACCGGAGCGTATGGATGTTTGTTGGGGTTTGGTATTGTGTAGGCTTTGGTTTTGGTTGATTAGAGTTTGGTTTCGGTTAGGTTTGGGTTTGGGGTTGGTATGGGTTTGGGTTTGGTATGGGTTTGGGTTTGGATTTGGGTTTGTGTTTGGGTTTGGCTTAGTTAGAGGTCCAGTGTTGGTCTGCTTTGATAGAGGTTTGATATGGTTAGAGATTTGACTTGAGTTTGCAAAAACACTAAGGCCCACAAGCATAAAAAATCCCCAAGTTTAAAATTTATCAACTAAATTAAGACCGGAGGAGTGGCAGCGTATGGATGTTTGTTGGGGTTTGGTATTGTTTAGGCTTTGGTTTTGGTTGATTAGGGTTTGGTTTCGGTTAGGTTTGGGTTTGGGGTTGTTATGGGTTTGGGTTTCGGTTTGGGTTTGGGTTTGGGTTTGGGTTTGTGTTTGGTTTGGGTTTAGGTTTGGGTTTGGGTTTGGGTTTGGGTTTGGGTTTGGGTTTGGTTTGGTTTGTTTTGGTTTGATTTGGTTTTTGGTTGGGTTTTGTTAGATTTGGGTTTGGGTTTGGTTTGAATTTGGTTTGAGTTTGGTTTGGGTTTGGTTCGGTTTGTTTTTGATTTGGGTTTAGTTTAGGATGGGATTTGGGTTTGTTTTGGGATTGAGTTTACGTTTGGTTTGATTAGAGGTTTGATTTGGTTTGATTTGCTTTGGTCAGGGATTCGAATTGTGTTGGCTTTGATCAGAATTTCGGCTGCTTGTTTGCTTGCATTTGATCAGAGATTTGTTATGGTTTGGAATTTGTTATGGTGGGCTTGGTTTGGCTTTAGGTTTAGGTTACGTTTGGGTTTGCTTTGGTCGGAGATTTAGTTTAGTTGGATTTTGATTGGTTTTGGACAAAGGTTTGGTTTGGATTTGTCTTGGTAAAAGGTTTGGTTTGGGTTTGCTTTCTTTAGCGATTTGGCTTCGGTTTGCTTTTTTTGGTTTGCTTTGGTCAGTCGTTTGGTTTGGTTTGCTTTTGTTGGGGGTGTGGTATGGGTTTTCTTTGGTCAGATGTAATGTTTGGTTTGCTTTGGTCAGAAATTCGGTATGTGTTTAGTTTAGTCAGATATCTGGTTTGATTTGATATTTTGCACAAATTTCCTCTGATACTTTTTGCTATATTAATAATTTCCTGATTTACTGTCCGCACATCAAAATCCAGATTCATATACTTTATAATCATATTTTGAAGAATATCGATTTTGTCCTTTAATCCCCTTCTTCTCCTGACAGCACTAGGACGTGTGGGAAAGAAGAACAATGAGGCCCACAAGCAAAAGAAAGTCCTAAGATGAAAAAAGTATACACATTGTAATATCGCGTTTTTATTTCGGTCCACCATAATCATTCCATATCCTCAAATTATTATTCAGAGTGCCAATTCGAATTTCCTTCTATATACATAAACCAACCGTTTGTTATGTGGAATTTTGGTTTATTATGTTCACAGTTTAGGTTTGGGTTTGCTTTGGACAAACATTTGGTTTGCTTTGGTTGGAGTTTTTGTTTGGACTTGAATTGGTTATAGGTTTGTTTCGGGTTTGCTATGGTCATAGGTTTGCTTTGATTTGCTTTCGTTAGAGGTCCGGTGTTGGTCTGCTTTGATAGAGGTTTGATATGGTTAGAGATTTGACTTGAGTTTGCAAAAACACTAAGGCCCACAAGCATAAATAATCCCCAAGTTTAAAATATATCAACAAAATTAAGACCGGAGCGTACGGATGTTTGTTGGGGTTTGGTATTGTGTAGGCTTTGGTTTTGGTTGATTAGGGTTTGGATTCGGTTAGGTTTGGGTTTGGGGTTGGTATGGGTTTGGGTTTGGGTTTGTGTTTGGGTTTGCGTTAGTTAGATTTTCGGTGTTGGTCTGCTTTGATAGAGGTTTGATATGGTTAGAGATTTGACTTGAGTTTGCAAAAACACTAAGGCCCACAAGCATAAAAAATCCCCAAGTTTAAAATATATCAACAAAATTAAGACCGGAGGAGTGGCAGCGTATGGATGTTTGTTGGGGTTTGGTATTGTTTAGGCTTTGGTTTTGGTTGATTAGGGTTTGGTTTCGGTTAGGTTTGGGTTTGGGGTTGTTATGGGTTTGGGTTTCGGTTTGGGTTTGGGTTTGGGTTTGGGTTTGGGTTTGGGTTTGTGTTTGGTTTGGGTTTAGGTTTGGGTTTGGGTTTGGGTTTGGGTTTGGGTTTGGGTTTGGTTTGGTTTGTTTTGGTTTGATTTGGTTTTTGGTTGGGTTTTGTTAGATTTGGGTTTGGGTTTGGTTTGAATTTGGTTTGAGTTTGGTTTGAGTTTGGTTTGGGTTTGGTTCGGTTTGTTTTTGATTTGGGTTTAGTTTAGGATGGGATTTGGGTTTGTTTTGGGATTGAGTTTACGTTTGGTTTGATTAGAGGTTTGATTTGGTTTGATTTGCTTTGGTCAGGGATTCGAATTTTGTTGGCTTTGATCAGAATTTCGGCTGCTTGTTTGCTTGCATTTGATCAGAGATTTGTTATGGTTTGGAATTTGTTATGGTGGGCTTGGTTTGGCTTTAGGTTTAGGTTACGTTTGGGTTTGCTTTGGTCGGAGATTTAGTTTAGTTGGATTTTGATTGGTTTTGGACAAAGGTTTGGTTTGGATTTGTCTTGGTAAAAGGTTTAGTTAGGGTTTGCTTTCTTAAGCGATTTGGCTTCGGTTTGCTTTTTTTGGTTTGCTTTGGTCAGTCGTTTGGTTTGGTTTGCTTTTGTTGGGGGTGTGGTATGGGTTTTCTTTGGTCAGATGTAATGTTTGGTTTGCTTTGGTCAGAAATTCGGTATGTGTTTAGTTTAGTCAGATATCTGGTTTGATTTGATATTTTGCACAAGTTTCCTCTGATACTTTTTGCTATATTTATAATTTCCTGATTTACTGTCCGCACATCAAAATCCAGATTCATATACTTTATAATCATATTTTGAAGAATATCGATTTTGTCCTTTAATCCCCTTCTTCTCCTGACAGCACTAGGACGTGTGGGAAAGAAGAACAATGAGGCCCACAAGCAAAAGAAAGTCCTAAGATGAAAAAAGTTTACACATTGTAATATCGCGTTTTTATTTCGGTCCACCATAATCATTCCATATCCTCAAATTATTATTCATAGTGTCAATTCGAATTTTCTTCTATATACATAAACCAACCGTTTGTTGTGTGGAATTTTGGTTTAGTATGTTCACAGTTTAGGTTTGGGTTTGCTTTGGACAAACATTTGGTTTGCTTTGGTTGGAGTTTTTGTTTGGACTTGAATTGGTTATAGGTTTGTTTCGGGTTTGCTATGGTCATAGGTTTGTTTTGATTTGCTTTCGTTAGAGGTTTGGTGTTGGTCTGCTTTGATAGAGGTTTGATATGGTTAGAGATTTGACTTGAGTTTGCAAAAACACTAAGGCCCACAAGCATAAATAATCCCCAAGTTTAAAATATATCAACAAAATTAAGACCGGAGCGTACGGATGTTTGTTGGGGTTTGGTATTGTGTAGGCTTTGGTTTTGGTTGATTAGGGTTTGGATTCGGTTAGGTTTGGGTTTGGGGTTGGTATGGGTTTGGGTTTGGGTTTGTGTTTGGGTTTGCGTTAGTTAGATTTTCGGTGTTGGTCTGCTTTGATAGAGGTTTGATATGGTTAGAGATTTGACTTGAGTTTGCAAAAACACTAAGGCCCACAAGCCTAAATAATCCCCAAGTTTAAAATATATCAACAAAATTAAGACCGGAGCGTACGGATGTTTGTTGGGGTTTGGTATTGTGTAGGCTTTGGTTTTGGTTGATTGGGGTTTGGATTCGGTTAGGTTTGGGTTTGGGGGTTGGTATGGGTTTGGGTTTGGGTTTGTGTTTGGGTTTGCGTTAGTTAGAGGTCTGGTGTTGGTCTGCTTTGATAGAGGTTTGATATGGTTAGAGATTTGACTTGAGTTTGCAAAAACACTAAGGCCCACAAGCATAAAAAATCCCCAAGTTTAAAATTTATCAACTAAATTAAGACCGGATTAGTGGCAGCGTATGGATGTTTGTTGGGGTTTGGTATTGTTTAGGCTTTGGTTTTAGTTGATTAGGGTTTGGTTTCGGTTAGATTTGGGTTTGGGGTTGTTATTGGTTTGGGTTTGGGTTTGGGTTTGGGTTTGGGTTTGGGTTTCGGTTTGGGTTTGAGTTTGGGTTTGGGTTTAGGTTTGGGTTTGGGTTTGGGTTTGGGTTTGGGTTTGGGTTTGGTTTGGCTTTGGGTTTAGGTTTGGGTTTGGGTTTGGGTTTGGGTTTGGTTTGGTTTGTTTTGGTTTGGTTTGGTTTTTGGTTCGGTTTTGTTAGATTTGGGTTTGGGTTTGGTTTGAATTTGGTTTGAGTTTTGTTTGAGTTTGGTTTGAGTTTGGTTTGGGTTTGGTTCGGTTTGTTTTTGATTTGGGTTTAGTTTAGGATTGGAAAAATCACTAGATTAAAATTTATCAACTAAATTAAGACCGGAGCGTATGGATGTTTGTTGGGGTTTGGTATTGTTTAGGCTTTGGTTTTGGTTGATTAGGGTTTGGTTTCGGTTAGGTTTGGGTTTGGGGTTGTTATTGGTTTGGGTTTGGGTTTGGGTTTGGGTTTGGGTTTGGGTTTGGGTTTGGGTTTGGGTTTGGGTTTGGGTTTGGTTTGGCTTTGGGTTTAGGTTTGGGTTTGGGTTTGGGTTTGGGTTTGGTTTGGTTTGTTTTGGTTTGGTTTGGTTTTTGGTTGGGTTTTGTTAGATTTGGGTTTGGGTTTGGTTTGAATATGGTTTGAGTTTGGTTTGAGTTTGGTTTGGGTTTGGTTTGGGTTTGGTTCGGTTTGTTTTTGATTTGGGTTTAGTTTAGGATTGGAAAAATCCCCAAGATTAAAATTTATCAACTAAATTAAGACCGGAGCGTATGGATGTTTGTTGGGGTTTGGTATTGTGTAGGCTTTGGTTTTGGTTGATTAGGGTTTGGTTTCCGTTAGGTTTGGGTTTGGGGTTGTTGTGGGTTTGGGTTTGGGTTTGTGTTTAGGTTTGCGTTTGGGTTTGGGATTAGGTTTGGGTTTGGGTTTGGGTTTTGGTTTGTTTTTGGGTTTGGGTTTGGGTTTGGGTTTGGGTTTGGGTTTGGGTTTGGGTTTGAGTTTGGGTTTGGGTTTGGGTTTGGGTTTGGGTTTGGGTTTGGGTTTGGGTTTGGGTTTGGGTTTGGGTTTGGGTTTGGGTTTGGGTTTGGGTTTGGGTTTGGGTTTGGGTTTGGGTTTGGGTTTGGTTTGGTTTTGGGTTTGGGTGGGTTTGGGTTTGGGTTTGGGTTTGGGTTTGCTTTTGTGGGGGGTGTGGTATGGGTTTTCTTTGGTCAGATGTAATGTTTGGTTTGCTTTGGTCAGAAATTCGGTATGTGTTTAGTTTAGTCAGATATCTGGTTTGATTTGATATTTTGCACTAGTTTCCTCTGATACTTTTTGCTATATTTATAATTTCCTGATTTACTGCCCGCACATCAAAATCCAGATTTATATACTTTATAATCATATTTTGAAGAATATCGATTTTGTCCTTTAATTCTTCTCCTGACAGCACTAGGACGTGTGGGAAAGAAGAACAATGAGGCCCACAAGCAAAAGAAAGTCCTAAGGTGAAAAAAGTTTACACATTGTAATATCGCGTTTTTATTTCGGTCCACCATAATCATTCCATATCCTCAAATTATTATTCAGAGTGCCAATTCGAATTTCCTTCTATATACATAAACCAACCGTTTGTTGTGTGGAATTTTGGTTTAGTATGTTCATAGTTTAAGTTTGGGTTTGCTTTGGACAAACATTTGGTTTGCTTTAGTTGGAGTTTTTGTTTGGACTTGAATTGGTTATAGGTTTGTTTCGGGTTTGCTATGGTCATAGGTTTGCTTTGATTTGCTTTCGTTAGAGGTTGGGTGTTGGTCTGCTTTGATAGAGGTTTGATATGGTTAGAGATTTGACTTGAATTTGCAAAAACACTAAGGCCCTCAAGCATAAATAATCCCCAAGTTTAAAATATATCAACTAAATTAAGACCGGAGCGTATGGATATTTGTTGGGGTTTGGTATTGTGTAGGCTTTGGTTTTGGTTGATTAGGGTTTGGTTTCGGTTAGGTTTGGGTTTGGGGTTGGTATGGGTTTGGGTTTGGGTTTGTGTTTGGGTTTGCGTTAGTTAGAGGTCCGGTGTTGGTCTGCTTTGATAGAGGTTTGATATGGTTAGAGATTTGACTTGAGTTTGCAAAAACACTTAGGCCCACAAGCATAAAAAATTCCCAAGATTAAAATTTATCAACTAAATTAAGACCGAAGCGTATGGATGTTTGTTGGGGTTTGGTATTGTGTAGGCTTTGGTTTTGGTTGATTAGGGTTTGGTTTCCGTTAGGTTTGGGTTTGGGGTTGTTGTGGGTTTGGGTTTGGGTTTAGGTTTGGGTTTGGGTTTGGGTTTGAGTTTGGGTTTGGGTTTGGTTTTGGGTTTGGGTGGGTTTGGGTGGATTTGGGTTTAGGTTTGGGTTTGGGTTTGGGTTTGGGTTTGGGTTTGGGTTTGGGTTTGGGTTTGGGTTTGGGTTTGGGTTTAGGTTTGGGTTTGGGTTTGGGTTTGGGTTTGGGTTTGGGTTTGGGTTTGGGTTTGGGTTTGGGTTTGGGTTTGGGTTTGGGTTTGGGTTTGGGTTTGGGTTTGCTTTTGTTGGGGGTGTGGTATGGGTTTTCTTTGGTCAGATGTAATGTTTGGTTTGCTTTGGTCAGAAATTCGGTATGTGTTTAGTTTAGTTAGATATCTGGTTTGATTTGATATTTTGCACTAATTTCCTCTGATACTTTTTGCTATATTTATAATTTCCTGATTTACTGCCCGCACATCAAAATCCAGATTTATATATTTTATAATCATATTTTGAAGAATATCGATTTTGTCCTTTAATCCCCTTCTTTTCCTGACAGCACTAAGACGTGTGGGAAAGAAGAACAGTGAGGCCCACAAGCAAAAGAAAGTCCTAAGATGAAAAAAGTTTACACAATGTAATATCGCGTTTTTATTTCGGTCCACCATAATCATTCCATATCCTCAAATTATTATTCAGAGTGTCAATTCGAATTTTCTTCTATATACAAAAACCAACCGTTTGTTGTGTGGAATTTTGGTTTAGTATGTTCACAGTTTAGGTTTGGGTTTGCTTTAGACAAACATTTGGTTTGCTTTGGTTGGAGTTTTTGTTTGGACTTGAATTGGTTATAGGTTTGTTTCGGGTTTGCTATGGTCATAGGTTTGTTTTGATTTGCTTTCGTTAGAGGTTTGGTGTTGGTCTGCTTTGATAGAGGTTTGATATGGTTAGAGATTTGACTTGAGTTTGCAAAAACTCTAAGGCCCACAAGCATAAATAATCCCCAAGTTTAAAATATATCAACTAAATTAAGACCGGAGCGTATGGATGTTTGTTGGGGTTTGGTATTGTGTAGGCTTTGGTTTTGGTTGATTAGGGTTTGGCTTCGGTTAGGTTTGGGTTTGGGGTTGGTATGGGTTTGGGTTTGGGTTTGTGTTTGGGTTTGCGTTAGTTAGAGGTCCGGTGTTGGTCTGCTTTGATAGAGGTTTGATATGGTTAGAGATTTGACTTGAGTTTGCAAAAACACTTAGGCCCACAAGCATAAAAAATTCCCAAGATTAAAATTTATCAACTAAATTAAGACCGGAGCGTATGGATGTTTGTTGGGGTTTGGTATTGTGTAGGCTTTGGTTTTGGTTGATTAGGGTTTGGTTTCCGTTAGGTTTGGGTTTGGGGTTGTTGTGGGTTTGGGTTTGGGTTTGGGTTTGGGTTTGTGTTTGGGTTTGCGTTTGGGTTTGCGTTAGTTAGAGGTCCGGTGTTGGTACCCTTTGATAGAGGTTTGATATGGTTAGAGATTTGACTTGAGTTTGCAAAAACACTAAGGCCCACAAGCATAAAAAATCCCCAAGATTAAAATTTATCAACTAAATTAAGACCGGAGCTTATGGATGTTTGTTGGGGTTTGGTATTGTTTATTCTTTGGTTTTGGTTGATTAGGGTTTGGTTTCGTTTAGGTTTGGGTTAGGGGTTGTTATGGGTTTGGGTTTGGGTTTGTGTTTGGGTTTGGGTTTGGGTTTGGGTTTGGGTTTGGGTTTGGGTTTGGTTTGGGTTTGGGTTTGCGTTAGTTAGAGGTCCGGTGTTGGTCTGCTTTGATAGAGGTTTGATATGGTTAGAGATTTGACTTGAGTTTGCAAAAACACTAAGGCCCACAAGCATAAATAATCCCCAAGTTTGGATGTTTGTTGGGGTTTGGTATTGTGTAGGCTTTGGTTTTGGTTGATTAGGGTTTGGATTCGGTTAGTTTTGGGTTTGGGGTTGGTATGGGTTTGGGTTTCGGTTTGTGTTTGGGTTTACGTTAGTTAGAGTTCCGGTGTTGGTCTGCTTTGATAGAGGTTTGATATGGTTAGAGATTTGACTTGAGTTTGCAAAAACACTAAGGCACACAAGCATAAAAAATTCCCAAGATTAAAATTTATCAACTAAATTAAGACCGGAGCGTATGGATGTTTGTTGGGGTTTGGTATTGTGTAGGCTTTGGTTTTGGTTGATTAGGGTTTGGTTTCCGTTAGGTTTGGGTTTGGGGTTGTTGTGGGTTTGGGTTTAGGTTTGGGTTTGGGTTTGGGCTTAGGTTTGGGTTTGGGGTTGGGTTTTGGTTTGGGTGGGTTTGGGTTTGAGTTTGGGTTTGGGTTTGGGTTTGATTTTGGGTTTGTGTTTGGGTTTGGGTTTGGGTTTGGGCTTGGGTTTGGGTTTGGGTTTGGGTTTGGGTTTGGGTTTGGGTTTGGGTTTGGGTTTGGTTTGGGTTTGGTTTGGTTTGGTTTGATTTGGTTTGATTTTTGTTTGGGTTTTGTTAGATTTGGGTTTGGGTTTGGTTTGAATTTGGTTTGGGTTTGGTTCGGCTTGTTTTTGATTTGGGTTTAGTTTAGGATTGGATTTGGGTTTGTTTTGGGATTGAGTTTACGTTTGGTTTGAGTAGAGGTTTGGTTTGGTTTGATTTGCTTTGGACAGTGATTCGATTTGTGTTGGCTTTGATTAGAATTTCGGCTGCTTGTTTGCTTGCATTTGATCAGAGATTTGTTATGGTTTAGAATGGGCTTGGTTTGGCTTTAGGTTTAGGTTACGTTTGGGTTTGCTTTGATCGGAGATTTAGTTTGGTTGGATTTTGGTTGGTTTTGGACAAAGGTTTGGTTTGGATTTGTCTTGGTAAAAGGTTTGGTTTGGGTTTGCTTTCTTTAGAGATTTGGCTTCGGTTTGCTTTTTTGGTTTGCTTTGGTCAGTCGTTTGGTTTGGTTTGCTTTTGTTGGAGGTGTGGTATGGGTTTTCTTTGGTCAGATGTAATGTTTGGTTTGCTTTGGTCAGAAATTCGGTATGTGTTTAGTTTAGTCAGATATCTGGTTTGATTTGATATTTTGCACAAGTTTCCTCTGATACTTTTTGCTATATTTATAATTTCCTGATTTACTGTCCGCACATCAAAATCCAGATTCATATACTTTATAATCATATTTTGAAGAATATCGATTTTGTCCTTTAATCCCCTTCTTCTCCTGACAGCACTAGGACGTGTGGGAAAGAAGAACAATGAGGCCCACAAGCAAAAGAAAGTCCTAAGGTGAAAAAAGTTTACACATTGTAATATCGCGTTTTTATTTCGGTCCACCATAATCATTCCATATCCTCAAATTATTATTCATAGTGTCAATTCGAATTTTCTTCTATATACATAAACCAACCGTTTGTTGTGTGGAATTTTGGTTTAGTATGTTCACAGTTTAGGTTTGGGTTTGCTTTGGACAAACATTTGGTTTGCTTTGGTTGGAGTTTTTGTTTGGACTTGAATTGGTTATAGGTTTGTTTCGGGTTTGCTATGGTCATAGGTTTGTTTTGATTTGCTTTCGTTAGATGTTTGGTGTTGGTCTGCTTTGATAGAGGTTTGATATGGTTAGAGATTTGACTTGAGTTTGCAAAAACACTAAGGCCCACAAGCATAAATAATCCCCAAGTTTAAAATATATCAACAAAATTAAGACCGGAGCGTACGGATGTTTGTTGGGGTTTGGTATTGTGTAGGCTTTGGTTTTGGTTGATTAGGGTTTGGATTCGGTTAGGTTTGGGTTTGGAGTTGGTATGGGTTTGGGTTTGGGTTTGTGTTTGGGTTTGCGTTAGTTAGATTTTCGGTGTTGGTCTGCTTTGATAGAGGTTTGATATGGTTAGAGATTTGACTTGAGTTTGCAAAAACACTAAGGCCCACAAGCATAAAAAATCCCCAAGTTTAAAATATATCAACAAAATTAAGACCGGAGGAGTGGCAGCGTATGGATGTTTGTTGGGGTTTGGTATTGTTTAGGCTTTGGTTTTGGTTGATTAGGGTTTGGTTTCGGTTAGGTTTGGGTTTGGGGTTGTTATGGGTTTGGGTTTCGGTTTGGGTTTGGGTTTGGGTTTGGGTTTGGGTTTGTGTTTGGTTTGGGTTTAGGTTTGGGTTTGGGTTTGGGTTTGGGTTTGGGTTTGGGTTTGGTTTGGTTTGTTTTGGTTTGATTTGGTTTTTGGTTGGGTTTTGTTAGATTTGGGTTTGGGTTTGGTTTGAATTTGGTTTGAGTTTGGTTTGGGTTTGGTTCGGTTTGTTTTTGATTTGGGTTTAGTTTAGGATGGGATTTGGGTTTGTTTTGGGATTGAGTTTACGTTTGGTTTGATTAGAGGTTTGATTTGGTTTGATTTGCTTTGGTCAGGGATTCGAATTGTGTTGGCTTTGATCAGAATTTCGGCTGCTTGTTTGCTTGCATTTGATCAGAGATTTGTTATGGTTTGGAATTTGTTATGGTGGGCTTGGTTTGGCTTTAGGTTTAGGTTACGTTTGGGTTTGCTTTGGTCGGAGATTTAGTTTAGTTGGATTTTGATTGGTTTTGGACAAAGGTTTGGTTTGGATTTGTCTTGGTAAAAGGTTTGGTTTGGGTTTGCTTTCTTTAGCGATTTGGCTTCGGTTTGCTTTTTTTGGTTTGCTTTGGTCAGTCGTTTGGTTTGGTTTGCTTTTGTTGGGGGTGTGGTATGGGTTTTCTTTGGTCAGATGTAATGTTTGGTTTGCTTTGGTCAGAAATTCGGTATGTGTTTAGTTTAGTCAGATATCTGGTTTGATTTGATATTTTGCACAAGTTTCCTCTGATACTTTTTGCTATATTTATAATTTCCTGATTTACTGCCCGCACATCAAAATCCAGGTTTATATACTTTATAATCATATTTTGAAGAATATCGATTTTGTCCTTTAATCCCCTTCTTCTCCTGACAGCACTAGGACGTGTGGGAAAGAAGAACAATGAGGCCCACAAGCAAAAGAAAGTCCTAAGATGAAAAAAGTATACACATTGTAATATCGCGTTTTTATTTCGGTCCACCATAATCATTCCATATCCTCAAATTATTATTCAGAGTGCCAATTCGAATTTCCTTCTATATACATAAACCAACCGTTTGTTATGTGGAATTTTGGTTTATTATGTTCACAGTTTAGGTTTGGGTTTGCTTTGGACAAACATTTGGTTTGCTTTGGTTGGAGTTTTTGTTTGGACTTGAATTGGTTATAGGTTTGTTTCGGGTTTGCTATGGTCATAGGTTTGCTTTGATTTGCTTTCGTTAGAGGTCCGGTGTTGGTCTGCTTTGATAGAGGTTTGATATGGTTAGAGATTTGACTTGAGTTTGCAAAAACACTAAGGCCCACAAGCCTAAATAATCCCCAAGTTTAAAATATATCAACAAAATTAAGACCGGAGCGTACGGATGTTTGTTGGGGTTTGGTATTGTGTAGGCTTTCGTTTTGGTTGATTGGGGTTTGGATTCGGTTAGGTTTGGGATTGGGGGTTGGTATGGGTTTGGGTTTGGGTTTGTGTTTGGGTTTGCGTTAGTTAGAGGTCTGGTGTTGGTCTGCTTTGATAGAGGTTTGATATGGTTAGAGATTTGACTTGAGTTTGCAAAAACACTAAGGCCCACAAGCATAAAAAATCCCCAAGTTTAAAATTTATCAACTAAATTAAGACCGGATTAGTGGCAGCGTATGGATGTTTGTTGGGGTTTGGTATTGTTTAGGCTTTGGTTTTGGTTGATTAGGGTTTGGTTTCGGTTAGGTTTGGGTTTGGGGTTGTTATTGGTTTGGGTTTGGGTTTGGGTTTGGGTTTGGGTTTGGGTTTCGGTTTGGGTTTGAGTTTGGGTTTGGGTTTAGGTTTGGGTTTGGGTTTGGGTTTGGGTTTGGTTTGGCTTTGGGTTTAGGTTTGGGTTTGGGTTTGGGTTTGGGTTTGGTTTGGTTTGTTTTGGTTTGGTTTGGTTTTTGGTTCGGTTTTGTTAGATTTGGGTTTGGGTTTGGTTTGAATTTGGTTTGAGTTTTGTTTGAGTTTGGTTTGAGTTTGGTTTGGGTTTGGTTCGGTTTGTTTTTGATTTGGGTTTAGTTTAGGATTGGAAAAATCACTAGATTAAAATTTATCAACTAAATTAAGACCGGAGCGTATGGATGTTTGTTGGGGTTTGGTATTGTTTAGGCTTTGGTTTTGGTTGATTAGGGATTGGTTTCGGTTAGGTTTGGGTTTGGGGTTGTTATTGGTTTGGGTTTGGGTTTGGGTTTGGGTTTGGGTTTGGGTTTGGGTTTGGGTTTGGGTTTGGGTTTGGGTTTGGTTTGGCTTTGGGTTTAGGTTTGGGTTTGGGTTTGGGTTTGGGTTTGGTTTGGTTTGTTTTGGTTTGGTTTGGTTTTTGGTTGGGTTTTGTTAGATTTGGGTTTGGGTTTGGTTTGAATATGGTTTGAGTTTGGTTTGAGTTTGGTTTGGGTTTGGTTCGGTTTGTTTTTGATTTGGGTTTAGTTTAGGATTGGAAAAATCCCCAAGATTAAAATTTATCAACTAAATTAAGACCGGAGCGTATGGATGTTTGTTGGGGTTTGGTATTGTGTAGGCTTTGGTTTTGGTTGATTAGGGTTTGGTTTCCGTTAGGTTTGGGTTTGGGGTTGTTGTGGGTTTGGGTTTGGGTTTGTGTTTAGGTTTGCGTTTGGGTTTGGGATTAGGTTTGGGTTTGGGTTTGGGTTTTGGTTTGTTTTTGGGTTTGGGTTTGGGTTTGGGTTTATGTTTGGGTTTGGGTTTGGGTTTGAGTTTGGGTTTGGGTTTGGGTTTGGGTTTGGGTTTGGGTTTGGGTTTGGGTTTGGGTTTGGGTTTGGGTTTGGGTTTGGGTTTGGGTTTGGGTTTGGGTTTGGGTTTGGGTTTGGGTTTGGGTTTGGGTTTGGGTTTGGTTTGGTTTTGGGTTTGGGTGGGTTTGGGTTTGGGTTTGGGTTTGGGTTTGCTTTTGTGGGGGGTGTGGTATGGGTTTTCTTTGGTCAGATGTAATGTTTGGTTTGCTTTGGTCAGAAATTCGGTATGTGTTTAGTTTAGTCAGATATCTGGTTTGATTTGATATTTTGCACTAGTTTCCTCTGATACTTTTTGCTATATTTATAATTTCCTGATTTACTGCCCGCACATCAAAATCCAGATTTATATACTTTATAATCATATTTTGAAGAATATCGATTTTGTCCTTTAATTCTTCTCCTGACAGCACTAGGACGTGTGGGAAAGAAGAACAATGAGGCCCACAAGCAAAAGAAAGTCCTAAGGTGAAAAAAGTTTACACATTGTAATATCGCGTTTTTATTTCGGTCCACCATAATCATTCCATATCCTCAAATTATTATTCAGAGTGCCAATTCGAATTTCCTTCTATATACATAAACCAACCGTTTGTTGTGTGGAATTTTGGTTTAGTATGTTCATAGTTTAAGTTTGGGTTTGCTTTGGACAAACATTTGGTTTGCTTTAGTTGGAGTTTTTGTTTGGACTTGAATTGGTTATAGGTTTGTTTCGGGTTTGCTATGGTCATAGGTTTGCTTTGATTTGCTTTCGTTAGAGGTTGGGTGTTGGTCTGCTTTGATAGAGGTTTGATATGGTTAGAGATTTGACTTGAATTTGCAAAAACACTAAGGCCCTCAAGCATAAATAATCCCCAAGTTTAAAATATATCAACTAAATTAAGACCGGAGCGTATGGATATTTGTTGGGGTTTGGTATTGTGTAGGCTTTGGTTTTGGTTGATTAGGGTTTGGTTTCGGTTAGGTTTGGGTTTGGGGTTGGTATGGGTTTGGGTTTGGGTTTGTGTTTGGGTTTGCGTTAGTTAGAGGTCCGGTGTTGGTCTGCTTTGATAGAGGTTTGATATGGTTAGAGATTTGACTTGAGTTTGCAAAAGCACTTAAGCCCACAAGCATAAAAAATTCCCAAGATTAAAATTTATCAACTAAATTAAGACCGAAGCGTATGGATGTTTGTTGGGGTTTGGTATTGTGTAGGCTTTGGTTTTGGTTGATTAGGGTTTGGTTTCCGTTAGGTTTGGGTTTGGGGTTGTTGTGGGTTTGGGTTTGGGTTTAGGTTTGGGTTTGGGTTTGGGTTTGAGTTTGGGTTTGGGTTTGGTTTTGGGTTTGGGTGGGTTTGGGTGGATTTGGGTTTAGGTTTGGGTTTGGGTTTGGGTTTGGGTTTGGGTTTGGGTTTGGGTTTGGGTTTGGGTTTGGGTTTAGGTTTGGGTTTGGGTTTGGGTTTGGGTTTGGGTTTGGGTTTGGGTTTGGGTTTGGGTTTGGGTTTGGGTTTGGGTTTGGGTTTGCTTTTGTTGGGGGTGCGGTATGGGTTTTCTTTGGTCAGATGTAATGTTTGGTTTGCTTTGGTCAGAAATTCGGTATGTGTTTAGTTTAGTTAGATATCTGGTTTGATTTGATATTTTGCACTAATTTCCTCTGATACTTTTTGCTATATTTATAATTTCCTGATTTACTGCCCGCACATCAAAATCCAGATTTATATATTTTATAATCATATTTTGAAGAATATCGATTTTGTCCTTTAATCCCCTTCTTTTCCTGACAGCACTAAGACGTGTGGGAAAGAAGAACAGTGAGGCCCACAAGCAAAAGAAAGTCCTAAGATGAAAAAAGTTTACACAATGTAATATCGCGTTTTTATTTCGGTCCACCATAATCATTCCATATCCTCAAATTATTATTCAGAGTGTCAATTCGAATTTTCTTCTATATACATAAACCAACCGTTTGTTGTGTGGAATTTTGGTTTAGTATGTTCACAGTTTAGGTTTGGGTTTGCTTTAGACAAACATTTGGTTTGCTATGGTCATAGGTTTGTTTTGATTTGCTTTCGTTAGAGGTTTGGTGTTGGTCTGCTTTGATAGAGGTTTGATATGGTTAGAGATTTGACTTGAGTTTGCAAAAACACTAAGGCCCACAAGCATAAATAATCCCCAAGTTTAAAATATATCAACTAAATTAAGACCGGAGCGTATGGATGTTTGTTGGGGTTTGGTATTGTGTAGGCTTTGGTTTTGGTTGATTAGGGTTTGGCTTCGGTTAGGTTTGGGTTTGGGGTTGGTATGGGTTTGGGTTTGGGTTTGTGTTTGGGTTTGCGTTAGTTAGAGGTCCGGTGTTGGTCTGCTTTGATAGAGGTTTGATATGGTTAGAGATTTGACTTGAGTTTGCAAAAACACTTAGGCCCACAAGCATAAAAAATTCCCAAGATTAAAATTTATCAACTAAATTAAGACCGGAGCGTATGGATGTTTGTTGGGGTTTGGTATTGTGTAGGCTTTGGTTTTGGTTGATTAGGGTTTGGTTTCCGTTAGGTTTGGGTTTGGGGTTGTTGTGGGTTTGGGTTTGGGTTTGGGTTTGGGTTTGGGTTTGGGTTTGTGTTTGGGTTTGCGTTAGTTAGAGGTCCGGTGTTGGTACCCTTTGATAGAGGTTTGATATGGTTAGAGATTTGACTTGAGTTTGCAAAAACACTAAGGCCCACAAGCATAAAAAATCCCCAAGATTAAAATTTATCAACTAAATTAAGACCGGAGCTTATGGATGTTTGTTGGGGTTTGGTATTGTTTAGTCTTTGGTTTTGGTTGATTAGGGTTTGGTTTCGTTTAGGTTTGGGTTAGGGGTTGTTATGGGTTTGGGTTTGGGTTTGTGTTTGGGTTTGGGTTTGGGTTTGGGTTTGGGTTTGGGTTTGGGTTTGGTTTGGGTTTGGGTTTGCGTTAGTTAGAGGTCCGGTGTTGGTCTGCTTTGATAGAGGTTTGATATGGTTAGAGATTTGACTTGAGTTTGCAAAAACACTAAGGCCCACAAGCATAAATAATCCCCAAGTTTAAAATATATCAACTAAATTAAGACCGGAGCGTACGGATGTTTGTTGGGGTTTGGTATTGTGTAGGCTTTGGTTTTGGTTGATTAGGGTTTGGATTCGGTTAGTTTTGGGTTTGGGGTTGGTATGGGTTTGGGTTTCGGTTTGTGTTTGGGTTTACGTTAGTTAGAGTTCCGGTGTTGGTCTGCTTTGATAGAGGTTTGATATGGTTAGAGATTTGACTTGAGTTTGCAAAAACACTAAGGCACACAAGCATAAAAAATTCCCAAGATTAAAATTTATCAACTAAATTAAGACCGGAGCGTATGGATGTTTGTTGGGGTTTGGTATTGTGTAGGCTTTGGTTTTGGTTGATTAGGGTTTGGTTTCCGTTAGGTTTGGGTTTGGGGTTGTTGTGGGTTTGGGTTTAGGTTTGGGTTTGGGTTTGGGCTTAGGTTTGGGTTTGGGGTTGGGTTTTGGTTTGGGTGGGTTTGGGTTTGAGTTTGGGTTTGGGTTTGGGTTTGATTTTGGGTTTGTGTTTGGGTTTGGGTTTGGGTTTGGGCTTGGGTTTGGGTTTGGGTTTGGGTTTGGGTTTGGGTTTGGGTTTGGGTTTGGGTTTGGGTTTGGTTTGGGTTTGGTTTGGTTTGGTTTGGTTTGGTTTGATTTTTGTTTGGGTTTTGTTAGATTTGGGTTTGGGTTTGGTTTGAATTTGGTTTGGGTTTGGTTCGGTTTGTTTTTGATTTGGGTTTAGTTTAGGATTGGATTTGGGTTTGTTTTGGGATTGAGTTTACGTTTGGTTTGAGTAGAGGTTTGGTTTGGTTTGATTTGCTTTGGACAGTGATTCGATTTGTGTTGGCTTTGATTAGAATTTCGGCTGCTTGTTTGCTTGCATTTGATCAGAGATTTGTTATGGTTTAGAATGGGCTTGGTTTGGCTTTAGGTTTAGGTTACGTTTGGGTTTGCTTTGATCGGAGATTTAGTTTGGTTGGATTTTGGTTGGTTTTGGACAAAGGTTTGGTTTGGATTTGTCTTGGTAAAAGGTTTGGTTTGGGTTTGCTTTCTTTAGAGATTTGGCTTCGGTTTGCTTTTTTGGTTTGCTTTGGTCAGTCGTTTGGTTTGGTTTGCTTTTGTTGGAGGTGTGGTATGGGTTTTCTTTGGTCAGATGTAATGTTTGGTTTGCTTTGGTCAGAAATTCGGTATGTGTTTAGTTTAGTCAGATATCTGGTTTGATTTGATATTTTGCACAAGTTTCCTCTGATACTTTTTGCTATATTTATAATTTCCTGATTTACTGTCCGCACATCAAAATCCAGATTCATATACTTTATAATCATATTTTGAAGAATATCGATTTTGTCCTTTAATCCCCTTCTTCTCCTGACAGCACTAGGACGTGTGGGAAAGAAGAACAATGAGGCCCACAAGCAAAAGAAAGTCCTAAGATGAAAAAAGTATACACATTGTAATATCGCGTTTTTATTTCGGTCCACCATAATCATTCCATATCCTCAAATTATTATTCAGAGTGCCAATTCGAATTTCCTTCTATATACATAAACCAACCGTTTGTTATGTGGAATTTTGGTTTATTATGTTCACAGTTTAGGTTTGGGTTTGCTTTGGACAAACATTTGGTTTGCTTTGGTTGGAGTTTTTGTTTGGACTTGAATTGGTTATAGGTTTGTTTCGGGTTTGCTATGGTCATAGGTTTGCTTTGATTTGCTTTCGTTAGAGGTCCGGTGTTGGTCTGCTTTGATAGAGGTTTGATATGGTTAGAGATTTGACTTGAGTTTGCAAAAACACTAAGGCCCACAAGCATAAATAATCCCCAAGTTTAAAATATATCAACAAAATTAAGACCGGAGCGTACGGATGTTTGTTGGGGTTTGGTATTGTGTAGGCTTTGGTTTTGGTTGATTAGGGTTTGGATTCGGTTAGGTTTGGGTTTGGAGTTGGTATGGGTTTGGGTTTGGGTTTGTGTTTGGGTTTGCGTTAGTTAGATTTTCGGTGTTGGTCTGCTTTGATAGAGGTTTGATATGGTTAGAGATTTGACTTGAGTTTGCAAAAACACTAAGGCCCACAAGCATAAAAAATCCCCAAGTTTAAAATATATCAACAAAATTAAGACCGGAGGAGTGGCAGCGTATGGATGTTTGTTGGGGTTTGGTATTGTTTAGGCTTTGGTTTTGGTTGATTAGGGTTTGGTTTCGGTTAGGTTTGGGTTTGGGGTTGTTATGGGTTTGGGTTTCGGTTTGGGTTTGGGTTTGGGTTTGGGTTTGGGTTTGTGTTTGGTTTGGGTTTAGGTTTGGGTTTGGGTTTGGGTTTGGGTTTGGGTTTGGGTTTGGTTTGGTTTGTTTTGGTTTGATTTGGTTTTTGGTTGGGTTTTGTTAGATTTGGGTTTGGGTTTGGTTTGAATTTGGTTTGAGTTTTGTTTGAGTTTGGTTTGAGTTTGGTTTGGGTTTGGTTCGGTTTGTTTTTGATTTGGGTTTAGTTTAGGATTTAAAAAATCCCCAAGATTAAAATTTATCAACTAAATTAAGACCGGAGCGTATGGATGTTTGTTGGGGTTTGGTATTGTGTAGGCTTTGGTTTTGGTTGATTAGGGTTTGGTTTCCGTTAGGTTTGGGTTTGGGGTTGTTGTGGGTTTGGGTTTGGGTTTGTGTTTAGGTTTGCGTTTGGGTTTGGGATTAGGTTTGGGTTTGGGTTTGGGTTTTGGTTTGTTTTTGGGTTTGGGTTTGGGTTTGGGTTTTTGTTTGGGTTTGGGTTTGGGTTTGAGTTTGGGTTTGGGTTTGGGTTTGGGTTTGGGTTTGGGTTTGGGTTTGGGTTTGGGTTTGGTTTTGGGTTTGGGTTTGGGTTTGGGTTTGGGTTTGGGTTTGGGTTTGGGTTTGGGTTTGGGTTTGGGTTTGGGTTTGGGTTTGGGTTTGGGTTTGGGTTTGGGTTTGGGTTTGGGTTTGGGTTTGGGTTTGGGTTTGGGTTTGGGTTTGGTTTGGTTTTGGGTTTGGGTGGGTTTGGGTTTGGGTTTGCTTTTGTGGGGGGTGTGGTATGGGTTTTCTTTGGTCAGATGTAATGTTTGGTTTGCTTTGGTCAGAAATTCGGTATGTGTTTAGTTTAGTCAGATATCTGGTTTGATTTGATATTTTGCACTAGTTTCCTCTGATACTTTTTGCTATATTTATAATTTCCTGATTTACTGCCCGCACATCAAAATCCAGATTTATATACTTTATAATCATATTTTGAAGAATATCGATTTTGTCCTTTAATTCTTCTCCTGACAGCACTAGGACGTGTGGGAAAGAAGGACAATGAGGCCCACAAGCAAAAGAAAGTCCTAAGGTGAAAAAAGTTTACACATTGTAATATCGCGTTTTTATTTCGGTCCACCATAATCATTCCATATCCTCAAATTATTATTCAGAGTGCCAATTCGAATTTCCTTCTATATACATAAACCAACCGTTTGTTGTGTGGAATTTTGGTTTAGTATGTTCACAGTTTAAGTTTGGGTTTGCTTTGGACAAACATTTGGTTTGCTTTAGTTGGAGTTTTTGTTTGGACTTGAATTGGTTATAGGTTTGTTTCGGGTTTGCTATGGTCATAGGTTTGCTTTGATTTGCTTTCGTTAGAGGTTGGGTGTTGGTCTGCTTTGATAGAGGTTTGATATGGTTAGAGATTTGACTTGAATTTGCAAAAACACTAAGGCCCTCAAGCATAAATAATCCCCAAGTTTAAAATATATCAACTAAATTAAGACCGGAGCGTATGGATATTTGTTGGGGTTTGGTATTGTGTAGGCTTTGGTTTTGGTTGATTAGGGTTTGGTTTCGGTTAGGTTTGGGTTTGGGGTTGGTATGGGTTTGGGTTTGGGTTTGTGTTTGGGTTTGCGTTAGTTAGAGGTCCGGTGTTGGTCTGCTTTGATAGAGGTTTGATATGGTTAGAGATTTGACTTGAGTTTGCAAAAACACTTAGGCCCACAAGCATAAAAAATTCCCAAGATTAAAATTTATCAACTAAATTAAGACCGGAGCGTATGGATGTTTGTTGGGGTTTGGTATTGTGTAGGCTTTGGTTTTGGTTGATTAGGGTTTGGTTTCCGTTAGGTTTGGGTTTGGGGTTGTTGTGGGTTTGGGTTTGGGTTTGTGTTTGGGTTTAGGTTTGGGTTTGGGTTTGGGTTTGAGTTTGGGTTTGGGTTTGGTTTTGGGTTTGGGTGGGTTTGGGTTTGGGTTTAGGTTTGGGTTTGGGTTTGGGTTTGGGTTTGGGTTTCGGTTTGGGTTTGGGTTTGGGTTTGGGTTTGGGTTTGGGTTTGGGTTTGGGTTTGAGTTTGGGTTTGGGTTTGGATTTGGTTTGGCTTTGGGTTTAGGTTTGGGTTTGGGTTTGGGTTTGGGTTTGGTTTGGTTTGTTTTGGTTTGGTTTGGTTTTTGGTTCGGTTTTGTTAGATTTGGGTTTGGGTTTGGTTTGAATTTGGTTTGAGTTTTGTTTGAGTTTGGTTTGAGTTTGGTTTGGGTTTGGTTCGGTTTGTTTTTGATTTGGGTTTAGTTTAGGATTGGAAAAATCACTAGATTAAAATTTATCAACTAAATTAAGACCGGAGCGTATGGATGTTTGTTGGGGTTTGGTATTGTTTAGGCTTTGGTTTTGGTTGATTAGGGATTGGTTTCGGTTAGGTTTGGGTTTGGGGTTGTTATTGGTTTGGGTTTGGGTTTGGGTTTGGGTTTGGGTTTGGGTTTGGGTTTGGTTTGGCTTTGGGTTTAGGTTTGGGTTTGGGTTTGGGTTTGGGTTTGGTTTGGTTTGTTTTGGTTTGGTTTGGTTTTTGGTTGGGTTTTGTTAGATTTGGGTTTGGGTTTGGTTTGAATATGGTTTGAGTTTGGTTTGAGTTTGGTTTGGGTTTGGTTCGGTTTGTTTTTGATTTGGGTTTAGTTTAGGATTGGAAAAATCCCCAAGATTAAAATTTATCAACTAAATTAAGACCGGAGCGTATGGATGTTTGTTGGGGTTTGGTATTGTGTAGGCTTTGGTTTTGGTTGATTAGGGTTTGGTTTCCGTTAGGTTTGGGTTTGGGGTTGTTGTGGGTTTGGGTTTGGGTTTGTGTTTAGGTTTGCGTTTGGGTTTGGGATTAGGTTTGGGTTTGGGTTTGGGTTTTGGTTTGTTTTTGGGTTTGGGTTTGGGTTTGGGTTTTTGTTTGGGTTTGGGTTTGGGTTTGAGTTTGGGTTTGGGTTTGGGTTTGGGTTTGGGTTTGGGTTTGGGTTTGGGTTTGGGTTTGGGTTTGGGTTTGGGTTTGGGTTTGGGTTTGGGTTTGGGTTTGGGTTTGGTTTGGTTTTGGGTTTGGGTGGGTTTGGGTTTGGGTTTGGGTTTGGGTTTGCTTTTGTGGGGGGTGTGGTATGGGTTTTCTTTGGTCAGATGTAATGTTTGGTTTGCTTTGGTCAGAAATTCGGTATGTGTTTAGTTTAGTCAGATATCTGGTTTGATTTGATATTTTGCACTAGTTTCCTCTGATACTTTTTGCTATATTTATAATTTCCTGATTTACTGCCCGCACATCAAAATCCAGATTTATATACTTTATAATCATATTTTGAAGAATATCGATTTTGTCCTTTAATTCTTCTCCTGACAGCACTAGGACGTGTGGGAAAGAAGAACAATGAGGCCCACAAGCAAAAGAAAGTCCTAAGGTGAAAAAAGTTTACACATTGTAATATCGCGTTTTTATTTCGGTCCACCATAATCATTCCATATCCTCAAATTATTATTCAGAGTGCCAATTCGAATTTCCTTCTATATACATAAACCAACCGTTTGTTGTGTGGAATTTTGGTTTAGTATGTTCACAGTTTAAGTTTGGGTTTGCTTTGGACAAACATTTGGTTTGCTTTAGTTGGAGTTTTTGTTTGGACTTGAATTGGTTATAGGTTTGTTTCGGGTTTGCTATGGTCATAGGTTTGCTTTGATTTGCTTTCGTTAGAGGTTGGGTGTTGGTCTGCTTTGATAGAGGTTTGATATGGTTAGAGATTTGACTTGAATTTGCAAAAACACTAAGGCCCTCAAGCATAAATAATCCCCAAGTTTAAAATATATCAACTAAATTAAGACCGGAGCGTATGGATATTTGTTGGGGTTTGGTATTGTGTAGGCTTTGGTTTTGGTTGATTAGGGTTTGGTTTCGGTTAGGTTTGGGTTTGGGGTTGGTATGGGTTTGGGTTTGGGTTTGTGTTTGGGTTTGCGTTAGTTAGAGGTCCGGTGTTGGTCTGCTTTGATAGAGGTTTGATATGGTTAGAGATTTGACTTGAGTTTGCAAAAACACTTAGGCCCACAAGCATAAAAAATTCCCAAGATTAAAATTTATCAACTAAATTAAGACCGAAGCGTATGGATGTTTGTTGGGGTTTGGTATTGTGTAGGCTTTGGTTTTGGTTGATTAGGGTTTGGTTTCCGTTAGGTTTGGGTTTGGGGTTGTTGTGGTTTGGGTTTGGGTTTGTGTTTGGGTTTAGGTTTGGGTTTGGGTTTGGGTTTGGGTTTGGGTTTGGGTTTGAGTTTGAGTTTGGGTTTGGGTGGGTTTGGGTGGATTTGGGTTTAGGTTTGGGTTTGGGTTTGGGTTTGGGTTTGGGTTTGGGTTTGGGTTTGGGTTTGGGTTTGGGTTTGGGTTTGGGTTTGGGTTTGGGTTTGGGTTTGGGTTTGGGTTTGGGTTTGGGTTTGGGTTTGGGTTTGGGTTTGGGTTTGGGTTTGCTTTTGTTGGGGGTGTGGTATGGGTTTTCTTTGGTCAGATGTAATGTTTGGTTTGCTTTGGTCAGAAATTCGGTATGTGTTTAGTTTAGTTAGATATCTGGTTTGATTTGATATTTTGCACTAATTTCCTCTGATACTTTTTGCTATATTTATAATTTCCTGATTTACTGCCCGCACATCAAAATCCAGATTTATATATTTTATAATCATATTTTGAAGAATATCGATTTTGTCCTTTAATCCCCTTCTTTTCCTGAGAGCACTAAGACGTGTGGGAAAGAAGAACAGTGAGGCCCACAAGCAAAAGAAAGTCCTAAGATGAAAAAAGTTTACACAATGTAATATCGCGTTTTTATTTCGGTCCACCATAATCATTCCATATCCTCAAATTATTATTCAGAGTGTCAATTCGAATTTTCTTCTATATACAAAAACCAACCGTTTGTTGTGTGGAATTTTGGTTTAGTATGTTCACAGTTTAGGTTTGGGTTTGCTTTAGACAAACATTTGGTTTGCTATGGTCATAGGTTTGTTTTGATTTGCTTTCGTTAGAGGTTTGGTGTTGGTCTGCTTTGATAGAGGTTTGATATGGTTAGAGATTTGACTTGAGTTTGCAAAAACACTAAGGCCCACAAGCATAAATAATCCCCAAGTTTAAAATATATCAACTAAATTAAGACCGGAGCGTATGGATATTTGTTGGGGTTTGGTATTGTGTAGGCTTTGGTTTTGGTTGATTAGGGTTTGGATTCGGTTAGGTTTGGGTTTGGGGTTGGTATGGGTTTGGGTTTGGGTTTGTGTTTGGGTTTGCGTTAGTTAGAGGTCCGGTGTTGGTCTGCTTTGATAGAGGTTTGATATGGTTAGAGATTTGACTTGAGTTTGCAAAAACACTTAGGCCCACAAGCATAAAAAATTCCCAAGATTAAAATTTATCAACTAAATTAAGACCGGAGCGTATGGATGTTTGTTGGGGTTTGGTATTGTGTAGGCTTTGGTTTTGGTTGATTAGGGTTTGGTTTCCGTTAGGTTTGGGTTTGGGGTTGTTGTGGGTTTGGGTTTGGGTTTGGGTTTGGGTTTGGGTTTGGGTTTGTGTTTGGGTTTGCGTTAGTTAGAGGTCCGGTGTTGGTACCCTTTGATAGAGGTTTGATATGGTTAGAGATTTGACTTGAGTTTGCAAAAACACTAAGGCCCACAAGCATAAAAAATCCCCAAGATTAAAATTTATCAACTAAATTAAGACCGGAGCTTATGGATGTTTGTTGGGGTTTGGTATTGTTTAGTCTTTGGTTTTGGTTGATTAGGGTTTGGTTTCGTTTAGGTTTGGGTTAGGGTTTGTTATGGGTTTGGGTTTGGGTTTGTGTTTGGGTTTGGGTTTGGGTTTGGGTTTGGGTTTGGGTTTGGGTTTGGTTTGGGTTTGGGTTTGCGTTAATTAGAGGTCCGGTGTTGGTCTGCTTTGATAGAGGTTTGATATGGTTAGAGATTTGACTTGAGTTTGCAAAAACACTAAGGCCCACAAGCATAAATAATCCCCAAGTTTAAAATATATCAACTAAATTAAGACCGGAGCGTACGGATGTTTGTTGGGGTTTGGTATTGTGTAGGCTTTGGTTTTGGTTGATTAGGGTTTGGATTCGGTTAGTTTTGGGTTTGGGGTTGGTATGGGTTTGGGTTTCGGTTTGTGTTTGGGTTTACGTTAGTTAGAGTTCCGGTGTTGGTCTGCTTTGATAGAGGTTTGATATGGTTAGAGATTTGACTTGAGTTTGCAAAAACACTAAGGCACACAAGCATAAAAAATTCCAAAGATTAAAATTTATCAACTAAATTAAGACCGGAGCGTATGGATGTTTGTTGGGGTTTGGTATTGTGTAGGCTTTGGTTTTGGTTGATTAGGGTTTGGTTTCCGTTAGGTTTGGGTTTGGGGTTGTTGTGGGTTTGGGTTTAGGTTTGGGTTTGGGTTTGGGCTTAGGTTTGGGTTTGGGGTTGGGTTTTGGTTTGGGTGGGTTTGGGTTTGAGTTTGGGTTTGGGTTTGGGTTTGATTTTGGGTTTGTGTTTGGGTTTGGGTTTGGGTTTGGGCTTGGGTTTGGGTTTGGGTTTGGGTTTGGGTTTGGGTTTGGGTTTGGGTTTGGGTTTGGGTTTGGGTTTGGTTTGGGTTTGGTTTGGTTTGGTTTGGTTTGGTTTGATTTTTGTTTGGGTTTTGTTAGATTTGGGTTTGGGTTTGGTTTGAATTTGGTTTGGGTTTGGTTCGGTTTGTTTTTGATTTGGGTTTAGTTTAGGATTGGATTTGGGTTTGTTTTGGGATTGAGTTTACGTTTGGTTTGAGTAGAGGTTTGGTTTGGTTTGATTTGCTTTGGACAGTGATTCGATTTGTGTTGGCTTTGATTAGAATTTCGGCTGCTTGTTTGCTTGCATTTGATCAGAGATTTGTTATGGTTTAGAATGGGCTTGGTTTGGCTTTAGGTTTAGGTTACGTTTGGGTTTGCTTTGATCGGAGATTTAGTTTGGTTGGATTTTGGTTGGTTTTGGACAAAGGTTTGGTTTGGATTTGTCTTGGTAAAAGGTTTGGTTTGGGTTTGCTTTCTTTAGAGATTTGGCTTCGGTTTGCTTTTTTGGTTTGCTTTGGTCAGTCGTTTGGTTTGGTTTGCTTTTGTTGGAGGTGTGGTATGGGTTTTCTTTGGTCAGATGTAATGTTTGGTTTGCTTTGGTCAGAAATTCGGTATGTGTTTAGTTTAGTCAGATATCTGGTTTGATTTGATATTTTGCACAAGTTTCCTCTGATACTTTTTGCTATATTTATAATTTCCTGATTTACTGTCCGCACATCAAAATCCAGATTCATATACTTTATAATCATATTTTGAAGAATATCGATTTTGTCCTTTAATCCCCTTCTTCTCCTGACAGCACTAGGACGTGTGGGAAAGAAGAACAATGAGGCCCACAAGCAAAAGAAAGTCCTAAGATGAAAAAAGTATACACATTGTAATATCGCGTTTTTATTTCGGTCCACCATAATCATTCCATATCCTCAAATTATTATTCAGAGTGCCAATTCGAATTTCCTTCTATATACATAAACCAACCGTTTGTTATGTGGAATTTTGGTTTATTATGTTCACAGTTTAGGTTTGGGTTTGCTTTGGACAAACATTTGGTTTGCTTTGGTTGGAGTTTTTGTTTGGACTTGAATTGGTTATAGGTTTGTTTCGGGTTTGCTATGGTCATAGGTTTGCTTTGATTTGCTTTCGTTAGAGGTCCGGTGTTGGTCTGCTTTGATAGAGGTTTGATATGGTTAGAGATTTGACTTGAGTTTGCAAAAACACTAAGGCCCACAAGCATAAATAATCCCCAAGTTTAAAATATATCAACAAAATTAAGACCGGAGCGTACGGATGTTTGTTGGGGTTTGGTATTGTGTAGGCTTTGGTTTTGGTTGATTAGGGTTTGGATTCGGTTAGGTTTGGGTTTGGAGTTGGTATGGGTTTGGGTTTGGGTTTGTGTTTGGGTTTGCGTTAGTTAGATTTTCGGTGTTGGTTTGCTTTGATAGAGGTTTGATATGGTTAGAGATTTGACTTGAGTTTGCAAAAACACTAAGGCCCACAAGCATAAAAAATCCCCAAGTTTAAAATATATCAACAAAATTAAGACCGGAGGAGTGGCAGCGTATGGATGTTTGTTGGGGTTTGGTATTGTTTAGGCTTTGGTTTTGGTTGATTAGGGTTTGGTTTCGGTTAGGTTTGGGTTTGGGGTTGTTATGGGTTTGGGTTTCGGTTTGGGTTTGGGTTTGGGTTTGGGTTTGGGTTTGTGTTTGGTTTGGGTTTAGGTTTGGGTTGGGGTTTGGGTTTGGGTTTGGGTTTGGGTTTGGTTTGGTTTGTTTTGGTTTGATTTGGTTTTTGGTTGGGTTTTGTTAGATTTGGGTTTGGGTTTGGTTTGAATTTGGTTTGAGTTTGGTTTGAGTTTGGTTTGGGTTTGGTTCGGTTTGTTTTTGATTTGGGTTTAGTTTAGGATGGGATTTGGGTTTGTTTTGGGATTGAGTTTACGTTTGGTTTGATTAGAGGTTTGATTTGGTTTGATTTGCTTTGGTCAGGGATTCGAATTTTGTTGGCTTTGATCAGAATTTCGGCTGCTTGTTTGCTTGCATTTGATCAGAGATTTGTTATGGTTTGGAATTTGTTATGGTGGGCTTGGTTTGGCTTTAGGTTTAGGTTACGTTTGGGTTTGCTTTGGTCGGAGATTTAGTTTAGTTGGATTTTGATTGGTTTTGGACAAAGGTTTGGTTTGGATTTGTCTTGGTAAAAGGTTTAGTTAGGGTTTGCTTTCTTAAGCGATTTGGCTTCGGTTTGCTTTTTTTGGTTTGCTTTGGTCAGTCGTTTGGTTTGGTTTGCTTTTGTTGGGGGTGTGGTATGGGTTTTCTTTGGTCAGATGTAATGTTTGGTTTGCTTTGGTCAGAAATTCGGTATGTGTTTAGTTTAGTCAGATATCTGGTTTGATTTGATATTTTGCACAAGTTTCCTCTGATACTTTTTGCTATATTTATAATTTCCTGATTTACTGTCCGCACATCAAAATCCAGATTCAATTACTTTATAATCATATTTTGAAGAATATCGATTTTGTCCTTTAATCCCCTTCTTCTCCTGACAGCACTAGGACGTGTGGGAAAGAAGAACAATGAGGCCCACAAGCAAAAGAAAGTCCTAAGATGAAAAAAGTTTACACATTGTAATATCGCGTTTTTATTTCGGTCCACCATAATCATTCCATATCCTCAAATTATTATTCAGAGTGCCAATTCGAATTTCCTTCTATATACATAAACCAACCGTTTGTTGTGTGGAATTTTGGTTTATTATGTTCACAGTTTAGGTTTGGGTTTGCTTTGGACAAACATTTGGTTTGCTTTGGTTGGAGTTTTTGTTTGGACTTGAATTGGTTATAGGTTTGTTTCGGGTTTGCTATGGTCATAGGTTTGCTTTGATTTGCTTTCGTTAGAGGTCCGGTGTTGGTCTGCTTTGATAGAGGTTTGATATGGTTAGAGATTTGACTTGAGTTTGCAAAAACACTAAGGCCCACAAGCCTAAATAATCCCCAAGTTTAAAATATATCAACAAAATTAAGACCGGAGCGTACGGATGTTTGTTGGGGTTTGGTATTGTGTAGGCTTTGGTTTTGGTTGATTGGGGTTTGGATTCGGTTAGGTTTGGGTTTGGGGGTTGGTATGGGTTTGGGTTTGGGTTTGTGTTTGGGTTTGCGTTAGTTAGAGGTCTGGTGTTGGTCTGCTTTGATAGAGGTTTGATATGGTTAGAGATTTGACTTGAGTTTGCAAAAACACTAAGGCCCACAAGCATAAAAAATCCCCAAGTTTAAAATTTATCAACTAAATTAAGACCGGATTAGTGGCAGCGTATGGATGTTTGTTGGGGTTTGGTATTGTTTAGGCTTTGGTTTTGGTTGATTAGGGTTTGGTTTCGGTTAGGTTTGGGTTTGGGGTTGTTATTGGTTTGGGTTTGGGTTTGGGTTTGGGTTTGGGTTTGGGTTTCGGTTTGGGTTTGAGTTTGGGTTTGGGTTTAGGTTTGGGTTTGGGTTTGGGTTTGGGTTTGGTTTGGCTTTGGGTTTAGGTTTGGGTTTGGGTTTGGGTTTGGGTTTGGTTTGGTTTGTTTTGGTTTGGTTTGGTTTTTGGTTCGGTTTTGTTAGATTTGGGTTTGGGTTTGGTTTGAATTTGGTTTGAGTTTTGTTTGAGTTTGGTTTGAGTTTGGTTTGGGTTTGGTTCGGTTTGTTTTTGATTTGGGTTTAGTTTAGGATTGGAAAAATCACTAGATTAAAATTTATCAACTAAATTAAGACCGGAGCGTATGGATGTTTGTTGGGGTTTGGTATTGTTTAGGCTTTGGTTTTGGTTGATTAGGGATTGGTTTCGGTTAGGTTTGGGTTTGGGGTTGTTATTGGTTTGGGTTTGGGTTTGGGTTTGGGTTTGGGTTTGGGTTTGGGTTTGGGTTTGGGTTTGGGTTTGGGTTTGGGTTTGGTTTGGCTTTGGGTTTAGGTTTGGGTTTGGGTTTGGGTTTGGGTTTGGTTTGGTTTGTTTTGGTTTGGTTTGGTTTTTGGTTGGGTTTTGTTAGATTTGGGTTTGGGTTTGGTTTGAATATGGTTTGAGTTTGGTTTGAGTTTGGTTTGGGTTTGGTTCGGTTTGTTTTTGATTTGGGTTTAGTTTAGGATTGGAAAAATCCCCAAGATTAAAATTTATCAACTAAATTAAGACCGGAGCGTATGGATGTTTGTTGGGGTTTGGTATTGTGTAGGCTTTGGTTTTGGTTGATTAGGGTTTGGTTTCCGTTAGGTTTGGGTTTGGGGTTGTTGTGGGTTTGGGTTTGGGTTTGTGTTTAGGTTTGCGTTTGGGTTTGGGATTAGGTTTGGGTTTGGGTTTGGGTTTTGGTTTGTTTTTGGGTTTGGGTTTGGGTTTGGGTTTTTGTTTGGGTTTGGGTTTGGGTTTGAGTTTGGGTTTGGGTTTGGGTTTGGGTTTGGGTTTGGGTTTGGGTTTGGGTTTGGGTTTGGGTTTGGGTTTGGGTTTGGGTTTGGGTTTGGGTTTGGGTTTGGGTTTGGGTTTGGGTTTGGGTTTGGGTTTGGGTTTGGGTTTGGGTTTGGGTTTGGGTTTGGGTTTGGGTTTGGGTTTGGGTTTGGGTTTGGGTTTGGTTTGGTTTTGGGTTTGGGTGGGTTTGGGTTTGGGTTTGCTTTTGTGGGGGGTGTGGTATGGGTTTTCTTTGGTCAGATGTAATGTTTGGTTTGCTTTGGTCAGAAATTCGGTATGTGTTTAGTTTAGTCAGATATCTGGTTTGATTTGATATTTTGCACTAGTTTCCTCTGATACTTTTTGCTATATTTATAATTTCCTGATTTACTGCCCGCACATCAAAATCCAGATTTATATACTTTATAATCATATTTTGAAGAATATCGATTTTGTCCTTTAATTCTTCTCCTGACAGCACTAGGACGTGTGGGAAAGAAGGACAATGAGGCCCACAAGCAAAAGAAAGTCCTAAGGTGAAAAAAGTTTACACATTGTAATATCGCGTTTTTATTTCGGTCCACCATAATCATTCCATATCCTCAAATTATTATTCAGAGTGCCAATTCGAATTTCCTTCTATATACATAAACCAACCGTTTGTTGTGTGGAATTTTGGTTTAGTATGTTCACAGTTTAAGTTTGGGTTTGCTTTGGACAAACATTTGGTTTGCTTTAGTTGGAGTTTTTGTTTGGACTTGAATTGGTTATAGGTTTGTTTCGGGTTTGCTATGGTCATAGGTTTGCTTTGATTTGCTTTCGTTAGAGGTTGGGTGTTGGTCTGCTTTGATAGAGGTTTGATATGGTTAGAGATTTGACTTGAATTTGCAAAAACACTAAGGCCCTCAAGCATAAATAATCCCCAAGTTTAAAATATATCAACTAAATTAAGACCGGAGCGTATGGATATTTGTTGGGGTTTGGTATTGTGTAGGCTTTGGTTTTGGTTGATTAGGGTTTGGTTTCGGTTAGGTTTGGGTTTGGGGTTGGTATGGGTTTGGGTTTGGGTTTGTGTTTGGGTTTGCGTTAGTTAGAGGTCCGGTGTTGGTCTGCTTTGATAGAGGTTTGATATGGTTAGAGATTTGACTTGAGTTTGCAAAAACACTTAGGCCCACAAGCATAAAAAATTCCCAAGATTAAAATTTATCAACTAAATTAAGACCGGAGCGTATGGATGTTTGTTGGGGTTTGGTATTGTGTAGGCTTTGGTTTTGGTTGATTAGGGTTTGGTTTCCGTTAGGTTTGGGTTTGGGGTTGTTGTGGGTTTGGGTTTGGGTTTGTGTTTGGGTTTAGGTTTGGGTTTGGGTTTGGGTTTGAGTTTGGGTTTGGGTTTGGTTTTGGGTTTGGGTGGGTTTGGGTTTAGGTTTGGGTTTGGGTTTGGGTTTGGGTTTGGGTTTCGGTTTGGGTTTGGGTTTGAGTTTGGGTTTGGGTTTAGGTTTGGGTTTGGGTTTGGGTTTGGGTTTGGGTTTGGTTTGGCTTTGGGTTTAGGTTTGGGTTTGGGTTTGGGTTTGGGTTTGGTTTGGTTTGTTTTGGTTTGGTTTGGTTTTTGGTTCGGTTTTGTTAGATTTGGGTTTGGGTTTGGTTTGAATTTGGTTTGAGTTTTGTTTGAGTTTGGTTTGAGTTTGGTTTGGGTTTGGTTCGGTTTGTTTTTGATTTGGGTTTAGTTTAGGATTGGAAAAATCACTAGATTAAAATTTATCAACTAAATTAAGACCGGAGCGTATGGATGTTTGTTGGGGTTTGGTATTGTTTAGGCTTTGGTTTTGGTTGATTAGGGATTGGTTTCGGTTAGGTTTGGGTTTGGGGTTGTTATTGGTTTGGGTTTGGGTTTGGGTTTGGGTTTGGGTTTGGGTTTGGGTTTGGTTTGGCTTTGGGTTTAGGTTTGGGTTTGGGTTTGGGTTTGGGTTTGGGTTTGGTTTGGTTTGTTTTGGTTTGGTTTGGTTTTTGGTTGGGTTTTGTTAGATTTGGGTTTGGGTTTGGTTTGAATATGGTTTGAGTTTGGTTTGAGTTTGGTTTGGGTTTGGTTCGGTTTGTTTTTGATTTGGGTTTAGTTTAGGATTGGAAAAATCCCCAAGATTAAAATTTATCAACTAAATTAAGACCGGAGCGTATGGATGTTTGTTGGGGTTTGGTATTGTGTAGGCTTTGGTTTTGGTTGATTAGGGTTTGGTTTCCGTTAGGTTTGGGTTTGGGGTTGTTGTGGGTTTGGGTTTGGGTTTGTGTTTAGGTTTGCGTTTGGGTTTGGGATTAGGTTTGGGTTTGGGTTTGGGTTTTGGTTTGTTTTTGGGTTTGGGTTTGGGTTTGGGTTTTTGTTTGGGTTTGGGTTTGGGTTTGAGTTTGGGTTTGGGTTTGGGTTTGGGTTTGGGTTTGGGTTTGGGTTTGGGTTTGGGTTTGGGTTTGGGTTTGGGTTTGGGTTTGGGTTTGGGTTTGGGTTTGGGTTTGGGTTTGGTTTGGTTTTGGGTTTGGGTGGGTTTGGGTTTGGGTTTGGGTTTGGGTTTGCTTTTGTGGGGGGTGTGGTATGGGTTTTCTTTGGTCAGATGTAATGTTTGGTTTGCTTTGGTCAGAAATTCGGTATGTGTTTAGTTTAGTCAGATATCTGGTTTGATTTGATATTTTGCACTAGTTTCCTCTGATACTTTTTGCTATATTTATAATTTCCTGATTTACTGCCCGCACATCAAAATCCAGATTTATATACTTTATAATCATATTTTGAAGAATATCGATTTTGTCCTTTAATTCTTCTCCTGACAGCACTAGGACGTGTGGGAAAGGAGAACAATGAGGCCCACAAGCAAAAGAAAGTCCTAAGGTGAAAAAAGTTTACACATTGTAATATCGCGTTTTTATTTCGGTCCACCATAATCATTCCATATCCTCAAATTATTATTCAGAGTGCCAATTCGAATTTCCTTCTATATACATAAACCAACCGTTTGTTGTGTGGAATTTTGGTTTAGTATGTTCACAGTTTAAGTTTGGGTTTGCTTTGGACAAACATTTGGTTTGCTTTAGTTGGAGTTTTTGTTTGGACTTGAATTGGTTATAGGTTTGTTTCGGGTTTGCTATGGTCATAGGTTTGCTTTGATTTGCTTTCGTTAGAGGTTGGGTGTTGGTCTGCTTTGATAGAGGTTTGATATGGTTAGAGATTTGACTTGAATTTGCAAAAACACTAAGGCCCTCAAGCATAAATAATCCCCAAGTTTAAAATATATCAACTAAATTAAGACCGGAGCGTATGGATATTTGTTGGGGTTTGGTATTGTGTAGGCTTTGGTTTTGGTTGATTAGGGTTTGGTTTCGGTTAGGTTTGGGTTTGGGGTTGGTATGGGTTTGGGTTTGGGTTTGTGTTTGGGTTTGCGTTAGTTAGAGGTCCGGTGTTGGTCTGCTTTGATAGAGGTTTGATATGGTTAGAGATTTGACTTGAGTTTGCAAAAACACTTAGGCCCACAAGCATAAAAAATTCCCAAGATTAAAATTTATCAACTAAATTAAGACCGAAGCGTATGGATGTTTGTTGGGGTTTGGTATTGTGTAGGCTTTGGTTTTGGTTGATTAGGGTTTGGTTTCCGTTAGGTTTGGGTTTGGGGTTGTTGTGGGTTTGGGTTTGGGTTTGTGTTTGGGTTTAGGTTTGGGTTTGGGTTTGGGTTTGAGTTTGGGTTTGGGTTTGGTTTTGGGTTTGGGTGGGTTTGGGTGGATTTGGGTTTAGGTTTGGGTTTGGGTTTGGGTTTGGGTTTGGGTTTGGGTTTGGGTTTGGGTTTGGGTTTGGGTTTAGGTTTGGGTTTGGGTTTGGGTTTGGGTTTGGGTTTGGGTTTGGGTTTGGGTTTGGGTTTGGGTTTGGGTTTGGGTTTGGGTTTGCTTTTGTTGGGGGTGTGGTATGGGTTTTCTTTGGTCAGATGTAATGTTTGGTTTGCTTTGGTCAGAAATTCGGTATGTGTTTAGTTTAGTTAGATATCTGGTTTGATTTGATATTTTGCACTAATTTCCTCTGATACTTTTTGCTATATTTATAATTTCCTGATTTACTGCCCGCACATCAAAATCCAGATTTATATATTTTATAATCATATTTTGAAGAATATCGATTTTGTCCTTTAATCCCCTTCTTTTCCTGACAGCACTAAGACGTGTGGGAAAGAAGAACAGTGAGGCCCACAAGCAAAAGAAAGTCCTAAGATGAAAAAAGTTTACACAATGTAATATCGCGTTTTTATTTCGGTCCACCATAATCATTCCATATCCTCAAATTATTATTCAGAGTGTCAATTCGAATTTTCTTCTATATACAAAAACCAACCGTTTGTTGTGTGGAATTTTGGTTTAGTATGTTCACAGTTTAGGTTTGGGTTTGCTTTAGACAAACATTTGGTTTGCTTTGGTTGGAGTTTTTGTTTGGACTTGAATTGGTTATAGGTTTGTTTCGGGTTTGCTATGGTCATAGGTTTGTTTTGATTTGCTTTCGTTAGAGGTTTGGTGTTGGTCTGCTTTGATAGAGGTTTGATATGGTTAGAGATTTGACTTGAGTTTGCAAAAACACTAAGGCCCACAAGCATAAATAATCCCCAAGTTTAAAATATATCAACTAAATTAAGACCGGAGCGTATGGATGTTTGTTGGGGTTTGGTATTGTGTAGGCTTTGGTTTTGGTTGATTAGGGTTTGGCTTCGGTTAGGTTTGGGTTTGGGGTTGGTATGGGTTTGGGTTTGGGTTTGTGTTTGGGTTTGCGTTAGTTAGAGGTCCGGTGTTGGTCTGCTTTGATAGAGGTTTGATATGGTTAGAGATTTGACTTGAGTTTGCAAAAACACTTAGGCCCACAAGCATAAAAAATTCCCAAGATTAAAATTTATCAACTAAATTAAGACCGGAGCGTATGGATGTTTGTTGGGGTTTGGTATTGTGTAGGCTTTGGTTTTGGTTGATTAGGGTTTGGTTTCCGTTAGGTTTGGGTTTGGGGTTGTTGTGGGTTTGGGTTTGGGTTTGGGTTTGGGTTTGGGTTTGGGTTTGGGTTTGTGTTTGGGTTTGCGTTAGTTAGAGGTCCGGTGTTGGTACCCTTTGATAGAGGTTTGATATGGTTAGAGATTTGACTTGAGTTTGCAAAAACACTAAGGCCCACAAGCATAAAAAATCCCCAAGATTAAAATTTATCAACTAAATTAAGACCGGAGCTTATGGATGTTTGTTGGGGTTTGGTATTGTTTAGTCTTTGGTTTTGGTTGATTAGGGTTTGGTTTCGTTTAGGTTTGGGTTAGGGGTTGTTATGGGTTTGGGTTTGGGTTTGTGTTTGGGTTTGGGTTTGGGTTTGGGTTTGGGTTTGGGTTTGGTTTGGGTTTGGGTTTGCGTTAGTTAGAGGTCCGGTGTTGGTCTGCTTTGATAGAGGTTTGATATGGTTAGAGATTTGACTTGAGTTTGCAAAAACACTAAGGCCCACAAGCATAAATAATCCCCAAGTTTAAAATATATCAACTAAATTAAGACCGGAGCGTACGGATGTTTGTTGGGGTTTGGTATTGTGTAGGCTTTGGTTTTGGTTGATTAGGGTTTGGATTCGGTTAGTTTTGGGTTTGGGGTTGGTATGGGTTTGGGTTTCGGTTTGTGTTTGGGTTTACGTTAGTTAGAGTTCCGGTGTTGGTCTGCTTTGATAGAGGTTTGATATGGTTAGAGATTTGACTTGAGTTTGCAAAAACACTAAGGCACACAAGCATAAAAAATTCCCAAGATTAAAATTTATCAACTAAATTAAGACCGGAGCGTATGGATGTTTGTTGGGGTTTGGTATTGTGTAGGCTTTGGTTTTGGTTGATTAGGGTTTGGTTTCCGTTAGGTTTGGGTTTGGGGTTGTTGTGGGTTTGGGTTTAGGTTTGGGTTTGGGTTTGGGCTTAGGTTTGGGTTTGGGGTTGGGTTTTGGTTTGGGTGGGTTTGGGTTTGAGTTTGGGTTTGGGTTTGGGTTTGATTTTGGGTTTGTGTTTGGGTTTGGGTTTGGGCTTGGGTTTGGGTTTGGGTTTGGGTTTGGGTTTGGGTTTGGGTTTGGGTTTGGGTTTGGTTTGGGTTTGGTTTGGTTTGGTTTGGTTTGGTTTGATTTTTGTTTGGGTTTTGTTAGATTTGGGTTTGGGTTTGGTTTGAATTTGGTTTGGGTTTGGTTCGGTTTGTTTTTGATTTGGGTTTAGTTTAGGATTGGATTTGGGTTTGTTTTGGGATTGAGTTTACGTTTGGTTTGAGTAGAGGTTTGGTTTGGTTTGATTTGCTTTGGACAGTGATTCGATTTGTGTTGGCTTTGATCAGAATTTCGGCTGCTTGTTTGCTTGCATTTGATCAGAGATTTGTTATGGTTTAGAATGGGCTTGGTTTGGCTTTAGGTTTAGGTTACGTTTGGGTTTGCTTTGATCGGAGATTTAGTTTGGTTGGATTTTGGTTGGTTTTGGACAAAGGTTTGGTTTGGATTTGTCTTGGTAAAAGGTTTGGTTTGGGTTTGCTTTCTTTAGAGATTTGGCTTCGGTTTGCTTTTTTGGTTTGCTTTGGTCAGTCGTTTGGTTTGGTTTGCTTTTGTTGGAGGTGTGGTATGGGTTTTCTTTGGTCAGATGTAATGTTTGGTTTGCTTTGGTCAGAAATTCGGTATGTGTTTAGTTTAGTCAGATATCTGGTTTGATTTGATATTTTGCACAAGTTTCCTCTGATACTTTTTGCTATATTTATAATTTCCTGATTTACTGTCCGCACATCAAAATCCAGATTCATATACTTTATAATCATATTTTGAAGAATATCGATTTTGTCCTTTAATCCCCTTCTTCTCCTGACAGCACTAGGACGTGTGGGAAAGAAGAACAATGAGGCCCACAAGCAAAAGAAAGTCCTAAGATGAAAAAAGTATACACATTGTAATATCGCGTTTTTATTTCGGTCCACCATAATCATTCCATATCCTCAAATTATTATTCAGAGTGCCAATTCGAATTTCCTTCTATATACATAAACCAACCGTTTGTTATGTGGAATTTTGGTTTATTATGTTCACAGTTTAGGTTTGGGTTTGCTTTGGACAAACATTTGGTTTGCTTTGGTTGGAGTTTTTGTTTGGACTTGAATTGGTTATAGGTTTGTTTCGGGTTTGCTATGGTCATAGGTTTGCTTTGATTTGCTTTCGTTAGAGGTCCGGTGTTGGTCTGCTTTGATAGAGGTTTGATATGGTTAGAGATTTGACTTGAGTTTGCAAAAACACTAAGGCCCACAAGCATAAATAATCCCCAAGTTTAAAATATATCAACAAAATTAAGACCGGAGCGTACGGATGTTTGTTGGGGTTTGGTATTGTGTAGGCTTTGGTTTTGGTTGATTAGGGTTTGGATTCGGTTAGGTTTGGGTTTGGGGTTGGTATGGGTTTGGGTTTGGGTTTGTGTTTGGGTTTGCGTTAGTTAGATTTTCGGTGTTGGTCTGCTTTGATAGAGGTTTGATATGGTTAGAGATTTGACTTGAGTTTGCAAAAACACTAAGGCCCACAAGCATAAAAAATCCCCAAGTTTAAAATATATCAACAAAATTAAGACCGGAGGAGTGGCAGCGTATGGATGTTTGTTGGGGTTTGGTATTGTTTAGGCTTTGGTTTTGGTTGATTAGGGTTTGGTTTCGGTTAGGTTTGGGTTTGGGGTTGTTATGGGTTTGGGTTTCGGTTTGGGTTTGGGTTTGGGTTTGGGTTTGGGTTTGTGTTTGGTTTGGGTTTAGGTTTGGGTTTGGGTTTGGGTTTGGGTTTGGGTTTGGGTTTGGGTTTGGTTTGGTTTGTTTTGGTTTGATTTGGTTTTTGGTTGGGTTTTGTTAGATTTGGGTTTGGGTTTGGTTTGAATTTGGTTTGAGTTTGGTTTGAGTTTGGTTTGGGTTTGGTTCGGTTTGTTTTTGATTTGGGTTTAGTTTAGGATGGGATTTGGGTTTGTTTTGGGATTGAGTTTACGTTTGGTTTGATTAGAGGTTTGATTTGGTTTGATTTGCTTTGGTCAGGGATTCGAATTTTGTTGGCTTTGATCAGAATTTCGGCTGCTTGTTTGCTTGCATTTGATCAGAGATTTGTTATGGTTTGGAATTTGTTATGGTGGGCTTGGTTTGGCTTTAGGTTTAGGTTACGTTTGGGTTTGCTTTGGTCGGAGATTTAGTTTAGTTGGATTTTGATTGGTTTTGGACAAAGGTTTGGTTTGGATTTGTCTTGGTAAAAGGTTTAGTTAGGGTTTGCTTTCTTAAGCGATTTGGCTTCGGTTTGCTTTTTTTGGTTTGCTTTGGTCAGTCGTTTGGTTTGGTTTGCTTTTGTTGGGGGTGTGGTATGGGTTTTCTTTGGTCAGATGTAATGTTTGGTTTGCTTTGGTCAGAAATTCGGTATGTGTTTAGTTTAGTCAGATATCTGGTTTGATTTGATATTTTGCACAAGTTTCCTCTGATACTTTTTGCTATATTTATAATTTCCTGATTTACTGTCCGCACATCAAAATCCAGATTCATATACTTTATAATCATATTTTGAAGAATATCGATTTTGTCCTTTAATCCCCTTCTTCTCCTGACAGCACTAGGACGTGTGGGAAAGAAGAACAATGAGGCCCACAAGCAAAAGAAAGTCCTAAGATGAAAAAAGTTTACACATTGTAATATCGCGTTTTTATTTCGGTCCACCATAATCATTCCATATCCTCAAATTATTATTCAGAGTGCCAATTCGAATTTCCTTCTATATACATAAACCAACCGTTTGTTGTGTGGAATTTTGGTTTATTATGTTCACAGTTTAGGTTTGGGTTTGCTTTGGACAAACATTTGGTTTGCTTTGGTTGGAGTTTTTGTTTGGACTTGAATTGGTTATAGGTTTGTTTCGGGTTTGCTATGGTCATAGGTTTGCTTTGATTTGCTTTCGTTAGAGGTCCGGTGTTGGTCTGCTTTGATAGAGGTTTGATATGGTTAGAGATTTGACTTGAGTTTGCAAAAACACTAAGGCCCACAAGCCTAAATAATCCCCAAGTTTAAAATATATCAACAAAATTAAGACCGGAGCGTACGGATGTTTGTTGGGGTTTGGTATTGTATAGGCTTTGGTTTTGGTTGATTGGGGTTTGGATTCGGTTAGGTTTGGGTTTGGGGGTTGGTATGGGTTTGGGTTTGGGTTTGTGTTTGGGTTTGCGTTAGTTAGAGGTCTGGTGTTGGTCTGCTTTGATAGAGGTTTGATATGGTTAGAGATTTGACTTGAGTTTGCAAAAACACTAAGGCCCACAAGCATAAAAAATCCCCAAGTTTAAAATTTATCAACTAAATTAAGACCGGATTAGTGGCAGCGTATGGATGTTTGTTGGGGTTTGGTATTGTTTAGGCTTTGGTTTTGGTTGATTAGGGTTTGGTTTCGGTTAGGTTTGGGTTTGGGGTTGTTATTGGTTTGGGTTTGGGTTTGGGTTTGGGTTTGGGTTTGGGTTTCGGTTTGGGTTTGAGTTTGGGTTTGGGTTTAGGTTTGGGTTTGGGTTTGGGTTTGGGTTTGGTTTGGCTTTGGGTTTAGGTTTGGGTTTGGGTTTGGGTTTGGGTTTGGTTTGGTTTGTTTTGGTTTGGTTTGGTTTTTGGTTCGGTTTTGTTAGATTTGGGTTTGGGTTTGGTTTGAATTTGGTTTGAGTTTTGTTTGAGTTTGGTTTGAGTTTGGTTTGGGTTTGGTTCGGTTTGTTTTTGATTTGGGTTTAGTTTAGGATTGGAAAAATCACTAGATTAAAATTTATCAACTAAATTAAGACCGGAGCGTATGGATGTTTGTTGGTATTGTTTAGGCTTTGGTTTTGGTTGATTAGGGATTTGTTTCGGTTAGGTTTGGGTTTGGGGTTGTTATTGGTTTGGGTTTGGGTTTGGGTTTGGGTTTGGGTTTGGGTTTGGGTTTGGGTTTGGTTTGGCTTTGGGTTTAGGTTTGGGTTTGGGTTTGGGTTTGGGTTTGGTTTGGTTTGTTTTGGTTTGGTTTGGTTTTTGGTTGGGATTTGTTAGATTTGGGTTTGGGTTTGGTTTGAATATGGTTTGAGTTTGGTTTGTGTTTGGTTTTGGTTTGGTTCGGTTTGTTTTTGATTTGGGTTTAGTTTAGGATTGGAAAAATCCCCAAGATTAAAATTTATCAACTAAATTAAGACCGGAGCGTATGGATGTTTGTTGGGGTTTGGTATTGTGTAGGCTTTGGTTTTGGTTGATTAGGGTTTGGTTTCCGTTAGGTTTGGGTTTGGGTTTGTGTTTAGGTTTGCTTTTGGGTTTGGGATTAGGTTTGGGTTTGGGTTTGGGTTTTGGTTTGTGTTTGGGTTTGGGTTTGGGTTTGGGTTTGGGTTTGGGTTTGGGTTTGGGTTTGTGTTTGGGTTTGGGTTTGGGTTTGGGTTTGGGTTTGGGTTTGGGTTTGGGTTTGGGTTTGGGTTTGGGTTTGGGTTTGGGTTTGGGTTTGGGTTTGGGTTTGGGTTTGGGTTTGGGTTTGGGTTTGGGTTTGGGTTTGGGTTTGGGTTTGGGTTTGGGTTTGGGTTGGTTTTGGGTTTGGGTGGGTTTGGGTTTGGGTTTGCTTTTGTGGGGGGTGTGGTATGGGTTTTCTTTGGTCAGATGTAATGTTTGGTTTGCTTTGGTCAGAAATTCGGTATGTGTTTAGTTTAGTCAGATATCTGGTTTGATTTGATATTTTGCACTAGTTTCCTCTGATACTTTTTGCTATATTTATAATTTCCTGATTTACTGCCCGCACATCAAAATCCAGATTTATATACTTTATAATCATATTTTGAAGAATATCGATTTTGTCCTTTAATTCTTCTCCTGACAGCACTAGGACGTGTGGGAAAGAAGGACAATGAGGCCCACAAACAAAAGAAAGTCCTAAGGTGAAAAAAGTTTACACATTGTAATATCGCGTTTTTATTTCGGTCCACCATAATCATTCCATATCCTCAAATTATTATTCAGAGTGCCAATTCGAATTTCCTTCTATATACATAAACCAACCGTTTGTTGTGTGGAATTTTGGTTTAGTATGTTCACAGTTTAAGTTTGGGTTTGCTTTGGACAAACATTTGGTTTGCTTTAGTTGGAGTTTTTGTTTGGACTTGAATTGGTTATAGGTTTGTTTCGGGTTTGCTATGGTCATAGGTTTGCTTTGATTTGCTTTCGTTAGAGGTTGGGTGTTGGTCTGCTTTGATAGAGGTTTGATATGGTTAGAGATTTGACTTGAATTTGCAAAAACACTAAGGCCCTCAAGCATAAATAATCCCCAAGTTTAAAATATATCAACTAAATTAAGACCGGAGCGTATGGATATTTGTTGGGGTTTGGTATTGTGTAGGCTTTGGTTTTGGTTGATTAGGGTTTGGTTTCGGTTAGGTTTGGGTTTGGGGTTGGTATGGGTTTGGGTTTGGGTTTGTGTTTGGGTTTGCATTAGTTAGAGGTCCGGTGTTGGTCTGCTTTGATAGAGGTTTGATATGGTTAGAGATTTGACTTGAGTTTGCAAAAACACTTAGGCCCACAAGCATAAAAAATTCCCAAGATTAAAATTTATCAACTAAATTAAGACCGGAGCGTATGGATGTTTGTTGGGGTTTGGTATTGTGTAGGCTTTGGTTTTGGTTGATTAGGGTTTGGTTTCCGTTAGGTTTGGGTTTGGGGTTGTTGTGGGTTTGGGTTTGGGTTTGTGTTTGGGTTTAGGTTTGGGTTTGGGTTTGGGTTTGAGTTTGGGTTTGGGTTTGGTTTTGGGTTTGGGTGGGTTTGGGTTTAGGTTTGGGTTTGGGTTTGGGTTTGGGTTTGGGTTTGGGTTTGGGTTTGGGTTTAGGTTTGGGTTTGGGTTTGGGTTTGGGTTTGGGTTTGGGTTTGGGTTTGGGTTTGGGTTTGGGTTTGGGTTTGGGTTTGGGTTTGGGTTTGGGTTTGGGTTTGGGTTTGCTTTTGTTGGGGGTGTGGTATGGGTTTTCTTTGGTCAGATGTAATGTTTGGTTTGCTTTGGTCAGAAATTCGGTATGTGTTTAGTTTAGTTAGATATCTGGTTTGATTTGATATTTTGCACTAATTTCCTCTGATACTTTTTGCTATATTTATAATTTCCTGATTTACTGCCCGCACATCAAAATCCAGATTTATATATTTTATAATCATATTTTGAAGAATATCGATTTTGTCCTTTAATCCCCTTCTTTTCCTGACAGCACTAAGACGTGTGGGAAAGAAGAACAGTGAGGCCCACAAGCAAAAGAAAGTCCTAAGATGAAAAAAGTTTACACAATGTAATATCGCGTTTTTATTTCGGTCCACCATAATCATTCCATATCCTCAAATTATTATTCAGAGTGTCAATTCGAATTTTCTTCTATATACAAAAACCAACCGTTTGTTGTGTGGAATTTTGGTTTAGTATGTTCACAGTTTAGGTTTGGGTTTGCTTTAGACAAACATTTGGTTTGCTATGGTCATAGGTTTGTTTTGATTTGCTTTCGTTAGAGGTTTGGTGTTGGTCTGCTTTGATAGAGGTTTGATATGGTTAGAGATTTGACTTGAGTTTGCAAAAACACTAAGGCCCACAAGCATAAATAATCCCCAAGTTTAAAATATATCAACTAAATTAAGACCGGAGCGTATGGATGTTTGTTGGGGTTTGGTATTGTGTAGGCTTTGGTTTTGGTTGATTAGGGTTTGGCTTCGGTTAGGTTTGGGTTTGGGGTTGGTATGGGTTTGGGTTTGGGTTTGTGTTTGGGTTTGCGTTAGTTAGAGGTCCGGTGTTGGTCTGCTTTGATAGAGGTTTGATATGGTTAGAGATTTGACTTGAGTTTGCAAAAACACTTAGGCCCACAAGCATAAAAAATTCCCAAGATTAAAATTTATCAACTAAATTAAGACCGGAGCGTATGGATGTTTGTTGGGGTTTGGTATTGTGTAGGCTTTGGTTTTGGTTGATTAGGGTTTGGTTTCCGTTAGGTTTGGGTTTGGGGTTGTTGTGGGTTTGGGTTTGGGTTTGGGTTTGGGTTTGGGTTTGGGTTTGTGTTTGGGTTTGCGTTAGTTAGAGGTCCGGTGTTGGTACCCTTTGATAGAGGTTTGATATGGTTAGAGATTTGACTTGAGTTTGCAAAAACACTAAGGCCCACAAGCATAAAAAATCCCCAAGATTAAAATTTATCAACTAAATTAAGACCGGAGCTTATGGATGTTTGTTGGGGTTTGGTATTGTTTAGTCTTTGGTTTTGGTTGATTAGGGTTTGGTTTCGTTTAGGTTTGGGTTAGGGGTTGTTATGGGTTTGGGTTTGGGTTTGTGTTTGGGTTTGGGTTTGGGTTTGGGTTTGGGTTTGGGTTTGGTTTGGGTTTGGGTTTGCGTTAGTTAGAGGTCCGGTGTTGGTCTGCTTTGATAGAGGTTTGATATGGTTAGAGATTTGACTTGAGTTTGCAAAAACACTAAGGCCCACAAGCATAAATAATCCTCAAGTTTAAAATATATCAACTAAATTAAGACCGGAGCGTACGGATGTTTGTTGGGGTTTGGTATTGTGTAGGCTTTGGTTTTGGTTGATTAGGGTTTGGATTCGGTTAGTTTTGGGTTTGGGGTTGGTATGGGTTTGGGTTTCGGTTTGTGTTTGGGTTTACGTTAGTTAGAGTTCCGGTGTTGGTCTGCTTTGATAGAGGTTTGATATGGTTAGAGATTTGACTTGAGTTTGCAAAAACACTAAGGCACACAAGCATAAAAAATTCCCAAGATTAAAATTTATCAACTAAATTAAGACCGGAGCGTATGGATGTTTGTTGGGGTTTGGTATTGTGTAGGCTTTGGTTTTGGTTGATTAGGGTTTGGTTTCCGTTAGGTTTGGGTTTGGGGTTGTTGTGGGTTTGGGTTTAGGTTTGGGTTTGGGTTTGGGCTTAGGTTTGGGTTTGGGGTTGGGTTTTGGTTTGGGTGGGTTTGGGTTTGAGTTTGGGTTTGGGTTTGGGTTTGATTTTGGGTTTGTGTTTGGGTTTGGGTTTGGGTTTGGGCTTGGGTTTGGGTTTGGGTTTGGGTTTGGGTTTGGGTTTGGGTTTGGGTTTGGGTTTGGTTTGGGTTTGGTTTGGTTTGGTTTGATTTTTGTTTGGGTTTTGTTAGATTTGGGTTTGGGTTTGGTTTGAATTTGGTTTGGGTTTGGTTCGGTTTGTTTTTGATTTGGGTTTAGTTTAGGATTGGATTTGGGTTTGTTTTGGGATTGAGTTTACGTTTGGTTTGAGTAGAGGTTTGGTTTGGTTTGATTTGCTTTGGACAGTGATTCGATTTGTGTTGGCTTTGATCAGAATTTCGGCTGCTTGTTAGCTTGCATTTGATCAGAGATTTATTATGGTTTAGAATGGGCTTGGTTTGGCTTTAGGTTTAGGTTACGTTTGGGTTTGCTTTGGTCGGAGATTTAGTTTGGTTGGATTTTGGTTGGTTTTGGACAAAGGTTTGGTTTGGATTTGTCTTGGTAAAAGGTTTGGTTTGGGTTTGCTTTCTTTAGCGATTTGGCTTCGGTTTGCTTTTTTTGGTTTGCTTTGGTCAGTCGTTTGGTTTGGTTTGCTTTTGTTGGGGGTGTGGTATGGGTTTTCTTTGGTCAGATGTAATGTTTGGTTTGCTTTGGTCAGAAATTCGGTATGTGTTTAGTTTAGTCAGATATCTGGTTTGATTTGATATTTTGCACAAGTTTCCTCTGATACTTTTTGCTATATTTATAATTTCCTGATTTACTGCCCGCACATCAAAATCCAGATTTATATATTTTATAATCATATTTTGAAGAATATCGATTTTGTCCTTTAATCCCCTTCTTTTCCTGACAGCACTAAGACGTGTGGGAAAGAAGAACAGTGAGGCCCAGAAGCAAAAGAAAGTCCTAAGATGAAAAAAGTTTACATAATGTAATATCGCGTTTTTATTTCGGTCCACCATAATCATTCCATATCCTCAAATTATTATTCAGAGTGCCAATTCGAATTTCCTTCTATATACATAAACCAACCGTTTGTTGTGTGGAATTTTGGTTTAGTATGTTCACAGTTTTGGTTTGGGTTTGCTTTGGACAAACATTTGGTTTGCTTTGGTTGGAGTTTTTGTTTGGACTTGAATTGGTTATAGGTTTGTTTCGGGTTTGCTATGGTCATAGGTTTGTTTTGATTTGCTTTCGTTAGATGTTTGGTGTTGGTCTGTTTTGATAGAGGTTTGATATGGTTAGAGATTTGACTTGAGTTTTCAAAAACACTAAGGCCCACAAGCATAAATAATCCCCAAGTTTAAAATATATCAACTAAATTAAGACCGGAGCGTACGGATGTTTGTTGGGGTTTGGTATTGTGTAGGCTTTGGTTTTGGTTGATTAGGGTTTGGATTCGGTTAGTTTTGGGTTTGGGGTTGGTATGGGTTTTGGGTTTCGGTTTGTGTTTGGGTTTACGTTAGTTAGAGTTCCGGTGTTGGTCTGCTTTGATAGAGGTTTGATATGGTTAGAGATTTGACTTGAGTTTGCAAAAACACTAAGGCACACAAGCATAAAAAATTCCCAAGATTAAAATTTATCAACTAAATTAAGACCGGAGCGTATGGATGTTTGTTGGGGTTTGGTATTGTGTAGGCTTTGGTTTTGGTTGATTAGGGTTTGGTTTCCGTTAGGTTTGGGTTTGGGGTTGTTGTGGGTTTGGGTTTAGGTTTGGGTTTGGGTTTGGGCTTAGGTTTGGGTTTGGGGTTGGGTTTTGGTTTGGGTGGGTTTGGGTTTGAGTTTGGGTTTGGGTTTGGGTTTGATTTTGGGTTTGTGTTTGGGTTTGGGTTTGGGTTTGGGCTTGGGTTTGGGTTTGGGTTTGGGTTTGGGTTTGGGTTTGGGTTTGGGTTTGGGTTTGGGTTTGGGTTTGGTTTGGGTTTGGTTTGGTTTGGTTTGGTTTGGTTTGATTTTTGTTTGGGTTTTGTTAGATTTGGGTTTGGGTTTGGTTTGAATTTGGTTTGGGTTTGGTTCGGTTTGTTTTTGATTTGGGTTTAGTTTAGGATTGGATTTGGGTTTGTTTTGGGATTGAGTTTACGTTTGGTTTGAGTAGAGGTTTGGTTTGGTTTGATTTGCTTTGGACAGTGATTCGATTTGTGTTGGCTTTGATTAGAATTTCGGCTGCTTGTTTGCTTGCATTTGATCAGAGATTTGTTATGGTTTAGAATGGGCTTGGTTTGGCTTTAGGTTTAGGTTACGTTTGGGTTTGCTTTGATCGGAGATTTAGTTTGGTTGGATTTTGGTTGGTTTTGGACAAAGGTTTGGTTTGGATTTGTCTTGGTAAAAGGTTTGGTTTGGGTTTGCTTTCTTTAGAGATTTGGCTTCGGTTTGCTTTTTTGGTTTGCTTTGGTCAGTCGTTTGGTTTGGTTTGCTTTTGTTGGAGGTGTGGTATGGGTTTTCTTTGGTCAGATGTAATGTTTGGTTTGCTTTGGTCAGAAATTCGGTATGTGTTTAGTTTAGTCAGATATCTGGTTTGATTTGATATTTTGCACAAGTTTCCTCTGATACTTTTTGCTATATTTATAATTTCCTGATTTACTGTCCGCACATCAAAATCCAGATTCATATACTTTATAATCATATTTTGAAGAATATCGATTTTGTCCTTTAATCCCCTTCTTCTCCTGACAGCACTAGGACGTGTGGGAAAGAAGAACAATGAGGCCCACAAGCAAAAGAAAGTCCTAAGATGAAAAAAGTATACACATTGTAATATCGCGTTTTTATTTCGGTCCACCATAATCATTCCATATCCTCAAATTATTATTCAGAGTGCCAATTCGAATTTCCTTCTATATACATAAACCAACCGTTTGTTATGTGGAATTTTGGTTTATTATGTTCACAGTTTAGGTTTGGGTTTGCTTTGGACAAACATTTGGTTTGCTTTGGTTGGAGTTTTTGTTTGGACTTGAATTGGTTATAGGTTTGTTTCGGGTTTGCTATGGTCATAGGTTTGCTTTGATTTGCTTTCGTTAGAGGTCCGGTGTTGGTCTGCTTTGATAGAGGTTTGATATGGTTAGAGATTTGACTTGAGTTTGCAAAAACACTAAGGCCCACAAGCATAAATAATCCCCAAGTTTAAAATATATCAACAAAATTAAGACCGGAGCGTACGGATGTTTGTTGGGGTTTGGTATTGTGTAGGCTTTGGTTTTGGTTGATTAGGGTTTGGATTCGGTTAGGTTTGGGTTTGGAGTTGGTATGGGTTTGGGTTTGGGTTTGTGTTTGGGTTTGCGTTAGTTAGATTTTCGGTGTTGGTCTGCTTTGATAGAGGTTTGATATGGTTAGAGATTTGACTTGAGTTTGCAAAAACACTAAGGCCCACAAGCATAAAAAATCCCCAAGTTTAAAATATATCAACAAAATTAAGACCGGAGGAGTGGCAGCGTATGGATGTTTGTTGGGGTTTGGTATTGTTTAGGCTTTGGTTTTGGTTGATTAGGGTTTGGTTTCGGTTAGGTTTGGGTTTGGGGTTGTTATGGGTTTGGGTTTCGGTTTGGGTTTGGGTTTGGGTTTGGGTTTGGGTTTGTGTTTGGTTTGGGTTTAGGTTTGGGTTGGGGTTTGGGTTTGGGTTTGGGTTTGGGTTTGGTTTGGTTTGTTTTGGTTTGATTTGGTTTTTGGTTGGGTTTTGTTAGATTTGGGTTTGGGTTTGGTTTGAATTTGGTTTGAGTTTGGTTTGAGTTTGGTTTGGGTTTGGTTCGGTTTGTTTTTGATTTGGGTTTAGTTTAGGATGGGATTTGGGTTTGTTTTGGGATTGAGTTTACGTTTGGTTTGATTAGAGGTTTGATTTGGTTTGATTTGCTTTGGTCAGGGATTCGAATTTTGTTGGCTTTGATCAGAATTTCGGCTGCTTGTTTGCTTGCATTTGATCAGAGATTTGTTATGGTTTGGAATTTGTTATGGTGGGCTTGGTTTGGCTTTAGGTTTAGGTTACGTTTGGGTTTGCTTTGGTCGGAGATTTAGTTTAGTTGGATTTTGATTGGTTTTGGACAAAGGTTTGGTTTGGATTTGTCTTGGTAAAAGGTTTAGTTAGGGTTTGCTTTCTTAAGCGATTTGGCTTCGGTTTGCTTTTTTTGGTTTGCTTTGGTCAGTCGTTTGGTTTGGTTTGCTTTTGTTGGGGGTGTGGTATGGGTTTTCTTTGGTCAGATGTAATGTTTGGTTTGCTTTGGTCAGAAATTCGGTATGTGTTTAGTTTAGTCAGATATCTGGTTTGATTTGATATTTTGCACAAGTTTCCTCTGATACTTTTTGCTATATTTATAATTTCCTGATTTACTGTCCGCACATCAAAATCCAGATTCAATTACTTTATAATCATATTTTGAAGAATATCGATTTTGTCCTTTAATCCCCTTCTTCTCCTGACAGCACTAGGACGTGTGGGAAAGAAGAACAATGAGGCCCACAAGCAAAAGAAAGTCCTAAGATGAAAAAAGTTTACACATTGTAATATCGCGTTTTTATTTCGGTCCACCATAATCATTCCATATCCTCAAATTATTATTCAGAGTGCCAATTCGAATTTCCTTCTATATACATAAACCAACCGTTTGTTGTGTGGAATTTTGGTTTATTATGTTCACAGTTTAGGTTTGGGTTTGCTTTGGACAAACATTTGGTTTGCTTTGGTTGGAGTTTTTGTTTGGACTTGAATTGGTTATAGGTTTGTTTCGGGTTTGCTATGGTCATAGGTTTGCTTTGATTTGCTTTCGTTAGAGGTCCGGTGTTGGTCTGCTTTGATAGAGGTTTGATATGGTTAGAGATTTGACTTGAGTTTGCAAAAACACTAAGGCCCACAAGCCTAAATAATCCCCAAGTTTAAAATATATCAACAAAATTAAGACCGGAGCGTACGGATGTTTGTTGGGGTTTGGTATTGTGTAGGCTTTCGTTTTGGTTGATTGGGGTTTGGATTCGGTTAGGTTTGGGTTTGGGGGTTGGTATGGGTTTGGGTTTGGGTTTGTGTTTGGGTTTTAGAGGTTTGATATGGTTAGAGATTTGACTTGAGTTTGCAAAAACACTAAGGCCCACAAGCATAAAAAATCCCCAAGTTTAAAATTTATCAACTAAATTAAGACCGGATTAGTGGCAGCGTATGGATGTTTGTTGGGGTTTGGTATTGTTTAGGCTTTGGTTTTGGTTGATTAGGGTTTGGTTTCGGTTAGGTTTGGGTTTGGGGTTGTTATTGGTTTGGGTTTGGGTTTGGGTTTGGGTTTGGGTTTGGGTTTCGGTTTGGGTTTGAGTTTGGGTTTGGGTTTAGGTTTGGGTTTGGGTTTGGGTTTGGGTTTGGTTTGGCTTTGGGTTTAGGTTTGGGTTTGGGTTTGGGTTTGGGTTTGGTTTGGTTTGTTTTGGTTTGGTTTGGTTTTTGGTTCGGTTTTGTTAGATTTGGGTTTGGGTTTGGTTTGAATTTGGTTTGAGTTTTGTTTGAGTTTGGTTTGAGTTTGGTTTGGGTTTGGTTCGGTTTGTTTTTGATTTGGGTTTAGTTTAGGATTGGAAAAATCACTAGATTAAAATTTATCAACTAAATTAAGACCGGAGCGTATGGATGTTTGTTGGGGTTTGGTATTGTTTAGGCTTTGGTTTTGGTTGATTAGGGATTGGTTTCGGTTAGGTTTGGGTTTGGGGTTGTTATTGGTTTGGGTTTGGGTTTGGGTTTGGGTTTGGGTTTGGGTTTGGGTTTGGGTTTGGGTTTGGGTTTGGGTTTGGGTTTGGTTTGGCTTTGGGTTTAGGTTTGGGTTTGGGTTTGGGTTTGGGTTTGGTTTGGTTTGTTTTGGTTTGGTTTGGTTTTTGGTTGGGTTTTGTTAGATTTGGGTTTGGGTTTGGTTTGAATATGGTTTGAGTTTGGTTTGAGTTTGGTTTGGGTTTGGTTCGGTTTGTTTTTGATTTGGGTTTAGTTTAGGATTGGAAAAATCCCCAAGATTAAAATTTATCAACTAAATTAAGACCGGAGCGTATGGATGTTTGTTGGGGTTTGGTATTGTGTAGGCTTTGGTTTTGGTTGATTAGGGTTTGGTTTCCGTTAGGTTTGGGTTTGGGGTTGTTGTGGGTTTGGGTTTGGGTTTGTGTTTAGGTTTGCGTTTGGGTTTGGGATTAGGTTTGGGTTTGGGTTTGGGTTTTGGTTTGTTTTTGGGTTTGGGTTTGGGTTTGGGTTTTTGTTTGGGTTTGGGTTTGGGTTTGAGTTTGGGTTTGGGTTTGGGTTTGGGTTTGGGTTTGGGTTTGGGTTTGGGTTTGGGTTTGGGTTTGGGTTTGGGTTTGGGTTTGGGTTTGGGTTTGGGTTTGGGTTTGGGTTTGGGTTTGGGTTTGGGTTTGGGTTTGGGTTTGGGTTTGGGTTTGGGTTTGGGTTTGGGTTTGGGTTTGGGTTTGGGTTTGGGTTTGGGTTTGGTTTGGTTTTGGGTTTGGGTGGGTTTGGGTTTGGGTTTGCTTTTGTGGGGGGTGTGGTATGGGTTTTCTTTGGTCAGATGTAATGTTTGGTTTGCTTTGGTCAGAAATTCGGTATGTGTTTAGTTTAGTCAGATATCTGGTTTGATTTGATATTTTGCACTAGTTTCCTCTGATACTTTTTGCTATATTTATAATTTCCTGATTTACTGCCCGCACATCAAAATCCAGATTTATATACTTTATAATCATATTTTGAAGAATATCGATTTTGTCCTTTAATTCTTCTCCTGACAGCACTAGGACGTGTGGGAAAGAAGGACAATGAGGCCCACAAGCAAAAGAAAGTCCTAAGGTGAAAAAAGTTTACACATTGTAATATCGCGTTTTTATTTCGGTCCACCATAATCATTCCATATCCTCAAATTATTATTCAGAGTGCCAATTCGAATTTCCTTCTATATACATAAACCAACCGTTTGTTGTGTGGAATTTTGGTTTAGTATGTTCACAGTTTAAGTTTGGGTTTGCTTTGGACAAACATTTGGTTTGCTTTAGTTGGAGTTTTTGTTTGGACTTGAATTGGTTATAGGTTTGTTTCGGGTTTGCTATGGTCATAGGTTTGCTTTGATTTGCTTTCGTTAGAGGTTGGGTGTTGGTCTGCTTTGATAGAGGTTTGATATGGTTAGAGATTTGACTTGAATTTGCAAAAACACTAAGGCCCTCAAGCATAAATAATCCCCAAGTTTAAAATATATCAACTAAATTAAGACCGGAGCGTATGGATATTTGTTGGGGTTTGGTATTGTGTAGGCTTTGGTTTTGGTTGATTAGGGTTTGGTTTCGGTTAGGTTTGGGTTTGGGGTTGGTATGGGTTTGGGTTTGGGTTTGTGTTTGGGTTTGCGTTAGTTAGAGGTCCGGTGTTGGTCTGCTTTGATAGAGGTTTGATATGGTTAGAGATTTGACTTGAGTTTGCAAAAACACTTAGGCCCACAAGCATAAAAAATTCCCAAGATTAAAATTTATCAACTAAATTAAGACCGGAGCGTATGGATGTTTGTTGGGGTTTGGTATTGTGTAGGCTTTGGTTTTGGTTGATTAGGGTTTGGTTTCCGTTAGGTTTGGGTTTGGGGTTGTTGTGGGTTTGGGTTTGGGTTTGTGTTTGGGTTTAGGTTTGGGTTTGGGTTTGGGTTTGAGTTTGGGTTTGGGTTTGGTTTTGGGTTTGGGTGGGTTTGGGTTTAGGTTTGGGTTTGGGTTTGGGTTTGGGTTTGGGTTTCGGTTTGGGTTTGGGTTTGAGTTTGGGTTTGGGTTTAGGTTTGGGTTTGGGTTTGGGTTTGGGTTTGGGTTTGGTTTGGCTTTGGGTTTAGGTTTGGGTTTGGGTTTTAGTTTGGGTTTGGTTTGGTTTGTTTTGGTTTGGTTTGGTTTTTGGTTCGGTTTTGTTAGATTTGGGTTTGGGTTTGGTTTGAATTTGGTTTGAGTTTTGTTTGAGTTTGGTTTGAGTTTGGTTTGGGTTTGGTTCGGTTTGTTTTTGATTTGGGTTTAGTTTAGGATTGGAAAAATCACTAGATTAAAATTTATCAACTAAATTAAGACCGGAGCGTATGGATGTTTGTTGGGGTTTGGTATTGTTTAGGCTTTGGTTTTGGTTGATTAGGGATTGGTTTCGGTTAGGTTTGGGTTTGGGGTTGTTATTGGTTTGGGTTTGGGTTTGGGTTTGGGTTTGGGTTTGGGTTTGGGTTTGGTTTGGCTTTGGGTTTAGGTTTGGGTTTGGGTTTGGGTTTGGGTTTGGTTTGGTTTGTTTTGGTTTGGTTTGGTTTTTGGTTGGGTTTTGTTAGATTTGGGTTTGGGTTTGGTTTGAATATGGTTTGAGTTTGGTTTGAGTTTGGTTTGGGTTTGGTTCGGTTTGTTTTTGATTTGGGTTTAGTTTAGGATTGGAAAAATCCCCAAGATTAAAATTTATCAACTAAATTAAGACCGGAGCGTATGGATGTTTGTTGGGGTTTGGTATTGTGTAGGCTTTGGTTTTGGTTGATTAGGGTTTGGTTTCCGTTAGGTTTGGGTTTGGGGTTGTTGTGGGTTTGGGTTTGGGTTTGTGTTTAGGTTTGCGTTTGGGTTTGGGATTAGGTTTGGGTTTGGGTTTGGGTTTTGGTTTGTTTTTGGGTTTGGGTTTGGGTTTGGGTTTTTGTTTGGGTTTGGGTTTGGGTTTGAGTTTGGGTTTGGGTTTGGGTTTGGGTTTGGGTTTGGGTTTGGGTTTGGGTTTGGGTTTGGGTTTGGGTTTGGGTTTGGGTTTGGGTTTGGGTTTGGGTTTGGGTTTGGGTTTGGTTTGGTTTTGGGTTTGGGTGGGTTTGGGTTTGGGTTTGGGTTTGGGTTTGCTTTTGTGGGGGGTGTGGTATGGGTTTTCTTTGGTCAGATGTAATGTTTGGTTTGCTTTGGTCAGAAATTCGGTATGTGTTTAGTTTAGTCAGATATCTGGTTTGATTTGATATTTTGCACTAGTTTCCTCTGATACTTTTTGCTATATTTATAATTTCCTGATTTACTGCCCGCACATCAAAATCCAGATTTATATACTTTATAATCATATTTTGAAGAATATCGATTTTGTCCTTTAATTCTTCTCCTGACAGCACTAGGACGTGTGGGGAAGGAGAACAATGAGGCCCACAAGCAAAAGAAAGTCCTAAGGTGAAAAAAGTTTACACATTGTAATATCGCGTTTTTATTTCGGTCCACCATAATCATTCCATATCCTCAAATTATTATTCAGAGTGCCAATTCGAATTTCCTTCTATATACATAAACCAACCGTTTGTTGTGTGGAATTTTGGTTTAGTATGTTCACAGTTTAAGTTTGGGTTTGCTTTGGACAAACATTTGGTTTGCTTTAGTTGGAGTTTTTGTTTGGACTTGAATTGGTTATAGGTTTGTTTCGGGTTTGCTATGGTCATAGGTTTGCTTTGATTTGCTTTCGTTAGAGGTTGGGTGTTGGTCTGCTTTGATAGAGGTTTGATATGGTTAGAGATTTGACTTGAATTTGCAAAAACACTAAGGCCCTCAAGCATAAATAATCCCCAAGTTTAAAATATATCAACTAAATTAAGACCGGAGCGTATGGATATTTGTTGGGGTTTGGTATTGTGTAGGCTTTGGTTTTGGTTGATTAGGGTTTGGTTTCGGTTAGGTTTGGGTTTGGGGTTGGTATGGGTTTGGGTTTGGGTTTGTGTTTGGGTTTGCGTTAGTTAGAGGTCCGGTGTTGGTCTGCTTTGATAGAGGTTTGATATGGTTAGAGATTTGACTTGAGTTTGCAAAAACACTTAGGCCCACAAGCATAAAAAATTCCCAAGATTAAAATTTATCAACTAAATTAAGACCGAAGCGTATGGATGTTTGTTGGGGTTTGGTATTGTGTAGGCTTTGGTTTTGGTTGATTAGGGTTTGGTTTCCGTTAGGTTTGGGTTTGGGGTTGTTGTGGGTTTGGGTTTGGGTTTGTGTTTGGGTTTAGGTTTGGGTTTGGGTTTGGGTTTGAGTTTGGGTTTGGGTTTGGTTTTGGGTTTGGGTGGGTTTGGGTGGATTTGGGTTTAGGTTTGGGTTTGGGTTTGGGTTTGGGTTTGGGTTTGGGTTTGGGTTTGGGTTTGGGTTTGGGTTTAGGTTTGGGTTTGGGTTTGGGTTTGGGTTTGGGTTTGGGTTTGGGTTTGGGTTTGGGTTTGGGTTTGGGTTTGGGTTTGGGTTTGCTTTTGTTGGGGGTGTGGTATGGGTTTTCTTTGGTCAGATGTAATGTTTGGTTTGCTTTGGTCAGAAATTCGGTATGTGTTTAGTTTAGTTAGATATCTGGTTTGATTTGATATTTTGCACTAATTTCCTCTGATACTTTTTGCTATATTTATAATTTCCTGATTTACTGCCCGCACATCAAAATCCAGATTTATATATTTTATAATCATATTTTGAAGAATATCGATTTTGTCCTTTAATCCCCTTCTTTTCCTGACAGCACTAAGACGTGTGGGAAAGAAGAACAGTGAGGCCCACAAGCAAAAGAAAGTCCTAAGATGAAAAAAGTTTACACAATGTAATATCGCGTTTTTATTTCGGTCCACCATAATCATTCCATATCCTCAAATTATTATTCAGAGTGTCAATTCGAATTTTCTTCTATATACAAAAACCAACCCTTTGTTGTGTGGAATTTTGGTTTAGTATGTTCACAGTTTAGGTTTGGGTTTGCTTTAGACAAACATTTGGTTTGCTATGGTCATAGGTTTGTTTTGATTTGCTTTCGTTAGAGGTTTGGTGTTGGTCTGCTTTGATAGAGGTTTGATATGGTTAGAGATTTGACTTGAGTTTGCAAAAACACTAAGGCCCACAAGCATAAATAATCCCCAAGTTTAAAATATATCAACTAAATTAAGACCGGAGCGTATGGATGTTTGTTGGGGTTTGGTATTGTGTAGGCTTTGGTTTTGGTTGATTAGGGTTTGGCTTCGGTTAGGTTTGGGTTTGGGGTTGGTATGGGTTTGGGTTTGGGTTTGTGTTTGGGTTTGCGTTAGTTAGAGGTCCGGTGTTGGTCTGCTTTGATAGAGGTTTGATATGGTTAGAGATTTGACTTGAGTTTGCAAAAACACTTAGGCCCACAAGCATAAAAAATTCCCAAGATTAAAATTTATCAACTAAATTAAGACCGGAGCGTATGGATGTTTGTTGGGGTTTGGTATTGTGTAGGCTTTGGTTTTGGTTGATTAGGGTTTGGTTTCCGTTAGGTTTGGGTTTGGGGTTGTTGTGGGTTTGGGTTTGGGTTTGGGTTTGGGTTTGGGTTTGGGTTTGGGTTTGTGTTTGGGTTTGCGTTAGTTAGAGGTCCGGTGTTGGTACCCTTTGATAGAGGTTTGATATGGTTAGAGATTTGACTTGAGTTTGCAAAAACACTAAGGCCCACAAGCATAAAAAATCCCCAAGATTAAAATTTATCAACTAAATTAAGACCGGAGCTTATGGATGTTTGTTGGGGTTTGGTATTGTTTAGTCTTTGGTTTTGGTTGATTAGGGTTTGGTTTCGTTTAGGTTTGGGTTAGGGGTTGTTATGGGTTTGGGTTTGGGTTTGTGTTTGGGTTTGGGTTTGGGTTTGGGTTTGGGTTTGGGTTTGGTTTGGGTTTGGGTTTGCGTTAGTTAGAGGTCCGGTGTTGGTCTGCTTTGATAGAGGTTTGATATGGTTAGAGATTTGACTTGAGTTTGCAAAAACACTAAGGCCCACAAGCATAAATAATCCCCAAGTTTAAAATATATCAACTAAATTAAGACCGGAGCGTACGGATGTTTGTTGGGGTTTGGTATTGTGTAGGCTTTGGTTTTGGTTGATTAGGGTTTGGATTCGGTTAGTTTTGGGTTTGGGGTTGGTATGGGTTTGGGTTTCGGTTTGTGTTTGGGTTTACGTTAGTTAGAGTTCCGGTGTTGGTCTGCTTTGATAGAGGTTTGATATGGTTAGAGATTTGACTTGAGTTTGCAAAAACACTAAGGCACACAAGCATAAAAAATTCCCAAGATTAAAATTTATCAACTAAATTAAGACCGGAGCGTATGGATGTTTGTTGGGGTTTGGTATTGTGTAGGCTTTGGTTTTGGTTGATTAGGGTTTGGTTTCCGTTAGGTTTGGGTTTGGGGTTGTTGTGGGTTTGGGTTTAGGTTTGGGTTTGGGTTTGGGCTTAGGTTTGGGTTTGGGGTTGGGTTTTGGTTTGGGTGGGTTTGGGTTTGAGTTTGGGTTTGGGTTTGGGTTTGATTTTGGGTTTGTGTTTGGGTTTGGGTTTGGGCTTGGGTTTGGGTTTGGGTTTGGGTTTGGGTTTGGGTTTGGGTTTGGGTTTGGGTTTGGTTTGGGTTTGGTTTGGTTTGGTTTGGTTTGGTTTGATTTTTGTTTGGGTTTTGTTAGATTTGGGTTTGGGTTTGGTTTGAATTTGGTTTGGGTTTGGTTCGGTTTGTTTTTGATTTGGGTTTAGTTTAGGATTGGATTTGGGTTTGTTTTGGGATTGAGTTTACGTTTGGTTTGAGTAGAGGTTTGGTTTGGTTTGATTTGCTTTGGACAGTGATTCGATTTGTGTTGGCTTTGATCAGAATTTCGGCTGCTTGTTTGCTTGCATTTGATCAGAGATTTGTTATGGTTTAGAATGGGCTTGGTTTGGCTTTAGGTTTAGGTTACGTTTGGGTTTGCTTTGATCGGAGATTTAGTTTGGTTGGATTTTGGTTGGTTTTGGACAAAGGTTTGGTTTGGATTTGTCTTGGTAAAAGGTTTGGTTTGGGTTTGCTTTCTTTAGAGATTTGGCTTCGGTTTGCTTTTTTGGTTTGCTTTGGTCAGTCGTTTGGTTTGGTTTGCTTTTGTTGGGGGTGTGGTATGGGTTTTCTTTGGTCAGATGTAATGTTTGGTTTGCTTTGGTCAGAAATTCGGTATGTGTTTAGTTTAGTCAGATATCTGGTTTGATTTGATATTTTGCACAAGTTTCCTCTGATACTTTTTGCTATATTTATAATTTCCTGATTTACTGTCCGCACATCAAAATCCAGATTCATATAATTTATAATCATATTTTGAAGAATATCGATTTTGTCCTTTAATCCCCTTCTTCTCCTGACAGCACTAGGACGTGTGGGAAAGAAGAACAATGAGGCCCACAAGCAAAAGAAAGTCCTAAGATGAAAAAAGTATACACATTGTAATATCGCGTTTTTATTTCGGTCCACCATAATCATTCCATATCCTCAAATTATTATTCAGAGTGCCAATTCGAATTTCCTTCTATATACATAAACCAACCGTTTGTTATGTGGAATTTTGGTTTATTATGTTCACAGTTTAGGTTTGGGTTTGCTTTGGACAAACATTTGGTTTGCTTTGGTTGGAGTTTTTGTTTGGACTTGAATTGGTTATAGGTTTGTTTCGGGTTTGCTATGGTCATAGGTTTGCTTTGATTTGCTTTCGTTAGAGGTCCGGTGTTGGTCTGCTTTGATAGAGGTTTGATATGGTTAGAGATTTGACTTGAGTTTGCAAAAACACTAAGGCCCACAAGCATAAATAATCCCCAAGTTTAAAATATATCAACAAAATTAAGACCGGAGCGTACGGATGTTTGTTGGGGTTTGGTATTGTGTAGGCTTTGGTTTTGGTTGATTAGGGTTTGGATTCGGTTAGGTTTGGGTTTGGGGTTGGTATGGGTTTGGGTTTGGGTTTGTGTTTGGGTTTGCGTTAGTTAGATTTTCGGTGTTGGTCTGCTTTGATAGAGGTTTGATATGGTTAGAGATTTGACTTGAGTTTGCAAAAACACTAAGGCCCACAAGCATAAAAAATCCCCAAGTTTAAAATATATCAACAAAATTAAGACCGGAGGAGTGGCAGCGTATGGATGTTTGTTGGGGTTTGGTATTGTTTAGGCTTTGGTTTTGGTTGATTAGGGTTTGGTTTCGGTTAGGTTTGGGTTTGGGGTTGTTATGGGTTTGGGTTTCGGTTTGGGTTTGGGTTTGGGTTTGGGTTTGGGTTTGTGTTTGGTTTGGGTTTAGGTTTGGGTTTGGGTTTGGGTTTGGGTTTGGGTTTGGGTTTGGGTTTGGTTTGGTTTGTTTTGGTTTGATTTGGTTTTTGGTTGGGTTTTGTTAGATTTGGGTTTGGGTTTGGTTTGAATTTGGTTTGAGTTTGGTTTGAGTTTGGTTTGGGTTTGGTTCGGTTTGTTTTTGATTTGGGTTTAGTTTAGGATGGGATTTGGGTTTGTTTTGGGATTGAGTTTACGTTTGGTTTGATTAGAGGTTTGATTTGGTTTGATTTGCTTTGGTCAGGGATTCGAATTTTGTTGGCTTTGATCAGAATTTCGGCTGCTTGTTTGCTTGCATTTGATCAGAGATTTGTTATGGTTTGGAATTTGTTATGGTGGGCTTGGTTTGGCTTTAGGTTTAGGTTACGTTTGGGTTTGCTTTGGTCGGAGATTTAGTTTAGTTGGATTTTGATTGGTTTTGGACAAAGGTTTGGTTTGGATTTGTCTTGGTAAAAGGTTTAGTTAGGGTTTGCTTTCTTAAGCGATTTGGCTTCGGTTTGCTTTTTTTGGTTTGCTTTGGTCAGTCGTTTGGTTTGGTTTGCTTTTGTTGGGGGTGTGGTATGGGTTTTCTTTGGTCAGATGTAATGTTTGGTTTGCTTTGGTCAGAAATTCGGTATGTGTTTAGTTTAGTCAGATATCTGGTTTGATTTGATATTTTGCACAAGTTTCCTCTGATACTTTTTGCTATATTTATAATTTCCTGATTTACTGTCCGCACATCAAAATCCAGATTCATATACTTTATAATCATATTTTGAAGAATATCGATTTTGTCCTTTAATCCCCTTCTTCTCCTGACAGCACTAGGACGTGTGGGAAAGAAGAACAATGAGGCCCACAAGCAAAAGAAAGTCCTAAGATGAAAAAAGTTTACACATTGTAATATCGCGTTTTTATTTCGGTCCACCATAATCATTCCATATCCTCAAATTATTATTCAGAGTGCCAATTCGAATTTCCTTCTATATACATAAACCAACCGTTTGTTGTGTGGAATTTTGGTTTATTATGTTCACAGTTTAGGTTTGGGTTTGCTTTGGACAAACATTTGGTTTGCTTTGGTTGGAGTTTTTGATTGGACTTGAGTTTGCAAAAACACTAAGGCCCACAAGCATAAATAATCCCCAAGTTTAAAATATATCAACAAAATTGGTTATAGGTTTGTTTCGGGTTTGCTATGGTCATAGGTTTGCTTTGATTTGCTTTCGTTAGAGGTCCGGTGTTGGTCTGCTTTGATAGAGGTTTGATATGGTTAGAGATTTGACTTGAGTTTGCAAAAACACTAAGGCCCACAAGCCTAAATAATCCCCAAGTTTAAAATATATCAACAAAATTAAGACCGGAGCGTACGGATGTTTGTTGGGGTTTGGTATTGTGTAGGCTTTCGTTTTGGTTGATTGGGGTTTGGATTCGGTTAGGTTTGGGTTTGGGGGTTGGTATGGGTTTGGGTTTGGGTTTGTGTTTGGGTTTGCGTTAGTTAGAGGTCTGGTGTTGGTCTGCTTTGATAGAGGTTTGATATGGTTAGAGATTTGACTTGAGTTTGCAAAAACACTAAGGCCCACAAGCATAAAAAATCCCCAAGTTTAAAATTTATCAACTAAATTAAGACCGGATTAGTGGCAGCGTATGGATGTTTGTTGGGGTTTGGTATTGTTTAGGCTTTGGTTTTGGTTGATTAGGGTTTGGTTTCGGTTAGGTTTGGGTTTGGGGTTGTTATTGGTTTGGGTTTGGGTTTGGGTTTGGGTTTGGGTTTGGGTTTCGGTTTGGGTTTGAGTTTGGGTTTGGGTTTAGGTTTGGGTTTGGGTTTGGGTTTGGGTTTGGTTTGGCTTTGGGTTTAGGTTTGGGTTTGGGTTTGGGTTTGGGTTTGGTTTGGTTTGTTTTGGTTTGGTTTGGTTTTTGGTTCGGTTTTGTTAGATTTGGGTTTGGGTTTGGTTTGAATTTGGTTTGAGTTTTGTTTGAGTTTGGTTTGAGTTTGGTTTGGGTTTGGTTCGGTTTGTTTTTGATTTGGGTTTAGTTTAGGATTGGAAAAATCACTAGATTAAAATTTATCAACTAAATTAAGACCGGAGCGTATGGATGTTTGTTGGTATTGTTTAGGCTTTGGTTTTGGTTGATTAGGGATTTGTTTCGGTTAGGTTTGGGTTTGGGGTTGTTATTGGTTTGGGTTTGGGTTTGGGTTTGGGTTTGGGTTTGGGTTTGGGTTTGGGTTTGGTTTGGCTTTGGGTTTAGGTTTGGGTTTGGGTTTGGGTTTGGGTTTGGTTTGGTTTGTTTTGGTTTGGTTTGGTTTTTGGTTGGGTTTTGTTAGATTTGGGTTTGGGTTTGGTTTGAATATGGTTTGAGTTTGGTTTGAGTTTGGTTTGGGTTTGGTTCGGTTTGTTTTTGATTTGGGTTTAGTTTAGGATTGGAAAAATCCCCAAGATTAAAATTTATCAACTAAATTAAGACCGGAGCGTATGGATGTTTGTTGGGGTTTGGTATTGTGTAGGCTTTGGTTTTGGTTGATTAGGGTTTGGTTTCCGTTAGGTTTGGGTTTGGGGTTGTTGTGGGTTTGGGTTTGGGTTTGTGTTTAGGTTTGCGTTTGGGTTTGGGATTAGGTTTGGGTTTGGGTTTGGGTTTTGGTTTGTTTTTGGGTTTGGGTTTGGGTTTGGGTTTTTGTTTGGGTTTGGGTTTGGGTTTGAGTTTGGGTTTGGGTTTGGGTTTGGGTTTGGGTTTGGGTTTGGGTTTGGGTTTGGGTTTGGGTTTGGGTTTGGGTTTGGGTTTGGGTTTGGGTTTGGGTTTGGGTTTGGGTTTGGGTTTGGGTTTGGGTTTGGGTTTGGGTTTGGGTTTGGGTTTGGGTTTGGGTTTGGGTTGGTTTTGGGTTTGGGTGGGTTTGGGTTTGGGTTTGCTTTTGTTGGGGGTTTGGTATGGGTTTTCTTTGGTCAGATGTAATGTTTGGTTTGCTTTGGTCAGAAATTCGGTATGTGTTTAGTTTAGTCAGATATCTGGTTTGATTTGATATTTTGCACTAGTTTCCTCTGATACTTTTTGCTATATTTATAATTTCCTGATTTACTGCCCGCACATCAAAATCCAGATTTATATACTTTATAATCATATTTTGAAGAATATCGATTTTGTCCTTTAATTCTTCTCCTGACAGCACTAGGACGTGTGGGAAAGAAGGACAATGAGGCCCACAAGCAAAAGAAAGTCCTAAGGTGAAAAAAGTTTACACATTGTAATATCGCGTTTTTATTTCGGTCCACCATAATCATTCCATATCCTCAAATTATTATTCCGAGTGCCAATTCGAATTTCCTTCTATATACATAAACCAACCGTTTGTTGTGTGGAATTTTGGTTTAGTATGTTCACAGTTTAAGTTTGGGTTTGCTTTGGACAAACATTTGGTTTGCTTTAGTTGGAGTTTTTGTTTGGACTTGAATTGGTTATAGGTTTGTTTCGGGTTTGCTATGGTCATAGGTTTGCTTTGATTTGCTTTCGTTAGAGGTTGGGTGTTGGTCTGCTTTGATAGAGGTTTGATATGGTTAGAGATTTGACTTGAATTTGCAAAAACACTAAGGCCCTCAAGCATAAATAATCCCCAAATTTAAAATATATCAACTAAATTAAGACCGGAGCGTATGGATATTTGTTGGGGTTTGGTATTGTGTAGGCTTTGGTTTTGGTTGATTAGGGTTTGGTTTCGGTTAGGTTTGGGTTTGGGGTTGGTATGGGTTTGGGTTTGGGTTTGTGTTTGGGTTTGCATTAGTTAGAGGTCCGGTGTTGGTCTGCTTTGATAGAGGTTTGATATGGTTAGAGATTTGACTTGAGTTTGCAAAAACACTTAGGCCCACAAGCATAAAAAATTCCCAAGATTAAAATTTATCAACTAAATTAAGACCGGAGCGTATGGATGTTTGTTGGGGTTTGGTATTGTGTAGGCTTTGGTTTTGGTTGATTAGGGTTTGGTTTCCGTTAGGTTTGGGTTTGGGGTTGTTGTGGGTTTGGGTTTGGGTTTGTGTTTGGGTTTAGGTTTGGGTTTGGGTTTGGGTTTGAGTTTGGGTTTGGGTTTGGTTTTGGGTTTGGGTGGGTTTGGGTTTAGGTTTGGGTTTGGGTTTGGGTTTGGGTTTGGGTTTGGGTTTGGGTTTGGGTTTAGGTTTGGGTTTGGGTTTGGGTTTGGGTTTGGGTTTGGGTTTGGGTTTGGGTTTGGGTTTGGGTTTGGGTTTGGGTTTGGGTTTGGGTTTGGGTTTGGGTTTGGGTTTGCTTTTGTTGGGGGTGTGGTATGGGTTTTCTTTGGTCAGATGTAATGTTTGGTTTGCTTTGGTCAGAAATTCGGTATGTGTTTAGTTTAGTTAGATATCTGGTTTGATTTGATATTTTGCACTAATTTCCTCTGATACTTTTTGCTATATTTATAATTTCCTGATTTACTGCCCGCACATCAAAATCCAGATTTATATATTTTATAATCATATTTTGAAGAATATCGATTTTGTCCTTTAATCCCCTTCTTTTCCTGACAGCACTAAGACGTGTGGGAAAGAAGAACAGTGAGGCCCACAAGCAAAAGAAAGTCCTAAGATGAAAAAAGTTTACACAATGTAATATCGCGTTTTTATTTCGGTCCACCATAATCATTCCATATCCTCAAATTATTATTCAGAGTGTCAATTCGAATTTTCTTCTATATACAAAAACCAACCGTTTGTTGTGTGGAATTTTGGTTTAGTATGTTCACAGTTTAGGTTTGGGTTTGCTTTAGACAAACATTTGGTTTGCTATGGTCATAGGTTTGTTTTGATTTGCTTTCGTTAGAGGTTTGGTGTTGGTCTGCTTTGATAGAGGTTTGATATGGTTAGAGATTTGACTTGAGTTTGCAAAAACACTAAGGCCCACAAGCATAAATAATCCCCAAGTTTAAAATATATCAACAAAATTAAGACCGGAGCGTACGGATGTTTGTTGGGGTTTGGTATTGTGTAGGCTTTGGTTTTGGTTGATTAGGGTTTGGATTCGGTTAGGTTTGGGTTTGGGGTTGGTATGGGTTTGGGTTTGGGTTTGTGTTTGGGTTTGCGTTAGTTAGAGGTCCGGTGTTGGTCTGCTTTGATAGAGGTTTGATATGGTTAGAGATTTGACTTGAGTTTGCAAAAACACTTAGGCCCACAAGCATAAAAAATTCCCAAGATTAAAATTTATCAACTAAATTAAGACCGGAGCGTATGGATGTTTGTTGGGGTTTGGTATTGTGTAGGCTTTGGTTTTGGTTGATTAGGGTTTGGTTTCCGTTAGGTTTGGGTTTGGGGTTGTTGTGGGTTTGGGTTTGGGTTTGGGTTTGGGTTTGGGTTTGGGTTTGTGTTTGGGTTTGCGTTAGTTAGAGGTCCGGTGTTGGTACCCTTTGATAGAGGTTTGATATGGTTAGAGATTTGACTTGAGTTTGCAAAAACACTAAGGCCCACAAGCATAAAAAATCCCCAAGATTAAAATTTATCAACTAAATTAAGACCGGAGCTTATGGATGTTTGTTGGGGTTTGGTATTGTTTAGTCTTTGGTTTTGGTTGATTAGGGTTTGGTTTCGTTTAGGTTTGGGTTAGGGGTTGTTATGGGTTTGGGTTTGGGTTTGTGTTTGGGTTTGGGTTTGGGTTTGGGTTTGGGTTTGGGTTTGGTTTGGGTTTGGGTTTGCGTTAGTTAGAGGTCCGGTGTTGGTCTGCTTTGATAGAGGTTTGATATGGTTAGAGATTTGACTTGAGTTTGCAAAAACACTAAGGCCCACAAGCATAAATAATCCTCAAGTTTAAAATATATCAACTAAATTAAGACCGGAGCGTACGGATGTTTGTTGGGGTTTGGTATTGTGTAGGCTTTGGTTTTGGTTGATTAGGGTTTGGATTCGGTTAGTTTTGGGTTTGGGGTTGGTATGGGTTTGGGTTTCGGTTTGTGTTTGGGTTTACGTTAGTTAGAGTTCCGGTGTTGGTCTGCTTTGATAGAGGTTTGATATGGTTAGAGATTTGACTTGAGTTTGCAAAAACACTAAGGCACACAAGCATAAAAAATTCCCAAGATTAAAATTTATCAACTAAATTAAGACCGGAGCGTATGGATGTTTGTTGGGGTTTGGTATTGTGTAGGCTTTGGTTTTGGTTGATTAGGGTTTGGTTTCCGTTAGGTTTGGGTTTGGGGTTGTTGTGGGTTTGGGTTTAGGTTTGGGTTTGGGTTTGGGCTTAGGTTTGGGTTTGGGGTTGGGTTTTGGTTTGGGTGGGTTTGGGTTTGAGTTTGGGTTTGGGTTTGGGTTTGATTTTGGGTTTGTGTTTGGGTTTGGGTTTGGGTTTGGGCTTGGGTTTGGGTTTGGGTTTGGGTTTGGGTTTGGGTTTGGGTTTGGGTTTGGGTTTGGTTTGGGTTTGGTTTGGTTTGGTTTGATTTTTGTTTGGGTTTTGTTAGATTTGGGTTTGGGTTTGGTTTGAATTTGGTTTGGGTTTGGTTCGGTTTGTTTTTGATTTGGGTTTAGTTTAGGATTGGATTTGGGTTTGTTTTGGGATTGAGTTTACGTTTGGTTTGAGTAGAGGTTTGGTTTGGTTTGATTTGCTTTGGACAGTGATTCGATTTGTGTTGGCTTTGATCAGAATTTCGGCTGCTTGTTAGCTTGCATTTGATCAGAGATTTGTTATGGTTTAGAATGGGCTTGGTTTGGCTTTAGGTTTAGGTTACGTTTGGGTTTGCTTTGGTCGGAGATTTAGTTTGGTTGGATTTTGGTTGGTTTTGGACAAAGGTTTGGTTTGGATTTGTCTTGGTAAAAGGTTTGGTTTGGGTTTGCTTTCTTTAGAGATTTGGCTTCGGTTTGCTTCTTTTGGTTTGCTTTGGTCAGTCGTTTGGTTTGGTTTGCTTTTGTTGGGGGTGTGGTATGGGTTTTCTTTGGTCAGATGTAATTTTTGGTTTGCTTTGGTCAGAAATTCGATATGTGTTTAGTTTATTCAGATATCTGGTTTGATTTGATATTTTGCACAAGTTTCCTCTGATACATTTTGCTATATTTATAATTTCCTGATTTACTGCCCGCACATCAAAATCCAGACTCATATACTTTATAATCATATTTTGAAGAATATCGATTTTGTCCTTTAATCCCCTTCTTCTCCTGACAGCACTAGGACGTGTGGGAAAGAAGAACAGTGAGCCCCACAAGCAAAGGAAAGTCCTAAGATGAAAAAGGTTTATACAATGTAATATCGCGTTTTTATTTCGGTCCACCATAATCATTCCATATCCTCAAATTATTATTCATAGTGTCAATTCGAATTTTCTTCTATATACATAAACCAACCGTTTGTTGTGTGGAATTTTGGTTTAGTATGTTCACAGTTTTGGTTTGGGTTTGCTTTGGACAAACATTTGGTTTGCTTTGGTTGGAGTTTTTGTTTGGACTTGAATTGGTTATAGGTTTGTTTCGGGTTTGCTATGGTCATAGGTTTGTTTTGATTTGCTTTCGTTAGATGTTTGGTGTTGGTCTGTTTTGATAGAGGTTTGATATGGTTAGAGATTTGACTTGAGTTTTCAAAAACACTAAGGCCCACAAGCATAAATAATCCCCAAGTTTAAAATATATCAACTAAATTAAGACCGGAGCGTACGGATGTTTGTTGGGGTTTGGTATTGTGTAGGCTTTGGTTTTGGTTGATTAGGGTTTGGATTCGGTTAGTTTTGGGTTTGGGGTTGGTATGGGTTTTGGGTTTCGGTTTGTGTTTGGGTTTACGTTAGTTAGAGTTCCGGTGTTGGTCTGCTTTGATAGAGGTTTGATATGGTTAGAGATTTGACTTGAGTTTGCAAAAACACTAAGGCACACAAGCATAAAAAATTCCCAAGATTAAAATTTATCAACTAAATTAAGACCGGAGCGTATGGATGTTTGTTGGGGTTTGGTATTGTGTAGGCTTTGGTTTTGGTTGATTAGGGTTTGGTTTCCGTTAGGTTTGGGTTTGGGGTTGTTGTGGGTTTGGGTTTAGGTTTGGGTTTGGGTTTGGGCTTAGGTTTGGGTTTGGGGTTGGGTTTTGGTTTGGGTGGGTTTGGGTTTGAGTTTGGGTTTGGGTTTGGGTTTGGGTTTGGGTTTGTGTTTGGGTTTGGGTTTGGGTTTGGGTTTGGGTTTGGGTTTGGGTTTGGGTTTGGGTTTGGGTTTGGGTTTGGGTTTGGGTTTGAGTTTGGGTTTGGGTTTGGGTTTGGGTTTGGTTTGGGTTTGGGTTTGGGTTTGGGTTTGGGTTTGGGTTTGGGTTTGGGTTTGTGTTTGGGTTTGCGTTAGTTAGAGGTCCGGTGTTGGTCTGCTTTGATAGAGGTTTGATATGGTTAGAGATTTGACTTGAGTTTGCAAAAACACTAAGGCCCACAAGCATAAATAATCCCCAAGTTTAAAATATATCAACAAAATTAAGACCGGAGCGTACGGATGTTTGTTGGGGTTTGGTATTGTGTAGGCTTTGGTTTTGGTTGATTAGGGTTTGGATTCGGTTAAGTTTGGGTTTGGGGTTGGTATGGGTTTGGGTTTGGGTTTGTGTTTGGGTTTGCGTTAGTTAGATTTTCGGTGTTGGTCTGCTTTGATAGAGGTTTGATATGGTTAGAGATTTGACTTGAGTTTGCAAAAACACTAAGGCCCACAAGCATAAATAATCCCCAAGTTTAAAATATATCAACAAAATTAAGACCGGAGCGTACGGATGTTTGTTGGGGTTTGGTATTGTGTAGGCTTTGGTTTTGGTTGATTGGGGTTTGGATTCGGTTAGGTTTGGGTTTGGGGGTTGGTATGGGTTTGGGTTTGGGTTTGTGTTTGGGTTTGCGTTAGTTAGAGGTCCGGTGTTGGTCTGCTTTGATAGAGGTTTGATATGGTTAGAGATTTGACTTGAGTTTGCAAAAACACTAAGGCCCACAAGCATAAAAAATCCCCAAGTTTAAAATTTATCAACTAAATTAAGACCGGAGGAGTGGCAGCGTATGGATGTTTGTTGGGGTTTGGTATTGTTTAGGCTTTGGTTTTGGTTGATTAGGGTTTGGTTTCGGTTAGGTTTGGGTTTGGGGTTGTTATTGGTTTGGGTTTGGGTTTGGGTTTGGGTTTGGGTTTGGGTTTGGGTTTCGGTTTGGGTTTGAGTTTGGGTTTGGGTTTAGGTTTGGGTTTGGGTTTGGGTTTGGGTTTGGTTTGGCTTTGGGTTTAGGTTTGGGTTTGGGTTTGGGTTTGGGTTTGGTTTGGTTTGTTTTGGTTTGGTTTGGTTTTTGGTTCGGTTTTGTTAGATTTGGGTTTGGGTTTGGTTTGAATTTGGTTTGAGTTTTGTTTGAGTTTTGTTTGAGTTTGGTTTGAGTTTGGTTTGGGTTTGGTTCGGTTTGTTTTTGATTTGGGTTTAGTTTAGGATTGGAAAAATCACTAGATTAAAATTTATCAACTAAATTAAGACCGGAGCGTATGGATGTTTGTTGGGGTTTGGTATTGTTTAGGCTTTGGTTTTGGTTGATTAGGGTTTGGTTTCGGTTAGGTTTGGGTTTGGGGTTGTTATTGGTTTGGGTTTGGGTTTGCATTTGGGTTTGGGTTTGGGTTTGGGTTTGGGTTTGGGTTTGGGTTTGGTTTGGCTTTGGGTTTTGGTTTGGGTTTGGGTTTGGGTTTGGTTTGGTTTGGTTTGTTTTGGTTTGGTTTGGTTTTTGGTTGGGTTTTGTTAGATTTGGGTTTGGGTTTGGTTTGAATATGGTTTGAGTTTGGTTTGAGTTTGGTTTGGGTTTGGTTCGGTTTGTTTTTGATTTGGGTTTAGTTTAGGATTGGAAAAATCCCCAAGATTAAAAATTATCAACTAAATTAAGACCGGAGCGTATGGATGTTTGTTGGGGTTTGGTATTGTGTAGGCTTTGGTTTTGGTTGATTACGGTTTGTTTTCCGTTAGGTTTGGGTTTGGGGTTGTTGTGGGTTTGGGTTTGTGTTTAGGTTTGCGTTTGGGTTTGGGAGTTTGGGTTTGGGTTTGGTTTTGGGTTTGGGTGGGTTTGGGTTTAGGTTTGGGTTTGGGTTTGGGTTTTGGTTTGGGTTTGGGTTTGGGTTTGGGTTTGGGTTTGGGTTTGGGTTTGGGTTTTGGTTTGGGTTTGGGTTTGGGTTTGGGTTTGGGTTTGGATTTGGGTTTGGGTGGGTTTGGGTTTGGGTTTGGGTTTGCTTTTGTGGGGGGTGTGGTATGGGTTTTCTTTGGTCAGATGTAATGTTTGGTTTGCTTTGGTCAGAAATTCGGTATGTGTTTAGTTTAGTCAGATAACTGGTTTGATTTGATATTTTGCACTAGTTTCCTCTGATACTTTTTGCTATATTTATAATTTCCTGATTTACTGCCCGCACATCAAAATCCAGATTTATATACTTTATAATCATATTTTGAAGAATATCGATTTTGTCCTTTAATTCTTCTCCTGACAGCACTAGGACGTGTGGGAAAGAAGAACAATGAGGCCCACAAGCAAAAGAAAGTCCTAAGGTGAAAAAAGTTTACACATTGTAATATCGCGTTTTTATTTCGGTCCACCATAATCATTCCATATCCTCAAATTATTATTCAGAGTGCCAATTCGAATTTCCTTCTATATACATAAACCAACCGTTTGTTGTGTGGAATTTTGGTTTAGTATGTTCACAGTTTAAGTTTGGGTTTGCTTGGACAAACATTTGGTTTGCTTTGGTTGGAGATTTTGTTTGGACTTGAATTGGTTATAGGTTTGTTTCGGGTTTGCTATGGTAATAGGTTTGCTTTGATTTGCTTTCGTTAGAGGTTGGGTGTTGGTCTGCTTTGATAGAGGTTTGATATGGTTAGAGATTTGACTTGAATTTGCAAAAACACTAAGGCCCACAAGCATAAATAATCCCCAAGTTTAAAATATATCAACTAAATTAAGACCGGAGCGTATGGATATTTGTTGGGGTTTGGTATTGTGTAGGCTTTGGTTCTGGTTGATTAGGGTTTGGTTTCGGTTAGGTTTGGGTTTGGGGTTGGTATGGGTTTGGGTTTCGGTTTGGGTTTGGGTTTGGGTTTGGGTTTGTGTTTGGGTTTGGGTTTGGGTTTGCAAAAACACTAAGGCCCACAAGCCTAAATAATCCCCAAGTTTAAAATATATCAACAAAATTAAGACCGGAGCGTACGGATTTGTTTTGGTTTGGTTTGGTTTTTGGTTGGGTTTTGTTAGATTTGGGTTTGGGTTTGGTTTGAATTTGGTTTGAGTTTGGTTTGGGTTTGGTTCGGTTTGTTTTTGATTTGGGTTTAGTTTAGAATTGGAAAAATCCCCAAGATTAAAATTTATCAACTAAATTAAGACCGGAGCGTATGGATGTTTGTTGGGGTTTGGTATTGTTTAGGCTTTGGTTTTGGTTGATTAGGATTTGGTTTCGGTTAGGTTTGGGTTTGGGGTTGTTATTGGTTTGGGTTTGGGTTTGGGTTTGGGTTTGGGTTTGGGTTTGGGTTTGGGTTTGGTTTGATTTGTTTTGGTTTGGTTTGGTTTTTGGTTGGGTTTTGTTAGATTTGGGTTTGGGTTTGGTTTGAATTTGGTTTGAGTTTGGTCTGGGTTTGGTTCGGTTTGTTTTTGATTTGGGTTTAGTTTAGAATTGGAAAAATCGCCAAGATTAAAATTTATCAACTAAATTAAAACCGGAGCGTATGGATGTTTGTTGGGGTTTGGTATTGTTTAGGCTTTGGTTTTGGTTGATTAGGGTTTGGTTTCGGTTAGGTTTGGGTTTGGGTTTGGGTTTGGGTTTGGGTTTGGATTTGGGTTTGTGTTAGGGTTTGGCTTAGTTAGAGGTCCAGTGTTGGTCTGCTTTGATGGTTTGATATGGTTAGAGATTTGACTTGAGTTTGCAAAAACTCTAAGGCCCACAAGCATAAAAAATCCCCAAGATTAAAATTTATCAACTAAATTAAGACCGGAGCTTATGGATGTTTGTTGGGGTTTGGTATTGTTTAGTCTTTGGTTTTGGTTGATTAGGGTTTGGTTTCGTTTAGGTTTGGGTTAGGGGTTGTTATGGGTTTGGGTTTGGGTTTGTGTTTGGGTTTGGGTTTGGTTTTGGGTTTGGGTGGGTTTGGTTTTGGGTAGGTTTGGGTTTGGGTTTGGGCTTGGGTTTGGGTTTGGGTTTGGGTTTGGGTTTGGGTTTGGGTTTGGGTTTGGGTTTGGGTTTGGGTTTGGGTTTGGGTTTGGTTTGGGTTTGGTTTGGTTTGGTTTGGTTTGGTTTGGTTTGGTTTGATTTTTGTTTGGGTTTTGTTAGATTTGGGTTTGGGTTTGGTTTGAATTTGGTTTGGGTTTGGTTCGGTTTGTTTTTGATTTGAGTTTAGTTTAGGATTGGATTTGGGTTTGTTTTGGGATTGAGTTTACGTTTGGTTTGAGTAGAGGTTTGGTTTGGTTTGATTTGCTTTGGACAGTGATTCGATTTGTGTTGACTTTGATCAGAATTTCGGCTGCTTGTTTGCTTGCATTTGATCAGAGATTTGTTATGGTTTAGAATGGGCTTGGTTTGTCTTTAGGTTTAGGTTACGTTTGGGTTTGCTTTGGTCGGAGATTTAGTTTGGTTGGATTTTGGTTGGTTTTGGACAAAGGTTTGGTTTGGATTTGTCTTGGTAAAAGGTTTGGTTTGGGTTTGCTTTCTTTAGAGATTTGGCTTCGGTTTGCTTTTTTTGGTTTGCTTTGGTCAGTCGTTTGGTTTGGTTTGCTTTTGTTGGGGGTGTGGTATGGGTTTTCTTTGGTCAGATGTAATGTTTGGTTTGCTTTGGTCAGAAATTCGGTATGTGTTTAGTTTAGTCAGATATCTGGTTTGATTTGATATTTTGCACAAGTTTCCTCTGATACATTTTGCTATATTTATAATTTCCTGATTTACTGCCCGCACATCAAAATCCAGACTCATATACTTTATAATCATATTTTGAAGAATATCGATTTTGTCCTTTAATCCCCTTCTTCTCCTGACAGCACTAGGACGTGTGGGAAAGAAGAACAGTGAGCCCCACAAGCAAAGGAAAGTCCTAAGATGAAAAAGGTTTACACAATGTAATATCGCGTTTTTATTTCGGTCCACCATAATCATTCCATATCCTCAAATTATTATTCATAGTGTCAATTCGAATTTTCTTCTATATACATAAACCAACCGTTTGTTGTGTGGAATTTTGGTTTAGTATGTTCACCGTTTTGGTTTGGGTTTGCTTTGGACAAACATTTGGTTTGCTTTGGTTGGAGTTTTTGTTTGGACTTGAATTGGTTATAGGTTTGTTTCGGGTTTTCTATGGTCATAGGTCTGTTTTGATTTGCTTTCGTTAGATGTTTGGTGTTGGTCTGCTTTGATAGAGGTTTGATATGGTTAGAGATTTGACTTGAGTTTTCAAAAACACTAAGGCCCACAAGCATAAAAAATCCCCAAGTTTAAAATTTATCAACTAAATTAAGACCGGAGGAGTGGCAGCGTATGGATGTTTGTTGGGGTTTGGTATTGTTTAGGCTTTGGTTTTGGTTGATTAGGGTTTGGTTTCGGTTAGGTTTGGGTTTGGGGTTGTTATGGGTTTGGGTTTCGGTTTGGGTTTGGGTTTGGGTTTGGGTTTGTGTTTGGTTTGGGTTTAGGTTTGGGTTTGGGTTTGGGTTTGGGTTTGGTTTGGTTTGTTTTGGTTTGATTTGGTTTTTGGTTGGGTTTTGTTAGATTTGGGTTTGGGTTTGGTTTGAATTTGGTTTGAGTTTGGTTTGAGTTTGGTTTGGGTTTGGTTCGGTTAGTTTTTGATTTGGGTTTAGTTTAGGATGGGATATGGGTTTGTTTTGGGATTGAGTTTACGTTTGGTTTGATTAGAGGTTTGATTTGGTTTGATTTGCTTTGGTCAGGGATTCGAATTGTGTTGGCTTTGATCAGAATTTCGGCTGCTTGTTTGCTTGCATTTGATCAGAGATTTGTTATGGTTTGGAATTTGTTATGGTGGGCTTGGTTTGGCTTTAGGTTTAGGTTACGTTTGGGTTTGCTTTGGTCGGAGATTTAGTTTAGTTGGATTTTGATTGGTTTTGGACAAAGGTTTGGTTTGGATTTGTCTTGGTAAAAGGTTTGGTTTGGGTTTGCTTTCTTTAGCGATTTGGCTTCGGTTGGCTTTTTTTGGTTTGCTTTGGTCAGTCGTTTGGTTTGGTTTGCTTTTGTTGGGGGTGTGGTATGGGTTTTCTTTGGTCAGATGTAATGTTTGGTTTGCTTTGGTCAGAAATTCGGTATGTGTTTAGTTTAGATAGATATCTGGTTTGATTTGATATTTTGAACTAATTTCCTCTGATACTTTTTGCTATATTTATAATTTCCTGATTTACTGCCCGCACATCAAAATCCAGATTTATATATTTTATAATCATATTTTGAAGAATATCGATTTTGTCCATTAATCCCCTTCTTTTCCTGACAGCACTAAGACGTGTGGGAAAGAAGAACAGTGAGGCCCACAAGCAAAAGAAAGTCCTAAGATGAAAAAAGTTTACACAATGTAATATCGCGTTTTTATTTCGGTCCACCATAATCATTCCATATCCTCAAATTATTATTCAGAGTGTCAATTCGAATTTTCTTCTATATACAAAAACCAACCGTTTGTTGTGTGGAATTTTGGTTTAGTATGTTCACAGTTTAGGTTTGGGTTTGCTTTAGACAAACATTTGGTTTGCTATGGTCATAGGTTTGTTTTGATTTGCTTTCGTTAGAGGTTTGGTGTTGGTCTGCTTTGATAGAGGTTTGATATGGTTAGAGATTTGACTTGAGTTTGCAAAAACACTAAGGCCCACAAGCATAAATAATCCCCAAGTTTAAAATATATCAACTAAATTAAGACCGGAGCGTATGGATGTTTGTTGGGGTTTGGTATTGTGTAGGCTTTGGTTTTGGTTGATTAGGGTTTGGCTTCGGTTAGGTTTGGGTTTGGGGTTGGTATGGGTTTGGGTTTGGGTTTGTGTTTGGGTTTGCGTTAGTTAGAGGTCCGGTGTTGGTCTGCTTTGATAGAGGTTTGATATGGTTAGAGATTTGACATGAGTTTGCAAAAACGCTTAGGCCCACAAGCATAAAAAATCCCCAAGATTAAAATTTATCAACTAAATTAAGACCGGAGCGTATGGATGTTTGTTGGGGTTTGGTATTGTGTAGGCTTTGGTTTTGGTTGATTAGGGTTTGGTTTCCGTTAGGTTTGGGTTTGGGGTTGTTGTGGGTTTGGGTTTGGGTTTGGGTTTGGGTTTGGGTTTGGGTTTGTGTTTGGGTTTGCGTTAGTTAGAGGTCCGGTGTTGGTACCCTTTGATAGAGGTTTGATATGGTTAGAGATTTGACTTGAGTTTGCAAAAACACTAAGGCCCACAAGCATAAAAAATCCCCAAGATTAAAATTTATCAACTAAATTAAGACCGGAGCTTATGGATGTTTGTTGGGGTTTGGTATTGTTTAGTCTTTGGTTTTGGTTGATTAGGGTTTGGTTTCGTTTAGGTTTGGGTTAGGGGTTGTTATGGGTTTGGGTTTGGGTTTGTGTTTGGGTTTGGGTTTGGGTTTGGGTTTGGGTTTGGTTTGGGTTTGGGTTTGCGTTAGTTAGAGGTCCGGTGTTGGTCTGCTTTGATAGAGGTTTGATATGGTTAGAGATTTGACTTGAGTTTGCAAAAACACTAAGGCCCACAAGCATAAATAATCCCCAAGTTTAAAATATATCAACTAAATTAAGACCGGAGCGTACGGATGTTTGTTGGGGTTTGGTATTGTGTAGGCTTTGGTTTTGGTTGATTAGGGTTTGGATTCGGTTAGTTTTGGGTTTGGGGTTGGTATGGGTTTGGGTTTGGGTTTACGTTAGTTAGAGTTCCGGTGTTGGTCTGCTTTGATAGAGGTTTGATATGGTTAGAGATTTGACTTGAGTTTGCAAAAACACTAAGGCACACAAGCATAAAAAATTCCCAAGATTAAAATTTATCAACTAAATTAAGACCGGAGCGTATGGATGTTTGTTGGGGTTTGGTATTGTGTAGGCTTTGGTTTTGGTTGATTAGGGTTTGGTTTCCGTTAGGTTTGGGTTTGGGGTTGTTGTGGGTTTGGGTTTGGGTTTGGGTTTGGGCTTAGGTTTGGGTTTGGGGTTGGGTTTTGGTTTGGGTGGGTTTGGGTTTGAGTTTGGGTTTGGGTTTGGGTTTGGGTTTGTGTTTGGGTTTGGGTTTGGGTTTGGGCTTGGGTTTGGGTTTGGGTTTGGGTTTGGGTTTGGGTTTGGGTTTGGGTTTGGGTTTGGGTTTGGGTTTGGGTTTGGGTTTGGTTTGGGTTTGGTTTGGTTTGGTTTGGTTTGGTTTGATTCTTGTTTGGGTTTTGTTAGATTTGGGTTTGGGTTTGGTTTGAATTTGGTTTGGGTTTGGTTCGGTTTGTTTTTGATTTGGGTTTAGTTTAGGATTAGATTTGGGTTTGTTTTGGGATTGAGTATACGTTTGGTTTGAGTAGAGGTTTGGTTTGGTTTGATTTGCTTTGGACAGTGATTCGATTTGTTTTGGCTTTGATCAGAATTTCGGCTGCTTGTTTGCTTGCATTTGATCAGAGATTTGTTATGGCTTAGAATGGGCTTGGTTTGGCTTTAGGTTTAGGTTACGTTTGGGTTTGCTTTGGTCGGAGATTTAGTTTGGTTGGATTTTGGTTGGTTTTGGACAAAGGTTTGGTTTGGATTTGTCTTGGTAAAAGGTTTGGTTTGGGTTTGCTTTCTTTAGAGATTTGGCTTCGGTTTGCTTTTTTTGGTTTGCTTTGGTCAGTCGTTTGGTTTTGTTTGCTTTTGTTGGGGGTGTGGTATGGGTTTTCTTTGGTCAGATGTAATGTTTGGTTTGCTTTGGTCAGAAATTCGATATGTGTTTAGTTTATTCAGATATCTGGTTTGATTTGATATTTTGCACAAGTTTCCTCTGATACATTTTGCTATATTTATAATTTCCTGATTTACTGCCCGCACATCAAAATCCAGATTTATATACTTTATAATCATATTTTGAAGAATATCGATTTTGTCCTTTAATTCTTCTCCTGAATGCACTAGGACGTGTGGGAAAGAAGAACAGTGAGGCCCACAAGCAAAAGAAAGTCCTAAGATGAAAAAAGTTTACACAATGTAATATCGCGTTTTTATTTCGGTCCACCATAATCATTCCATATCCTCAAATTATTATTCATAGTGTCAATTCGAATTTTCTTCTATATACATAAACCAACCGTTTGTTGTGTGGAATTTTGGTTTAGTATGTTCACAGTTTTGGTTTGGGTTTGCTTTGGACAAACATTTGGTTTGCTTTGGTTGGAGTTTTTGTTTGGACTTGAATTGGTTATAGGTTTGTTTCGGGTTTGCTATGGTCATAGGTTTGTTTTGATTTGCTTTCGTTAGATGTTTGGTGTTGGTCTGCTTTGATAGAGGTTTGATATGGTTAGAGATTTGACTTGAGTTTTCAAAAACACTAAGGCCCACAAGCATAAATAATCCCCAAGTTTAAAATATATCAACTAAATTAAGACCGGAGCGTACGGATGTTTGTTGGGGTTTGGTATTGTGTAGGCTTTGGTTTTGGTTGATTAGGGTTTGGATTCGGTTAGTTTTGGGTTTGGGGTTGGTATGGGTTTGGGTTTCGGTTTGTGTTTGGGTTTACGTTAGTTAGAGTTCCGGTGTTGGTCTGCTTTGATAGAGGTTTGATATGGTTAGAGATTTGACTTGAGTTTGCAAAAACACTAAGGCACACAAGCATAAAAAATTCCCAAGATTAAAATTTATCAACTAAATTAAGACCGGAGCGTATGGATGTTTGTTGGGGTTTGGTATTGTGTAGGCTTTGGTTTTGGTTGATTAGGGTTTGGTTTCCGTTAGGTTTGGGTTTGGGGTTGTTGTGGGTTTGGGTTTAGGTTTGGGTTTGGGTTTGGGCTTAGGTTTGGGTTTGGGGTTGGGTTTTGGTTTGGGTGGGTTTGGGTTTGAGTTTGGGTTTGGGTTTGGGTTTGGGTTTGGGTTTGTGTTTGGGTTTGGGTTTGGGTTTGGGTTTGGGTTTGGGTTTGGGTTTGGGTTTGGGTTTGGGTTTGGGTTTGGGTTTGGGTTTGGGTTTGGGTTTGGGTTTGGGTTTGGGTTTGGGTTTGAGTTTGGGTTTGGGTTTGGGTTTGGGTTTGGTTTGGGTTTGGGTTTGGGTTTGGGTTTGGGTTTGTGTTTGGGTTTGCGTTAGTTAGAGGTCCGGTGTTGGTCTGCTTTGATAGAGGTTTGATATGGTTAGAGATTTGACTTGAGTTTGCAAAAACACTAAGGCCCACAAGCATAAATAATCCCCAAGTTTAAAATATATCAACAAAATTAAGACCGGAGCGTACGGATGTTTGTTGGGGTTTGGTATTGTGTAGGCTTTGGTTTTGGTTGATTAGGGTTTGGATTCGGTTAAGTTTGGGTTTGGGGTTGGTATGGGTTTGGGTTTGGGTTTGTGTTTGGGTTTGCGTTAGTTAGATTTTCGGTGTTGGTCTGCTTTGATAGAGGTTTGATATGGTTAGAGATTTGAATTGAGTTTGCAAAAACACTAAGGCCCACAAGCATAAATAATCCCCAAGTTTAAAATATATCAACAAAATTAAGACCGGAGCGTACGGATGTTTGTTGGGGTTTGGTATTGTGTAGGCTTTGGTTTTGGTTGATTGGGGTTTGGATTCGGTTAGGTTTGGGTTTGGGGGTTGGTATGGGTTTGGGTTTGGGTTTGTGTTTGGGTTTGCGTTAGTTAGAGGTCCGGTGTTGGTCTGCTTTGATAGAGGTTTGATATGGTTAGAGATTTGACTTGAGTTTGCAAAAACACTAAGGCCCACAAGCATAAAAAATCCCCAAGTTTAAAATTTATCAACTAAATTAAGACCGGAGGAGTGGCAGCGTATGGATGTTTGTTGGGGTTTGGTATTGTTTAGGCTTTGGTTTTGGTTGATTAGGGTTTGGTTTCGGTTAGGTTTGGGTTTGGGGTTGTTATTGGTTTGGGTTTGGGTTTGGGTTTGGGTTTGGGTTTGGGTTTGGGTTTGGGTTTGGGTTTCGGTTTGGGTTTGAGTTTGGGTTTGGGTTTAGGTTTGGGTTTGGGTTTGGGTTTGGGTTTGGTTTGGCTTTGGGTTTAGGTTTGGGTTTGGGTTTGGGTTTGGGTTTGGTTTGGTTTGTTTTGGTTTGGTTTGGTTTTTGGTTCGGTTTTGTTAGATTTGGGTTTGGGTTTGGTTTGAATTTGGTTTGAGTTTTGTTTGAGTTTGGTTTGGGTTTGGTTCGGTTTGTTTTTGATTTGGGTTTAGTTTAGGATTGGAAAAATCACTAGATTAAAATTTATCAACTAAATTAAGACCGGAGCGTATGGATGTTTGTTGGGGTTTGGTATTGTTTAGGCTTTGGTTTTGGTTGATTAGGGTTTGGTTTCGGTTAGGTTTGGGTTTGGGGTTGTTATTGGTTTGGGTTTGGGTTTGGGTTTGGGTTTGGGTTTGGGTTTGGGTTTGGTTTGGCTTTGGGTTTAGGTTTGGGTTTGGGTTTGGGTTTGGGTTTGGGTTTGGGTTTGGTTTGGTTTGTTTTGGTTTGGTTTGGTTTTTGGTTGGGTTTTGTTAGATTTGGGTTTGGGTTTGGTTTGAATTTGGTTTGGGTTTGGTTCGGTTTGTTTTTGATTTGGGTTTAGTTTAGGATTAGATTTGGGTTTGTTTTGGGATTGAGTTTACGTTTGGTTTGAGTAGAGGTTTGGTTTGGTTTGATTTGCTTTGGACAGTGATTCAATTTGTGTTGGCTTTGATCAGAATTTCGGCTGCTTGTTTGCTTGCATTTGATCAGAGATTTGTTATGGTTTAGAATGGGCTTGGTTTGGCTTTAGGTTTAGGTTACGTTTGGGTTTGCTTTGGTCGGAGATTTAGTTTGGTTGGATTTTGGTTGGTTTTGGACAAAGGTTTGGTTTGGATTTGTCTTGGTAAAAGGTTTGGTTTGGGTTTGCTTTCTTTAGAGATTTGGCTTCGGTTTGCTTTTTTTGGTTTGCTTTGGTCAGTCGTTTGGTTTTGTTTGCTTTTGTTGGGGGTGTGGTATCGGTTTTCTTTGGTCAGATGTAATGTTTGGTTTGCTTTGGTCAGAAATTCGATATGTGTTTAGTTTATTCAGATATCTGGTTTGATTTGATATTTTGCACAAGTTTCCTCTGATACATTTTGCTATATTTATAATTTCCTGATTTACTGCCCGCACATCAAAATCCAGACTCATATACTTTATAATCATATTTTGAAGAATATCGATTTTGTCCTTTAATCCCCTTCTTCTCCTGACAGCACTAGGACGTGTGGGAAAGAAGAACAGTGAGCCCCACAAGCAAAGGAAAGTCCTAAGATGAAAAAGGTTTATACAATGTAATATCGCGTTTTTATTTCGGTCCACCATAATCATTCCATATCCTCAAATTATTATTCATAGTGTCAATTCGAATTTTCTTCTATATACATAAACCAACCGTTTGTTGTGTGGAATTTTGGTTTAGTATGTTCACAGTTTAGGTTTGGGTTTGCTTTAGACAAACATTTGGTTTGCTATGGTCATAGGTTTGTTTTGATTTGCTTTCGTTAGAGGTTTGGTGTTGGTCTGCTTTGATAGAGGTTTGATATGGTTAGAGATTTGACTTGAGTTTGCAAAAACACTAAGGCCCACAAGCATAAATAATCCCCAAGTTTAAAATATATCAACAAAATTAAGACCGGAGCGTACGGATGTTTGTTGGGGTTTGGTATTGTGTAGGCTTTGGTTTTGGTTGATTAGGGTTTGGATTCGGTTAGTTTTGGGTTTGGGGTTGGTATGGGTTTGGGTTTCGGTTTGTGTTTGGGTTTACGTTAGTTAGAGTTCCGGTGTTGGTCTGCTTTGATAGAGGTTTGATATGGTTAGAGATTTGACTTGAGTTTGCAAAAACACTAAGGCACACAAGCATAAAAAATTCCCAAGATTAAAATTTATCAACTAAATTAAGACCGGAGCGTATGGATGTTTGTTGGGGTTTGGTATTGTGTAGGCTTTGGTTTTGGTTGATTAGGGTTTGGTTTCCGTTAGGTTTGGGTTTGGGGTTGTTGTGGGTTTGGGTTTAGGTTTGGGTTTGGGTTTGGGCTTAGGTTTGGGTTTGGGGTTGGGTTTTGGTTTGGGTGGGTTTGGGTTTGAGTTTGGGTTTGGGTTTGGGTTTGGGTTTGGGTTTGTGTTTGGGTTTGGGTTTGGGTTTGGGTTTGGGTTTGGGTTTGGGTTTGGGTTTGGGTTTGGGTTTGGGTTTGGGTTTGGGTTTGGGTTTGGGTTTGGGTTTGGGTTTGGGTTTGGGTTTGGGTTTGAGTTTGGGTTTGGGTTTGGGTTTGGGTTTGGTTTGGGTTTGGGTTTGGGTTTGGGTTTGGGTTTGGGTTTGGGTTTGGGTTTGGGTTTGGGTTTGTGTTTGGGTTTGCGTTAGTTAGAGGTCCGGTGTTGGTCTGCTTTGATAGAGGTTTGATATGGTTAGAGATTTGACTTGAGTTTGCAAAAACACTAAGGCCCACAAGCATAAATAATCCCCAAGTTTAAAATATATCAACAAAATTAAGACCGGAGCGTACGGATGTTTGTTGGGGTTTGGTATTGTGTAGGCTTTGGTTTTGGTTGATTAGGGTTTGGATTCGGTTAAGTTTGGGTTTGGGGTTGGTTTGGGTTTGGGTTTGGGTTTGTGTTTGGGTTTGCGTTAGTTAGATTTTCGGTGTTGGTCTGCTTTGATAGAGGTTTGATATGGTTAGAGATTTGACTTGAGTTTGCAAAAACACTAAGGCCCACAAGCATAAATAATCCCCAAGTTTAAAATATATCAACAAAATTAAGACCGGAGCGTACGGATGTTTGTTGGGGTTTGGTATTGTGTAGGCTTTGGTTTTGGTTGATTGGGGTTTGGATTCGGTTAGGTTTGGGTTTGGGGGTTGGTATGGGTTTGGGTTTGGGTTTGTGTTTGGGTTTGCGTTAGTTAGAGGTCCGGTGTTGGTCTGCTTTTATAGAGGTTTGATATGGTTAGAGATTTGACTTGAGTTTGCAAAAACACTAAGGCCCACAAGCATAAAAAATCCCCAAGTTTAAAATTTATCAACTAAATTAAGACCGGAGGAGTGGCAGCGTATGGATGTTTGTTGGGGTTTGGTATTGTTTAGGCTTTGGTTTTGGTTGATTAGGGTTTGGTTTCGGTTAGGTTTGGGTTTGGGGTTGTTATTGGTTTGGGTTTGGGTTTGGGTTTGGGTTTGGGTTTGGGTTTGGGTTTGGGTTTGGGTTTCGGTTTGGGTTTGAGTTTGGGTTTGGGTTTAGGTTTGGGTTTGGGTTTGGGTTTGGGTTTGGTTTGGCTTTGGGTTTAGGTTTGGGTTTGGGTTTGGGTTTGGGTTTGGGTTTGGGTTTGGTTTGGTTTGTTTTGGTTTGGTTTGGTTTTTGGTTCGGTTTTGTTAGATTTGGGTTTGGGTTTGGTTTGAATTTGGTTTGAGTTTTGTTTGAGTTTGGTTTGAGTTTGGTTTGGGTTTGGTTCGGTTTGTTTTTGATTTGGGTTTAGTTTAGGATTGGAAAAATCACTAGATTAAAATTTATCAACTAAATTAAGACCGGAGCGTATGGATGTTTGTTGGGGTTTGGTATTGTGTAGGCTTTGGTTTTGGTTGATTAGGGTTTGGATTCGGTTAGTTTTGGGTTTGGGGTTGGTATGGGTTTGGGTTTCGGTTTGTGTTTGGGTTTACGTTAGTTAGAGTTCCGGTGTTGGTCTGCTTTGATAGAGGTTTGATATGGTTAGAGATTTGACTTGAGTTTGCAAAAACACTAAGGCCCACAAGCATAAATAATCCCCAAGTTTAAAATATATCAACAAAATTAAGACCGGAGCGTACGGATGTTTGTTGGGGTTTGGTATTGTGTAGGCTTTGGTTTTGGTTGATTGGGGTTTGGATTCGGTTAGGTTTGGGTTTGGGGGTTGGTATGGGTTTGGGTTTGGGTTTATGTTTGGGTTTGCGTTTGGGTTTGGGATTAGGTTTGGGTTTGGGTTTGGGTTTTGGTTTGGGTTTGGGTTTGGGTCTGGGTTTGGGTTTGGGTTTGGGTTTGGGTTTTGGTTTGGGTTTGGGTTTGGGTTTGGGTTTGGGTTTGGGTTTGGGTTTGGGTTTGGTTTTGGGTTTGGGTGGGTTTGGGTTTGGGTTTGGGTTTGGGTTTGCTTTTGTGGGGGGTGTGATATGGGTTTTCTTTGGTCAGATGTAATGTTTGGTTTGCTTTGGTCAGAAATTCGGTATGTGTTTAGTTTAGTCAGATAACTGGTTTGATTTGATATTTTGCACTAGTTTCCTCTGATACTTTTTGCTATATTTATAATTTCCTGATTTACTGCCCGCACATCAAAATCCAGATTTATATACTTTATAATCATATTTTGAAGAATATCGATTTTGTCCTTTAATTCTTCTCCTGACAGCACTAGGACGTGTGGGAAAGAAGAACAATGAGGCCCACAAGCAAAAGAAAGTCCTAAGGTGAAAAAAGTTTACACATTGTAATATCGCGTTTTTATTTCGGTCCACCATAATCATTCCATATCCTCAAATTATTATTCAGAGTGCCAATTCGAATTTCCTTCTATATACATAAACCAACCGTTTGTTGTGTGGAATTTTGGTTTAGTATGTTCACAGTTTAAGTTTGGGTTTGCTTTGGACAAACATTTGGTTTGCTTTGGTTGGAGTTTTTGTTTGGACTTGAATTGGTTATAGGTTTGTTTCGGGTTTGCTATGGTAATAGGTTTGCTTTGATTTGCTTTCGTTAGAGGTTGGGTGTTGGTCTGCTTTGATAGAGGTTTGATATGGTTAGAGATTTGACTTGAATTTGCAAAAACACTAAGGCCCACAAGCATAAATAATCCCCAAGTTTAAAATATATCAACTAAATTAAGACCGGAGCGTATGGATATTTGTTGGGGTTTGGTATTGTGTAGGCTTTGGTTTTGGTTGATTAGGGTTTGGTTTCGGTTAGGTTTGGGTTTGGGGTTGGTATGGGCTTGGGTTTGGGTTTGTGTTTGGGTTTGCGTTAGTTAGAGGTCCGGTGTTGGTCTGCTTTGATAGAGGTTTGATATGATTAGAGATTTGACTTGAGTTTGCAAAAACACCTAGGCCCACAAGCATAAAAAATTCCCAAGATTAAAATTTATCAACTAAATTAAGACCGGAGCGTATGGATGTTTGTTGGGGTTTGGTATTGTGTAGGCTTTGGTTTTGGTTGATTAGGGTTTGGTTTCCGTTAGGTTTGGGTTTGGGGTTGTTGTGGGTTTGGGTTTGGGTTTGTGTTTGGGTTTAGGTTTGGGTTTGGGTTTGGGTTTGAGTGTGGGTTTGGGTTTGGGTTTGGTTTTGGGTTTGGGTGGGTTTGGGTTTAGGTTTGGGTTTGGGTTTGGGTTTGGGTTTGGGTTTGGGTTTGGGTTTGGGTTTAGGTTTGGGTTTGGGTTTGGGTTTGGGTTTGGGTTTGGGTTTGAGTTTGAGTTTGGGTTTTGGTTTGGGTTTGGGTTTGGGTTTGGGTTTGGGTTTGGGTTTGGGTTTGGGTTTGGGTTTGGGTTTGGGTTTGGGTTTGGGTTTGGGTTTGGGTTTGGGTTTGGGTTTGAGTTTGAGTTTGGGTTTTGGTTTGGCTTTGGGTTTGGGTTTGGGTTTGGGTTTGGGTTTGGGTTTGGGTTTGGGTTTGGGTTTGGGTTTGGGTTTGAGTTTGAGTTTGGGTTTTGGTTTGGGTTTGGGTTTGGGCTTGGGTTTGGGTTTGGATTTGGGTTTGGGTTTGGGTTTGGGTTTGGGTTTGGGTTTGAGTTTGGGTTTGGGTTTGGGTTTGGGTTTGGTTTGGGTTTGGGTTTGGGTTTGGGTTTGGGTTTGGGTTTGGGTTTGTGTTTGGGTTTGCGTTAGTTAGAGGTCCGGTGTTGGTCTGCTTTGATAGAGGTTTGATATGGTTAGAGATTTGACTTGAGTTTGCAAAAACACTAAGGCCCACAAGCATAAATAATCCCCAAGTTTAAAATATATCAACAAAATTAAGACCGGAGCGTACGGATGTTTGTTGGGGTTTGGTATTGTGTAGGCTTTGGTTTTGGTTGATTAGGGTTTGGATTCGGTTAAGTTTGGGTTTGGGGTTGGTATGGGTTTGGGTTTGGGTTTGTGTTTGGGTTTGCGTTAGTTAGATTTTCGGTGTTGGTCTGCTTTGATAGAGGTTTGATATGGTTAGAGATTTGACTTGAGTTTGCAAAAACACTAAGGCCCACAAGCATAAATAATCCCCAAGTTTAAAATATATCAACAAAATTAAGACCGGAGCGTACGGATGTTTGTTGGGGTTTGGTATTGTGTATGCTTTGGTTTTGGTTGATTGGGGTTTGGATTCGGTTAGGTTTGGGTTTGGGGGTTGGTATGGGTTTGGGTTTGTGTTTGGGTTTGCGTTAGTTAGAGGTCCGGTGTTGGTCTGCTTTGATAGAGGTTTGATATGGTTAGAGATTTGACTTGAGTTTGCAAAAACACTAAGGCCCACAAGCATAAAAAATCCCCAAGTTTAAAATTTATCAACTAAATTAAGACCGGAAGAGTGGCAGCGTATGGATGTTTGTTGGGGTTTGGTATTGTTTAGGCTTTGGTTTTGGTTGATTAGGGTTTGGTTTCGGTTAGGTTTGGGTTTGGGGTTGTTATTGGTTTGGGTTTGGGTTTGGGTTTGGATTAGGGTTTGGGTTTGGGTTTGGGTTTCGATTTGGGTTTGAGTTTGGGTTTGGGTTTAGGTTTGGGTTTGGGTTTGGGTTTGGGTTTGGTTTGGCTTTGGGTTTAGTTTTGGGTTTGGGTTTGGGTTTGGGTTTGGTTTGGTTTGTTTTGGTTTGGTTTGGTTTTTGGTTCGGTTTTGTTAGATTTGGGTTTGGGTTTGGTTTGAATTTGGTTTGAGTTTTGTTTGAGTTTGGTTTGAATTTGGTTTGGGTTTGGTTCGGTTTGTTTTTGATTTGGGTTTAGTTTAGGATTGGAAAAATCACTAGATTAAAATTTATCAACTAAATTAAGACCGGAGCGTATGGATGTTTGTTGGGGTTTGGTATTGTTTAGGCTTTGGTTTTGGTTGATTAGGGTTTGGTTTCGGTTAGGTTTGGGTTTGGGGTTGTTATTGGTTTGGGTTTGGGTTTGGGTTTGGGTTTGGGTTTGGGTTTGGGTTTGGGTTTGGTTTGGCTTTGGGTTTAGGTTTGGGTTTGGGTTTGGGTTTGGGTTTGGGTTTGGTTTGGTTTGTTTTGGTTTGGTTTGGTTTTTGGTTGGGTTTTGTTAGATTTGGGTTTGGGTTTGGTTTGAATATGGTTTGAGTTTGGTTTGGGTTTGGTTCGGTTTGTTTTTGATTTGGGTTTAGTTTAGGATTGGAAAAATCCCCAAGATTAAAATTTATCAACTAAATTAAGACCGGAGCGTATGGATGTTTGTTGGGGTTTGGTATTGTGTAGGCTTTGGTTTTGGTTGATTAGGGTTTGTTTTCCGTTAGGTTTGGGTTTGGGGTTGTTGTGGGTTTGGGTTTGGGTTTGTGTTTAGGTTTGCGTTTGGGTTTGGGATTAGGTTTGGGTTTGGGTTTGGGTTTTGGTTTGGGTTTGGGTTTGGGTTTGGGTTTGGGTTTGGGTTTGGGTTTGGGTTTTGGTTTGGGTTTGGGTTTGGGTTTGGGTTTGGGTTTGGGTTTGGGTTTGGGTTTGGTTTTGGGTTTGGGTGGGTTTGGGTTTGGGTTTTGGTTTGGGTTTGCTTTTGTGGGGGGTGTGATATGGGTTTTCTTTGGTCAGATGTAATGTTTGGTTTGCTTTGGTCAGAAATTCGGTATGTGTTTAGTTTAGTCAGATAACTGGTTTGATTTGATATTTTGCACTAGTTTCCTCTGATACTTTTTGCTATATTTATAATTTCCTGATTTACTGCCCGCACATCAAAATCCAGATTTATATACTTTATAATCATATTTTGAAGAATATCGATTTTGTCCTTTAATTCTTCTCCTGACAGCACTAGGACGTGTGGGAAAGAAGAACAATGAGGCCCACAAGCAAAAGAAAGTCCTAAGGTGAAAAAAGTTTACACATTGTAATATCGCGTTTTTATTTCGGTCCACCATAATCATTCCATATCCTCAAATTATTATTCAGAGTGCCAATTCGAATTTCCTTCTATATACATAAACCAACCGTTTGTTGTGTGGAATTTTGGTTTAGTATGTTCACAGTTTAAGTTTGGGTTTGCTTTGGACAAACATTTGGTTTGCTTTGGTTGGAGTTTTTGTTTGGACTTGAATTGGTTATAGGTTTGTTTCGGGTTTGCTATGGTAATAGGTTTGCTTTGATTTGCTTTCGTTAGAGGTTGGGTGTTGGTCTGCTTTGATAGAGGTTTGATATGGTTAGAGATTTGACTTGAATTTGCAAAAACACTAAGGCCCACAAGCATAACTAATCCCCAAGTTTAAAATATATCAACTAAATTAAGACCGGAGCGTATGGATATTTGTTGGGGTTTGGTATTGTGTAGGCTTTGGTTTTGGTTGATTAGGGTTTGGTTTCGGTTAGGTTTGGGTTTGGGTTTGGGTTTGGGTTTGGGTTTGGGTTTGGGTTTGGGTTTGAGTTTGAGTTTGGGTTTTGGTTTGGGTTTGGGTTTGGGTTTGGGTTTGGGTTTGGGTTTGGGTTTGGGTTTGGGTTTGGGTTTGGGTTTGGGTTTGGGTTTGGGTTTGGGTTTGGGTTTGGGTTTGGGTTTGGGTTTGGGTTTGGGTTTGGGTTTGGGTTTGGGTTTGGGTTTGGGTTTGGGTTTGGGTTTGGGTTTTGGTTTGATATGGTTAGAGATTTGACTTGAGTTTGCAAAAACTCTAAGGCCCACAAGCATAAAAAATCCCCAAGATTAAAATTTATCAACTAAATTAAGACCGGAGCTTATGGATGTTTGTTGGGGTTTGGTATTGTTTAGTCTTTGGTTTTGGTTGATTAGGGTTTGGTTTCGTTTAGGTTTGGGTTAGGGGTTGTTATGGGTTTGGGTTTGGGTTTGTGTTTGGGTTTGGGTTTGGTTTTGGGTTTGGGTGGGTTTGGTTTTGGGTAGGTTTGGGTTTGGGTTTGGGCTTGGGTTTGGGTTTGGGTTTGGGTTTGGGTGTGGGTTTGGGTTTGTGTTTGGGTTTGGTTTGGGTTTGGTTTGGTTTGGTTTGGTTTGGTTTGATTTTTGTTTGGGTTTTGTTAGATTTAGGTTTGGGTTTGGTTTGAATTTGGTTTGGGTTTGGTTCGGTTTGTTTTTGATTTGGGTTTAGTTTAGGATTGGATTTGGGTTTGTTTTGGGATTGAGTTTACGTTTGGTTTGAGTAGAGGTTTGGTTTGGTTTGATTTGCTTTGGACAGTGATTCGATTTGTGTTGGCTTTGATCAGAATTTCGGCTGCTTGTTTGCTTGCATTTGATCAGAGATTTGTTATGGTTTAGAATGGGCTTGGTTTGTCTTTAGGTTTAGGTTACGTTTGGGTTTGCTTTGGTCGGAGATTTAGTTTGGTTGGATTTTGGTTGGTTTTGGACAAAGGTTTGGTTTGGATTTGTCTTGGTAAAAGGTTTGGTTTGGGTTTGCTTTCTTTAGAGATTTGGCTTCGGTTTGCTTTTTTTTGGTTTGCTTTGGTCAGTCGTTTGGTTTTGTTTGCTTTTGTTGGGGGTGTGGTATGGGTTTTCTTTGGTCAGATGTAATGTTTGGTTTGCTTTGGTCAGAAATTCGATATGTGTTTAGTTTAGTCAGATATCTGGTTTGATTTGATATTTTGCACAAGTTTCCTCTGATACATTTTGCTATATTTATAATTTCCTGATTTACTGCCCGCACATCAAAATCCAGACTCATATACTTTATAATCATATTTTGAAGAATATCGATTTTGTCCTTTAATCCCCTTCTTCTCCTGACAGCACTAGGACGTGTGGGAAAGAAGAACAGTGAGCCCCACAAGCAAAGGAAAGTCCTAAGATGAAAAAGGTTTACACAATGTAATATCGCGTTTTTATTTCGGTCCACCATAATCATTCCATATCCTCAAATTATTATTCATAGTGTCAATTCGAATTTTCTTCTATATACATAAACCAACCGTTTGTTGTGTGGAATTTTGGTTTAGTATGTTCACCGTTTTGGTTTGGGTTTGCTTTGGACAAACATTTGGTTTGCTTTGGTTGCAGTTTTTGTTTGGACTTGAATTGGTTATAGGTTTGTTTCGGGTTTTCTATGGTCATAGGTTTGTTTTGATTTGCTTTCGTTAGATGTTTGGTGTTGGTCTGCTTTGATAGAGGTTTGATATGGTTAGAGATTTGACTTGAGTTTTCAAAAACACTAAGGCTCACAAGCATAAAAAATCCCCAAGTTTAAAAATTATCAACTAAATTAAGACCGGAGGAGTGGCAGCGTATGGATGTTTGTTGGGGTTTGGTATTGTTTAGGCTTTGGTTTTGGTTGATTAGGGTTTGGTTTCGGTTAGGTTTGGGTTTGGGGTTGTTATGGGTTTGGGTTTCGGTTTGGGTTTGGGTTTGGGTTTGTGTTTGTGTTTGGTTTGGGTTTAGGTTTGGGTTTGGGTTTGGGTTTGGGTTTGGGTTTGGTTTGGTTTGTTTTGGTTTGATTTGGTTTTTGGTTGGGTTTTGTTAGATTTGGGTTTGGGTTTGGTTTGAATTTGGTTTGAGTTTGGTTTGAGTTTGGTTCGGTTTGTTTTTGATTTGGGTTTAGTTTAAGATGGGATATGGGTTTTTTTGGGATTGAGTTTACGTTTGGTTTGATTAGAGGTTTGATTTGGTTTGATTTGCTTTGGTCAGGGACTCGAATTGTGTTGGCTTTGATCAGAATTTCGGCTGCTTGTTTGCTTGCATTTGATCAGAGATTTGTTATGGTTTGGAATTTGTTATGGTGGGCTTGGTTTGGCTTTAGGTTTAGGTTACGTTTGGGTTTGCTTTGGTCGGAGATTTAGTTTAGTTGGATTTTGATTGGTTTTGGACAAAGGTTTGGTTTGGATTTGTCTTGGTAAAAGGTTTGGTTTGGGTTTGCTTTCTTTAGCGATTTGGCTTCGGTTTGCTTTTTTTGGTTTGCTTTGGTCAGTCGTTTGGTTTGGTTTGCTTTTGTTGGGGGTGTGGTATGGGTTTTCTTTGGTCAGATGTAATGTTTGGTTTGCTTTGGTCAGAAATTCGGTATGTGTTTAGTTTAGTTAGATATCTGGTTTGATTTGATATTTTGCACTAATTTCCTCTGATACTTTTTGCTATATTTATAATTTCCTGATTTACTGCCCGCACATCAAAATCCAGATTTATATATTTTATAATCATATTTTGAAGAATATCGATTTTGTCCTTTAATCCCCTTCTTCTCCTGACAGCACTAGGACGTGTGGGAAAGAAGAACAATGAGGCCCACAAGCAAAAGAAAGTCCTAAGATGAAAAAAGTATACAAATTGTAATATCGCGTTTTTATTTCGGTCCACCATAATCATTCCATATCCTCAAATTATTATTCAGAGTGCCAATTCGAATTTCCTTCTATATACATAAACCAACCGTTTGTTGTGTGGAATTTTGGTTTATTATGTTCACAGTTTAGGTTTGGGTTTGCTTTGGACAAACATTTGGTTTGCTTTGGTTGGAGTTTTTGTTTGGACTTGAATTGGTTATAGGTTTGTTTCGGGTTTGCTATGGTCATAGGTTTGCTTTGATTTGCTTTCGTTAGAGGTCCGGTGTTGGTCTGCTTTGATAGAGGTTTGATATGGTTAGAGATTTGACTTGAGTTTGCAAAAACACTAAGGCCCACAAGCATAAATAATCCCCAAGTTTAAAATATATCAACAAAATTAAGACCGGAGCGTACGGATGTTTGTTGGGGTTTGGTATTGTGTAGGCTTTGGTTTTGGTTGATTGGGGTTTGGATTCGGTTAGGTTTGGGTTTGGGGGTTGCTATGGGTTTGGGTTTGGGTTTGTGTTTGGGTTTGCGTTAGTTAGAGGTCTGGTGTTGGTCTGCTTTGTTAGAGGTTTGATATGGTTAGAGATTTGACTTGAGTTTGCAAAAACACTAAGGCCCACAAGCATAAAAAATCCCCAAGTTTAAAATTTATCAACTAAATTAAGACCGGAGGAGTGGCAGCGTATGGATGTTTGTTGGGGTTTGGTATTGTTTAGGCTTTGGTTTTGGTTGATTAGGGTTTGGTTTCGGTTAGGTTTGGGTTTGGGGTTGTTATTGGTTTGGGTTTGGGTTTGGGTTTGGGTTTCGGTTTGGGTTTGAGTTTGGGTTTGGGTTTAGGTTTGGGTTTGGGTTTGGGTTTGGGTTTGGTTTGGCTTTGGGTTTAGGTTTGGGTTTGGGTTTGGGTTTGGGTTTGGTTTGGTTTGTTTTGGTTTGGTTTGGTTTTTGGTTCGGTTTTGTTAGATTTGGGTTTGGGTTTGGTTTGAATTTGGTTTGAGTTTTGTTTGAGTTTGGTTTGAGTTTGGTTTGGGTTTGGTTCGGTTTGTTTTTGATTTGGGTTTAGCTTAGGATTGGAAAAATCACTAGATTAAAATTTATCAACTAAATTAAGACCGGAGCGTATGGATGTTTGTTGGGGTTTGGTATTGTTTAGGCTTTGGTTTTGGTTGATTAGGGTTTGGTTTCGGTTAGGTTTGGGTTTGGGGTTGTTATTGGTTTGGGTTTGGGTTTGGGTTTGGGTTTGGGTTTGGGTTTGGGTTTGGTTTGGCTTTGGGTTTAGGTTTGGGTTTGGGTTTGGGTTTGGGTTTGGTTTGGTTTGTTTTGGTTTGGTTTGGTTTTTGGTTCGGTTTTGTTAGATTTGAGTTTGGGTTTGGTTTGAATTTGGTTTGAGTTTTGTTTGAGTTTGGTTTGAGTTTGGTTTGGGTTTGGTTCGGTTTGTTTTTGATTTGGGTTTAGTTTAGGATTGGAAAAATCACTAGATTAAAATTTATCAACTAAATTAAGACCGGAGCGTATGGATGTTTGTTGGGGTTTGGTATTGTGTAGGCTTTGGTTTTGGTTGATTAGGGTTTGGTTTCCGTTAGGTTTGGGTTTGGGGTTGTTGTGGGTTTGGGTTTGGGTTTGTGTTTGGGTTTAGGTTTGGGTTTGGGTTTGGGTTTGAGTTTGGGTTTGGGTTTGGTTTTGGGTTTGGGTGGGTTTGGGTTTAGGTTTGGGTTTGGGTTTGGGTTTGGGTTTGGGTTTGGGTTTAGGTTTGGGTTTGGGTTTGGGTTTGGGTTTGGGTTTGGGTTTGAGTTTGAGTTTGGGTTTTGGTTTGGGTTTGGGTTTGGGTTTGGGTTTGGGTTTGGGTTTGGGCTTGGGTTTGGGTTTGGGTTTGGGTTTGGGTTTGCTTTTGTTGGGGGTGTGGTATGGGTTTTCTTTGGTCAGATGTAATGTTTGGTTTGCTTTGGTCAGAAATTCGGTATGTGTTTAGTTTAGTTAGATATCTGGTTTGATTTGATATTTTGCACTAATTTAATCTGATACTTTTTGCTATATTTATAATTTCCTGATTTACTGCCCGCACATCAAAATCCAGATTTATATATTTTATAATCATATTTTGAAGAATATCGATTTTGTCCTTTAATCCCCTTCTTTTCCTGACAGCACTAAGACGTGTGGGAAAGAAGAACAGTGAGGCCCACAAGCAAAAGAAAGTCCTAAGATGAAAAAAGTTTACACAATGTAATATCGCGTTTTTATTTCGGTCCACCATAATCATTCCATATCCTCAAATTATTATTCAGAGTGTCAATTCGAATTTTCTTCTATGTACATAAACCAACCGTTTGTTGTGTGGAATTTTGGTTTAGTATGTTCACAGTTTAGGTTTGGGTTTGCTTTAGACAAACATTTGGTTTGCTATGGTCATAGGTTTGTTTTGATTTGCTTTCGTTAGAAGTTTGGTGTTGGTCTGCTTTGATAGAGGTTTGATATGGTTAGAGATTTGACTTGAGTTTGCAAAAACACTAAGGCCCACAAGCATAAATAATCCCCAAGTTTAAAATATATCAACTAAATTAAGACCGGAGCGTATGGATGTTTGTTGGGGTTTGGTATTGTGTAGGCTTTGGTTTTGGTTGATTAGGGTTTGGCTTCGGTTAGGTTTGGGTTTGGGGTAGGTATGGGTTTGGGTTTGGGTTTGTGTTTGGGTTTGCGTTAGTTAGAGGTCCGGTGTTGGTCTGCTTTGATAGAGGTTTGATATGGTTAGAGATTTGACTTGAGTTTGCAAAATCACTAAGGCCCACAAGCATATATAATCCCCAAGTTTAAAATATATCAACTAAATTAAGACCGGTGCGTATGGATATTTGTTGGGGTTTGTTATTGTGTAGGCTTTGGTTTTGGTTGATTAGGGTTTGGTTTCGGTTAGGTTTGGGTTTGGGGTTGGTATGGGTTTGGGTTTGGGTTTGGTTTGATTTGTTTTGGTTTGGTTTGGTTTTTGGTTGGGTTTTGTTAGATTTGGGTTTGGGTTTGGTTTAGAATTTGGTTTGAGTTTGGTTTGGGTTTGGTTCGGTTTGTTTTTGATTTGGGTTTAGTTTAGAATTGGAAAAATCCCCAAGATTAAAATTTATCAACTAAATTAAGACCGGAGCGTATGGATGTTTGTTGGGGTTTGGTATTGTTTAGGCTTTGGTTTTGGTTGATTAGTGTTTGGTTTCGGTTAGGTTTGGGTTTGGGTTTGGGTTTGGGTTTGGGTTTGGGTTTGGGTTTGGGTTTGGTTAGACTTGTTTTGGTTTGGTTTGGTTTTTGGTTGGGTTTTGTTAGATTTGGGTTTGGGTTTGGTTTGAATTTGGTTTGAGTTTGGTTTGGGTTTGGTTCGGTTTGTTTTTGATTTGGGTTTAGTTTAGAATTGGAGAAATCCCCAAGATTAAAATTTATCAACTACCAAACCCAACTGGTTTGGGTTTGGGTTTGGGTTTGGGTTTAGGTTTGGGTTTGGGTTTGGGTTTGGGTTTGGGTTTGGGTTTGGGTTTGTGTTTGGGTTTGGGTTTGCTTTTGTTGGGGGTGTGGTATGGGTTTTCTTTGGTCAGGTGTAATGTTTGGTTTGCTTTTGTCAGAAATTCGGTATGTGTTTAGTTTAGTCAGATATCTGGTTTGATTTGATATTTTGCACTAGTTTCCTCTGATACTTTTTGCTATATTTATAATTTCCTGATTTACTGCCAGCACATCAAAATCCAGGTTTATATACTTTATAATCATATTTTGAAGAATATCGATTTTGTCCTTTAATTCTTCTCCTGACAGCACTAGGACGTGTGGGAAAGAAGAATAGTGAGGCCCACAACAAAGGAAAGTCCTAAGATGAAAAAATTTACACAATGTAATATCGCGTTTTTATTTCGGTCCACCATAATCATTCCATATCCTCAAATTATTATTCAGAGTGCCAATTCGAATTTCCTTCTATATACATAAACCAACCGTTTGTTGTGTGGAATTTTGGTTTATTATGTTCACAGTTTAGGTTTGGGTTTGCTTTGGACAAACATTTGGTTTGCTTTGGTTGGAGTTTTTGTTTGGACTTGAATTGGTTATAGGTTTGTTTCGGGTTTGCTATGGTCATAGGTTTGCTTTGATTTGCTTTCGTTAGAGGTCCGGTGTTGGTCTGCTTTGATAGAGGTTTGATATGGTTAGAGATTTGACTTGAGTTTGCAAAAACACTAAGGCCCACAAGCATAAATAATCCCCAAGTTTAAAATATATCAACAAAATTAAGACCGGAGCGTACGGATGTTTGTTGGGGTTTGGTATTGTGTAGGCTTTGGTTTTGGTTGATTAGGGTTTGGATTCGGTTAGGTTTGGGTTTGGGGTTGGTATGGGTTTGGGTTTGGGTTTGTGTTTGGGTTTGCGTTAGTTAGATTTTCGGTGTTGGTCTGCTTTGATAGAGGTTTGATATGGTTAGAGATTTGACTTGAGTTTGCAAAAACACTAAGGCCCACAAGCATAAAAAATCCCCAAGTTTAAAATATATCAACAAAATTAAAACCGGAGGAGTGGCAGCGTATGGATGTTTGTTGGGGTTTGGTATTGTTTAGGCATTGGTTTTGGTTGATTAGGGTTTGGTTTCGGTTAGGTTTGGGTTTGGGGTTGTTATGGGTTTGGGTTTCGGTTTGGGTTTGGGTTTGGGTTTGGGTTTGGGTTTGTGTTTGGTTTGGGTTTAGGTTTGGGTTTGGGTTTGAGTTTGGGTTTGGGTTTGGTTTGGTTTGTTTGGTTTGATTTGGTTTTTGGTTGGGTTTTGTTAGATTTGGGTTTGGGCTTGGTTTGAATTTGGTTTGAGTTTGGTTTGAGTTTGGTTTGGGTTTGGTTCGGTTTGTTTTTGATTTGGGTTTAGTTTAGGATGGGATTTGGGTTTGTTTTGGGATTGAGTTTACGTTTGGTTTGATTAGAGGTTTGATTTGGTTTGATTTGCTTTGGTCAGGGATTCGAATTTTGTTGGCTTTGATCAGAATTTCGGCTGCTTGTTTGCTTGCATTTGATCAGAGATTTGTTATGGTTTGGAATTTGTTATGGTGGGCTTGGTTTGGCTTTAGGTTTAGGTTACGTTTGGGTTTGCTTTGGTCGGAGATTTAGTTTAGTTGGATTTTGATTGGTTTTGGACAAAGGTTTGGTTTGGATTTGTCTTGGTAAAAGGTTTAGTTAGGGTTTGCTTTCTTTAGCGATTTGGCTTCGGTTTGCTTTTTTTGGTTTGCTTTGGTCAGTCGTTTGGTTTGGTTTGCTTTTGTTGGGGGTGTGGTATGGGTTTTCTTTGGTCAGATGTAATGTTTGGTTTGCTTTGGTCAGAAATTCGGTATGTGTTTAGTTTAGTCAGATATCTGGTTTGATTTGATATTTTGCACAAGTTTCCTCTGATACTTTTTGCTATATTTATAATTTCCTGATTTACTGTCCGCACATCAAAATCCAGATTCATATACTTTATAATCATATTTTGAAGAATATCGATTTTGTCCTTTAATCCCCTTCTTCTCCTGACAGCACTAGGACGTGTGGGAAAGAAGAACAATGAGGCCCACAAGCAAAAGAAAGTCCTAAGATGAAAAAAGTTTACACATTGTAATATCGCGTTTTTATTTCGGTCCACCATAATCATTCCATATCCTCAAATTATTATTCAGAGTGCCAATTCGAATTTCCTTCTATATACATAAACCAACCGTTTGTTGTGTGGAATTTTGGTTTATTATGTTCACAGTTTAGGTTTGGGTTTGCTTTGGACAAACATTTGGTTTGCTTTGGTTGGAGTTTTTGTTTGGACTTGAATTGGTTATAGGTTTGTTTCGGGTTTGCTATGATCATAGGTTTGCTTTGATTTGCTTTCGTTAGAGGTCCGGTGTTGGTCTGCTTTGATAGAGGTTTGATATGGTTAGAGATTTGACTTGAGTTTGCAAAAACACTAAGGCCCACAAGCATAAATAATCCCCAAGTTTAAAATATATCAACAAAATTAAGACCGGAGCGTACGGATGTTTGTTGGGGTTTGGTATTGTGTAGGCTTTGGTTTTGGTTGATTAGGGTTTGGATTCGGTTAGGTTTGGGTTTGGGGTTGGTATGGGTTTGGGTTTGGGTTTGTGTTTGGGTTTGCGTTAGTTAGATTTTCGGTGTTGGTCTGCTTTGATAGAGGTTTGATATGGTTAGAGATTTGACTTGAGTTTGCAAAAACACTAAGGCCCACAAGCCTAAATAATCCCCAAGTTTAAAATATATCAACAAAATTAAGACCGGAGCGTACGGATGTTTGTTGGGGTTTGGTATTGTGTAGGCTTTGGTTTTGGTTGATTGGGGTTTGGATTCGGTTAGGTTTGGGTTTGGGGGTTGGTATGGGTTTGGGTTTGGGTTTGTGTTTGGGTTTGCGTTAGTTAGAGGTCTGGTGTTGGTCTGCTTTGATAGAGGTTTGATATGGTTAGAGATTTGACTTGAGTTTGCAAAAACACTAAGGCCCACAAGCATAAAAAATCCCCAAGTTTAAAATTTATCAACTAAATTAAGACCGGATTAGTGGCAGCGTATGGATGTTTGTTGGGGTTTGGTATTGTTTAGGCTTTGGTTTTGGTTGATTAGGGTTTGGTTTCGGTTAGGTTTGGGTTTGGGGTTGTTATTGGTTTGGGTTTGGGTTTGGGTTTGGGTTTGGGTTTGGGTTTCGGTTTGGGTTTGAGTTTGGGTTTGGGTTTAGGTTTGGGTTTGGGTTTGGGTTTGGGTTTGGTTTGGCTTTGGGTTTAGGTTTGGGTTTGGGTTTGGGTTTGGGTTTGGGTTTGGTTTGGTTTGTTTTGGTTTGGTTTGGTTTTTGGTTCGGTTTTGTTAGATTTGGGTTTGGGTTTGGTTTGAATTTGGTTTGAGTTTTGTTTGAGTTTGGTTTGAGTTTGGTTTGGGTTTGGTTCGGTTTGTTTTTGATTTGGGTTTAGTTTAGGATTGGAAAAATCACTAGATTAAAATTTATCAACTAAATTAAGACCGGAGCGTATGGATGTTTGTTGGGGTTTGGTATTGTTTAGGCTTTGGTTTTGGTTGATTAGGGATTGGTTTCGGTTAGGTTTGGGTTTGGGGTTGTTATTGGTTTGGGTTTGGGTTTGGGTTTGGGTTTGGGTTTGGGTTTGGGTTTGGGTTTGGGTTTGGGTTTGGGTTTGGGTTTGGGTTTGGTTTGGCTTTGGGTTTAGGTTTGGGTTTGGGTTTGGGTTTGGTTTGTTTTGGTTTGGTTTGGTTTTTGGTTGGGTTTTGTTAGATTTGGGTTTGGGTTTGGTTTGAATATGGTTTGAGTTTGGTTTGAGTTTGGTTTGGGTTTGGTTCGGTTTGTTTTTGATTTGGGTTTAGTTTAGGATTGGAAAAATCCCCAAGATTAAAATTTATCAACTAAATTAAGACAGGAGCGTATGGATGTTTGTTGGGGTTTGGTATTGTGTAGGCTTTGGTTTTGGTTGATTAGGGTTTGGTTTCCGTTAGGTTTGGGTTTGGGGTTGTTGTGGGTTTGGGTTTGGGTTTGTGTTTAGGTTTGCGTTTGGGTTTGGGATTAGGTTTGGGTTTGGGTTTGGGTTTTGGTTTGTTTTTGGGTTTGGGTTTGGGTTTGGGTTTTTGTTTGGGTTTGGGTTTGGGTTTGAGTTTGGGTTTGGGTTTGGGTTTGGGTTTGGGTTTGGGTTTGGGTTTGGGTTTGGGTTTGGGTTTGGTTTGGGTTTGGTTTGGTTTTGGGTTTGGGTTTGGTTTGGTTTTGGGTTTTTGTGGGTTTGGGTTTGGGTTTGGGTTTGGGTTTGCTTTTGTGGGGGGTGTGGTATGGGTTTTCTTTGGTCAGATGTAATGTTTGGTTTGCTTTGGTCAGAAATTCGGTATGTGTTTAGTTTAGTCAGATATCTGGTTTGATTTGATATTTTGCACTAGTTTCCTCTGATACTTTTTGCTATATTTATAATTTCCTGATTTACTGCCCGCACATCAAAATCCAGATTTATATACTTTATAATCATATTTTGAAGAATATCGATTTTGTCCTTTAATTCTTCTCCTGACAGCACTAGGACGTGTGGGAAAGAAGAACAATGAGGCCCACTAGCAAAAGAAAGTCCTAAGGTGAAAAAAGTTTACACATTGTAATATCGCGTTTTTATTTCGGTCCACCATAATCATTCCATATCCTCAAATTATTATTCAGAGTGCCAATTCGAATTTCCTTCTATATACATAAACCAACCGTTTGTTGTGTGGAATTTTGGTTTAGTATGTTCACAGTTTAAGTTTGGGTTTGCTTTGGACAAACATTTGGTTTGCTTTAGTTGGAGTTTTTGTTTGGACTTGAATTGGTTATAGGTTTGTTTCGGGTTTGCTATGGTCATAGGTTTGCTTTGATTTGCTTTCGTTAGAGGTTGGGTGTTGGTCTGCTTTGATAGAGGTTTGATATAGTTAGAGATTTGACTTGAATTTGCAAAAACACTAAGGCCCTCAAGCATAAATAATCCCCAAGTTTAAAATATATCAACTAAATTAAGACCGGAGCGTATGGATATTTGTTGGGGTTTGGTATTGTGTAGGCTTTGGTTTTGGTTGATTAGGGTTTGGTTTCGGTTAGGTTTGGGTTTGGGGTAGGTATGGGTTTGGGTTTGGGTTTGTGTTTGGGTTTGCGTTAGTTAGAGGTCCGGTGTTGGTCTGCTTTGATAGAGGTTTGATATGGTTAGAGATTTGACTTGAGTTTGCAAAAACACTTAGGCCCACAAGCATAAAAAATTCCCAAGATTAAAATTTATCAACTAAATTAAGACCGGAGCGTAGGGATGTTTGTTGGGGTTTGGTATTGTGTAGGCTTTGGTTTTGGTTGATTAGGGTTTGGTTTCCGTTAGGTTTTGGTTTGGGGTTGTTGTGGGTTTGGTTTTGGGTTTGTGTTTGGGTTTAGGTTTGGGTTTGGGTTTGGGTTTGAGTTTGGGTTTGGGTTTGGTTTTGGGTTTGGGTGGGTTTGGGTTTAGGTTTGGGTTTGGGTTTGGGTTTGGGTTTGGGTTTGGGTTTGGGTTTGGGTTTAGGTTTGGGTTTGGGTTTGGGTTTGGGTTTGGGTTTGGGTTTGGGTTTGGGTTTGGGTTTGGGTTTGGGTTTGGGTTTGGGTTTGGGTTTGGGTTTGGGTTTGGGTTTGAGTTTGGGTTTGGGTTTGCTTTTTTTGGGGGTGTGGTATGGGTTTTCTTTGGTCAGATGTAATGTTTGGTTTGCTTTGGTCAGAAATTCGGTATGTGTTTAGTTTAGTTAGATATCTGGTTTGATTTGATATTTTGCACTAATTTCCTCTGATACTTTTTGCTATATTTATAATTTCCTGATTTACTGCCCGCACATCAAAATCCAGATTTATATATTTTATAATCATATTTTGAAGAATATCGATTTTGTCCTTTAATCCCCTTCTTTTCCTGACAGCACTAAGACGTGTGGGAAAGAAGAACAGTGAGGCCCACAAGCAAAAGAAAGTCCTAAGATGAAAAAAGTTTACACAATGTAATATCGCGTTTTTATTTCGGTCCACCATAATCATTCCATATCCTCAAATTATTATTCAGAGTGTCAATTCGAATTTTCTTCTATATACAAAAACCAACCGTTTGTTGTGTGGAATTTTGGTTTAGTATGTTCACAGTTTAGGTTTGGGTTTGCTTTAGACAAACATTTGGTTTGCTTTGGTTGGAGTTTTTGTTTGGACTTGAATTGGTTATAGGTTTGTTTCGGGTTTGCTATGGTCATAGGTTTGTTTTGATTTGCTTTCGTTAGAGGTTTGGTGTTGGTCTGCTTTGATAGAGGTTTGATATGGTTAGAGATTTGACTTGAGTTTGCAAAAACACTAAGGCCCACAAGCATAAATAATCCCCAAGTTTAAAATATATCAACTAAATTAAGACGGGAGCGTATGGATGTTTGTTGGGGTTTGGTATTGTGTAGGCTTTGGTTTTGGTTGATTAGGGTTTGGCTTCGGTTAGGTTTGGGTTTGGGGTTGGTATGGGTTTGGGTTTGGGTTTGTGTTTGGGTTTGCGTTAGTTAGAGGTCCGGTGTTGGTCTGCTTTGATAGAGGTTTGATATGGTTAGAGATTTGACTTGAGTTTGCAAAAACACTTAGGCCCACAAGCATAAAAAATTCCCAAGATTAAAATTTATCAACTAAATTAAGACCGGAGCGTATGGATGTTTGTTGGGGTTTGGTATTGTGTAGGCTTTGGTTTTGGTTGATTAGGGTTTGGTTTCCGTTAGGTTTGGGTTTGGGGTTGTTGTGGGTTTGGGTTTGGGTTTGGGTTTGGGTTTGGGTTTGGGTTTGTGTTTGGGTTTGCGTTAGTTAGAGGTCCGGTGTTGGTACCCTTTGATAGAGGTTTGATATGGTTAGAGATTTGACTTGAGTTTGCAAAAACACTAAGGCCCACAAGCATAAAAAATCCCCAAGATTAAAATTTATCAACTAAATTAGGACCGGAGCTTATGGATGTTTGTTGGGGTTTGGTATTGTTTAGTCTTTGGTTTTGGTTGATTAGGGTTTGGTTTCGTTTAGGTTTGGGTTAGGGGTTGTTATGGGTTTGGGTTTGGGTTTGTGTTTGGGTTTGGGTTTGGGTTTGGGTTTGGGTTTGGGTTTGGTTTGGGTTTGGGTTTGCGTTAGTTAGAGGTCCGGTGTTGGTCTGCTTTGATAGAGGTTTGATATGGTTAGAGATTTGACTTGAGTTTGGCATAAATAATCCCCAAGTTTGGAGCGTACGGATGTTTGTTGGGGTTTGGTATTGTGTAGGCTTTGGTTTTGGTTGATTAGGGTTTGGATTCGGTTAGTTTTGGGTTTGGGGTTGGTATGGGTTTGGGTTTCGGTTTGTGTTTGGGTTTACGTTAGTTAGAGTTCCGGTGTTGGTCTGCTTTGATAGAGGTTTGATATGGTTAGAGATTTGACTTGAGTTTGCAAAAACACTAAGGCACACAAGCATAAAAAATTCCCAAGATTAAAATTTATCAACTAAATTAAGACCGGAGCGTATGGATGTTTGTTGGGGTTTGGTATTGTGTAGGCTTTGGTTTTGGTTGATTAGGGTTTGGTTTCCGTTAGGTTTGGGTTTGGGGTTGTTGTGGGTTTGGGTTTAGGTTTGGGTTTGGGTTTGGGCTTAGGTTTGGGTTTGGGGTTGGGTTTTGGTTTGGGTGGGTTTGGGTTTGAATTTGGGTTTGGGTTTGGGTTTGATTTTGGGTTTGTGTTTGGGTTTGGGTTTGGGTTTGGGCATGGGTTTGGGTTTGGGTTTGGCTTTGGGTTTGGGTTTGGGTTTGGGTTTGGGTTTGGGTTTGGGTTTGGGTTTGGGTTTGGTTTGGGTTTGGTTTGGTTTGGTTTGGTTTGGTTTGATTTTTGTTTGGGTTTTGTTAGATTTGGGTTTGGGTTTGGTTTGAATTTGGTTTGGGTTTGGTTCGGTTTGTTTTTGATTTGGGTTTAGTTTAGGATTGGATTTGGGTTTGTTTTGGGATTGAGTTTACGTTTGGTTTGAGTAGAGGTTTGGTTTGGTTTGATTTGCTTTGGACAGTGATTCGATTTGTGTTGGCTTTGATCAGAATTTCGGCTGCTTGTTTGCTTGCATTTGATCAGAGATTTGTTATGGTTTAGAATGGGCTTGGTTTGGCTTTAGGTTTAGGTTACGTTTGGGTTTGCTTTGGTCGGAGATTTAGTTTGGTTGGATTTTGGTTGGTTTTGGACAAAGGTTTGGTTTGGATTTGTCTTGGTAAAAGGTTTGGTTTGGGTTTGCTTTCTTTAGAGATTTGGCTTCGGTTTGCTTTTTTTGGTTTGCTTTGGTCAGTCGTTTGGTTTTGTTTGCTTTTGTTGGGGGTGTGGTATGGGTTTTCTTTGGTCAGATGTAATGTTTGGTTTGCTTTGGTCAGAAATTCGATATGTGTTTAGTTTATTCAGATATCTGGTTTGATTTGATATTTTGCACAAGTTTCCTCTGATACATTTTGCTATATTTATAATTTCCTGATTTACTGCCCGCACATCAAAATTCAGACTCATATACTTTATAATCTATTTTGAAGAATATCGATTTTGTCCTTTAATCCCCTTCTTCTCCTGACAGCACTAGGACGTGTGGGAAAGAAGAACAGTGAGCCCCACAAGCAAAGGAAAGTCCTAAGATGAAAAAGGTTTATACAATGTAATATCGCGTTTTTATTTCGGTCCACCATAATCATTCCATATCCTCAAATTATTATTCATAGTGTCAATTCGAATTTTCTTCTATATACATAAACCAACCGTTTGTTGTGTGGAATTTTGGTTTAGTATGTTCACAGTTTTGGTTTGGGTTTGCTTTGGACAAACATTTGGTTTGCTTTGGTTGGAGTTTTTGTTTGGACTTGAATTGGTTATAGGTTTGTTTCGGGTTTGCTATGGTCATAGGTTTGCTTTGATTTGCTTTCGTTAGAGGTCCGGTGTTGGTCTGCTTTGATAGAGGTTTGATATGGTTAGAGATTTGACTTGAGTTTGCAAAAACACTAAGGCCCACAAGCATAAAAAATCCCCAAGTTTAAAATATATCAACAAAATTAAAACCGGAGGAGTGGCAGCGTATGGATGTTTGTTGGGGTTTGGTATTGTTTAGGCTTTGGTTTTGGTTGATTAGGGTTTGGTTTCGGTTAGGTTTGGGTTTGGGGTTGTTATGGGTTTGGGTTTGGGTTTGGGTTTGGGTTTGGGTTTGGGTTTGGGTTTGTGTTTGGTTTGGGTTTAGGTTTGGGTTTGGGTTTGGGTTTGGGTTTGGGTTTGGTTTGGTTTGTTTTGGTTTGATTTGGTTTTTGGTTGGGTTTTGTTAGATTTGGGTTTGGGTTTGGTTTGAATTTGGTTTGAGTTTGGTTTGAGTTTGGTTTGGGTTTGGTTCGGTTTGTTTTTGATTTGGGTTTAGTTTAGGATGGGATTTGGGTTTGTTTTGGGATTGAGTTTACGTTTGGTTTGATTAGAGGTTTGATTTGGTTTGATTTGCTTTGGTCAGGGATTCGAATTTTGTTGGCTTTGATCAGAATTTCGGCTGCTTGTTTGCTTGCATTTGATCAGAGATTTGTTATGGTTTGGAATTTGTTATGGTGGGCTTGGTTTGGCTTTAGGTTTAGGTTACGTTTGGGTTTGCTTTGGTCGGAGATTTAGTTTAGTTGGATTTTGATTGGTTTTGGACAAAGGTTTGGTTTGGATTTGTCTTGGTAAAAGGTTTAGTTAGGGTTTGCTTTCTTTAGCGATTTGGCTTCGGTTTGCTTTTTTTGGTTTGCTTTGGTCAGTCGTTTGGTTTGGTTTGCTTTTGTTGGGGGTGTGGTATGGGTTTTCTTTGGTCAGATGTAATGTTTGGTTTGCTTTGGTCAGAAATTCGGTATGTGTTTAGTTTAGTCAGATATCTGGTTTGATTTGATATTTTGCACAAGTTTCCTCTGATACTTTTTGCTATATTTATAATTTCCTGATTTACTGTCCGCACATCAAAATCCAGATTCATATACTTTATAATCATATTTTGAAGAATATCGATTTTGTCCTTTAATCCCCTTCTTCTCCTGACAGCACTAGGACGTGTGGGAAAGAAGAACAATGAGGCCCACAAGCAAAAGAAAGTCCTAAGATGAAAAAAGTTTACACATTGTAATATCGCGTTTTTATTTCGGTCCACCATAATCATTCCATATCCTCAAATTATTATTCAGAGTGCCAATTCGAATTTCCTTCTATATACATAAACCAACCGTTTGTTGTGTGGAATTTTGGTTTATTATGTTCACAGTTTAGGTTTGGGTTTGCTTTGGACAAACATTTGGTTTGCTTTGGTTGGAGTTTTTGTTTGGACTTGAATTGGTTATAGGTTTGTTTCGGGTTTGCTATGGTCATAGGTTTGCTTTGATTTGCTTTCGTTAGAGGTCCGGTGTTGGTCTGCTTTGATAGAGGTTTGATATGGTTAGAGATTTGACTTGAGTTTGCAAAAACACTAAGGCCCACAAGCATAAATAATCCCCAAGTTTAAAATATATCAACAAAATTAAGACCGGAGCGTACGGATGTTTGTTGGGGTTTGGTATTGTGTAGGCTTTGGTTTTGGTTGATTAGGGTTTGGATTCGGTTAGGTTTGGGTTTGGGGTTGGTATGGGTTTGGGTTTGGGTTTGTGTTTGGGTTTGCGTTAGTTAGATTTTCGGTGTTGGTCTGCTTTGATAGAGGTTTGATATGGTTAGAGATTTGACTTGAGTTTGCAAAAACACTAAGGCCCACAAGCCTAAATAATCCCCAAGTTTAAAATATATCAACAAAATTAAGACCGGAGCGTACGGATGTTTGTTGGGGTTTGGTATTGTGTAGGCTTTGGTTTTGGTTGATTGGGGTTTGGATTCGGTTAGGTTTGGGTTTGGGGGTTGGTATGGGTTTGGGTTTGGGTTTGTGTTTGGGTTTGCGTTAGTTAGAGGTCTGGTGTTGGTCTGCTTTGATAGAGGTTTGATATGGTTAGAGATTTGACTTGAGTTTGCAAAAACACTAAGGCCCACAAGCATAAAAAATCCCCAAGTTTAAAATTTATCAACTAAATTAAGACCGGATTAGTGGCAGCGTATGGATGTTTGTTGGGGTTTGGTATTGTTTAGGCTTTGGTTTTGGTTGATTAGGGTTTGGTTTCGGTTAGGTTTGGGTTTGGGGTTGTTATTGGTTTGGGTTTGGGTTTGGGTTTGGGTTTGGGTTTGGGTTTCGGTTTGGGTTTGAGTTTGGGTTTGGGTTTAGGTTTGGGTTTGGGTTTGGGTTTGGGTTTGGTTTGTCTTTGGGTTTAGGTTTGGGTTTGGGTTTTGGATTTAGGTTTGGTTTGGTTTGTTTTGGTTTGGTTTGGTTTTTGGTTCGGTTTTGTTAGATTTGGGTTTGGGTTTGGTTTGAATTTGGTTTGAGTTTTGTTTGAGTTTGGTTTGAGTTTGGTTTGGGTTTGGTTCGGTTTGTTTTTGATTTGGGTTTAGTTTAGGATTGGAAAAATCACTAGATTAAAATTTATCAGCTAAATTAAGACCGGAGCGTATGGATGTTTGTTGGGGTTTGGTATTGTTTAGGCTTTGGTTTTGGTTGATTAGGGATTGGTTTCGGTTAGGTTTGGGTTTGGGGTTGTTATTGGTTTGGGTTTGGGTTTGGGTTTGGGTTTGGGTTTGGGTTTGGGTTTGGGTTTGGGTTTGGGTTTGGGTTTGGGTTTGGGTTTGGTTTGGCTTTGGGTTTAGGTTTGGGTTTGGGTTTGGGTTTGGTTTGTTTTGGTTTGGTTTGGTTTTTGGTTGGGTTTTGTTAGATTTGGGTTTGGGTTTGGTTTGAATATGGTTTGAGTTTGGTTTGAGTTTGGTTTGGGTTTGGTTCGGTTTGTTTTTGATTTGGGTTTAGTTTAGGATTGGAAAAATCCCCAAGATTAAAATTTATCAACTAAATTAAGACCGGAGCGTATGGATGTTTGTTGGGGTTTGGTATTGTGTAGGCTTTGGTTTTGGTTGATTAGGGATTGGTTTCCGTTAGGTTTGGGTTTGGGGTTGTTGTGGGTTTGGGTTTGGGTTTGTGTTTAGGTTTGCGTTTGGGTTTGGGATTAGGTTTGGGTTTGGGTTTGGGTTTTGGTTTGTTTTTGGGTTTGGGTTTGGGTTTGGGTTTTTGTTTGGGTTTGGGTTTGGGTTTGAGTTTGGGTTTGGGTTTGGGTTTGGGTTTGGGTTTGGGTTTGGGTTTGGGTTTGGGTTTGGGTTTGGGTTTGGGTTTGGGTTTGGGTTTGGTTTGGGTTTGGTTTGGCTTTGGGTTTGGGTTTGGTTTGTTTTTGGGTTTGGGTTTGGGTTTGGGTTTGGGTTTGCTTTTGTGGGGGGTGTGGTATGGGTTTTCTTTGGTCAGATGTAATGTTTGGTTTGCTTTGGTCAGAAATTCGGTATGTGTTTAGTTTAGTCAGATATCTGGTTTGATTTGATATTTTGCACTAGTTTCCTCTGATACTTTTTGCTATATTTATAATTTCCTGATTTACTGCCCGCACATCAAAATCCAGATTTATATACTTTATAATCATATTTTGAAGAATATCGATTTTGTCCTTTAATTCTTCTCCTGACAGCACTAGGACGTGTGGGAAAGAAGAACAATGAGGCCCACTAGCAAAAGAAAGTCCTAAGGTGAAAAAAGTTTACACATTGTAATATCGCGTTTTTATTTCGGTCCACCATAATCATTCCATATCCTCAAATTATTATTCAGAGTGCCAATTCGAATTTCCTTCTATATACATAAACCAACCGTTTGTTGTGTGGAATTTTGGTTTAGTATGTTCACAGTTTAAGTTTGGGTTTGCTTTGGACAAACATTTGGTTTGCTTTAGTTGGAGTTTTTGTTTGGACTTGAATTGGTTATAGGTTTGTTTCGGGTTTGCTATGGTCATAGGTTTGCTTTGATTTGCTTTCGTTAGAGGTTGGGTGTTGGTCTGCTTTGATAGAGGTTTGATATAGTTAGAGATTTGACTTGAATTTGCAAAAACACTAAGGCCCTCAAGCATAAATAATCCCCAAGTTTAAAATATATCAACTAAATTAAGACCGGAGCGTATGGATATTTGTTGGGGTTTGGTATTGTGTAGGCTTTGGTTTTGGTTGATTAGGGTTTGGTTTCGGTTAGGTTTGGGTTTGGGGTTGGTATGGGTTTGGGTTTGGGTTTGTGTTTGGGTTTGCGTTAGTTAGAGGTCCGGTGTTGGTCTGCTTTGATAGAGGTTTGATATGGTTAGAGATTTGACTTGAGTTTGCAAAAACACTTAGGCCCACAAGCATAAAAAATTCCCAAGATTAAAATTTATCAACTAAATTAAGACCGGAGCGTATGGATGTTTGTTGGGGTTTGGTATTGTGTAGGCTTTGGTTTTGGTTGATTAGGGTTTGGTTTCCGTTAGGTTTTGGTTTGGGGTTGTTGTGGGTTTGGGTTTGGGTTTGTGTTTGGGTTTAGATTTGGGTTTGGGTTTGGGTTTGAGTTTGGGTTTGGGTTTGGTTTTGGGTTTGGGTGAGTTTGGGTTTAGGTTTGGGTTTGGGTTTTGGTTTGGGTTTGGGTTTGGGTTTGGGTTTGGGTTTGGGTTTGGGTTTGGGTTTGGGTTTGGGTTTGGGTTTGGGTTTGGGTTTGGGTTTGGGTTTGGGTTTGGGTTTGGGTTTGGGTTTGGGTTTGGGTTTGGGTTTGGGTTTGGGTTTGCTTTTGTTGGGGGTGTGGTATGGGTTTTCTTTGGTCAGATGTAATGTTTGGTTTGCTTTGGTCAGAAATTCGGTATGTGTTTAGTTTAGTTAGATATCTGGTTTGATTTGATATTTTGCACTAATTTCCTCTGATACTTTTTGCTATATTTATAATTTCCTGATTTACTGCCCGCACATCAAAATCCAGATTTATATATTTTATAATCATATTTTGAAGAATATCGATTTTGTCCTTTAATCCCCTTCTTTTCCTGACAGCACTAAGACGTGTGGGAAAGAAGAACAGTGAGGCCCACAAGCAAAAGAAAGTCCTAAGATGAAAAAAGTTTACACAATGTAATATCGCGTTTTTATTTCGGTCCACCATAATCATTCCATATCCTCAAATTATTATTCAGAGTGTCAATTCGAATTTTCTTCTATATACAAAAACCAACCGTTTGTTGTGTGGAATTTTGGTTTAGTATGTTCACAGTTTAGGTTTGGGTTTGCTTTAGACAAACATTTGGTTTGCTATGGTCATAGGTTTGTTTTGATTTGCTTTCGTTAGAGGTTTGGTGTTGGTCTGCTTTGATAGAGGTTTGATATGGTTAGAGATTTGACTTGAGTTTGCAAAAACACTAAGGCCCACAAGCATAAATAATCCCCAAGTTTAAAATATATCAACTAAATTAAGACGGGAGCGTATGGATGTTTGTTGGGGTTTGGTATTGTGTAGGCTTTGGTTTTGGTTGATTAGGGTTTGGCTTCGGTTAGGTTTGGGTTTGGGGTTGGTATGGGTTTGGGTTTGGGTTTGTGTTTGGGTTTGCGTTAGTTAGAGGTCCGGTGTTGGTCTGCTTTGATAGAGGTTTGATATGGTTAGAGATTTGACTTGAGTTTGCAAAAACACTTAGGCCCACAAGCATAAAAAATTCCCAAGATTAAAATTTATCAACTAAATTAAGACCGGAGCGTATGGATGTTTGTTGGGGTTTGGTATTGTGTAGGCTTTGGTTTTGGTTGATTAGGGTTTGGTTTCCGTTAGGTTTGGGTTTGGGGTTGTTGTGGGTTTGGGTTTGGGTTTGGGTTTGGGTTTGGGTTTGGGTTTGGGTTTGTGTTTGGGTTTGCGTTAGTTAGAGGTCCGGTGTTGGTACCCTTTGATAGAGGTTTGATATGGTTAGAGATTTGACTTGAGTTTGCAAAAACACTAAGGCCCACAAGCATAAAAAATCCCCAAGATTAAAATTTATCAACTAAATTAGGACCGGAGCTTATGGATGTTTGTTGGGGTTTGGTATTGTTTAGTCTTTGGTTTTGGTTGATTAGGGTTTGGTTTCGTTTAGGTTTGGGTTAGGGGTTGTTATGGGTTTGGGTTTGGGTTTGTGTTTGGGTTTGGGTTTGGGTTTGGGTTTGGGTTTGGGTTTGGTTTGGGTTTGGGTTTGCGTTAGTTAGAGGTCCGGTGTTGGTCTGCTTTGATAGAGGTTTGATATGGTTAGAGATTTGACTTGAGTTTGCAAAAACACTAAGGCCCACAAGCATAAATAATCCCCAAGTTTAAAATATATCAACTAAATTAAGACCGGAGCGTACGGATGTTTGTTGGGGTTTGGTATTGTGTAGGCTTTGGTTTTGGTTGATTAGGGTTTGGATTCGGTTAGTTTTGGGTTTGGGGTTGGTATGGGTTTGGGTTTCGGTTTGTGTTTGGGTTTACGTTAGTTAGAGTTCCGGTGTTGGTCTGCTTTGATAGAGGTTTGATATGGTTAGAGATTTGACTTGAGTTTGCAAAAACACTAAGGCACACAAGCATAAAAAATTCCCAAGATTAAAATTTATCAACTAAATTAAGACCGGAGCGTATGGATGTTTGTTGGGGTTTGGTATTGTGTAGGCTTTGGTTTTGGTTGATTAGGGTTTGGTTTCCGTTAGGTTTGGGTTTGGGGTTGTTGTGGGTTTGGGTTTAGGTTTGGGTTTGGGTTTGGGCTTAGGTTTGGGTTTGGGGTTGGGTTTTGGTTTGGGTGGGTTTGGGTTTGAGTTTGGGTTTGGGTTTGGGTTTGATTTTGGGTTTGTGTTTGGGTTTGGGTTTGGGTTTGGGCTTGGGTTTGGGTTTGGGTTTGGGTTTGGGTTTGGGTTTGGGTTTGGGTTTGGGTTTGGGTTTGGGTTTGGGTTTGGTTTGGGTTTGGTTTGGTTTGGTTTGGTTTGGTTTGATTTTTGTTTGGGTTTTGTTAGATTTGGGTTTGGGTTTGGTTTGAATTTGGTTTGGGTTTGGTTCGGTTTGTTTTTGATTTGGGTTTAGTTTAGGATTGGATTTGGGTTTGTTTTGGGATTGAGTTTACGTTTGGTTTGAGTAGAGGTTTGGTTTGGTTTGATTTGCTTTGGACAGTGATTCGATTTGTGTTGGCTTTGATCAGAATTTCGGCTGCTTGTTTGCTTGCATTTGATCAGAGATTTGTTATGGTTTAGAATGGGCTTGGTTTGGCTTTAGGTTTAGGTTACGTTTGGGTTTGCTTTGGTCGGAGATTTAGTTTGGTTGGATTTTGGTTGGTTTTGGACAAAGGTTTGGTTTGGATTTGTCTTGGTAAAAGGTTTGGTTTGGGTTTGCTTTCTTTAGAGATTTGGCATCGGTTTGCTTTTTTTGGTTTGCTTTGGTCAGTCGTTTGGTTTTGTTTGCTTTTGTTGGGGGTGTGGTATGGGTTTTCTTTGGTCAGATGTAATGTTTGGTTTGCTTTGGTCAGAAATTCGATATGTGTTTAGTTTATTCAGATATCTGGTTTGATTTGATATTTTGCACAAGTTTCCTCTGATACATTTTGCTATATTTATAATTTCCTGATTTACTGCCCGCACATCAAAATCCAGACTCATATACTTTATAATCATATTTTGAAGAATATCGATTTTGTCCTTTAATCCCCTTCTTCTCCTGACAGCACTAGGACGTGTGGGAAAGAAGAACAGTGAGCCCCACAAGCAAAGGAAAGTCCTAAGATGAAAAAGGTTTATACAATGTAATATCGCGTTTTTATTTCGTTCCACCATAATCATTCCATATCCTCAAATTATTATTCATAGTGTCAATTCGAATTTTCTTCTATATACATAAACCAACCGTTTGTTGTGTGGAATTTTGGTTTAGTATGTTCACAGTTTTGGTTTGGGTTTGCTTTGGACAAACATTTGGTTTGCTTTGGTTGGAGTTTTTGTTTGGACTTGAATTGGTTATAGGTTTGTTTCGGGTTTGCTATGGTCATAGGTTTGTTTTGATTTGCTTTCATTAGATGTTTGGTGTTGGTCTGCTTTGATAGAGGTTTGATATGGTTAGAGATTTGACTTGAGTTTTCAAAAACACTAAGGCCCACAAGCATAAATAATCCCCAAGTTTAAAATATATAAACTAAATTAAGACCGGAGCGTACGGATGTTTGTTGGGGTTTGGTATTGTGTAGGCTTTGGTTTTGGTTGATTAGGGTTTGGATTCGGTTAGTTTTGGGTTTGGGGTTGGTATGGGTTTGGGTTTCGGTTTGTGTTTGGGTTTACGTTAGTTAGAGTTCCGGTGTTGGTCTGCTTTGATAGAGGTTTGATATGGTTAGAGATTTGACTTGAGTTTGCAAAAACTCTAAGGCACACAAGCATAAAAAATTCCCAAGATTAAAATTTATCAACTAAATTAAGACCGGAGCGTATGGATGTTTGTTGGGGTTTGGTATTGTGTAGGTTTTGGTTTTGGTTGATTAGGGTTTGGTTTCCGTTAGGTTTGGGTTTGGGGTTGTTGTGGGTTTGGGTTTGGGCTTAGGTTTGGGTTTGGGGTTGGGTTTTGGTTTGGGTGGGTTTGGGTTTGAGTTTGGGTTTGGGTTTGGGTTTGGGTTTGGGTTTGGGTTTGGGTTTGTGTTTGGGTTTGGGTTTGGGTTTGGGTTTGGGTTTGGGTTTGGGTTTGGGTTTGGGTTTGGGTTTGGGTTTGAGTTTGAGTTTGGGTTTGGGTTTGGGTTTGGGTTTGGTTTGGGTTTGGGTTTGGGTTTGGGTTTGGGTTTGGGTTTGGGTTTGGGTTTGGGTTTGGGTTTGGGTTTGGGTTTGGGTTTGGGTTTGTGTTTGGGTTTGCGTTAGTTAGAGGTCCGGTGTTGGTCTGCTTTGATAGAGGTTTGATATGGTTAGAGATTTGACTTGAGTTTGCAAAAACACTAAGGCCCACAAGCATAAATAATACCCAAGTTTAAAATATATCAACAAAATTAAGACCGGAGCGTACGGATGTTTGTTGGGGTTTGGTATTGTGTAGGCTTTGGTTTTGGTTGATTAGGGTTTGGATTCGGTTAAGTTTGGGTTTGGGGTTGGTATGGGTTTGGGTTTGGGTTTGTGTTTGGGTTTGCGTTAGTTAGATTTTCGGTGTTGGTCTGCTTTGATAGAGGTTTGATATGGTTAGAGATTTGACTTGAGTTTGCAAAAACACTAAGGCCCACAAGCATAAATAATCCCCAAGTTTAAAATATATCAACAAAATTAAGACCGGAGCGTACGGATGTTTGTTGGGGTTTGGTATTGTGTAGGCTTTGGTTTTGGTTGATTGGGGTTTGGATTCGGTTAGGTTTGGGTTTGGGGGTTGGTATGGGTTTGGGTTTGGGTTTATGTTTGGGTTTGCGTTTGGGTTTGGGATTAGGTTTGGGTTTGGGTTTGGGTTTTGGTTTGGGTTTGGGTTTGGGTCTGGGTTTGGGTTTGGGTTTGGGTTTGGGTTTTGGTTTGGGTTTGGTTTTGGGTTTGGGTGGGTTTGGGTTTGGGTTTGGGTTTGGGTTTGCTTTTGTGGGGGGTGTGATATGGGTTTTCTTTGGTCAGATGTAATGTTTGGTTTGCTTTGGTCAGAAATTCGGTATGTGTTTAGTTTAGTCAGATAACTGGTTTGATTTGATATTTTGCACTAGTTTCCTCTGATACTTTTTGCTATATTTATAATTTCCTGATTTACTGCCCGCACATCAAAATCCAGATTTATATACTTTATAATCATATTTTGAAGAATATCGATTTTGTCCTTTAATTCTTCTCCTGACAGCACTAGGACGTGTGGGAAAGAAGAACAATGAGGCCCACAAGCAAAAGAAAGTCCTAAGGTGAAAAAAGTTTACACATTGTAATATCGCGTTTTTATTTCGGTCCACCATAATCATTCCATATCCTCAAATTATTATTCAGAGTGCCAATTCGAATTTCCTTCTATATACATAAACCAACCGTTTGTTGTGTGGAATTTTGGTTTAGTATGTTCACAGTTTAAGTTTGGGTTTGCTTTGGACAAACATTTGGTTTGCTTTGGTTGGAGTTTTTGTTTGGACTTGAATTGGTTATAGGTTTGTTTCGGGTTTGCTATGGTCATAGGTTTGCTTTGATTTGCTTTCGTTAGAGGTTGGGTGTTGGTCTGCTTTGATAGAGGTTTGATATGGTTAGAGATTTGACTTGAGTTTGCAAAAACACTAAGGCCCACAAGCATAAAAAATCCCCAAGATTAAAATTTATCAACTAAATTAAGACCGGAGCGTATGGATGTTTGTTGGGGTTTGGTATTGTGTAGGCTTTGGTTTTGGTTGATTAGGGTTTGGTTTCCGTTAGGTTTGGGTTTGGGGTTGTTGTGGGTTTGGGTTTGGGTTTGTGTTTGGGTTTAGGTTTGGGTTTGGGTTTGGGTTTGAGTGTGGGTTTGGGTTTGGGTTTGGTTTTGGGTTTGGGTGGGTTTGGGTTTAGGTTTGGGTTTGGGTTTGGGTTTGGGTTTGGGTTTGGGTTTGGGTTTGGGTTTGGGTTTGGGTTTAGGTTTGGGTTTGGGTTTGGGTTTGGGTTTGGGTTTGGGTTTGAGTTTGAGTTTGGGTTTTGGTTTGGGTTTGGGTTTGGGTTTGGGTTTGGGTTTGGGTTTGGGTTTGGGTTTGGGTTTGGGTTTGGGTTTGGGTTTGGGTTTGGGTTTGGGTTTGAGTTTGAGTTTGGGTTTTGGTTTGGCTTTGGGTTTGGGTTTGGGTTTGGGTTTGGGTTTGGGTTTGGGTTTGGGTTTGGGTTTGGGTTTGGGTTTGGGTTTGAGTTTGAGTTTGGGTTTTGGTTTGGGTTTGGGTTTGGGCTTGGGTTTGGGTTTGGATTTGGGTTTGGGTTTGGGTTTGGGTTTGGGTTTGGGTTTGAGTTTAGGTTTGGGTTTGGGTTTGTGTTTGGTTTGGGTTTGGGTTTGGGTTTGGGTTTGGGTTTGGGTTTGGGTTTGGGTTTGTGTTTGGGTTTGCGTTAGTTAGAGGTCCGGTGTTGGTCTGCTTTGATAGAGGTTTGATATGGTTAGAGATTTGACTTGAGTTTGCAAAAACACTAAGGCCCACAAGCATAAATAATCCCCAAGTTTAAAATATATCAACAAAATTAAGACCGGAGCGTACGGATGTTTGTTGGGGTTTGGTATTGTGTAGGCTTTGGTTTTGGTTGATTAGGGTTTGGATTCGGTTAAGTTTGGGTTTGGGGTTGGTATGGGTTTGGGTTTGGGTTTGTGTTTGGGTTTGCGTTAGTTAGATTTTCGGTGTTGGTCTGCTTTGATAGAGGTTTGATATGGTTAGAGATTTGACTTGAGTTTGCAAAAACACTAAGGCCCACAAGCATAAATAATCCCCAAGTTTAAAATATATCAACAAAATTAAGACCGGAGCGTACGGATGTTTGTTGGGGTTTGGTATTGTGTATGCTTTGGTTTTGGTTGATTGGGGTTTGGATTCGGTTAGGTTTGGGTTTGGGGGTTGGTATGGGTTTGGGTTTGTGTTTGGGTTTGCGTTAGTTAGAGGTCCGGTGTTGGTCTGCTTTGATAGAGGTTTGATATGGTTAGAGATTTGACTTGAGTTTGCAAAAACACTAAGGCCCACAAGCATAAAAAATCCCCAAGTTTAAAATTTATCAACTAAATTAAGACCGGAGGAGTGGCAGCGTATGGATGTTTGTTGGGGTTTGGTATTGTTTAGGCTTTGGTTTTGGTTGATTAGGGTTTGGTTTCGGTTAGGTTTGGGTTTGGGTTTGGGTTTGGGTTTGGGTTTCGGTTTGGGTTTGGGTTTGGGTTTGGTTTGGCTTTGGGTTTAGTTTTGGGTTTGGGTTTGGGTTTGGGTTTGGTTTGGTTTGTTTTGGTTTGGTTTGGTTTTTGGTTCGGTTTTGTTAGATTTGGGTTTGGGTTTGGTTTGAATTTGGTTTGAGTTTTGTTTGAGTTTGGTTTGAATTTGGTTTGGGTTTGGTTCGGTTTGTTTTTGATTTGGGTTTAGTTTAGGATTGGAAAAATCACTAGATTAAAATTTATCAACTAAATTAAGACCGGAGCGTATGGATGTTTGTTGGGGTTTGGTATTGTTTAGGCTTTGGTTTTGGTTGATTAGGGTTTGGTTTCGGTTAGGTTTGGGTTTGGGGTTGTTATTGGTTTGGGTTTGGGTTTGGGTTTGGGTTTGGGTTTGGGTTTGGGTTTGGGTTTGGGTTTGGTTTGGCTTTGGGTTTAGGTTTGGGTTTGGGTTTGGGTTTGGGTTTGGGTTTGGTTTGGTTTGTTTTGGTTTGGTTTGGTTTTTGGAAAAATCGCCAAGATTAAAATTTATCAACTAAATTGGGTTTTGTTAGATTTGGGTTTGGGTTTGGTTTGAATATGGTTTGAGTTTGGTTTGGGTTTGGTTCGGTTTGTTTTTGATTTGGGTTTAGTTTAGGATTGGAAAAATCCCCAAGATTAAAATTTATCAACTAAATTAAGACCGGAGCGTATGGATGTTTGTTGGGGTTTGGTATTGTGTAGGCTTTGGTTTTGGTTGATTAGGGTTTGTTTTCCGTTAGGTTTGGGTTTGGGGTTGTTGTGGGTTTGGGTTTGGGTTTGTGTTTAGGTTTGCGTTTGGGTTTGGGATTAGGTTTGGGTTTGGGTTTGGGTTTTGGTTTGGGTTTGGGTTTGGGTTTGGGTTTGGGTTTGGGTTTGGGTTTGGGTTTTGGTTTGGGTTTGGGTTTGGGTTTGGGTTTGGGTTTGGGTTTGGGTTTGGGTTTGGTTTTGGGTTTGGGTGGGTTTGGGTTTGGGTTTTGGTTTGGGTTTGCTTTTGTGGGGGGTGTGATATGGGTTTTCTTTGGTCAGATGTAATGTTTGGTTTGCTTTGGTCAGAAATTCGGTATGTGTTTAGTTTAGTCAGATAACTGGTTTGATTTGATATTTTGCACTAGTTTCCTCTGATACTTTTTGCTATATTTATAATTTCCTGATTTACTGCCCGCACATCAAAATCCAGATTTATATACTTTATAATCATATTTTGAAGAATATCGATTTTGTCCTTTAATTCTTCTCCTGACAGCACTAGGACGTGTGGGAAAGAAGAACAATGAGGCCCACAAGCAAAAGAAAGTCCTAAGGTGAAAAAAGTTTACACATTGTAATATCGCGTTTTTATTTCGGTCCACCATAATCATTCCATATCCTCAAATTATTATTCAGAGTGCCAATTCGAATTTCCTTCTATATACATAAACCAACCGTTTGTTGTGTGGAATTTTGGTTTAGTATGTTCACAGTTTAAGTTTGGGTTTGCTTTGGACAAACATTTGGTTTGCTTTGGTTGGAGTTTTTGTTTGGACTTGAATTGGTTATAGGTTTGTTTCGGGTTTGCTATGGTAATAGGTTTGCTTTGATTTGCTTTCGTTAGAGGTTGGGTGTTGGTCTGCTTTGATAGAGGTTTGATATGGTTAGAGATTTGACTTGAATTTGCAAAAACACTAAGGCCCACAAGCATAACTAATCCCCAAGTTTAAAATATATCAACTAAATTAAGACCGGAGCGTATGGATATTTGTTGGGGTTTGGTATTGTGTAGGCTTTGGTTTTGGTTGATTAGGGTTTGGTTTCGGTTAGGTTTGGGTTTGGGGTTGGTATGGGTTTGGGTTTGGGTTTGGGTTTGGGTTTGGGTTTGAGTTTGAGTTTGGGTTTTGGTTTGGGTTTGGGTTTGGGTTTGGGTTTGGGTTTGGGTTTGGGTTTGGGTTTGGGTTTGGGTTTGGGTTTGGGTTTGGGTTTGGGTTTGGGTTTGGGTTTGGGTTTGGGTTTGGGTTTGGGTTTGGGTTTGGGTTTGGGTTTGGGTTTGGGTTTGGGTTTGGGTTTTGGTTTGATATGGTTAGAGATTTGACTTGAGTTTGCAAAAACTCTAAGGCCCACAAGCATAAAAAATCCCCAAGATTAAAATTTATCAACTAAATTAAGACCGGAGCTTATGGATGTTTGTTGGGGTTTGGTATTGTTTAGTCTTTGGTTTTGGTTGATTAGGGTTTGGTTTCGTTTAGGTTTGGGTTAGGGGTTGTTATGGGTTTGGGTTTGGGTTTGTGTTTGGGTTTGGGTTTGGTTTTGGGTTTGGGTGGGTTTGGTTTTGGGTAGGTTTGGGTTTGGGTTTGGGCTTGGGTTTGGGTTTGGGTTTGGGTTTGGGTTTGGGTTTGGGTTTGGGTTTGGGTTTGGTTTGGGTTTGGTTTGGTTTGGTTTGGTTTGGTTTGATTTTTGTTTGGGTTTTGTTAGATTTAGGTTTGGGTTTGGTTTGAATTTGGTTTGGGTTTGGTTCGGTTTGTTTTTGATTTGGGTTTAGTTTAGGATTGGATTTGGGTTTGTTTTGGGATTGAGTTTACGTTTGGTTTGAGTAGAGGTTTGGTTTGGTTTGATTTGCTTTGGACAGTGATTCGATTTGTGTTGGCTTTGATCAGAATTTCGGCTGCTTGTTTGCTTGCATTTGATCAGAGATTTGTTATGGTTTAGAATGGGCTTGGTTTGTCTTTAGGTTTAGGTTACGTTTGGGTTTGCTTTGGTCGGAGATTTAGTTTGGTTGGATTTTGGTTGGTTTTGGACAAAGGTTTGGTTTGGATTTGTCTTGGTAAAAGGTTTGGTTTGGGTTTGCTTTCTTTAGAGATTTGGCTTCGGTTTGCTTTTTTTTGGTTTGCTTTGGTCAGTCGTTTGGTTTTGTTTGCTTTTGTTGGGGGTGTGGTATGGGTTTTCTTTGGTCAGATGTAATGTTTGGTTTGCTTTGGTCAGAAATTCGATATGTGTTTAGTTTAGTCAGATATCTGGTTTGATTTGATATTTTGCACAAGTTTCCTCTGATACATTTTGCTATATTTATAATTTCCTGATTTACTGCCCGCACATCAAAATCCAGACTCATATACTTTATAATCATATTTTGAAGAATATCGATTTTGTCCTTTAATCCCCTTCTTCTCCTGACAGCACTAGGACGTGTGGGAAAGAAGAACAGTGAGCCCCACAAGCAAAGGAAAGTCCTAAGATGAAAAAGGTTTACACAATGTAATATCGCGTTTTTATTTCGGTCCACCATAATCATTCCATATCCTCAAATTATTATTCATAGTGTCAATTCGAATTTTCTTCTATATACATAAACCAACCGTTTGTTGTGTGGAATTTTGGTTTAGTATGTTCACCGTTTTGGTTTGGGTTTGCTTTGGACAAACATTTGGTTTGCTTTGGTTGGAGTTTTTGTTTGGACTTGAATTGGTTATAGGTTTGTTTCGGGTTTTCTATGGTCATAGGTTTGTTTTGATTTGCTTTCGTTAGATGTTTGGTGTTGGTCTGCTTTGATAGAGGTTTGATATGGTTAGAGATTTGACTTGAGTTTTCAAAAACACTAAGGCCCACAAGCATAAAAAATCCCCAAGTTTAAAAATTATCAACTAAATTAAGACCGGAGGAGTGGCAGCGTATGGATGTTTGTTGGGGTTTGGTATTGTTTAGGCTTTGGTTTTGGTTGATTAGGGTTTGGTTTCGGTTAGGTTTGGGTTTGGGGTTGTTATGGGTTTGGGTTTCGGTTTGGGTTTGGGTTTGGGTTTGGGTTTGTGTTTGGTTTGGGTTTAGGTTTGGGTTTGGGTTTGGGTTTGGGTTTGGGTTTGGTTTGGTTTGTTTTGGTTTGATTTGGTTTTTGGTTGGGTTTTGTTAGATTTGGGTTTGGGTTTGGTTTGAATTTGGTTTGAGTTTGGTTTGGGTTTGGTTCGGTTTGTTTTTGATTTGGGTTTAGTTTAAGATGGGATATGGGTTTTTTTGGGATTGAGTTTACGTTTGGTTTGATTAGAGGTTTGATTTGGTTTGATTTGCTTTGGTCAGGGATTCGATTTGTGTTGGCTTTGATCAGAATTTCGGCTGCTTGTTTGCTTGCATTTGATCAGAGATTTGTTATGGTTTGGAATTTGTTATGGTGGGCTTGGTTTGGCTTTAGGTTTAGGTTACGTTTGGGTTTGCTTTGGTCGGAGATTTAGTTTAGTTGGATTTTGATTGGTTTTGGACAAAGGTTTGGTTTGGATTTGTCTTGGTAAAAGGTTTGGTTTGGGTTTGCTTTTTTTAGCGATTTGGCTTCGGTTTGCTTTTTTTGGTTTGCTTTGGTCAGTCGTTTGGTTTGGTTTGCTTTTGTTGGGGGTGTGGTATGGGTTTTCTTTGGTCAGATGTAATGTTTGGTTTGCTTTGGTCAGAAATTCGGTATGTGTTTAGTTTAGTCAGATATCTGGTTTGATTTGATATTTTGAACAAGTTTCCTCTGATACTTTTTGCTATATTTATAATTTCCTGATTTACTGGCCGCACATCAAAATCCAGATTCATATACTTTATAATCATATTTTGAAGAATATCGATTTTGTCCTTTAATCCCCTTCTTCTCCTGACAGCACTAGGACGTGTGGGAAAGAAGAACAATGAGGCCCACAAGCAAAAGAAAGTCCTAAGGTGAAAAAAGTTTACACATTGTAATATCGCGTTTTTATTTCGGTCCACCATAATCATTCCATATCCTCAAATTATTATTCATAGTGTCAATTCGAATTTTCTTCTATATACATAAACCAACCGTTTGTTGTGTGGAATTTTGGTTTAGTATGTTCACAGTTTAAGTTTGGGTTTGCTTTGGACAAACATTTGGTTTGCTTTGGTTGGAGTTTTTGTTTGGACTTGAATTGGTTATAGGTTTGTTTCGGGTTTGCTATGGTCATAGGTTTGCTTTGATTTGCTTTCGTTAGAGGTCCGGTGTTGGTCTGCTTTGATAGAGGTTTGATATGGTTAGAGATTTGACTTGAGTTTGCAAAAACACTAAGGCCCACAAGCATAAATAATCCCCAAGTTTAAAATATATCAACAAAATTAAGACCGGAGCGTACGGATGTTTGTTGGGGTTTGGTATTGTGTAGGCTTTGGTTTTGGTTGATTGGGGTTTGGATTCGGTTAGGTTTGGGTTTGGGGGTTGCTATGGGTTTGGGTTTGGGTTTGTGTTTGGGTTTGCGTTAGTTAGAGGTCTGGTGTTGGTCTGCTTTGATAGAGGTTTGATATGGTTAGAGATTTGACTTGAGTTTGCAAAAACACTAAGGCCCACAAGCATAAAAAATCCCAAAGTTTAAAATTTATCAACTAAATTAAGACCGGAGGAGTGGCAGCGTATGGATGTTTGTTGGGGTTTGGTATTGTTTAGGCTTTGGTTTTGGTTGATTAGGGTTTGGTTTCGGTTAGGTTTGGGTTTGGGGTTGTTATTGGTTTGGGTTTGGGTTTGGGTTTGGGTTTGGGTTTCGGTTTGGGTTTGAGTTTGGGTTTGGGTTTAGGTTTGGGTTTGGGTTTGGGTTTGGGTTTGGTTTGGCTTTGGGTTTAGGTTTGGGTTTGGGTTTGGGTTTGGGTTTGGTTTGGTTTGTTTTGGTTTGGTTTGGTTTTTGGTTCGGTTTTGTTAGATTTGGGTTTGGGTTTGGTTTGAATTTGGTTTGAGTTTTGTTTGAGTTTGGATTGAGTTTGGTTTGGGTTTGGTTCGGTTTGTTTTTGATTTGGGTTTAGTTTAGGATTGGAAAAATCACTAGATTAAAATTTATCAACTAAATTAAGACCGGAGCGTATGGATGTTTGTTGGGGTTTGGTATTGTTTAGGCTTTGGTTTTGGTTGATTAGGGTTTGGTTTCGGTTAGGTTTGGGTTTGGGGTTGTTATTGGTTTGGGTTTGGGTTTGGGTTTGGGTTTGGGTTTGGGTTTGGGTTTGGGTTTGGTTTGGCTTTGGGTTTAGGTTTGGGTTTGGGTTTGGGTTTGGGTTTGGTTTGGTTTGTTTTGGTTTGGTTTGGTTTTTGGTTCGGTTTTGTTAGATTTGGGTTTGGGTTTGGTTTGAATTTGGTTTGAGTTTTGTTTGAGTTTGGTTTGAGTTTGGTTTGGGTTTGGTTCGGTTTGTTTTTGATTTGGGTTTAGTTTAGGATTGGAAAAATCACTAGATTAAAATTTATCAACTAAATTAAGACCGGAGCGTATGGATGTTTGTTGGGGTTTGGTATTGTGTAGGCCTTGGTTTTGGTTGATTAGGGTTTGGTTTCCGTTAGGTTTGGGTTTGGGGTTGTTGTGGGTTTGGGTTTGGGTTTGTGTTTAGGTTTAGGTTTGGGTTTGGGTTTGGGTTTGAGTTTGGGTTTGGGTTTGGTTTTGGGTTTGGGTGGGTTTGGGTTTAGGTTTGGGTTTGGGTTTGGGTTTGGGTTTGGGTTTGGGTTTAGGTTTGGGTTTGGGTTTGGGTTTGGGTTTGGGTTTGGGTTTGAGTTTGAGTTTGGGTTTTGGTTTGGGTTTGGGTTTGGGTTTGGGTTTGGGTTTGGGTTTGGGTTTGGGTTTGGGTTTGGGTTTGGGTTTGGGTTTGCTTTTGTTGGGGGTGTGGTATGGGTTTTCTTTGGTCAGATGTAATGTTTGGTTTGCTTTGGTCAGAAATTCGGTATGTGTTTAGTTTAGTTAGATATCTGGTTTGATTTGATATTTTGCACTAATTTAATCTGATACTTTTTGCTATATTTATAATTTCCTGATTTACTGCCCGCACATCAAAATCCAGATTTATATATTTTATAATCATATTTTGAAGAATATCGATTTTGTCCTTTAATCCCCTTCTTTTCCTGACAGCACTAAGACGTGTGGGAAAGAAGAACAGTGAGGCCCACAAGCAAAAGAAAGTCCTAAGATGAAAAAAGTTTACACAATGTAATATCGCGTTTTTATTTCGGTCCACCATAATCATTCCATATCCTCAAATTATTATTCAGAGTGTCAATTCGAATTTTCTTCTATATACATAAACCAACCGTTTGTTGTGTGGAATTTTGGTTTAGTATGTTCACAGTTTAGGTTTGGGTTTGCTTTAGACAAACATTTGGTTTGCTATGGTCATAGGTTTGTTTTGATTTGCTTTCGTTAGAAGTTTGGTGTTGGTCTGCTTTGATAGAGGTTTGATATGGTTAGAGATTTGACTTGAGTTTGCAAAAACACTAAGGCCCACAAGCATAAATAATCCCCAAGTTTAAAATATATCAACTAAATTAAGACCGGAGCGTATGGATGTTTGTTGGGGTTTGGTATTGTGTAGGCTTTGGTTTTGGTTGATTAGGGTTTGGCTTCGGTTAGGTTTGGGTTTGGGGTAGGTATGGGTTTGGGTTTGGGTTTGTGTTTGGGTTTGCGTTAGTTAGAGGTCCGGTGTTGGTCTGCTTTGATAGAGGTTTGATATGGTTAGAGATTTGACTTGAGTTTGCAAAATCACTAAGGCCCACAAGCATATATAATCCCCAAGTTTAAAATATATCAACTAAATTAAGACCGGTGCGTATGGATATTTGTTGGGGTTTGTTATTGTGTAGGCTTTGGTTTTGGTTGATTAGGGTTTGGTTTCGGTTAGGTTTGGGTTTGGGGTTGGTATGGGTTTGGGTTTGGGTTTGGTTTGATTTGTTTTGGTTTGGTTTGGTTTTTGGTTGGGTTTTGTTAGATTTGGGTTTGGGTTTGGTTTAGAATTTGGTTTGAGTTTGGTTTGGGTTTGGTTCGGTTTGTTTTTGATTTGGGTTTAGTTTAGAATTGGAAAAATCCCCAAGATTAAAATTTATCAACTAAATTAAGACCGGAGCGTATGGATGTTTGTTGGGGTTTGGTATTGTTTAGGCTTTGGTTTTGGTTGATTAGTGTTTGGTTTCGGTTAGGTTTGGGTTTGGGTTTGGGTTTGGGTTTGGGTTTGGGTTTGGGTTTGGGTTTGGTTAGACTTGTTTTGGTTTGGTTTGGTTTTTGGTTGGGTTTTGTTAGATTTGGGTTTGGGTTTGGTTTGAATTTGGTTTGAGTTTGGTTTGGGTTTGGTTCGGTTTGTTTTTGATTTGGGTTTAGTTTAGAATTGGAGAAATCCCCAAGATTAAAATTTATCAACTAAATTAAGACCGGAGCGTATGGATGTTTGTTGGGGTTTGGTATTGTTTAGGCTTTGGTTTTGGTTGATTAGGGTTTGGTTTCGGTTAGGTTTGGGTTTGGGTTTGGGTTTGGGTTTGGGTTTTGGTTTGGGTTTGGGTTTGGGTTTGGGTTTAGGTTTGGGTTTAGGTTTGGGTTTGGGTTTGGGTTTGGGTTTGGGTTTGTGTTTGGGTTTGGGTTTGCTTTTGTTGGGGGTGTGGTATGGGTTTTCTTTGGTCAGGTGTAATGTTTGGTTTGCTTTTGTCAGAAATTCGGTATGTGTTTAGTTTAGTCAGATATCTGGTTTGATTTGATATTTTGCACTAGTTTCCTCTGATACTTTTTGCTATATTTATAATTTCCTGATTTACTGCCCGCACATCAAAATCCAGGTTTATATACTTTATAATCATATTTTGAAGAATATCGATTTTGTCCTTTAATTCTTCTCCTGACAGCACTAGGACGTGTGGGAAAGAAGAATAGTGAGGCCCACAACAAAGGAAAGTCCTAAGATGAAAAAATTTACACAATGTAATATCGCGTTTTTATTTCGGTCCACCATAATCATTCCATATCCTCAAATTATTATTCATAGTGTCAATTCTAATTCTCTTCTATATACATAAACCAACCGTTTGTTGTGTGGAATTTTTTTTTAGTATGTTCACAGTTTAGGTTTGGGTTTGCTTTGGACAAACATTTGGTTTGCTTTGGTTGGAGTTTTTGCTTGGACTTGAATTGGTTATAGGTTTGTTTCGGGTTTGCTGTGGTCATAGGTTTATTTTGATTTGCTTTCGTTAGAGGTTTGGTGTTGGTCTGCTTTGATAGAGGTTTGATATGGTTAGAGATTTGACTTGAGTTTGCAAAAACACTAAGGCCCACAAGCATAAATAATCCCCAAGTTTAAAATATATCAACTAAATTAAGACCGGAGCGTATGGATATTTGTTGGGGTTTGGTATTGTGTAGGCTTTGGTTTTGGTTGATTAGGGTTTGGTTTCGGTTAGGTTTGGGTTTGGGGTTGGTATGGGTTTGGGTTTGAGTTTGTGTTTGGGTTTGCGTTAGTTAGAGGTCCGGTGTTGGTACCCTTTGATAGAGGTTTGATATGGTTAGAGATTTGACTTGAGTTTGCAAAAACACTAAGGCCCACAAGCATAAAAAATCCCCAAGATTAAAATTTATCAACTAAATTAAGACCGGAGCTTATGGATGTTTGTTGGGGTTTGGTATTGTTTAGTCTTTGGTTTTGGTTGATTAGGGTTTGGTTTCGTTTAAGTTTGGGTTAGGGGTTGTTATGGGTTTGGGTTTGGGTTTGTGTTTGGGTTTGGGTTTGGTTTTGGGTTTGGGTGGGTTTGGTTTTTGGTAGGTTTGGGTTTGGGTTTGGGCTTGGGTTTGGGTTTGGGTTTGGGTTTGGGTTTGGGTTTGGGTTTGGGTTTGGGTTTGGTTTGGGTTTGGTTTGGTTTGGTTTGATTTTTGTTTGGGTTTTGTTAGATTTGGGTTTGGGTTTGGTTTGAATTTGGTTTGGGTTTGGTTCGGTTTGTTTTTGATTTGGGTTTAGTTTAGGATTGGATTTGGGTTTGTTTTGGGATTGAGTTTACGTTTGGTTTGAGTAGAGGTTTGGTTTGGTTTGATTTGCTTTGGACAGTGATTCGATTTGTGTTGGCTTTGATCAGAATTTCGGCTGCTTGTTTGCTTGCATTTGATCAGAGATTTGTTATGGTTTAGAATGGGCTTGGTTTGACTTTAGGTCTGGTTACGTTTGGGTTTGCTTTGGTCGGAGATTTAGGTTGGTTGGATTTTGGTTGGTTTTGGACAAAGGTTTGGTTTGGATTTGTCTTGGTAAAAGGTTTGGTTTGGGTTTGCTTTCTTTAGAAATTTGGCTTCGGTTTGCTTTTTTTGGTTTGCTTTGGTCAGTCGTTTGGTTTTGTTTGCTTTTGTTGGGGGTGTGGTATGGGTTTTCTTTGGTCAGATGTAATGTTTGGTTTGCTTTGGTCAGAAATTCGATATGTGTTTAGTTTAGTCAGATATCTGGTTTGATTTGATATTTTGCACAAGTTTCCTCTGATACATTTTGCTATATTTATAATTTCCTGATTTACTGCCCGCACATCAAAATCCAGATTTATATATTTTATAATCATATTTTGAAGAATATCGATTTTGTCCTTTAATCCCCTTCTTTTCCTGACAGCACTAAGACGTGTGGGAAAGAAGAACAGTGAGGCCCACAAGCAAAAGAAAGTCCTAAGATGAAAAAAGTTTACACAATGTAATATCGCGTTTTTATTTCGGTCCACCATAATCATTCCATATCCTCAAATTATTATTCAGAGTGCCAATTCGAATTTCCTTCTATATACATAAACCAACCATTTGTTGTGTGGAATTTTGGTTTAGTATGTTCACACTTTAAGTTTGGGTTTGCTTTGGACAAACATTTGGTTTGCTTTGGTTGGAGTTTTTGTTTGGACTTGAATTGGTTATAGGTTTGTTTCGGGTTTGCTATGGTCATAGGTTTGTTTTGATTTGCTTTCGTTAGATGTTTGGTGTTGGTCTGCTTTGATAGAGGTTTGATATGGTTAGAGATTTGACTTGAGTTTTCAAAAACACTAAGGCCCACAAGCATAAATAATCCCCAAGTTTAAAATATATCAACTAAATTAAGACCGGAGCGTACGGATGTTTGTTGGGGTTTGGTATTGTGTAGGCTTTGGTTTTGGTTGATTAGGGTTTGGTTTCCGTTAGGTTTGGGTTTGGGGTTGTTGTGGGTTTGGGTTTAGGTTTGGGTTTGGGTTTGGGCTTAGGCTTGGGTTTGGGGTTGAATTTTGGTTTGGGTGGGTTTGGGTTTGGGTTTGGGTTTGGGTTTGGGTTTGGGTTTGGGTTTGGGTTTGGGTTTGGGTTTGGGTTTGGGTTTGGGTTTGGGTTTGAGTTTGGGTTTGGGTTTGGGTTTGGGTTTGATTTGGGTTTGGGTTTGGGTTTGGGTTTGGGTTTGGGTTTGGGTTTGGGTTTGGGTTTGGGTTTGGGTTTGCGTTAGTTAGAGGTCCGGTGTTGGTCTGCTTTGATAGAGGTTTGATATGGTTAGAGATTTGACTTGAGTTTGCAAAAACACTAAGGCCCACAAGCATAAAAAATCCCCAAGTTTAAAATTTATCAACTAAATTAAGACCGGAGGAGTGGCAGCGTATGGATGTTTGTTGGGGTTTGGTATTGTTTAGGCTTTGGTTTTGGTTGATTAGGGTTTGGTTTCGGTTAGGTTTGGGTTTGGGGTTGTTATTGGTTTGGGTTTGGGTTTGGGTTTGGGTTTAGGTTTGGGTTTGGGGTTGTTATTGGTTTGGGTTTGAGTTTGGGTTTGGGTTTAGGTTTGGGTTTGGGTCTGGGTTTGGGTTTGGTTTGGCTTTGGGTTTAGGTTTGGGTTTGGGTTTGGGTTTGGGTTTGGTTTTGGTTTGTTTTGGTTTGGTTTGGTTTTTGGTTCGGTTTTGTTAGATTTGGGTTTGGGTTTGGTTTGAATTTGGTTTGATTTTGGTTCGGTTTGTTTTTGATTTGGGTTTAGTTTAGGATTGGAAAAATCACTAGATTAAAATTTATCAACTAAATTAAGACCGGAGCGTATGGATGTTTGTTGGGGTTTGGTATTGTTTAGGCTTTGGTTTTGGCTGATTAGGGTTTGGTTTCGGTTAGGTTTGGGTTTGGGGTTGTTATTGGTTTGGGTTTGGGTTTGGGTTTGGGTTTGGGTTTGGGTTTGGGTTTGGGTTTGGGTTTGGGTTTGGTTTGGCTTTGGGTTTAGGTTTGGGTTTGGGTTTGGGTTTGGGTTTGGGTTTGGTTTGGTTTGTTTTGGTTTGGTTTGGTTTTTGGTTGGGTTTTGTTAGATTTGGGTTTGGGTTTGGTTTGAATATGGTTTGAGTTTGGTTTGGGTTTGGTTCGGTTTGTTTTTGATTTGGGTTTAGTTTAGGATTTAAAAAATCCCCAAGATTAAAATTTATCAACTAAATTAAGACCGGAGCGTATGGATGTTTGTTGGGGTTTGGTATTGTGTAGGCTTTGGTTTTGGTTGATTAGGGTTTGGTTTCCGTTAGGTTTGGGTTTGGGGTTGTTGTGGGTTTGGGTTTGGGTTTGTGTTTAGGTTTGCTTTTGGGTTTGGGATTAGGTTTGGGTTTGGGTTTGGGTTTTGGTTTGGGTTTGGGTTTGGGTTTGGGTTTGGGTTTGGGTTTGGGTTTGGGTTTGGGTTTGGGTTTGGGTTTGGGTTTGGGTTTGGGTTTGGGTTTGGGTTTGGGTTTGGGTTTGGGTTTGGGTTTGGGTTTGGGTTTGGGTTTGGGTTTGGTTTTGGGTTTGGGTGGGTTTGGGTTTGGGTTTGGGTTTGGGTTTGGGTTTGCTTTTGTGGGGGGTGTGGTATGGGTTTTCTTTGGTCAGATGTAATGTTTGGTTTGCTTTGGTCAGAAATTCGGTATGTGTTTAGTTTAGTCAGATATAAGGTTTGATTTGATATTTTGCACTAGTTTCCTCTGATACTTTTTGCTATATTTATAATTTCCTGATTTAATGCCCGCACATCAAAATCCAGATTTATATACTTTATAATCATATTTTGAAGAATATCGATTTTGTCCTTTAATTCTTCTCCTGACAGCACTAGGACGTGTGGGAAAGAAGAACAATGAGGCCCACAAGCAAAAGAAAGTCCTAAGGTGAAAAAAGTTTACACATTGTAATATCGCGTTTTTATTTCGGTCCACCATAATCATTCCATATCCTCAAATTATTATTCAGAGTGCCAATTCGAATTTCCTTCTATATACATAAACCAACCGTTTGTTGTGTGGAATTTTGGTTTAGTATGTTCACACTTTAAGTTTGGGTTTGCTTTGGACAAACATTTGGTTTGCTTTGGTTGGAGTTTTTGTTTGGACTTGAATTGGTTATAGGTTTGTTTCGGGTTTGCTATGGTCATAGGTTTGCTTTGATTTGCTTTCGTTAGAGGTTGGGTGTTGGTCTGCTTTGATAGAGGTTTGATATGGTTAGAGATTTGACTTGAATTTGCAAAAACACTAAGGCCCACAAGCATAAATAATCCCCAAGTTTAAAATATATCAACTAAATTAAGACCGGAGCGTATGGATATTTGTTGGGGTTTGGTATTGTGTAGGCTTTGGATTTGGTTGATTAGGGTTTGGTTTCGGTTAGGTTTGGGTTTGGTTTGGTATGGGTTTGGGTTTGGGTTTGTGTTTGGGTTTGCGTTAGTTAGAGGTCCGGTGTTGGTCTGCTTTGATAGAGGTTTGATATGGTTAGAGATTTGACTTGAGTTTGCAAAAACACTTAGGCCCACAAGCATAAAAAATTCCCAAGATTAAAATTTATCAACTAAATTAAGACCGGAGCGTATGGATGTTTGTTGGGGTTTGGTATTGTGTAGGCTTTGGTTTTGGTTGATTAGGGTTTGGTTTCCGTTAGGTTTGGGTTTGGGGTTGTTGTGGGTTTGGGTTTGTGTTTGGGTTTAGATTTGGGTTTGGGTTTGGGTTTGAGTGTGGGTTTGGGTTTGGGTTTGGTTTTGGGTTTGGGTGGGTTTGGGTTTAGGTTTGGGTTTGGGTTTGGGTTTGGGTTTGGGTTTGGGTTTGGGTTTGGGTTTAGGTTTGGGTTTGGGTTTGGGTTTGGGTTTGGGTTTGGGTTTGGGTTTGCTTTTGTTGGGGGTGTGGTATGGGTTTTCTTTGGTCAGATGTAATGTTTGGTTTGCTTTGGTCAGAAATTCGGTATGTGTTTAGTTTAGTTAGATATCTGGTTTGATTTGATATTTTGCACTAATTTCCTCTGATAATTTTTGCTATATTTATAATTTCCTGATTTACTGCCCGCACATCAAAATCCAGATTTATATATTTTATAATCATATTTTGAAGAATATCGATTTTGTCCTTTAATCCCCTTCTTTTCCTGACAGCACTAAGACGTGTGGGAAAGAAGAACAGTGAGGCCCACAAGCAAAAGAAAGTCCTAAGATTAAAAAAGTTTACACAATGTAATATCGCGTTTTTATTTCGGTCCACCATAATCATTCCATATCCTCAAATTATTATTCAGAGTGTCAATTCGAATTTTCTTCTATATACATAAACCAACCGTTTGTTGTGTGGAATTTTGGTTTAGTATGTTCACAGTTTAGGTTTGGGTTTGCTTTAGACAAACATTTGGTTTGCTATGGTCATAGGTTTGTTTTGATTTGCTTTCGTTAGAGGTTTGGTGCTGGTCTGCTTTGATAGAGGTTTGATATGGTTAGAGATTTGACTTGAGTTTGCAAAAACACTAAGGCCCACAAGCATAAATAATCCCCAAGTTTAAAATATATCATCTAAATTAAGACCGGAGCGTATGGATGTTTGTTGGGGTTTGGTATTGTGTAGGCTTTGGTTTTGGTTGATTAGGGTTTGGCTTCGGTTAGGTTTGGGTTTGGTGTTGGTATGGGTTTGGGTTTGGGTTTGTGTTTGGGTTTGCGTTAGTTAGAGGTCCGGTGTTGGTACCCTTTGATAGAGGTTTGATATGGTTAGAGATTTTACTTGAGTTTGCAAAATCACTAAGGCCCATAAGCATATATAATCCCCAAGTTTAAAATATATCAACTAAATTTAGACCGGTGCGTATGGATGTTTGTTGGGGTTTGTTATTGTGTAGGCTTTGGTTTTGGTTGATTAGGGTTTGGTTTCGGTTAGGTTTGGGTTTGGGGTTGGTATGGGTTTGGGTTTCGGTTTGGGTTTGGGTTTGGGTTTGGGTTTGGGTTTGGGTTTGGGTTTGGTTTGATTTGTTTTGGTTTGGTTTGGTTTTTGGTTGGGTTTTGTTAGATTTGGGTTTGGGTTTGGTTTGAATTTGGTTTGAGTTTGGTTTGGGTTTGGTTCGGTTTGTTTTTGATTTGGGTTTAGTTTAGAATTGGAAAAATCCCCAAGATTAAAATTTATCAACTAAATTAAGACCGGAGCGTATGGATGTTTGTTGGGGTTTGGTATTGTTTAGGCTTTGGCTTTGGTTGATTAGAGTTTGGTTTCGGTTAGGTTTGGGTTTGGGGTTGTTATTGGTTTGGGTTTGGGTTTGGGTTTGGGTTTGGGTTTGGGTTTGGGTTTGGGTTTGGGTTTGGTTTGATTTGTTTTGGTTTGGTTTGGTTTTTGGTTGGGTTTTGTTAGATTTGGGTTTGGGTTTGGTTTGAATTTGGTTTGAGTTTGGTCTGGGTTTGGTTCGGTTTGTTTTTGATTTGGGTTTAGTTTAGAATTGGAAAAATCGCCAAGATTAAAATTTATCAACTAAATTAAGACCGGAGCGTATGGATGTTTGTTGGGGTTTGGTATTGTTTAGGCTTTGGTTTTGGTTGATTAGGGTTTGGTTTCGGTTAGGTTTGGGTTTGGGTTTGGGTTTGGGTTTGGGTTTTGGTTTGATATGGTTAGAGATTTGACTTGAGTTTGCAAAAACACTAAGGCCCACAAGCATAAAAAATCCCCAAGATTAAAATTTATCAACTAAATTAAGACCGGAGCTTATGGATGTTTGTTGGGGTTTGGTATTGTTTAGTCTTTGGTTTTGGTTGATTAGGGTTTGGTTTCGTTCAGGTTTGGGTTAGGGGTTGTTATGGGTTTGGGTTTGGGTTTGTGTTTGGGTTTGGGTTTGGTTTTGGGTTTGGGTGGGTTTGGTTTTGGGTAGGTTTGGGTTTGGGTTTGGGCTTTAGTTTGGGTTTGGGTTTGGGTTTGGGTTTGGGTTTGGGTTTGGGTTTGGGTTTGGTTTGGGTTTGGTTTGGTTTGGTTTGGTTTAGTTTGGTTTGATTTTTGTTTGGGTTTTGTTAGATTTGGGTTTGGGTTTGGTTTGAATTTGGTTTGGGTTTGGTTCGGTTTGTTTTTGATTTGGGTTTAGTTTAGGATTGGATTTGGGTTTGTTTTGGGATTGAGTTTACGTTTGGTTTGAGTAGAGGTTTGGTTTGGTTTGATTTGCTTTGGACAGTGATTCGATTTGTGTTGGCTTTGATCAGAATTTCGGCTGCTTGTTTGCTTGCATTTGATCAGAGATTTGTTATGGTATAGAATGGGCTTGGTTTGTCTTTAGGTTTAGATTACGTTTGGGTTTGCTTTGGTCGGAGATTGGATTTGGTTGGTTTTGGACAAAGGTTTGGTTTGGATTTGTCTTGGTAAAAGGTTTGGTTTGGGTTTGCTTTCTTTAGAGATTTGGCTTCGGTTTGCTTTTTTTGGTTTGCTTTGGTCAGTCGTTTGGTTTTGTTTGCTTCTGTTGGGGGTGTGGTATGGGTTTTCTTTGGTCAGATGTAATGTTTGGTTTGCTTTGGTCAGAAATTCGATATGTGTTTAGTTTAGTCAGATATCTGGTTTGATTTGATATTTTGCACAAGTTTCCTCTGATACATTTTGCTATATTTATAATTTCCTGATTTACTGCCCGCACATCAAAATCCAGACTCATATACTTTATAATCATATTTTGAAGAATATCGATTTTGTCCTTTAATCCCCTTCTTCTCCTGACAGCACTAGGACGTGTGGGAAAGAAGAACAGTGAGCCCCACAAGCAAAGGAAAGTCCTAAGATGAAAAAGGTTTACACAATGTAATATCGAGTTTTTATTTCGGTCCACCATAATCATTCCATATCCTCAAATTATTATTCATAGTGTCAATTCGAATTTTCTTCTATATACATAAACCAACCGTTTGTTGTGTGGAATTTTGGTTTAGTATGTTCACAGTTTTGGTTTGGGTTTGCTTTGGACAAACATTTGGTTTGCTTTGGTTGGAGTTTTTGTTTGGACTTGAATTGGTTATAGGTTTGTTTCGGGTTTTCTATGGTCATAGGTTTGTTTTGATTTGCTTTCGTTAGATGTTTGGTGTTGGTCTGCTTTGATAGAGGTTTGATATGGTTAGAGATTTGACTTGAGTTTTCAAAAACACTAAGGCCCACAAGCATAAAAAATCCCCAAGTTTAAAAATTATCAACTAAATTAAGACCGGAGGAGTGGCAGCGTATGGATGTTTGTTGGGGTTTGGTATTGTTTAGGCTTTGGTTTTGGTTGATTAGGGTTTGGTTTCGGTTAGGTTTGGGTTTGGGGTTGTTATGGGTTTGGGTTTCGGTTTGGGTTTGGGTTTGGGTTTGGGTTTGTGTTTGGTTTGGGTTTAGGTTTGGGTTTGGGTTTGGGTTTGGTTTGGTTTGTTTTGGTTTGATTTGGTTTTTGGTTGGGTTTTGTTAGATTTGGGTTTGGGTTTGGTTTGAATTTGGTTTGAGTTTGGTTTGAGTTTGGTTTGGGTTTGGTTCGGTTTGTTTTTGATTTGCGTTTAGTTTAGGATGGGATATGGGTTTGTTTTGGGATTGAGTTTACGTTTGGTTTGATTAGAGGTTTGATTTGGTTTGATTTGCTTTGGTCAGGGATTCGAATTGTGTTGGCTTTGATCAGAATTTCGGCTGCTTGTTTGCTTGTATTTGATCAGAGATTTGTTATGGTTTGGAATTTGTTATGGTGGGCTTGGTTTGGCTTTAGGTTTAGGTTACGTTTGGGTTTGCTTTGGTCGGAGATTTAGTTTAGTTGGATTTTGATTGGTTTTGGACAAAGGTTTGGTTTGGATTTGTCTTGGTAAAAGGTTTGGTTTGGGTTTGCTTTCTTTAGCGATTTGGCTTCGGTTTGCTTTTTTTGGTTTGCTTTGGTCAGTCGTTTGGTTTGGTTTGCTTTTGTTGGGGGTGTGGTATGGGTTTTCTTTGGTCAGATGTAATGTTTGGTTTGCTTTGGTCAGAAATTCGGTATGTGTTTAGTTTAGTCAGATATCTGGTTTGATTTGATATTTTGCACAAGTTTCCTCTGATACATTTTGCTATATTTATAATTTCCTGATTTACTGCCCGCACATCAAAATCCAGATTTATATATTTTATAATCATATTTTGAAGAATATCGATTTTGTCCTTTAATCCCCTTCTTTTCCTGACAGCACTAAGACGTGTGGGAAAGAAGAACAGTGAGGCCCACAAGCAAAAGAAAGTCCTAAGATGAAAAAAGTTTACACAATGTAATATCGCGTTTTTATTTCGGTCCACCATAATCATTCCATATCCTCAAATTATTATTCAGAGTGCCAATTCGAATTTCCTTCTATATACATAAACCAACCGTTTGTTGTGTGGAATTTTGGTTTAGTATGTTCACACTTTAAGTTTGGGTTTGCTTTGGACAAACATTTGGTTTGCTTTGGTTGGAGTTTTTGTTTGGACTTGAATTGGTTATAGGTTTGTTTCGGGTTTGCTATGGTCATAGGTTTGCTTTGATTTGCTTTCGTTAGAGGTTGGGTGTTGGTCTGCTTTGATAGAGGTTTGATATGGTTAGAGATTTGACTTGAATTTGCAAAAACACTAAGGCCCACAAGCATAAATAATCCCCAAGTTTAAAATATATCAACTAAATTAAGACCGGAGCGTATGGATATTTGTTGGGGTTTGGTATTGTGTAGGCTTTGGTTTTGGTTGATTAGGGTTTGATTTCGGTTAGGTTTGGGTTTGGGGTTGGTATGGGTTTGGGTTTGGGTTTGTGTTTGGGTTTGCGTTAGTTAGAGGTCCGGTGTTGGTCTGCTTTGATAGAGGTTTGATATGATTAGAGATTTGACTTGAGTTTGCAAAAACACTTAGGCCCACAAGCATAAAAAATTCCCAAGATTAAAATTTATCAACTAAATTAAGACCGGAGCGTATGGATGTTTGTTGGGGTTTGGTATTGTGTAGGCTTTGGTTTTGGTTGATTAGGGTTTGGTTTCCGTTAGGTTTGGGTTTGGGGTTGTTGTGGGTTTGGGTTTGGGTTTGTGTTTGGGTTTAGGTTTGGGTTTGGGTTTGGGTTTGAGTGTGGGTTTGGGTTTGGGTTTGGTTTTGGGTTTGGGTGGGTTTGGGTTTAGGTTTGGGTTTGGGTTTGGGTTTGGGTTTGGGTTTGGGTTTGGGTTTGGGTTTGGGTTTGGGTTTAGGTTTGGGTTTGGGTTTGGGTTTGGGTTTGGGTTTGGGTTTGAGTTTGAGTTTGGGTTTTGGTTTGGGTTTGGGTTTGGGTTTGGGTTTGGGTTTGGGTTTGGGTTTGGGTTTGGGTTTGGGTTTGGGTTTGGGTTTGGGTTTGGGTTTGCTTTTGTTGGGGGTGTGGTATGGGTTTTCTTTGGTCAGATGTAATGTTTGGTTTGCTTTGGTCAGAAATTCGGTATGTGTTTAGTTTAGTTAGATATCTGGTTTGATTTGATATTTTGCAATAATTTCCTCTGATACTTTTTGCTATATTTATAATTTCCTGATTTACTGCCCGCACATCAAAATCCAGATTTATATATTTTATAATCATATTTTGAAGAATATCGATTTTGTCCTTTAATCCCCTTCTTTTCCTGACAGCACTAAGACGTGTGGGAAAGAAGAACAGTGAGGCCCACAAGCAAAAGGAAGTCCTAAGATGAAAAAAGTTTACACAATGTAATATCGCGTTTTTATTTCGGTCCACCATAATCATTCCATATCCTCAAATTATTATTCAGAGTGTCAATTCGAATTTTCTTCTATATACATAAACCAACCGTTTGTTGTGTGGAATTTTGGTTTAGTATGTTCACAGTTTAGGTTTGGGTTTGCTTTAGACAAACATTTGGTTTGCTATGGTCATAGGTTTGTTTTGATTTGCTTTCGTTAGAGGTTTGGTGTTGGTCTGCTTTGATAGAGGTTTGATATGGTTAGAGATTTGACTTGAGTTTGCAAAAACACTAAGGCCCACAAGCATAAATAATCCCCAAGTTTAAAATATATCAACTAAATTAAGACCGGAGCGTATGGATGTTTGTTGGGGTTTGGTATTGTGTAGGCTTTGGTTTTGGTTGATTAGGGTTTGGCTTCGGTTAGGTTTGGGTTTGGGGTTGGTATGGGTTTGGGTTTGGGTTTGGGTTTGGGTTTGGGTTTGGTTTTGGGTTTGGGTGTGTTTGGGTTTGGGTTTGGGTTTGGGTTTGGGTTTGGGTTTGGGTTTGTGTTTGGGTTTGGGTTTGGGTTTGGGTTTGGGTTTGGGTTTGGGTTTGGGTTTGGTTTTGGGTTTGGGTTTGGGTTTGAGTTTGGGTTTGGGTTTGGGTTTGGGTTTGGGTTTGGTTTGGGTTTGGGTTTGGGTTTGGGTTTGGGTTTGGGTTTGGGTTTGTGTTTGGGTTTGCGTTAGTTAGAGGTCCGGTGTTGGTCTGCTTTGATAGAGGTTTGATATGGTTAGAGATTTGACTTGAGTTTGCAAAAACACTAAGGCCCACAAGCATAAATAATCCCCAAGTTTAAAATATATCAACAAAATTAAGACCGGAGCGTACGGATGTTTGTTGGGGTTTGGTATTGTGTAGGCTTTGGTTTTGGTTGATTAGGGTTTGGATTCGGTTAATTTTGGGTTTGGGGTTGGTATGGGTTTGGGTTTGGGTTTGTGTTTGGGTTTGCGTTAGTTAGATTTTCGGTGTTGGTCTGCTTTGATAGAGGTTTGATATGGTTAGAGATTTGACTTGAGTTTGCAAAAACACTAAGGCCCACAAGCATAAATAATCCCCAAGTTTAAAATATATCAACAAAATTAAGACCGGAGCGTACGGATGTTTGTTGGGGTTTGGTATTGTGTAGGCTTTGGTTTTGGTTGATTGGGGTTTGGATTCGGTTAGGTTTGGGTTTGGGGGTTGGTATGGGTTTGGGTTTGGGTTTGTGTTTGGGTTTGCGTTTGGGTTTGGGATTAGGTTTGGGTTTGGGTTTGGGTTTTGGTTTGGGTTTGGGTTTGGGTTTGGGTTTGGGTTTGGGTTTGGGTTTGGGTTTTGGTTTGGGTTTGGGTTTGGGTTTGGGTTTGGGTTTGGGTTTGGGTTTGGGTTTGGTTTTGGGTTTGGGTGGGTTTGGGTTTGGGTTTGGGTTTGGGTTTGCTTTTGTGGGGGGTGTGATATGGGTTTTCTTTGGTCAGATGTAATGTTTGGTTTGCTTTGGTCAGAAATTCGGTATGTGTTTAGTTTAGTCAGATAACTGGTTTGATTTGATATTTTGCACTAGTTTCCTCTGATACTTTTTGCTATATTTATAATTTCCTGATTTACTGCCCGCACATCAAAATCCAGATTTATATACTTTATAATCATATTTTGAAGAATATCGATTTTGTCCTTTAATTCTTCTCCTGACAGCACTAGGACGTGTGGGAAAGAAGAACAATGAGGCCCACAAGCAAAAGAAAGTCCTAAGGTGAAAAAAGTTTACACATTGTAATATCGCGTTTTTATTTCGGTCCACCATAATCATTCCATATCCTCAAATTATTATTCAGAGTGCCAATTCGAATTTCCTTCTATATACATAAACCAACCGTTTGTTGTGTGGAATTTTGGTTTAGTATGTTCACAGTTTAAGTTTGGGTTTGCTTTGGACAAACATTTGGTTTGCTTTGGTTGGAGTTTTTGTTTGGACTTGAATTGGTTATAGGTTTGTTTCGGGTTTGCTATGGTAATAGGTTTGCTTTGATTTGCTTTCGTTAGAGGTTGGGTGTTGGTCTGCTTTGATAGAGGTTTGATATGGTTAGAGATTTGACTTGAATTTGCAAAAACACTAAGGCCCACAAGCATAAATAATCCCCAAGTTTAAAATATATCAACTAAATTAAGACCGGAGCGTATGGATATTTGTTGGGGTTTGATATTGTGTAGGCTTTGGTTTTGGTTGATTAGGGTTTGTTTTCGGTTAGGTTTGGGTTTGGGGTTGGTATGGGTTTGGGTTTGGGTTTGTGTTTGGGTTTGCGTTAGTTAGAGGTCCGGTGTTGGTCTGCTTTGATAGAGGTTTGATATGATTAGAGATTTGACTTGAGTTTGCAAAAACACTTAGGCCCACAAGCATAAAAAATTCCCAAGATTAAAATTTATCAACTAAATTAAGACCGGAGCGTATGGATGTTTGTTGGGGTTTGGTATTGTGTAGGCTTTGGTTTTGGTTGATTAGGGTTTGGTTTCCGTTAGGTTTGGGTTTGGGGTTGTTGTGGGTTTGGGTTTGGGTTTGTGTTTGGGTTTAGGTTTGGGTTTGGGTTTGGGTTTGAGTGTGGGTTTGGGTTTGGGTTTGGTTTTGGGTTTGGGTGGGTTTGGGTTTAGGTTTGGGTTTGGGTTTGGGTTTGGGTTTGGGTTTGGGTTTGGGTTTAGGTTTGGGTTTGGGTTTGGGTTTGGGTTTGGGTTTGGGTTTGAGTTTGAGTTTGGGTTTTGGTTTGGGTTTGGGTTTGGGTTTGGGTTTGGGTTTGGGTTTGGGTTTGGGTTTGGGTTTGGGTTTGGGTTTGGGTTTGGGTTTGGGTTTGGGTTTGCTTTTGTTGGGGGTGTGGTATGGGTTTTCTTTGGTCAGATGTAATGTTTGGTTTGCTTTGGTCAGAAATTCGGTATGTGTTTAGTTTAGTTAGATATCTGGTTTGATTTGATATTTTGCACTAATTTCCTCTGATACTTTTTGCTATATTTATAATTTCCTGATTTACTGCCCGCACATCAAAATCCAGATTTATATATTTTATAATCATATTTTGAAGAATATCGATTTTGTCCTTTAATCCCCTTCTTTTCCTGACAGCACTAAGACGTGTGGGAAAGAAGAACAGTGAGGCCCACAAGCAAAAGAAAGTCCTAAGATGAAAAAAGTTTACACAATGTAATATCGCGTTTTTATTTCGGTCCACCATAATCATTCCATATCCTCAAATTATTATTCAGAGTGTCAATTCGAATTTTCTTCTATATACATAAACCAACCGTTTGTTGTGTGGAATTTTGGTTTAGTATGTTCACAGTTTAGGTTTGGGTTTGCTTTAGACAAACATTTGGTTTGCTATGGTCATAGGTTTGTTTTGATTTGCTTTCGTTAGAGGTTTGGTGTTGGTCTGCTTTGATAGAGGTTTGATATGGTTAGAGATTTGACTTGAGTTTGCAAAAACACTAAGGCCCACAAGCATAAATAATCCCCAAGTTTAAAATATATCAACTAAATTAAGACCGGAGCGTATGGATGTTTGTTGGGGTTTGGTATTGTGTAGGCTTTGGGTTTGGTTGATTAGGGTTTGGCTTCGGTTAGGTTTGGGTTTGGGGTTGGTATGGGTTTGGGTTTGGGTTTGTGTTTGGGTTTGCGTTAGTTAGAGGTCCGGTGTTGGTACCCTTTGATAGAGGTTTGATATGGTTAGAGATTTGACTTGAGTTTGCAAAATCACTAAGGCCCACAAGCATATATAATCCCCAAGTTTAAAATATATCAACTAAATTAAGACCGGTGCGTATGGATGTTTGTTGGGGTTTGTTATTGTGTAGGCTTTGGTTTTGGTTGATTAGGGTTTGGTTTCGGTTAGGTTTGGGTTTGGGGTTGGTATGGGTTTGGGTTTCGGTTTGGGTTTGGGTTTGGGTTTGGGTTTGGGTTTGGGTTTGGGTTTGGTTTGATTTGTTTTGGTTTGGTTTGGTTTTTGGTTGGGTTTTGTTTGGGTTTGGGTTTGGGTTTGGTTCGGTTTGTTTTTGATTTGGGTTTAGTTTAGAATTGGAAAAATCCCCAAGATTAAAATTTATCAACTAAATTAAGACCGGAGCGTATGGATGTTTGTTGGGGTTTGGTATTGTTTAGGCTTTGGTTTTGGTTGATTAGGGTTTGGTTTCGGTTAGGTTTGGGTTTGGGGTTGTTATTGGTTTGGGTTTGGGTTTGGGTTTGGGTTTGGGTTTGGGTTTGGGTTTGGGTTTGGGTTTGGGTTTGGTTTGATTTGTTTTGGTTTGGTTTGGTTTTTGGTTGGGTTTTGTTAGATTTGGGTTTGGGTTTGGTTTGAATTTGGTTTGAGTTTGGTTTGGGTTTGGTTCGGTTTGTTTTTGATTTGGGTTTAGTTTAGAATTGGAAAAATCGCCAAGATTAAAATTTATCAACTAAATTAAAACCGGAGCGTATGGATGTTTGTTGGGGTTTGGTATTGTTTAGGCTTTGGTTTTGGTTGATTAGGGTTTGGTTTCGGTTAGGTTTGGGTTTGGGTTTGATATGGTTAGAGATTTGACTTGAGTTTGCAAAAACACTAAGGCCCACAAGCATAAAAAATCCCCAAGTTTAAAATTTATCAACTAAATTAAGACCGGAGCTTATGGATGTTTGTTGGGGTTTGGTATTGTTTAGTCTTTGGTTTTGGTTGATTAGGGTTTGGTTTCGTTTAGGTTTGGGTTAGGGGTTGATATGGGTTTGGGTTTGGGTTTGTGTTTGGGTTTGGGTTTGGTTTTGGGTTTGGGTGGGTTTGGTTTTGAGTAGGTTTGGGTTTGGGTTTGGGCTTGGGTTTGGGTTTGGGTTTGGGTTTGGGTGTGGTTTTGGGTTTGGGTTTGGGTTTGGGTTTGGGTTTGGTTTGGGTTTGGTTTGGTTTGGTTTGGTTTGGTTTGGTTTGATTTTTGTTTGGGTTTTGTTAGATTTGGGTTTGGGTTTGGTTTGAATTTGGTTTGGGTTTGGTTCGGTTTGTTTTTGATTTGGGTTTAGTTTAGGATTGGATTTGGGTTTGTTTTGGGATTGAGTTTACGTTTGGTTTGATTAGAGGTTTGATTTGGTTTGATTTGCTTTGGTCAGGGATTCGATTTGTGTTGGCTTTGATCAGAATTTCGGCTGCTTGTTTGCTTGCATTTGATCAGAGATTTGTTATGGTTTGGAATTTGTTATGGTGGGCTTGGTTTGGCTTTAGGTTTAGGTTACGTTTGGGTTTGCTTTGGTCGGAGATTTAGTTTAGTTGGATTTTGATTGGTTTTGGACAAAGGTTTGGTTTGGATTTGTCTTGGTAAAAGGTTTGGTTTGGGTTTGCTTTCTTTAGAGATTTGGCTTCGGTTTGCTTTTTTTGGTTTGCTTTGGTCAGTCGTTTGGTTTTGTTTGCTTTTGTTGGGGGTGTGGTATGGGTTTTCTTTGGTCAGATGTAATGTTTGGTTTGCTTTGGTCAGAAATTCGATATGTGTTTAGTTTAGTCAGATATCTGGTTTGATTTGATATTTTGCACAAGTTTCCTCTGATACATTTTGCTATATTTATAATTTCCTGATTTACTGCCCGCACATCAAAATCCAGACTCATATACTTTATAATCATATTTTGAAGAATATCGATTTTGTCCTTTAATCCCCTTCTTCTCCTGACAGCACTAGGACGTGTGGGAAAGAAGAACAGTGAGCCCCACAAGCAAAGGAAAGTCCTAAGATGAAAAAGGTTTACACAATGTAATATCGCGTTTTTATTTCGGTCCACCATAATCATTCCATATCCTCAAATTATTATTCATAGTGTCAATTCGAATTTTCTTCTATATACATAAACCAACCGTTTGTTGTGTGGAATTTTGGTTTAGTATGTTCACCGTTTTGGTTTGGGTTTGCTTTGGACAAACATTTGGTTTGCTTTGGTTGGAGTTTTTGTTTGGACTTGAATTGGTTATAGGTTTGTTTCGGGTTTTCTATGGTCATAGGTTTGTTTTGATTTGCTTTCGTTAGATGTTTGGTGTTGGTCTGCTTTGATAGAGGTTTGATATGGTTAGAGATTTGACTTGAGTTTTCAAAAACACTAAGGCCCACAAGCATAAAAAATCCCCAAGTTTAAAAATTATCAACTAAATTAAGACCGGAGGAGTGGCAGCGTATGGATGTTTGTTGGGGTTTGGTATTGTTTAGGCTTTGGTTTTGGTTGATTAGGGTTTGGTTTCGGTTAGGTTTGGGTTTGGGGTTGTTATGGGTTTGGGTTTCGGTTTGGGTTTGGGTTTGGGTTTGGGTTTGGGTTTGGGTTTGTGTTTGGTTTGGGTTTAGGTTTGGGTTTGGGTTTGGGTTTGGGTTTGGTTTGGTTTGTTTTGGTTTGATTTGGTTTTTGGTTGGGTTTTGTTAGATTTGGGTTTGGGTTTGGTTTGAATTTGGTTTGAGTTTGGTTTGTGTTTGGTTTGGGTTTGGTTCGGTTTGTTTTTGATTTGGGTTTAGTTTAGGATGGGATATGGGTTTGTTTTGGGATTGAGTTTACGTTTGGTTTGATTAGAGGTTTGATTTGGTTTGATTTGCTTTGGTCAGGGATTCGAATTGTGTTGGCTTTGATCAGAATTTCGGCTGCTTGTTTGCTTGCATTTGATCAGAGATTTGTTATGGTTTGGAATTTGTTATGGTGGGCTTGGTTTGGCTTTAGGTTTAGGTTACGTTTGGGTTTGCTTTGGTCGGAGATTTAGTTTAGTTGGATTTTGATTGGTTTTGGACAAAGGTTTGGTTTGGATTTGTCTTGGTAAAAGGTTTGGTTTGGGTTTGCTTTCTTTAGCGATTTGGCTTCGGTTTGCTTTTTTTGGTTTGCTTTGGTCAGTCGTTTGGTTTGGTTTGCTTTTGTTGGGGGTGTGGTATGGGTTTTCTTTGGTCAGATGTAATGTTTGGTTTGCTTTGGTCAGAAATTCGGTATGTGTTTAGTTTAGTCAGATATCTGGTTTGATTTGATATTTTGCACAAGTTTCCTCTGATACTTTTTGCTATATTTATAATTTCCTGATTTACTGTCCGCACATCAAAATCCAGATTCATATACTTTATAATCATATTTTGAAGAATATCGATTTTGTCCTTTAATCCCCTTCTTCTCCTGACAGCACTAGGACGTGTGGGAAAGAAGAACAATGAGGCCCACAAGCAAAAGAAAGTCCTAAGATGAAAAAAGTATACACATTGTAATATCGCGTTTTTATTTCAGTCCGCCATAATCATTCCATATCCTCAAATTATTATTCAGAGTGCCAATTCGAATTTCGTTCTATATACATAAACCAACCGTTTGTTGTGTGGAATTTTGGTTTATTATGTTCACAGTTTAGGTTTGGGTTTGCTTTGGACAAACATTTGGTTTGCTTTGGTTGGAGTTTTTGTTTGGACTTGAATTGGTTATAGGTTTGTTTCGGGTTTGCTATGGTCATAGGTTTGCTTTGATTTGCTTTCGTTAGAGGTCCGGTGTTGGTCTGCTTTGATAGAGGTTTGATATGGTTAGAGATTTGACTTGAGTTTGCAAAAACACTAAGGCCCACAAGCATAAAAAATCCCCAAGTTTAAAATTTATCAACAAAATTAAAACCGGAGGAGTGGCAGCGTATGGATGTTTGTTGGGGTTTGGTATTGTTTAGGCTTTGGTTTTGGTTGATTAGGGTTTGGTTTCGGTTAGGTTTGGGTTTGGGGTTGTTATGGGTTTGGGTTTGGGTTTGGGTTTGGGTTTGGGTTTGGGTTTGGGTTTGTGTTTGGTTTGGGTTTAGGTTTGTGTTTGGGTTTGGGTTTGGGTTTGGGTTTGGGTTTGGTTTGGTTTGTTTTGGTTTGATTTGGTTTTTGGTTGGGTTTTGTTAGATTTGGGTTTGGGTTTGGTTTGAATTTGGTTTGAGTTTGGTTTGAGTTTGGTTTGGGTTTGGTTCGGTTTGTTTTTGATTTGGGTTTAGTTTAGGATGGGATTTGGGTTTGTTTTGGGATTGAGTTTACGTTTGGTTTGATTAGAGGTTTGATTTGGTTTGATTTGCTTTGGTCAGGGATTCGAATTTTGTTGGCTTTGATCAGAATTTCGGCTGCTTGTTTGCTTGCATTTGATCAGAGATTTGTTATGGTTTGGAATTTGTTATGGTGGGCTTGGTTTGGCTTTAGGTTTAGGTTACGTTTGGGTTTGCTTTGGTCGGAGATTTAGTTTAGTTGGATTTTGATTGGTTTTGGACAAAGGTTTGGTTTGGATTTGTCTTGGTAAAAGGTTTAGTTAGGGTTTGCTTTCTTTAGCGATTTGGCTTCGGTTTGCTTTTTTTGGTTTGCTTTGGTCAGTCGTTTGGTTTGGTTTGCTTTTGTTGGGGGTGTGGTATGGGTTTTCTTTGGTCAGATGTAATGTTTGGTTTGCTTTGGTCAGAAATTCGGTATGTGTTTAGTTTAGTCAGATATCTGGTTTGATTTGATATTTTGCACAAGTTTCCTCTGATACTTTTTGCTATATTTATAATTTCCTGATTTACTGTCCGCACATCAAAATCCAGATTCATATACTTTATAATCATATTTTGAAGAATATCGATTTTGTCCTTTAATCCCCTTCTTCTCCTGACAGCACTAGGACGTGTGGGAAAGAAGAACAATGAGGCCCACAAGCAAAAGAAAGTCCTAAGATGAAAAAAGTTTACACATTGTAATATCGCGTTGTTATTTCGGTCCACCATAATCATTCCATATCCTCAAATTATTATTCAGTGCCAATTCGAATTTCCTTCTATATACATAAACCAACCGTTTGTTGTATGGAATTTTGGTTTATTATGTTCACAGTTTAGGTTTGGGTTTGCTTTGGACAAACATTTGGTTTGCTTTGGTTGGAGTTTTTGTTTGGACTTGAATTGGTTATAGGTTTGTTTCGGGTTTGCTATGATCATAGGTTTGCTTTGATTTGCTTTCGTTAGAGGTCCGGTGTTGGTCTGCTTTGATAGAGGTTTGATATGGTTAGAGATTTGACTTGAGTTTGCAAAAACACTAAGGCCCACAAGCATAAATAATCCCCAAGTTTAAAATATATCAACAAAATTAAGACCGGAGCGTACGGATGTTTGTTGGGGTTTGGTATTGTGTAGGCTTTGGTTTTGGTTGATTAGGGTTTGGATTCGGTTAGGTTTGGGTTTGGGGTTGGTATGGGTTTGGGTTTGGATTTGTGTTTGGGTTTGCGTTAGTTAGATTTTCGGTGTTGGTCTGCTTTGATAGAGGTTTGATATGGTTAGAGATTTGACTTGAGTTTGCAAAAACACTAAGGCCCACAAGCCTAAATAATCCCCAAGTTTAAAATATATCAACAAAATTAAGACCGGAGCGTACGGATGTTTGTTGGGGTTTGGTATTGTGTAGGCTTTGGTTTTGGTTGATTGGGGTTTGGATTCGGTTAGGTTTGGGTTTGGGGGTTGGTATGGGTTTGGGTTTGGGTTTGTGTTTGGGTTTGCGTTAGTTAGAGGTCTGGTGTTGGTCTGCTTTGATAGAGGTTTGATATGGTTAGAGATTTGACTTGAGTTTGCAAAAACACTAAGGCCCACAAGCATAAAAAATCCCCAAGTTTAAAATTTATCAACTAAATTAAGACCGGATTAGTGGCAGCGTATGGATGTTTGTTGGGGTTTGGTATTGTTTAGGCTTTGGTTTTGGTTGATTAGGGTTTGGTTTCGGTTAGGTTTGGGTTTGGGGTTGTTATTGGTTTGGGTTTGGGTTTGGGTTTGGGTTTGGGTTTGGGTTTCGGTTTGGGTTTGAGTTTGGGTTTGGGTTTAGGTTTGGGTTTGGGTTTGGGTTTGGGTTTGGTTTGGCTTTGGGTTTAGGTTTGGGTTTGGGTTTGGGTTTGGGTTTGGGTTTGGTTTGGTTTGTTTTGGTTTGGTTTGGTTTTTGGTTCGGTTTTGTTAGATTTGGGTTTGGGTTTGGTTTGAATTTGGTTTGAGTTTTGTTTGAGTTTGGTTTGAGTTTGGTTTGGGTTTGGTTCGGTTTGTTTTTGATTTGGGTTTAGTTTAGGATTGGAAAAATCACTAGATTAAAATTTATCAACTAAATTAAGACCGGAGCGTATGGATGTTTGTTGGGGTTTGGTATTGTTTAGGCTTTGGTTTTGGTTGATTAGGGATTGGTTTCGGTTAGGTTTGGGTTTGGGGTTGTTATTGGTTTGGGTTTGGGTTTGGGTTTGGGTTTGGGTTTGGGTTTGGGTTTGGGTTTGGGTTTGGGTTTGGGTTTGGGTTTGGGTTTGGATTTGGTTTGGCTTTGGGTTTAGGTTTGGGTTTGGGTTTGGGTTTGGTTTGTTTTGGTTTGGTTTGGTTTTTGGTTGGGTTTTGTTAGATTTGGGTTTGGGTTTGGTTTGAATATGGTTTGAGTTTGGTTTGAGTTTGGTTTGGGTTTGGTTCGGTTTGTTTTTGATTTGGGTTTAGTTTAGGATTGGAAAAATCCCCAAGATTAAAATTTATCAACTAAATTAAGACCGGAGCGTATGGATGTTTGTTGGGGTTTGGTATTGTGTAGGCTTTGGTTTTGGTTGATTAGGGTTTGGTTTCCGTTAGGTTTGGGTTTGGGGTTGTTGTGGGTTTGGGTTTGGGTTTGTGTTTAGGTTTGCGTTTGGGTTTGGGATTAGGTTTGGGTTTGGGTTTGGGTTTTGGTTTGTTTTTGGGTTTGGGTTTGGGTTTGGGTTTTTGTTTCGTTTTGGGTTTGGGTTTGAGTTTGGGTTTGGGTTTGGGTTTGGGTTTGGGTTTGGGTTTGGGTTTGGGTTTGGGTTTGGGTTTGGGTTTGGGTTTGGGTTTGGGTTTGGGTTTGGGTTTGGGTTTGGTTTGGTTTTGGGTTTGGGTGGGTTTGGGTTTGGGTTTGGGTTTGGGTTTGCTTTTGTGGGGGGTGTGGTATGGGTTTTCTTTGGTCAGATGTAATGTTTGGTTTGCTTTGGTCAGAAATTCGGTATGTGTTTAGTTTAGTCAGATATCTGGTTTGATTTGATATTTTGCACTAGTTTCCTCTGATACTTTTTGCTATATTTATAATTTCCTGATTTACTGCCCGCACATCAAAATCCAGATTTATATACTTTATAATCATATTTTGAAGAATATCGATTTTGTCCTTTAATTCTTCTCCTGACAGCACTAGGACGTGTGGGAAAGAAGAACAATGAGGCCCACTAGCAAAAGAAAGTCCTAAGGTGAAAAAAGTTTACACATTGTAATATCGCGTTTTTATTTCGGTCCACCATAATCATTCCATATCCTCAAATTATTATTCAGAGTGCCAATTCGAATTTCCTTCTATATACATAAACCAACCGTTTGTTGTGTGGAATTTTGGTTTAGTATGTTCACAGTTTAAGTTTGGGTTTGCTTTGGACAAACATTTGGTTTGCTTTAGTTGGAGTTTTTGTTTGGACTTGAATTGGTTATAGGTTTGTTTCGGGTTTGCTATGGTCATAGGTTTGCTTTGATTTGCTTTCGTTAGAGGTTGGGTGTTGGTCTGCTTTGATAGAGGTTTGATATGGTTAGAGATTTGACTTGAGTTTGCAAAAACACTAAGGCCCACAAGCATAAATAATCCCCAAGTTTAAAATATATCAACTAAATTAAGACCGGAGCGTATGGATATTTGTTGGGGTTTGGTATTGTGTAGGCTTTGGTTTTGGTTGATTAGGGTTTGGTTTCGGTTAGGTTTGGGTTTGGGGTTGGTATGGGTTTGGGTTTGGGTTTGTGTTTGGGTTTAGGTTTGGGTTTGGGTTTGGGTTTGAGTTTGGGTTTGGGTTTGGTTTTGGGTTTGGGTGGGTTTGGGTTTAGGTTTGGGTTTGGGTTTGGGTTTGGGTTTGGGTTTGGGTTTGGGTTTGGGTTTGGGTTTAGGTTTGGGTTTGGGTTTGGGTTTGGGTTTGGGTTTGGGTTTGGGTTTGGGTTTGGGTTTGGGTTTGGGTTTGGGTTTGGGTTTGGGTTTGGGTTTGGGTTTGGGTTTGGGTTTGGGTTTGCTTTTGTTGGGGGTGTGGTATGGGTTTTCTTTGGTCAGATGTAATGTTTGGTTTGCTTTGGTCAGAAATTCGGTATGTGTTTAGTTTAGTTAGATATCTGGTTTGATTTGATATTTTGCACTAATTTCCTCTGATACTTTTTGCTATATTTATAATTTCCTGATTTACTGCCCGCACATCAAAATCCAGATTTATATATTTTATAATCATATTTTGAAGAATATCGATTTTGTCCTTTAATCCCCTTCTTTTCCTGACAGCACTAAGACGTGTGGGAAAGAAGAACAGTGAGGCCCACAAGCAAAAGAAAGTCCTAAGATGAAAAAAGTTTACACAATGTAATATCGCGTTTTTATTTCGGTCCACCATAATCATTCCATATCCTCAAATTATTATTCATAGTGTCAATTCGAATTTTCTTCTATATACATAAACCAACCGTTTGTTGTGTGGAATTTTGGTTTAGTATGTTCACAGTTTAAGTTTGGGTTTGCTTTGGACAAACATTTGGTTTGCTTTGGTTGGAGTTTTTGTTTGGACTTGAATTGGTTATAGGTTTGTTTCGGGTTTGCTATGGTCATAGGTTTGTTTTGATTTGCTTTCGTTAGATGTTTGGTGTTGGTCTGCTTTGATAGAGGTTTGATATGGTTAGAGATTTGACTTGAGTTTGCAAAAACACTTAGGCCCACAAGCATAAAAAATTCCCAAGATTAAAATTTATCAACTAAATTAAGACCGGAGCGTATGGATGTTTGTTGGGGTTTGGTATTGTGTAGGCTTTGGTTTTGGTTGATTAGGGTTTGGTTTCCGTTAGGTTTGGGTTTGGGGTTGTTGTGGGTTTGGGTTTGGGTTTGGGTTTGGGTTTGGGTTTGGGTTTGTGTTTGGGTTTGCGTTAGTTAGAGGTCCGGTGTTGGTACCCTTTGATAGAGGTTTGATATGGTTAGAGATTTGACTTGAGTTTGCAAAAACACTAAGGCCCACAAGCATAAAAAATCCCCAAGATTAAAATTTATCAACTAAATTAGGACCGGAGCTTATGGATGTTTGTTGGGGTTTGGTATTGTTTAGTCTTTGGTTTTGGTTGATTAGGGTTTGGTTTCGTTTAGGTTTGGGTTAGGGGTTGTTATGGGTTTGGGTTTGGGTTTGTGTTTGGGTTTGGGTTTGGGTTTGGGTTTGGGTTTGGGTTTGGGTTTGGTTTGGGTTTGGGTTTGCGTTAGTTAGAGGTCCGGTGTTGGTCTGCTTTGATAGAGATTTGATATGGTTAGAGATTTGACTTGAGTTTGCAAAAACACTAAGGCCCACAAGCATAAATAATCCCCAAGTTTAAAATATATCAACTAAATTAAGACCGGAGCGTACGGATGTTTGTTGGGGTTTGGTATTGTGTAGGCTTTGGTTTTGGTTGATTAGGGTTTGGATTCGGTTAGTTTTGGGTTTGGGGTTGGTATGGGTTTGGGTTTCGGTTTGTGTTTGGGTTTACGTTAGTTAGAGTTCCGGTGTTGGTCTGCTTTGATAGAGGTTTGATATGGTTAGAGATTTGACTTGAGTTTGCAAAAACACTAAGGCACACAAGCATAAAAAATTCCCAAGATTAAAATTTATCAACTAAATTAAGACCGGAGCGTATGGATGTTTGTTGGGGTTTGGTATTGTGTAGGCTTTGGTTTTGGTTGATTAGGGTTTGGTTTACGTTAGGTTTGGGTTTGGGGTTGTTGTGGGTTTGGGTTTAGGTTTGGGTTTGGGTTTGGGCTTAGGTTTGGGTTTGGGGTTGGGTTTTGGTTTGGGTGGGTTTGGGTTTGAGTTTGGGTTTGGGTTTGGGTTTGATTTTGGGTTTGTGTTTGGGTTTGGGTTTGGGTTTGGGCATGGGTTTGGGTTTGGGTTTGGGTTTGGGTTTGGGTTTGGGTTTGGGTTTGGGTTTGGGTTTGGGTTTGGGTTTGGGTTTGGGTTTGGTTTGGGTTTGGTTTGGTTTGGTTTGGTTTGGTTTGATTTTTGTTTGGGTTTTGTTAGATTTGGGTTTGGGTTTGGTTTGAATTTGGTTTGGGTTTGGTTCGGTTTGTTTTTGATTTGGGTTTAGTTTAGGATTGGATTTGGGTTTGTTTTGGGATTGAGTTTACGTTTGGTTTGAGTAGAGGTTTGGTTTGGTTTGATTTGCTTTGGACAGTGATTCGATTTGTGTTGGCTTTGATCAGAATTTCGGCTGCTTGTTTGCTTGCATTTGATCAGAGATTTGTTATGGTTTAGAATGGGCTTGGTTTGGCTTTAGGTTTAGGTTACGTTTGGGTTTGCTTTGGTCGGAGATTTAGTTTGGTTGGATTTTGGTTGGTTTTGGACAAAGGTTTGGTTTGGATTTGTCTTGGTAAAAGGTTTGGTTTGGGTTTGCTTTCTTTAGAGATTTGGCTTCGGTTTGCTTTTTTTGGTTTGCTTTGGTCAGTCGTTTGGTTTTGTTTGCTTTTGTTGGGGGTGTGGTATGGGTTTTCTTTGGTCAGATGTAATGTTTGGTTTGCTTTGGTCAGAAATTCGATATGTGTTTAGTTTATTCAGATATCTGGTTTGATTTGATATTTTGCACAAGTTTCCTCTGATACATTTTGCTATATTTATAATTTCCTGATTTACTGCCCGCACATCAAAATCCAGACTCATATACTTTATAATCATATTTTGAAGAATATCGATTTTGTCCTTTAATCCCCTTCTTCTCCTGACAGCACTAGGACGTGTGGGAAAGAAGAACAGTGAGCCCCACAAGCAAAGGAAAGTCCTAAGATGAAAAAGGTTTATACAATGTAATATCGCGTTTTTATTTCGTTCCACCATAATCATTCCATATCCTCAAATTATTATTCATAGTGTCAATTCGAATTTTCTTCTATATACATAAACCAACCGTTTGTTGTGTGGAATTTTGGTTTAGTATGTTCACAGTTTTGGTTTGGGTTTGCTTTGGACAAACATTTGGTTTGCTTTGGTTGGAGTTTTTGTTTGGACTTGAATTGGTTATAGGTTTGTTTCGGGTTTGCTATGGTCATAGGTTTGTTTTGATTTGCTTTCGTTAGATGTTTGGTGTTGGTCTGCTTTGATAGAGGTTTGATATGGTTAGAGATTTGACTTGAGTTTTCAAAAACACTAAGGCCCACAAGCATAAATAATCCCCAAGTTTAAAATATATCAACTAAATTAAGACCGGAGCGTACGGATGTTTGTTGGGGTTTGGTATTGTGTAGGCTTTGGTTTTGGTTGATTAGGGTTTGGATTCGGTTAGTTTTGGGTTTAGGGTTGGTATGGGTTTGGGTTTCGGTTTGTGTTTGGGTTTACGTTAGTTAGAGTTCCGGTGTTGGTCTGCTTTGATAGAGGTTTGATATGGTTAGAGATTTGACTTGAGTTTGCAAAAACACTAAGGCACACAAGCATAAAAAATTCCCAAGATTAAAATTTATCAACTAAATTAAGACCGGAGCGTATGGATGTTTGTTGGGGTTTGGTATTGTGTAGGCTTTGGTTTTGGTTGATTAGGGTTTGGTTTCCGTTAGGTTTGGGTTTGGGGTTGTTGTGGGTTTGGGTTTGGGCTTAGGTTTGGGTTTGGGGTTGGGTTTTGGTTTGGGTGGGTTTGGGTTTGAGTTTGGGTTTGGGTTTGGGTTTGGGTTTGGGTTTGGGTTTGGGTTTGGGTTTGGGTTTGGGTTTGGGTTTGGGTTTGGGTTTGGGTTTGGGTTTGGGTTTGGGTTTGGGTTTGGGTTTGGGTTTGAGTTTGGGTTTGGGTTTGGGTTTGGGTTTGGTTTGGGTTTGGGTTTGGGTTTGGGTTTGGGTTTGGGTTTGGGTTTGGGTTTGGGTTTGGGTTTGGGTTTGGGTTTGTGTTTGGGTTTGCGTTAGTTAGAGGTCCGGTGTTGGTCTGCTTTGATAGAGGTTTGATATGGTTAGAGATTTGACTTGAGTTTGCAAAAACACTAAGGCCCACAAGCATAAATAATACCCAAGTTTATAATATATCAACAAAATTAAGACCGGAGCGTACGGATGTTTGTTGGGGTTTGGTATTGTGTAGGCTTTGGTTTTGGTTGATTAGGGTTTGGATTCGGTTAAGTTTGGGTTTGGGGTTGGTATGGGTTTGGGTTTGGGTTTGTGTTTGGGTTTGCGTTAGTTAGATTTTCGGTGTTGGTCTGCTTTGATAGAGGTTTGATATGGTTAGAGATTTGACTTGAGTTTGCAAAAACACTAAGGCCCACAAGCATAAATAATCCCCAAGTTTAAAATATATCAACAAAATTAAGACCGGAGCGTACGGATGTTTGTTGGGGTTTGGTATTGTGTAGGCTTTGGTTTTGGTTGATTGGGGTTTGGATTCGGTTAGGTTTGGGTTTGGGGGTTGGTATGGGTTTGGGTTTGGGTTTGTGTTTGGGTTTGCGTTTGGGTTTGGGATTAGGTTTGGGTTTGGGTTTGGGTTTTGGTTTGGGTTTGGGTTTGGGTCTGGGTTTGGGTTTGGGTTTGGGTTTGGGTTTTGGTTTGGGTTTGGGTTTGGGTTTGGGTTTGGGTTTGGGTTTGGGTTTGGGTTTGGTTTTGGGTTTGGGTGGGTTTGGGTTTGGGTTTGGGTTTGGGTTTGCTTTTGTGGGGGGTGTGATATGGGTTTTCTTTGGTCAGATGTAATGTTTGGTTTGCTTTGGTCAGAAATTCGGTATGTGTTTAGTTTAGTCAGATAACTGGTTTGATTTGATATTTTGCACTAGTTTCCTCTGATACTTTTTGCTATATTTATAATTTCCTGATTTACTGCCCGCACATCAAAATCCAGATTTATATACTTTATAATCATATTTTGAAGAATATCGATTTTGTCCTTTAATTCTTCTCCTGACAGCACTAGGACGTGTGGGAAAGAAGAACAATGAGGCCCACAAGCAAAAGAAAGTCCTAAGGTGAAAAAAGTTTACACATTGTAATATCGCGTTTTTATTTCGGTCCACCATAATCATTCCATATCCTCAAATTATTATTCAGAGTGCCAATTCGAATTTCCTTCTATATACATAAACCAACCGTTTGTTGTGTGGAATTTTGGTTTTGTATGTTCACAGTTTAAGTTTGGGTTTGCTTTGGACAAACATTTGGTTTGCTTTGGTTGGAGTTTTTGTTTGGACTTGAATTGGTTATAGGTTTGTTTCGGGTTTGCTATGGTAATAGGTTTGCTTTGATTTGCTTTCGTTAGAGGTTGGGTGTTGGTCTGCTTTGATAGAGGTTTGATATGGTTAGAGATTTGACTTGAATTTGCAAAAACACTAAGGCCCACAAGCATAAATAATCCCCAAGTTTAAAATATATCAACTAAATTAAGACCGGAGCGTATGGATATTTGTTGGGGTTTGGTATTGTGTAGGCTTTGGTTTTGGTTGATTAGGGTTTGGTTTCGGTTAGGTTTGGGTTTGGGGTTGGTATGGGCTTGGGTTTGGGTTTGTGTTTGGGTTTGCGTTAGTTAGAGGTCCGGTGTTGGTCTGCTTTGATAGAGGTTTGATATGATTAGAGATTTGACTTGAGTTTGCAAAAACACCTAGGCCCACAAGCATAAAAAATTCCCAAGTTTAAAATATATCAACTAAATTAAGACCGGAGCGTATGGATATTTGTTGGGGTTTGGTATTGTGTAGGCTTTGGTTTTGGTTGATTAGGGTTTGGTTTCCGTTAGGTTTGGGTTTGGGGTTGTTGTGGGTTTGGGTTTGGGTTTGTGTTTGGGTTTAGGTTTGGGTTTGGGTTTGGGTTTGAGTGTGGGTTTGGGTTTGGGTTTGGTTTTGGGTTTGGGTGGGTTTGGGTTTAGGTTTGGGTTTGGGTTTGGGTTTGGGTTTAGGTTTGTGTTTGGGTTTGGGTTTGGGTTTGGGTTTGGGTTTGAGTTTGAGTTTGGGTTTTGGTTTGGGTTTGGGTTTGGGTTTGGGTTTGGGTTTGGGTTTGGGTTTGGGTTTGGGTTTGGGTTTGGGTTTGGGTTTGGGTTTGGGTTTGAGTTTGAGTTTGGGTTTTGGTTTGGCTTTGGGTTTGGGTTTGGGTTTGGGTTTGGGTTTGGGTTTGGGTTTGGGTTTGGGTTTGGGTTTGAGTTTGAGTTTGGGTTTTGGTTTGGGTTTGGGTTTGGGCTTGGGTTTGGGTTTGGGTTTGGGTTTGGGTTTGGGTTTGGGTTTGGGTTTGGGTTTGGGTTTGGGTTTGAGTTTGGGTTTGGGTTTGGGTTTGGGTTTGGGTTTGGTTTGGGTTTGGGTTTGGGTTTGGGTTTGGGTTTGGGTTTGGGTTTGTGTTTGGGTTTGCGTTAGTTAGAGGTCCGGTGTTGGTCTGCTTTGATAGAGGTTTGATATGGTTAGAGATTTGACTTGAGTTTGCAAAAACACTAAGGCCCACAAGCATAAATAATCCCCAAGTTTAAAATATATCAACAAAATTAAGACCGGAGCGTACGGATGTTTGTTGGGGTTTGGTATTGTGTAGGCTTTGGTTTTGGTTGATTAGGGTTTGGATTCGGTTAAGTTTGGGTTTGGGGTTGGTATGGGTTTGGGTTTGGGTTTGTGTTTGGGTTTGCGTTAGTTAGATTTTCGGTGTTGGTCTGCTTTGATAGAGGTTTGATATGGTTAGAGATTTGACTTGAGTTTGCAAAAACACTAAGGCCCACAAGCATAAATAATCCCCAAGTTTAAAATATATCAACAAAATTAAGACCGGAGCGTACGGATGTTTGTTGGGGTTTGGTATTGTGTATGCTTTGGTTTTGGTTGATTGGGGTTTGGATTCGGTTAGGTTTGGGTTTGGGGGTTGGTATGGGTTTGGGTTTGTGTTTGGGTTTGCGTTAGTTAGAGGTCCGGTGTTGGTCTGCTTTGATAGAGGTTTGATATGGTTAGAGATTTGACTTGAGTTTGCAAAAACACTAAGGCCCACAAGCATAAAAAATCCCCAAGTTTAAAATTTATCAACTAAATTAAGACCGGAGGAGTGGCAGCGTATGGATGTTTGTTGGGGTTTGGTATTGTTTAGGCTTTGGTTTTGGTTGATTAGGGTTTGGTTTCGGTTAGGTTTGGGTTTGGGGTTGTTATTGGTTTGGGTTTGGGTTTGGGTTTGGATTAGGGTTTGGGTTTGGGTTTGGGTTTCGATTTGGGTTTGAGTTTGGGTTTGGGTTTAGGTTTGGGTTTGGGTTTGGGTTTGGGTTTGGTTTGGCTTTGGGTTTAGTTTTGGGTTTGGGTTTGGGTTTGGGTTTGGTTTGGTTTGTTTTGGTTTGGTTTGGTTTTTGGTTCGGTTTTGTTAGATTTGGGTTTGGGTTTGGTTTGAATTTGGTTTGAGTTTTGTTTGAGTTTGGTTTGAGTTTGGTTTGGGTTTGGTTCGGTTTGTTTTTGATTTGGGTTTAGTTTAGGATTGGAAAAATCACTAGATTAAAATTTATCAACTAAATTAAGACCGGAGCGTATGGATGTTTGTTGGGGTTTGGTATTGTTTAGGCTTTGGTTTTGGTTGATTAGGGTTTGGTTTCGGTTAGGTTTGGGTTTGGGGTTGTTATTGGTTTGGGTTTGGGTTTGGGTTTGGGTTTGGGTTTGGGTTTGGTTTGGCTTTGGGTTTAGGTTTGGGTTTGGGTTTGGGTTTGGGTTTGGTTTGGTTTGTTTTGGTTTGGTTTGGTTTTTGGTTGGGTTTTGTTAGATTTGGGTTTGGGTTTGGTTTGAATATGGTTTGAGTTTGGTTTGGGTTTGGTTCGGTTTGTTTTTGATTTGGGTTTAGTTTAGGATTGGAAAAATCCCCAAGATTAAAATTTATCAACTAAATTAAGACCGGAGCGTATGGATGTTTGTTGGGGTTTGGTATTGTGTAGGCTTTGGTTTTGGTTGATTAGGGTTTGTTTTCCGTTAGGTTTGGGTTTGGGGTTGTTGTGGGTTTGGGTTTGGGTTTGTGTTTAGGTTTGCGTTTGGGTTTGGGATTAGGTTTGGGTTTGGGTTTGGGTTTTGGTTTGGGTTTGGGTTTGGGTTTGGGTTTGGGTTTGGGTTTGGGTTTGGGTTTGGGTTTTGGTTTGGGTTTGGGTTTGGGTTTGGGTTTGTGGTTTGGGTTTGGGTTTGGTTTTGGGTTTGGGTGGGTTTGGGTTTGGGTTTGGGTTTGGGTTTGCTTTTGTGGGGGGTGTGATATGGGTTTTCTTTGGTCAGATGTAATGTTTGGTTTGCTTTGGTCAGAAATTCGGTATGTGTTTAGTTTAGTCAGATAACTGGTTTGATTTGATATTTTGCACTAGTTTCCTCTGATACTTTTTGCTATATTTATAATTTCCTGATTTACTGCCCGCACATCAAAATCCAGATTTATATACTTTATAATCATATTTTGAAGAATATCGATTTTGTCCTTTAATTCTTCTCCTGACAGCACTAGGACGTGTGAGAAAGAAGAACAATGAGGCCCACAAGCAAAAGAAAGTCCTAAGGTGAAAAAAGTTTACACATTGTAATATCGCGTTTTTATTTCGGTCCACCATAATCATTCCATATCCTCAAATTATTATTCAGAGTGCCAATTCGAATTTCCTTCTATATACATAAACCAACCGTTTGTTGTGTGGAATTTTGGTTTAGTATGTTCACAGTTTAAGTTTGGGTTTGCTTTGGACAAACATTTGGTTTGCTTTGGTTGGAGTTTTTGTTTGGACTTGAATTGGTTATAGGTTTGTTTCGGGTTTGCTATGGTAATAGGTTTGCTTTGATTTGCTTTCGTTAGAGGTTGGGTGTTGGTCTGCTTTGATAGAGGTTTGATATTGTTAGAGATTTGACTTGAATTTGCAAAAACACTAAGGCCCACAAGCATAACTAATCCCCAAGTTTAAAATATATCAACTAAATTAAGACCGGAGCGTATGGATATTTGTTGGGGTTTGGTATTGTGTAGGCTTTGGTTTTGGTTGATTAGGGTTTGGTTTCGGTTAGGTTTGGGTTTGGGGTTGGTATGGGTTTGGGTTTGGGTTTGTGTTTGGGTTTGCGTTAGTTAGAGGTCCGGTGTTGGTCTGATTTGATAGAGGTTTGATATGATTAGAGATTTGACTTGAGTTTGCAAAAACACTTAGGCCCACAAGCATAAAAAATTCCCAAGATTAAAATTTATCAACTAAATTAAGACCGGAGCGTATGGATGTTTGTTGGGGTTTGGTATTGTGTAGGCTTTGGTTTTGGTTGATTAGGTTAGGTTTGGGTTTGGGGTTGTTGTGGGTTTGGGTTTGGGTTTGTGTTTGGGTTTAGGTTTGGGTTTGGGTTTGGGTTTGAGTGTGGGTTTGGGTTTGGGTTTGGTTTTGGGTTTGGGTGGGTTTGGGTTTATGTTTGGGTTTGGGTTTGGGTTTGGGTTTGGGTTTGGGTTTGGGTTTAGGTTTGGGTTTGGGTTTGGGTTTGGGTTTGGGTTTGGGTTTGGGTTTGAGTTTGAGTTTGGGTTTTTGTTTGGGTTTGGGTTTGGGTTTGGGTTTGGGTTTGGGTTTGGGTTTGGGTTTGGGTTTGGGTTTGGGTTTGGGTTTGGGTTTGGGTTTGGGTTTGGGTTTGGGTTTGGGTTTGGGTTTGGGTTTGGGTTTGGGTTTGGGTTTGGGTTTGGGTTTGGGTTTGGGTTTGGGTTTGGGTTTGGGTTTTGGTTTGATATGGTTAGAGATTTGACTTGAGTTTGCAAAAACTCTAAGGCCCACAAGCATAAAAAATCCCCAAGATTAAAATTTATCAACTAAATTAAGACCGGAGCTTATGGATGTTTGTTGGGGTTTGGTATTGTTTAGTCTTTGGTTTTGGTTGATTAGGGTTTGGTTTCGTTTAGGTTTGGGTTAGGGGTTGTTATGGGTTTGGGTTTGGGTTTGTGTTTGGGTTTGGGTTTGGTTTTGGGTTTGGGTGGGTTTGGTTTTGGGTAGGTTTGGGTTTGGGTTTGGGCTTGGGTTTGGGTTTGGGTTTGGGTTTGGGTGTGGGTTTGGGTTTGGGTTTGGGTTTGGTTTGGGTTTGGTTTGGTTTGGTTTGGTTTGGTTTGATTTTTGTTTGGGTTTTGTTAGATTTAGGTTTGGGTTTGGTTTGAATTTGGTTTGGGTTTGGTTCGGTTTGTTTTTGATTTGGGTTTAGTTTAGGATTGGATTTGGGTTTGTTTTGGGATTGAGTTTACGTTTGGTTTGAGTAGAGGTTTGGTTTGGTTTGATTTGCTTTGGACAGTGATTCGATTTGTGTTGGCTTTGATCAGAATTTCGGCTGCTTGTTTGCTTGCATTTGATCAGAGATTTGTTATGGTTTAGAATGGGCTTGGTTTGTCTTTAGGTTTAGGTTACGTTTGGGTTTGCTTTGGTCGGAGATTTAGTTTGGTTGGATTTTGGTTGGTTTTGGACAAAGGTTTGGTTTGGATTTGTCTTGGTAAAAGGTTTGGTTTGGGTTTGCTTTCTTTAGAGATTTGGCTTCGGTTTGCTTTTTTTGGTTTGCTTTGGTCAGTCGTTTGGTTTTGTTTGCTTTTGTTGGGGGTGTGGTATGGGTTTTCTTTGGTCAGATGTAATGTTTGGTTTGCTTTGGTCAGAAATTCGATATGTGTTTAGTTTAGTCAGATATCTGGTTTGATTTGATATTTTGCACAAGTTTCCTCTGATACATTTTGCTATATTTATAATTTCCTGATTTACTGCCCGCACATCAAAATCCAGACTCATATACTTTATAATCATATTTTGAAGAATATCGATTTTGTCCTTTAATCCCCTTCTTCTCCTGACAGCACTAGGACGTGTGGGAAAGAAGAACAGTGAGCCCCACAAGCAAAGGAAAGTCCTAAGATGAAAAAGGTTTACACAATGTAATATCGCGTTTTTATTTCGGTCCACCATAATCATTCCATATCCTCAAATTATTATTCATAGTGTCAATTCGAATTTTCTTCTATATACATAAACCAACCGTTTGTTGTGTGGAATTTTGGTTTAGTATGTTCACCGTTTTGGTTTGGGTTTGCTTTGGACAAACATTTGGTTTGCTTTGGTTGGAGTTTTTGTTTGGACTTGAATTGGTTATAGGTTTGTTTCGGGTTTTCTATGGTCATAGGTTTGTTTTGATTTGCTTTCGTTAGATGTTTGGTGTTGGTCTGCTTTGATAGAGGTTTGATATGGTTAGAGATTTGACTTGAGTTTTCAAAAACACTAAGGCCCACAAGCATAAAAAATCCCCAAGTTTAAAAATTATCAACTAAATTAAGACCGGAGGAGTGGCAGCGTATGGATGTTTGTTGGGGTTTGGTATTGTTTAGGCTTTGGTTTTGGTTGATTAGGGTTTGGTTTCGGTTAGGTTTGGGTTTGGGGTTGTTATGGGTTTGGGTTTCGGTTTGGGTTTGGGTTTGGGTTTGGGTTTGTGTTTGGTTTGGGTTTAGGTTTGGGTTTGGGTTTGGGTTTGGGTTTGGGTTTGGTTTGGTTTGTTTTGGTTTGATTTGGTTTTTGGTTGGGTTTTGTTAGATTTGGGTTTGGGTTTGGTTTGAATTTGGTTTGAGTTTGGTCTGGGTTTGGTTCGGTTTGTTTTTGATTTGGGTTTAGTTTAAGATGGGATATGGGTTTTTTTGGGATTGAGTTTACGTTTGGTTTGATTAGAGGTTTGATTTGGTTTGATTTGCTTTGGTCAGGGATTCGAATTGTGTTGGCTTTGATCAGAATTTCGGCTGCTTGTTTGCTTGCATTTGATCAGAGATTTGTTATGGTTTGGAATTTGTTATGGTGGGCTTGGTTTGGCTTTAGGTTTAGGTTACGTTTGGGTTTGCTTTGGTCGGAGATTTAGTTTAGTTGGATTTTGATTGGTTTTGGACAAAGGTTTGGTTTGGATTTGTCTTGGTAAAAGGTTTGGTTTGGGTTTGCTTTCTTTAGCGATTTGGCTTCGGTTTGCTTTTTTTGGTTTGCTTTGGTCAGTCGTTTGGTTTGGTTTGCTTTTGTTGGGGGTGTGGTATGGGTTTTCTTTGGTCAGATGTAATGTTTGGTTTGCTTTGGTCAGAAATTCGGTATGTGTTTAGTTTAGTCAGATATCTGGTTTGATTTGATATTTTGAACAAGTTTCCTCTGATACTTTTTGCTATATTTATAATTTCCTGATTTACTGGCCGCACATCAAAATCCAGATTCATATACTTTATAATCATATTTTGAAGAATATCGATTTTGTCCTTTAATCCCCTTCTTCTCCTGACAGCACTAGGACGTGTGGGAAAGAAGAACAATGAGGCCCACAAGCAAAAGAAAGTCCTAAGATGAAAAAAGTATACAAATTGTAATATCGCGTTTTTATTTCGGTCCACCATAATCATTCCATATCCTCAAATTATTATTCAGAGTGCCAATTCGAATTTCCTTCTATATACATAAACCAACCGTTTGTTGTGTGGAATTTTGGTTTATTATGTTCACAGTTTAGGTTTGGGTTTGCTTTGGACAAACATTTGGTTTGCTTTGGTTGGAGTTTTTGTTTGGACTTGAATTGGTTATAGGTTTGTTTCGGGTTTGCTATGGTCATAGGTTTGTTTTGATTTGCTTTCGTTAGATGTTTGGTGTTGGTCTGCTTTGATAGAGGTTTGATATGGTTAGAGATTTGACTTGAGTTTGCAAAAACACTAAGGCCCACAAGCATAAATAATCCCCAAGTTTAAAATATATCAACAAAATTAAGACCGGAGCGTACGGATGTTTGTTGGGGTTTGGTATTGTGTAGGCTTTGGTTTTGGTTGATTGGGGTTTGGATTCGGTTAGGTTTGGGTTTGGGGGTTGGTATGGGTTTGGGTTTGGGTTTGTGTTTGGGTTTGCGTTAGTTAGAGGTCTGGTGTTGGTCTGCTTTGTTAGAGGTTTGATATGGTTAGAGATTTGACTTGAGTTTGCAAAAACACTAAGGCCCACAAGCATAAAAAATCCCCAAGTTTAAAATTTATCAACTAAATTAAGACCGGAGGAGTGGCAGCGTATGGATGTTTGTTGGGGTTTGGTATTGTTTAGGCTTTGGTTTTGGTTGATTAGGGTTTGGTTTCGGTTAGGTTTGGGTTTGGGGTTGTTATTGGTTTGGGTTTGGGTTTGGGTTTGGGTTTCGGTTTGGGTTTGAGTTTGGGTTTGGGTTTAGGTTTGGGTTTGGGTTTGGGTTTGGGTTTGGTTTGGCTTTGGGTTTAGGTTTGGGTTTGGGTTTGGGTTTGGGTTTGGTTTGGTTTGTTTTGGTTTGGTTTGGTTTTTGGTTCGGTTTTGTTAGATTTGGGTTTGGGTTTGGTTTGAATTTGGTTTGAGTTTTGTTTGAGTTTGGTTTGAGTTTGGTTTGGGTTTGGTTCGGTTTGTTTTTGATTTGGGTTTAGTTTAGGATTGGAAAAATCACTAGATTAAAATTTATCAACTAAATTAAGACCGGAGCGTATGGATGTTTGTTGGGGTTTGGTATTGTTTAGGCTTTGGTTTTGGTTGATTAGGGTTTGGTTTCGGTTAGGTTTGGGTTTGGGGTTGTTATTGGTTTGGGTTTGGGTTTGGGTTTGGGTTTGGGTTTGGGTTTGGTTTGGCTTTGGGTTTAGGTTTGGGTTTGGGTTTGGGTTTGGGTTTGGTTTGGTTTGTTTTGGTTTGGTTTGGTTTTTGGTTGATTTTTGTTAGATTTGGGTTTGGGTTTGGTTTGAATTTGGTTTGAGTTTTGTTTGAGTTTGGTTTGAGTTTGGTTTGGGTTTGGTTCGGTTTGTTTTTGATTTGGGTTTAGTTTAGGATTGGAAAAATCACTAGATTAAAATTTATCAACTAAATTAAGACCGGAGCGTATGGATGTTTGTTGGGGTTTGGTATTGTGTAGGCTTTGGTTTTGGTTGATTAGGGTTTGGTTTCCGTTAGGTTTGGGTTTGGGGTTGTTGTGGGTTTGGGTTTGGGTTTGTGTTTGGGTTTAGGTTTGGGTTTGGGTTTGGGTTTGAGTTTGGGTTTGGGTTTGGTTTTGGGTTTGGGTGGGTTTGGGTTTAGGTTTGGGTTTGGGTTTGGGTTTGGGTTTGGGTTTGGGTTTGGGTTTAGGTTTGGGTTTGGGTTTGGGTTTGGGTTTGGGTTTGGGTTTGAGTTTGAGTTTGGGTTTTGGTTTGGGTTTGGGTTTGGGTTTGGGTTTGGGTTTGGGTTTGGGTTTGGGTTTGGGTTTGGGTTTGGGTTTGGGTTTGGGTTTGGGTTTGGGTTTGGGTTTGGGTTTGCTTTTGTTGGGGGTGTGGTATGGGTTTTCTTTGGTCAGATGTAATGTTTGGTTTGCTTTGGTCAGAAATTCGGTATGTGTTTAGTTTAGTTAGATATCTGGTTTGATTTGATATTTTGCACTAATTTAATCTGATACTTTTTGCTATATTTATAATTTCCTGATTTACTGCCCGCACATCAAAATCCAGATTTATATATTTTATAATCATATTTTGAAGAATATCGATTTTGTCCTTTAATCCCCTTCTTTTCCTGACAGCACTAAGACGTGTGGGAAAGAAGAACAGTGAGGCCCACAAGCAAAAGAAAGTCCTAAGATGAAAAAAGTTTACACAATGTAATATCGCGTTTTTATTTCGGTCCACCATAATCATTCCATATCCTCAAATTATTATTCAGAGTGTCAATTCGAATTTTCTTCTATATACATAAACCAACCGTTTGTTGTGTGGAATTTTGGTTTAGTATGTTCACAGTTTAGGTTTGGGTTTGCTTTAGACAAACATTTGGTTTGCTATGGTCATAGGTTTGTTTTGATTTGCTTTCGTTAGAAGTTTGGTGTTGGTCTGCTTTGATAGAGGTTTGATATGGTTAGAGATTTGACTTGAGTTTGCAAAAACACTAAGGCCCACAAGCATAAATAATCCCCAAGTTTAAAATATATCAACTAAATTAAGACCGGAGCGTATGGATGTTTGTTGGGGTTTGGTATTGTGTAGGCTTTGGTTTTGGTTGATTAGGGTTTGGCTTCGGTTAGGTTTGGGTTTGGGGTAGGTATGGGTTTGGGTTTGGGTTTGTGTTTGGGTTTGCGTTAGTTAGAGGTCCGGTGTTGGTCTGCTTTGATAGAGGTTTGATATGGTTAGAGATTTGACTTGAGTTTGCAAAATCACTAAGGCCCACAAGCATATATAATCCCCAAGTTTAAAATATATCAACTAAATTAAGACCGGTGCGTATGGATGTCTGTTGGGGTTTGTTATTGTGTAGGCTTTGGTTTTGGTTGATTAGGGTTTGGTTTCGGTTAGGTTTGGGTTTGGGGTTGGTATGGGTTTGGGTTTGGGTTTGGTTTGATTTGTTTTGGTTTGGTTTGGTTTTTGGTTGGGTTTTGTTAGATTTGGGTTTGGGTTTGGTTTGAATTTGGTTTGAGTTTGGTTTGGGTTTGGTTCGGTTTGTTTTTGATTTGGGTTTAGTTTAGAATTGGAAAAATCCCCAAGATTAAAATTTATCAACTAAATTAAGACCGGAGCGTATGGATGTTTGTTGGGGTTTGGTATTGTTTAGGCTTTGGTTTTGGTTGATTAGTGTTTGGTTTCGGTTAGGTTTGGGTTTGGGGTTGTTATTGGTTTGGGTTTGGGTTTGGGTTTGGGTTTGGGTTTGGGTTTGGGTTTGGGTTTGGGTTTGGGTTTGGTTAGACTTGTTTTGGTTTGGTTTGGTTTTTGGTTGGGTTTTGTTAGATTTGGGTTTGGGTTTGGTTTGAATTTGGTTTGAGTTTGGTTTGGGTTTGGTTCGGTTTGTTTTTGATTTGGGTTTAGTTTAGAATTGGAGAAATCCCCAAGATTAAAATTTATCAACTAAATTAAGACCGGAGCGTATGGATGTTTGTTGGGGTTTGGTATTGTTTAGGCTTTGGTTTTGGTTGATTAGGGTTTGGTTTCGGTTAGGTTTGGGTTTGGGTTTGGGTTTGGGTTTGGGTTTGGGTTTGGGTTTGGGTTTGGGTTTGGGTTTGGGTTTGGGTTTGGGTTTGGGTTTGGGTTTGGGTTTGGGTTTGTGTTTGGGTTTGTGTTTGGGTTTGGGTTTGCTTTTGTTGGGGGTGTGGTATGGGTTTTCTTTGGTCAGGTGTAATGTTTGGTTTGCTTTTGTCAGAAATTCGGTATGTGTTTAGTTTAGTCAGATATCTGGTTTGATTTGATATTTTGCACTAGTTTCCTCTGATACTTTTTGCTATATTTATAATTTCCTGATTTACTGCCCGCACATCAAAATCCAGGTTTATATACTTTATAATCATATTTTGAAGAATATCGATTTTGTCCTTTAATTCTTCTCCTGACAGCACTAGGACGTGTGGGAAAGAAGAATAGTGAGGCCCACAACAAAGGAAAGTCCTAAGATGAAAAAATTTACACAATGTAATATCGCGTTTTTATTTCGGTCCACCATAATCATTCCATATCCTCAAATTATTATTCATAGTGTCAATTCTAATTCTCTTCTATATACATAAACCTACCGTTTGTTGTGTGGAATTTTTTTTTAGTATGTTCACAGTTTAGGTTTGGGTTTGCTTTGGACAAACATTTGGTTTGCTTTGGTTGGAGTTTTTGTTTGGACTTGAATTGGTTATAGGTTTGTTTCGAGTTTGCTGTGGTCATAGGTTTATTTTGATTTGCTTTCGTTAGAGGTTTGGTGTTGGTCTGCTTTGATAGAAGTTTGATATGGTTAGAGATTTGACTTGAGTTTGCAAAAACACTAAGGCCCACAAGCATAAATAATCCCCAAGTTTAAAATATATCAACTAAATTAAGACCGGAGCGTATGGATATTTGTTGGGGTTTGGTATTGTGTAGGCTTTGGTTTTGGTTGATTAGGGTTTGGTTTCGGTTAGGTTTGGGTTTGGGGTTGGTATGGGTTTGGGTTTGGGTTTGTGTTTGGGTTTGCGTTAGTTAGAGGTCCGGTGTTGGTACCCCTTGATAGAGGTTTGATATGGTTAGAGATTTGACTTGAGTTTGCAAAAACACTAAGGCCCACAAGCATAAAAAATCCCCAAGATTAAAATTTATCAACTAAATTAAGACCGGAGCTTATGGATGTTTGTTGGGGTTTGGTATTGTTTAGTCTTTGGTTTTGGTTGATTAGGGTTTGGTTTCGTTTAAGTTTGGGTTAGGGGTTGTTATGGGTTTGGGTTTGGGTTTGTGTTTGGGTTTGGGTTTGGTTTTGGGTTTGGGTGGGTTTGGTTTTGGGTAGGTTTGGGTTTGGGTTTGGGCTTGGGTTTGGGATTGGGTTTGGGTTTGGGTTTGGGTTTGGGTTTGGGTTTGGGTTTGGGTTTGGTTTGGGTTTGGTTTGGTTTGGTTTGGTTTGGTTTGATTTTTGTTTGGGTTTTGTTAGATTTGGGTTTGGGTTTGGTTTGAATTTGGTTTGGGTTTGGTTCGGTTTGTTTTTGATTTGGGTTTAGTTTAGGATTGGATTTGGGTTTGTTTTGGGATTGAGTTTACGTTTGGTTTGAGTAGAGGTTTGGTTTGGTTTGATTTGCTTTGGACAGTGATTCGATTTGTGTTGGCTTTGATCAGAATTTCGGCTGCTTGTTTGCTTGCATTTGATCAGAGATTTGTTATGGTTTAGAATGGGCTTGGTTTGACTTTAGGTTTAGGTTACGTTTGGGTTTGCTTTGGTCGGAGATTTAGTTTGGTTGGATTTTGGTTGGTTTTGGACAAAGGTTTGGTTTGGATTTGTCTTGGTAAAAGGTTTGGTTTGGGTTTGCTTTCTTTAGAAATTTGGCTTCGGTTTGCTTTTTTTGGTTTGCTTTGGTCAGTCGTTTGGTTTTGTTTGCTTTTGTTGGGGGTGTGGTATGGGTTTTCTTTGGTCAGATGTAATGTTTGGTTTGCTTTGGTCAGAAATTCGATATGTGTTTAGTTTAGTCAGATATCTGGTTTGATTTGATATTTTGCACAAGTTTCCTCTGATACATTTTGCTATATTTATAATTTCCTGATTTACTGCCCGCACATCAAAATCCAGACTCATATACTTTATAATCATATTTTGAAGAATATCGATTTTGTCCTTTAATCCCCTTCTTCTCCTGACAGCACTAGGACGTGTGGGAAAGAAGAACAGTGAGCCCCACAAGCAAAGGAAAGTCCTAAGATGAAAAAGGTTTACACAATGTAATATCGCGTTTTTATTTCGGTCCACCATAATCATTCCATATCCTCAAATTATTATTCATAGTGTCAATTCGAATTTTCTTCTATATACATAAACCAACCGTTTGTTGTGTGGAATTTTGGTTTAGTATGTTCACAGTTTTGGTTTGGGTTTGCTTTGGACAAACATTTGGTTTGCTTTGGTTGGAGTTTTTGTTTGGACTTGAATTGGTTATAGGTTTGTTTCGGGTTTGCTATGGTCATAGGTTTGTTTTGATTTGCTTTCGTTAGATGTTTGGTGTTGGTCTGCTTTGATAGAGGTTTGATATGGTTAGAGATTTGACTTGAGTTTGCAAAAACACTAAGGCCCACAAGCATAAAAAATCCCCAAGTTTAAAATTTATCAACTAAATTAAGACCGGAGGAGTGGCAGCGTATGGATGTTTGTTGGGGTTTGGTATTGTTTAGGCTTTGGTTTTGGTTGATTAGGGTTTGGTTTCGGTTAGGTTTGGGTTTGGGGTTGTTATTGGTTTGGGTTTGGGTTTGGGTTTGGGTTTAGGTTTGGGTTTGGGGTTGTTATTGGTTTGGGTTTGAGTTTGGGTTTGGGTTTAGGTTTGGGTTTGGGTCTGGGTTTGGGTTTGGTTTGGCTTTGGGTTTAGGTTTGGGTTTGGGTTTGGGTTTGGGTTTGGTTTTGGTTTGTTTTGGTTTGGTTTGGTTTTTGGTTCGGTTTTGTTAGATTTGGGTTTGGGTATGGTTTGAATTTGGTTTGAGATTTGTTTGAATTTGGTTTGGGTTTGGTTCGGTTTGTTTTTGATTTGGGTTTATTTTAGGATTGGAAAAATCACTAGATTAAAATTTATCAACTAAATTAAGACCGGAGCGTATGGATGTTTGTTGGGGTTTGGTATTGTTTAGGCTTTGGTTTTGGCTGATTAGGGTTTGGTTTCGGTTAGGTTTGGGTTTGGGGTTGTTATTGGTTTGGGTTTGGGTTTGGGTTTGGGTTTGGGTTTGGGTTTGGGTTTGGGTTTGGGTTTGGGTTTGGTTTGGCTTTGGGTTTAGGTTTGGGTTTGGGTTTGGGTTTGGGTTTGGGTTTGGTTTGGTTTGTTTTGGTTTGGTTTGGTTTTTGGTTGGGTTTTGTTAGATTTGGGTTTGGGTTTGGTTTGAATATGGTTTGAGTTTGGTTTGAGTTTGGTTTGGGTTTGGTTCGGTTTGTTTTTGATTTGGGTTTAGTTTAGGATTTAAAAAATCCCCAAGATTAAAATTTATCAACTAAATTAAGACCGGAGCGTATGGATGTTTGTTGGGGTTTGGTATTGTGTAGGCTTTGGTTTTGGTTGATTAGGGTTTGGTTTCCGTTAGGTTTGGGTTTGGGGTTGTTGTGGGTTTGGGTTTGGGTTTGTGTTTAGGTTTGCTTTTGGGTTTGGGATTATGTTTGGGTTTTGGTTTGGGTTTGGGTTTGGGTTTGGGTTTGGGTTTGGGTTTGGGTTTGGGTTTGGGTTTGGGTTTGGGTTTGGGTTTGGGTTTGGGTTTGGGTTTGGGTTTGGGTTTGGGTTTGGGTTTGGGTTTGGGTTTGGGTTTGGGTTTGGGTTTGGGTTTGGGTTTGGGTTTGGGTTTGGTTTTGAGTTTGGGTGGGTTTGGGTTTGGGTTTGGGTTTGGGTTTGGGTTTGCTTTTGTGGATGGTGTGGTATGGGTTTTCTTTGGTCAGATGTAATGTTTGGTTTGCTTTGGTCAGAAATTCGGTATGTGTTTAGTTTAGTCAGATATAAGGTTTGATTTGATATTTTGCACTAGTTTCCTCTGATACTTTTTGCTATATTTATAATTTCCTGATTTAATGCCCGCACATCAAAATCCAGATTTATATACTTTATAATCATATTTTGAAGAATATCCATTTTGTCCTTTAATTCTTCTCCTGACAGCACTAGGACGTGTGGGAAAGAAGAACAATGAGGCCCACAAGCAAAAGAAAGTCCTAAGGTGAAAAAAGTTTACACATTGTAATATCGCGTTTTTATTTCGGTCCACCATAATCATTCCATATCCTCAAATTATTATTCAGAGTGCCAATTCGAATTTCCTTCTATATACATAAACCAACCGTTTGTTGTGTGGAATTTTGGTTTAGTATGTTCACACTTTAAGTTTGGGTTTGCTTTGGACAAACATTTGGTTTGCTTTGGTTGGAGTTTTTGTTTGGACTTGAATTGGTTATAGGTTTGTTTCGGGTTTGCTATGGTCATAGGTTTGCTTTGATTTGCTTTCGTTAGAGGTTGGGTGTTGGTCTGCTTTGATAGAGGTTTGATATGGTTAGAGATTTGACTTGAATTTGCAAAAACACTAAGGCCCACAAGCATAAATAATCCCCAAGTTTAAAATATATCAACTAAATTAAGACCGGAGCGTATGGATATTTGTTGGGGTTTGGTATTGTGTAGGCTTTGGATTTGGTTGATTAGGGTTTGGTTTCGGTTAGGTTTGGGTTTGGTTTGGTATGGGTTTGGGTTTGGGTTTGTGTTTGGGTTTGCGTTAGTTAGAGGTCCGGTGTTGGTCTGCTTTGATAGAGGTTTGATATGGTTAGAGATTTGACTTGAGTTTGCAAAAACACTTAGGCCCACAAGCATAAAAAATTCCCAAGATTAAAATTTATCAACTAAATTAAGACCGGAGCGTATGGATGTTTGTTGGGGTTTGGTATTGTGTAGGCTTTGGTTTTGGTTGATTAGGGTTTGGTTTCCGTTAGGTTTGGGTTTGGGGTTGTTGTGGGTTTGGGTTTGTGTTTGGGTTTAGATTTGGGTTTGGGTTTGGGTTTGAGTGTGGGTTTGGGTTTGGGTTTGGGTTTGGGTTTGGGTGGGTTTGGGTTTAGGTTTGGGTTTAGGTTTGGGTTTGGGTTTGGGTTTGGGTTTGGGTTTGGGTTTAGGTTTGGGTTTGGGTTTGGATTTGGGTTTGGGTTTGGGTTTGGGTTTGCTTTTGTTGGCGGTGTGGTATGGGTTTTCTTTGGTCAGATGTAATGTTTGGTTTGCTTTGGTCAGAAATTCGGTATGTGTTTAGTTTAGTTAGATATCTGGTTTGATTTGATATTTTGCACTAATTTCCTCTGATACTTTTTGCTATATTTATAATTTCCTGATTTACTGCCCGCACATCAAAATCCAGATTTATATATTTTATAATCATATTTTGAAGAATATCGATTTTGTCCTTTAATCCCCTTCTTTTCCTGACAGCACTAAGACGTGTGGGAAAGAAGAACAGTGAGGCCCACAAGCAAAAGAAAGTCCTAAGATGAAAAAAGTTTACACAATGTAATATCGCGTTTTTATTTCGGTCCACCATAATCATTCCATATCCTCAAATTATTATTCAGAGTGTCAATTCGAATTTTCTTCTATATACATAAACCAACCGTTTGTTGTGTGGAATTTTGGTTTAGTATGTTCACAGTTTTGGTTTGGGTTTGCTTTAGACAAACACTTGGTTTGCTATGGTCATAGGTTTGTTTTGATTTGCTTTCGTTAGAGGTTTGGTGCTGGTCTGCTTTGATAGAGGTTTGATATGGTTAGAGATTTGACTTGAGTTTGCAAAAACACTAAGGCCCACAAGCATAAATAATCCCCAAGTTTAAAATATATCATCTAAATTAAGACCGGAGCGTATGGATGTTTGTTGGGGTTTGGTATTGTGTAGGCTTTGGTTTTGGTTGATTAGGGTTTGGCTTCGGTTAGGTTTGGGTTTGGTGTTGGTATGGGTTTGGGTTTGGGTTTGTGTTTGGGTTTGCGTTAGTTAGAGGTCCGGTGTTGGTACCCTTTGATAGAGGTTTGATATGGTTAGAGATTTTACTTGATTTTGCAAAATCACTAAGGCCCATAAGCATATATAATCCCCAAGTTTAAAATATATCAACTAAATTAAGACCGGTGCGTATGGATGTTTCTTGGGGTTTGTTATTGTGTAGGCTTTGGTTTTGGTTGATTAGGGTTTGGTTTCGGTTAGGTTTGGGTTTGGGGTTGGTATGGGTTTGGGTTTCGGTTTGGGTTTGGGTTTGGGTTTGGGTTTGGGTTTGGGTTTGGGTTTGGTTTGATTTGTTTTGGTTTGGTTTGGTTTTTGGTTGGGTTTTGTTAGATTTGGGTTTGGGTTTGGTTTGAATTTGGTTTGAGTTTGGTTTGGGTTTGGTTCGGTTTGTTTTTGATTTGGGTTTAGTTTAGAATTGGAAAAATCCCCAAGATTAAAATTTATCAACTAAATTAAGACCGGAGCGTATGGATGTTTGTTGGGGTTTGGTATTGTTTAGGCTTTGGTTTTGGTTGATTAGGGTTTGGTTTCGGTTAGGTTTGGGTTTGGGGTTGTTATTGGTTTGGGTTTGGGTTTGGGTTTGGGTTTGGGTTTGGGTTTGGGTTTGGTTTGATTTGTTTTGGTTTGGTTTGGTTTTTGGTTGGGTTTTGTTAGATTTGGGTTTGGGTTTGGTTTGAATTTGGTTTGAGTTTGGTCTGGGTTTGGTTCGGTTTGTTTTTGATTTGGGTTTAGTTTAGAATTGGAAAAATCGCCAAGATTAAAATTTATCAACTAAATTAAGACCGGAGCGTATGGATGTTTGTTGGGGTTTGGTATTGTTTAGGCTTTGGTTTTGGTTGATTAGGGTTTGGTTTCGGTTAGGTTTGGGTTTGGGTTTGGGTTTGGGTTTGGGTTTTGGTTTGATATGGTTAGAGATTTGACTTGAGTTTGCAAAAACACTAAGGCCCACAAGCATAAAAAATCCCCAAGATTAAAATTTATCAACTAAATTAAGACCGGAGCTTATGGATGTTTGTTGGGGTTTGGTATTGTTTAGTCTTTGGTTTTGGTTGATTAGGGTTTGGTTTCGTTCAGGTTTGGGTTAGGGGTTGTTATGGGTTTGGGTTTGGGTTTGTGTTTGGGTTTGGGTTTGGTTTTGGGTTTGGGTGGGTTTGGTATTGGGTAGGTTTGGGTTTGGGTTTGGGCTTTAGTTTGGGTTTGGGTTTGGGTTTGGGTTTGGGTTTGGGTTTGGGTTTGGGTTTGGGTTTGGTTTGGGTTTGGTTTGGTTTGGTTTGGTTTAGTTTGGTTTGATTTTTGTTTGGGTTTTGTTAGATTTGGGTTTGGGTTTGGTTTGAATTTGGTTTGGGTTTGGTTCGGTTTGTTTTTGATTTGGGTTTAGTTTAGGATTGGATTTGGGTTTGTTTTGGGATTGAGTTTACGTTTGGTTTGAGTAGAGGTTTGGTTTGGTTTGATTTGCTTTGGACAGTGATTCGATTTGTGTTGGCTTTGATCAGAATTTCGGCTGCTTGTTTGCTTGCATTTGATCAGAGATTTGTTATGGTATAGAATGGGCTTGGTTTGTCTTTAGGTTTAGGTTACGTTTGGGTTTGCTTTGGTCGGAGATTTAGTTTGGTTGGATTTTGGTTGGTTTTGGACAAAGGTTTGGTTTGGATTTGTCTTGGTAAAAGGTTTGGTTTGGGTTTGCTTTCTTTAGAGATTTGGCTTCGGTTTGCTTTTTTTGGTTTGCTTTGGTCAGTCGTTTGGTTTTGTTTGCTTCTGTTGGGGGTGTGGTATGGGTTTTCTTTGGTCAGATGTAATGTTTGGTTTGCTTTGGTCAGAAATTCGATATGTGTTTAGTTTAGTCAGATATCTGGTTTGATTTGATATTTTGCACAAGTTTCCTCTGATACATTTTGCTATATTTATAATTTCCTGATTTACTGCCCGCACATCAAAATCCAGACTCATATACTTTATAATCATATTTTGAAGAATATCGATTTTGTCCTTTAATCCCCTTCTTCTCCTGACAGCACTAGGACGTGTGGGAAAGAAGAACAGTGAGCCCCACAAGCAAAGGAAAGTCCTAAGATGAAAAAGGTTTACCCAATGTAATATCGCGTTTTTATTTCGGTCCACCATAATCATTCCATATCCTCAAATTATTATTCATAGTGTCAATTCGAATTTTCTTCTATATACATAAACCAACCGTTTGTTGTGTGGAATTTTGGTTTAGTATGTTCACAGTTTTGGTTTGGGTTTGCTTTGGACAAACATTTGGTTTGCTTTGGTTGGAGTTTTTGTTTGGACTTGAATTGGTTATAGGTTTGTTTCGGGTTTTCTATGGTCATAGGTTTGTTTTGATTTGCTTTCGTTAGATGTTTGGTGTTGGTCTGCTTTGATAGAGGTTTGATATGGTTAGAGATTTGACTTGAGTTTTCAAAAACACTAAGGCCCACAAGCATAAAAAATCCCCAAGTTTAAAAATTATCAACTAAATTAAGACCGGAGGAGTGGCAGCGTATGGATGTTTGTTGGGGTTTGGTATTGTTTAGGCTTTGGTTTTGGTTGATTAGGGTTTGGTTTCGGTTAGGTTTGGGTTTGGGGTTGTTATGGGTTTGGGTTTCGGTTTGGGTTTGGGTTTGGGTTTGGGTTTGTGTTTGGTTTGGGTTTAGGTTTGGGTTTGGGTTTGGGTTTGGGTTTGGTTTGGTTTGTTTTGGTTTGATTTGGTTTTTGGTTGGGTTTTGTTAGATTTGGGTTTGGGTTTGGTTTGAATTTGGTTTGAGTTTGGTTTGAGTTTGGTTTGGGTTTGGTTCGGTTTGTTTTTGATTTGCGTTTAGTTTAGGATGGGATATGGGTTTGTTTTGGGATTGAGTTTACGTTTGGTTTGATTAGAGGTTTGATTTGGTTTGATTTGCTTTGGTCAGGGATTCGAATTGTGTTGGCTTTGATCAGAATTTCGGCTGCTTGTTTGCTTGTATTTGATCAGAGATTTGTTATGGTTTGGAATTTGTTATGGTGGGCTTGGTTTGGCTTTAGGTTTAGGTTACGTTTGGGTTTGCTTTGGTCGGAGATTTAGTTTAGTTGGATTTTGATTGGTTTTGGACAAAGGTTTGGTTTGGATTTGTCTTGGTAAAAGGTTTGGTTTGGGTTTGCTTTCTTTAGCGATTTGGCTTCGGTTTGCTTTTTTTGGTTTGCTTTGGTCAGTCGTTTGGTTTGGTTTGCTTTTGTTGGGGGTGTGGTATGGGTTTTCTTTGGTCAGATGTAATGTTTGGTTTGCTTTGGTCAGAAATTCGGTATGTGTTTAGTTTAGTCAGATATCTGGTTTGATTTGATATTTTGCACAAGTTTCCTCTGATACTTTTTGCTATATTTATAATTTCCTGATTTACTGCCCGCACATCAAAATCCAGGTTCATATACTTTATAATCATATTTTGAAGAATATCGATTTTGTCCTTTAATCCCCTTCTTCTCCTGACAGCACTAGGACGTGTGGGAAAGAAGAACAATGAGGCCCACAAGCAAAAGAAAGTCCTAAGATGAAAAAAGTATACAAATTGTAATATCGCGTTTTTATTTCGGTCCACCATAATCATTCCATATCCTCAAATTATTATTCATAGTGTCAATTCGAATTTTCTTCTATATACATAAACCAACCGTTTGTTGTGTGGAATTTTGGTTTAGTATGTTCACAGTTTTGGTTTGGGTTTGCTTTGGACAAACATTTGGTTTGCTTTGGTTGGAGTTTTTGTTTGGACTTGAATTGGTTATAGGTTTGTTTCGGGTTTGCTATGGTCATAGGTTTGTTTTGATTTGCTTTCGTTAGATGTTTGGTGTTGGTCTGCTTTGATAGAGGTTTGATATGGTTAGAGATTTGACTTGAGTTTTCAAAAACACTAAGGCCCACAAGCATAAATAATCCCCAAGTTTAAAATATATCAACTAAATTAAGACCGGAGCGTACGGATGTTTGTTGGGGTTTGGTATTGTGTAGGCTTTGGTTTTGGTTGATTAGGGTTTGGATTCGGTTAGTTTTGGGTTTGGGGTTGGTATGGGTTTGGGTTTCGGTTTGTGTTTGGGTTTACGTTAGTTAGAGTTCCGGTGTTGGTCTGCTTTGATAGAGGTTTGATATGGTTAGAGATTTGACTTGAGTTTGCAAAAACACTAAGGCACACAAGCATAAAAAATTCCCAAGATTAAAATTTATCAACTAAATTAAGACCGGAGCGTATGGATGTTTGTTGGGGTTTGGTATTGTGTAGGCTTTGGTTTTGGTTGATTAGAGTTTGGTTTCCGTTAGGTTTGGGTTTGGGGTTGTTGTGGGTTTGGGTTTAGGTTTGGGTTTGGGTTTGGGCTTTGGCTTGGGTTTGGGGTTGAATTTTGGTTTGGGTGGGTTTGGGTTTGGGTTTGGGTTTGGGTTTGGGTTTGGGTTTGGGTTTGGGTTTGGGTTTGAGTTTGGGTTTGGGTTTGGGTTTGGGTTTGATTTGGGTTTGGGTTTGGGTTTGGGTTTGTGTTTGGGTTTGGGTTTGGGTTTGGGTTTGGGTTTGGGTTTGCGTTAGTTAGAGGTCCGGTGTTGGTCTGCTTTGATAGAGGTTTGATATGGTTAGAGATTTGACTTGAGTTTGCAAAAACACTAAGGCCCACAAGCATAAATAATCCCCAAGTTTAAAATATATCAACAAAATTAAGACCGGAGCGTACGGATGTTTGTTGGGGTTTGGTATTGTGTAGGCTTTGGTTTTGGTTGATTAGGGTTTGGATTCGGTTAGGTTTGGGTTTGGGGTTGGTATGGGTTTGGGTTTGGGTTTGTGTTTGGGTTTGCGTTAGTTAGAGGTCCGGTGTTGGTCTGCTTTGATAGAGGTTTGATATGGTTAGAGATTTGACTTGAGTTTGCAAAAACACTAAGGCCCACAGGCATAAAAAATCCCCAAGTTTAAAATTTATCAACTAAATTAAGACCGGAGGAGTGGCAGCGTATGGATGTTTGTTGGGGTTTGGTATTGTTTAGGCTTTGGTTTTGGTTGATTAGGGTTTGGTTTCGGTTAGGTTTGGGTTTGGGGTTGTTATTGGTTTGGGTTTGGGTTTGGGTTTGGGTTTAGGTTTGGGTTTGGGGTTGTTATTGGTTTGGGTTTGAGTTTGGGTTTGGGTTTAGGTTTGGGTTTGGGTCTGGGTTTGGGTTTGGTTTGGCTTTGGGTTTAGGTTTGGGTTTGGGTTTGGGTTTGGGTTTGGTTTTGGTTTGTTTTGGTTTGGTTTGGTTTTTGGTTCGGTTTTGTTAGATTTGGGTTTGGGTTTGGTTTGAATTTGGTTTGAGTTTTGTTTGAGTTTGGTTTGAATTTGGTTTGGGTTTGGTTCGATTTGTTTTTGATTTGGGTTTAGTTTAGGATTGGAAAAATCACTAGATTAAAATTTATCAACTAAATTAAGACCGGAGCGTATGGATGTTTGTTGGGGTTTGGTATTGTTTAGGCTTTCGTTTTGGCTGATTAGGGTTTGGTTTCGGTTAGGTTTGGGTTTGGGGTTGTTATTGGTTTGGGTTTGGGTTTGGGTTTGGGTTTGGGTTTGGGTTTGGGTTTGGGTTTGGGTTTGGGTTTGGTTTGGCTTTGGGTTTAGGTTTGGGTTTGGGTTTGGGTTTGGGTTTGGTTTGGTTTGTTTTGGTTTGGTTTGGTTTTTGGTTGGGTTTTGTTAGATTTGGGTTTGGGTTTGGTTTGAATATGGTTTGAGTTTGGTTTGAGTTTGGTTTGGGTTTGGTTCGGTTTGTTTTTGATTTGGGTTTAGTTTAGGATTTAAAAAATCCCCAAGATTAAAATTTATCAACTAAATTAAGACCGGAGCGTATGGATGTTTGTTGGGGTTTGGTATTGTGTAGGCTTTGGTTTTGGTTGATTAGGGTTTGGTTTCCGTTAGGTTTGGGTTTGGGGTTGTTGTGGGTTTGGGTTTGGGTTTGTGTTTAGGTTTGCTTTTGGGTTTGGGATTAGGTTTGGGTTTGGGTTTGGGTTTTGGTTTGGGTTTGGGTTTGGGTTTGGGTTTGGGTTTGGGTTTGGGTTTGGGTTTGGGTTTGGGTTTGGGTTTGGGTTTGGGTATGGGTTTGGGTTTGGGTTTGGGTTTGGGTTTGGGTTTGGGTTTGGGTTTGGTTTTGGGTTTGGGTGGGTTTGGGTTTGGGTTTCGGTTTGGGTTTGCTTTTGTGGGGGGTGTGGTATGGGTTTTCTTTGGTCAGATGTAATGTTTGGTTTGCTTTGGTCAGAAATTCGGTATGTGTTTAGTTTAGTCAGATATAAGGTTTGATTTGATATTTTGCACTAGTTTCCTCTGATACTTTTTGCTATATTTATAATTTCCTGATTTAATGCCCGCACATCAAAATCCAGATTTATATACTTTATAATCATATTTTGAAGAATATCGATTTTGTCCTTTAATTCTTCTCCTGACAGCACTAGGACGTGTGGGAAAGAAGAACAATGAGGCCCACAAGCAAAAGAAAGTCCTAAGGTGAAAAAAGTTTACACATTGTAATATCGCGTTTTTATTTCGGTCCACCATAATCATTCCATATCCTCAAATTATTATTCAGAGTGCCAATTCGAATTTCCTTCTATATACATAAACCAACCGTTTGTTGTGTGGAATTTTGGTTTAGTATGTTCACACTTTAAGTTTGGGTTTGCTTTGGACAAACATTTGGTTTGCTTTGGTTGGAGTTTTTGTTTGGACTTGAACTGGTTATAGGTTTGTTTCGGGTTTGCTATGGTCATAGGTTTGCTTTGATTTGCTTTCGTTAGAGGTTGGGTGTTGGTCTGCTTTGATAGAGGTTTGATATGGTTAGAGATTTGACTTGAATTTGCAAAAACACTAAGGCCCACAAGCATAAATAATCCCCAAGTTTAAAATATATCAACAAAATTAAGACCGGAGCGTACGGATGTTTGTTGGGGTTTGGTATTGTGTAGGCTTTGGTTTTGGTTGATTAGGGTTTGGATTCGGTTAGGTTTGGGTTTGGGGTTGGTATGGGTTTGGGTTTGGGTTTGTGTTTGGGTTTGCGTTAGTTAGATTTTCGGTGTTGGTCTGCTTTGATAGAGGTTTGATATGGTTAGAGATTTGACTTGAGTTTGCAAAAACACTAAGGCCCACAAGCATAAATAATCCCCAAGTTTAAAATATATCAACAAAATTAAGACCGGAGCGTACGGATGTTTGTTGGGGTTTGGTATTGTGTAGGCTTTGGTTTTGGTTGATTGGGGTTTGGATTCGGTTAGGTTTGGGTTTGGGTTTGGGTTTGTGTTTGGGTTTGCGTTAGTTAGAGGTCTGGTGTTGGTCTGCTTTGATAGAGGTTTGATATGGTTAGAGATTTGACTTGAGTTTGCAAAAACACTAAGGCCCACAAGCATAAAAAATCCCCAAGTTTAAAATTTATCAACTAAATTAAGACCGGAGGAGTGGCAGCGTATGGATGTTTGTTGGGGTTTGGTATTGTTTAGGCTTTGGTTTTGGTTGATTAGGGTTTGGTTTCGGTTAGGTTTGGGTTTGGGGTTGTTATTGGTTTGGGTTTGGGTTTGGGTTTCGGTTTGGGTTTGAGTTTGGGTTTGGGTTTAGGTTTGGGTTTGGGTTTGGGTTTGGGTTTGGTTTGTCTTTGGGTTTAGGTTTGGGTTTGGGTTTGGGTTTGGGTTTGGTTTGGTTTGTTTTGGTTTGGTTTGGTTTTTGGTTCGGTTTTGTTAGATTTGGGTTTGGGTTTGGTTTGAATTTGGTTTGAGTTTTGTTTGAGTTTGGTTTGAGTTTGGTTTGGGTTTGGTTCGGTTTGTTTTTAATTTGGGTTTAGTTTAGGATTGGAAAAATCACTAGATTAAAATTTATCAACTAAATTAAGACCGGAGCGTATGGATGTTTGTTGGGGTTTGGTATTGTTTAGGCTTTGGTTTTGGTTGATTAGGGTTTGGTTTCGGTTAGGTTTGGGTTTGGGGTTGTTATTGGTTTGGGTTTGAGTTTGGGTTTGGGTTTGGGTTTGGATTTGGGTTTGGGTTTGGTTTGGCTTTGGGTTTAGGTTTGGGTTTGGGTTTGGGTTTGGGTTTGGTTTGGTTTGTTTTGGTTTGGTTTGGTTTTTGGTTCGGTTTTGTTAGATTTGGGTTTGGGTTTGGTTTGAATTTGGTTTGAGTTTTGTTTGAGTTTGGTTTGAGTTTGGTTTGGGTTTGGTTCGGTTTGTTTTTGATTTGGGTTTAGTTTAGGATTGGAAAAATCACTAGATTAAAATTTATCAACTAAATTAAGACCGGAGCGTATGGATGTTTGTTGGGGTTTGGTATTGTGTAGGCTTTGGTTTTGGTTGATTAGGGTTTGGTTTCCGTTAGGTTTGGGTTTGGGGTTGTTGTGGGTTTGGGTTTGGGTTTGTGTTTGGGTTTAGGTTTGGGTTTGGGTTTGGGTTTGAGTTTGAGTTTGGGTTTGGGTTTGGTTTTGGGTTTGGGTGGGTTTGGGTTTAGGTTTGGGTTTGGGTTTGGGTTTGGGTTTGGGTTTGGGTTTGGGTTTAGGTTTGGGTTTGGGTTTGGGTTTGGGTTTGGGTTTGGGTTTGAGTTTGAGTTTGGGTTTTGGTTTGGGTTTGGGTTTGGGTTTGGGTTTGGGTTTGGGTTTGGGTTTGGGTTTGGGTTTGGGTTTGGGTTTGGGTTTGCTTTTGTTGGGGGTGTGGTATGGGTTTTCTTTGGTCAGATGTAATGTTTGGTTTGCTTTAGTCAGAAATTCGGTATGTGTTTAGTTTAGTTAGATATCTGGTTTGATTTGATATTTTGCACTAATTTAATCTGATACTTTTTGCTATATTTATAATTTCCTGATTTACTGCCCGCACATCAAAATCCAGATTTATATATTTTATAATCATATTTTGAAGAATATCGATTTTGTCCTTTAATCCCCTTCTTTTCCTGACAGCACTAAGACGTGTGGGAAAGAAGAACAGTGAGGCCCACAAGCAAAAGAAAGTCCTAAGATGAAAAAAGTTTACACAATGTAATATCGCGTTTTTATTTCGGTCCACCATAATCATTCCATATCCTCAAATTATTATTCAGAGTGCCAATTCGAATTTCCTTCTATATACATAAACCAACCGTTTGTTGTGTGGAATTTTGGTTTAGTATGTTCACAGTTTTGGTTTGGGTTTGCTTTGGACAAACATTTGGTTTGCTTTGGTTGGAGTTTTTGTTTGGACTTGAATTGGTTATAGGTTTGTTTCGGGTTTGCTATGGTCATAGGTTTGTTTTGATTTGCTTTCGTTAGATGTTTGGTGTTGGTCTGCTTTGATAGAGGTTTGATATGGTTAGAGATTTGACTTGAGTTTGCAAAATCACTAAGGCCCACAAGCATATATAATCCCCAAGTTTAAAATATATCAACTAAATTAAGACCGGTGCGTATGGATGTCTGTTGGGGTTTGTTATTGTGTAGGCTTTGGTTTTGGTTGATTAGGGTTTGGTTTCGGTTAGGTTTGGGTTTGGGGTTGGTATGGGTTTGGGTTTGGGTTTGGTTTGATTTGTTTTGGTTTGGTTTGGTTTTTGGTTGGGTTTTGTTAGATTTGGGTTTGGGTTTGGGTTTGGTTCGGTTTGTTTTTGATTTGGGTTTAGTTTAGAATTGGAAAAATCCCCAAGATTAAAATTTATCAACTAAATTAAGACCGGAGCGTATGGATGTTTGTTGGGGTTTGGTATTGTTTAGGCTTTGGTTTTGGTTGATTAGTGTTTGGTTTCGGTTAGGTTTGGGTTTGGGGTTGTTATTGGTTTGGGTTTGGGTTTGGGTTTGGGTTTGGGTTTGGGTTTGTATGTGTTTGGGTTTGGGTTTGGGTTTGGTTAGACTTGTTTTGGTTTGGTTTGGTTTTTGGTTGGGTTTTGTTAGATTTGGGTTTGGGTTTGGTTTGAATTTGGTTTGAGTTTGGTTTGGGTTTGGTTCGGTTTGTTTTTGATTTGGGTTTAGTTTAGAATTGGAGAAATCCCCAAGATTAAAATTTATCAACTAAATTAAGACCGGAGCGTATGGATGTTTGTTGGGGTTTGGTATTGTTTAGGCTTTGGTTTTGGTTGATTAGGGTTTGGTTTCGGTTAGGTTTGGGTTTGGGTTTGGGTTTGGGTTTGGGTTTTGGTTTGGGTTTGGGTTTGGGTTTGGGTTTAGGTTTGGGTTTGGGTTTGGGTTTGGGTTTGGGTTTGGGTTTGGGTTTGGGTTTGTGTTTGGGTTTGGGTTTGCTTTTGTTGGGGGTGTGGTATGGGTTTTTTTTGGTCAGGTGTAATGTTTGGTTTGCTTTTGTCAGAAATTCGGTATGTGTTTAGTTTAGTCAGATATCTGGTTTGATTTGATATTTTGCACTAGTTTCCTCTGATACTTTTTGCTATATTTATAATTTCCTGATTTACTGCCCGCACATCAAAATCCAGGTTTATATACTTTATAATCATATTTTGAAGAATATCGATTTTGTCCTTTAATTCTTCTCCTGACAGCACTAGGACGTGTGGGAAAGAAGAATAGTGAGGCCCACAACAAAGGAAAGTCCTAAGATGAAAAAATTTACACAATGTAATATCGCGTTTTTATTTCGGTCCACCATAATCATTCCATATCCTCAAATTATTATTCATAGTGTCAATTCTAATTCTCTTCTATATACATAAACCAACCGTTTGTTGTGTGGAATTTTTTTTTAGTATGTTCACAGTTTAGGTTTGGGTTTGCTTTGGACAAACATTTGGTTTGCTTTGGTTGGAGTTTTTGTTTGGACTTGAATTGGTTATAGGTTTGTTTCGTGTTTGCTGTGGTCATAGGTTTATTTTGATTTGCTTTCGTTAGAGGTTTGGTGTTGGTCTGCTTTGATAGAGGTTTGATATGGTTAGAGATTTGACTTGAGTTTGCAAAAACACTAAGGCCCACAAGCATAAATAATCCCCAAGTTTAAAATATATCAACTAAATTAAGACCGGAGCGTATGGATATTTGTTGGGGTTTGGTATTGTGTAGGCTTTGGTTTTGGTTGATTAGGGTTTGGTTTCGGTTAGGTTTGGGTTTGGGGTTGGTATGGGTTTGGGTTTGGGTTTGTGTTTGGGTTTGCGTTAGTTAGAGGTCCGGTATTGGTACCCTTTGATAGAGGTTTGATATGGTTAGAGATTTGACTTGAGTTTGCAAAAACACTAAGGCCCACAAGCATAAAAAATCCCCAAGATTAAAATTTATCAACTAAATTAAGACCGGAGCTTATGGATGTTTGTTGGGGTTTGGTATTGTTTAGTCTTTGGTTTTGGTTGATTAGGGTTTGGTTTCGTTTAGGTTTGGGTTAGGGGTTGTTATGGGTTTGGGTTTGGGTTTGTGTTTGGGTTTGGGTTTGGTTTTGGGTTTGGGTGGGTTTGGTTTTGGGTAGGTTTGGGTTTGGGTTTGGGCTTGGGTTTGGGTTTGGGTTTGGGTTTGGGTTTGGGTTTGGGTTTGGGTTTGGGTTTGGGTTTGGGTTTGGGTTTGGGTTTGGGTTTGGTTTGGGTTTGGTTTGGTTTGGTTTGATTTTTGTTTGGGTTTTGTTAGATTTGGGTTTGGGTTTGGTTTGAATTTGGTTTGGGTTTGGTTCGGTTTGTTTTTGATTTGGGTTTAGTTTAGGATTGGATTTGGGTTTGTTTTGGAATTGAGTTTACGTTTGGTTTGAGTAGAGGTTTGGTTTGGTTTGATTTGCTTTGGACAGTGATTCGATTTGTGTTGGCTTTGATCAGAATTTCGGCTGCTTGTTTGCTTGCATTTGATCAGAGATTTGTTATGGTTTAGAATGGGCTTGGTTTGACTTTAGGTTTAGGTTACGTTTGGGTTTGCTTTGGTCGGAGATTTAGTTTGGTTGGATTTTGGTTGGTTTTGGACAAAGGTTTGGTTTGGATTTGTCTTGGAAAAAGGTTTGGTTTGGGTTTGCTTTCTTTAGAGATTTGGCTTCGGTTTGCTTTTTTTGGTTTGCTTTGGTCAGTCGTTTGGTTTTGTTTGCTTTTGTTGGGGGTGTGGTATGGGTTTTCTTTGGTCAGATGTAATGTTTGGTTTGCTTTGGTCAGAAATTCGATATGTGTTTAGTTTAGTCAGATATCTGGTTTGATTTGATATTTTGCACAAGTTTCCTCTGATACATTTTGCTATATTTATAATTTCCTGATTTACTGCCCGCACATCAAAATCCAGACTCATATACTTTATAATCATATTTTGAAGAATATCGATTTTGTCCTTTAATCCCCTTCTTCTCCTGACAGCACTAGGACGTGTGGGAAAGAAGAACAGTGAGCCCCACAAGCAAAGGAAAGTCCTAAGATGAAAAAGGTTTACACAATGTAATATCGCGTTTTTACTTGGGTCCACCATAATCATTCCATATCCTCAAATTATTATTCATAGTGTCAATTCGAATTTTCTTCTATATACATAAACCAACCGTTTGTTGTGTGGAATTTTGGTTTAGTATGTTCACAGTTTTGGTTTGGGTTTGCTTTGGACAAACATTTGGTTTGCTTTGGTTGGAGTTTTTGTTTGGACTTGAATTGGTTATAGGTTTGTTTCGGGTTTGCTATGGTCATAGGTTTGTTTTGATTTGCTTTCGTTAGATGTTTGGTGTTGGTCTGCTTTGATAGAGGTTTGATATGGTTAGAGATTTGACTTGAGTTTTCAAAAACACTAAGGCCCACAAGCATAAATAATCCCCAAGTTTAAAATATATCAACTAAATTAAGACCGGAGCGTACGGATGTTTGTTGGGGTTTGGTATTGTGTAGGCTTTGGTTTTGGTTGATTAGGGTTTGGATTCGGTTAGTTTTGGGTTTGGGGTTGGTATGGGTTTGGGTTTCGGTTTGTGTTTGGGTTTACGTTAGTTAGAGTTCCGGTGTTGGTCTGCTTTGATAGAGGTTTGATATGGTTAGAGATTTGACTTGAGTTTGCAAAAACACTAAGGCACACAAGCATAAAAAATTCCCAAGTTTAAAATATATCAACAAAATTAAGACCGGAGCGTACGGATGTATGTTGGGGTTTGGTATTGTGTAGGCTTTGGTTTTGGTTGATTAGGGTTTGGATTTGGTTAGGTTTGGGTTTGGGGTTGGTATGGGTTTGGGTTTGGGTTTGTGTTTGGGTTTGCGTTAGTTAGAGGTCCGGTGTTGGTCTGCTTTGATAGAGGTTTGATATGGTTAGAGATTTGACTTGAGTTTGCAAAAACACTAAGGCCCACAAGCATAAATAATCCCCAAGTTTAAAATATATCAACAAAATTAAGACCGGAGCGTACGGATGTTTGTTGGGGTTTGGTATTGTGTAGGCTTTGGTTTTGGTTGATTAGGGTTTGGTTTCCGTTAGGTTTGGGTTTGGGGTTGTTGTGGGTTTGGGTTTAGGTTTGGGTTTGGGTTTGGGCTTAGGCTTGGGTTTGGGGTTGAATTTTGGTTTGGGTGGGTTTGGGTTTGGGTTTGGGTTTGGGTTTGGGTTTGGGTTTGGGTTTGGGTTTGGGTTTGGGTTTGGGTTTGGGTTTGGGTTTGGGTTTGGGTTTGATTTTGGGTTTGGGTTTGGGTTTGGGTTTGATTTGGGTTTGGGTTTGGGTTTGGGTTTGGGTTTGGGTTTTGGTTTGGGTTTGGGTTTGGGTTTGCGTTAGTTAGAGGTCCGGTGTTGGTCTGCTTTGATAGAGGTTTGATATGGTTAGAGATTTGACTTGAGTTTGCAAAAACACTAAGGCCCACAAGCATAAATAATCCCCAAGTTTAAAATATATCAACAAAATTAAGACCGGAGCGTACGGATGTTTGTTGGGGTTTGGTATTGTGTAGGCTTTGGTTTTGGTTGATTAGGGTTTGGATTCGGTTAGGTTTGGGTTTGGGGTTGGTATGGGTTTGGGTTTGGGTTTGTGTTTGGGTTTGCGTTAGTTAGAGGTCCGGTGTTGGTCTGCTTTGATAGAGGTTTGATATGGTTAGAGATTTGACTTGAGTTTACAAAAACACTAAGGCCCACAAGCATAAAAAATCCCCAAGTTTAAAATTTATCAACTAAATTAAGACCGGAGGAGTGGCAGCGTATGGATGTTTGTTGGGGTTTGGTATTGTTTAGGCTTTGGTTTTGGTTGATTAGGGTTTGGTTTCGGTTAGGTTTGGGTTTGGGGTTGTTATTGGTTTGGGTTTGGGTTTGGGTTTGGGTTTAAGTTTGGGTTTGGGGTTGTTATTGGTTTGGGTTTGAGTTTGGGTTTGGGTTTAGGTTTGGGTTTGGGTCTGGGTTTGGGTTTGGTTTGGCTTTGGGTTTAGGTTTGGGTTTGGGTTTGGGTTTGGGTTTGGTTTTGGTTTGTTTTGGTTTGGTTTGGTTTTTGGTTCGGTTTTGTTAGATTTGGGTTTGGGTTTGGTTTGAATTTGGTTTGAGTTTTGTTTGAGTTTGGTTTGAATTTGGTTTGGGTTTGGTTCGGTTTGTTTTTGATTTGGGTTTAGTTTAGGATTGGAAAAATCACTAGATTAAAATTTATCAACTAAATTAAGACCGGAGCGTATGGATGTTTGTTGGGGTTTGGTATTGTTTAGGCTTTGGTTTTGGCTGATTAGGGTTTGGTTTCAGTTAGGTTTGGGTTTGGGGTTGTTATTGGTTTGGGTTTGGGTTTGGGTTTGGGTTTGGGTTTGGGTTTGGGTTTGGGTTTGGGTTTGGATTTGGGTTTGGTTTGGCTTTGGGTTTAGGTTTGGGTTTGGGTTTGGGTTTGGGTTTGGGTTTGGTTTGGTTTGTTTTGGTTTGGTTTGGTTTTTGGTTGGGTTTTGTTAGATTTGGGTTTGGGTTTGGTTTGAATATGGTTTGAGTTTGGTATGAGTTTGGTTTGGGTTTGGTTCGGTTTGTTTTTGATTTGGGTTTAGTTTGGGATTTAAAAAATCCCCAAGATTAAATTTTATCAACTAAATTAAGACCGGAGCGTATGGATGTTTGTTGGGGTTTGGTATTGTGTAGGCTTTGGTTTTGGTTGATTAGGGTTTGGTTTCCGTTAGGTTTGGGTTTGGGGTTGTTGTGGGTTTGGGTTTGGGTTTGTGTTTAGGTTTGCTTTTGGGTTTGGGATTAGGTTTGGGTTTGGGTTTGGGTTTTGGTTTGGGTTTGGGTTTGGGTATGGGTTTGGGTTTGGGTTTGGGTTTGGGTTTGGGTTTGGGTTTGGGTATGGGTTTGGGTTTGGGTTTGGGTTTGGGTTTGGGTTTGGGTTTGGTTTTGGGTTTGGGTGGGTTTGGGTTTGGGTTTGGGTTTGGGTTTGCTTTTGTGGGGGGTGTGGTATGGGTTTTCTTTGGTCAGATGTAATGTTTGGTTTGCTTTGGTCAGAAATTCGGTATGTGTTTAGTTTAGTCAGATATAAGGTTTGATTTGATATTTTGCACTAGTTTCCTCTGATACTTTTTGCTATATTTATAATTTCCTGATTTAATGCCCGCACATCAAAATCCAGATTTATATACTTTATAATCATATTTTGAAGAATATCGATTTTGTCCTTTAATTCTTCTCCTGACAGCACTAGGACGTGTGGGAAAGAAGAACAATGAGGCCCACAAGCAAAAGAAAGTCCTAAGGTGAAAAAAGTTTACACATTGTAATATCGCGTTTTTATTTCGGTCCACCATAATCATTCCATATCCTCAAATTATTATTCAGAGTGCCAATTCGAATTTCCTTCTATATACATAAACCAACCGTTTGTTGTGTGGAATTTTGGTTTAGTATGTTCACACTTTAAGTTTGGGTTTGCTTTGGACAAACATTTGGTTTGCTTTGGTTGGAGTTTTTGTTTGGACTTGAATTGGTTATAGGTTTGTTTCGAGTTTGCTATGGTCATAGGTTTGCTTTGATTTGCTTTCGTTAGAGGTTGGGTGTTGGTCTGCTTTGATAGAGGTTTGATATGGTTAGAGATTTGACTTGAATTTGCAAAAACACTAAGGCCCACAAGCATAAATAATCCCCAAGTTTAAAATATATCAACTAAATTAAGACCGGAGCGTATGGATATTTGTTGGGGTTTGGTATTGTGTAGGCTTTGGTTTTGGTTGATTAGGGTTTGGTTTCGGTTAGGTTTGGGTTTGGGTTGGTATGGGTTTGGGTTTGGGTTTGTGTTTGGGTTTGCGTTAGTTAGAGGTCCGGTGTTGGTCTGCTTTGATAGAGGTTTGATATGGTTAGAGATTTGACTTGAGTTTGCAAAAACACTTAGGCCCACAAGCATAAAAAATTCCCAAGATTAAAATTTATCAACTAAATTAAGACCGGAGCGTATGGATGTTTGTTGGGGTTTGGTATTGTGTAGGCTTTGGTTTTGGTTGATTAGGGTTTGGTTTCCGTTAGGTTTGGGTTTGGGGTTGTTGTGGGTTTGGGTTTGTGTTTGGGTTTAGGTTTGGGTTTGGGTTTGGGTTTGAGTGTGGGTTTGGGTTTGGGTTTGGTTTTGGGTTTGGGTGGGTTTGGGTTTAGGTTTGGGTTTGGGTTTGGGTTTGGGTTTGGGTTTGGGTTTGGGTTTGGGTTTAGGTTTGGGTTTGGGTTTGGATTTGGGTTTGGGTTTGGGTTTGGGTTTGCTTTTGTTGGCGGTGTGGTATGGGTTTTCTTTGGTCAGATGTAATGTTTGGTTTGCTTTGGTCAGAAATTCGGTATGTGTTTAGTTTAGTTAGATATCTGGTTTGATTTGATATTTTGCACTAATTTCCTCTGATACTTTTTGCTATATTTATAATTTCCTGATTTACTGCCCGCACATCAAAATCCAGATTTATATATTTTATAATCATATTTTGAAGAATATCGATTTTGTCCTTTAATCCCCTTCTTTTCCTGACAGCACTAAGACGTGTGGGAAAGAAGAACAGTGAGGCCCACAACCAAAAGAAAGTCCTAAGATGAAAAAAGTTTACACAATGTAATATCGCGTTTTTATTTCGGTCCACCATAATCATTCCATATCCTCAAATTATTATTCAGAGTGTCAATTCGAATTTTCTTCTATATACATAAACCAACCGTTTGTTGTGTGGAATTTTGGTTTAGTATGTTCACAGTTTAGGTTTGGGTTTGCTTTAGACAAACATTTGGTTTGCTATGGTCATAGGTTTGTTTTGATTTGCTTTCGTTAGAGGTTTGGTGTTGGTCTGCTTTGATAGAGGTTTGATATGGTTAGAGATTTGACTTGAGTTTGCAAAAACACTAAGGCCCACAAGCATAAATAATCCCCAAGTTTAAAATATATCAACTAAATTAAGACCGGAGCGTATGGATGTTTGTTGGGGTTTGGTATTGTGTAGGCTTTGGTTTTGGTTGATTAGGGTTTGGCTTCGGTTAGGTTTGGGTTTGGTGTTGGTATGGGTTTGGGTTTGGGTTTGTGTTTGGGTTTGCGTTAGTTAGAGGTCCGGTGTTGGTACCCTTTGATAGAGGTTTGATATGGTTAGGGATTTGACTTGAGTTTGCAAAATCACTAAGGCCCATAAGCATATATAATCCCCAAGTTTAAAATATATCAACTAAATTAAGACCGGTGCGTATGGATGTTTGTTGGGGTTTGTTATTGTGTAGGCTTTGGTTTTGGTTGATTAGGGTTTGGTTTCGGTTAGGTTTGGGTTTGGGGTTGGTATGGGTTTGGGTTTCGGTTTGGGTTTGGGTTTGGGTTTGGGTTTGGTTTGATTTGTTTTGGTTTGGTTTGGTTTTTGGTTGGGTTTTGTTAGATTTGGGTTTGGGTTTGGTTTGAATTTGGTTTGAGTTTGGTTTGGGTTTGGTTCGGTTTGTTTTTGATTTGGGTTTAGTTTAGAATTGGAAAAATCCCCAAGATTAAAATTTATCAACTAAATTAAGACCGGAGCGTATGGATGTTTGTTGGGGTTTGGTATTGTTTAGGCTTTGGTTTTGGTTGATTAGGGTTTGGTTTCGGTTAGGTTTGGGTTTGGGGTTGTTATTGGTTTGGGTTTGGGTTTGGGTTTGGGTTTGGGTTTGGGTTTGGGTTTGGGTTTGGTTTGATTTGTTTTGGTTTGGTTTGGTTTTTGGTTGGGTTTTGTTAGATTTGGGTTTGGGTTTGGTTTGAATTTGGTTTGAGTTTGGTCTGGGTTTGGTTCGGTTTGTTTTTGATTTGGGTTTAGTTTAGAATTGGAAAAATCGCCAAGATTAAAATTTATCAACTAAATTAAGACCGGAGCGTATGGATGTTTGTTGGGGTTTGGTATTGTTTAGGCTTTGGTTTTGGTTGATTAGGGTTTGGTTTCGGTTAGGTTTGGGTTTGGGTTTGGGTTTGGGTTTGGGTTTTGGTTTGATATGGTTAGAGATTTGACTTGAGTTTGCAAAAACACTAAGGCCCACAAGCATAAAAAATCCCCTAAGATTAAAATTTATCAACTAAATTAAGACCGGAGCTTATGGATGTTTGTTGGGGTTTGGTATTGTTTAGTCTTTGGTTTTGGTTGATTAGGGTTTGGTTTCGTTTAGGTTTGGGTTAGGGGTTGTTATGGGTTTGGGTTTGGGTTTGTGTTTGGGTTTGGGTTTGGTTTTGGGTTTGGGTGGGTTTGGTTTTGGGTAGGTTTGGGTTTGGGTTTGGGCTTTAGTTTGGGTTTGGGTTTGGGTTTGGGTTTGGGTTTGGGTTTGGGTTTGGGTTTGGGTTTGGTTTGGGTTTGGTTTGGTTTGGTTTGGTTTAGTTTGGTTTGATTTTTGTTTGGGTTTTGTTAGATTTGGGTTTGGGTTTGGTTTGAATTTGGTTTGGGTTTGGTTCGGTTTGTTTTTGATTTGGGTTTAGTTTAGGATTGGATTTGGGTTTGTTTTGGGATTGAGTTTACGTTTGGTTTGAGTAGAGGTTTGGTTTGGTTTGATTTGCTTTGGACAGTGATTCGATTTGTGTTGGCTTTGATCAGAATTTCGGCTGCTTGTTTGCTTGCATTTGATCAGAGATTTGTTATGGTATAGAATGGGCTTGGTTTGTCTTTAGGTTTAGGTTACGTTTGGGTTTGCTTTGGTCGGAGATTTAGTTTGGTTGGATTTTGGTTGGTTTTGGACAAATGTTTGGTTTGGATTTGTCTTGGTAAAAGGTTTGGTTTGGGTTTGCTTTCTTTAGAGATTTGGCTTCGGTTTGCTTTTTTTGGTTTGCTTTGGTCAGTCGTTTGGTTTTGTTTGCTTCTGTTGGGGGTGTGGTATGGGTTTTCTTTGGTCAGATGTAATGTTTGGTTTGCTTTGGTCAGAAATTCGATATGTGTTTAGTTTAGTCAGATATCTGGTTTGATTTGATATTTTGCACAAGTTTCCTCTGATACATTTTGCTATATTTATAATTTCCTGATTTACTGCCCGCACATCAAAATCCAGACTCATGTTCTTTATAATCATATTTTGAAGAATATCGATTTTGTCCTTTAATCCCCTTCTTCTCCTGACAGCACTAGGACGTGTGGGAAAGAAGAACAGTGAGCCCCACAAGCAAAGGAAAGTCCTAAGATGAAAAAGGTTTACACAATGTAATATCGCGTTTTTATTTCGGTCCACCATAATCATTCCATATCCTCAAATTATTATTCATAGTGTCAATTCGAATTTTCATCTATATACATAAACCAACCCTTTGTTGTGTGGAATTTTGGTTTAGTATGTTCACAGTTTTGGTTTTGGTTTGCTTTGGACAAACATTTGGTTTGCTTTGGTTGGAGTTTTTGTTTGGACTTGAATTGGTTATAGGTTTGTTTCGGGTTTTCTATGGTCATAGGTTTGTTTTGATTTGCTTTCGTTAGATGTTTGGTGTTGGTCTGCTTTGATAGAGGTTTGATATGGTTAGAGATTTGACTTGAGTTTTCAAAAACACTAAGGCCCACAAGCATAAAAAATCCCCAAGTTTAAAAATTATCAACTAAATTAAGACCGGAGGAGTGGCAGCGTATGGATGTTTGTTGGGGTTTGGTATTGTTTAGGCTTTGGTTTTGGTTGATTAGGGTTTGGTTTCGGTTAGGTTTGGGTTAGGGGTTGTTATGGGTTTGGGTTTCGGTTTGGGTTTGGGTTTGGGTTTGGGTTTGGGTTTGGGTTTGTGTTTGGTTTGGGTTTAGGTTTGGGTTTGGGTTTGGGTTTGGGTTTGGTTTGGTTTGTTTTGGTTTGATTTGGTTTTTGGTTGGGTTTTGTTAGATTTGGGTTTGGGTTTGGTTTGAAATTGGTTTGAGTTTGGTTTGAGTTTGGTTTGGGTTTGGTTCGGTTTGTTTTTGATTTGGGTTTAGTTTAGGATGGGATTTGGGTTTGTTTTGGGATTGAGTTTACGTTTGGTTTGATTAGAGGTTTGATTTGGTTTGATTTGCTTTGGTCAGGGATTCGAATTGTGTTGGCTTTGATCAGAATTTCGGCTGCTTGTTTGCTTGTATTTGATCAGAGATTTGTTATGGTTTGGAATTTGTTATGGTGGGCTTGGTTTGGCTTTAGGTTTAGGTTACGTTTGGGTTTGCTTTGGTCGGAGATTTAGTTTAGTTGGATTTTGATTGGTTTTGGACAAAGGTTTGGTTTGGATTTGTCTTGGTAAAAGGTTTGGTTTGGGTTTGCTTTCTTTAGCGATTTGGCTTCGGTTTGCTTGTTTTGGTTTGCTTTGGTCAGTCGTTTGGTTTGGTTTGCTTTTGTTGGGGGTGTGGTATGGGTTTTCTTTGGTCAGATGTAATGTTTGGTTTGCTTTGGTCAGAAATTCGGTATGTGTTTAGTTTAGTCAGATATCTGGTTTGATTTGATATTTTGCACAAGTTTCCTCTGATACTTTTTGCTATATTTATAATTTCCTGATTTACTGGCCGCACATCAAAATCCAGATTCATATACTTTATAATCATATTTTGAAGAATATCGATTTTGTCCTTTAATCCCCTTCTTCTCCTGACAGCACTAGGACGTGTGGGAAAGAAGAACAATGAGGCCCACAAGCAAAAGAAAGTCCTAAGATGAAAAAAGTATACAAATTGTAATATCGCGTTTTTATTTCGGTCCACCATAATCATTCCATATCCTCAAATTATTATTCAGAGTGCCAATTCGAATTTCCTTCTATATACATAAACCAACCGTTTGTTGTGTGGAATTTTGGTTTATTATGTTCACAGTTTAGGTTTGGGTTTGCTTTGGACAAACATTTGGTTTGCTTTGGTTGGAGTTTTTGTTTGGACTTGAATTGGTTATAGGTTTGTTTCGGGTTTGCTATGGTCATAGGTTTGCTTTGATTTGCTTTCGTTAGAGGTCCGGTGTTGGTCTGCTTTGATAGAGGTTTGATAAGGTTAGAGATTTGACTTGAGTTTGTAAAAACACTAAGGCCCACAAGCATAAATAATCCCCAAGTTTAAAATATATCAACAAAATTAAGACCGGAGCGTACGGATGTTTGTTGGGGTTTGGTATTGTGTAGGCTTTGGTTTTGGTTGATTAGGGTTTGGATTCGGTTAGGTTTGGGTTTGGGGTTGGTATGGGTTTGGGTTTGGGTTTGTGTTTGGGTTTGCGTTAGTTAGAGGTCCGGTGTTGGTCTGCTTTGATAGAGGTTTGATATGGTTAGAGATTTGACTTGAGTTTGCAAAAACACTAAGGCCCACAAGCATAAAAAATCCCCAAGTTTAAAATTTATCAACTAAATTAAGACCGGAGGAGTGGCAGCGTATGGATGTTTGTTGGGGTTTGGTATTGTTTAGGCTTTGGTTTTGGTTGATTAGGGTTTGGTTTCGGTTAGGTTTGGGTTTGGGGTTGTTATTGGTTTGGGTTTGGGTTTGGGTTTAGGTTTGGGTTTGGGGTTGTTATTGGTTTGGGTTTGAGTTTGGGTTTGGGTTTAGGTTTGGGTTTGGGTCTGAGTTTGGGTTTGGTTTGGCTTTGGGTTTAGGTTTGGGTTTGGGTTTGGGTTTGGGTTTGGTTTTGGTTTGTTTTGGTTTGGTTTGGTTTTTGGTTCGGTTTTGTTAGATTTGGGTTTGGGTTTGGTTTGAATTTGGTTTGAGTTTTGTTTGAGTTTGGTTTGAATTTGGTTTGGGTTTGGTTCGGTTTGTTTTTGATTTGGGTTTAGTTTAGGATTGGAAAAATCACTAGATTAAAATTTATCAACTAAATTAAGACCGGAGCGTATGGATGTTTGTTGGGGTTTGGTATTGTTTAGGCTTTAGTTTTGGCTGATTAGGGTTTGGTTTCGGTTAGGTTTGGGTTTGGGGTTGTTATTGGTTTGGGTTTGGGTTTGGGTTTGGGTTTGGGTTTGGGTTTGGGTTTGGGTTTGGGTTTGGGTTTGGTTTGGCTTTGGGTTTAGGTTTTTGGTTTGGTTTGGTTTTTGGTTGGGTTTTGTTAGATTTGGGTTTGGGTTTGGTTTGAATATGGTTTGAGTTTGGTTTGAGTTTGGTTTGGGTTTGGTTCGGTTTGTTTTTGATTTGGGTTTAGTTTAGGATTTAAAAAATCCCCAAGATTAAAATTTATCAACTAAATTAAGACCGGAGCGTATGGATGTTTGTTGGGGTTTGGTATTGTGTAGGCTTTGGTTTTGGTTGATTAGGGTTTGGTTTCCGTTAGGTTTGGGTTTGGGGTTGTTGTGGGTTTGGGTTTGGGTTTGTGTTTAGGTTTGCTTTTGGGTTTGGGATTAGGTTTGGGTTTGGGTTTGGGTTTTGGTTTGGGTTTGGGTTTGGGTTTGGGTTTGGGTTTGGGTTTGGGTTTGGGTTTGGGTTTGGGTTTGGGTTTGGGTATGGGTTTGGGTTTGGGTTTGGGTTTGGGTTTGGGTTTGGGTTTGGGTTTGGGTTTGGTTTTGGGTTTGGGTGGGTTTGGGTTTGGGTTTGGGTTTGGGTTTGGTTTTGTGGGGGGTGTGGTATGGGTTTTCTTTGGTCAGATGTAATGTTTGGTTTGCTTTGGTCAGAAATTCGGTATGTGTTTAGTTTAGTCAGATATAAGGTTTGATTTGATATTTTCACTAGTTTCTTCTGATACTTTTTGCTATATTTATAATTTCCTGATTTAATGCCCGCACATCAAAATCCAGATTTATATACTTTATAATCATATTTTGAAGAATATCGATTTTGTCCTTTAATTCTTCTCCTGACAGCACTAGGACGTGTGGGAAAGAAGAACAATGAGGCCCACAAGCAAAAGAAAGTCCTAAGGTGAAAAAAGTTTACACATTGTAATATCGCGTTTTTATTTCGGTCCACCATAATCATTCCATATCCTCAAATTATTATTCAGAGTGCCAATTCGAATTTCCTTCTATATACATAAACCAACCGTTTGTTGTGTGGAATTTTGGTTTAGTATGTTCACACTTTAAGTTTGGGTTTGCTTTGGACAAACATTTGGTTTGCTTTGGTTGGAGTTTTTGTTTGGACTTGAATTGGTTATAGGTTTGTTTCGGGTTTGCTATGGTCATAGGTTTGCTTTGATTTGCTTTCGTTAGAGGTTGGGTGTTGGTCTGCTTTGATAGAGGTTTGATATGGTTAGAGATTTGACTTGAATTTGCAAAAACACTAAGGCCCACAAGCATAAATAATCCCCAAGTTTAAAATATATCAACTAAATTAAGACCGGAGCGTATGGATATTTGTTGGGGTTTGGTATTGTGTAGGCTTTGGTTTTGGTTGATTAGGGTTTGGTTTCGGTTAGGTTTGGGTTTGGGTTGGTATGGGTTTGGGTTTGGGTTTGTGTTTGGGTTTGCGTTAGTTAGAGGTCCGGTGTTGGTCTGCTTTGATAGAGGTTTGATATGGTTAGAGATTTGACTTGAGTTTGCAAAAACACTTAGGCCCACAAGCATAAAAAATTCCCAAGATTAAAATTTATCAACTAAATTAAGACCGGAGCGTATGGATGTTTGTTGGGGTTTGGTATTGTGTAGGCTTTGGTTTTGGTTGATTAGGGTTTGGTTTCCGTTAGGTTTGGGTTTGGGGTTGTTGTGGGTTTGGGTTTGTGTTTGGGTTTAGGTTTGGGTTTGGGTTTGGGTTTGAGTGTGGGTTTGGGTTTGGGTTTGGTTTTGGGTTTGGGTTTGGGTTTGGGTTTGGGTTTGGGTTTAGGTTTCGGTTTGGGTTTGGGTTTGGGTTTGGGTTTGGGTTTGGGTTTGAGTTTGAGTTTGGGTTTTGGTTTGGGTTTGGGTTTGGGTTTGGGTTTGGGTTTGGGTTTGGGTTTGGGTTTGGGTTTGGGTTTGGGTTTGGGTTTGGGTTTAGGTTTGGGTTTGGGTTTGGATTTGGGTTTGGGTTTGGGTTTGGGTTTGCTTTTGTTGGCGGTGTGGTATGGGTTTTCTTTGGTCAGATGTAATGTTTGGTTTGCTTTGGTCAGAAATTCGGTATGTGTTTAGTTTAGTTAGATATCTGGTTTGATTTGATATTTTGCACTAATTTCCTCTGATACTTTTTGCTATATTTATAATTTCCTGATTTACTGCCCGCACATCAAAATCCAGATTTATATATTTTATAATCATATTTTGAAGAATATCGATTTTGTCCTTTAATCCCCTTCTTTTCCTGACAGCACTAAGACGTGTGGGAAAGAAGAACAGTGAGGCCCACAAGCAAAAGAAAGTCCTAAGATGAAAAAAGTTTACACAATGTAATATCGCGTTTTTATTTCGGTCCACCATAATCATTCCATATCCTCAAATTATTATTCAGAGTGTCAATTCGAATTTTCTTCTATATACATAAACCAACCGTTTGTTGTGTGGAATTTTGGTTTAGTATGTTCACAGTTTAGGTTTGGGTTTGCTTTAGACAAACATTTGGTTTGCTATGGTCATAGGTTTGTTTTGATTTGCTTTCGTTAGAGGTTTGGTGTTGGTCTGCTTTGATAGAGGTTTGATATGGTTAGAGATTTGACTTGAGTTTGCAAAAACACTAAGGCCCACAAGCATAAATAATCCCCAAGATTAAAATTTATCAACTAAATTAAGACCGGAGCGTATGGATGTTTGTTGGGGTTTGGTATTGTGTAGGCTTTGGTTTTGGTTGATTAGGGTTTGGCTTCGGTTAGGTTTGGGTTTGGTGTTGGTATGGGTTTGGGTTTGGGTTTGTGTTTGGGTTTGCGTTAGTTAGAGGTCCGGTGTTGGTACCCTTTGATAGAGGTTTGATATGGTTAGAGATTTGACTTGAGTTTGCAAAATCACTAAGGCCCATAAGCATATATAATCCCCAAGTTTAAAATATATCAACTAAATTAAGACCGGTGCGTATGGATGTTTGTTGGGGTTTGGTATTGTGTAGGCTTTGGTTTTGGTTGATTAGGGTTTGGTTTCGGTTAGGTTTGGGTTTGGGGTTGGTATGGGTTTGGGTTTGGGTTTGGGTTTGGGTTTGGGTTTGGGTTTGGGTTTGGGTTTGGGTTTGGGTTTGGGTTTGGGTTTGGTTTGATTTGTTTTGGTTTGGTTTGGTTTTTGGTTGGGTTTTGTTAGATTTGGGTTTGGGTTTGGTTTGAATTTGGTTTGAGTTTGGTCTGGGTTTGGTTCGGTTTGTTTTTGATTTGGGTTTAGTTTAGAATTGGAAAAATCGCCAAGATTAAAATTTATCAACTAAATTAAGACCGGAGCGTATGGATGTTTGTTGGGGTTTGGTATTGTTTAGGCTTTGGTTTTGGTTGATTAGGGTTTGGTTTCGGTTAGGTTTGGGTTTGGGTTTGGGTTTGGGTTTGGGTTTTGGTTTGATATGGTTAGAGATTTGACTTGAGTTTGCAAAATCACTAAGGCCCACAAGCATAAAAAATCCCCTAAGATTAAAATTTATCAACTAAATTAAGACCGGAGCTTATGGATGTTTGTTGGGGTTTGGTATTGTTTAGTCTTTGGTTTTGGTTGATTAGGGTTTGGTTTCGTTTAGGTTTGGGTTAGGGGTTGTTATGGGTTTGGGTTTGGGTTTGTGTTTGGGTTTGGGTTTGGTTTTGGGTTTGGGTGGGTTTGGTTTTGGGTAGGTTTGGGTTTGGGTTTGGGCTTTAGTTTGGGTTTGGGTTTGGGTTTGGGTTTGGGTTTGGGTTTGGGTTTGGGTTTGGGTTTGGTTTGGGTTTGGTTTGGTTTGGTTTGGTTTAGTTTGGTTTGATTTTTGTTTGGGTTTTGTTAGATTTGGGTTTGGGTTTGGTTTGAATTTGGTTTGGGTTTGGTTCGGTTTGTTTTTGATTTGGGTTTAGTTTAGGATTGGATTTGGGTTTGTTTTGGGATTGAGTTTACGTTTGGTTTGAGTAGAGGTTTGGTTTGGTTTGATTTGCTTTGGACAGTGATTCGATTTGTGTTGGCTTTGATCAGAATTTCGGCTGCTTGTTTGCTTGCATTTGATCAGAGATTTGTTATGGTATAGAATGGGCTTGGTTTGTCTTTAGGTTTAGGTTACGTTTGGGTTTGCTTTGGTCGGAGATTTAGTTTGGTTGGATTTTGGTTGGTTTTGGACAAATGTTTGGTTTGGATTTGTCTTGGTAAAAGGTTTGGTTTGGGTTTGCTTTCTTTAGAGATTTGGCTTCGGTTTGCTTTTTTTGGTTTGCTTTGGTCAGTCGTTTGGTTTTGTTTGCTTCTGTTGGGGGTGTGGTATGGGTTTTCTTTGGTCAGATGTAATGTTTGGTTTGCTTTGGTCAGAAATTCGATATGTGTTTAGTTTAGTCAGATATCTGGTTTGATTTGATATTTTGCACAAGTTTCCTCTGATACATTTTGCTATATTTATAATTTCCTGATTTACTGCCCGCACATCAAAATCCAGACTCATGTTCTTTATAATCATATTTTGAAGAATATCGATTTTGTCCTTTAATCCCCTTCTTCTCCTGACAGCACTAGGACGTGTGGGAAAGAAGAACAGTGAGCCCCACAAGCAAAGGAAAGTCCTAAGATGAAAAAGGTTTACACAATGTAATATCGCGTTTTTATTTCGGTCCACCATAATCATTCCATATCCTCAAATTATTATTCATAGTGTCAATTCGAATTTTCTTCTATATACATAAACCAACCGTTGTGTGGAATTTTGGTTTAGTATGTTCACAGTTTTGGTTTGGGTTTGCTTTGGACAAACATTTGGTTTGCTTTGGTTGGAGTTTTTGTTTGGACTTGAATTGGTTATAGGTTTGTTTCGGGTTTTCTATGGTCATAGGTTTGTTTTGATTTGCTTTCGTTAGATGTTTGGTGTTGGTCTGCTTTGATAGAGGTTTGATATGGTTAGAGATTTGACTTGAGTTTTCAAAAACACTAAGGCCCACAAGCATAAAAAATCCCCAAGTTTAAAAATTATCAACTAAATTAAGACCGGAGGAGTGGCAGCGTATGGATGTTTGTTGGGGTTTGGTATTGTTTAGGCTTTGGTTTTGGTTGATTAGGGTTTGGTTTCGGTTAGGTTTGGGTTAGGGGTTGTTATGGGTTTGGGTTTCGGTTTGGGTTTGGGTTTGGGTTTGGGTTTGGGTTTGGGTTTGTGTTTGGTTTGGGTTTAGGTTTGGGTTTGGGTTTGGGTTTGGGTTTGGTTTGGTTTGTTTTGGTTTGATTTGGTTTTTGGTTGGGTTTTGTTAGATTTGGGTTTGGGTTTGGTTTGAAATTGGTTTGAGTTTGGTTTGAGTTTGGTTTGGGTTTGGTTCGGTTTGTTTTTGATTTGGGTTTAGTTTAGGATGGGATATGGGTTTGTTTTGGGATTGAGTTTACGTTTGGTTTGATTAGAGGTTTGATTTGGTTTGATTTGCTTTGGTCAGGGATTCGAATTGTGTTGGCTTTGATCAGAATTTCGGCTGCTTGTTTGCTTGTATTTGATCAGAGATTTGTTATGGTTTGGAATTTGTTATGGTGGGCTTGGTTTGGCTTTAGGTTTAGGTTACGTTTGGGTTTGCTTTGGTCGGAGATTTAGTTTAGTTGGATTTTGATTGGTTTTGGACAAAGGTTTGGTTTGGATTTGTCTTGGTAAAAGGTTTGGTTTGGGTTTGCTTTCTTTAGCGATTTGGCTTCGGTTTGCTTGTTTTGGTTTGCTTTGGTCAGTCGTTTGGTTTGGTTTGCTTTTGTTGGGGGTGTGGTATGGGTTTTCTTTGGTCAGATGTAATGTTTGGTTTGCTTTGGTCAGAAATTCGGTATGTGTTTAGTTTAGTCAGATATCTGGTTTGATTTGATATTTTGCACAAGTTTCCTCTGATACTTTTTGCTATATTTATAATTTCCTGATTTACTGGCCGCACATCAAAATCCAGATTCATATACTTTATAATCATATTTTGAAGAATATCGATTTTGTCCTTTAATCCCCTTCTTCTCCTGACAGCACTAGGACGTGTGGGAAAGAAGAACAATGAGGCCCACAAGCAAAAGAAAGTCCTAAGGTGAAAAAAGTTTACACATTGTAATATCGCGTTTTTATTTCGGTCCACCATAATCATTCCATATCCTCAAATTATTATTCATAGTGTCAATTCGAATTTTCTTCTATATACATAAACCAACCGTTTGTTGTGTGGAATTTTGGTTTATTATGTTCACAGTTTAGGTTTGGGTTTGCTTTGGACAAACATTTGGTTTGCTTTGGTTGGAGTTTTTGTTTGGACTTGAATTGGTTATAGGTTTGTTTCGGGTTTGCTATGGTCATAGGTTTGTTTTGATTTGCTTTCGTTAGAGGTTTGGTGTTGGTCTGCTTTGATAGAGGTTTGATATGGTTAGAGATTTGACTTGAGTTTGCAAAAACACTAAGGCCCACAAGCATAAATAATCCCCAAGTTTAAAATATATCAACTAAATTAAGACCGGAGCGTACGGATGTTTGTTGGGGTTTGGTATTGTGTAGGCTTTGGTTTTGGTTGATTAGGGTTTGGATTCGGTTAGGTTTGGGTTTGGGGTTGGTATGGGTTTGGGTTTGGGTTTGTGTTTGGGTTTGCGTTAGTTAGAGGTCCGGTGTTGGTCTGCTTTGATAGAGGTTTGATATGGTTAGAGATTTGACTTGAGTTTGCAAAAACACTAAGGCCCACAAGCATAAAAAATCCCCAAGTTTAAAATTTATCAACTAAATTAAGACCGGAGGAGTGGCAGCGTATGGATGTTTGTTGGGGTTTGGTATTGTTTAGGCTTTGGTTTTGGTTGATTAGGGTTTGGTTTCGGTTAGGTTTGGGTTTGGGGTTGTTATTGGTTTGGGTTTGGGTTTGGGTTTAGGTTTGGGTTTGGGGTTGTTATTGGTTTGGGTTTGAGTTTGGGTTTGGGTTTAGGTTTGGGTTTGGGTCTGGGTTTGGGTTTGGTTTGGCTTTGGGTTTAGGTTTGGGTTTGGGTTTGGGTTTGGGTTTGGTTTTGGTTTGTTTTGGTTTGGTTTGGTTTTTGGTTCGGTTTTGTTAGATTTGGGTTTGGGTTTGGTTTGAATTTGGTTTGAGTTTTGTTTGAGTTTGGTTTGAATTTGGTTTGGGTTTGGTTCGGTTTGTTTTTGATTTGGGTTTAGTTTAGGATTGGAAAAATCACTAGATTAAAATTTATCAACTAAATTAAGACCGGAGCGTATGGATGTTTGTTGGGGTTTGGTATTGTTTAGGCTTTGGTTTTGGCTGATTAGGGTTTGGTTTCGGTTAGGTTTGGGTTTGGGGTTGTTATTGGTTTGGGTTTGGGTTTGGGTTTGGGTTTGGGTTTGGGTTTGGGTTTGGGTTTGGGTTTGGGTTTGGTTTGGCTTTGGGTTTTGGATTGGGTTTGGGTTTGGGTTTGGTTTGGTTTGTTTTGGTTTGGTTTGGTTTTTGGTTGGGTTTTGTTAGATTTGGGTTTGGGTTTGGTTTGAATATGGTTTGAGTTTGGTTTGAGTTTGGTTTGGGTTTGGTTCGGTTTGTTTTTGATTTGGGTTTAGTTTAGGATTTAAAAAATCCCCAAGATTAAAATTTATCAACTAAATTAAGACCGGAGCGTATGGATGTTTGTTGGGGTTTGGTATTGTGTAGGCTTTGGTTTTGGTTGATTAGGGTTTGGTTTCCGTTAGGTTTGGGTTTGGGGTTGTTGTGGGTTTGGGTTTGGGTTTGTGTTTAGGTTTGCTTTTGGGTTTGGGATTAGGTTTGGGTTTGGGTTTGGGTTTTGGTTTGGGTTTGGGTTTGGGTTTGGGTTTGGGTTTGGGTTTGGGTTTGGGTTTGGGTTTGGGTTTGGGTTTGGGTATGGGTTTGGGTTTGGGTTTGGGTTTGGGTTTGGGTTTGGGTTTGGGTTTGGGTTTGGTTTTGGGTTTGGGTGGGTTTGGGTTTGGGTTTGGGTTTGGGTTTGGTTTTGTGGGGGGTGTGGTATGGGTTTTCTTTGGTCAGATGTAATGTTTGGTTTGCTTTGGTCAGAAATTCGGTATGTGTTTAGTTTAGTCAGATATAAGGTTTGATTTGATATTTTCACTAGTTTCTTCTGATACTTTTTGCTATATTTATAATTTCCTGATTTAATGCCCGCACATCAAAATCCAGATTTATATACTTTATAATCATATTTTGAAGAATATCGATTTTGTCCTTTAATTCTTCTCCTGACAGCACTAGGACGTGTGGGAAAGAAGAACAATGAGGCCCACAAGCAAAAGAAAGTCCTAAGGTGAAAAAAGTTTACACATTGTAATATCGCGTTTTTATTTCGGTCCACCATAATCATTCCATATCCTCAAATTATTATTCAGAGTGCCAATTCGAATTTCCTTCTATATACATAAACCAACCGTTTGTTGTGTGGAATTTTGGTTTAGTATGTTCACACTTTAAGTTTGGGTTTGCTTTGGACAAACATTTGGTTTGCTTTGGTTGGAGTTTTTGTTTGGACTTGAATTGGTTATAGGTTTGTTTCGGGTTTGCTATGGTCATAGGTTTGCTTTGATTTGCTTTCGTTAGAGGTTGGGTGTTGGTCTGCTTTGATAGAGGTTTGATATGGTTAGAGATTTGACTTGAATTTGCAAAAACACTAAGGCCCACAAGCATAAATAATCCCCAAGTTTAAAATATATCAACTAAATTAAGACCGGAGCGTATGGATATTTGTTGGGGTTTGGTATTGTGTAGGCTTTGGTTTTGGTTGATTAGGGTTTGGTTTCGGTTAGGTTTGGGTTTGGGTTGGTATGGGTTTGGGTTTGGGTTTGTGTTTGGGTTTGCGTTAGTTAGAGGTCCGGTGTTGGTCTGCTTTGATAGAGGTTTGATATGGTTAGAGATTTGACTTGAGTTTGCAAAAACACTTAGGCCCACAAGCATAAAAAATTCCCAAGATTAAAATTTATCAACTAAATTAAGACCGGAGCGTATGGATGTTTGTTGGGGTTTGGTATTGTGTAGGCTTTGGTTTTGGTTGATTAGGGTTTGGTTTCCGTTAGGTTTGGGTTTGGGGTTGTTGTGGGTTTGGGTTTGTGTTTGGGTTTAGGTTTGGGTTTGGGTTTGGGTTTGAGTGTGGGTTTGGGTTTGGGTTTGGTTTTGGGTTTGGGTGGGTTTGGGTTTAGGTTTGGGTTTGGGTTTGGGTTTGGGTTTGGGTTTGGGTTTGGGTTTGGGTTTAGGTTTGGGTTTGGGTTTGGATTTGGGTTTGGGTTTGGGTTTGGGTTTGCTTTTGTTGGCGGTGTGGTATGGGTTTTCTTTGGTCAGATGTAATGTTTGGTTTGCTTTGGTCAGAAATTCGGTATGTGTTTAGTTTAGTTAGATATCTGGTTTGATTTGATATTTTGCACTAATTTCCTCTGATACTTTTTGCTATATTTATAATTTCCTGATTTACTGCCCGCACATCAAAATCCAGATTTATATATTTTATAATCATATTTTGAAGAATATCGATTTTGTCCTTTAATCCCCTTCTTTTCCTGACAGCACTAAGACGTGTGGGAAAGAAGAACAGTGAGGCCCACAAGCAAAAGAAAGTCCTAAGATGAAAAAAGTTTACACAATGTAATATCGCGTTTTTATTTCGGTCCACCATAATCATTCCATATCCTCAAATTATTATTCAGAGTGTCAATTCGAATTTTCTTCTATATACATAAACCAACCGTTTGTTGTGTGGAATTTTGGTTTAGTATGTTCACAGTTTAGGTTTGGGTTTGCTTTAGACAAACATTTGGTTTGCTATGGTCATAGGTTTGTTTTGATTTGCTTTCGTTAGAGGTTTGGTGCTGGTCTGCTTTGATAGAGGTTTGATATGGTTAGAGATTTGACTTGAGTTTGCAAAAACACTAAGGCCCACAAGCATAAATAATCCCCAAGTTTAAAATATATCAACTAAATTAAGACCGGAGCGTATGGATGTTTGTTGGGGTTTGGTATTGTGTAGGCTTTGGTTTTGGTTGATTAGGGTTTGGCTTCGGTTAGGTTTGGGTTTGGTGTTGGTATGGGTTTGGGTTTGGGTTTGTGTTTGGGTTTGCGTTAGTTAGAGGTCCGGTGTTGGTACCCTTTGATAGAGGTTTGATATGGTTAGAGATTTGACTTGAGTTTGCAAAATCACTAAGGCCCATAAGCATATATAATCCCCAAGTTTAAAATATATCAACTAAATTAAGACCGGTGCGTATGGATGTTTGTTGGGGTTTGTTATTGTGTAGGCTTTGGTTTTGGTTGATTAGGGTTTGGTTTCGGTTAGGTTTGGGTTTGGGGTTGGTATGGGTTTGGGTTTCGGTTTGGGTTTGGGTTTGGGTTTGGGTTTGGGTTTGGGTTTGGGTTTGGGTTTGGGTTTGGGTTTGGTTTGATTTGTTTTGGTTTGGTTTGGTTTTTGGTTGGGTTTTGTTAGATTTGGGTTTGGGTTTGGTTTGAATTTGGTTTGAGTTTGGTTTGGGTTTGGTTCGGTTTGTTTTTGATTTGGGTTTAGTTTAGAATTGGAAAAATCCCCAAGATTAAAATTTATCAACTAAATTAAGACCGGAGCGTATGGATGTTTGTTGGGGTTTGGTATTGTTTAGGCTTTGGTTTTGGTTGATTAGGGTTTGGTTTCGGTTAGGTTTGGGTTTGGGGTTGTTATTGGTTTGGGTTTGGGTTTGGGTTTGGGTTTGGGTTTGGGTTTGGGTTTGGGTTTGGGTTTGGGTTTGGGTTTGGTTTGATTTGTTTTGGTTTGGTTTGGTTTTTGGTTGGGTTTTGTTAGATTTGGGTTTGGGTTTGGTTTGAATTTGGTTTGAGTTTGGTTTGGGTTTGGTTCGGTTTGTTTTTGATTTGGGTTTAGTTTAGAATTGGAAAAATCGCCAAGATTAAAATTTATCAACTAAATTAAGACCGGAGCGTATGGATGTTTGTTGGGGTTTGGTATTGTTTAGGCTTTGGTTTTGGTTGATTAGGGTTTGGTTTCGGTTAGGTTTGGGTTTGGGTTTGGGTTTGGGTTTGGGTTTTGGTTTGATATGGTTAGAGATTTGACTTGAGTTTGCAAAAACACTAAGGCCCACAAGCATAAAAAATCCCCAAGATTAAAATTTATCAACTAAATTAAGACCGGAGCTTATGGATGTTTGTTGGGGTTTGGTATTGTTTAGTCTTTGGTTTTGGTTGATTAGGGTTTGGTTTCGTTTAGGTTTGGGTTAGGGGTTGTTATGGGTTTGGGTTTGGGTTTGTGTTTGGGTTTGGGTTTGGTTTTGGGTTTGGGTGGGTTTGGTTTTGGGTAGGTTTGGGTTTGGGTTTGGGCTTTAGTTTGGGTTTGGGTTTGGGTTTGGGTTTGGGTTTGGGTTTGGGTTTGGGTTTGGGTTTGGGTTTGGGTTTGGGTTTGGTTTGGGTTTGGTTTGGTTTGGTTTGGTTTAGTTTGGTTTGATTTTTGTTTGGGTTTTGTTAGATTTGGGTTTGGGTTTGGTTTGAATTTGGTTTGGGTTTGGTTCGGTTTGTTTTTGATTTGGGTTTAGTTTAGGATTGGATTTGGGTTTGTTTTGGGATTGAGTTTACGTTTGGTTTGAGTAGAGGTTTGGTTTGGTTTGATTTGCTTTGGACAGTGATTCGATTTGTGTTGGCTTTGATCAGAATTTCGGCTGCTTGTTTGCTTGCATTTGATCAGAGATTTGTTATGGTTTAGAATGGGCTTGGTTTGGCTTTAGGTTTAGGTTACGTTTGGGTTTGCTTTGGTCGGAGATTTAGTTTAGTTGGATTTTGATTGGTTTTGGACAAAGGTTTGGTTTGGATTTGTCTTGGTAAAAGGTTTGGTTTGGGTTTGCTTTCTTTAGAGATTTGGCTTCGGTTTGCTTTTTTTGGTTTGCTTTGGTCAGTCGTTTGGTTTGGTTTGCTTTTGTTGGGGGTGTGGTATGGGTTTTCTTTGGTCAGATGTAATGTTTGGTTTGCTTTGGTCAGAAATTCGGTATGTGTTTAGTTTAGTTAGATATCTGGTTTGATTTGATATTTTGCACTAATTTCCTCTGATACTTTTTGCTATATTTATAATTTCCTGATTTACTGCCCGCACATCAAAATCCAGATTTATATACTTTATAATCATATTTTGAAGAATATCGATTTTGTCCTTTAATTCTTCTCCTGACAGCACTAGGACGTGTGGGAAAGAAGAACAATGAGGCCCACAAGCAAAAGAAAGTCCTAAGGTGAAAAAAGTTTACACATTGTAATATCGCGTTTTTATTTCGGTCCACCATAATCATTCCATATCCTCAAATTATTATTCAGAGTGCCAATTCGAATTTCCTTCTATATACATAAACCAACCGTTTGTTGTGTGGAATTTTGGTTTAGTATGTTCACACTTTAAGTTTGGGTTTGCTTTGGACAAACATTTGGTTTGCTTTGGTTGGAGTTTTTGTTTGGACTTGAATTGGTTATAGGTTTGTTTCGGGTTTGCTATGGTCATAGGTTTGTTTTGATTTGCTTTCGTTAGATGTTTGGTGTTGGTCTGCTTTGATAGAGGTTTGATATGGTTAGAGATTTGACTTGAGTTTTCAAAAACACTAAGGCCCACAAGCATAAAAAATCCCCAAGTTTAAAAATTATCAACTAAATTAAGACCGGAGGAGTGGCAGCGTATGGATGTTTGTTGGGGTTTGGTATTGTTTAGGCTTTGGTTTTGGTTGATTAGGGTTTGGTTTCGGTTAGGTTTGGGTTTGGGGTTGTTATGGGTTTGGGTTTCGGTTTGGGTTTGGGTTTGGGTTTGGGTTTGTGTTTGGTTTGGGTTTAGGTTTGGGTTTGGGTTTGGGTTTGGGTTTGGTTTGGTTTGTTTTGGTTTGATTTGGTTTTTGGTTGGGTTTTGTTAGATTTGGGTTTGGGTTTGGTTTGAATTTGGTTTGAGTTTGGTTTGAGTTTGGTTTGGGTTTGGTTCGGTTTGTTTTTGATTTGCGTTTAGTTTAGGATGGGATATGGGTTTGTTTTGGGATTGAGTTTACGTTTGGTTTGATTAGAGGTTTGATTTGGTTTGATTTGCTTTGGTCAGGGATTCGAATTGTGTTGGCTTTGATCAGAATTTCGGCTGCTTGTTTGCTTGTATTTGATCAGAGATTTGTTATGGTTTGGAATTTGTTATGGTGGGCTTGGTTTGGCTTTAGGTTTAGGTTACGTTTGGGTTTGCTTTGGTCGGAGATTTAGTTTAGTTGGATTTTGATTGGTTTTGGACAAAGGTTTGGTTTGGATTTGTCTTGGTAAAAGGTTTGGTTTGGGTTTGCTTTCTTTAGCGATTTGGCTTCGGTTTGCTTTTTTTGGTTTGCTTTGGTCAGTCGTTTGGTTTGGTTTGCTTTTGTTGGGGGTGTGGTATGGGTTTTCTTTGGTCAGATGTAATGTTTGGTTTGCTTTGGTCAGAAATTCGGTATGTGTTTAGTTTAGTCAGATATCTGGTTTGATTCGATATTTTGCACAAGTTTCCTCTGATACTTTTTGCTATATTTATAATTTCCTGATTTACTGGCCGCACATCAAAATCCAGATTCATATACTTTATAATCATATTTTGAAGAATATCGATTTTGTCCTTTAATCCACTTCTTCTCCTGACAGCACTAGGACGTGTGGGAAAGAAGAACAATGAGGCCCACAAGCAAAAGAAAGTCCTAAGATGAAAAAAGTATACAAATTGTAATATCGCGTTTTTATTTCGGTCCACCATAATCATTCCATATCCTCAAATTATTATTCATAGTGTCAATTCGAATTTTCTTCTATATAGATAAACCAACCGTTTGTTGTGTGGAATTTTGGTTTAGTATTTTCACAGTTTTGGTTTGGGTTTGCTTTGGACAAACATTTGGTTTGCTTTGGTTGGAGTTTTTGTTTGGACTTGAATTGGTTATAGGTTTGTTTCGGGTTTGCTATGGTCATAGGTTTGTTTTGATTTGCTTTCGTTAGATGTTTGGTGTTGGTCTGCTTTGATAGAGGTTTGATATGGTTAGAGATTTGACTTGAGTTTTCAAAAACACTAAGGCCCACAAGCATAAATAATCCCCAAGTTTAAAATATATCAACTAAATTAAGACCGGAGCGTACGGATGTTTGTTGGGGTTTGGTATTGTGTAGGCTTTGGTTTTGGTTGATTAGGGTTTGGATTCGGTTAGTTTTGGGTTTGGGGTTGGTATGGGTTTGGGTTTCGGTGTGTGTTTGGGTTTACGTTAGTTAGAGGTCTGGTGTTGGTCTGCTTTGATAGAGGTTTGATATGGTTAGAGATTTGACTTGAGTTTGCAAAAACACTAAGGCACACAAGCATAAAAAATTCCCAAGATTAAAATTTATCAACTAAATTAAGGCCGGAGCGTATGGATGTTTGTTGGGGTTTGGTATTGTGTAGGCTTTGGTTTTGGTTGATTAGGGTTTGGTTTCCGTTAGGTTTGGGTTTGGGGTTGTTGTGGGTTTGGGTTTAGGTTTGGGTTTGGGTTTGGGCTTTGGCTTGGGTTTGGGGTTGAATTTTGGTTTGGGTGGGTTTGGGTTTGGGTTTGGGTTTGGGTTTGGGTTTGGGTTTGGGTTTGGGTTTGGGTTTGGGTTTGGGTTTGGGTTTGGGTTTGGGTTTGGGTTTGGGTTTGAGTTTGGGTTTGGGTTTGGGTTTGGGTTTGATTTGGGTTTGGGTTTGGGTTTGGGTTTGTGTTTGGATTTGGGTTTGGGTTTGGGTTTGGGTTTGGGTTTGCGTTAGTTAGAGGTCCGGTGTTGGTCTGCTTTGATAGAGGTTTGATATGGTTAGAGATTTGACTTGAGTTTGCAAAAACACTAAGGCCCACAAGCATAAATAATCCCCAAGTTTAAAATATATCAACAAAATTAAGACCGGAGCGTACGGATGTTTGTTGGGGTTTGGTATTGTGTAGGCTTTGGTTTTGGTTGATTAGGGTTTGGATTCGGTTAGGTTTGGGTTTGGGGTTGGTATGGGTTTGGGTTTGGGTTTGTGTTTGGGTTTGCGTTAGTTAGAGGTCCGGTGTTGGTCTGCTTTGATAGAGGTTTGATATGGTTAGAGATTTGACTTGAGTTTGCAAAAACACTAAGGCCCACAAGCATAAAAAATCCCCAAGTTTAAAATTTATCAACTAAATTAAGACCGGAGGAGTGGCAGCGTATGGATGTTTGTTGGGGTTTGGTATTGTTTAGGCTTTGGTTTTGGTTGATTAGGGTTTGGTTTCGGTTAGGTTTGGGTTTGGGGTTGTTATTGGTTTGGGTTTGGGTTTGGGTTTGGGTTTAGGTTTGGGTTTGGGGTTGTTATTGGTTTGGGTTTGAGTTTGGGTTTGGGTTTAGGTTTGGGTTTGGGTCTGGGTTTGGGTTTGGTTTGGCTTTGGGTTTAGGTTTGGGTTTGGGTTTGGGTTTGGGTTTGGTTTTGGTTTGTTTTGGTTTGGTTTGGTTTTTGGTTCGGTTTTGTTAGATTTGGGTTTGGGTTTGGTTTGAATTTGGTTTGAGTTTTGTTTGAGTTTGGTTTGAATTTGGTTTGGGTTTGGTTCGGTTTGTTTTTGATTTGGGTTTAGTTTAGGATTGGAAAAATCACTAGATTAAAATTTATCAACTAAATTAAGACCGGAGCGTATGGATGTTTGTTGGGGTTTGGTATTGTTTAGGCTTTGGTTTTGGCTGATTAGGGTTTGGTTTCGGTTAGGTTTGGGTTTGGGGTTGTTATTGGTTTGGGTTTGGGTTTGGGTTTGGGTTTGGGTTTGGGTTTGGGTTTGGGTTTGGTTTGGCTTTGGGTTTAGGTTTGGGTTTGGGTTTGGGTTTGGGTTTGGTTTGGTTTGTTTTGGTTTGGTTTGGTTTTTGGTTGGGTTTTGTTAGATTTGGGTTTGGGTTTGGTTTGAATATGGTTTGAGTTTGGTTTGAGTTTGGTTTGGGTTTGGTTCGGTTTGTTTTTGATTTGGGTTTAGTTTAGGATTTAAAAAATCCCCAAGATTAAAATTTATCAACTAAATTAAGACCGGAGCGTATGGATGTTTGTTGGGGTTTGGTATTGTGTAGGCTTTGGTTTTGGTTGATTAGGGTTTGGTTTCCGTTAGGTTTGGGTTTGGGGTTGTTGTGGGTTTGGGTTTGGGTTTGTGTTTAGGTTTGCTTTTGGGATTGGGATTAGGTTTGGGTTTGGGTTTGGGTTTTGGTTTGGGTTTGGATTTGGGTTTGGGTTTGGGTTTGGGTTTGGGTTTGGGTTTGGGTTTGGGTTTGGGTTTGGGTTTGGGTATGGGTTTGGGTTTGGGTTTGGGTTTGGGTTTGGGTTTGGGTTTGGGTTTGGGTTTGGGTTTGGGTTTGGGTTTGGTTTTGGGTTTGGGTGGGTTTGGGTTTGGGTTTGGGTTTGGGTTTGCTTTTGTGGGGGGTGTGGTATGGGTTTTCTTTGGTCAGATGTAATGTTTGGTTTGCTTTGGTCAGAAATTCGGTATGTGTTTAGTATAGTCAGATATAAGGTTTGATTTGATATTTTGCACTAGTTTCCTCTGATACTTTTTGCTATATTTATAATTTCCTGATTTAATGCCCGCACATCAAAATCCAGATTTATATACTTTATAATCATATTTTGAAGAATATCGATTTTGTCTTTAATTCTTCTCCTGACAGCACTAGGACGTGTGGGAAAGAAGAACAATGAGGCCCACAAGCAAAAGAAAGTCCTAAGGTGAAAAAAGTTTACACATTGTAATATCGCGTTTTTATTTCGGTCCACCATAATCATTCCATATCCTCAAATTATTATTCAGAGTGCCAATTCGAATTTCCTTCTATATACATAAACCAACCGTTTGTTGTGTGGAATTTTGGTTTAGTATGTTCACACTTTAAGTTTGGGTTTGCTTTGGACAAACATTTGGTTTGCTTTGGTTGGAGTTTTTGTTTGGACTTGAATTGGTTATAGGTTTGTTTCGGGTTTGCTATGGTCATAGGTTTGCTTTGATTTGCTTTCGTTAGAGGTTGGGTGTTGGTCTGCTTTGATAGAGGTTTGATATGGTTAGAGATTTGACTTGAATTTGCAAAAACACTAAGGCCCACAAGCATAAATAATCCCCAAGTTTAAAATATATCAACAAAATTAAGACCGGAGCGTACGGATGTTTGTTGGGGTTTGGTATTGTGTAGGCTTTGGTTTTGGTTGATTAGGGTTTGGATTCGGTTAGGTTTGGGTTTGGGGTTGGTATGGGTTTGGGTTTGGGTTTGTGTTTGGGTTTGCGTTAGTTAGATTTTCGGTGTTGGTCTGCTTTGATAGAGGTTTGATATGGTTAGAGATTTGACTTGAGTTTGCAAAAACACTAAGGCCCACAAGCATAAATAATCCCCAAGTTTAAAATATATCAACAAAATTAAGACCGGAGCGTACGGATGTTTGTTGGGGTTTGGTATTGTGTAGGCTTTGGTTTTGGTTGATTGGTGTTTGGATTCGGTTAGGTTTGGGTTTGGGTTTGGGTTTGTGTTTGGGTTTGCGTTAGTTAGAGGTCTGGTGTTGGTCTGCTTTGATAGAGGTTTGATATGGTTAGAGATTTGACTTGAGTTTGCAAAAACACTAAGGCCCACAAGCATAAAAAATCCCCAAGTTTAAAATTTATCAACTAAATTAAGACCGGAGGAGTGGCAGCGTATGGATGTTTGTTGGGGTTTGGTATTGTTTAGGCTTTGGTTTTGGTTGATTAGGGTTTGGTTTCGGTTAGGTTTGGGTTTGGGGTTGTTATTGGTTTGGGTTTGGGTTTGGGTTTGGGTTTGGGTTTCGGTTTGGGTTTGAGTTTGGGTTTGGGTTTAGGTTTGGGTTTGGGTTTGGGTTTGGGTTTGGGTTTGGGTTTGGGTTTGGTTTGGCTTTGGGTTTAGGTTTGGGTTTGGGTTTGGGTTTGGGTTTGGTTTGGTTTGTTTTGGTTTGGTTTGGTTTTTGGTTCGGTTTTGTTAGATTTGGGTTTGGGTTTGGTTTGAATTTGGTTTGAGTTTTGTTTGAGTTTGGTTTGAGTTTGGTTTGAGTTTGGTTTGGGTTTGGTTCGGTTTGTTTTTGATTTGGGTTTAGTTTAGGATTGGAAAAATCACTAGATTAAAATTTATCAACTAAATTAAGACCGGAGCGTATGGATGTTTGTTGGTGTTTGGTATTGTTTAGGCTTTGGTTTTTTTTGATTAGGGTTTGGTTTCGGTTAGGTTTGGGTTTGGGGATGTTATTGGTTTGGGTTTGGGTTTGGGTTTGGGTTTGGGTTTGGGTTTGGGTTTGGTTTGGCTTTGGGTTTAGGTTTGGGTTTGGGTTTGGGTTTGGGTTTGGTTTGGTTTGTTTTGGTTTGGTTTGGTTTTTGGTTGGGTTTTGTTAGATTTGGGTTTGGGTTTGGTTTGAATATGGTTTGAGTTTGGTTTGGGTTTGGTTCGGTTTGTTTTTGATTTGGGTTTAGTTTAGGATTGGAAAAATCCCCAAGATTAAAATTTATCAACTAAATTAAGACCGGAGCGTATGGATGTTTGTTGGGGTTTGGTATTGTGTAGGCTTTGGTTTTGGTTGATTAGGGTTTGGTTTCCGTTAGGTTTGGGTTTGGGGTTGTTGTGGGTTTGGGTTTGGGTTTGTGTTTAGGTTTGCGTTTGGGTTTGGGATTAGGTTTGGGTTTGGGTTTGGGTTTTGGTTTGGGTTTGGGTTTTGGTTTGGGTTTGGGTTTGGGTTTGGGTTTGGGTTTGGGTTTGGGTTTGGGTTTGGGTTTGGGTTTGGGTTTGGGTTTGGGTTTGGGTTTGGGTTTGGGTTTGGTTTTGGGTTTGGGTGGGTTTGGGTTTGGGTTTGGGTTTGGGTTTGCTTTTGTGGGGGGTGTGGTATGGGTTTTCTTTGGTCAGATGTAATGTTTGGTTTGCTTTGGTCAGAAATTCTGTATGTGTTTAGTTTAGTCAGATATCTGGTTTGATTTGATATTTTGCACTAGTTTCCTCTGATACTTTTTGCTATATTTATAATTTCCTGATTTACTGCCCGCACATCAAAATCCAGATTTATATACTTTATAATCATATTTTGAAGAATATCGATTTTGTCCTTTAATTCTTCTCCTGACAGCACTAGGACGTGTGGGAAAGAAGAACAATGAGGCCCACAAGCAAAAGAAAGTCCTAAGGTGAAAAAAGTTTACACATTGTAATATCGCGTTTTTATTTCGGTCCACCATAATCATTCCATATCCTCAAATTATTATTCAGAGTGCCAATTCGAATTTCCTTCTATATACATAAACCAACCGTTTGTTGTGTGGAATTTTGGTTTAGTATGTTCACAGTTTAAGTTTGGGTTTGCTTTGGACAAACATTTGGTTTGCTTTGGTTGGAGTTTTTGTTTGGACTTGAATTGGTTATAGGTTTGTTTCGGGTTTGCTATGGTCATAGGTTTGCTTTGATTTGCTTTCGTTAGAGGTTGGGTGTTGGTCTGCTTTGATAGAGGTTTGATATGGTTAGAGATTTGACTTGAATTTGCAAAAACACTAAGGCCCACAAGCATAAATAATCCCCAAGTTTAAAATATATCAACTAAATTAAGACCGGAGCGTATGGATATTTGTTGGGGTTTGGTATTGTGTAGGCTTTGGTTTTGGTTGATTAGGGTTTGGTTTCCGTTAGGTTTGGGTTTGGGGTTGTTGTGGGTTTGGGTTTGGGTTTGTGTTTGGGTTTGCGTTAGTTAGAGGTCCGGTGTTGGTCTGCTTTGATAGAGGTTTGATATGGTTAGAGATTTGACTTGAGTTTGCAAAAACACTTAGGCCCACAAGCATAAAAAATTCCCAAGATTAAAATTTATCAACTAAATTAAGACCGGAGCGTATGGATGTTTGTTGGGGTTTGGTATTGTGTAGGCTTTGGTTTTGGTTGATTAGGGTTTGGTTTCCGTTAGGTTTGGGTTTTGGGTTGTTGTGGGTTTGGGTTTGGGTTTGTGTTTGGGTTTAGATTTGGGTTTGGGTTTGGGTTTGAGTGTGGGTTTGGGTTTGGGTTTGGTTTTGGGTTTGGGTTTGGGTGGGTTTGGGTTTAGGTTTGGGTTTGGGTTTGGGTTTGGGTTTGGGTTTGGGTTTAGGTTTGGGTTTGGGTTTGGGTTTGGGTTTGGGTTTGGGTTTGAGTTTGAGTTTGGGTTTTGGTTTGGGTTTGGGTTTGGGTTTGGGTTTGGGTTTGGGTTTGGGTTTGGGTTTGGGTTTGGGTTTGGGTTTGGGTTTGGGTTTGCTTTTGTTGGGGGTGTGGTATGGGTTTTCTTTGGTCAGATGTAATGTTTGGTTTGCTTTGGTCAGAAATTCGGTATGTGTTTAGTTTAGTTAGATATCTGGTTTGATTTGATATTTTGCACTAATTTCCTCTGATACTTTTTGCTATATTTATAATTTCCTGATTTACTGCCCGCACATCAAAATCCAGATTTATATATTTTATAATCATATTTTGAAGAATATCGATTTTGTCCTTTAATCCCCTTCTTTTCCTGACAGCACTAAGACGTGTGGGAAAGAAGAACAGTGAGGCCCAGAAGCAAAAGAAAGTCCTAAGATGAAAAAAGTTTACATAATGTAATATCGCGTTTTTATTTCGGTCCACCATAATCATTCCATATCCTCAAATTATTATTCAGAGTGTCAATTCGAATTTTCTTCTATATACATAAACCAACCGTTTGTTGTGTGGAATTTTGGTTTAGTATGTTCACAGTTTAGGTTTGGGTTTGCTTTAGACAAACATTTGGTTTGCTATGGTCATAGGTTTGTTTTGATTTGCTTTCGTTAGAGGTTTGGTGTTGGTCTGCTTTGATAGAGGTTTGATATGGTTAGAGATTTGACTTGAGTTTGCAAAAACACTAAGGCCCACAAGCATAAATAATCCCCAAGTTTAAAATATATCAACTAAATTAAGACCGGAGCGTATGGATGTTTGTTGGGGTTTGGTATTGTGTAGGCTTTGGTTTTGGTTGATTAGGGTTTGGCTTCGGTTAGGTTTGGGTTTGGGGTTGGTATGTGTTTGGGTTTGGGTTTGTGTTTGGGTTTGCGTTAGTTAGAGGTCCGGTGTTGGTACCCTTTGATAGAGGTTTGATATGGTTAGAGATTTGACTTGAGTTTGCAAAATCACTAAGGCCCACAAGCATATATAATCCCCAAGTTTAAAATATATCAACTAAATTAAGACCGGTGCGTATGGATGTTTGTTGGGGTTTGTTATTGTGTAGGCTTTGGTTTTGTTTGATTAGGGTTTGGTTTCGGTTAGGTTTGGGTTTGGGGTTGGTATGGGTTTGGGTTTCGGTTTGGGTTTGGGTTTGGGTTTGGGTTTGGGTTTGGGTTTGGGTTTGGGTTTGGTTTGATTTGTTTTGGTTTGGTTTGGTTTTTGGTTGGGTTTTGTTAGATTTGGGTTTGGGTTTGGTTTGAATTTGGTTTGAGTTTGGTTTGGGTTTGGTTCGGTTTGTTTTTGATTTGGGTTTAGTTTAGAATTGGAAAAATCCCCAAGATTAAAATTTATCAACTAAATTAAGACCGGAGCGTATGGATGTTTGTTGGGGTTTGGTATTGTTTAGGCTTTGGTTTTGGTTGATTAGGGTTTGGTTTCGGTTAGGTTTGGGTTTGGGGTTGTTATTGGTTTGGGTTTGGGTTTGGGTTTGGGTTTGGGTTTGGGTTTGGGTTTGGGTTTGGGTTTGGGTTTGGTTTGATTTGTTTTGGTTTGGTTTGGTTTTTGGTTGGGTTTTGTTAGATTTGGGTTTGGGTTTGGTTTGAATTTGGTTTGAGTTTGGTTTGGGTTTGGTTCGGTTTGTTTTTGATTTGGGTTTAGTTTAGAATTGGAAAAATCGCCAAGATTAAAATTTATCAACTAAATTAAGACCGGAGCGTATGGATGTTTGTTGGGGTTTGGTATTGTTTAGGCTTTGGTTTTGGTTGATTAGGGTTTGGTTTCGGTTAGGTTTGGGTTTGGGTTTGGGTTTGGGTTTGGGTTTTGGTTTGATATGGTTAGAGATTTGACTTGAGTTTGCAAAAACACTAAGGCCCACAAGCATAAAAAATCCCCAAGATTAAAATTTATCAACTAAATTAAGACCGGAGCTTATGGATGTTTGTTGGGGTTTGGTATTGTTTAGTCTTTGGTTTTGGTTGATTAGGGTTTGGTTTCGTTTAGGTTTGGGTTAGGGGTTGTTATGGGTTTGGGTTTGGGTTTGTGTTTGGGTTTGGGTTTGGTTTTGGGTTTGGGTGGGTTTGGTTTTGGGTAGGTTTGGGTTTGGGTTTGGGCTTGGGTTTGGGTTTGGGTTTGGGTTTGGGTTTGGGTTTGGGTTTGGGTTTGGTTTGGGTTTGGTTTGGTTTGGTTTGATTTGGTTTGATTTTTGTTTGGGTTTTGTTAGATTTGGGTTTGGGTTTGGTTTGAATTTGGTTTGGGTTTGGTTCGGTTTGTTTTTGATTTGGGTTTAGTTTAGGATTGGATTTGGGTTTGTTTTGGGATTGAGTTTACGTTTGGTTTGAGTAGAGGTTTGGTTTGGTTTGATTTGCTTTGGACAGTGATTCGATTTGTGTTGGCTTTGATCAGAATTTCGGCTGCTTGTTTGCTTGCATTTGATCAGAGATTTGTTATGGTTTAGAATGGGCTTGGTTTGGCTTTAGGTTTAGGTTACGTTTGGGTTTGCTTTGGTCGGAGATTTAGTTTAGTTGGATTTTGATTGGTTTTGGACAAAGGTTTGGTTTGGATTTGTCTTGGTAAAAGGTTTGGTTTGGGTTTGCTTTCTTTAGCGATTTGGCTTCGGTTTGCTTTTTTTGGTTTGCTTTGGTCATTCGTTTGGTTTGGTTTGCTTTTGTTGGGGGTGTGGTATGGGTTATCTTTGGTCAGATGTAATGTTTGGTTTGCTTTGGTCAGAAATTCGGTATGTGTTTAGTTTAGTCAGATATCTGGTTTGATTTGATATTTTGCACAAGTTTCCTCTGATACTTTTTGCTATATTTATAATTTCCTGATTTACTGGCCGCACATCAAAATCCAGATTCATATACTTTATAATCATATTTTGAAGAATATCGATTTTGTCCTTTAATCCCCTTCTTCTCCTGACAGCACTAGGACGTGTGGGAAAGAAGAACAATGAGGCCCACAAGCAAAAGAAAGTCCTAAGATGAAAAAAGTATACACATTGTAATATCGCGTTTTTATTTCGGTCCACCATAATCATTCCATATCCTCAAATTATTATTCAGAGTGCCAATTCGAATTTCCTTCTATATACATAAACCAACCGTTTGTTGTGTGGAATTTTGGTTTATTATGTTCACAGTTTAGGTTTGGGTTTGCTTTGGACAAACATTTGGTTTGCTTTGGTTGGAGTTTTTGTTTGGACTTGAATTGGTTATAGGTTTGTTTCGGGTTTGCTATGGTCATAGGTTTGCTTTGATTTGCTTTCGTTAGAGGTCCGGTGTTGGTCTGCTTTGATAGAGGTTTGATATGGTTAGAGATTTGACTTGAGTTTGCAAAAACACTAAGGCCCACAAGCATAAATAATCCCCAAGTTTAAAATATATCAACAAAATTAAGACCGGAGCGTACGGATGTTTGTTGGGGTTTGGTATTGTGTAGGCTTTGGTTTTGGTTGATTAGGGTTTGGATTCGGTTAGGTTTGGGTTTGGGGTTGGTATGGGTTTGGGTTTGGGTTTGTGTTTGGGTTTGCGTTAGTTAGATTTTCGGTGTTGGTCTGCTTTGATAGAGGTTTGATATGGTTAGAGATTTGACTTGAGTTTGCAAAAACACTAAGGCCCACAAGCATAAATAATCCCCAAGTTTAAAATATATCAACAAAATTAAGACCGGAGCGTACGGATGTTTGTTGGGGTTTGGTATTGTGTAGGCTTTGGTTTTGGTTGATTGGGGTTTGGATTCGGTTAGGTTTGGGTTTGGGGGTTGGTATGGGTTTGGGTTTGGGTTTGTGTTTGGGTTTGCGTTAGTTAGAGGTCCGGTGTTGGTCTGCTTTGATAGAGGTTTGATATGGTTAGAGATTTGACTTGAGTTTGCAAAAACACTAAGGCCCACAAGCATAAATAATCCCCAAGTTTAAAATATATCAACTAAATTAAGACCGGTGCGTATGGATGTTTGTTATTGTGTAGGCTTTGGTTTTGGTTGATTAGGGTTTGGTTTCGGTTAGGTTTGGGTTTGGGGTTGGTATGGGTTTGGGTTTCGGTTTGGGTTTGGGTTTGGGTTTGGGTTTGGGTTTGGGTTTGGGTTTGGGTTTGGTTTGATTTGTTTTGGTTTGGTTTGGTTTTTGGTTGGGTTTTGTTAGATTTGGGTTTGGGTTTGGTTTGAATCTGGTTTGAGTTTGGTTTGGGTTTGGTTCGGTTTGTTTTTGATTTGGGTTTAGTTTAGAATTGGAAAAATCCCCAAGATTAAAATTTATCAACTAAATTAAGACCGGAGCGTATGGATGTTTGTTGGGGTTTGGTATTGTTTAGGCTTTGGTTTTGGTTGATTAGGGTTTGGTTTCGGTTAGGTTTGGGTTTGGGGTTGTTATTGGTTTGGGTTTGGGTTTGGGTTTGGGTTTGGGTTTGGGTTTGGGTTTGGGTTTGGGTTTGGGTTTGGGTTTGGTTTGATTTGTTTTGGTTTGGTTTGGTTTGGTTTTTGGTTGGGTTTTGTTAGATTTGGGTTTGGGTTTGGTTTGAATTTGGTTTGAGTTTGGTTTGGGTTTGGTTCGGTTTGTTTTTGATTTGGGTTTAGTTTAGAATTGGAAAAATCCCCAAGATTAAAATTTATCAACTAAATTAAGACCGGAGCGTATGGATGTTTGTTGGGGTTTGGTATTGTTTAGGCTTTGGTTTTGGTTGATTAGGGTTTGGTTTCGGTTAGGTTTGGGTTTGGGTTTGGGTTTGGGTTTGGGTTTGGGTTTGGGTTTTGGTTTGGGTTTGGGTTTGGGTTTGGGTTTGGGTTTAGGTTTGGGTTTGGGTTTGGGTTTGGGTTTGGGTTTGGGTTTGGGTTTGGGTTTGGGTTTGGGTTTGGGTTTGCTTTTTTTGGGGTTGTGGTATGGGTTTTCTTTGGTCAGATGTAATGTTTGGTTTGCTTTTGTCAGAAATTCGGTATGTGTTTAGTTTAGTCAGATATCTGGTTTGATTTGATATTTTGCACTAGTTTCCTCTGATACTTTTTGCTATATTTATAATTTCCTGATTTACTGCCCGCACATCAAAATCCAGGTTTATATACTTTATAATCATATTTTGAAGAATATCGATTTTGTCCTTTAATTCTTCTCCTGACAGCACTAGGACGTGTGGGAAAGAAGAATAGTGAGGCCCACAACAAAGGAAAGTCCTAAGATGAAAAAATTTACACAATGTAATATCGCGTTTTTATTTCGGTCCACCATAATCATTCCATATCCTCAAATTATTATTCATAGTGTCAATTCGAATTTTCTTCTATATACATAAACCAACCGTTTGTTGTGTGGAATTTTTTTTTAGTATGTTCACAGTTTAGGTTTGGGTTTGCTTTGGACAAACATTTGGTTTGCTTTGGTTGGAGTTTTTGTTTGGACTTGAATTGGTTATAGGTTTGTTTCGGGTTTGCTATGGTCATAGGTTTGTTTTGATTTGCTTTCGTTAGAGGTTTGGTGTTGGTCTGCTTTGATAGAGGTTTGATATGGTTAGAGATTTGACTTGAGTTTGCAAAAACACTAAGGCCCACAAGCATAAATAATCCCCAAGTTTAAAATATATCAACTAAATTAAGACCGGAGCGTATGGATATTTGTTGGGGTTTGGTATTGTGTAGGCTTTGGTTTTGGTTGATTAGGGTTTGGTTTCGGTTAGGTTTGGGTTTGGGGTTGGTATGGGTTTGGGTTTGGGTTTGTGTTTGGGTTTGCGTTAGTTAGAGGTCCGGTGTTGGTACCCTTTGATAGAGGTTTGATATGGTTAGAGATTTGACTTGAGTTTGCAAAAACACTAAGGCCCACAAGCATAAAAAATCCCCAAGATTAAAATTTATCAACTAAATTAAGACCGGAGCTTATGGATGTTTGTTGGGGTTTGGTATTGTTTATTCTTTGGTTTTGGTTGATTAGGGCTTGGTTTCGTTTAGGTTTGGGTTAGGGGTTGTTATAGGTTTGGGCTTGGGTTTGTGTTTGGGTTTGCGTTAGTTAGAGGTCCGGTGTTGGTCTGCTTTGATATAGGTTTGATATGGTTAGAGATTTGACTTGAGTTTGCGAAAACACTAAGGCCCACAAGCATAAAAAATCCCCAAGATTAAAATTTATCAACTAAATTAAGACCGGAGGAGTGGCAGCGTATGGATGTTTGTTGGGGTTTGGTATTGTTTAGGCTTTGGTTTTGGTTGATTAGGGTTTGGTTCCGGTTAGGTTTGGTTTGGGTTTGGGTTTGGGTTTGGGTTTGGGTTTGGGTTTGGGTTTGGGTTTGGGTTTGGGTTTGGGTTTGGGTTTGGGTTTGGGTTTGGGTTTGGGTTTGGGTTTGGGTTTGGGTTTGGGTTTGGGTTTGGGTTTGGGTTTGGGTTTGGGTTTGGGTTTGGGTTTGGGTTTGGGATTGGGTTTGGGTTTGGGTTTGGGTTTAGGTTTGGGTTTGGGTTTGGGTTTGGGTTTGGGTTTGGGTTTGGGTTTGGGTTTGGGTTTGGGTTTGGGTTTGGGTTTGGTTTTGGGTTTGGGTTTGGGTTTGGGTTTGGGTTTGGGTTTGGGTTTGGGTTTGGGTTTGGGTTTGGGTTTGGGTTTGGGTTTGGGTTTGGGTTTGGGTTTGGGTTTGGGTTTGGGTTTGGGTTTGGGTTTGGGTTTGGGTTTGGGTTTGGGTTTGGGTTTGGGTTTGGGTTTGGTTCGGTTTGTTTTTGATTTGGGTTTAGTTTAGGATTGGATTTGGGTTTGTTTTGGGATTGAGTTTACGTTTGGTTTGATTAGAGGTTTGATTTGGTCCGAGATTTAGTTTGGTTGGAATTTGGTTGGTTGTGGACAAATGTTTTGTTTGGATTTGTTTTGGTAAAAGATTTGGTTTGGGTTTGCTTTGTTTAGAGATTTGGCTTCGGTTTGCTTTTTTTGGTTTGCTTTAGTCAGTCGTTTGGTTTGGTTTGCTTTTGTTGGAGGTTTGGTATGGGTTTTCTTTGGTCAGATGTACTGTTTGATTTGCTTTGCTCAAAAATTTGGTATGGGCTTAGTTTAATCAGATATCTCGTTTGGTATGATATTTTGCGCAAATTTTCTCTGATACTTTTTTCTATATTTATAATTTCCTGGTTTACTGTCCGCACATCAAAATCCAGATTCATATACTTTATAATCATATTTTGAAGATTATCGATTTTGTCCTTTAATCCCTTCTTGCCCTGACAGGACTAGGACGTGCGGGAAAGAAGAACAGTGAGGCCCACAAGCAAAAGAAAGTCCTAAGACGAAAAAAGGTTACACATTGTAATATCGCTTCTTTATTTCAGTAAGCTATAATCACTTCATATCCTCAAATTATTATTCAAAGTGTCAATTCTAATCTTTTTCTATATACATAAACCAACCGTCTGTTGTGTGGAGTTTTGGTTTAGTTGGTTCACAGATTAGATTTGGGTTTATTTTGGGATTGAGTTTCCGTTTGGTTTGGTTAGAATTATGGTTTGATTTGCTTTGGTCACGGATTCGGTTTGGGTCGTATTTGATCAGAACTTCGGTTGCATGTTTGTTTGCATTTGATCAAAGATTTGTTGGGGTTTGGGATGGCATAAAAAATTCCCATTAAAATTAAAAATTATCAACTAAATTAAGAAAAGAGGAGTTGCAGCGTATGGATTTTTGTTAGGGTTTGGTTTTGTTTAGGTTTTGGTTTCAGTTTGGGTAGGGTATGATTAAGTTTTGGTTTCTGTTAGGTTAGGTTAGTTTGGGGTCGGTTCGGGTTTGTTTTGGTTTTAGTTTGTTTTTGGTTTGGGTTTGGTTTTGTTTTGGGGCTTGGTTTGGGTTTGGGTTTGGTTTAGGATTGTTTTTGGTTTTGGTTAGGGCTTGGTTTGGGTTTGATTAGGTTCTGGTTTCGGTTAGGTTTGGGATTGAGTTTCCGTTTGGTTTGTTACCATTCGGACGGGTATGGTATGGATTTAAGTTTAGGTTACGTTTGCGTTTGCTTTTTTTTGATTTGGTATTTTAGGTACGATTCCTCTGGTGGTTCTTGTATGATTTCCTGATTTACAGTTCACACAGCAAGATCAGAGGTTTGGTGTTGGTCTGCTTTCATAGAGGTTTGACTTGAGTGTGCGACAACACTAAGGCCCACAAGCATAAAAAATCCAAGGGATTAAAATTGATCTACTAAATTAAGACAGGAGTAGTGGCAGCGTATAGATGTTTGTTGGTGTTTGGTTTTGTTTAGGCTTTGGTTTGTGTTTGATTAGGGTTTGGTTTCGTTAGTTCGTTCGTTTCGTTCGATTTAGGGTTAGGTTTGGATTTTGGTTTTGGTATTGGTTTGGGTTTGGGTTTGGGTTTGGGATTGGGTTTGGGTTTGGGTTTGGGTTTGGGTTTGGGTTTGGGTTTGGGTTTGGGTTTGGGTTTGGTTTAGGGTTTGGGTTTGGGTTAGGTTTTGGTTTTGGTTTTGGTTTTGGTTTGGGTTTGGGTTTGGGTTTGGTTTGGTTTGGTTGGTGTTTGAGTTTGTTTTTTTTTGGGTTTTGTTAGATTGGGGTTTGGGTTTGGTTTGAATTTGGTTTGAGTTTGGTTTGGATTTGGTTCGGTTTGTTTTTGGTTTGGGTTTAGTTTAGGATTGGATTTGGGTTTGTTTTGGGATTGAGTTTACGTTTGGTTTAATTAGAGGTTTGATTTGGTTTGAATTGCGTTGGTCAGGGATTCGATTTGTGTTGGCTTTGATCAGAATTTCGGCTGCTTGTTTGCTTGCATTTGATCAGAGATTTGTTATGGTTTGGAACGGGCTTGGTTTGGCTTTAGGTTTAGGTTACGTTTGGGTTTGCTTTGGCCGCAGATTTAATTTGGTTGGATTTTGGTTGGTTTTGGACAAAGGTTTGGTTTGGATTTGTCTTAGTAAAAGGTTTGGTTTGGGTTTGCTTTCTTTAGAGATTTGGCTTCGGTTTGCTTTTTTGGTTTGCTTTGATCAGTCGTTTGGTTTCGTTTGCCTTTGTTGGAGGTGTGGTATGGGTTTCCTTTGGTCAGATGTAACGTTTGGTTTGCTTTAGTCAGAAATTCGGTATGTGTTTAGTCAGATATCTGGTTTGATTTGATATTTTGCACAAGTTTCCTCTGATACTTTTTGCTATATTTATAATTTCCTGATTTACTGCCCGCACATCAAAATCCAGATTCATATACTTTATAATCATATTTTGAAGAATATCGATTTTGTCCTTTAATCCGCTTCTTCTCCTGACAGCACTAGGACGTGTGGGAAAGAAGAACAGTGAGGCCCACAAGCAAAAGAAAGTCCTAAGATGAAAAAATTTACACATTGTAATATCGCGTTTTTATTTCGGTCCACCATAATCATTCCATATCCTCAAATTATTATTCATAGTTTCAATTCGAATTTTCTTCTATATACATAAACCAACCGTTTGTTGTGTGGAATTTTGGTTTAGTATGTTCACAGTTTAGGTTTGGGTTTGCTTTGGACAAACATTTGGTTTGCTTTGGTTGGAGTCTTTGTTTGGACTTGAATTGGTTATAGGTTTGTTTCGGGTTTGCTATGGTCATAGGCTTGTTTTGATTTGCTTTGGTTAGAGGTTTGGTGTTGGTCTGCTTTGATTGAGGTTTGATATGGTTAGAGACTTGACTTGAGTTTGCAAGAACACTAAGGCCCACAAGCATAAAAATCCCCAAAATTAAAATTTATCAACTAAATTAAGACCGGAGCGTATGGATGTTTGTTTGGGTTTGGTATTGTTTAGGCTTTGGTTTTGGTTGATTAGGGTTTGGTTCCGGTTAGGTTTGGGTTTGGGGTTGGTATGGATTTGGGTTTCTGTTTGTGTTTGGGTTTGCGTTAGTTAGAGGTTCGGTGTTAGTCTGCTTTGATAAAGATTTGATATGGTTAGAGATTTGACTTGAGTTTGCAAAAACACTACGGCCCACAAGCATAAAAAATCCCCAAGATTAAAATTTATCAACTAAATTAAGACCGGAGCGTATGGATGTTTGTTGGGGTTTGGTATTGTTTAGGCTTTGGTTTTGGTTGATTATGGTTTGGTTTCGGTTAGGTTTGGGTTTGGGGTTGTTATGGATTTGAGTTTGGGTTTGGGTTTCGGTTTGGGTTTGGGTTTGGGTTTGGGTTTGGGTTTGGGTTTGGTTTGGTTTGGGTTTAGGTTTGGGTTTGTGTTTGGGTTTGGGTTTGGTTTGGTTTGGTTTGGTTTGGTTTGGTTTTTGGTTGGGTTTTGTTAGATTTGGGTTTCTGTTTGGTTTGAATTTGGTTCGAGTTTGGTTTGAGTTTGGTTTGGGTTTGGTTCGGTTTGTTTTTGATTTGGGTTTAGTTTAGGATTGGATTTGGGTTTGTTTTGGGATTGAGTTTACGTTTGGTTTGATTAGAGGTTTGATTTGGTTTGATTTGCTTTGGTCAGGGATTCGATTTGTGTTGGCTTTGATCAGAATTTCGGCTGCTTGTTTGCTTGCATTTGATCAGAGATTTGTTATGGTTTGGAATGAGCTTGGTTTGGCTTTAGGTTTAGGTTACGTTTGGGTTTGCTTTGGTTGGAGATTTAGTTTAGTTGGATTTCGATTGGTTTTGGACAAAGGTTTGGTTTGGATTTGTCTTGGTGAAAGGTTTGGTTTGGGTTTGCTTTCTTTAGAGATTTGGCTTCGGTTTGCTTTTTTTGGTTTGCTTTGGTCAGTCGTTTGGTTTGGTTTGCTTTTGTTGGGGGTGTAGTATGGGTTTTCTTTGGTCAGATGTAATGTTTGGTTTGCTTTGGTCAGAAATTCCGTATGTGTTTAGTTTAGTCAGATATCTGGTTTGATTTGATATTTTGCACAAGTTTCCTCTGATACTTTTTGCTATATTTATAATTTCCTGATTTACTGTCCGCACAGCAAAATCCAGATTCATATACTTTATAATCATATTTTGAAGAATATCGATTTTGTCCTTTAATCCCCTTCTTCTCCTGACAGCACTAGGACGTGTGGGAAAGAAGAACAGTGAGGCCCACAAGCAAAAGAAAGTCCTAAGGTGAAAAAAGTTTACACATTGTAATATCGCGTTTTTATTTCGGTCCACCATAATCATTCCATATCCTCAAATTATTATTCATATTGTCAATTCGAATTTTCTTCTATATACATAAACCAACCGTTTGTTGTGTGGAATTTTGGTTTAGTATGTTCACAGTTTAGGTTTGGGTTTGCTTTGGACAAACATTTGGTTTGCTTTGGTTGGAGTTTTTGTTTGGACTTGAATTGGTTATAGGTTTGTTTCGGGTTTGCTATGGTCATAGGTTTGTTTTGATTTGCTTTGGTTAGAGGTTTGGTGTTGGTTTGCTTTGATAGAGGTTTGATATGGTTAGAGACTTGACTTGAGTTTGCAAAAACACTAAGGCCCACAAGCATATGTAATCCCCAAGTTTAAAATACATCAACTAAATTAAGACCGGAGCGTATGGATATTTGTTGGGGTTCGGTATTGTGTAGGCTTTGGTTTTGGTTGATTAGGGTTTGGTTTCGGTTAGGTTTGGATTTGGGGTTGGTATGGGTTTGGGTTTGTGTTTGGGTTTGCGTTAGTTAGAGGTCCGATGTTGGTCTGCTTTGATATAGGTTTGATATGGTTAGAGATTTGACTTGAGTTTGCGAAAACACTAAGGCCCACAAGCATAAAAAATCCCCAAGATTAAAATTTATCAACTAAATTAAGACCGGAGGAGTAGCAGCGTATGGATGTTTGTTGGGGTTTGGTATTGTTTAGGCTTTGGTTTTGGTTGATTAGGGTTTGGTTTCGGTTAGGTTTGGGTTTGGGTTTGTTATGGGTTTGGGTTTGGGTTTGGGTTTGGGTTTGGGTTTGGTTTGGGTTTAGGTTTGGGTTTGGGTTTTAGTTTGGGTTTGGTTTGGTTTGGTTTGTTTTGGTTTTTGGTTGGGTTTTGTTAGATTTGGGTTTGGGTTTGGTTTGAATTTGGTTTGAGTTTGGTTTGAGTTTGGTTTGGGTTTGGTTCGGTTTGTTTTTGATTTGGGTTTAGTTTAGGATTGGATTTGGGTTTGTTTTGGGATTGAGTTTACGTTTGGTTTGATTAGAGGTTTGATTTGGTTTGATTTGCTTTGGTCAGGGATTCGATTTGTGTTGGCTTTGGTCAGAATTTCGGCTGCTTGTTTGCTTGCATTTGATCAGAGATTTGTTATGGTTTGGAATGGGCTTGGTTTGGCTTTAGGTTTAGGTTACGTTTGGGTTTGCTTTGGTCGGAGATTTAGTATAGTTGGATTTTGATTGGTTTTGGACAAAGGTTTGGTTTGGATTTGTCTTGGTAAAAGGTTTGGTTTGGGTTTGCTTTCTTTAGAGATTGGCTTCGGTTTGCTTTTTTTGGTTTACTTTGGTCAGTCGTTTGGTTTGGTTTGCTTTTGTTGGGGGTGTGGTATGGGTTTTCTTTGGTCAGATGTAATGTTTGGTTTGCTTTGGTCAGAAATTCCGTATGTGTTTAGTTTAGTCAGATATCTGGTTTGATTTGATATTTTGCACAAGTTTCCTCTGATACTTTTTGCTATATTTATAATTTCCTGATTTACTGTCCGCACAGCAAAATCCAGATTCATATACTTTATAATCATATTTTGAAGAATATCGATTTTGTCCTTTAATCCCCTTCTTCTCCTGACAGCACTAGGACGTGTGGGAAAGAAGAACAGTGAGGCCCACAAGCAAAAGAAAGTCCTAAGGTGAAAAAAGTTTACACATTGTAATATCGCGTTTTTATTTCGGTCCACCATAATCATTCCATATCCTCAAATTATTATTCATAGTGTCAATTCGAATTTCCTTCTATATACATAAACCAACCGTTTGTTGTGTGGAATTTTGGTTTAGTATGTTCACAGTTTAGGTTTGGGTTTGCTTTGGACAAACATTTGGTTTGCTTTGGTTGGAGTTTTTGTTTGGACTTGAATTGGTTATAGGTCTGTTTCGGGTTTGCTATGGTCATAGGTTTGTTTTGATTTGCTTTCGTTAGAGGTTTGGTGTTGGTCTGCTTTGATAGAGGTTTGATATGGTTAGAGACTTGACTTGAGTTAGCAAGAACACTAAGACCCACAAACATAAAAATCCCCAAGATTAAAATTTATCAACTAAATTAAGACCGGAGCGTATAGATGTTTGTTGGGGTTTGGTATTGTTTAGGCTTTGGTTTTGGTTGATTAGTGTTTGGTTCCGGTTAGGTTTTGTTTGGGTTTGGGTTTGGGTTTGGGTTTGGGTTTGGGTTTGGGTTTGGGTTTGGGTTTGGGTTTGGGTTTGGATTTGGGTTTGGGTTTAGGTTTGGGTTTGGGTTTGGGTTTGGGTTTGGGTTTGGTTCGGTTTGTTTTTGATTTGGGTTTAGTTTAGGATTGGATTTGGGTTTGTTTTGGGATTGAGTTTACGTTTGGTTTGATTAGAGGTTTGATTTGGTCCGAGATTTAGTTTGGTTGGAATTTGGTTGGTTTTGGACAAATGTTTTGTTTGGATTTGTTTTGGTAAAAGATTTCGTTTGGGTTTGCTTTGTTTAGAGATTTGGCTTCGGTTTGCTTTTTTTGGTTTGCTTTAGTCAGTCGTTTGGTTTGGTTTGCTTTTGTTGGGGGTGTGGTATGGGTTTTCTTTGGTCAGATGTAATGTTTGGTTTGCTTTGGTCAGAAATTCGGTATGTGTTTAGTTTAGTTAGATATCTGGTTTGATTTGATATTTTGCACTAATTTCCTCTGATACTTTTTGCTATATTTATAATTTCCTGATTTACTGCCCGCACATCAAAATCCAGATTTATATATTTTATAATCATATTTTAAAGAATATCGATTTTGTCCTTTAATCCCCTTCTTTTCCTGACAGCACTAAGACGTGTGGGAAAGAAGAACAGTGAGGCCCACAAGCAAAAGGAAGTCCTAAGATGAAAATAGTTTACACAATGTAATATCGCGTTTTTATTTCGGTCCACCATAATCATTCCATATCCTCAAATTATTATTCAGAGTGTCAATTCGAATTTTCTTCTATATACATAAACCAACCGTTTGTTGTGTGGAATTTTGGTTTAGTATGTTCACAGTTTAGGTTTGGGTTTGCTTTAGACAAACATTTGGTTTGCTATGGTCATAGGTTTGTTTTGATTTGCTTTCGTTAGAGGTTTGGTGTTGGTCTGCTTTGATAGAGGTTTGATATGGTTAGAGATTTGACTTGAGTTTGCAAAGACATTAAGGCCCACAAGTATAAATAATCCCCAAGTTTAAAATATATCAACTAAATTAAGACCGGAGCGTATGGATGTTTGTTAGGGTTTGGTATTGTGTAGGCTTTGGTTTTGGTTGATTAGGGTTTGGCTTCGGTTAGGTTTGGGTTTGGGGTTGGTATGGGTTTGTGTTTGGGTTTGTGTTTGGGTTTGCGTTAGTTAGAGGTCCGGTGTTGGTACCCTTTGATAGAGGTTTGATATGGTTAGAGATTTGACTTGAGTTTGCAAAATCACTAAGGCCCACAAGCATATATAATCCCCAAGTTTAAAATATATCAACTAAATTAAGACCGGTGCGTATGGATGTTTGTTGGGGTTTGGTATTGTGTAGGCTTTGGTTTTGGTTGATTAGGGTTTGGTTTCGGTTAGGTTTGGGTTTGGGGTTGGTATGGGTTTGGGTTTCGGTTTGGGTTTGGGTTTGGGTTTGGGTTTGGGTTTGGGTTTGGGTTTGGGTTTGGGTTTGGGTTTGGGTTTGGGTTTGGTTTGATTTGTTTTGGTTTGGTTTGGTTTTTGGTTGGGTTTTGTTAGATTTGGGTTTGGGTTTGGTTTGAATTTGGTTTGAGTTTGGATTGGGTTTGGTTCGGTTTGTTTTTGATTTGGGTTTAGTTTAGAATTGGAAAAATCCCCAAGATTAAAATTTATCAACTAAATTAAGACCGGAGCGTATGGATGTTTGTTGGGGTTTGGTATTGTTTAGGCTTTGGTTTTGGTTAATTTTGGTTTATTTTCGGTTAGGTTTGGGTTTGGGGTTGTTATTGGTTTGGGTTTGGGTTTGGGTTTGGGTTTGGGTTTGGGTTTGGGTTTGGGTTTGGGTTTGGGTTTGGGTTTGGTTTGATTTGTTTTGGTTTGGTTTGGTTTTTGGTTGGGTTTTGTTAGATTTGGGTTTGGGTTTGGTTTGAATTTGGTTTGAGTTTGGTTTGGGTTTGGTTCGGTTTGTTTTTGATTTGGGTTTAGTTTAGAATTGGAAAAATCGCCAAGATTAAAATATATCAACAAAATTAAGACCGGAGGAGTGGCAGCGTATGGATGTTTGTTGGGGTTTGGTATTGTTTAGGCTTTGGTTTTGGTTGATTAGGGTTTGGTTTCGGTTAGGTTTGGGTTTGGGGTTGTTATGGGTTTGGGTTTCGGTTTGGGTTTGGGTTTGGGTTTGGGTTTGGGTTTGGGTTTGGGTTTGGGTTTGGGTTTGGGTTTGGGTTTGGGTTTGCTTTTGTTGGGGGTGTGGTATGGGTTTTCTTTGGTCAGATGTAATGTTTGGTTTGCTTTGGTCAGAAATTCGGTATGTGTTTAGTTTAGTTAGATATCTGGTTTGATTTGATATTTTGCACTAATTTCCTCTGATACTTTTTGCTATATTTATAATTTCCTGATTTACTGCCCGCACATCAAAATCCAGATTTATATATTTTATAATCATATTTTGAAGAATATCGATTTTGTCCTTTAATCCCCTTCTTTTCCTGACAGCACTAAGACGTGTGGGAAAGAAGAACAGTGAGGCCCACAAGCAAAAGAAAGTCCTAAGATAAAAAAAGTTTACACAATGTAATATCGCGTTTTTATTTCGGTCCACCATAATCATTCCATATCCTCAAATTATTATTCAGAGTGTCAATTCGAATTTTCTTCTATATACATAAACCAACCGTTTGTTGTGTGGAATTTTGGTTTAGTATGTTCACAGTTTAGGTTTGGGTTTGCTTTAGACAAACATTTGGTTTGCTATGGTCATAGGTTTGTTTTGATTTGCTTTCGTTAGAAGTTTGGTGTTGGTCTGCTTTGATAGAGGTTTGATATGGTTAGAGATTTGACTTGAGTTTGCAAAAACACTAAGGCCCACAAGCATAAATAATCCCCAAGTTTAAAATATATCAACTAAATTAAGACCGGAGCGTATGGATGTTTGTTGGGGTTTGGTATTGTGTAGACTTTGGTTTTGGTTGATTAGGGTTTGGCTTCGGTTAGGTTTGGGTTTGGGGTTGGTATGGGTTTGGGTTTGGGTTTGTGTTTGGGTTTGCGTTAGTTAGAGGTCCGGTGTTGGTCTGCTTTGATAGAGGTTTGATATGGTTAGAGATTTGACTTGAGTTTGCAAAATCACTAAGGCCCACAAGCATATATAATCCCCAAGTTTAAAATATATCAACTAAATTAAGACCGGTGCGTATGGATGTTTGTTGGGGTTTGTTATTGTGTAGGCTTTGGTTTTGGTTGATTAGGGTTTGGTTTCGGTTAGGTTTGGGTTTGGGGTTGGTATGGGTTTGGGTTTGGGTTTGGTTTGGTTTGTTTTGGTTTGGTTTGGTTTTTGGTTGGGTTTTGTTAGATTTGGGTTTGGGTTTGGTTTGAATTTGGTTTGAGTTTGGTTTGGGTTTGGTTCGGTTTGTTTTTGATTTGGGTTTAGTTTAGGATTGGAAAAATCACTAGATTAAAATTTATCAACTAAATTAAGACCGGAGCGTATGGATGTTTGTTGGGGTTTGGTATTGTTTAGGCTTTGGTTTTGGTTGATTAGGGTTTGGTTTCGGTTAGGTTTGGGTTTGGGGTTGTTATTGGTTTGGGTTTGGGTTTGGGTTTGTTTTTGGGTTTGGTTTGATTTGTTTTGGTTTGGTTTGGTTTTTGGTTGGGTTTTGTTAGATTTGGGTTTGGGTTTGGTTTGAATTTGGTTTGAGTTTGGTTTGGGTTTGGTTCGGTTTGTTTTTGATTTGGGTTTAGTTTAGAATTGGAAAAATCCCCAAGATTAAAATTTATCAACTAAATTAAGACCGGAGCGTATGGATGTTTGTTGGGGTTTGGTATTGTTTAGGCTTTGGTTTTGGTTGATTAGGGTTTGGTTTCGGTTAGGTTTGGGTTTGGGTTTGGGTTTGGGTTTGGGTTTTGGTTTGGGTTTGGGTTTGGGTTTGGGTTTGGGTTTAGGTTTGGGTTTGGGTTTGGGTTTGGGTTTGGGTTTGGGTTTGGGTTTGTGTTTGGGTTTGGGTTTGCTTTTGTTGGGGGTGTGGTATGGGTTTTCTTTGGTCAGATGTAATGTTTGGTTTGCTTTTGTCAGAAATTCGGTATGTGTTTAGTTTAGTCAGATATCTGGTTTGATTTGATATTTTGCACTAGTTTCCTCTGATACTTTTTGCTATATTTATAATTTCCTGATTTACTGCCCGCACATCAAAATCCAGGTTTATATACTTTATAATCATATTTTGAAGAATATCGATTTTGTCCTTTAATTCTTCTCCTGACAGCACTAGGACGTGTGGGAAAGAAGAACAGTGAGCCCCACAAGCAAAGGAAAGTCCTAAGATGAAAAAGGTTTACACAATGTAATATCGCGTTTTTATTTCGGTCCACCATAATCATTCCATATCCTCAAATTATTATTCATAGTGTCAATTCGAATTTTCTTCTATATACATAAACCAACCGTTTGTTGTGTGGAATTTTGGTTTAGTATGTTCACAGTTTTGGTTTGGGTTTGCTTTGGACAAACATTTGGTTTGCTTTGGTTGGAGTTTTTGTTTGGACTTGAATTGGTTATAGGTTTGTTTCGGGTTTGCTATGGTCATAGGTTTGTTTTGATTTGCTTTCGTTAGATGTTTGGTGTTGGTCTGCTTTGATAGAGGTTTGATATGGTTAGAGATTTGACTTGAGTTTTCAAAAACACTAAGGCCCACAAGCATAAATAATCCCCAAGTTTAAAATATATCAACTAAATTAAGACCGGAGCGTACGGATGTTTGTTGGGGTTTGGTATTGTGTAGGCTTTGGTTTTGGTTGATTAGGGTTTGGATTCGGTTAGTTTTGGGTTTTGGGTTGGTATGGGTTTGGGTTTCGGTTTGTGTTTGGGTTTACGTTAGTTAGAGTTCCGGTGTTGGTCTGCTTTGATAGAGGTTTGATATGGTTAGAGATTTGACTTGAGTTTGCAAAAACACTAAGGCACACAAGCATAAAAAATTCCCAAGATTAAAATTTATCAACTAAATTAAGACCGGAGCGTATGGATGTTTGTTGGGGTTTGGTATTGTGTAGGCTTTGGTTTTGGTTGATTAGGGTTTGGTTTCCGTTAGGTTTGGGTTTGGGGTTGTTGTGGGTTTGGGTTTAGGTTTGGGTTTGGGTTTGGGCTTAGGTTTGGGTTTGGGGTTGGGTTTTGGATTGGGTGGGTTTGGGTTTGAGTTTGGGTTTGGGTTTGGGTTTGGGTTTGGGTTTGGGTTTGTGTTTGGGTTTGTGTTTGGGTTTGGGTTTGGGTTTGGGTTTGGGTTTGGGTTTGGGTTTGGGTTTGGGTTTGGTTTGGGTTTGGGTTTGGGTTTGGGTTTGGGTTTGTGTTTGGGTTTGCGTTAGTTAGAGGTCCGGTGTTGGTCTGCTTTGATAGAGGTTTGATATGGTTAGAGATTTGACTTGAGTTTGCAAAAACACTAAGGCCCACAAGCATAAATAATCCCCAAGTTTAAAATATATCAACAAAATTAAGACCGGAGCGTACGGATGTTTGTTGGGGTTTGGTATTTTGTAGGCTTTGGTTTTGGTTGATTAGGGTTTGGATTCGGTTAGGTTTCGGTTTGGGGTTGGTATGGGTTTGGGTTTGGGTTTGTGTTTGGGTTTGCGTTAGTTAGATTTTCGGTGTTGGTCTGCTTTGATAGAGGTTTGATATGGGTAGGGATTTGACTTGAGTTTGCAAAAACACTAAGGCCCACAAGCATAAATAATCCCCAAGTTTAAAATATATCAACAAAATTAAGACCGGAGCGTACGGATGTTTGTTTAGGTTTGGTATTGTGTAGGCTTTGGTTTTGGTTGATTGGGGTTTGGATTCGGTTAGGTTTGGGTTTGGGGGTTGGTATGGGTTTGGGTTTGGGTTTGTGTTTGGGTTTACGTTAGTTAGAGGTCCGGTGTTGGTCTGCTTTGATAGAGGTTTGATATGGTTAGAGACTTGACTTGAGTTTGCAAGAACACTAAGACCCACAAACATAAAAATCCCCAAGATTAAAATTTATCAACTAAATTAAGACCGGAGCGTATAGATGTTTGTTGGGGTTTGGTATTGTTTAGGCTTTGGTTTTGGTTGATTAGTGTTTGGTTCCGGTTAGGTTTGGTTTGGGTTTGGGTTTGGGTTTGGGTTTGGGTTTGGGTTTGGGTTTGGGTTTGGGTTTGGGTTTGGGTTTGGGTTTGGGTTTGGGTTTGGGTTTGGGTTTGGGTTTGGGTTTGGGTTTGGGTTTGGGTTTGGGTTTGGGTTTGGGTTTGGGTTTGGGTTTGGGTTTGGGTTTGGGTTTGGGTTTGGGTTTGGGTTTGGGTTTGGGTTTGGGTTTGGGTTTGGGTTTGGGTTTGGGTTTGGGTTTGGGTTTGCTTTGGTCTGTCGTTTGGTTTGGTTTGCTTTTGTTGGGGGTGTGGTAAGGGTTTTCTTTGGTCAGATGTAATGTTTGGTTTGCTTTGGTCAGAAATTCCGTATGTGTTTAGTTTAGACAGATATCTGGTTTGATTTGATATTTTGCACAAGTTTCCTCTGATACTTTTTGCTATATTTATAATTTCCTGATTTACTGACCGCACATCAAAATCCAGATTCTTATACTTTATAATTATATTTTGAAGAATAACGATTTTGTCCTTTAATCCCTTCTTGTCCTGACAGGACTAGGACGTATGGGAAAGAAGAACAGTGAGGCCCACAAGCAAAAGAAAGTCCTAAGATGAAAAAAAGTTACACATTGTAATATCGCTTTTTTATTTCAGTCCACCATAATAATTCCATATATTCAAATTATTTTTCATAGTGTCAATTCGAATTTTCTTCTATATACATAAACCAACCGTGTGTTGCGTGAAGTTTCGGTTTAGTTTGTTCACAGTTTAGGTTTGGGTTTGCTTTGGACAAACATTTGGTTTGCTTTGGTTGAAGACTTTGTTTGGACTTGAATTGGTTATAGGTTTGTTTCGGGTTTGATATGGTCATAGGTTTGTTTTGATTTGCTTTGGTTAGAGGTTTGGTGTTGGTCTGCTTTGATAGAGGTTTGATATGGTTAGAGACTTGACTTGAATTTGCAAGAACACTAAGGCCCACAAGCATATGTAATCCCCAAGTTTAAAATACATCAACTAAATTAAGACCGGAGCGTATGGATGTTTGTTGGGGTTTGGTATTGTGTAGGCTTTGGTTTTGGTTGATTAGGGTTTGGTTTCAGTTAGGTTTGGATTTGGGGTTGGTATGGGTTTGGGTTTTTGTTTGGGTTTGCGTTAGTTAGAGGTCCGGTGTTGGTCTGCTTTGATATAGGTTTGATATGGTTAGAGATTTGACTTGAGTTTGCGAAAACACTAAGGCCCACAAGCATAAAAAATCCCCAAGATTAAAATTTATCAACTAAATTAAGACCGGAGGAGTGGCAGCGTATGGATGTTTGTTGGGGTTTGGTATTGTTTAGGCTTTGGTTTTGGTTGATTAGGGTTTGGTTTCGGTTAGGTTTGGGTTTGGGGTTGTTATGGGTTTGGGTTTGGGTTTGGGTTTCGGTTTGGGTTTGGGTTTGGGTTTGGGTTTGGGTTTGGGTTTGGGTTTGGGTTTGGGTTTGGGTTTGGATTTGGGTTTGGGTTTAGGTTTGGGTTTGGGTTTGGGTTTGGGTTTGGGTTTGGGTTTGGGTTTGGGTTTGGGTTTGGGTTTGGGTTTGGGTTTGGGTTTGGGTTTGGGTTTGGGTTTGGGTTTGGGTTTGGGTTTGGGTTTGGGTTTGGGTTTGGGTTTGGGTTTGGGTTTGGTTCGGTTTGTTTTTGATTTGGGTTTAGTTTAGGATTGGATTTGGGTTTGTTTTGGGATTGAGTTTACGTTTGGTTTGATTAGAGGTTTGATTTGGTCCGAGATTTAGTTTGGTTGGAATTTGGTTGGTTTTGGACAAATGTTTTGTTTGGATTTGTTTTGGTAAAAGATTTCGTTTGGATTTGCTTTGTTTAGAGATTTGGCTTCGGTTTGCTTTTTTTGGTTTGCTTTAGTCAGTCGTTTGGTTTGGTTTGCTTTTGTTGGAGGTTTGGTATGGGTTTTCTTTGGTCAGATGTACTGTTTGATTTGCTTTGCTCAAAAATTTGGTATGGGCTTAGTTTAATCAGATATCTCGTTTGGTATGATATTTTGCGCAAATTTTCTCTGATACTTTTTTCTATATTTATAATTTCCTGGTTTACTGTCCGCACATCAAAATCCAGATTCATATACTTTATAATCATATTTTGAAGATTATCGATTTTGTCCTTTAATCCCTTCTTGCCCTGACAGGACTAGGACGTGCGGGAAAGAAGAACAGTGAGGCCCACAAGCAAAAGAAAGTCCTAAGACGAAAAAAGGTTACACATTGTAATATCGCTTCTTTATTTCAGTAAGCTATAATCACTTCATATCCTCAAATTATTATTCAAAGTGTCAATTCTAATCTTTTTCTATATACATAAACCAACCGTCTGTTGTGTGGAGTTTTGGTTTAGTTGGTTCACAGATTAGATTTGGGTTTATTTTGGGATTGAGTTTCCGTTTGGTTTGGTTAGAATTATGGTTTGATTTGCTTTGGTCACGGATTCGGTTTGGGTCGTATTTGATCAGAACTTCGGTTGCATGTTTGTTTGCATTTGATCAAAGATTTGTTGGGGTTTGGGATGGCATAAAAAATTCCCATTAAAATTAAAAATTATCAACTAAATTAAGAAAAGAGGAGTTGCAGCGTATGGATTTTTGTTAGGGTTTGGTTTTGTTTAGGTTTTGGTTTCAGTTTGGGTAGGGTATGATTAAGTTTTGGTTTCTGTTAGGTTAGGTTAGTTTGGGGTCGGTTCGGGTTTGTTTTGGTTTTAGTTTGTTTTTGGTTTGGGTTTGGTTTTGTTTTGGGGCTTGGTTTGGGTTTGGGTTTGGTTTAGGATTGTTTTTGATTTTGGTTAGGGCTTGGTTTGGGTTTGATTAGGTTCTGGTTTCGGTTAGGTTTGGGATTGAGTTTCCGTTTGGTTTGTTACCATTCGGACGGGTATGGTATGGATTTAAGTTTAGGTTACGTTTGCGTTTGCTTTTTTTTGATTTGGTATTTTAGGTACGATTCCTCTGGTGGTTCTTGTATGATTTCCTGATTTACAGTTCACACAGCAAGATCAGAGGTTTGGTGTTGGTCTGCTTTGATAGAGGTTTGACTTGAGTGTGCGACAACACTAAGGCCCACAAGCATAAAAAATCCAAGGGATTAAAATTGATCTACTAAATTAAGACAGGAGTAGTGGCAGCGTATAGATGTTTGTTGGGGTTTGGTTTTGTTTAGGCTTTGGTTTGGGTTTGATTAGGGTTTGGTTTCGGTTAGGTTTGGATTTTGGTTTTGGTATTGGTTTGGGTTTGGGTTTGGGTTTGGGTTTGGGTTTGGGTTTGGGTTTGGTTTTGGTTTTGGTTTTGGTTTTGGTTTGGGTTTGGGTTTGGGTTTGGTTTGGTTTGGTTGGTGTTTGAGTTTGGTTTTTTTTGGGTTTTGTTAGATTTGGGTTTGGGTTTGGTTTGAATTTGGTTTGAGTTTGGTTTGGATTTGGTTCGGTTTGTTTTTGGTTTGGGTTTAGTTTAGGATTGGATTTGGGTTTGTTTTGGGATTGAGTTTACGTTTGGTTTAATTAGAGGTTTGATTTGGTTTGAATTGCGTTGGTCAGGGATTCGATTTGTGTTGGCTTTGATCAGAATTTCGGCTGCTTGTTTGCTTGCATTTGATCAGAGATTTGTTATGGTTTGGAACGGGCTTGGTTTGGCTTTAGATTTAGGTTACGTTTGGGTTTGCTTTGGTCGCAGATTTAATTTGGTTGGATTTTGGTTGGTTTTGGACAAAGGTTTGGTTTGGATTTGTCTTAGTAAAAGGTTTGGTTTGGGTTTGCTTTCTTTAGAGATTTGGCTTCGGTTTGCTTTTTTTGGTTTGCTTTGGTCAGTCGTTTGGTTTCGTTTGCCTTTGTTGGAGGTGTGGTATGGGTTTCCTTTGGTCAGATGTAATGTTTGGTTTGCTTTGGTCAGAAATTCGGTATGTGTTTAGTCAGATATCTGGTTTGATTTGATATTTTGCACAAGTTTCCTCTGATACTTTTTGCTATATTTATAATTTCCTGATTTACTGCCCGCACATCAAAATCCAGATTAATATACTTTATAATCATATTTTGAAGAATATCGATTTTGTCCTTTAATCCGCTTCTTCTCCTGACAGCACTAGGACGTGTGGGAAAGAAGAACAGTGAGGCCCACAAGCAAAAGAAAGTCCTAAGATGAAAAAATTTACACATTGTAATATCGCGTTTTTATTTCGGTCCACCATAATCATTCCATATCCTCAAATTATTATTCATAGTTTCAATTCGAATTTTCTTCTATATACATAAACCAACCGTTTGTTGTGTGGAATTTTGGTTTAGTATGTTCACAGTTTAGGTTTGGGTTTGCTTTGGACAAACATTTGGTTTGCTTTGGTTGGAGTCTTTGTTTGGACTTGAATTGGTTATAGGTTTGTTTCGGGTTTGCTATGGTCATAGGTTTGTTTTGATTTGCTTTGGTTAGAGGTTTGGTGTTGGTCTGCTTTGATAGAGGTTTGATATGGTTAGAGACTTGACTTGAGTTTGCAAGAACACTAAGGCCCACAAGCATAAAAATCCCCAAAATTAAAATTTATCAACTAAATTAAGACCGGAGCGTATGGATGTTTGTTTGGGTTTGGTATTGTTTAGGCTTTGGTTTTGGTTGATTAGGGTTTGGTTCCGGTTAGGTTTGGGTTTGGGGTTGGTATGGATTTGGGTTTCTGTTTGTGTTTGGGTTTGCGTTAGTTAGAGGTTCGGTGTTAGTCTGCTTTGATAAAGATTTGATATGGTTAGAGATTTGACTTGAGTTTGCAAAAACACTACGGCCCACAAGCATAAAAAATCCCCAAGATTAAAATTTATCAACTAAATTAAGACCGGAGCGTATGGATGTTTGTTGGGGTTTGGTATTGTTTAGGCTTTGGTTTTGGTTGATTATGGTTTGGTTTCGGTTAGGTTTGGGTTTGGGGTTGTTATGGATTTGAGTTTGGGTTTGGGTTTCGGTTTGGGTTTGGGTTTGGTTTTGGGTTTGATTTGGTTTGGGTTTAGGTTTGGGTTTGTGTTTGGGTTTGGGTTTGGTTTGGTTTGGTTTGGTTTGGTTTGGTTTTTGGTTGGGTTTTGTTAGATTTGGGTTTCTGTTTGGTTTGAATTTGGTTCGAGTTTGGTTTGAGTTTGGTTTGGGTTTGGTTCGGTTTGTTTTTGATTTGGGTTTAGTTTAGGATTGGATTTGGGTTTGTTTTGCGATTGAGTTTACGTTTGGTTTGATTAGAGGTTTGATTTGGTTTGATTTGCTTTGGTCAGGGATTCGATTTGTGTTGGCTTTGATCAGAATTTCGGCTGCTTGTTTGCTTGCATTTGATCAGAGATTTGTTATGGTTTGGAATGAGCTTGGTTTGGCTTTAGGTTTAGGTTACGTTTGGGTTTGTTTTGGTTGGAGATTTAGTTTAGTTGGATTTTGATTGGTTTTGGACAAAGGTTTGGTTTGGATTTGTCTTGGTGAAAGGTTTGGTTTGGGTTTGCTTTCTTTAGAGATTTGGCTTCGGTTTGCTTTTTTTGGTTTGCTTTGGTCAGTCGTTTGGTTTGGTTTGCTTTTGTTGGGGGTGTAGTATGGGTTTTCTTTGGTCAGATGTAATGTTTGGTTTGCTTTGGTCAGAAATTCCGTATGTGTTTAGTTTAGTCAGATATCTGGTTTGATTTGATATTTTGCACAAGTTTCCTCTGATACTTTTTGCTATATTTATAATTTCCTGATTTACTCTCCGCACAGCAAAATCCAGATTCATATACTTTATAATCATATTTTGAAGAATATCGATTTTATCCTTTAATCCCCTTCTTCTCCTGACAGCACTAGGACGTGTGGGAAAGAAGAACAGTGAGGCCCACAAGCAAAAGAAAGTCCTAAGGTGAAAAAAGTTTACACATTGTAATATCGCGTTTTTATTTCGGTCCACCATAATCATTCCATATCCTCAAATTATTATTCATATTGTCAATTCGAATTTTCTTCTATATACATAAACCAACCGTTTGTTGTGTGGAATTTTGGTTTAGTATGTTCACAGTTTAGGTTTGGGTTTGCTTTGGACAAACATTTGGTTTGCTTTGGTTGGAGTTTTTGTTTGGACTTGAATTGGTTATAGGCTTGTTTTAGGTTTGCTATGGTCATAGGTTTGTTTTGATTTGCTTTCGTTAGAGGTTTGGTGTTGGTCTGCTTTGATAGAGGTTTGATATGGTTAGAGCTTAGATTTGAGTTTGCAAGAACATAAGGCCCACAAGCATAAAAAATCAACAAGATTAAAATTTATCAACTAAATTAAGACCGGAGGAATGGCAGCGTATGGATTTTTGTTGGGGTTTGGTTTTGTTTGGGTTTTGGTTTGAGTTTGGTTAAGTCTTGGTTTCGGTTAGGTTAGGTCAGTTTGGAGATGGTTTGGATTTGTATTGGTTTTTTGTCCTTGTCATGACAGGACTAGGACGTGTGGGAGAGAAGTACAGTGAGGGCCACAAGCAAAAGAAAGCCCTAATATAAAAAAGTTACACATTGTAATATCGCTTTTTTATTTCGGTCCACCATAATCATTCCATATCCTCAAATTATTATTCATAGTGTCAATTCGAATTTTCTTCTATATACATAAACCAACCGTTTGTTGTGTGGAATTTTGGTTTAGTATGTTCACAATTTAGGTTTGGGTTTGCTTTGAACAAACAATTGGTTTGCTTTGGTTGGAGTTTTTGTTTGGACTTGAATTGGTTATAGGTTTATTTTGGGTTTGCTATGGTCATAGGTTTGTTTCGATTTGCTTTCGTTAGAGGTTTGGTGTTGGTCTGCTTTTATAGAGGTTTGATATGTTTAGAGGTTAGACTTGGGTTTGCAAGTACACTAAGGCCCACAAGCATAAAAAATCCCCAAGATTAAAATGTATCATCTAAATTAAGACCGGAGGAGTGGCAGCGTATGAATGTTTGTTGGGGTTTGGTTTTGTTTAGGTTTTGGTTTGAGTTTGGTTAAGTCTTGGTTTCGGTTAGGTTAGGACAGTTTGGAGATGGTTTGGATTTGTTTTGGTTTTTGGTCCTTGCACTGACAGGACTAGTGCGTGTGGGAGAGAAGAACAGTGAGGGCCACAAGCAAAAGAAAGCCCTAAAATAAAAAAGTATACACATTGCTCTCTTATTTAAGCCCACCACAATCATTCCATATCCTCAAATTATTATTCATAGTGTCACTTCGATTTTTTTTCTATATACATAAACCAATCGTTTGTTGTGTGGAGTTTTGGTTTAGTTTGTTCACAGTTAAATTTTGGGTTTGCTTTGGACAAATATATGGTTTGCTTTGGTTGGAGTTTTCGTTTGGACTTGAATTGGTTATAGGTTTGTTTTGGGTTTGCTTTGATAGAGGTTTGATATGGTTAGAGATTTGACTTGAATTTGCAAGAACACTAAGGCCCACAAGCATAAAAATCCCGAAGATTAAAATTTATCATCTAAATTAAGACCGGAGCGTGTGGGTGTTTGTTGGGGTTTGGTATTGTTTAGGCTTTGGTTTTGGTTGATTAGGGTTTGGTTTCGGTTAGGTTTGGATTTGGGGTTGTTATGGGTTTGGGTTTGGGTTTGGGTTTCAGTTTGGGTTTGGGTTTGGGTTTGGTTTGGGTTTAGGTTTGGGTTTGGGTTTGGGTTTGGGTTTGGGTTTGGTTTGGTTTGTTTTGGTTTGGTTTGGTTTTTGGTTGGGTTTTGTTAGATTTGGGTTTGGGTTTGGTTTGAATTTGGTTTGAGTTTGGTTTGAGTTTCCTTTGGGTTTGGTTCGGTTTGTTTTTGATTTGGGTTTAGTTTAGGATTGGATTTGGGTTTGTTTTGGTATTGAGTTTACGTTTGGTTTGATTAGAGGTTTGATTTGGTTTGATTTGCTTTGGTCAGGGATTCGATTTGTGTTGGCTTTGATCAGAATTTCGGCTGCTTGTTTGCTTGCATTTGATCAGAGATTTGTTATGGTTTGGAATGGGCTTGGTTTGGCTTTAGGTTTAGGTTAAGCTTGGGTTTGCTTTGGTCGGAGATTTAGTTTAGTTGGATTTTGATTGGTTTTGGACAAAGGTTTGGTTTGGATTTGTCTTGGTAAAAGGTTTGGTTTGGGTTTGCTTTCCTTAGAGATTTGGCTTCGGTTTGTATTTTGGTTTGCTTTGGTCTGTCGTTTGGTTTGGTTTGCTTTTGTTGGGGGTGTGGTAAGGGTTTTCTTTGGTCAGATGTAATGTTTGGTTTGCTTTGGTCAGAAATTCCGTATGTGTTTAGTTTAGACAGATATCTGGTTTGATTTGATATTTTGCACAAGTTTCCTCTGATACTTTTTGCTATATTTATAATTTCCTGATTTACTGACCGCACATCAAAATCCAGATTCTTATACTTTATAATTATATTTTGAAGAATAACGATTTTGTCCTTTAATCCCTTCTTGTCCTGACAGGACTAGGACGTATGGGAAAGAAGAACAGTGAGGCCCACAAGCAAAAGAAAGTCCTAAGATGAAAAAAAGTTACACATTGTAATATCGCTTTTTTATTTCAGTCCACCATAATAATTCCATATATTCAAATTATTTTTCATAGTGTCAATTCGAATTTTCTTCTATATACATAAACCAACCGTGTGTTGCGTGAAGTTTTGGTTTAGTTTGTTCACAGTTTAGGTTAGGGTTTGCTTTGGACAAATATTTGGTTTGCTTTGGTTGGAGTTTTCGTTTGGACTTGAATTGGTTATAGGTTTGTTTTGGGTTTGCTTTGATAGAGGTTTGATATGGTTAGAGATTTGACATGAATTTGCAAGAACACTAAGGCCCACAAGCATAAAAAATCCCGAAGATTAAAATTTATCAACTAAATTAAGACCGGAGCGTATGGATGTTTGTTTGGGTTTGGTATTGTTTAGGCTTTGGTTTTGGTTGATTAGAGTTTGGTTCCGGTTAGGTTTGGGTTTGGGGTTGGTATTGGTTTGCGTTTGGGTTTGGGTTTGGGTTTGCGTTAGTTAGAGGTTCGGTGTTAGTCTGCTTTGATAAAGATTTGATATGGTTAGAGATTTGACTTGAGTTTGCAAAAACACTACGGCCCACAAGCATAAAAAATCCCCAAGATTAAAATTTATCAACTAAATTAAGACCGGAGCGTATGGATGTTTGTTGGGGTTTGGTATTGTTTAGGCTTTGGTTTTGGTTGATTAGGGTTTGGTTTCGGTTAGGTTTGGGTTTGGGGTTGTTATGGATTTGAGTTTGGGTTTAGGTTTCGGTTTGGGTTTGGGCTTGGTTTGGTTTGGGTTTAGGTTTGGGTTTGTGTTTGGGTTTGGGTTTGGTTTGGTTTGGTTTGGTTTGGTTTGGTTTTTGGTTGGGTTTTGTTAGATTTGGGTTTGGGTTTGGTTTGAATTTGGTTCGAGTTTGGTTTGAGTTTGGTTTGGGTTTGGTTCGGTTTGTTTTTGATTTGGGTTTAGTTTAGGATTGGATTTGGGTTTGTTTTGGGATTGAGTTTACGTTTGGTTTGATTAGAGGTTTGATTTGGTTTGATTTGCTTTGGTCAGGGATTCGATTTGTGTTGGCTTTGATCAGAATTTCGGCTGCTTGTTTGCTTGCATTTGATCAGAGATTTGTTATGGTTTGGAATGAGCTTGGTTTGGCTTTAGGTTTAGGTTACGTTTGGGTTTGCTTTGGTAGGAGATTTAGTTTAGTTGGATTTTGATTGGTTTTGGACAAAGGTTTGGTTTGGATTTGTCTTGGTAAAAGGTTTGGTTTGGGTTTGCTTTCTTTAGAGATTTGGCTTCGGTTTGCTTTTTTTGGATTGCTTTGGTCAGTCGTTTGGTTTGGTTTGCTTTTGTTGGGGGTGTGGTTTGGGTTTGCTTTCCTTAGAGATTTGGCTTCGGTTTGTATTTTGGTTTGCTTTGGTCTGTCGTTTGGTTTGGTTTGCTTTTGTTGGGGGTGTGGTAAGGGTTTTCTTTGGTCAGATGTAATGTTTGGTTTGCTTTGGTCAGAAATTCCGTATGTGTTTAGTTTAGTCAGATATCTGGTTTGATTTGATATTTTGCACAAATTTCCTCTGATACTTTTTGCTATATTTATAATTTCCTGATTTACTGTCCGCACAGCAAAATCCAGATTCATATACTTTATAATCATATTTTGAAGAATATCGATTTTGTCCTTTAATCCCCTTCTTCTCCTGACAGCACTAGGACGTGTGGGAAAGAAGAACAGTGAGGCCCACAAGCAAAAGAAAGTCCTAAGGTGAAAAAAGTTTACATATTGTAATATCGCGCTTTTATTTCGGTCCACCATAATCATTCCATATCCTCAAATTATTATTCATAATGTCAATTCGAATTTCCTTCTATATACATAAACCAACCGTTTGTTGTGTGGAATTTTGGTTTAGTATGTTCACAGTTTAGGTTTGGGTTTGCTTTGGCAAACATTTGGTTTGCTTTGGTTGGAGTTTTTGTTTGGACTTGAATTGGTTATAGGTCTGTTTCGGGTTTGCTATGGTCATAGGTTTGTTTTGATTTGCTTTCGCTAGAGGTTTGATATGGTTAGAGACTTGACTTGAGTTTGCAAGAACACTAAGGCCCCCAAACATAAAAATCCCCAAGATTAAAATTTATCAACTAAATTAAGACCGGAGCGTATGGATGTTTGTTGGGGTTTGGTATTTTTTAGGCTTTGGTTTTGGTTGATTAGGGTTTGGTTCCGGTTAGGTTTGGGTTTGGGGTTGGTATGGGTTTGGGTTTGTGTTTGGGTTTGCGTTTGGGTTTGGGTTTAGGTTTGGGTTTGGGTTTGGGTTTGGGTTTGGGTTTGGGTTTGGGTTTTTGGTTTGGGTTTGGGTTTGGGTTTGGGTTTGGGTTTGGGTTTGGGTTTGGGTTTGGGTTTGGGTTTGGGTTTGGGTTTGGGTTTGGGTTTGGGTTTGGGTTTGGGTTTGGGTTTGGGTTTGGGTTTGGGTTTGGGTTTGGGTTTGGGTTTGGGTTTGGGTTTGGGTTTGGGTTTGGGTTTGGGTTTGGGTTTGGGTTTGGGTTTGGGTTTGGGTTTGGCTTTGGGTTTGGGTTTGGGTTTGGGTTTGGTTCGGTTTGTTTTTGATTTGGGTTTAGTTTAGGATTGGATTTGGGTTTGTTTTGAGATTGAGTTTACGTTCGGTTTGATTAGAGGTTTGATTTGGTTTGATTTGCTTTGGTCAGGGATTCGATTTGTGTTGGCTTTGATCAGAATTTCTGCTGCTTGTTTGCTTGCATTTGATCAGAGATTTGTTATGGTTTGGAATGGGTTTGGCTTTGGTTTAGGTTTAGGTTACGTTTGGGTTTGCTTTGGTCCGAGATTTAGTTTGGTTGGATTTTGGTTGGTTTTGGACAAATATTTTGTTTGGATTTGTTTTGGTAAAAGATTTGGTTTGGGTTTGCTTTGTTTAGAGATTTGGCTTCGGTTTACTTTTTTTGGTTTGCTTTGGTCAGTCGTTTGGATTGGTTTGCTTTTGTTGGTGGTTTGGTATGGGTTTTCTTTGGTCAGATGTACTGTTTGATTTGCTTTGCTCAGAAATTTGGTATGGGCTTAATTTAGTCAGATATCTGGTTTGGTATGATATTTTGCTCAAGTTTTTTCTGATACTTTTTTCTATATTTATAATTTCCTGGTTTACTGTCCGCATATCAAAATCCAAATTCATATACTTTATAATTATATTTTGAAGAATAACGATTTTGTCCTATAATCAATTCTTGTCCTGACAGGACTAGGACGTATGGGAAAGAATAACAGTGAGGCCCATAAGCAAAAGAAAGTCCTAAGATGAAAAAAGTTTACACAATGTAATATCGCGTTTTTATTTCGGTCCACCATAATCATTCCATATCCTCAAATTATTATTCAGAGTGTCAATTCGAATTTTCTTCTATATAAATAAACCAACCGTTTGTTGTGTGGAATTTTGGTTTAGTATGTTCACAGTTTAGGTTTGGGTTTGCTTTGATTGGAGTTTTTGTTTTTACTTGAATTGGTTATAGGTTTGTTTCGGGTTTGCTATGGTCATAGGTTTGTTTTGATTTGCTTTCGTTAGAGGTTTGGTGTTGGTCTGCTTTGATAGAGGTTTGATATGGTTAGAGATTTGACTTGAGTTTGCAAAAACACTAAGGCCCACAAGCATAAATAATCCCCAAGTTTAAAATATATCAACTAAATTAAGACCGGAGCGTACGGATGTTTGTTGGGGTTTGGTATTGTGTAGGCTTTGGTTTTGGTTGATTAGGGTTTGGTTTCGGTTAGGTTTGGGTTTGGGGTTGGTATGGGTTTGGGTTTGGGTTTGTGTTTGGGTTTGCGTTAGTTAGAGGTCCGGTGTTGGTCTGCTTTGATAGAGGTTTGATATGGTTAGAGATTTGACTTGAGTTTGCAAAAACACTAAGGCCCACAAGCATATATAATCCCCAAGTTTAAAATATATCAACTATATTAAGACCGGAGCGTATGGATGTTTGTTAGGGTTTGGTATTGTGTAGGCTTTGGTTTTGGTTGATTAGGGTTTGGTTTCGGTTAGGTTTGGGTTTGGGGTTGGTATGGGTTTGGGTTTGGTATGGGTTTGGGTTTGGGTTTGGGTTTGTGTTTGGGTTTGCGTTAGTTAGAGTTCCGGTATTGGTCTGCTTTGATAGAGGATTGATATGGTTAGAGATTTAACTTGAGTTTGCAAAAACACTAAGGCCCACAAGCATAAAAAATCCCCAAGTTTAAAATTTATCAACTAAATTAAGACCGGAGGAGTGGCAGCGTATGGAAGTTTGTTGGGGTTTGGTATTGTTTAGGCTTTGGTTTTGGTTGATTAGGGTTTGGTTACTGTTAGGTTTGAGTTTGGGGTTGGGTTTGGGTTTGGGTTTGGGTTTGGGTTTGGGTTTGGGTTTGGGTTTGGGTTTGGGTTTGGGTTTGGGTTTGGGTTTGGGTTTGGGTTTGGGTTTGGGTTTGGGTTTGGGTTTGGGTTTGGGTTTGGGTTTGGGTTTGGGTTTGGGTTTGGGTTTGGGTTTGGGTTTGGTTTTGGGTTTGGGTTTGGGTTTGGGTTTGGGTTTGGGTTTGGGTTTGGGTTTGGGTTTGGGTTTGGGTTTGGGTTTGGGTTTGAGTTTGGGTTTGGGTTTGGGTTTGGGTTTAGGTTTGGGTTTGGGTTTGGGTTTGGGTTTGGGTTTGGGTTTGGGTTTGGGTTTGGGTTTGGGTTTGGGTTTGGGTTTGGTTTGAATTTGGTTTGAGTTTGGTTTGAGTTTCCTTTGGGTTTGGTTCGGTTTGTTTTTGATTTGGGTTTAGATTAGGATTGGATTTGGGTTTGTTTTGGGATTGAGTTTACGTTTGGTTTGATTAGAGGTTTGATTTGGTTTGATTTGCTTTGGTCAGGGATTCGATTTGTGTTGGCTTTGATCAGAATTTCGGCTGCTTGTTTGCTTGCATTTGATCAGAGATTTGTTATGGTTTGGAATGAGCTTGGTTTGGCTTTAGGTTTAGGTTACGTTTGGGTTTGCTTTGGTCGGAGATTTAGTTTAGTTGGATTTTGATTGGTTTGAAAGGTTTGGTTTGGATTTGTCTTGGTGAAAGGTTTGGTTTGGGTTTGCTTTCTTTAGAGATTTGGCTTCGGTTTGTATTTTGGTTTGCTTTGGTCAGTCGTTTGGTTTGGTTTGCTTTTGTTGGGGGTGTGGTATGGGTTTTCTTTGGTCAGATGTAATGTTTGGTTTGCTTTGGTCAGAAATTCGGTATATGATTAGTTTAGTCAGATATCTGGTTTGATTTGATATTTTGCACAAGTTTCCTCAGATACTTTTTGCTATATTTATAATTTCCTGATTTACTGTCCGCACATCAAAATCCAGATTCATATACTTTATAATCATATTTTGAAGAATGACGATTTTGTCCTTTAATCCCCTTCTTCTCCTGACAGCACTAGGACGTGTGGGAAAGAAGAACAGTGAGGCCCACAAGCAAAAGAATGTCCTAAAATGAAAAAAGTTTACACATAGTAATATCGACTTTTTATTTCGGTCCACCATAATCATTCCATATCCTCAAATTATTATTCATATTGTCAATTCGAATTTTCTTCTATATACATAAACCAACCGTTTGTTGTGTGGAATTTTGGTTTAGTATGTTCACAGTTTAGGTTTGGGTTTGCTTTGGACAAACATTTGGTTTGCTTTGGTTGGAGTTTTTGTTTGGACTTGAATTGGTTATAGGCTTGTTTTAGGTTTGCTATGGTCATAGGTTTGTTTTGATTTGCTTTCGTTAGAGGTTTGGTGTTGGTCTGCTTTGATAGAGGTTTGATATGGTTAGAGCTTAGATTTGAGTTTGCAAGAACATAAGGCCCACAAGCATAAAAAATCAACAAGATTAAAATTTATCAACTAAATTAAGACCGGAGGAATGGCAGCGTATGGATTTATGTTGGGGTTTGGTTTTGTTTGGGTTTTGGTTTGAGTTTGGTTAAGTCTTGGTTTCGGTTAGGTTAGGTCAGTTTGTAGATGGTTTGGATTTGTATTGGTTTTTTGTCCTTGTCATGACAGGACTAGGACGTGTGGGAGAGAAGTACAGTGAGGGCCACAAGCAAAAGAAAGCCCTAATATAAAAAAGTTACACATTGTAATATCGCTTTTTTATTTCGGTCCACCATAATCATTCTATATCCTCAAATTATTATTCATAGTGTCAATTCGAATTTTCTTCTATATACATAAACCAACCGTTTGTTGTGTGGAATTTTGGTTTAGTATGTTCACAATTTAGGTTTGGGTTTGCTTTGAACAAACAATTGGTTTGCTTTGGTTGGAGTTTTTGTTTGGACTTGAATTGGTTATAGGTTTATTTTGGGTTTGCTATGGTCATAGGTTTGTTTCGATTTGCTTTCGTTAGAGGTTTGGTGTTGGTCTGCTTGTATAGAGGTTTGATATGTTTAGAGGTTGGACTTGGGTTTGCAAGTACACTAAGGCCCACAAGCATAAAAAATCCCCAAGATTAAAATTTATCATCTAAATTAAGACCGGAGGAGTGGCAGCGTATGAATGTTTGTTGGGGTTTGGTTTTGTTTAGGTTTTGGTTTGAGTTTGGTTAAGTCTTGGTTTCGGTTAGGTTAGGACAGTTTGGAGATGGTTTGGATTTGTTTTGGTTTTTGGTCCTTGCACTGACAGGACTAGTGCGTGTGGGAGAGAAGAACAGTGAGGGCCACAAGCAAAAGAAAGCCCTAAAATAAAAAAGTTTACACATTGCTCTCTTATTTAAGCCCACCACAATCATTCCATATCCTCAAATTATTATTCATAGTGTCATTTCGATTTATTTTCTATATACATAAACCAATCGTTTGTTGTGTGGAGTTTTGGTTTAGTTTGTTCACAGTTAAATTTTGGGTTTGCTTTGGACAAATATATGGTTTGCTTTGGTTGGAGTTTTCGTTTGGACTTGAATTGGTTATAGGTTTGTTTTGGGTTTGCTTTGATAGAGGTTTGATATGGTTAGAGATTTGACTTGAATTTGCAAGAACACTAAGGCCCACAAGCATAAAAATCCCGAAGATTAAAATTTATCAACTAAATTAAGACCGGAGCGTGTGGGTGTTTGTTGGGGTTTGGTATTGTTTAGGCTTTGGTTTTGGTTGATTAGGGTTTGGTTTCGGTTAGGTTTGGATTTGGGGTTGTTATGGGTTTGGGTTTGGGTTTGGGTTTGGGTTTGGTTTTGGGTTTGGGTTTGGGTTTGGGTTTGGGTTTGGGTTTGGGTTTGGGTTTGGGTTTGGGTTTGGGTTTGGGTTTGCTTTGGTCCGAGATTTAGTTTGGTTGGAATTTGGTTGGTTTTGGACAAATGTTTTGTTTGGATTTGTATTGGTAAAAGATTTGGTTTGGGTTTGCTTTGTTTAGAGATTTGGCTTCGGTTTGCTTTTTTTGGTTTACTTTGGTCAGTCGTTTGGTTTGGTTTGCTTTTGTTGGAGGTTTGGTATGGGTTTTCTTTGGTCAGATGTACTGTTTGATTTACTTTGCTCAAAAATTTGGTATGGGCTTAGTTTAATCAGATATCTCGTTTGGTATGATATTTTGCGCAAATTTTCTCTGATACTTTTTTCTATATTTATAATTTCCTGGTTTACTGTCCGCACATCAAAATCCAGATTCATATACTTTATAATCATATTTTGAAGATTATCGATTTTGTCCTTTAATCCCTTCTTGCCCTGACAGGACTAGGACGTGCGGGAAAGAGGAACAGTGAGGCCCACAAGCAAAAGAAAGTCCTAAGACGAAAAAAGGTTACACATTGTAATATCGCTTCTTTATTTCAGTAAACTATAATCACTTCATATCCTCAAATTATTATTCAAAGTGTCAATTCGAATTTTTTTCTATATACATAAACCAACCGTCTGTTGTGTGGAGTTTTGGTTTAGTTGGTTCACAGATTAGATTTGGGTTTATTTTGGGATTGAGCTTCCGTTTGGTTTGGTTAGAATTATGGTTTGATTTGCTTTGGTCACGGATTCGGTTTGGGTCGTATTTGATCAGAACTTCGGTTGCATGTTTGTTTGCATTTGATCAAAGATTTGTTGGGGTTTGGGATGGCATAAAAAATTCCCATTAAAATTAAAAATTATCAACTAAATTAAGACCAGAGGAGTTGCAGCGTATGGATTTTTGTTAGGGTTTGGTTTTGTTTAGGTTTTGGTTTCAGTTTGGGTAGGGTATGATTAAGTTTTGGTTTCTGTTAGGTTAGGTTAGTTTGGGGTCGGTTCGGGTTTGTTTTGGTTTTAGTTTGCTTTTAGTTTGGGTTTGGTTTTGTTTTGGGGCTTGGTTTGGGTTTGGGTTTGGTTTAGGATTGTTTTTGATTTTGGTTAGGGCTTGGTTTAGGTTTGATTAGGTTCTGGTTTCGGTTAGGTTTGGGATTGAGTTTCCGTTTGGTTTGTTACCATTCGGACGGATATGGTATGGATTTAAGTTTAGGTTACGTTTGCGTTTGCTTTTTTTTGATTTGGTATTTTAGGTACGATTCCTCTGGTGGTTCTTGTATGATTTCCTGATTTACAGTTCACACAGCAAGATCAGAGGTTTGGTGTTGGTCTGCTTTGATAGAGGTTTGACTTGAGTGTGCGACAACACTAAGGCCCACAAGCATAAAAAATCCAAGGGATTAAAATTGATCTACTAAATTAAGACAGGAGTAGTGGCAGCGTATAGATGTTTGTTGGGGTTTGGTTTTGTTTAGGCTTTGGTTTGGGTTTGATTAGGGTTTGGTTTCGGTTAGGCTTGGATTTTGGTTTTGGTATTGGTTTGGGTTTGGGTTTGGGTTTGGGTTTTGGTTAGGTTTTGGTTTTGGATTTGGTTTTGGTTTTGGTTTGGTTTTGGGTTTGGGTTTGGGTTTGAGTTTGGGTTTGGTTTGGTTTGGTTGGTGTTTGTGTTTGGTTTTTGTTTGGGTTTTGTTAGATTTGGGTTTGGGTTTGGTTTGAATTTGGTTTGAGTTTGGTTTGGGTTTGGTTCGGTTTGTTTTTGGTTTGGGTTTAGTTTAGGATTAGATTTGGGTTTGTTTTGGGATTGAGTTTACGTTTGGTTTTATTATAGGTTTGGTTTGGTTTGATTTGCTTTGGTCAGGGATTCGATTTGTGTTGGCTTTGATCAGAATTTCGGCTGCTTGTTTGCTTGCATTTGATCAGAGATTTGTTATGGTTTGGAACGGGCTTGGTTTGGCTTTAGGTTTAGGTTACGTTTGGGTTTGCTTTGGTCGCAGATTTAATTTGGTTGGATTTTGGTTGGTTTTGGACAAAGGTTTGGTTTGGATTTGTCTTAGTAAAAGGTTTGGTTTGGGTTTGCTTTCTTTAGAGATTTGGCTTCGGTTTGCTTTTTTGGTTTGCTTTGATCAGTCGTTTGGTTTCGTTTGCCTTTGTTGGAGGTGTGGTATGGGTTTCCTTTGGTCAGATGTAATGTTTGGTTTGCTTTGGTCAGAAATTCGGTATGTGTTTAGTCAGATATCTGGTTTGATTTGATATTTTGCACAAGTTTCCTCAGATACTTTTTGCTATATTTATAATTTCCTGATTTACTGCCCGCACATCAAAATCCAGATTCATATACTTTATAATCATATTTTGAAGAATATCGATTTTGTCCTTTAATCCGCTTCTTCTCCTGACAGCACTAGGACGTGTGGGAAAGAAGAACAGTGAGGCCCACAAGCAAAAGAAAGTCCTAAGATGAAAAAATTTACACATTGTAATATCGCGTTTTTATTTCGGTCCACCATAATCATTCCATATCCTCAAATTATTATTCATAGTTTCAATTCGAATTTTCTTCTATATACATAAACCAACCGTTTGTTGTGTGGAATTTTGGTTTAGTATGTTCACAGTTTAGGTTTGGGTTTGCTTTGGACAAACATTTGGTTTGCTTTGGTTGGAGTCTTTGTTTGGACTTGAATTGGTTATAGGTTTGTTTCGGGTTTGCTATGGTCATAGGTTTGTTTTGATTTGCTTTGGTTAGAGGTTTGGTGTTGGTCTGCTTTGATAGAGGTTTGATATGGTTAGAGACTTGACTTGAGTTTGCAAGAACACTAAGGCCCACAAGCATAAAAATCCCCAAAATTAAAATTTATCAACTAAATTAAGACCGGAGCGTATGGATGTTTGTTTGGGTTTGGTATTGTTTAGGCTTTGGTTTTGGTTGATTAGGGTTTGGTTCCGGTTAGGTTTGGGTTTGGGGTTGGTATGGATTTGGGTTTCTGTTTGTGTTTGGGTTTGCGTTAGTTAGAGGTTCGGTGTTAGTCTGCTTTGATAAAGATTTGATATGATTAGAGATTTGACTTGAGTTTGCAAAAACACTACGGCCCACAAGCATAAAAAATCCCCAAGATTAAAATTTATCAACTAAATTAAGACCGGAGCGTATGGATGTTTGTTGGGGTTTGGTATTGTTTAGGCTTTGGTTTTGGTTGATTAGGGTTTGGTTTCGGTTAGGTTTGGGTTTGGGGTTGTTATGGATTTGAGTTTGGGTTTGGGTTTGTGTTTGGGTTTGGTTTGGTTTGGGTTTAGGTTTGGGTTTGTGTTTGGGTTTGGGTTTGGTTTGGTTTGGTTTGGTTTGGTTTGGTTTTTGGTTGGCTTTTGTTAGATTTGGGTTTGGGTTTGGTTTGAATTTGGTTCGAGTTTGGTTTGAGTTTGGTTTGGGTTTGGTTCGGTTTGTTTTTGATTTGGGTTTAGTTTAGGATTGGATTTGGGTTTGTTTTGGGATTGAGTTTACGTTTGGTTTGATTAGAGGTTTGATTTGGTTTGATTTGCTTTGGTCATGGATTCGATTTGTGTTGGCTTTGATCAGAATTTCGGCTGCTTGTTTGCTTGCATTTGATCAGAGATTTGTTATGGTTTGGAATGAGCTTGGTTTGGCTTTAGGTTTAGGTTACGTTTGGGTTTGCTTTGGTTGGAGATTTAGTTTAGTTGGATTTTGATTGGTTTTGGACAAAGGTTTGGTTTGGATTTGTCTTGGTGAAAGGTTTGGTTTGGGTTTGCTTTCTTTAGAGATCTGGCTTCGGTTTGCTTTTTTTGGTTTGCTTTGGTCAGTCGTTTGGTTTAGTTTGCTTTTGTTGGGGGTGTAGCATGGGTTTTCTTTGGTCAGATGTAATGTTTGGTTTGCTTTGGTCAGTAATTCCGTATGTGTTTAGTTTAGTCAGATATCTGGTTTGATTTGATATTTTGCACAAGTTTCCTCTGATACTTTTTGCTATATTTATAATTTCCTGATTTACTGTCCGCACAGTAAAATCCAGATTCATATACTTTATAATCATATTTTGAAGAATATCGATTTTGTCCTTTAATCCCCTTCTTCTCCTGACAGCACTAGGACGTGTGGGAAAGAAGAACAGTGAGGCCCACAAGCAAAAGAAAGTCCTAAGGTGAAAAAAGTTTACACATTGTAATATCGCGTTTTTATTTCCGTCCACCATAATCATTCCATATCCTCAAATTATTATTCATAGTGTCAATTCGAATTTCCTTCTATATACATAAACCAACCGTTTGTTGTGTGGAATTTTGGTTTAGTATGTTCACAGTTTAGGTTTGGGTTTGCTTTGGACAAACATTTGGTTTGCTTTGGTTGGAGTTTTTGTTTGGACTTGAATTGGTTATAGGTCTGTTTCGGGTTTGCTATGGTCATAGGTTTGTTTTGATTTGCTTTCGTTAGAGGTTTGGTGTTTGTCTGCTTTGATAGAGGTTTGATATGGTTAGAGACTTGACTTGAGTTGGTAAGAACACTAAGGCCCACAAACACAAAAATCCCCAAGATTAAAATTTATCAACTAAATTAAGACCGGAGCGTATGGATGTTTGTTGGGGTTTGGTATTGTTTAGGCTTTGGTTTTGGTTGATTAGGGTTTGGTTCCGGTTAGGTTTGGGTTTGGGGTTGGTATGGGTTTAGGTTTGGGTTTGTGTTTGGGTTTGTGTTTGGGTTTGCGTTTGGGTTTGGGTTTAGGTTTGGGTTTGGGTTTGGGTTTGGGTTTGGGTTTGGGTTTGGGTTTGGGTTTTTGGTTTGGGTTTGGGTTTGGGTTTGGGTTTGGGTTTGGGTTTGGGTTTGGGTTTGGGTTTGGGTTTGGGTTTGGGTTTGGGTTTGGGTTTGGGTTTTGGTTTGGGTTTGGGTTTGGGTTTGGGTTTGGGTTTGGGTTTGGGTTTGGTTTGGTGTGGGTTTAGGTTTGGGTTTGTGTTTGGGTTTGGGTTTGGGTTTGGTTTGGTTTGGTTTGGTTTTTGGTTGGGTTTTGTTAGATTTGGGTTTGGGTTTGGTTTGAATTTGGTTCGAGTTTGGTTTGAGTTTGGTTTGGGTTTGGTTCGGTTTGTTTTTGATTTGGGTTTAGTTTAGGATTGGATTTGGGTTCGTTTTGGGATTGAGTTTACGTTTGGTTTGATTAGAGGTTTGATTTGGTTTGATTTGCTTTGGTCAGGGATTCGATTTGTGTTGGCTTTGATCAGAATTTCGGCTGCTTGTTTGCTTGCATTTGATCAGAGATTTGTTATGGTTTGGAATGAGCTTGGTTTGGCTTTAGGTTTAGGTTACGTTTGGGTTTGCTTTGGTTGGAGATTTAATTTAGTTGGATTTTGATTGGTTTTGGACAAAGGTTTGGTTTGGATTTGTCTTGGTATAAGGTTTGGTTTGGGTTTGCTTTCTTTAGAGATTTGGCTTCGGTTTGCTTTTTTTGGTTTGCCTTGGTCAGTCGTTTGGTTTGGTTTGCTTTTGTTGGGGGTGTGGTATGGGTTATCTTTGGTCAGATGTACTGTTTGATTTGCTTTGCTCAGAAATTTGGTGTGGGCTTAATTTAGTCAGATATCTGGTTTGGTATGATATTTTGCGCAAGTTTTTTCTGATACTTTTTTCTATATTTATAATTTCCTGGTTTACTGTCCACATATCAAAATCCAAATTCATATACTTTATAATCATATTTTGAAGATTATCGATTTTGTCCTTTAATCCCTTCTTGCTCTGACAGGACTAGGACTTGCAGGAAAGAAGAACAGTGAGGCCCACAAGCAAAAGAAAGTCCTAAGATGACAAAAGTTTACACATTGTAATATCGCGTTTTTATTTCGGTCCACCATAATCATTCCATATCCTCAAATTATTATTCATAGTTTCAATTCGAATTTTCTTCTATATACATAAACCAACCGTTTGTTGTGTGGAATTTTGGTTCAGTATGTTCAGAGTTTAGGTTTGGGTTTGCTTTGGACAAACATTTGGTTTGCTTTGGTTGGAATTTTTGTTTGGACTTGAATTGGTTATAGGTTTGTTTCGGGTTTGCTATGGTCATAGGTTTGTTTTGATTTGCTTTCGTTAGAGGTTTGGAGTTGGTCTGCTTTTATAGAGGTTTGATATGTTTAGAGGTTAGACTTGAGTTCGCAAGAACACTAAGGCACACAAGCATAAAAAATCCCCAAGATTAAAATTTTTCAACTAAATTAAGAACGGAGGAATGGCAGCGTATGGATGTTTGTTGGGGTTTGGTTTTGTTTAGGTTTTGGTTTGAGTTTGGTTAAGTCTTGGTTTCGGTTATGTTAGGTCAGTTTGGAGATGGTTTGGATTTGTTTTGATTTTTGGTCCTTGTCCTGACAGGACTAGGACGTGTGGCAGAGAAGAACAGTGAGGGCCACAAGCAAAAGAAAGCCCTAAGATAAAAAAGGTTACACATCGCTTTTTTATTTAAGTCCACCACAATCATTCCATATCCCCAAATTATTATTCATAGTGTCAATTCGAATATTTTTCTATATACATAAACCAATCGTTTATTGTGTGGAGTTTTTGTTTAGTTTGTTCACAGTTTAGGTTTGGGTTTGCTTTAGTCAAACATTTGGTTTGCTTTGGTTGGAGTTTTCGTTTATACTTGAATTGGTTATAGGTTTATTTTGGGTTTGCTTTGGGCATAGGTTTGTTTTGATTTGCTTTCCTTAGATGGTTGGTATTGGTCTGCTTTGATATAGGTTTGATATGGTTAGAGATTTGACTTGAGTTTGCAAAAACACTAAGGCCCACAAGCATAAAAAATCACCAGATTAAAATTTATCAACTAAATTAAGACCGGAGCGTATGGATGTTTGTTGGGGTTTGGTATTGTGTAGGCTTTGGTTTTGGTTGATTAGGGTTTGGTTTCGGTTAGGTTTGGGTTTGGGATTGGTATGGGTTTGGGTTTGGGTTTGTGTTTGGGTTTGCGTTAGTTAGAGGTCCGGTGTTGGTCTGCTTTGATATGGTTAGAGATTTGACTTGAGTTTGCAAAAACACTAAGGCCCACAAGCATATATAATCCCCAAGTTTAAAATACATCAACTAAATTAAGACCGGAGCGTATGGATGTTTGTTGGGGTTTGGTATTGTGTAGGCTTTGGTTTTGGTTGATTAGGGTTTGGTTTCGGTTAGGTTTGGATTTGGGGTTGGTATGGGTTTGGGTTTGTGTTTGGGTTTGCGTTAGTTAGAGGTCCGGTGTTGGTCTGCTTTGATATAGGTTTGATATGGTTAGAGATTTGACTTGAGTTTGCGAAAACACTAAGGCCCACAAGCTTAAAAAATCCCCAAGATTAAAATTTATCAACTAAATTAAGACCGGAGGAGTGGCAGCGTATGGATGTTTGTTGGGGTTTGGTATTGTTTAGGCTTTGGTTTTGGTTGATTAGGGTTTGGTTTCGGTTAGGTTTGGGTTTGGGGTTGTTTTGGGTTTGGTTTTGGGTTTGGGTTTGGGTTTCGGTTTGGGTTTGGGTTTGGGTTTGGGTTTGGGTTTGGTTTGGGTTTAAGTTTGGGTTTGGGTTTTGGTTTGGGTTTGGTTTGGTTTGGTTTGTTTTGGTTTTTGGTTGGGTTTTGTTAGATTTGGGTTTGGGTTTGGTTTGAATTTGGTTTGAGTTTGGTTTGAGTTTGGTTTGGGTTTGGTTCGGTTTGTTTTTGATTTGGGTTTAGTTTAGGATTGGATTTGGGTTTGTTTTGGGATTGAGTTTACGTTTGGTTTGATTAGAGGTTTGATTTGGTTTGATTTGCTTTGGTCAGGGATTCGATTTGTGTTGGCTTTGGTCAGAATTTCGGCTGCTTGTTTGCTTGCATTTGATCAGAGATTTGTTATGGTTTGGAATGGGCTTGGTTTGGCTTTAGGTTTAGGTAACGTTTGGGTTTGCTTTGGTCGGAGATTTAGTTTAGTTGGATTTTGATTGGTTTTGGACAAAGGTTTGGTTTGGATTTGTCTTGGTAAAAGGTTTGGTTTGGGTTTGCTTTCTTTAGAGATTGGCTTCGGTTTGCTTTTTTTGGTTTACTTTGGTCAGTCGTTTGGTTTGGTTTGCTTTTGTTGGGGGTGTGGTATGGGTTTTCTTTGGTCAGATGTAATGTTTGGTTTGCTTTGGTCAGAAATTCAGAATGTGTTTAGTTTAGTCAGATATCTGGTTTGATTTGATATTTTGCACAAGTTTCCTCTGATACTTTTTGCTATGTTTATAATTTCCTGATTTACTGTCCGCACAGCAAAATCCAGATTCATATACTTTATAATCATATTTTGAAGAATATCGATTTTGTCCTTTAGTCCCCTTCTTCTCCTGACAGCACTAGGACGTGTATGAAAGAAGAACAGTGAGGCCCACAAGCAAAAGAAAATCCTAAGGTGAAAAAAGTTTACACATTGTAATATCGCGTTTTTATTTCGGTCCACCATAATCATTCCATATCCTAAAATTATTATTCATAGTGTCAATTCGAATTTCCTTCTATATACATAAACCAACCGTTTGTTGTGTGGAATTTTGGTTTAGTATGTTCACAGTTTAGGTTTGGGTTTGCTTTGGACAAACATTTGGTTTGCTTTGGTTGGAGTTTTTGTTTGGACTTGAATTGGTTATAGGTCTGTTTCGGGTTTGCTATGGTCATAGGTTTGTTTTGATTTGCATTCGTTAGAGGTTTGGTGTTGGTCTGCTTTGATAGAGGTTTGATATGGTTAGAGACTTGACTTGAGTTTGCAAGAACACTAAGACCCACAAACATAAAAATCCCCAAGATTAAAATTTATCAACTAAATTAAGACCGGAGCGTATAGATGTTTGTTGGGGTTTGGTATTGTTTAGGCTTTGGTTTTGGTTGATTAGTGTTTGGTTCCGGTTAGGTTTGGTTTGGGTTTGGGTTTGGGTTTGGGTTTGGGTTTGGGTTTAGGTTTGGGTTTGGGTTTGGGTTTGGGTTTTGGTTTGGGTTTGGGTTTGGGTTTGGGTTTGGGTTTGGGTTTGGGTTTGGGTTTGGGTTTGGGTTTGGGTTTGGGTTTGGGTTTGGGTTTGGGTTTGGGTTTGGGTTTGGGTTTGGGTTTGGGTTTGGGTTTGGGTTTGGGTTTGGGTTTGGGTTTGGTTCGGTTTGTTTTTGATTTGGGTTTAGTTTAGGATTGGATTTGGGTTTGTTTTGGGATTGAGTTTACGTTTGGTTTGATTAGAGGTTTGATTTGGTCCGAGATTTAGTTTGGTTGGAATTTGGTTGGTTTTGGACAAATGTTTTGTTTGGATTTGTTTTGGTAAAAGATTTGGTTTGGGTTTGCTTTGTTTAGAGATTTGGCTTCGGTTTGCTTTTTTTGGTTTGCTTTAGTCAGTCGTTTGGTTTGGTTTGCTTTTGTTGGAGGTTTGGTATGGGTTTTCTTTGGTCAGATGTACTGTTTGATTTGCTTTGCTCAAAAATTTGGTATGGGCTTAGTTTAATCAGATATCTCGTTTGGTATGATATTTTGCGCAAATTTTCTCTGATACTTTTTTCTATATTTATAATTTCCTGGTTTACTGTCCGCACATCAAAATCCAGATTCATATACTTTATAATCATATTTTGAAGATTATCGATTTTGTCCTTTAATCCCTTCTTGCCCTGACAGGACTAGGACGTGCGGGAAAGAAGAACAGTGAGGCCCACAAGCAAAAGAAAGTCCTAAGACGAAAAAAGGTTACACATTGTAATATCGCTTCTTTATTTCAGTAAGCTATAATCACTTCATATCCTCAAATTATTATTCAAAGTGTCAATTCTAATCTTTTTCTATATACATAAACCAACCGTCTGTTGTGTGGAGTTTTGGTTTAGTTGGTTCACAGATTAGATTTGGGTTTATTTTGGGATTGAGTTTCCGTTTGGTTTGGTTAGAATTATGGTTTGATTTGCTTTGGTCACGGATTCGGTTTGGGTCGTATTTGATCAGAACTTCGGTTGCATGTTTGTTTGCATTTGATCAAAGATTTGTTGGGGTTTGGGATGGCATAAAAAATTCCCATTAAAATTAAAAATTATCAACTAAATTAAGAAAAGAGGAGTTGCAGCGTATGGATTTTTGTTAGGGTTTGGTTTTGTTTAGGTTTTGGTTTCAGTTTGGGTAGGGTATGATTAAGTTTTGGTTTCTGTTAGGTTAGGTTAGTTTGGGGTCGGTTCGGGTTTGTTTTGGTTTTAATTTGTTTTTGGTTTGGGTTTGGTTTTGTTTTGGGGCTTGGTTTGGGTTTGGGTTTGGTTTAGGATTGTTTTTGATTTTGGTTAGGGCTTGGTTTGGGTTTGATTAGGTTCTGGTTTCGGTTAGGTTTGGGATTGAGTTTCCGTTTGGTTTGTTACCATTCGGACGGGTATGGTATGGATTTAAGTTTAGGTTACGTATGAGTTTGCTTTTATTTGATTTGGTATTTTAGGTACGATTCCTCTGGTGGTTCTTGTATGATTTCCTGATTTACAGTTCACACAGCAAGATCAGAGGTTTGGTGTTGGTCTGCTTTGATAGAGGTTTGACTTGAGTGTGCGACAACACTAAGGCCCACAAGCATAAAAAATCCAAGGGATTAAAATTGATCTACTAAATTAAGACAGGAGTAGTGGCAGCGTATAGATGTTTGTTGGTGTTTGGTTTTGTTTAGGCTTTGGTTTGGGTTTGATTAGGGTTTGGTTTCGGTTAGGTTTGGATTTTGGTTTTGGTATTGGTTTGGGTTTGGGTTTGGGTTTGGGATTGGGTTTGGGTTTGGGTTTGGGTTTGGGTTTGGGTTTGGGTTTGGGTTAGGGTTTGGGCTTGGGTTAGGTTTTGGTTTTGGTTTTGGTTTTGGTTTTGGTTTGGGTTTGGGTTTGGGTTTGGTTTGGTTTGGTTGGTGTTTGAGTTTGGTTTTTTTTGGGTTTTGTTAGATTTGGGTTTGGGTTTGGTTTGAATTTGGTTTGAGTTTGGTTTGGATTTGGTTCGGTTTGTTTTTGGTTTGGGTTTAGTTTAGGATTGGATTTGGGTTTGTTTTGGGATTGAGTTTACGTTTGGTTTGATTAGAGGTTTGATTTGGTTTGATTTGCTTTGGTCAGGGATTCGATTTGTGTTGGCTTTGGTCAGAATTTCGGCTGCTTGTTTGCTTGCATTTGATCAGAGATTTGTTATGGTTTGGAATGGGCTTGGTTTGGCTTTAGGTTTAGGTTACGTTTGGGTTTGCTTTGGTCGGAGATTTAGTATAGTTGGATTTTGATTGGTTTTGGACAAAGGTTTGGTTTGGATTTGTCTTGGTAAAAGGTTTGGTTTGGGTTTGCTTTCTTTAGAGATTTGGCTTCGGTTTGCTTTTTTTGGTTTGCTTTGGTCAGTCGTTTGGTTTGGTTTGCTTTTGTTGGGGGTGTAGTATGGGTTTTCTTTGGTCAGATGTAATGTTTGGTTTGCTTTGGTCAGAAATTCCGTATGTGTTTAGTTTAGTCAGATATCTGGTTTGATTTGATATTTTGCACAAGTTTCCTCTGATACTTTTTGCTATATTTATAATTTCCTGATTTACTGTCCGCACAGCAAAATCCAGATTCATATACTTTATAATCATATTTTGAAGAATATCGATTTTGTCCTTTAATCCCCTTCTTCTCCTGACAGCACTAGGACGTGTGGGAAAGAAGAACAGTGAGGCCCACAAGCAAAAGAAAGTCCTAAGGTGAAAAAAGTTTACACATTGTAATATCGCGTTTTTATTTCGGTCCACCATAATCATTCCATATCCTCAAATTATTATTCATATTGTCAATTCGAATTTTCTTCTATATACATAAACCAACCGTTTGTTGTGTGGAATTTTGGTTTAGTATGTTCACAGTTTAGGTTTGGGTTTGCTTTGGACAAACATTTGGTTTGCTTTGGTTGGAGTTTTTGTTTGGACTTGAATTGGTTATAGGTTTATTTTGGGTTTGCTATGGTCATAGGTTTGTTTCGATTTGCTTTCGTTAGAGGTTTGGTGTTGGTCTGCTTTTATAGAGGTTTGATATGTTTAGAGGTTAGACTTGGGTTTGCAAGTACACTAAGGCCCACAAGCATAAAAAATCCCCAAGATTAAAATTTATCATCTAAATTAAGACCGGAGGAGTGGCAGCGTATGAATGTTTGTTGGGGTTTGGTTTTGTTTAGGTTTTGGTTTGAGTTTGTTTAAGTCTTGGTTTCGGTTAGGTTAGGACAGTTTGGAGATGGTTTGGATTTGCTTTGGTTTTTGGTCCTTGCACTGACAGGACTAGTGCGTGTGGGAGAGAAGAACAGTGAGGGCCACAAGCAAAAGAAAGCCCTAAAATAAAAAAGTTTACACATTGCTCTCTTATTTAAGCCCACCACAATCATTCCATATCCTCAAATTATTATTCATAGTGTCACTTCGATTTTTTTTCTATATACATAAACCAATCGTTTGTTGTGTGGAGTTTTGGTTTAGTTTGTTCACAGTTAAATTTTGGGTTTGCTTTGGACAAATATATGGTTTGCTTTGGTTGGAGTTTTCGTTTGGACTTGAATTGGTTATAGGTTTGTTTTGGGTTTGCTTTGATAGAGGTTTGATATGGTTAGAGATTTGACTTGAATTTGCAAGAACACTAAGGCCCACAAGCATAAAAATCCCGAAGATTAAAATTTATCATCTAAATTAAGACCGGAGCGTGTGGGTGTTTGTTGGGGTTTGGTATTGTTTAGGCTTTGGTTTTGGTTGATTAGAGTTTGGTTTCGGTTAGGTTTGGATTTGGGGTTGTTATGGGTTTGGGTTTGGGTTTGGGTTTCAGTTTGGGTTTGGGTTTGGGTTTGGGTTTGGGTTTGGGTTTGGGTTTGGTTTGGGTTTAGGTTTGGGTTTGGGTTTGGGTTTGGGTTTGGTTTGGTTTGTTTTGGTTTGGTTTGGTTTTTGGTTGGGTTTTGTTAGATTTGGGTTTGGGTTTGGTTTGAATTTGGTTTGAGTTTGGTTTGAGTTTCCTTTGGGTTTGGTTCGGTTTGTTTTTGATTTGGGTTTAGTTTAGGATTGGATTTGGGTTTGTTTTGGGATTGAGTTTACGTTTGGTTTGATTAGAGGTTTGATTTGGTTTGATTTGCTTTGGTCAGGGATTCGATTTGTGTTGGCTTTGATCAGAATTTCGGCTGCTTGTTTGCTTGCATTTGATCAGAGATTTGTTATGGTTTGGAATGAGCTTGGTTTGGCTTTAGGTTTAGGTTAAATTTGGGTTTACTTTGGTCGGAGATTTAGTTTAGTTGGATTTTGATTGGTTTTGGACAAAGGTTTGGTTTGGATTTGTCTTGGTAAAAGGTTTGGTTTGGGTTTGCTTTCTTTAGAGATTTGGCTTCGGTTTGTATTTTGGTTTGCTTTGGTCTGTCGTTTGGTTTGGTTTGCTTTTGTTGGGGGTGTGGTAAGGGTTTTCTTTGGTCAGATGTAATGTTTGGTTTGCTTTGGTCAGAAATTCCGTATGTGTTTAGTTTAGACAGATATCTGGTTTGATTTGATATTTTGCACAAGTTTCCTCTGATACTTTTTGCTATATTTATAATTTCCTGATTTACTGACCGCACATCAAAATCCAGATTCTTATACTTTATAATTATATTTTGAAGAATAACGATTTTGTCCTTTAATCCCTTCTTGTCCTGACAGGACTAGGACGTATGGGAAAGAAGAACAGTGAGGCCCACAAGCAAAAGAAAGTCCTAAGATGAAAAAAAGTTACACATTGTAATATCGCTTTTTTATTTCAGTCCACCATAATAATTCCATATATTCAAATTATTTTTCATAGTGTCAATTCGAATTTTCTTCTATATACATAAACCAACCGTGTGTTGCGTGAAGTTTCGGTTTAGTTTGTTCACAGTTTAGGTTTGGGTTTGCTTTGGACAAACATTTGGTTTGTTTTGGTTGGAGACTTTGTTTGGACTTGAATTGGTTATAGGTTTGTTTCGGGTTTGCTATGGTCATAGGTTTGTTTTGATTTGCTTTGGTTAGAGGTTTGGTGTTGGTCTGCTTTGATAGAGGTTTGATATGGTTAGAGACTTGACTTGAGTTTGCAAGAACACTAAGGCCCACAAGCATATGTAATCCCCAAGTTTAAAATACATCAACTAAATTAAGACCGGAGCGTATGGATGTTTGTTGGGGTTTGGTATTGTGTAGGCTTTGGTTTTGGTTGATTAGGGTTTGGTTTCAGTTAGGTTTGGATTTGGGGTTGGTATGGGTTTGGGTTTTTGTTTGGGTTTGCGTTAGTTAGAGGTCCGGTGTTGGTCTGCTTTGATATAGGTTTGATATGGTTAGAGATTTGACTTGAGTTTGCGAAAACACTAAGGCCCACAAGCATAAAAAATCCCCAAGATTAAAATTTATCAACTAAATTAAGATCGGAGGAGTGGCAGCGTATGGATGTTTGTTGGGGTTTGGTATTGTTTAGGCTTTGGTTTTGGTTGATTAGGGTTTGGTTTCGGTTAGGTTTGGGTTTGGGGTTGTTATGGGTTTGGGTTTGGGTTTCGGTTTGGGTTTGGGTTTGGGTTTGGGTTTGGGTTTGGTTTGGGTTTAGGTTTGGGTTTGGGTTTTGGTTTGGGTTTGGTTTGGTTTGGTTTGTTTTGGTTTTTGGTTGGGTTTTGTTAGATTTGGGTTTGGGTTTGGTTTGAATTTGGTTTGAGTTTGGTTTGAGTTTGGTTTGGGTTTGGTTCGGTTTGTTTTTGATTTGGGTTTAGTTTAGGATTGGATTTGGGTTTGTTTTGGGATTGAGTTTACGTTTGGTTTGATTAGAGGTTTGATTTGGTTTGATTTGCTTTGGTCAGGGATTCGATTTGTGTTGGCTTTGGTCAGAATTTCGGCTGCTTGTTTGCTTGCATTTGATCAGAGATTTGTTATGGTTTGGAATGGGCTTGGTTTGGCTTTAGGTTTAGGTTACGTTTGGGTTTGCTTTGGTCGGAGATTTAGTATAGTTGGATTTTGATTGGTTTTGGACAAAGGTTTGGTTTGGATTTGTCTTGGTAAAAGGTTTGGTTTGGGTTTGCTTTCTTTAGAGATTGGCTTCGGTTTGCTTTTTTTGGTTTACTTTGGTCAGTCGTTTGGTTTGGTTTGCTTTTGTTGGGGGTGTGGTATGGGTTTTCTTTGGTCAGATGTAATGTTTGGTTTGCTTTGGTCAGAAATTCCGTATGTGTTTAGTTTAGTCAGATATCTGGTTTGATTTGATATTTTGCACAAGTTTCCTCTGATACTTTTTGCTATATTTATAATTTCCTGATTTACTGTCCGCACAGCAAAATCCAGATTCATATACTTTATAATCATATTTTGAAGAATATCGATTTTGTCCTTTAATCCCCTTCTTCTCCTGACAGCACTAGGACGTGTGGGAAAGAAGAACAGTGAGGCCCACAAGCAAAAGAAAATCCTAAGGTGAAAAAAGTTTACACATTGTAATATCGCGTTTTTATTTCGGTCCACCATAATCATTCCATATCCTCAAATTATTATTCATAGTCTCAATTCGAATTTCCTTCTATATACATAAACCAACCGTTTGTTGTGTGGAATTTTGGTTTAGTATGTTCACAGTTTAGGTTTGGGTTTGCTTTGGACAAACATTTGGTTTGCTTTGGTTGGAGTTTTTGTTTGGACTTGAATTGGTTATAGGTCTGTTTCGGGTTTGCTATGGTCATAGGTTTGTTTTGATTTGCTTTCGTTAGAGGTTTGGTGTTGGTCTGCTTTGATAGAGGTTTGATATGGTTAGAGACTTGACTTGAGTTTGCAAGAACACTAAGACCCACAAACATAAAAATCCCCAAGATTAAAATTTATCAACTAAATTAAGACCGGAGCGTATAGATGTTTGTTGGGGTTTGGTATTGTTTAGGCTTTGGTTTTGGTTGATTAGTGTTTGGTTCCGGTTAGGTTTGGTTTGGGTTTGGGTTTGGGTTTGGGTTTGGGTTTGGGTTTGGGTTTGGGTTTGGGTTTGGGTTTGGGTTTGGGTTTGGGTTTGGGTTTGGGTTTGGGTTTGGGTTTGGGTTTGGGTTTGGGTTTGGGTTTGGGTTTGGGTTTGGGTTTGGGTTTGGGTTTGGGTTTGGGTTTGGGTTTGGGTTTGGGTTTGGGTTTGGGTTTGGGTTTGGGTTTGGGTTTGGGTTTGGGTTTGGGTTTGGGTTTGGGTTTGGGTTTGGGTTTGGGTTTGGGTTTGCTTTGGTCTGTCGTTTGGTTTGGTTTGCTTTTGTTGGGGGTGTGGTAAGGGTTTTCTTTGGTCAGATGTAATGTTTGGTTTGCTTTGGTCAGAAATTCCGTATGTGTTTAGTTTAGACAGATATCTGGTTTGATTTGATATTTTGCACAAGTTTCCTCTGATACTTTTTGCTATATTTATAATTTCCTGATTTACTGACCGCACATCAAAATCCAGATTCTTATACTTTATAATTATATTTTGAAGAATAACGATTTTGTCCTTTAATCCCTTCTTGTCCTGACAGGACTAGGACGTATGGGAAAGAAGAACAGTGAGGCCCACAAGCAAAAGAAAGTCCTAAGATGAAAAAAAGTTACACATTGTAATATCGCTTTTTTATTTCAGTCCACCATAATAATTCCATATATTCAAATTATTTTTCATAGTGTCAATTCGAATTTTCTTCTATATACATAAACCAACCGTGTGTTGCGTGAAGTTTCGGTTTAGTTTGTTCACAGTTTAGGTTTGGGTTTGCTTTGGACAAACATTTGGTTTGCTTTGGTTGAAGACTTTGTTTGGACTTGAATTGGTTATAGGTTTGTTTCGGGTTTGATATGGTCATAGGTTTGTTTTGATTTGCTTTGGTTAGAGGTTTGGTGTTGGTCTGCTTTGATAGAGGTTTGATATGGTTAGAGACTTGACTTGAGTTTGCAAGAACACTAAGGCCCACAAGCATATGTAATCCCCAAGTTTAAAATACATCAACTAAATTAAGACCGGAGCGTATGGATGTTTGTTGGGGTTTGGTATTGTGTAGGCTTTGGTTTTGGTTGATTAGGGTTTGGTTTCAGTTAGGTTTGGATTTGGGGTTGGTATGGGTTTGGGTTTTTGTTTGGGTTTGCGTTAGTTAGAGGTCCGGTGTTGGTCTGCTTTGATATAGGTTTGATATGGTTAGAGATTTGACTTGAGTTTGCGAAAACACTAAGGCCCACAAGCATAAAAAATCCCCAAGATTAAAATTTATCAACTAAATTAAGACCGGAGGAGTGGCAGCGTATGGATGTTTGTTGGGGTTTGGTATTGTTTAGGCTTTGGTTTTGGTTGATTAGGGTTTGGTTTCGGTTAGGTTTGGGTTTGGGTTTGGGTTTGGGTTTCGGTTTGGGTTTGGGTTTGGGTTTGGGTTTGGGTTTGGGTTTGGGTTTGGGTTTAGGTTTGGGTTTGGGTTTTGGTTTGGGTTTGGTTTGGTTTGGTTTGTTTTGGTTTTTGGTTGGGTTTTGTTAGATTTGGGTTTGGGTTTGGTTTGAATTTGGTTTGAGTTTGGTTTGAGTTTGGTTTGGGTTTGGTTCGGTTTGTTTTTGATTTGGGTTTAGTTTAGGATTGGATTTGGGTTTGTTTTGGGATTGAGTTTACGTTTGGTTTGATTAGAGGTTTGATTTGGTTTGATTTGCTTTGGTCAGGGATTCGATTTGTGTTGGCTTTGGTCAGAATTTCGGCTGCTTGTTTGCTTGCATTTGATCAGAGATTTGTTATGGTTTGGAATGGGCTTGGTTTGGCTTTAGGTTTAGGTTACGTTTGGGTTTGCTTTGGTCGGAGATTTAGTATAGTTGGATTTTGATTGGTTTTGGACAAAGGTTTGGTTTGGATTTGTCTTGGTAAAAGGTTTGGTTTGGGTTTGCTTTCTTTAGAGATTGGCTTCGGTTTGCTTTTTTTGGTTTACTTTGGTCAGTCGTTTGGTTTGGTTTGCTTTTGTTGGGGGTGTGGTATGGGTTTTCTTTGGTCAGATGTAATGTTTGGTTTGCTTTGGTCAGAAATTCCGTATGTGTTTAGTTTAGTCAGATATCTGGTTTGATTTGATATTTTGCACAAGTTTCCTCTGATACTTTTTGCTATATTTATAATTTCCTGATTTACTGTCCGCACAGCAAAATCCAGATTCATATACTTTATAATCATATTTTGAAGAATATCGATTTTGTCCTTTAATCCCCTTCTTCTCCTGACAGCACTAGGACGTGTGGGAAAGAAGAACAGTGAGGCCCACAAGCAAAAGAAAATCCTAAGGTGAAAAAAGTTTACACATTGTAATATCGCGTTTTTATTTCGGTCCACCATAATCATTCCATATCCTCAAATTATTATTCATAGTGTCAATTCGAATTTCCTTCTATATACATAAACCAACCGTTTGTTGTGTGGAATTTTGGTTTAGTATGTTCACAGTTTAGGTTTGGGTTTGCTTTGGACAAACATTTGGTTTGCTTAGGTTGGAGTTTTTGTTTGGACTTGAATTGGTTATAGGTCTGTTTCGGGTTTGCTATGGTCATAGGTTTGTTTTGATTTGCTTTCGTTAGAGGTTTGGTGTTGGTCTGCTTTGATAGAGGTTTGATATGGTTAGAGACTTGACTTGAGTTTGCAAGAACACTAAGACCCACAAACATAAAAATCCCCAAGATTAAAATTTATCAACTAAATTAAGACCGGAGCGTATAGATGTTTGTTGGGGTTTGGTATTGTTTAGGCTTTGGTTTTGGTTGATTAGTGTTTGGTTCCGGTTAGGTTTGGTTTGGGTTTGGGTTTGGGTTTGGGTTTGGGTTTGGGTTTGGGTTTGGGTTTGGGTTTGGGTTTGGGTTTGGGTTTGGGTTTGGGTTTGGGTTTGGGTTTGGGTTTGGGTTTGGGTTTGGGTTTGGGTTTGGGTTTGGGTTTGGGTTTGGGTTTGGGTTTGGGTTTGGGTTTGGGTTTGGGTTTGGGTTTGGGTTTGGGTTTGGGTTTGGGTTTGGGTTTGGGTTTGGGTTTGGTTCGGTTTGTTTTTGATTTGGGTTTAGTTTAGGATTGGATTTGGGTTTGTTTTGGAATTGAGTTTACGTTTGGTTTGATTAGAGGTTTGATTTGGTCCGAGATTTAGTTTGGTTGGAATTTGGTTGGTTTTGGACAAATGTTTTGTTTGGATTTGTTTTGGTAAAAGATTTGGTTTGGGTTTGCTTTGTTTAGAGATTTGGCTTCGGTTTGCTTTTTTTGGTTTGCTTTAGTCAGTCGTTTGGTTTGGTTTGCTTTTGTTGGAGGTTTGGTATGGGTTTTCTTTGGTCAGATGTACTGTTTGATTTGCTTTGCTCAAAAATTTGGTATGGGCTTAGTTTAATCAGATATCTCGTTTGGTATGATATTTTGCGCAAATTTTCTCTGATACTTTTTTCTATATTTATAATTTCCTGGTTTACTGTCCGCACATCAAAATCCAGAATCATATACTTTATAATCATATTTTGAAGATTATCGATTTTGTCCTTTAATCCCTTCTTGCCCTGACAGGACTAGGACGTGCGGGAAAGAAGAACAGTGAGGCCCACAAGCAAAAGAAAGTCCTAAGACGAAAAAAGGTTACACATTGTAATATCGCTTCTTTATTTCAGTAAGCTATAATCACTTCATATCCTCAAATTATTATTCAAAGTGTCAATTCTAATCTTTTTCTATATACATAAACCAACCGTCTGTTGTGTGGAGTTTTGGTTTAGTTGGTTCACAGATTAGATTTGGGTTTATTTTGGGATTGAGTTTCCGTTTGGTTTGGTTAGAATTATGGTTTGATTTGCTTTGGTCACGGATTCGGTTTGGGTCGTATTTGATCAGAACTTCGGTTGCATGTTTGTTTGCATTTGATCAAAGATTTGTTGGGGTTTGGGATGGCATAAAAAATTCCCATTAAAATTAAAAATTATCAACTAAATTAAGAAAAGAGGAGTTGCAGCGTATGGATTTTTGTTAGGGTTTGGTTTTGTTTAGGTTTTGGTTTCAGTTTGGGTAGGGTATGATTAAGTTTTGGTTTCTGTTAGGTTAGGTTAGTTTGGGGTCGGTTCGGGTTTGTTTTGGTTTTAATTTGTTTTTGGTTTGGGTTTGGTTTTGTTTTGGGGCTTGGTTTGGGTTTGGGTTTGGTTTAGGATTGTTTTTGATTTTGGTTAGGGCTTGGTTTGGGTTTGATTAGGTTCTGGTTTCGGTTAGGTTTGGGATTGAGTTTCCGTTTGGTTTGTTACCATTCGGACGGGTATGGTATGGATTTAAGTTTAGGTTACGTTTGCGTTTGCTTTTTTTTGATTTGGTATTTTAGGTACGATTCCTCTGGTGGTTCTTGTATGATTTCCTGATTTACAGTTCACACAGCAAGATCAGAGGTTTGGTGTTGGTCTGCTTTGATAGAGGTTTGACTTGAGTGTGCGACAACACTAAGGCCCACAAGCATAAAAAATCCAAGGGATTAAAATTGATCTACTAAATTAAGACAGGAGTAGTGGCAGCGTATAGATGTTTCTTGGTGTTTGGTTTTGTTTAGGCTTTGGTTTGGGTTTGATTAGGGTTTGGTTTCGGTTAGGTTTGGATTTTGGTTTTGGTATTGGTTTGGGTTTGGGTTTGGGTTTGGGATTGGGTTTGGGTTTGGGTTTGGGTTTGGGTTTGGGTTTGGGTTTGGGTTTGGGTTTGGTTTAGGGTTTGGGTTTGGGTTAGGTTTTGGTTTTGGTTTTGGTTTTGGTTTTGGTTTTGGTTTGGGTTTGGGTTTGGGTTTGGTTTGGTTTGGTTGGTGTTTGAGTTTGGTTTTTTTTGGGTTTTGTTAGATTTGGGTTTGGGTTTGGTTTGAATTTGGTTTGAGTTTGGTTTGGATTTGGTTCGGTTTGTTTTTGGTTTGGGTTTAGTTTAGGATTGGATTTGGGTTTATTTTGGGATTGAGTTTACGTTTGGTTTAATTAGAGGTTTGATTTGGTTTGAATTGCGTTGGTCAGGGATTCGATTTGTGTTGGCTTTGATCAGAATTTCGGCTGCTTGTTTGCTTGCATTTGATCAGAGATTTGTTATGGTTTGGAACGGGCTTGGTTTGGCTTTAGGTTTAGGTTACGTTTGGGTTTGCTTTGGTCGCAGATTTAATTTGGTTGGATTTTGGTTGGTTTTGGACAAATGTTTGGTTTGGATTTGTCTTAGTAAAAGGTTTGGTTTGGGTTTGCTTTCTTTAGAGATTTGGCTTCGGTTTGCTTTTTTGGTTTGCTTTGATCAGTCGTTTGGTTTCGTTTGCCTTTGTTGGAGGTGTGGTATGGGTTTCCTTTGGTCAGATGTAATGTTTGGTTTGCTTTGGTCAGAAATTCGGTATGTGTTTTGTCAGATATCTGGTTTGATTTGATATTTTGCACAAGTTTCGTCTGATACCTTTTGCTATATTTATAATTTCCTGATTTACTGCCCGCACATCAAAATCCAGATTCATATACTTTATAATCATATTTTGAAGAATATCGATTTTGTCCTTTAATCCGCTTCTTCTCCTGACAGCACTAGGACGTGTGGGAAAGAAGAACAGTGAGGCCCACAAGCAAAAGAAAGTCCTAAGGTGAAAAAAGTTTACACATTGTAATATCGCGTTTTTATTTCGGTCCACCATAATCATTCCATATCCTCAAATTATTATTCATATTGTCAATTCGAATTTTCTTCTATATACATAAACCAACCGTTTGTTGTGTGGAATTTTGGTTTAGTATGTTCACAGTTTAGGTTTGGGTTTGCTTTGGACAAACATTTGGTTTGCTTTGGTTGGAGTTTTTGTTTGGACTTGAATTGGTTATAGGTTTATTTTGGGTTTGCTATGGTCATAGGTTTGTTTCGATTTGCTTTCGTTAGAGGTTTGGTGTTGGTCTGCTTTTATAGAGGTTTGATATGTTTAGAGGTTAGACTTGGGTTTGCAAGTACACTAAGGCCCACAAGCATAAAAAATCCCCAAGATTAAAATTTATCATCTAAATTAAGACCGGAGGAGTGGCAGCGTATGAATGTTTGTTGGGGTTTGGTTTTGTTTAGGTTTTGGTTTGAGTTTGTTTAAGTCTTGGTTTCGGTTAGGTTAGGACAGTTTGGAGATGGTTTGGATTTGCTTTGGTTTTTGGTCCTTGCACTGACAGGACTAGTGCGTGTGGGAGAGAAGAACAGTGAGGGCCACAAGCAAAAGAAAGCCCTAAAATAAAAAAGTTTACACATTGCTCTCTTATTTAAGCCCACCACAATCATTCCATATCCCCAAATTATTATTCATAGTGTCACTTCGATTTTTTTTCTATATACATAAACCAATCGTTTGTTGTGTGGAGTTTTGGTTTAGTTTGTTCACAGTTAAATTTTGGGTTTGCTTTGGACAAATATATGGTTTGCTTTGGTTGGAGTTTTCGTTTGGACTTGAATTGGTTATAGGTTTGTTTTGGGTTTGCTTTGATAGAGGTTTGATATGGTAAGAGATTTGACTTGAATTTGCAAGAACACTAAGGCCCACAAGCATAAAAATCCCGAAGATTAAAATTTATCATCTAAATTAAGACCGGAGCGTGTGGGTGTTTGTTGGGGTTTGGTATTGTTTAGGCTTTGGTTTTGGTTGATTAGGGTTTGGTTTCGGTTAGGTTTGGATTTGGGGTTGGTATGGGTTTGGGTTTGTGTTTGGGTTTGCGTTAGTTAGAGGTCCGGTGTTGGTCTGCTTTGATATAGGTTTGATATGGTTAGAGATTTGACTTGAGTTTGCGAAAACACTAAGGCCCACAAGCATAAAAAATCCCCAAGATTAAAATTTATCAACTAAATTAAGACCGGAGCGTATGGATGTTTGTTTGGGTTTGGTATTGTTTAGGCTTTGGTTTTGGTTGATTAGGGTTTGGTTCCGGTTAGGTTTGGGTTTGGGGTTGGTATGGATTTGGGTTTCTGCTTGTGTTTGGGTTTGCGTTAGTTAGAGGTTCGGTGTTAGTCTGCTTTGATAAAGATTTGATATGGTTAGAGATTTGACTTGAGTTTGCAAAAACACTACGGCCCACAAGCATAAAAAATCCCCAAGATTAAAATTTATCAACTAAATTAAGACCGGAGCGTATGGATGTTTGTTGGGGTTTGGTATTGTTTAGGCTTTGGTTTTGGTTGATTATGGTTTGGTTTCGGTTAGGTTTGGGTTTGGGGTTGTTATGGATTTGAGTTTGGGTTTGGGTTTCGGTTTGGGTTTGTGTTTGGGTTTGGTTTGGTTTGGGTTTAGGTTTGGGTTTGTGTTTGCGTTTGGGTTTGGTTTGGTTTGGTTTGGTTTGGTTTGGTTTTTGGTTGGGTTTTGTTAGATTTGGGTTTCTGTTTGGTTTGAATTTGGTTCGAGTTTGGTTTGAGTTTGGTTCGGTTTGTTTTTGATTTGGGTTTAGTTTAGGATTGGATTTGGGTTTGTTTTGGGATTGAGTTTACGTTTGGTTTGATTAGAGGTTTGATTTGGTTTGATTTGCTTTGGTCAGGGATTCGATTTGTGTTGGCTTTGGTCAGAATTTCGGCTGCTTGTTTGCTTGCATTTGATCAGAGATTTGTTATGGTTTGGAATGGGCTTGGTTTGGCTTTAGGTTTAGGTTACGTTTGGGTTTGCTTTGGTCGGAGATTTAGTATAGTTGGATTTTGATTGGTTTTGGACAAAGGTTTGGTTTGGATTTGTCTTGGTAAAAGGTTTGGTTTGGGTTTGCTTTCTTTAGAGATTGGCTTCGGTTTGCTTTTTTTGGTTTACTTTGGTCAGTCGTTTGGTTTGGTTTGCTTTTGTTGGGGGTGTGGTATGGGTTTTCTTTGGTCAGATGTAATGTTTGGTTTGCTTTGGTCAGAAATTCCGTATGTGTTTAGTTTAGTCAGATATCTGGTTTGATTTGATATTTTGCACAAGTTTCCTCTGATACTTTTTGCTATATTTATAATTTCCTGATTTACTGTCCGCACAGCAAAATCCAGATTCATATACTTTATAATCATATTTTGAAGAATATCGATTTTGTCCTTTAATCCCCTTCTTCTCCTGACAGCACTAGGACGTGTGGGAAAGAAGAACAGTGAGGCCCACAAGCAAAAGAAAATCCTAAGGTGAAAAAAGTTTACACATTGTAATATCGCGTTTTTATTTCGGTCCACCATAATCATTCCATATCCTCAAATTATTATTCATAGTGTCAATTCGAATTTCCTTCTATATACATAAACCAACCGTTTGTTGTGTGGAATTTTGGTTTAGTATGTTCACAGTTTAGGTTTGGGTTTGCTTTGGACAAACATTTGGTTTGCTTTGGTTGGAGTTTTTGTTTGGACTTGAATTGGTTATAGGTCTGTTTCGGGTTTGCTATGGTCATAGGTTTGTTTTGATTTGCTTTCGTTAGAGGTTTGGTGTTGGTCTGCTTTGATAGAGGTTTGATATGGTTAGAGACTTGACTTGAGTTTGCAAGAACACTAAGACCCACAAACATAAAAATCCCCAAGATTAAAATTTATCAACTAAATTAAGACCGGAGCGTATAGATGTTTGTTGGGGTTTGGTATTGTTTAGGCTTTGGTTTTGGTTGATTAGTGTTTGGTTCCGGTTAGGTTTGGTTTGGGTTTGGGTTTGGGTTTGGGTTTGGGTTTGGGTTTGGGTTTGGGTTTGGGTTTGGGTTTGGGTTTGGGTTTGGGTTTGGGTTTGGGTTTGGGTTTGGGTTTGGGTTTGGGTTTGGGTTTGGGTTTGGGTTTGGGTTTGGGTTTGGGTTTGGGTTTGGGTTTGGGTTTGGGTTTGGGTTTGGGTTTGGGTTTGGGTTTGGGTTTGGGTTTGGGTTTGGGTTTGGTTCGGTTTGTTTTTGATTTGGGTTTAGTTTAGGATTGGATTTGGGTTTGTTTTGGAATTGAGTTTACGTTTGGTTTGATTAGAGGTTTGATTTGGTCCGAGATTTAGTTTGGTTGGAATTTGGTTGGTTTTGGACAAATGTTTTGTTTGGATTTGTTTTGGTAAAAGATTTGGTTTGGGTTTGCTTTGTTTAGAGATTTGGCTTCGGTTTGCTTTTTTTGGTTTGCTTTAGTCAGTCGTTTGGTTTGGTTTGCTTTTGTTGGAGGTTTGGTATGGGTTTTCTTTGGTCAGATGTACTGTTTGATTTGCTTTGCTCAAAAATTTGGTATGGGCTTAGTTTAATCAGATATCTCGTTTGGTATGATATTTTGCGCAAATTTTCTCTGATACTTTTTTCTATATTTATAATTTCCTGGTTTACTGTCCGCACATCAAAATCCAGAATCATATACTTTATAATCATATTTTGAAGATTATCGATTTTGTCCTTTAATCCCTTCTTGCCCTGACAGGACTAGGACGTGCGGGAAAGAAGAACAGTGAGGCCCACAAGCAAAAGAAAGTCCTAAGACGAAAAAAGGTTACACATTGTAATATCGCTTCTTTATTTCAGTAAGCTATAATCACTTCATATCCTCAAATTATTATTCAAAGTGTCAATTCTAATCTTTTTCTATATACATAAACCAACCGTCTGTTGTGTGGAGTTTTGGTTTAGTTGGTTCACAGATTAGATTTGGGTTTATTTTGGGATTGAGTTTCCGTTTGGTTTGGTTAGAATTATGGTTTGATTTGCTTTGGTCACGGATTCGGTTTGGGTCGTATTTGATCAGAACTTCGGTTGCATGTTTGTTTGCATTTGATCAAAGATTTGTTGGGGTTTGGGATGGCATAAAAAATTCCCATTAAAATTAAAAATTATCAACTAAATTAAGAAAAGAGGAGTTGCAGCGTATGGATTTTTGTTAGGGTTTGGTTTTGTTTAGGTTTTGGTTTCAGTTTGGGTAGGGTATGATTAAGTTTTGGTTTCTGTTAGGTTAGGTTAGTTTGGGGTCGGTTCGGGTTTGTTTTGGTTTTAGTTCGTTTTTGTTTTGGGTTTGGTTTTGTTTTGGGGCTTGGTTTGGGTTTGGGTTTGGTTTAGGATTGTTTTTGATTTTGGTTAGGGCTTGGTTTGGGTTTGATTAGGTTCTGGTTTCGGTTAGGTTTGGGATTGAGTTTCCGTTTGGTTTGTTACCATTCGGACGGGTATGGTATGGATTTAAGTTTAGGTTACGTTTGCGTTTGCTTTTTTTTGATTTGGTATTTTAGGTACGATTCCTCTGGTGGTTCTTGTATGATTTCCTGATTTACAGTTCACACAGCAAGATCAGAGGTTTGGTGTTGGTCTGCTTTGATAGAGGTTTGACTTGAGTGTGCGACAACACTAAGGCCCACAAGCATAAAAAATCCAAGGGATTAAAATTGATCTACTAAATTATGACAGGAGTAGTGGCAGCGTATAGATGTTTGTTGGTGTTTGGTTTTGTTTAGGCTTTGGTTTGGGTTTGATTAGGGTTTGGTTTCGATTAGGTTTGGATTTTGGTTTTGGTATTGGTTTGGGTTTGGGTTTGGGTTTGGGATTGGGTTTGGGTTTGGGTTTGGGTTTGGGTTTGGGTTTGGGTTTGGGTTTGGGTTTGGGTTTGGTTTAGGGTTTGGGTTTGGGTTAGGTTTTGGTTTTGGTTTTGGTTTTGGTTTTGGTTTTGGTTTTGGTTTGGGTTTGGGTTTGGGTTTGGTTTGGTTTGGTTGGTGTTTGAGTTTGGTTTTTTTTGGGTTTTGTTAGATTTGGGTTTGGGTTTGGTTTGAATTTGGTTTGAGTTTGGTTTGGATTTGGTTCGGTTTGTTTTTGGTTTGGGTTTAGTTTAGGATTGGATTTGGGTTTATTTTGGGATTGAGTTTACGTTTGGTTTAATTAGAGGTTTGATTTGGTTTGAATTGCGTTGGTCAGGGATTCGATTTGTGTTGGCTTTGATCAGAATTTCGGCTGCTTGTTTGCTTGCATTTGATCAGAGATTTGTTATGGTTTGGAACGGGCTTGGTTTGGCTTTAGGTTTAGGTTACGTTTGGGTTTGCTTTGGTCGCAGATTTAATTTGGTTGGATTTTGGTTGGTTTTGGACAAATGTTTGGTTTGGATTTGTCTTAGTAAAAGGTTTGGTTTGGGTTTGCTTTCTTTAGAGATTTGGCTTCGGTTTGCTTTTTTGGTTTGCTTTGATCAGTCGTTTGGTTTCGTTTGCCTTTGTTGGAGGTGTGGTATGGGTTTCCTTTGGTCAGATGTAATGTTTGGTTTGCTTTGGTCAGAAATTCGGTATGTGTTTTGTCAGATATCTGGTTTGATTTGATATTTTGCACAAGTTTCGTCTGATACCTTTTGCTATATTTATAATTTCCTGATTTACTGCCCGCACATCAAAATCCAGATTCATATACTTTATAATCATATTTTGAAGAATATCGATTTTGTCCTTTAATCCGCTTCTTCTCCTGACAGCACTAGGACGTGTGGGAAAGAAGAACAGTGAGGCCCACAAGCAAAAGAAAGTCCTAAGATGAAAAAATTTACACATTGTAATATCGCGTTTTTATTTCGGTCCACCATAATCATTCCATATCCTCAAATTATTATTCATAGTTTCAATTCGAATTTTCTTCTATATACATAAACCAACCGTTTGTTGTGTGGAATTTTGGTTTAGTATGTTCACAGTTTAGGTTTGGGTTTGCTTTGGACAAACATTTGGTTTGTTTTGGTTGGAGACTTTGTTTGGACTTGAATTGGTTATAGGTTTGTTTCGGGTTTGCTATGGTCATAGGTTTGTTTTGATTTGCTTTGGTTAGAGGTTTGGTGTTGGTCTGCTTTGATAGAGGTTTGATATGGTTAGAGACTTGACTTGAGTTTGCAAGAACACTAAGGCCCACAAGCATAAAAATCCCCAAAATTAAAATTTATCAACTAAATTAAGACCGGAGCGTATGGATGTTTGTTTGGGTTTGGTATTGTTTAGGCTTTGGTTTTGGTTGATTAGGGTTTGGTTCCGGTTAGGTTTGGGTTTGGGGTTGGTATGGATTTGGGTTTCTGCTTGTGTTTGGGTTTGCGTTAGTTAGAGGTTCGGTGTTAGTCTGCTTTGATAAAGATTTGATATGGTTAGAGATTTGACTTGAGTTTGCAAAAACACTACGGCCCACAAGCATAAAAAATCCCCAAGATTAAAATTTATCAACTAAATTAAGACCGGAGCGTATGGATGTTTGTTGGGGTTTGGTATTGTTTAGGCTTTGGTTTTGGTTGATTAGGGTTTGGTTTCGGTTAGGTTTGGGTTTGGGGTTGTTATGGATTTGAGTTTGGGTTTGGGTTTCGGTTTGGGTTTGTGTTTGGGTTTGGTTTGGTTTGGGTTTAGGTTTGGGTTTGTGTTTGGGTTTGGGTTTGGTTTGGTTTGGTTTGGTTTGGTTTGGTTTTTGGTTGGCTTTTGTTAGATTTGGGTTTCTGTTTGGTTTGAATTTGGTTCGAGTTTGGTTTGAGTTTGGTTTGGGTTTGGTTCGGTTTGTTTTTGATTTGGGTTTAGTTTAGGATTGGATTTGGGTTTGTTTTGGGATTGAGTTTACGTTTGGTTTGATTAGAGGTTTGATTTGGTTTGATTTGCTTTGGTCAGGGATTCGATTTGTGTTGGCTTTGATCAGAATTTCGGCTGCTTGTTTGCTTGCATTTGATCAGAGATTTGTTATGGTTTGGAATGAGCTTGGTTTGGCTTTAGGTTTAGGTTACGTTTGGGTTTGCTTTGGTTGGAGATTTAGTTTAGTTGGATTTTGATTGGTTTTGGACAAAGGTTTGGTTTGGATTTGTCCTGGTGAAAGGTTTGGTTTGGGTTTGCTTTCTTTAGAGATTTGGCTTCGGTTTGCTTTTTTTGGTTTGCTTTGGTCAGTCGTTTGGTTTGGTTTGCTTTTGTTGGGGGTGTAGTATGGGTTTTCTTTGGTCAGATGTAATGTTTGGTTTGCTTTGGTCAGAAATTCCGTATGTGTTTAGTTTAGTCAGATATCTGGTTTGATTTGATATTTTGCACAAGTTTCCTCTGATACTTTTTGCTATATTTATAATTTCCTGATTTACTGTCCGCACAGCAAAATCCAGATTCATATACTTTATAATCATATTTTGAAGAATATCGATTTTGTCCTTTAATCCCCTTCTTCTCCTGACAGCACTAGGACGTGTGGGAAAGAAGAACAGTGAGGCCCACAAGCAAAAGAAAGTCCTAAGGTGAAAAAAGTTTACACATTGTAATATCGCGTTTTTATTTCGGTCCACCATAATCATTCCATATCCTCAAATTATTATTCATATTGTCAATTCGAATTTTCTTCTATATACATAAACCAACCGTTTGTTGTGTGGAATTTTGGTTTAGTATGTTCACAGTTTAGGTTTGGGTTTGCTTTGGACAAACATTTGGTTTGCTTTGGTTGGAGTTTTTGTTTGGACTTGAATTGGTTATAGGCTTGTTTTAGGTTTGCTATGGTCATAGGTTTGTTTTGATTTGCTTTCGTTAGAGGTTTGGTGTTGGTCTGCTTTGATAGAGGTTTGATATGGTTAGAGCTTAGATTTGAGTTTGCAAGAACATAAGGCCCACAAGCATAAAAAATCAACAAGATTAAAATTTATCAACTAAATTAAGACCGGAGGAATGGCAGCGTATGGATTTTTGTTGGGGTTTGGTTTTGTTTGGGTTTTGGTTTGAGTTTGGTTAAGTCTTGGTTTCGGTTAGGCTAGGTCAGTTTGGAGATGGTTTGGATTTGTATTGGTTTTTTGTCCTTGTCATGACAGGACTAGGACGTGTGGGAGAGAAGTACAGTGAGGGCCACAAGCAAAAGAAAGCCCTAATATAAAAAAGTTACACATTGTAATATCGCTTTTTTATTTCGGTCCACCATAATCATTCCATATCCTCAAATTATTATTCATAGTGTCAATTCGAATTTTCTTCTATATACATAAACCAACCGTTTGTTGTGTGGAATTTTGGTTTAGTATGTTCACAATTTAGGTTTGGGTTTGCTTTGAACAAACAATTGGTTTGCTTTGGTTGGAGTTTTTGTTTGGACTTGAATTGGTTATAGGTTTATTTTAGGTTTGCTATGGTCATAGGTTTGTTTCGATTTGCTTTCGTTAGAGGTTTGGTGTTGGTCTGCTTTTATAGAGGTTTGATATGTTTAGAGGTTAGACTTGGGTTTGCAAGTACACTAAGGCCCACAAGCATAAAAAAACCCCAAGATTAAAATTTATCATCTAAATTAAGACCGGAGGAGTTTCAGCGTATGAATGTTTGTTGGGGTTTGGTTTTGTTTAGGTTTTGGTTTGAGTTTGGTTAAGTCTTGGTTTCGGTTAGGTTAGGACAGTTTGGAGATGGTTTGGATTTGTTTTGGTTTTTGGTCATTGCACTGACAGGACTAGTGCGTGTGGGAGAGAAGAACAGTGAGGGCCACAAGCAAAAGAAAGCCCTAAAATAAAAAAGTTTACACATTGCTCTCTTATTTAAGCCCACCACAATCATTCCATATCCTCAAATTATTATTCATAGTGTCATTTCGATTTTTTTTCTATATACATAAACCAATCGTTTGTTGTGTGGAGTTTTGGTTTAGTTTGTTCACAGTTAAATTTTGGGTTTGCTTTGGACAAATATATGGTTTGCTTTGGTTGGAGTTTTCGTTTGGACTTGAATTGGTTATAGGTTTGTTTTGGGTTTGCTTTGATAGAGGTTTGATATGGTTAGAGATTTGACTTGAATCCCGAAGATTAAAATTTATCAACTAAATTAATACCGGAGCGTATGGATGTTTGTTGGGGTTTGGTATTGTTTAGGCTTTGGTTTTGGTTGATTAGGGTTTGGTTTCGGTTAGGTTTGGGTTTGGGGTTGTTATGGATTTGAGTTTGGGTTTAGGTTTCGGTTTGGGTTTCGGTTTGATTTGGTTTGGGTTTAGGTTTGGGTTTGTGTTTGGGTTTGGATTTGGTTTGGTTTGGTTTGGTTTGGTTTGGTTTTTGGTTGGGTTTTGTTAGATTTGGGTTTGGATTTGGTTTGAATTTGGTTCGAGTTTGGTTTGAGTTTGGTTTGGGTTTGGTTCGGTTTGTTTTTGATTTGGGTTTAGTTTAGGATTGGATTTGGGTTTGTTTTGGGATTGAGTTTACGTTTGGTTTGATTAGAGGTTTGATTTGGTTTGATTTGCTTTGGTCAGGGATTCGATTTGTGTTGGCTTTGATCAGAATTTCGGCTGCTTGTTTGCTTGCATTTGATCAGAGATTTGTTATGGTTTGGAATGAGCTTGGTTTGGCTTTAGGTTTAGGTTACGTTTGGGTTTGCTTTGGTTGGAGATTTAGTTTAGTTGGATTTTGATTGGTTTTGGACAAAGGTTTGGTTTGGATTTGTCTTGGTAAAAGGTTTGGTTTGGGTTTGCTTTCTTTAGAGATTTGGCTTCGGTTTGCTTTTTTTGGTTTGCTTTGGTCAGTCGTTTGGTTTGGTTTGCTTTTGTTGGGGGTGTGGTATGGGTTTTCTTTGGTCAGATGTAATGTTTGGTTTGCTTTGGTCAGAAATTCCGTATGTGTTTAGTTTAGTCAGATATCTGGTTTGATTTGATATTTTGCACAAGTTTCCTCTGATACTTTTTGCTATATTTATAATTTCCTGATTTACTGTCCGCACAGCAAAATCCAGATTCATATACTTTATAATCATATTTTGAAGAATATCGATTTTGTCCTTTAATCCCCTTCTTCTCCTGACAGCACTAGGACTTGTGGGAAAGAAGAACAGTGAGGCCCACAAGCAAAAGAAAGTCCTAAGGTGAAAAAAGATTACATATTGTAATATCGCGTTTTTATTTCGGTCCACCATAATCATTCCATATCCTCAAATTATTATTCATAGTGTCAATTCGAATTTCCTTCTATATACATAAACCAACCGTTTGTTGTGTGGAATTTTGGTTTAGTATGTTCACAGTTTAGGTTTGGGTTTGCTTTGGCAAACATTTGGTTTGCTTTGGTTGGAGTTTTTGTTTGGACTTGAATTGGTTATAGGTCTGTTTCGGGTTTGCTATGGTCATAGGTTTGTTTTGATTTGCTTTCGTTAGAGGTTTGGTGTTGGTCTGCTTTGATAGAGGTTTGATATGATTAGAGACTTGACTTGAGTTTGCAAGAACACTAAGGCCCACAAACATAAAAATCCCCAAGATTAAAATTTATCAACTAAATTAAGACCGGATCGTATGGATGTTTGTTGGGGTTTGGTATTGTTTAGGCTTTGGTTTTGGTTGATTAGGGTTTGGTTCCGGTTAGGTTTGGGTTTGGGATTGGTATGGGTTTGGGTTTGTGTTTGGGTTTGCGTTTGGGTTTAGGTTTGGGTTTGGGTTTGGGTTTGGGTTTGGGTTTGGGTTTGGGTTTGGGTTTTTGGTTTGGGTTTGGGTTTGGGTTTGGGTTTGGGTTTGGGTTTGGGTTTTTGGTTTGGGTTTGGGTTTGGGTTTGGGTTTGGGTTTGGGTTTGGGTTTGGGTTTGGGTTTGGGTTTGGGTTTGGGTTTGGGTTTGGGTTTGGGTTTGGGTTTGGGTTTGGGTTTGGGTTTGGGTTTGGGTTTGGGTTTGGGTTTGGGTTTGGGTTTGGGTTTGGGTTTGGGTTTGGGTTTGGGTTTGGGTTTGGGTTTGGGTTTGGGTTTGGGTTTGGGTTTCGCTTTGGGTTTGGGTTTGGGTTTGGGTTTGGTTCGGTTTGTTTTTGATTTGGGTTTAGTTTAGGATTGGATTTGGGTTTGTTTTGGGATTGAGTTTACGTTCGGTTTGATTAGAGGTTTGATTTGGTTTGATTTGCTTTGGTCAGGGATTCGATTTGTGTTGGCTTTGATCAGAATTTCTGCTGCTTGTTTGCTTGCATTTGATCAGAGATTTGTTATGGTTTGGAATGGGTTTGGCTTTGGTTTAGGTTTAGGTTACGTTTGGGTTTGCTTTGGTCCGAGATTTAGTTTGGTTGGATTTTGGTTGGTTTTGGATAAATATTTTGTTTGGATTTGTTTTGGTAAAAGATTTGGTTTGGGTTTGCTTTGTTTAGAGATTTGGCTTCGGTTTGCTTTTTTTGGTTTGCTTTGGTCAGTCGTTTGGATTGGTTTGCTTTTGTTGGAGGTTTGGTATTGGTTTTCTTTGGTCAGATGTACTGTTTGATTTGCTTTGCTCAGAAATTTGGTATGGGCTTAATTTAGTCAGATATCTGGTTTGGTATGATATTTTGCTCAAGTTTTTTCTGATACTTTTTTCTATATTTATAATTTCCTGGTTTACTGTCCGCATATCAAAATCCAAATTCATATAATTTATAATTATATTTTGAAGAATAACGATTTTGTCCTATAATCAATTCTTGTCCTGACAGGACTAGGACGTATGGGAAAGAATAACAGTGAGGCCCATAATCAAAAGAAAGTCCTAAGATGAAAAAAGTTTACACAATGTAATATCGCGTTTTTATTTCGGTCCACCATAATCATTCCATATCCTCAAATTATTATTCAGAGTGTCAATTCGAATTTTCTTCTATATAAATAAACCAACCGTTTGTTGTGTGGAATTTTGGTTTAGTATGTTCACAGTTTAGATTTGGGTTTGCTTTGGTTGGAGTTTTTGTTTTTACTTGAATTGGTTATAGGTTTGTTTCGGGTTTGCTATGGTCATAGGTTTGTTTTGATTTGCTTTCGTTAGAGGTTTGGTGTTGGTCTGCTTTGATAGAGGTTTGATATGGTTAGAGATTTGACTTGAGTTTGCAAAAACACTAAGGCCCACAAGCATAAATAATCCCCAAGTTTAAAATATATCAACTAACTTAAGACCGGAGCGTACGGATGTTTGTTGGGGTTTGGTATTGTGTAGGCTTTGGTTTTGGTTGATTAGGGTTTGGTTCCGGTTAGGTTTGGGTTTGGGGTTGGTATGGGTTTGGGTTTGGGTTTGTGTTTGGGTTTGCGTTAGTTAGAGGTCCGGTGTTGGTCTGCTTTGATAGAGGTTTGATACGGTTAGAGATTTGACTTGAGTTTGCAAAAACACTAAGGCCCACAAGCATATATAATCCCCAAGTTTAAAATATATCAACTAAATTAAGACCGGAGCGTATGGATGTTTGTTGGGGTTTGGTATTGTGTAGGCTTTGGTTTTGGTTGATTAGGGTTTGGTTTCGGTTAGGTTTGGGTTTGTGGTTGGTATGGGTTTGGGTTTAGTATGGGTTTGGGTTTGGGTTTGGGTTTGTGTTTGGGTTTGCGTTAGTTAGAGTTCCGGTATTGGTCTGCTTTGATAGAGGATTGATATGGTTAGAGATTTAACTTGAGTTTGCAAAAACACTAAGGCCCACAAGCATAAAAAATCCCCAAGTTTAAAATTTATCAACTAAATTAAGACCGGAGGAGTGGCAGCGTATGGAAGTTTGTTGGGGTTTGGTATTGTTTAGGCTTTGGTTTTGGTTGATTAGGGTTTGGTTTCGGTTAGGTTTGGATTAGGGGTTGTTATGGGTTTGGGTATGGGTTTGGGTTTCGGTTTGGGTTTGGGTTTGGGTTTGGGTTTGGGTTTAGTTTGGGTTTAGGTTTGGGTTTGGGTTTGGGTTTGGGTTTGGGTTTGGTTTGAATTTGGTTTGAGTTTGGTTTGAGTTTCCTTTGGGTTTGGTTCGGTTTGTTTTTGATTTGGGTTTAGTTTAGGATTGGATTTGGGTTTGTTTTGGGATTGAGTTTACGTTTGGTTTGATTAGAGGTTTGATTTGGTTTGATTTGCTTTGGTCAGGGATTCGATTTGTGTTGGCTTTGATCAGAATTTCGGCTGCTTGTTTGCTTGCATTTGATCAGAGATTTGTTATGGTTTGGAATGAGCTTGGTTTGGCTTTAGGTTTAGGTTACGTTTGGGTTTGCTTTGGTCGGAGATTTAGTTTAGTTGGATTTTGATTGGTTTGAAAGGTTTGGTTTGGATTTGTCTTGGTGAAAGGTTTGGTTTGGGTTTGCTTTCTTTAGAGATTTGGCTTCGGTTTGTATTTTGGTTTGCTTTGGTCAGTCGTTTGGTTTGGTTTGCTTTTGTTGGGGTGTGGTATGGGTTTTCTTTGGTCAGATGTAATGTTTGGTTTGCTTTGGTCAGAAATTCGGTATATGATTAGCTTAGTCAGATATCAGGTTTGATTTGATATTTTGCACAAGTTTCCTCAGATACTTTTTGCAATATTTATAATTTCCTGATTTACTGTCCGCACATCAAAATCCAGATTCATATACTTTATAATCATATTTTGAAGAATGACGATTTTGTCCTTTAATCCCCTTCTTCTCCTGACAGCACTAGGACGTGTGGGAAAGAAGAACAGTGAGGCCCACAAGCAAAAGAATGTCCTAAAATGAAAACAGTTTACACATAGTAATATCGACTTTTTATTTCGGTCCACCATAATCATTCCATATCCTCAAATTATTATTCATATTGTCAATTCGAATTTTCTTCTATATACATAAACCAACCGTTTGTTGTGTGGAATTTTGGTTTAGTATGTTCACAGTTTAGGTTTGGGTTTGCTTTGGACAAACATTTGGTTTGCTTTGGTTGGAGTTTTTGTTTGGACTTGAATTGGTTATAGGCTTGTTTTAGGTTTGCTATGGTCATAGGTTTGTTTTGATTTGCTTTCGTTAGAGGTTTGGTGTTGGTCTGCTTTGATAGAGGTTTGATATGGTTAGAGCTTAGATTTGAGTTTGCAAGAACATAAGGCCCACAAGCATAAAAAATCAACAAGATTAAAATTTATCAACTAAATTAAGACCGGAGGAATGGCAGCGTATGGATTTATGTTGGGGTTTGGTTTTGTTTGGGTTTTGGTTTGAGTTTGGTTAAGTCTTGGTTTCGGTTAGGTTAGGTCAGTTTGGAGATGGTTTGGATTTGTATTGGTTTTTTGTCCTTGTCATGACAGGACTAGGACGTGTGGGAGAGAAGTACAGTGAGGGCCACAAGCAAAAGAAAGCCCTAATATAAAAAAGTTACACATTGTAATATCGCTTTTTTATTTCGGTCCACCATAATCATTCCATATCCTCAAATTATTATTCATATTGTCAATTCGAATTTTCTTCTATATACATAAACCAACCGTTTGTTGTGTGGAATTTTGGTTTAGTATGTTCACAGTTTAGGTTTGGGTTTGCTTTGGACAAACATTTGGTTTGCTTTGGTTGGAGTTTTTGTTTGGACTTGAATTGGTTATAGGTTTATTTTGGGTTTGCTATGGTCATAGGTTTGTTTCGATTTGCTTTCGTTAGAGGTTTGGTGTTGGTCTGCTTTTATAGAGGTTTGATATGTTTAGAGGTTAGACTTGGGTTTGCAAGTACACTAAGGCCCACAAGCATAAAAAATCCCCAAGATTAAAATTTATCATCTAAATTAAGACCGGAGGAGTGGCAGCGTATGAATGTTTGTTGGGGTTTGGTTTTGTTTAGGTTTTGGTTTGAGTTTGGTTAAGTCTTGGTTTCGGTTAGGTTAGGACAGTTTGGAGATGGTTTGGATTTGTTTTGGTTTTTGGTCCTTGCACTGACAGGACTAGTGCGTGTGGGAGAGAAGAACAGTGAGGGCCACAAGCAAAAGGAAGCTCTAAAATAAAAAAGTTTACACATTGCTCTTTTATTTAAGCCCACCACAATCATTCCATATCCTCAAATTATTATTCATAGTGTCATTTCGAATTTTTTTCTATATACATAAACCAATCGTTTGTTGTGTGGAGTTTTGGTTTAGTTTGTTCACAGTTAAATTTTGGGTTTGCTTTGGACAAATATATGGTTTGCTTTGGTTGGAGTTTTCGTTTGGACTTGAATTGGTTATAGGTTTGTTTTGGGTTTGCTTTGATAGAGGTTTGATATGGTTAGAGATTTGACTTGAATTTGCAAGAACACTAAGGCCCACAAGCATAAAAAATCCCGAAGATTAAAATTTATCAACTAAATTAAAACCGGAGCGTGTGGGTGTTTGTTGGGGTTTGGTATTGTTTAGGCTTTGGTTTTGGTTGATTAGGGTTTGGTTACGGTTAGGTTTGAGTTTGGGGTTGGTATTGGTTTGCGTTTGGGTTTGGGTTTGGGTTTGGGTTTGGGTTTGGGTTTGGGTTTGGGTTTGGGTTTGGGTTTGGGTTTGGGTTTGGGTTTGGGTTTGGGTTTTGGTTTGGGTTTGGGTTTGGGTTTGGGTTTGGGTTTGGGTTTGGGTTTGCTTTGGTCCGAGATTTAGTTTAGTTGGAATTTGGTTGGTTTTGGACAAATGTTTTGTTTGGATTTGTATTGGTAAAAGATTTGGTTTGGGTTTGCTTTGTTTAGAGATTTGGCTTCGGTTTGCTTTTTTTGGTTTGCTTTGGTCAGTCGTTTGGTTTGGTTTGCTTTTGTTGGAGGTTTGGTATGGGTTTTCTTTGGTCAGATGTACTGTTTGATTTGCTTTGCTCAAAAATTTGGTATGGGCTTAGTTTAATCAGATATCTCGTTTGGTATGATATTTTGCGCAAATTTTCTCTGATACTTTTTTCTATATTTATAATTTCCTGGTTTACTGTCCGCACATCAAAATCCAGATTCATATACTTTATAATCATATTTTGAAGATTATCGATTTTGTCCTTTAATCCCTTCTTGCCTTGACAGGACTAGGACGTGCGGGAAAGAAGAACAGTGAGGCCCACAAGCAAAAGAAAGTCCTAAGACGAAAAAAGGTTACACATTGTAATATCGCTTCTTTATTTCAGTAAACTATAATCACTTCATATCCTCAAATTATTATTCAAAGTGTCAATTCGAATTTTTTTCTATATACATAAACCAACCGTCTGTTGTGTGGAGTTTTGGTTTAGTTATTTCACAGATTAGATTTGGGTTTATTTTGGGATTGAGCTTCCGTTTGGTTTGGTTAGAATTATGGTTTGATTTGCTTTGGTCACGGATTCGGTTTGGGTCGTATTTGATCAGAACTTCGGTTGCATGTTTGTTTGCATTTGATCAAAGATTTGTTGGGGTTTGGGATGGCATAAAAAATTCCCATTAAAATTAAAAATTATTAACTAAATTAAGACCAGAGGAGTTGCAGCGTATGGATTTTTGTTAGGGTTTGGTTTTGTTTAGGTTTTGGTTTCAGTTTGGGTAGGGTATGATTAAGTTTTGGTTTCTGTTAGGTTAGGTTAGTTTGGGGTCGGTTCGGGTTTGTTTTGGTTTTAGTTTGTTTTTGGTTTGGGTTTGGTTTTGTTTTGGGGCTTGGTTTGGGTTTGGGTTTGGTTTAGGATTGTCTTTGATTTTGGTTAGGGCTTGGTTTGGGTTTGATTAGGTTCTGGTTTCGGTTAGGTTTGGGATTGAGTTTCCGTTTGGTTTATTACCATTCGGACGGATATGGTATGGATTTAAGTTTAGGTTACGTTTGCGTTTGCTTTTTTTTGATTTGGTATTTTAGGTACGATTCCTCTGGTGGTTCTTGTATGATTTCCTGATTTACAGTTCACACAGCAAGATCAGAGGTTTGGTGTTGGTCTGCTTTGATAGAGGTTTGACTTGAGTGTGCGACAACACTAAGGCCCACAAGCATAAAAAATCCAAGGGATTAAAATTGATCTACTAAATTAAGACAGGAGTAGTGGCAGCGTATAGATGTTTGTTGGGGTTTGGTTTCGGTTAGGTTTGGATTTTGGTTTTGGTATTGGTTTGGGTTTGGGTTTGGGTTTGGGTTTTGGTTAGGTTTTGGTTTTGGATTTGGTTTTGGTTTGGTTTTGGGTTTGGGTTTGGGTTTGAGTTTGGGTTTGGTTTGGTTTGGTTGGTGTTTGTGTTTGGTTTTTGTTTGGGTTTTGTTAGATTTGGGTTTGGGTTTGGTTTGAATTTGGTTTGAGTTTGGTTTGGGTTTGGTTCGGTTTGTTTTTGGTTTGGGTTTAGTTTAGGATTAGATTTGGGTTTGTTTTGGGATTGAGTTTACGTTTGGTTTTATTATAGGTTTGGTTTGGTTTGATTTGCTTTGGTCAGGGATTCGATTTGTGTTGGCTTTGATCAGAATTTCGGCTGCTTGTTTGCTTGCATTTGATCAGAGATTTGTTATGGTTTGGAATGAGCTTGGTTTGGCTTTAGGTTTAGGTTACGTTTGGGTTTGCTTTGGTTGGAGATTTAGTTTAGTTGGATTTTGATTGGTTTTGGACAAAGTTTGGTTTGGATTTGTGTTGGTAAAAGGTTTGGTTTGGGTTTGCTTTCTTTAGAGATTTGGCTTCGGTTTGCTTTTTTTGGTTTGCCTTGGTCAGTCGTTTGGTTTGGTTTGCTTTTGTTGGGGGTGTGGTATGGGTTATCTTTGGTCAGATGTACTGTTTGATTTGCTTTGCTCAGAAATTTGGTATGGGCTTAATTTAGTCAGATATCTGGTTTGGTATGATATTTTGCGCAAGTTTTTTCTGATACTTTTTTCTATATTTATAATTTCCTGGTTTACTGTCCGCATATCAAAATCCAAATTCATATACTTTATAATCATATTTTGAAGATTATCGATTTTGTCCTTTAATCCCTTCTTGCTCTGACAGGACTAGGACTTGCAGGAAAGAAGAACAGTGAGGCCCACAAGCAAAAGAAAGTCCTAAGATGACAAAAGTTTACACATTGTAATATCGCGTTTTTATTTCGGTCCACCATAATCATTCCATATCCTCAAATTATTATTCATAGTTTCAATTCGAATTTTCTTCTATATACATAAACCAACCGTTTGTTGTGTGGAATTTTGGTTCAGTATGTTCACAGTTTAGGTTTGGGTTTGCTTTGGACAAACATTTGGTTTGCTTTGGTTGGAATTTTTGTTTGGACTTGAATTGGTTATAGGTTTGTTTCGGGTTTGCTATGGTCATAGGTTTGTTTTGATTTGCTTTCGTTAGAGGTTTGGTGTTGGTCTGCTTTGATAGAGGTTTGATATGGTTAGAGACTTGACTTGAGTTTGCAAGAACACTAAGGCCCACAAGCATAAAAATCCCCAAGAATAAAATTTATCATCTAAATTAAGACCGGAGCGTATGGATGTTTGTTGGGGTTTGGTATTGTTTAGGCTTTGGTTTTGGTTGATTAGGGTTTGGTTCCGGTTAGGTTTGGGTTTGGGGTTGGTATGGGTTTGTGTTTCTGTTTGTGTTTGGGTTTGCGTTAGTTAGAGTTTCGGTGTTAGTCTGCTTTGATAAAGATTTGATATGGTTAGAGATTTGACTTGAGTTTGCAAAAACACTACGGCCCACAAGCATAAAAAATCCCCAAGATTAAAATTTATCAACTAAATTAAGACCGGAGCGTATGGAGGTTTGTTGGGGTTTGGTATAGTTTAGGCTTTGGTTTTGGTTGATTAGGGTTTGGTTTCTCTTAGGTTTGGGTTTGGGGTTGGTATGGGTTTGGGTTTGGGTTTGTGTTTGGGTTTGCGTTTGGGTTTGGGTTTAGGTTTGGGTTTGGGTTTGGGTTTGGGTTTTGGTTTGGGTTTAGGTTTGGGTTTGGGTTTGGGTTTTGTTTGATTTGGGTTTGGGTTTGGTTTGAATTTGGTTTGAGTTTGGTTTGGGTTTGGTTCGGTTTGTTTTTGTTTTGGGTTTAGTTTAGGATTAGATTTGGGTTTGTTTAGGGATTGAGTTTACGTTTGGTTTGATTTGCTTTGGTCAGGGATTCGATTTGTGTTGGCTTTGATCAAAATTTCGGCTGCTTGTTTGCTTGCATTTGATCAGAGATTTGTTATGGTTTGGAATGGGCTTGGTTTGGCTTTAGGTTTAGGTTACGTTTGGGTTTGCTTTGGTCGGAGATTTAGTTTAGTTGGATTTTGATTGGTTTTGGACAAAGGTTTGGTTTGGATTTGTCTTGGTAAAAGGTTTGGTTTGGGTTTGCTTTCTTTAGAGATTTGGCTTCGGTTTGCTTTTTTTGGTTTGCTTTGGTCAGTCGTTTGGTTTGGTTTGCTTTTGTTGGGTGTGTGGTATGGGTTTTCTTTGGTCAGATGTAATGTTTGGTTTGCTTTTTTCAGAAATTCTGTATGTGTTTAGTTTAGTCAGATATTTGGTTTGATTTGATATTTTTCACAAGTTTCCTCTGATACATTTTGCCATATTTATAATTTCCTGATTTACTATCCGCACATCAAAATCCAGATTCATATACTTTATAATTATATTTTGAAGTATAACGATTTTGTCCTTTAATCCCTTCTTGTCCTGACAGGACTTGGACGTATGGGAAAGAAGAACAGTGAGGCCCACAAGCAAAAGAAAGTCCTAAGATGAATAAAAGTTACACATTGTAATATCGCTTTTTTATTTCAGTCCACCATAATAATTCCATATATTCAAATTATTATTCATAGTGTCAATTCGAATTTTCTTCTATATACATAAACCAACCGTGTGTTGCATGATGTTTTGGTTTAGTTTGTTCACAGTTTAGGTTAGGGTTTGCTTTGGACAATCATTTGGTTTGCTATGGTCATAGGTTTGTTTTGATTTGCTTTCGTTAGAGGTTTGGAGTTGGTCTGCTTTTATAGAGGTTTGATATGTTTAGAGGTTAGACTTGAGTTCGCAAGAACACTAAGGCACACAAGCATAAAAAATCCCCAAGATTAAAATTTATCAACTAAATTAAGAACGGAGGAATGGCAGCGTATGGATGTTTGTTGTGGTTTGGTTTTGTTTAGGTTTTGGTTTGGGTTTGGTTAAGTCTTGGTTTCGGTTATGTTAGGTCAGTTTGGAGATGGTTTGGATTTGTTTTGATTTTTGGTCCTTGTCCTGACAGGACTAGGACGTGTGGCAGAGAAGAACAGTGAGGGCCACAAGCAAAAGAAAGCCCTAAGATAAAAAAGGTTACACATCGCTTTTTTATTTAAGTCCACCACAATCATTCCATATCCCCAAATTATTATTCATAGTGTCAATTCGAATATTTTTCTATATACATAAACCAATCGTTTATTGTGTGGAGTTTTGGTTTAGTTTGTTCACAGTTTAGGTTTGGGTTTGCTTTAGTCAAACATTTGGATTGCTTTGGTTGGAGTTTTCGTTTATACTTGAATTGGTTATAGGTTTGTTTTGGGTTTGCTTTGGGCATAGGTTTTTTGATTTGCTTTCCTTAGATGTTTGGTATTGGTCTGCTTTGATATAGGTTTGATATGGTTAGAGATTTGACTTGAGTTTGCAAAAACACTAAGGCCCACAAGCATAAAAAATCACCAGATTAAAATTTATCAACTAAATTAAGACCGGAGCGTATGGATGTTTGTTGGGGTTTGGTATTGTGTAGGCTTTGGTTTTGGTTGATTAGGGTTTGGTTTCGGTTAGGTTTGGGTTTGGGGTTGGTATGGGTTTGGGTTTGGGTTTGTGTTTGGGTTTGCGTTAGTTAGAGGTCCGGTGTTGGTCTGCTTTGATATGGTTAGAGATTTGACTTGAGTTTGCAAAAACACTAAGGCCCACAAGCATATATAATCCCCAAGTTTAAAATACATCAACTAAATTAAGACCGGAGCGTATGGATGTTTGTTGGGGTTTGGTATTGTTTAGGCTTTGGTTTTGGTTGATTAGGGTTTGGTTCCGGTTAGGTTTGGGTTTGGGGTTGGTATGGGTTTGTGTTTCTGTTTGTGTTTGGGTTTGCGTTAGTTAGAGTTTCGGTGTTAGTCTGCTTTGATAAAGATTTGATATGGTTAGAGATTTGACTTGAGTTTGCAAAAACACTACGGCCCACAAGCATAAAAAATCCCCAAGATTAAAATTTATCAACTAAATTAAGACCGGAGCGTATGGATGTTTGTTGGGGTTTGGTATAGTTTAGGCTTTGGTTTTGGTTGATTAGGGTTTGGTTTCGGTTAGGTTTGGGTTTGGGGTTGGTATGGGTTTGGGTTTGGGTTTGTGTTTGGGTTTGCGTTAGTTAGAGGTCCGGTGTTGGTCTGCTTTGATATGGTTAGAGATTTGACTTGAGTTTGCAAAAACACTAAGGCCCACAGGCATATATAATCCCCAAGTTTAAAATACATCAACTAAATTAAGACCGGAGCGTATGGATGTTTGTTGGGGTTTGGTATTGTGTAGGCTTTGGTTTTGGTTGATTAGGGTTTGGTTTCGGTTAGGTTTGGATTTGGGGTTGGTATGGGTTTGGGTTTGTGTTTGGGTTTGCGTTAGTTAGAGGTCCGGTGTTGGTCTGCTTTGATATAGGTTTGATATGGTTAGAGATTTGACTTGAGTTTGCGAAAACACTAAGGCCCACAAGCATAAAAAATCCCCAAGATTAAAATTTATCAACTGAATTAAGACCGGAGGAGTGGCAGCGTATGGATGTTTGTTGGGGTTTGGTATTGTTTAGGCTTTGGTTTTGGTTGATTAGGGTTTGGTTTCGGTTAGGTTTGGGTTTGGGGTTGTTATTGGTTTGAGTTTGGGTTTGGGTTTGGTTTTGGGTTTGGGTTTGGGTTTGGGTTTGGGTTTGGGTTTGGGTTTGGTTTGGGTTTAGGTTTGGGTTTGGGTTTTGGTTTGGGTTTGGGTTTGGGTTTGCTTTTGTTGGGGTTGTGGTATAGGTTTTCTTTGGTCAGATGTAATGTTTGGTTTGCTTTTGTCAGAAATTCGGTATGTGTTTAGTTTAGTCAGATATCTGGTTTGATTTGATATTTTGCACTAGTTTCCTCTGATACTTTTTGCTATATTTATAATTTCCTGATTTACTGCCCGCACATCAAAATCCAGGTTTATATACTTTATAATCATATTTTGAAGAATATCGATTTTGTCCTTTAATTCTTCTCCTGACAGCACTAGGACGTGTGGGAAAGAAGAATAGTGAGGCCCACAACAAAGGAAAGTCCTAAGATGAAAAAATTTACACAATGTAATATCGCGTTTTTATTTCGGTCCACCATAATCATTCCATATCCTCAAATTATTATTCATAGTGTCAATTCGAATTTTCTTCTATATACATAAACCAACCGTTTGTTGTGTGGAATTTTTTTTAGTATGTTCACAGTTTAGGTTTGGGTTTGCTTTGGACAAACATTTGGTTTGCTTTGGTTGGAGTTTTTGTTTGGACTTGAATTGGTTATAGGTTTGTTTCGGGTTTGCTATGGTCATAGGTTTGTTTTGATTTGCTTTCGTTAGAGGTTTGGTGTTGGTCTGCTTTGATAGAGGTTTGATATGGTTAGAGATTTGACTTGAGTTTGCAAAAACACTAAGGCCCACAAGCATAAATAATCCCCAAGTTTAAAATATATCAACTAAATTAAGACCGGAGCGTATGGATGTTTGTTGGGGTTTGGTATTGTGTAGGCTTTGGTTTTGGTTGATTAGGGTTTGGTTTCGGTTAGGTTTGGGTTTGGGGTTGGTATGGGTTTGGGTTTGGGTTTGTGTTTGGGTTTGCGTTAGTTAGAGGTCCGGTGTTGGTACCCTTTGATAGAGGTTTGATATGGTTAGAGATTTGACTTGAGTTTGCAAAAACACTAAGGCCCACAAGCATAAAAAATCCCCAAGATTAAAATTTATCAACTAAATTAAGACCGGAGCTTATGGATGTTTGTTGGGGTTTGGTATTGTTTATTCTTTGGTTTTGGTTGATTAGGGCTTGGTTTCGTTTAGGTTTGGGTTAGGGGTTGTTATAGGTTTGGGTTTGGGTTTGTGTTTGGGTTTGGGTTTGGTTTTGGGTTTGGGTGGGTTTGGTTTTGGGTAGGTTTGGGTTTGGGTTTGGGCTTGGGTTTGGGTTTGGGTTTGGGTTTGGGTTTGGGTTTGGGTTTGGGTTTGGGTTTGGGTTTGGGTTTGGGTTTGGGTTTGGGTTTGGTTTGGGTTTGGTTTGGTTTGGTTTGGTTTGGTTTGATTTTTGTTTGGGTTTTGTTAGATTTGGGTTTGGGTTTGGTTTGAATTTGGTTTGAGTTTGGTTTGGGTTTGGTTCGGTTTGTTTTTGATTTGGGTTTAGTTTAGGATTGGATTTGGGTTTGTTTTGGGATTGAGTTTACGTTTGGTTTGAGTAGAGGTTTGGTTTGGTTTGATTTGCTTTGGACAGTGATTCGATTTGTGTTGGCTTTGATCAGAATTTCGGCTGCTTGTTTGCTTGCATTTGATCAGAGATTTGTTATGGTTTAGAATGGGCTTGATTTGGCTTTAGGTTTAGGTTACGTTTGGGTTTGCTTTGGTCGGAGATTTAGTTTGGTTGGATTTTGGTTGGTTTTGGACAAAGGTTTGGTTTCGATTTGTCTTGGTAAAAGGTTTGGTTTGGGTTTGCTTTCTTTAGAGATTTGGCTTCGGTTTGCTTTTTTTGGTTTGCTTTGGTCAGTCGTTTGGTTTTGTTTGCTTTTGTTGGGGGTGTGGTATGGGTTTTCTTTGGTCAGATGTAATATTTGGTTTGCTTTTGTCAGAAATTCGCTATGTGTTTAGTTTAGTCAGGTTTGATTTGATATTTTGCACTAGTTTCCTCTGATACTTTTTACTATATTTATAATTTCCTGATTTACTGCCCGCACATCAAAATCCAGATTTATATACTTTATAATCATATTTTGAAGAATATCGATTTTGTCCTTTAATCCCCTTCTTCTCCTGACAGCACTAGGACGTGTGGGAAAGAAGAACAATGAGGCCCACAAGCAAAAGAAAGTCCTAAGGTGAAAAAAGTTTACACATTGTAATATCGCGTTTTTATTTCGGTCCACCATAATCATTCCATATCCTCAAATTATTATTCAGAGTGCCAATTCGAATTTCCTTCTATATACATAAACCAACCGTTTGTTGTGTGGAATTTTGGTTTAGTATGTTCACAGTTTAAGTTTGGGTTTGCTTTGGACAAACATTTGGTTTGCTTTGGTTGGAGTTTTTGTTTGGACTTGAATTGGTTATAGGTTTGTTTCGGGTTTGCTATGGTCATAGGTTTGCTTTGATTTGCTTTCGTTAGAGGTTGGGTGTTGGTCTGCTTTGATAGAGGTTTGATATGGTTAGAGATTTGACTTGAATTTGCAAAAACACTAAGGCCCACAAGCATAAATAATCCCCAAGTTTAAAATATATCAACTAAATTAAGACCGGAGCGTATGGATATTTGTTGGGGTTTGGTATTGTGTAGGCTTTGGTTTTGGTTGATTAGGGTTTGGTTTCGGTTAGGTTTGGGTTTGGGGTTGGTATGGGTTTGGGTTTGGGTTTGTGTTTGGGTTTGCGTTAGTTAGAGGTCCGGTGTTGGTCTGCTTTGATAGAGGTTTGATATGGTTAGAGATTTGACTTGAGTTTGCAAAAACACTTAGGCCCACAAGCATAAAAAATTCCCAAGATTAAAATTTATCAACTAAATTAAGACCGGAGCGTATGGATGTTTGTTGGGGTTTGGTATTGTGTAGGCTTTGGTTTTGGTTGATTAGGGTTTGGTTTCCGTTAGGTTTGGGTTTTGGGTTGTTGTGGGTTTGGGTTTGGGTTTGTGTTTGGGTTTAGGTTTGGGTTTGGGTTTGGGTTTGAGTGTGGGTTTGGGTTTGGGTTTGGTTTTGGGTTTGGGTGGGTTTGGGTTTAGGTTTGGGTTTGGGTTTGGGTTTGGGTTTGGGTTTGGGTTTGGGTTTAGGTTTGGGTTTGGGTTTGGGTTTGGGTTTGGGTTTGGGTTTGGGTTTGGGTTTGGGTTTGGGTTTGGGTTTGCTTTTGTTGGGGGTGTGGTATGGGTTTTCTTTGGTCAGATGTAATGTTTGGTTTGCTTTGGTCAGAAATTCGGTATGTGTTTAGTTTAGTTAGATATCTGGTTTGATTTGATATTTTGCACTAATTTCCTCTGATACTTTTTGCTATATTTATAATTTCCTGATTTACTGCCCGCACATCAAAATCCAGATTTATATATTTTATAATCATATTTTGAAGAATATCGATTTTGTCCTTTAATCCCCTTCTTTTCCTGACAGCACTAAGACGTGTGGGAAAGAAGAACAGTGAGGCCCACAAGCAAAAGAAAGTCCTAAGATGAAAAAAGTTTACACAATGTAATATCGCGTTTTTATTTCGGTCCACCATAATCATTCCATATCCTCAAATTATTATTCAGAGTGTCAATTCGAATTTTCTTCTATATACATAAACCAACCGTTTGTTGTGTGGAATTTTGGTTTAGTATGTTCATAGTTTAGGTTTGGGTTTGCTTTAGACAAACATTTGGTTTGCTATGGTCATAGGTTTGTTTTGATTTGCTTTCGTTAGAGGTTTGGTGTTGGTCTGCTTTGATAGAGGTTTGATATGGTTAGAGATTTGACTTGAGTTTGCAAAAACACTAAGGCCCACAAGCATAAATAATCCCCAAGTTTAAAATATATCAACTAAATTAAGACCGGAGCGTATGGATGTTTGTTGGGGTTTGGTATTGTGTAGGCTTTGGTTTTGGTTGATTAGGGTTTGGCTTCGGTTAGGTTTGGGTTTGGGGTTGGTATGGGTTTGGGTTTGGGTTTGTGTTTGGGTTTGCGTTAGTTAGAGGTCCGGTGTTGGTACCCTTTGATAGAGGTTTGATATGGTTAGAGATTTGACTTGAGTTTGCAAAAACACTAAGGCCCACAAGCATAAAAAATCCCCAAGATTAAAATTTATCAACTAAATTAAGACCGGAGCTTATGGATGTTTGTTGGGGTTTGGTATTGTTTAGTCTTTGGTTTTGGTTGATTAGGGTTTGGTTTCGTTTAGGTTTGGGTTAGGGGTTGTTATGGGTTTGGGTTTGGGTTTGTGTTTGGGTTTGGGTTTGGTTTTGGGTTTGGGTGGGTTTGGTTTTGGGTAGGTTTGGGTTTGGGTTTGGGCTTGGGTTTGGGTTTGGGTTTGGGTTTGGGTTTGGGTTTGGGTTTGGGTTTGGGTTTGGGTTTGGGTTTGGTTTGGGTTTGGTTTGGTTTGGTTTGGTTTGGTTTGATTTTTGTTTGGGTTTTGTTAGATTTGGGTTTGGGTTTGGTTTGAATTTGGTTTGGGTTTGGTTCGGTTTGTTTTTGATTTGGGTTTAGTTTAGGATTGGATTTGGGTTTGTTTTGGGATTGAGTTTACGTTTGGTTTGAGTAGAGGTTTGGTTTGGTTTGATTTGCTTTGGACAGTGATTCGATTTGTGTTGGCTTTGATCAGAATTTCGGCTGCTTGTTTGCTTGCATTTGATCAGAGATTTGTTATGGTTTAGAATGGGCTTGGTTTGGCTTTAGGTTTAGGTTACGTTTGGGTTTGCTTTGGTCGGAGATTTAGTTTGGTTGGATTTTGGTTGGTTTTGGACAAAGGTTTGGTTTGGATTTGTCTTGGTAAAAGGTTTGGTTTGGGTTTGCTTTCTTTAGAGATTTGGCTTCGGTTTGCTTTTTTTGGTTTGCTTTGGTCAGTCGTTTGGTTTTGTTTGCTTTTGTTGGGGGTGTGGTATGGGTTTTCTTTGGTCAGATGTAATGTTTGGTTTGCTTTGGTCAGAAATTCGGTATGTGTTTAGTTTAGTCAGATATCTGGTTTGATTTGATATTTTGCACAAGTTTCCTCTGATACATTTTGCTATATTTATAATTTCCTGATTTACTGCCCGCACATCAAAATCCAGACTCATATACTTTATAATCATATTTTGAAGAATATCGATTTTGTCCTTTAATCCCCTTCTTCTCCTGACAGCACTAGGACGTGTGGGAAAGAAGAACAGTGAGCCCCACAAGCAAAGGAAAGTCCTAAGATGAAAAAGGTTTATACAATGTAATATCGCGTTTTTATTTCGGTCCACCATAATCATTCCATATCCTCAAATTATTATTCATAGTGTCAATTCGAATTTTCTTCTATATACATAAACCAACCGTTTGTTGTGTGGAATTTTGGTTTAGTATGTTCACAGTTTTGGTTTGGGTTTGCTTTGGACAAACATTTGGTTTGCTTTGGATGGAGTTTTTGTTTGGACTTGAATTGGTTATAGGTTTGTTTCGGGTTTGCTATGGTCATAGGTTTGTTTTGATTTGCTTTCGTTAGATGTTTGGTGTTGGTCTGCTTTGATAGAGGTTTGATATGGTTAGAGATTTGACTTGAGTTTTCAAAAACACTAAGGCCCACAAGCATCAATAATCCCCAAGTTTAAAATATATCAACTAAATTAAGACCGGAGCGTACGGATGTTTGTTGGGGTTTGGTATTGTGTAGGCTTTGGTTTTGGTCGATTAGGGTTTGGATTCGGTTAGTTTTGGGTTTGGGGTTGGTATGGGTTTGGGTTTCGGTTTGTGTTTGGGTTTACGTTAGTTAGAGTTCCGGTGTTGGTCTGCTTTGATACAGGTTTGATATGGTTAGAGATTTGACTTGAGTTTGCAAAAACACTAAGGCACACAAGCATAAAAAATTCCCAAGATTAAAATTTATCAACTAAATTAAAACCGGAGCGTATGGATGTTTGTTGGGGTTTGGTATTGTGTAGGCTTTGGTTTTGGTTGATTAGGGTTTGGTTTCCGTTAGGTTTGGGTTTGGGGTTGTTGTGGGTTTGGGTTTAGGTTTGGGTTTGGGTTTGGGCTTAGGTTTGGCTTTGGGGTTGGGTTTTGGTTTGGGTGGGTTTGGGTTTGAGTTTGGGTTTGGGTTTGGGTTTGGGTTTGGGTTTGTGTTTGGGTTTGGGTTTGGGTTTGGGTTTGGGTTTGGGTTTGGGTTTGGGTTTGGGTTTGGGTTTGGGTTTGGGTTTGAGTTTGGGTTTGGGTTTGGGTTTGGGTTTGGATTGGGTTTGGGTTTGGGTTTGGGTTTGGGTTTGGGTTTGGGTTTGGGTTTGTGTTTGGGTTTGCGTTAGTTAGAGGTCCGGTGTTGGTCTGCTTTGATAGAGGTTTGATATGGTTAGAGATTTGACTTGAGTTTGCAAAAACACTAAGGCCCACAAGCATAAATAATCCCCAAGTTTAAAATATATCAACAAAATTAAGACCGGAGCGTACGGATGTTTGTTGGGGTTTGGTATTGTGTAGGCTTTGGTTTTGGTTGATTAGGGTTTGGATTCGGTTAGGTTTGGGTTTGGGGTTGGTATGGGTTTGGGTTTGGGTTTGTGTTTGGGTTTGCGTTAGTTAGATTTTCGGTGTTGGTCTGCTTTGATAGAGGTTTGATATGGTTAGAGATTTGACTTGAGTTTGCAAAAACACTAAGGCCCACAAGCATAAATAATCCCCAAGTTTAAAATATATCAACAAAATTAAGACCGGAGCGTACGGATGTTTTTTGGGTTTGGTATTGTGTAGGCTTTGGTTTTGGTTGATTGGGGTTTGGATTCGGTTAGGTTTGGGTTTGGGGGTTGGTATGGGTTTGGGTTTGGGTTTGTGTTTGGGTTTGCGTTAGTTAGAGGTCCGGTGTTGGTCTGCTTTGATAGAGGTTTGATATGGTTAGAGATTTGACTTGAGTTTGCAAAAACACTAAGGCCCACAAGCATAAAAAATCCCCAAGTTTAAAATTTATCAACTAAATTAAGACCGGAGGAGTGGCAGCGTATGGATGTTTGTTGGGGTTTGGTATTGTTTAGGCTTTGGTTTTGGTTGATTAGGGTTTGGTTTCGGTTATTTTTGGGTTTGGGGTTGTTATTGGTTTGGGTTTGGGTTTAGGTTTGGGTTTGGGTTTGGGTTTGGGTTTCGGTTTGGGTTTGAGTTTGGGTTTGGGTTTAGGTTTGGGTTTGGGTTTGGGTTTGGGTTTGGTTTGGCTCTGGGTTTAGGTTTGGGTTTGGGTTTGGGTTTGGGTTTGGTTTGGTTTGTTTTGGTTTGGTTTGGTTTTTGGTTCGGTTTTGTTAGATATGGGTTTGGGTTTGGTTTGAATTTGGTTTGAGTTTTGTTTGAGTTTGGTTTGAGTTTGGTTTGGGTTTGGTTCGGTTTGTTTTTGATTTGGGTTTAGTTTAGGATTGGAAAAATCACTAGATTAAAATTTATCAACTAAATTAAGACCGGAGCGTATGGATGTTTGTTGGGGTTTGGTATTGTTTAGGCTTTGGTTTTGGCTGATTAGGGTTTGGTTTCGGTTAGGTTTGGGTTTGGGGTTGTTATTGGTTTGGGTTTGGGTTTGGGTTTGGGTTTGGGTTTGGGTTTGGTTTGGCTTTGGGTTTAGGTTTGGGTTTGGGTTTGGGTTTGGGTTTGGGTTTGGTTTGGTTTGTTTTGGTTTGGTTTGGTTTTTGGTTGGGTTTTGTTAGATTTGGGTTTGGGTTTGGTTTGAATTTGGTTTGAGTTTGGTTTGGGTTTGGTTCGGTTTGTTTTTGATTTGGGTTTAGTTTAGGATTGGATTTGGGTTTGTTTTGGGATTGAGTTTACGTTTGGTTTGAGTAGAGGTTTGGTTTGGTTTGATTTGCTTTGGACAGTGATTCGATTTGTGTTGGCTTTGATCAGAATTTCGGCTGCTTGTTTGCTTGCATTTGATCAGAGATTTGTTATGGTTTAGAATGGGCTTGATTTGGCTTTAGGTTTAGGTTACGTTTGGGTTTGCTTTGGTCGGAGATTTAGTTTGGTTGGATTTTGGTTGGTTTTGGACAAAGGTTTGGTTTCGATTTGTCTTGGTAAAAGGTTTGGTTTGGGTTTGCTTTCTTTAGAGATTTGGCTTCGGTTTGCTTTTTTTGGTTTGCTTTGGTCAGTCGTTTGGTTTTGTTTGCTTTTGTTGGGGGTGTGGTATGGGTTTTCTTTGGTCAGATGTAATATTTGGTTTGCTTTTGTCAGAAATTCGCTATGTGTTTAGTTTAGTCAGGTTTGATTTGATATTTTGCACTAGTTTCCTCTGATACTTTTTACTATATTTATAATTTCCTGATTTACTGCCCGCACATCAAAATCCAGATTTATATACTTTATAATCATATTTTGAAGAATATCGATTTTGTCCTTTAATCCCCTTCTTCTCCTGACAGCACTAGGACGTGTGGGAAAGAAGAACAATGAGGCCCACAAGCAAAAGAAAGTCCTAAGGTGAAAAAAGTTTACACATTGTAATATCGCGTTTTTATTTCGGTCCACCATAATCATTCCATATCCTCAAATTATTATTCAGAGTGCCAATTCGAATTTCCTTCTATATACATAAACCAACCGTTTGTTGTGTGGAATTTTGGTTTAGTATGTTCACAGTTTAAGTTTGGGTTTGCTTTGGACAAACATTTGGTTTGCTTTGGTTGGAGTTTTTGTTTGGACTTGAATTGGTTATAGGTTTGTTTCGGGTTTGCTATGGTCATAGGTTTGCTTTGATTTGCTTTCGTTAGAGGTTGGGTGTTGGTCTGCTTTGATAGAGGTTTGATATGGTTAGAGATTTGACATGAGTTTTCAAAAATACTAAGGCCCACAAGCATAAATAATCCCCAAGTTTAAAATATATCAACTAAATTAAGACCGGAGCGTACGGATGTTTGTTGGGGTTTGGTATTGTGTAGGCTTTGGTTTTGGTTGATTAGGGTTTGGATTCGGTTAGTTTTGGGTTTGGGGTTGGTATGGTTTTGGGTTTCTGTTTGTGTTTGGGTTTACGTTAGTTAGAGTTCCGGTGTTGGTCTGCTTTGATAGAGGTTTGATATGGTTAGAGATTTGACTTGAATTTGCAAAAACACTAAGGCCCACAAGCATAAAAAATTCCCAAGATTAAAATTTATCAACTAAATTAAGACCGGAGCGTATGGATGTTTGTTGGGGTTTGGTATTGTGTAGGCTTTGGTTTTGGTTGATTAGGGTTTGGTTTCCGTTAGGTTTAGGTTTGGGGTTGTTGTGGGTTTGGGTTTAGGTTTGGGTTTGGGTTTGGGCTTAGGTTTGGGTTTGGGTTTTGGTTTGGGTATGTTTGGGTTTGAGTTTGAGTTTGGGTTTGGGTTTGGGTTTGGGTTTGGGTTTGGGTTTGGGTTTGGGTTTGGGTTTGGGTTTGGGTTTGGGTTTGGGTTTGGGTTTGGGTTTGGGTTTGGGTTTGGGTTTGTGTTTGGGCTTGCGTTAGTTAGAGGTCCGGTGTTGGTCTGCTTTGATAGAGGATCGATATGGTTGGAGATTTAACTTGAGTTTGCAAAAACACTAAGGCCCACTAGCATAAAAAATCCCCAAGTTTAAAATTTATCAACTAAATTAAGACCGGAGGAGTGGCAGCGTATGGATGTTTGTTGGGGTTTGGTATTGTTTAGGCTTTGGTTTTGGTTGATTAGGGTTTGGTTTCGGTTAGGTTTGGGTTTGGGGTTGTTATTGGTTTGGGTTTGGGTTTGGGTTTGGGTTTGGGTTTCGGTTTGGGTTTGGGTTTGGGTTTGGGTTTGGGTTTGGGTTTGGGTTTGGTTTGGCTTTGGGTTTAGGTTTGGGTTTGGGTTTGGGTTTGGGTTTGGGTTTGGGTTTGGGTTTGGTTTGGTTTGTTTTGGTTTGGTTTGGTTTTTGGTTGGGTTTTGTTAGATTTGGGTTTGGGTTTGGTTTGAATTAGGTTTGAGTTTGGTTTGCGTTTGGTTCGGTTTGTTTTTGATTTGGGTTTAGTTTAGAATTGGAAAAATCCCCAAGATTAAAATTTATCAACTAAATTAAGACCGGAGCGTATGGATGTTTGTTGGGGTTTGGTATTGTTTAGGCTTTGGTTTTGGTTGATTAGGGTTTGGTTTCGGTTAGGTTTGGGTTTGGGTTTGGGTTTGGGTTTGGGTTTGGGTTTGGGTTTGGGTTTTGGTTTGGGTTTGGGTTTCGGTTTGGGTTTGGGTTTAGGTTTGGGTTTGGGTTTGGGTTTGGGTTTGGGTTTGGGTTTGTGTTTGGGTTTGGGTTTGCTTTTGTTGGGGGTGTGGTATGGGTTTTCTTTGGACCCATACCATTTTTGTTTGGACTTGAATTGGTTATAGGTTTTGTTTCGGGTTTGCTATGGTCATAGGTTTGCTTTGATTTGCTTTCGTTAGAGGTTGGGTGTTGGTCTGCTTTGATAGAGGTTTGATATGGTTAGAGATTTGACTTGAGTTTGCAAAAACACTAAGGCCCACAAGCATAAATAATCCCCAAGTTAAAATATATCAACTAAATTAAGACGGGAGCGTATGGATATTTGTTGGGGTTTGGTATTGTGTAGGCTTTGGTTTTGGTTGATTATTGTTTGGTTTCGGTTAGGTTTGGGTTTGGGGTTGGTATGGGTTTGGGTTTGGGTTTGTGTTTGGGTTTGCGTTAGTTAGAGGTCCGGTGTTGGTCCCCTTTGATAGAGGTTTGATATGGTTAGAGATTTGACTTGAGTTTGCAAAAACACTAAGGCCCACAAGCATAAAAAATCCCCAAGATTAAAATTTATCAACTAAATTAAGACCGGAGCTTATGGATGTTTGTTGGGGTTTGGTATTGTTTAGTCTTTGGTTTTGGTTGATAAGGGTTTGGTTTCGTTTAGGTTTGGGTTAGGGGTTGTTATGGGTTTGGGTTTGGGTTTGTGTTTGGGTTTGGGTTTGGTTTTGGGTTTGGGTGGGTTTGGTTTTGGGTGGGTTTGGTTTTGGGTGGGTTTGGGTTTGGGTTTGGGTTTGGGTTTGGGTTTGGGTTTGGGTTTGGGTTTGGGTTTGGGGTTGGGTTTGGGTTTGGGTTTGGTTTGGGTTTGGTTTGGTTTCGTTTGGTTTGGTTTGGTTTGATTTTTGTTTGGGTTTTGTTAGATTTGGGTTTGGGTTTGGTTTGAATTTGGTTTGAGTTTGGTTTGGGTTTGGTTCGGTTTGTTTTTGATTTGGGTTTAGTTTAGGATTGGATTTGGGTTTGTTTTGGGATTGAGTTTACGTTTGGTTTGAGTAGAGGTTTGGTTTGGTTTGATTTGCTTTGGACAGTGATTCGATTTGTGTTGGCTTTGATCAGAATTTCGGCTGCTTGTTTGCTTGCATTTGATCAGAGATTTGTTATGGTTTAGAATGGGCTTGGTTTGGCTTTAGGTTTAGGTTACGTTTGGGTTTGCTTTGGTCGGAGATTTAGTTTGGTTGGATTTTGGTTGGTTTTGGACAAAGGTTTGGTTTGGATTTGTCTTGGTAAAAGGTTTGGTTTGGGTTTGCTTTCTTTAGAGATTTGGCTTCGGTTTGCTTTTTTTGGTTTGCTTTGGTCAGTCGTTTGGTTTTGTTTGCTTTTGTTGGGGGTGTGGTATGGGTTTTCTTTGGTCAGATGTAATATTTGGTTTGCTTTTGTCAGAAATTCGCTATGTGTTTAGTTTAGTCAGGTTTGATTTGATATTTTGCACTAGTTTCCTCTGATACTTTTTGCTATATTTATAATTTCCTGATTTACTGCCCGCACATCAAAATCCAGATTTATATACTTTATAATCATATTTTGAAGAATATCGATTTTGTCCTTTAATTCTTCTCCTGACTGCACTAGGACGTGTGGGAAAGAAGAACAGTGAGGCCCACAAGCAAAAGAAAGTCCTAAGATGAAAAAAGTTTACACAATGTAATATCGCGTTTTTATTTCGGTCCACCATAATCATTCCATATCCTCAAATTATTATTCATAGTGTCAATTCGAATTTTCTTCTATATACATAAACCAACCGTTTGTTGTGTGGAATTTTGGTTTAGTTAGATTTAACTTGAGTTTGCAAAAACACTAAGGACCACTAGCATAAAAAATCCCCAAGTTTAAAATTTATCAACTAAATTAAGACCGGAGGAGTGGCAGCGTATGGATGTTTGTTGGGGTTTGGTATTGTGTAGGCTTTGGTTTTGGTTGATTAGGGTTTGGCTTCGGTTAGGTTTGGGTTTGGGGTTGGTATGGGTTTGGGTTTGGGTTTGTGTTTGGGTTTGCTTTAGTTAGAGGTCCGGTGTTGGTACCCTTTGATAGAGGTTTGATATGGTTAGAGATTTGACTTGAGTTTGCAAAATCACTAAGGCCCACAAGCATATATAATCCCCAAGTTTAAAATATATCAACTAAATTAAGACCGGTGCGTATGGATGTTTGTTGGGATTTGTTATTGTGTAGGCTTTGGTTTTGGTTGATTAGGGTTTGGTTTCGGTTAGGTTTGGGTTTGGGGTTGGTATGGGTTTGGGTTTCGGTTTGGGTTTGGGTTTGGGTTTGGGTTTGGGTTTGGGTTTGGGTTTGGGTTTGGGTTTGGTTTGATTTGTTTTGGTTTGGTTTGGTTTTTGGTTGGGTTTTGTTAGATTTGGGTTTGGGTTTGGTTTGAATTTGGTTTGAGTTTGGTTTGGGTTTGGTTCGGTTTGTTTTTGATTTGGGTTTAGTTTAGAATTGGAAAAATCCCCAAGATTAAAATTTATCAACTAAATTAAGACCGGAGCGTATGAATGTTTGTTGGGGTTTGGTATAGTTTAGGCTTTGGTTTTGGTTGATTAGGGTTTGGTTTCGGTTAGGTTTGTGTTTGGGGTTGTTATTGGTTTGGGTTTGGGTTTGGGTTTGGGTTTGGGTTTGGGTTTGGGTTTGGGTTTGGGTTTGGTTTGATTTATTTTGGTTTGGTTTGGTTTTTGGTTGGGTTTTGTTAGATTTGGGTTTGGGTTTGGTTTGAATTTGGTTTGAGTTTGGTTTGGGTTTGGTTCGGTTTGTTTTTGATTTGGGTTTAGTTTAGAATTGGAAAAATCGCCAAGATTAAAATTTATCAACTAAATTAAGACCGGAGCGTATGGATGTTTGTTGGGGTTTGGTATTGTGTAGGCTTTGGTTTTGGTTGATTAGGGTTTGGCTTCGGTTAGGTTTGGGTTTGGGGTTGGTATGGGTTTGGGTTTGGGTTTGTGTTTGGGTTTGCGTTAGTTAGAGGTCCGGTGTTGGTACCCTTTGATAGAGGTTTGATATGGTTAGAGATTTGACTTGAGTTTGCAAAATCACTAAGGCCCACAAGCATATATAATCCCCAAGTTTAAAATATATCAACTAAATTAAGACCGGTGCATATGGATGTTTGTTGGGGTTTGTTATTGTGTAGGCTTTGGTTTTGGTTGATTAGGGTTTGGTTTCCGTTAGGTTTGGGTTAGGGGTTGTTATGGGTTTGGGTTTGGGTTTGTGTTTGGGTTTGGGTTTGGTTTTGGGTTTGGGTGGGTTTGGTTTTGGGTGGGTTTGGTTTTGGGTGGGTTTGGGTTTGGGTTTGGGTTTGGGTTTGGGTTTGGGTTTGGGTTTGGGTTTGGGTTTGGGGTTGGGTTTGGGTTTGGGTTTGGTTTGGGTTTGGTTTGGTTTCGTTTGGTTTGGTTTGGTTTGATTTTTGTTTGGGTTTTGTTAGATTTGGGTTTGGGTTTGGTTGGAATTTGGTTTGAGTTTGGTTTGGGTTTGGTTCGGTTTGTTTTTGATTTGGGTTTAGTTTAGAATTGGAAAAATCGCCAAGATTAAAATTTATCAACTAAATTAAGACCGGAGCGTATGGATGTTTGTTGGGGTTTGGTATTGTGTAGGCTTTGGTTTTGGTTGATTAGGGTTTGGCTTCGGTTAGGTTTGGGTTTGGGGTTGGTATGGGTTTGGGTTTGGGTTTGTGTTTGGGTTTGCGTTAGTTAGAGGTCCGGTGTTGGTACCCTTTGATAGAGGTTTGATATGGTTAGAGATTTGACTTGAGTTTGCAAAATAACTAAGGCCCACAAGCATATATAATCCCCAAGTTTAAAATATATCAACTAAATTAAGACCGGTGCGTATGGATGTTTGTTGGGGTTTGTTATTGTGTAGGCTTTGGTTTTGGTTGATTAGGGTTTGGTTTCGGTTAGGTTTGGGTTTGGGGTTGGTATGGGTTTGGGTTTCGGTTTCGGTTTGGGTTTGGTTTGGATTTGGGTTTGGGTTTGGGTTTGGGTTTGGGTTTGGTTTGATTTGTTTTGGTTTGGTTTGGTTTTTGGTTGGGTTTTGTTAGATTTGGGTTTGGGTTTGGTTTGAATTTGGTTTGAGTTTGGTTTGGGTTTGGTTCGGTTTGTTTTTGATTTGGGTTTAGTTTAGAATTGGAAAAATCCCCAAGATTAAAATTTATCAACTAAATTAAGACCGGAGCGTATGGATGTTTGTTGGGGTTTGGTATTGTTTAGGCTTTGGTTTTGGTTGATTAGGGTTTGGTTTCGGTTAGGTTTGGGTTTGGGTTTGGGTTTGGTTTGGGTTTTGGTTTGGGTTTGGGTTTGGGTTTGGGTTTGGGTTTGGGTTTGGGTTTGGGTTTGGGTTTGGGTTTGGGTTTGGGTTTGGGTTTGTGTTTGGGTTTGGGTTTGCTTTTGTTGGGGGTGTGGTATGGGTTTTCTTTGGTCAGATGTAATGTTTGGTTTGCTTTTGTCAGAAATTCGGTATGTGTTTAGTTTAGTCAGATATCTGGTTTGATTTGATATTTTGCACAAGTTTCCTCTGATACTTTTTGCTATATTTATAATTTCCTGATTTACTGCCCGCACATCAAAATCCAGGTTTATATACTTTATAATCATATTTTGAAGAATATCGATTTTGTCCTTTAATTCTTCTCCTGACAGCACTAGGACGTGTGGGAAAGAAGAATAGTGAGGCCCACAACAAAGGAAAGTCCTAAGATCAAAAAATTTACACAATGTAATATCGCGTTTTTATTTCGGTCCACCATAATCATTCCATATCCTCAAATTATTATTCATAGTGTCAATTCGAATTTTCTTCTATATACATAAACCAACCGTTTGTTGTGTGGAATTTTTTTTTAGTATGTTCACAGTTTAGGTTTGGGTTTGCTTTGGACAAACATTTGGTTTGCTTTGGTTGGAGTTTTTGTTTGGACTTGAATTGGTTATAGGTTTGTTTCGGGTTTGCTATGGTCATAGGTTTGTTTTGATTTGCTTTCGTTAGAGGTTTGGTGTTGGTCTGCTTCGATAGAGGTTTGATATGGTTAGAGATTTGACTTGAGTTTGCAAAAACGCTAAGGCCCACAAGCATAAATAATCCCCAAGTTTAAAATATATCAACTAAATTAAGACCGGAGCGTATGGATATTTGTTGGGGTTTGGTATTGTGTAGGCTTTGGTTTTGGTTGATTAGGGTTTGGTTTCGGTTAGGTTTGGGTTTGGGGTTGGTATGGGTTTGGGTTTGGGTTTGTGTTTGGGTTTGCGTTAGTTAGAGGTCCGGTGTTGGTACCCTTTGATAGAGGTTTGATATGGTTAGAGATTTGACTTGAGTTTGCAAAAACACTAAGGCCCACAAGCATAAAAAATCCCCAAGATTAAAATTTATCAACTAAATTAAGACCGGAGCTTATGGATGTTTGTTGGGGTTTGGTATTGTTTAGTCTTTGGTTTTGGTTGATTAGGGTTTGGTTTCGTTTAGGTTTGGGTTAGGGGTTGTTATGGGTTTGGGTTTGGGTTTGTGTTTGGGTTTGGGTTTGGTTTTGGGTTTGGGTGGGTTTGGTTTTGGGTAGGTTTGGGTTTGGGTTTGGGCTTGGGTTTGGGTTTGGGTTTGGGTTTGGGTTTGGGTTTGGGTTTGGGTTTGGGTTTGGGTTTGGGTTTGGGTTTGGGTTTGGTTTGGGTTTGGTTTGGTTTGGTTTGGTTTGGTTTGGTTTGATTTTTGTTTGGGTTTTGTTAGATTTGGGTTTGGGTTTGGTTTGAATTTGGTTTGGGTTTGGTTCGGTTTGTTTTTGATTTGGGTTTAGTTTAGGATTGGATTTGGGTTTGTTTTGGGATTGAGTTTACGTTTGGTTTGAGTAGAGGTTTGGTTTGGTTTGATTTGCTTTGGACAGTGATTCGATTTGTGTTGGCTTTGATCAGAATTTCGGCTGCTTGTTTGCTTGCATTTGATCAGAGATTTGTTATGGTTTAGAATGGGCTTGGTTTGGCTTTAGGTTTAGGTTACGTTTGGGTTTGCTTTGGTCGGAGATTTAGTTTGGTTGGATTTTGGTTGGTTTTGGATAAAGGTTTGGTTTGGATTTGTCTTGGTAAAAGGTTTGGTTTTTGTTTGCTTTCTTTAGAGATTTGGCTTCGGTTTGCTTTTTTTGGTTTGCTTTGGTCAGTCGTTTGGTTTGGTTTGCTTTTGTTGGGGGTGTAGTATGGGTTTTCTTTGGTCAGATGTAATGTTTGGTTTGCTTTGGTCAGAAATTCCGTATGTGTTTAGTTTAGTCAGATATCTGGTTTGATTTGATATTTTGCACAAGTTTCCTCTGATACATTTTGCTATATTTATAATTTCCTGATTTACTGCCCGCACATCAAAATCCAGACTCATATACTTTATAATCATATTTTGAAGAATATCGATTTTGTCCTTTAATCCCCTTCTTCTCCTGACAGCACTAGGACGTGTGGGAAAGAAGAACAGTGAGCCCCACAAGCAAAGGAAAGTCCTAAGATGAAAAAGGTTTATACAATGTAATATCGCGCTTTTATTTCGGTCCACCATAATCATTCCATATCCTCAAATTATTATTCATAGTGTCAATTCGAATTTTCTTCTATATACATAAACCAACCGTTTGTTGTGTGGAATTTTGGTTTAGTATGTTCACAGTTTTGGTTTGGGTTTGCTTTGGACAAACATTTGGTTTGCTTTGGATGGAGTTTTTGTTTGGACTTGAATTGGTTATAGGTTTGTTTCGGGTTTGCTATGGTCATAGGTTTGTTTTGATTTGCTTTCGTTAGATGTTTGGTGTTGGTCTGCTTTGATAGAGGTTTGATATGGTTAGAGGTTTGACTTGAGTTTTCAAAAACACTAAGGCCCACAAGCATCAATAATCCCCAAGTTTAAAATATATCAACTAAATTAAGACCGGAGCGTACGGATGTTTGTTGGGGTTTGGTATTGTGTAGGCTTTGGTTTTGGTTGATTAGGGTTTGGATTCGGTTAGTTTTGTGTTTGGGGTTGGTATGGGTTTGGGTTTCGGTTTGTGTTTGGGTTTACGTTAGTTAGAGTTCCGGTGTTGGTCTGCTTTGATAGAGGTTTGATATGGTTAGAGATTTGACTTGAGTTTGCAAAAACACTAAGGCACACAAGCATAAAAAATTCCCAAGATTAAAATTTATCAACTAAATTAAAACCGGAGCGTATGGATGTTTGTTGGGGTTTGGTATTGTGTAGGCTTTGGTTTTGGTTGATTAGGGTTTGGTTTCCGTTAGGTTTGGGTTTGGGGTTGTTGTGGGTTTGGGTTTAGGTTTGGGTTTGGGTTTGGGCTTAGGTTTGGGTTTGGGGTTGGGTTTTGGTTTGGGTGGGTTTGGGTTTGGGTTTGGGTTTGGGTTTGGGTTTGGGTTTGTGTTTGGGTTTGGGTTTGGGTTTGGGTTTGGGTTTGGGTTTGGGTTTGGGTTTGGGTTTGGGTTTGGGTTTGGGTTTGGGTTTGGGTTTGGGTTTGGGTTTGAGTTTGGGTTTGGGTTTGGGTTTGGGTTTGGGTTTGGGTTTGGTTTGGGTTTGGGTTTGGGTTTGGGTTTGGGTTTGGGTTTGGGTTTGTGTTTGGGTTTGCGTTAGTTAGAGGTCCGGTGTTGGTCTGCTTTGATAGAGGTTTGATATGGTTAGAGATTTGACTTGAGTTTGCAAAAACACTAAGGCCCACAAGCATAAATAATCCCCAAGTTTAAAATATATCAACAAAATTAAGACCGGAGCGTACGGATGTTTGTTGGGGTTTGGTATTGTGTAGGCTTTGGTTTTGGTTGATTAGGGTTTGGATTCGGTTAGGTTTGGGTTTGGGGTTGGTATGGGTTTGGGTTTGGGTTTGTGTTTGGGTTTGCGTTAGTTAGATTTTTGGTGTTGGTCTGCTTTGATAGAGGTTTGATATGGTTAGAGATTTGACTTGAGTTTGCAAAAACACTAAGGCCCACAAGCATAAATAATCCCCACGTTTAAAATATATCAACAAAATTAAGACCGGAGCGTACGGATGTTTTTTGGGTTTGGTATTGTGTAGGCTTTGGTTTTGGTTGATTGGGGTTTGGATTCGGTTAGGTTTGGGTTTGGGGGTTGGTATGGGTTTGGGTTTGGGTTTGTGTTTGGGTTTGCGTTAGTTAGAGGTCCGGTGTTGGTCTGCTTTGATAGAGGTTTGATATGGTTAGAGATTTGACTTGAGTTTGCAAAAACACTAAGGCCCACAAGCATAAAAAATCCCCAAGTTTAAAATTTATCAACTAAATTAAGACCGGAGGAGTGGCAGCGTATGGATGTTTGTTGGGGTTTGGTATTGTTTAGGCTTTGGTTTTGGTTGATTAGGGTTTGGTTTCGGTTATTTTTGGGTTTGGGGTTGTTATTGGTTTGGGTTTGGGTTTGGGTTTGGGTTTGGGTTTCGGTTTGGGTTTGAGTTTGGGTTTGGGTTTAGGTTTGGGTTTGGGTTTGGGTTTGGGTTTGGTTTGGCTTTGGGTTTAGGTTTGGGTTTGGGTTTGGGTTTGGGTTTGGTTTGGTTTGTTTTGGTTTGGTTTGGTTTTTGGTTCGGTTTTGTTAGATATGGGTTTGGGTTTGGTTTGAATTTGGTTTGAGTTTTGTTTGAGTTTGGTTTGAGTTTGGTTTGGGTTTGGTTCGGTTTGTTTTTGATTTGGGTTTAGTTTAGGATTGGAAAAATCACTAGATTAAAATTTATCAACTAAATTAAGACCGGAGCGTATGGATGTTTGTTGGGGTTTGGTATTGTTTAGGCTTTGGTTTTGGCTGATTAGGGTTTGGTTTCGGTTAGGTTTGGGTTTGGGGTTGTTATTGGTTTGGGTTTGGGTTTGGGTTTGGGTTTGGGTTTGGGTTTGGGTTTGGGTTTGGGTTTGGGTTTGGGTTTGGTTTGGCTTTGGGTTTAGGTTTGGGTTTGGGTTTGGGTTTGGGTTTGGGTTTGGTTTGGTTTGTTTTGGTTTGGTTTGGTTTTTGGTTGGGTTTTGTTAGATTTGGCTTTGGGTTTGGTTTGAATATGGTTTGAGTTTGGTTTGAGTTTGGTTTGGGTTTGGTTCGGTTTGTTTTTGATTTGGGTTTAGTTTAGGATTGGAAAAATCCCCAAGATTAAAATTTATCAACTAAATTAAGACCGGAGCGTATGGATGTTTGTTGGGGTTTGGTATTGTGTAGGTTTTGGTTTTGGTTGATTAGGGTTTGGTTTCCGTTAGGTTTGGGTTTGGGGTTGTTGTGGGTTTGGGTTTGGGTTTGTGTTTAGGTTTGCGTTTGGGTTTGGGATTAGGTTTGGGTTTGGGTTTAGGTTTTGGTTTGGGTTTGGGTTTGGGTTTGGGTTTGGGTTTGGGTTTGGGTTTGGGTTTGGGTTTGGGTTTGGGTTTGGGTTTGGGTTTGGGTTTGGGTTTGGGTTTGGGTTTGGGTTTGGGTTTGGGTTTGGGTTTGGGTTTGGGTTTGGGTTTGGGTTTGGGTTTGGGTTTGGGTTTGGGTTTGGGTTTGGGTTTGGTTTTGGGTTTGGGTGGGTTTGGGTTTGGGTTTGGGTTTGGGTTTGCTTTTGTGGGGGGTGTGGTATGGGTTTTCTTTGGTCAGATGTAATGTTTGGTTTGCTTTGGTCAGAAATTCGGTATGTGTTTAGTTTAGTCAGATATCTGGTTTGATTTGATATTTTGCACAAGTTTCCTCTGATACTTTTTGCTATATTTATAATTTCCTGATTTACTGCCCGCACATCAAAATCCAGATTTATATACTTTATAATCATATTTTGAAGAATATCGATTTTGTCCTTTAATCCCCTTCTTCTCCTGACAGCACTAGGACGTGTGGGAAAGAAGAACAATGAGGCCCACAAGCAAAAGAAAGTCCTAAGGTGAAAAAAGTTTACACATTGTAATATCGCGTTTTTATTTCGGTCCACCATAATCATTCCATATCCTCAAATTATTATTCATAGTGTCAATTCGAATTTTCTTCTATATACATAAACCAACCGTTTGTTGTGTGGAATTTTGGTTTAGTATGTTCACAGTTTAAGTTTGGGTTTGCTTTGGACAAACATTTGGTTTGCTTTGGTTGGAGTTTTTGTTTGGACTTGAATTGGTTATAGGTTTGTTTCGGGTTTGCTATGGTCATAGGTTTGCTTTGATTTGCTTTCGTTAGAGGTTGGGTGTTGGTCTGCTTTGATAGAGGTTTGATATGGTTAGAGATTTGACTTGAGTTTGCAAAAACACTAAGGCCCACAAGCATAAATAATCCCCAAGTTTAAAATATATCAACTAAATTAAGACCGGAGCGTATGGATATTTGTTGGGGTTTGGTATTGTGTAGGCTTTGGTTTTGGTTGATTAGGGTTTGGTTTCGGTTAGGTTTGGGTTTGGGGTTGGTATGGGTTTGGGTTTGGGTTTGTGTTTGGGTTTGCGTTAGTTAGAGGTCCGGTGTTGGTCTGCTTTGATAGAGGTTTGATATGGTTAGAGATTTGACTTGAGTTTGCAAAAACACTTAGGCCCACAAGCATAAAAAATTCCCAAGATTAAAATTTATCAACTAAATTAAGACCGGAGCGTATGGATGTTTGTTGGGGTTTGGTATTGTGTAGGCTTTGGTTTTGGTTGATTAGGGTTTGGTTTCCGTTAGGTTTGGGTTTGGGGTTGTTGTGGGTTTGGGTTTGGGTTTGTGTTTGGGTTTAGGTTTGGGTTTGGGTTTGGGTTTGAGTGTGGGTTTGGGTTTGGGTTTGGTTTTGGGTGGGTTTGGGTTTAGGTTTGGGTTTGGGTTTGGGTTTGGGTTTGGGTTTGGGTTTGGGTTTAGGTTTGGGTTTGGGTTTGGGTTTGGGTTTGGGTTTGGGTTTGGGTTTGGGTTTGGGTTTGAGTTTGGGTTTTGGTTTGGGTTTGGGTTTGGGTTTGGGTTTGGGTTTGGGTTTGGGTTTGGGTTTGGGTTTGGGTTTGGGTTTGGGTTTGGGTTTGGTTCGGTTTGTTTTTGATTTGGGTTCAGTTTAGGATTGGATTTGGGTTTGTTTTGGGATTGAGTTTACGTTTGGTTTGATTAGAGGTTTGATTTGGTCCGAGATTTAGTTTGGTTGGAATTTGGTTGGTTTTGGACAAATGTTTTGTTTGGATTTGTTTTGGTAAAAGATTTCGTTTGGGTTTGCTTTGTTTAGAGATTTGGCTTCGGTTTGCTTTTTTTGGTTTGCTTTAGTCAGTCGTTTGGTTTGGTTTGCTTTTGTTGGATGTTTGGTATGGGTTTTCTTTGGTCAGATGTACTGTTTGATTTGCTTTGCTCAAAAATTTGGTATGGGCTTAGTTTAATCAGATATCTCGTTTGGTATGATATTTTGCGCAAATTTTCTCTGATACTTTTTTCTATATTTATAATTTCCTGGTTTACTGTCCGCACATCAAAATCCAGATTCATATACTTTATAATCATATTTTGAAGATTATCGATTTTGTCCTTTAATCCCTTCTTGCCCTGACAGGACTAGGACGTGCGGGAAAGAAGAACAGTGAGGCCCACAAGCAAAAGAAAGTCCTAAGACGAAAAAAGGTTACACATTGTAATATCGCTTCTTTATTTCAGTAAGCTATAATCACTTCATATCCTCAAATTATTATTCAAAGTGTCAATTCTAATCTTTTTCTATATACATAAACCAACCGTCTGTTGTGTGGAGTTTTGGTTTAGTTGGTTCACAGATTAGATTTGGGTTTATTTTGGGATTGAGTTTCCGTTTGGTTTGGTTAGAATTATGGTTTGATTTGCTTTGGTCACGGATTCGGTTTGGGTCGTATTTGATCAGAACTTCGGTTGCATGTTTGTTTGCATTTGATCAAAGATTTGTTGGGGTTTGGAATGGCATAAAAAATTCCCATTAAAATTAAAAATTATCAACTAAATTAAGAAAAGAGGAGTTGCAGCGTATGGATTTTTGTTAGGGTTTGGTTTTGTTTAGGTTTTGGTTTCAGTTTGGGTAGGGTATGATTAAGTTTTGGTTTCTGTTAGGTTAGGTTAGTTTGGGGTCGGTTCGGGTTTGTTTTGGTTTTAGTTTGTTTTTGGTTTGGGTTTGGTTTTGTTTTGGGGCTTGGTTTGGGTTTGGGTTTGGTTTAGGATTGTTTTTGATTTTGGTTAGGGCTTGGTTTGGGTTTGATTAGGTTCTGGTTTCGGTTAGGTTTGGGATTGAGTTTCCGTTTGGTTTGTTACCATTCGGACGGGTATGGTATGGATTTAAGTTTAGGTTACGTTTGCGTTTGCTTTTTTTTGATTTGGTATTTTAGGTACGATTCCTCTGGTGGTTCTTGTATGATTTCCTGATTTACAATTCACACAGCAAGATCAGAGGTTTGGTGTTGGTCTGCTTTGATAGAGGTTTGACTTGAGTGTGCGACAACACTAAGGCCCACAAGCATAAAAAATCCAAGGGATTAAAATTGATCTACTAAATTAAGACAGGAGTAGTGGCAGCGTATAGATGTTTGTTGGTGTTTGGTTTTGTTTAGGCTTTGGTTTGGGTTTGATTAGGGTTTGGTTTCGTTTAGGTTTGGATTTTGGTTTTGGTATTGGTTTGGGTTTGGGATTGGGTTTGGGTTTGGGTTTGGGTTTGGCTTTGGGTTTGGGTTTGGGTTTGGTTTAGGGTTTGGGTTTGGGTTAGGTTTTGGTTTTGGTTTTGGTTTTGGTTTTGGTTTGGGTTTGGGTTTGGGTTTGGTTTGGTTTGGTTGGTGTTTGAGTTTGGTTTTTTTTGGGTTTTGTTAGATTTGGGTTTGGGTTTGGTTTGAATTTGGTTTGGATTTGGTTCGGTTTGTTTTTGGTTTGGGTTTAGTTTAGGATTGGATTTGGGTTTATTTTGGGATTGAGTTTACGTTTGGTTTAATTAGAGGTTTGATTTGGTTTGAATTGCGTTGGTCAGGGATTCGATTTGTGTTGGCTTTGATCAGAATTTCGGCTGCTTGTTTGCTTGCATTTGATCAGAGATTTGTTATGGTTTGGAACGGGCTTGGTTTGGCTTTAGGTTTAGGTTACGTTTGGGTTTGCTTTGGTCGCAGATTTAATTTGGTTGGATTTTGGTTGGTTTTGGACAAAGGTTTGGTTTGAATTTGTCTTAGTAAAAGGTTTGGTTTGGGTTTGCTTTCTTTAGAGATTTGGCTTCGGTTTGCTTTTTTGGTTTGCTTTGATCAGTCGTTTGGTTTCGTTTGCCTTTGTTGGAGGTGTGGTATGGGTTTCCTTTGGTCAGATGTAATGTTTGGTTTGCTTTAGTCAGAAATTCGGTATGTGTTTAGTCAGATATCTGGTTTGATTTGATATTTTGCACAAGTTTCCTCTGATACTTTTTGCTATATTTATAATTTCCTGATTTACTGCCCGCACATCAAAATCCAGATTCATATACTTTATAATCATATTTTGAAGAATATCGATTTTGTCCTTTAATCCGCTTCTTCTCCTGACAGCACTAGGACGTGTGGGAAAGAAGAACAGTGAGGCCCACAAGCAAAAGAAAGTCCTAAGATGAAAAAATTTACACATTGTAATATCGCGTTTTTATTTCGGTACACCATAATCATTCCATATCCTCAAATTATTATTCATAGTTTCAATTCGAATTTTCTTCTATATACATAAACCATCCGTTTGTTGTGTGGAATTTTGGTTTAGTATGTTCACAGTTTAGGTTTGGGTTTGCTTTGGACAAACATTTGGTTTGCTTTGGTTGGAGTCTTTGTTTGGACTTGAATTGGTTATAGGTTTGTTTCGGGTTTGCTATGGTCATAGGTTTGTTTTGATTTGCTTTGGTTAGAGGTTTGGTGTTGGTCTGCTTTGATAGAGGTTTGATATGGTTAGAGACTTGACTTGAGTTTGCAAGAACACTAAGGCCCACAAGCATAAAAATCCCCAAAATTAAAATTTATCAACTAAATTAAGACCGGAGCGTATGGATGTTTGTTTGGGTTTGGTATTGTTTAGGCTTTGGTTTTGGTTGATTAGGGTTTGGTTCCGGTTAAGTTTGGGTTTGGGGTTGGTATGGATTTGGGTTTCTGTTTGTGTTTGGGTTTGCGTTAGTTAGAGTTTCGGTGTTAGTCTGCTTTGATAAAGATTTGATATGGTTAGAGATTTGACTTGAGTTTGCAAAAACACTACGGCCCACAAGCATAAAAAATCCCCAAGATTAAAATTTATCAACTAAATTAAGACCGGAGCGTATGGATGTTTGTTGGGGTTTGGTATTGTTTAGGCTTTGGTTTTGGTTGATTATGGTTTGGTTTCGGTTAGGTTTGGGTTTGGGGTTGTTATGGATTTGAGTTTGGGTTTGGGTTTCGGTTTGGGTTTGGGTTTGGGTTTGGGTTTGGGTTTGGTTTGGTTTGGGTTTAGGTTTGGGTTTGTGTTTGGGTTTGGGTTTGGTTTGGTTTGGTTTGGTTTGGTTTGGTTTTTGGTTGGGTTTTGTTAGATTTGGGTTTCTGTTTGGTTTGAATTTGGTTCGAGTTTGGTTTGAGTTTGGTTTGGGTTTGGTTCGGTTTGTTTTTGATTTGGGTTTAGTTTAGGATTGGATTTGGGTTTATTTTGGGATTGAGTTTACGTTTGGTTTGATTAGAGGTTTGATTTGGTTTGATTTGCTTTGGTCAGGGATTCGATTTGTGTTGGCTTTGATCAGAATTTCGGCTGCTTGTTTGCTTGCATTTGATCAGAGATTTGTTATGGTTTGGAATGAGCTTGGTTTGGCTTTAGGTTTAGGTTACGTTTGGGTTTGCTTTGGTTGGAGATTTAGTTTAGTTGGATTTCGATTGGTTTTGGACAAAGGTTTGGTTTGGATTTGTCTTGGTGAAAGGTTTGGTTTGGGTTTGCTTTCTTTAGAGATTTGGCTTCGGTTTGTTTTTTTTGGTTTGCTTTGGTCAGTCGTTTGGTTTGGTTTGCTTTTGTTGGGGGTGTAGTATGGGTTTTCTTTGGTCAGATGTAATGTTTGGTTTGCTTTGGTCAGAAATTCCGTATGTGTTTAGTTTAGTCAGATATCTGGTTTGATTTGATATTTTGCACAAGTTTCCTCTGATACTTTTTGCTATATTTATAATTTCCTGATTTACTGTCCGCACAGAAAATCCAGATTCATATACTTTATAATCATATTTTGAAGAATATCGATTTTGTCCTTTAATCCCCTTCTTCTCCTGACAGCACTAGGACGTGTGGGAAAGAAGAACAGTGAGGCCCACAAGCAAAAGAAAGTCCTAAGGTGAAAAAAGTTTACACATTGTAATATCGCGTTTTTATTTCGGTCCACCATAATCATTCCATATCCTCAAATTATTATTCATATTGTCAATTCGAATTTTCTTCTATATACATAAACCAACCGTTTGTTGTGTGGAATTTTGGTTTAGTATGTTCACAGTTTAGGTTTGGGTTTGCTTTGGACAAACATTTGGTTTGCTTTGGTTGGAGTTTTTGTTTGGACTTGAATTGGTTATAGGTTTGTTTCGGGTTTGCTATGGTCATAGGTTTGTTTTGATTTGCTTTGGTTAGAGGTTTGGTGTTGGTCTGCTTTGATAGAGGTTTGATATGGTTAGAGACTTGACTTGAGTTTGCAAAAACACCAAGGCCCACAAGCATATGTAATCCCCAAGTTTAAAATACATCAACTAAATTAAGACCGGAGCGTATGGATGTTTGTTGGGGTTTGGTATTGTGTAGGCTTTGGTTTTGGTTGATTAGGGTTTGGTTTCGGTTAGGTTTGGATTTGGGGTTGGTATGGGTTTGGGTTTGTGTTTGGGTTTGCGTTAGTTAGAGGTCCGGGGTTGGTCTGCTTTGATATAGGTTTGATATGGTTAGAGATTTGACTTGAGTTTGCGAAAACACTAAGGCCCACAAGCATAAAAAATCCCCAAGATTAAAATTTATCAACTAAATTAAGACCGGAGGAGTGGCAGCGTATGGATGTTTGTTGGGGCTTGGTATTGTTTAGGCTTTGGTTTTGGTTGATTAGGGTTTGGTTTCGGTTAGGTTTGGGTTTGGGGTTGTTATGGGTTTGGGTTTGGGTTTGGGTTTGGGTTTGGGTTTGGGTTTGGGTTTGGGTTTGGGTTTGGGTTTGGGTTTGGTTTGGGTTTAGGTTTGGGTTTGGGTTTTTGATTGGGTTTGGTTTGGTTTGGTTTGTTTTGGTTTTTGGTTGGGTTTTGTTAGATTTGGGTTTGGGTTTGGTTTGAATTTGGTTTGAGTTTGGTTTGAGTTTGGTTTGGGTTTGGTTCGGTTTGTTTTTGATTTGGGTTTAGTTTAGGATTGGATTTGGGTTTGTTTTGGGATTGAATTTACGTTTGGTTTGATTAGAGGTTTGATTTGGTTTGATTTGCTTTGGTCAGGGATTCGATTTGTGTTGGCTTTGGTCAGAATTTCGGCTGCTTGTTTGCTTGCATTTGATCAGAGATTTGTTATGGTTTGGAATGGGCTTGGTTTGGCTTTAGGTTTAGGTTACGTTTGGGTTTGCTTTGGTCGGAGATTTAGTATAGCTGGATTTTGATTGGTTTTGGAAAAAGGTTTGGTTTGGATTTGTCTTGGTAAAAGGTTTGGTTTGGGTTTGCTTTCTTTAGAGATTGGCTTCGGTTTGCTTTTTTTGGTTTACTTTGGTCAGTCGTATGGTTTGGTTTGCTTTTGTTGGGGGTGTGGTATGGGTTTTCTTTGGTCAGATGTAATGTTTGGTTTGCTTTGGTCAGAAATTCCGTATGTGTTTAGTTTAGTCAGATATCTGGTTTGATTTGATATTTTGCACAAGTTTCCTCTGATACTTTTTGCTATATTTATAATTTCCTGATTTACTGTCCGCACAGCAAAATCCAGATTCATATACTTTATAATCATATTTTGAAGAATATCGATTTTGTTCTTTAATCCCCTTCTTCTCCTGACAGCACTAGGACGTGTGGGAAAGAAGAACAGTGAGGCCCACAAGCAAAAGAAAGTCCTAAGGTGAAAAAAGTTTACACATTGTAATATCGCGTTTTTATTTCGGTCCACCATAATCATTCCATATCCTCAAATTATTATTCATAGTGTCAATTCGAATTTCCTTCTATATACATAAACCAACCGTTTGTTGTGTGGAATTTTGGTTTAGTATGTTCACAGTTTAGGTTTGGGTTTGCTTTGGACAAACATTTGGTTTGCTTTGGTTGGAGTTTTTGTTTGGACTTGAATTGGTTATAGGTCTGTTTCGGGTTTGCTATGGTCATAGGTTTGTTTTGATTTGCTTTCGTTAGAGGTTTGGTGTTGGTCTGCTTTGATAGAGGTTTGATATGGTTAGAGACTTGACTTGAGTTTGCAAGAACACTAAGACCCACAAACATAAAAATCCCCAAGATTAAAATTTATCAACTAAATTAAGACCGGAGCGTATAGATGTTTGTTGGGGTTTGGTATTGTTTAGGCTTTGGTTTTGGTTGATTAGTGTTTGGTTCCGGTTAGGTTTGGGATTGAGATTGTTTTTGGGATTGAGTTTACGTTTGGTTTGATTAGAGGTTTGATTTGGTCCGAGATTTAGTTTGGTTGGAATTTGGTTGGTTTTGGACAAATGTTTTGTTTGGATTTGTTTTGGTAAAAAATTTGGTTTGGGTTTGCTTTGTTTAGAGATTTGGCTTCGGTTTGCTTTTTTTGGTTTGCTTTAGTCAGTCGTTTGGTTTGGTTTGCTTTTGTTGGAGGTTTGGTATGGGTTTTCTTTGGTCAGATGTACTGTTTGATTTGCTTTGCTCAAAAATTTGGTATGGGCTTAGTTTAATCAGATATCTCGTTTGGTATGATATTTTGCGCAAATTTTCTCTGATACTTTTTTCTATATTTATAATTTCCTGGTTTACTGTCCGCACATCAAAATCCAGATTCATATACTTTATAATCATATTTTGAAGATTATCGATTTTGTCCTTTAATCCCTTCTTGCCCTGACAGGACTAGGACGTGCGGGAAAGAAGAACAGTGAGGCCCACAAGCAAAAGAAAGTCCTAAGACGAAAAAAGGTTACACATTGTAATATCGCTTCTTTATTTCAGTAAGCTATAATCACTTCATATCCTCAAATTATTATTCAAAGTGTCAATTCTAATCTTTTTCTATATACATAAACCAACCGTCTGTTGTGTGGAGTTTTGGTTTAGTTGGTTCACAGATTAGATTTGGGTTTATTTTGGGATTGAGTTTCCGTTTGGTTTGGTTAGAATTATGGTTTGATTTGCTTTGGTCACGGATTCGGTTTGGGTCGTATTTGATCAGAACTTCGGTTGCATGTTTGTTTGCATTTGATCAAAGATTTGTTGGGGTTTGGGATGGCATAAAAAATTCCCATTAAAATTAAAAATTATCAACTAAATTAAGAAAAGAGGAGTTGCAGCGTATGGATTTTTGTTAGGGTTTGGTTTTGTTTAGGTTTTGGTTTCAGTTTGGGTAGGGTATGATTAAGTTTTGGTTTCTGTTAGGTTAGGTTAGTTTGGGGTCGGTTCGGGTTTGTTTTGGTTTTAGTTTGTTTTTGGTTTGGGTTTGGTTTTGTTTTGGGGCTTGGTTTGGGTTTGGGTTTGGTTTAGGATTGTTTTTGATTTTGGTTAGGGCTTGGTTTGGGTTTGATTAGGTTCTGGTTTCGGTTAGGTTTGGGATTGAGTTTCCGTTTGGTTTGTTACCATTCGGACGGGTATGGTATGGATTTAAGTTTAGGTTACGTTTGCGTTTGCTTTTTTTTGATTTGGTATTTTAGGTACGATTCCTCTGGTGGTTCTTGTATGATTTCCTGATTTACAGTTCACACAGCAAGATCAGAGGTTTGGTGTTGGTCTGCTTTGATAGAGGTTTGACTTGAGTGTGCGACAACACTAAGGCCCACAAGCATAAAAAATCCAAGGGATTAAAATTGATCTACTAAATTAAGACAGGAGTAGTGGCAGCGTATAAATGTTTATTGGTGTTTGGTTTTGCTTAGGCTTTGGTTTGGGTTTGATTAGGGTTTGGTTTCGGTTAGGTTTGGATTTTGGTTTTGGTATTGGTTTGGGTTTGGGTTTGGGTTTGGGATTGGGTTTGGGTTTGGGTTTGGGTTTGGGTTTGGGTTTGGGTTTGGGTTTGGTTTAGGGTTTGGGTTTGGGTTAGGTTTTGGTTTTGGTTTTGGTTTTGGTTTGGGTTTGGGTTTGGGTTTGGTTTGGTTTGGTTGGTGTTTGAGTTTGGTTTTTTTTGGGTTTTGTTAGATTTGGGTTTGGGTTTGGTTTGAATTTGGTTTGAGTTTGGTTTGGATTTGGTTCGGTTTGTTTTTGGTTTGGGTTTAGTTTAGGATTGGATTTGGGTTTGTTTTGGGATTGAGTTTACGTTTGGTTTGATTAGAGGTTTGATTTGGTTTGATTTGCTTTGGTCAGGGATTCGATTTGTGTTGGCTTTGGTCAGAATTTCGGCTGCTTGTTTGCTTGCATTTGATCAGAGATTTGTTATGGTTTGGAATGGGCTTGGTTTGGCTTTAGGTTTAGGTTACGTTTGGGTTTGCTTTGGTCGGAGATTTAGTATAGTTGGATTTTGATTGGTTTTGGACAAAGGTTTGGTTTGGATTTGTCTTGGTAAAAGGTTTGGTTTGGGTTTGCTTTCTTTAGAGATTGGCTTCGGTTTGCTTTTTTTGGTTTACTTTGGTCAGTCGTTTGGTTTGGTTTGCTTTTGTTGGGGGTGTGGTATGGGTTTTCTTTGGTCAGATGTAATGTTTGGTTTGCTTTGGTCAGAAATTCCGTATGTGTTTAGTTTAGTCAGATATCTGGTTTGATTTGATATTTTGCACAAGTTTCCTCTGATACTTTTTGCTATATTTATAATTTCCTGATTTACTGTCCGCACAGCAAAATCCAGATTCATATACTTTATAATCATATTTTGAAGAATATCGATTTTGTCCTTTAATCACCTTCTTCTCCTGACAGCACTAGGACGTGTGGGAAAGAAGAACAGTGAGGCCCACAAGCAAAAGAAAGTCCTAAGGTGAAAAAAGTTTACACATTGTAATATCGCGTTTTTATTTCGGCCACCATAATCATTCCCTATCCTCAAATTATTATTCATAGTGTCAATTCGAATTTCCTTCTATATACATAAACCAACCGTTTGTTGTGTGGAATTTTGGTTTAGTATGTTCACAGTTTAGGTTTGGGTTTGCTTTGGACAAACATTTGGTTTGCTTTGGTTGGAGTTTTTGTTTGGACTTGAATTGGTTATAGGTCTGTTTCGGGTTTGCTATGGTCATAGGTTTGTTTTGATTTGCTTTCGTTAGAGGTTTGGTGTTGGTCTGCTTTGATAGAGGTTTGATATGGTTAGAGACTTGACTTGAGTTTGCAAGAACACTAAGACCCACAAACATAAAAATCCCCAAGATTAAAATTTATCAACTAAATTAAGACCGGAGCGTATAGATGTTTGTTGGGGTTTGGTATTGTTTAGGCTTTGGTTTTAGTTGATTAGTGTTTGGTTCCGGTTAGGTTTGGTTTGGGTTTGGGTTTGGGTTTGGGTTTGGGTTTGGGTTTGGGTTTGGGTTTGGGTTTGGGTTTAGGTTTGGGTTTGGGTTTGGGTTTGGGTTTGGGTTTGGGTTTGGGTTTGGGTTTGGGTTTGGGTTTGGGTTTGGGTTTGGGTTTGGGTTTGGGTTTGGGTTTGGTTCGGTTTGTTTTTGATTTGGGTTTAGTTTAGGATTGGATTTGGGTTTGTTTTGGGATTGAGTTTACGTTTGGTTTGATTAGAGGTTTGATTTGGTCCGAGATTTAGTTTGGTTGGAATTTGGTTGGTTTTGGACAAATGTTTTGTTTGGATTTGTTTTGGTAAAAGATTTGGTTTGGGTTTGCTTTGTTTAGAGATTTGGCTTCGGTTTGCTTTAGTCAGTCGTTTGGTTTGGTTTGCTTTTGTTGGAGGTTTGGTATGGGTTTTCTTTGGTCAGATGTACTGTTTGATTTGCTTTGCTCAAAAATTTGGTATGGGCTTAGTTTAATCAGATATCTCGTTTGGTATGATATTTTGCGCAAATTTTCTCTGATACTTTTTTCTATATTTATAATTTCCTGGTTTACTGTCCGCACATCAAAATCCAGATTCATATACTTTATAATCATATTTTGAAGATTATCGATTTTGTCCTTTAATCCCTTCTTGCCCTGACAGGACTAGGACGTGCGGGAAAGAATAACAGTGAGGCCCACAAGCAAAAGAAAGTCCTAAGACGAAAAAAGGTTACACATTGTAATATCGCTTCTTTATTTCAGTAAGCTATAATCACTTCATATCCTCAAATTATTATTCAAAGTGTCAATTCTAATCTTTTTCTATATACATAAACCAACCGTCTGTTGTGTGGAGTTTTGGTTTAGTTGGTTCACAGATTAGATTTGGGTTTATTTTGGGATTGAGTTTCCGTTTGGTTTGGTTAGAATTATGGTTTGATTTGCTTTGGTCACGGATTCGGTTTGGGTCGTATTTGATCAGAACTTCGGTTGCATGTTTGTTTGCATTTGATCAAAGATTTGTTGGGGTTTGGGATGGCATAAAAAATTCCCATTAAAATTAAAAATTATCAACTAAATTAAGAAAAGAGGAGTGCAGCGTATGGATTTTTGTTAGGGTTTGGTTTTGTTTAGGTTTTGGTTTCAGTTTGGGTAGGGTATGATTAAGTTTTGGTTTCTGTTAGGTTAGGTTAGTTTGGGGTCGGTTCGGGTTTGTTTTGGTTTTAGTTTGTTTTTGGTTTGGGTTTGGTTTTGTTTTGGAGCTTGGTTTGGGTTTGGGTTTGGTTTAGGATTGTTTTTGATTTTGGTTAGGGCTTGGTTTGGGTTTGATTAGGTTCTGGTTTCGGTTAGGTTTGGGATTGAGTTTCCGTTTGGTTTGTTACCATTCGGACGGGTATGGTATGGATTTAAGTTTAGGTTACGTTTGCGTTTGCTTTTTTTTGATTTGGTATTTTAGGTACGATTCCTCTGGTGGTTCTTGTATGATTTCCTGATTTACAGTTCACACAGCAAGATCAGAGGTTTGGTGTTGGTCTGCTTTGATAGAGGTTTGACTTGAGTGTGCGACAACACTAAGGCCCACAAGCATAAAAAATCCAAGGGATTAAAATTGATCTACTAAATTAAGACAGGAGTAGTGGCAGCGTATAGATGTTTGTTGGTGTTTGGTTTTGTTTAGGCTTTGGTTTGGGTTTGATTAGGGTTTGGTTTCGGTTAGGTTTGGATTTTGGTTTTGGTATTGGTTTGGGTTTGGGTTTGGGTTTGGGATTGGGTTTGGGTTTGGGTTTGGGTTTGGGTTTGGGTTTGGGTTTGGGTTTGGGTTTGGGTTTGGGTTTGGGTTTGGTTTAGGGTTTGGGTTTGGGTTAGGTTTTGGTTTTGGTTTTGGTTTTGGTTTTGGTTTGGGTTTGGTTTGAATTTGGTTTGAGTTTGGTTTGGATTTGGTTCGGTTTGTTTTTGGTTTGGGTTTAGTTTAGGATTGGATTTGGGTTTGTTTTGGGATTGAGTTTACGTTTGGTTTAATTAGAGGTTTGATTTGGTCCGAGATTTAGTTTGGTTGGAATTTGGTTGGTTTTGGACAAATGTTTTGTTTGGATTTGTTTTGGTAAAAGATTTGGTTTGGGTTTGCTTTGTTTAGAGATTTGGCTTCGGTTTGCTTTAGTCAGTCGTTTGGTTTGGTTTGCTTTTGTTGGAGGTTTGGTATGGGTTTTCTTTGGTCAGATGTACTGTTTGATTTGCTTTGCTCAAAAATTTGGTATGGGCTTAGTTTAATCAGATATCTCGTTTGGTATGATATTTTGCGCAAATTTTCTCTGATACTTTTTTCTATATTTATAATTTCCTGGTTTACTGTCCGCACATCAAAATCCAGATTCATATACTTTATAATCATATTTTGAAGATTATCGATTTTGTCCTTTAATCCCTTCTTGCCCTGACAGGACTAGGACGTGCGGGAAAGAAGAACAGTGAGGCCCACAAGCAAAAGAAAGTCCTAAGACGAAAAAAGGTTACACATTGTAATATCGCTTCTTTATTTCAGTAAGCTATAATCACTTCATATCCTCAAATTATTATTCAAAGTGTCAATTCTAATCTTTTTCTATATACATAAACCAACCGTCTGTTGTGTGGAGTTTTGGTTTAGTTGGTTCACAGATTAGATTTGGGTTTATTTTGGGATTGAGTTTCCGTTTGGTTTGGTTAGAATTATGGTTTGATTTGCTTTGGTCACGGATTCGGTTTGGGTCTTATTTGATCAGAACTTCGGTTGCATGTTTGTTTGCATTTGATCAAAGATTTGTTGGGGTTTGGGATGGCATAAAAAATTCCCATTAAAATTAAAAATTATCAACTAAATTAAGAAAAGAGGAGTGCAGCGTATGGATTTTTGTTAGGGTTTGGTTTTGTTTAGGTTTTGGTTTCAGTTTGGGTAGGGTATGATTAAGTTTTGGTTTCTGTTAGGTTAGGTTAGTTTGGGGTCGGTTCGGGTTTGTTTTGGTTTTAGTTTGTTTTTGGTTTGGGTTTGGTTTTGTTTTGGGGCTTGGTTTGGGTTTGGGTTTGGTTTAGGATTGTTTTTGATTTTGGTTAGGGCTTGGTTTGGGTTTGATTAGGTTCTGGTTTCGGTTAGGTTTGGGATTGAGTTTCCGTTTGGTTTGTTACCATTCGGACGGGTATGGTATGGATTTAAGTTTAGGTTACGTTTGCGTTTGCTTTTTTTTGATTTGGTATTTTAGGTACGATTCCTCTGGTGGTTCTTGTATGATTTCCTGATTTACAGTTCACACAGCAAGATCAGAGGTTTGGTGTTGGTCTGCTTTGATAGAGGTTTGACTTGAGTGTGCGACAACACTAAGGCCCACAAGCATAAAAAATCCAAGGGATTAAAATTGATCTACTAAATTAAGACAGGAGTAGTGGCAGCGTATAGATGTTTGTTGGTGTTTGGTTTTGTTTAGGCTTTGGTTTGGGTTTGATTAGGGTTTGGTTTCGGTTAGGTTTGGATTTTGGTTTTGGTATTGGTTTGGGTTTGGGTTTGGGTTTGGGATTGGGTTTGGGTTTGGGTTTGGGTTTGGGTTTGGGTTTGGGTTTGGTTTAGGGTTTGGGTTTGGGTTAGGTTTTGGTTTTGGTTTTGGTTTTGGTTTGGGTTTGGGTTTGGGTTTGGTTTGGTTTGGTTGGTGTTTGAGTTTGGTTTTTTTTGGGTTTTGTTAGATTTGGGTTTGGGTTTGGTTTGAATTTGGTTTGAATTTGGTTTGAGTTTGGTTTGGATTTGGTTCGGTTTGTTTTTGGTTTGGGTTTAGTTTAGGATTGGATTTGGGTTTGTTTTGGGATTGAGTTTACGTTTGGTTTAATTAGAGGTTTGATTTGGTTTGAATTGCGTTGGTCAGGGATTCGATTTGTGTTGGCTTTGATCAGAATTTCGGCTGCTTGTTTGCTTGCATTTGATCAGAGATTTGTTGTGGTTTGGAACGGGCTTGGTTTGGCTTTAGGTTTAGGTTACGTTTGGGTTTGCTTTGGCCGCAGATTTAATTTGGTTGGATTTTGGTTGGTTTTGGACAAAGGTTTGGTTTGGATTTGTCTTAGTAAAAGGTTTGGTTTGGGTTTGCTTTCTTTAGAGATTTGGCTTCGGTTTGCTTTTTTGGTTTGCTTTGATCAGTCGTTTGGTTTCGTTTGCCTTTGTTGGAGGTGTGGTATGGGTTTCCTTTGGTCAGATGTAATGTTTGGTTTGCTTTAGTCAGAAATTCGGTATGTGTTTAGTCAGATATCTGGTTTGATTTGATATTTTGCACAAGTTTCCTCTGATACTTTTTGCTATATTTATAATTTCCTGATTTACTGCCCGCACATCAAAATCCAGATTCATATACTTTATAATCATATTTTGAAGAATATCGATTTTGTCCTTTAATCCGCTTCTTCTCCTGACAGCACTAGGACGTGTGGGAAAGAAGAACAGTGAGGCCCACAAGCAAAAAAAAGTCCTAAGATGAAAAAATTTACACATTGTAATATCGCGTTTTTATTTCGGTCCACCATAATCATTCCATATCCTCAAATTATTATTCATAGTTTCAATTCGAATTTTCTTCTATATACATAAACCAACCGTTTGTTGTGTGGAATTTTGGTTTAGTATGTTCACAGTTTAGGTTTGGGTTTGCTTTGGACAAACATTTGGTTTGCTTTGGTTGGAGTCTTTGTTTGGACTTGAATTGGTTATAGGTTTGTTTCGGGTTTGCTATGGTCATAGGTTTGTTTTGATTTGCTTTGGTTAGAGGTTTGGTGTTGGTCTGCTTTGATAGAGGTTTGATATGGTTAGAGACTTGACTTGAGTTTGCAAGAACACTAAGGCACACAAGCATAAAAATCCCCAAAATTAAAATTTATCAACTAAATTAAGACCGGAGCGTATGGATGTTTGTTTGGGTTTGGTATTGTTTAGGCTTTGGTTTTGGTTGATTAGAGTTTGGTTCCGGTTAGGTTTGGGTTTGGGGTTGGTATGGATTTGGGTTTCTGTTTGTGTTTGGGTTTGCGTTAGTTAGAGGTTCGGTGTTAGTCTGCTTTGATAAAGATTTGATATGGTTAGAGATTTGACTTGAGTTTGCAAAAACACTACGGCCCACAAGCATAAAAAATCCCCAAGATTAAAATTTATCAACTAAATTAAGACCGGAGCGTATGGATGTTTGTTGGGGTTTGGTATTGTTTAGGCTTTGGTTTTGGTTGATTATGGTTTGGTTTCGGTTAGGTTTGGGTTTGGGGTTGTTATGGATTTGAGTTTGGGTTTGGGTTTCGGTTTGGGTTTGGGTTTAGGTTTGGGTTTGGGTTTGGGTTTGGGTTTGGGTTTGGTTTGGTTTGGGTTTAGGTTTGGGTTTGTGTTTGGGTTTGGGTTTGGTTTGGTTTGTTTTGGTTTGGTTTGGTTTTTGGTTGGGTTTTGTTAGATTTGGGTTTCTGTTTGGTTTGAATTTGGTTCGAGTTTGGTTTGAGTTTGGTTTGGGTTTGGTTCGGTTTGTTTTTGATTTGGGTTTAGTTTAGGATTGGATTTGGGTTTGTTTTGGGATTGAGTTTACGTTTGGTTTGATTAGAGGTTTGATTTGGTTTGATTTGCTTTGTCAGGGATTCGATTTGTGTTGGCTTTGATCAGAATTTCGGCTGCTTGTTTGCTTGCATTTGATCAGAGATTTGTTATGGTTTGGAATGAGCTTGGTTTGGCTTTAGGTTTAGGTTACGTTTGGGTTTGCTTTGGTTGGAGATTTAGTTTAGTTGGATTTCGATTGGTTTTGGACAAAGGTTTGGTTTGGATTTGTCTTGGTGAAAGGTTTGGTTTGGGTTTGCTTTCTTTAGAGATTTGGCTTCGGTTTGCTTTTTTTGGTTTGCTTTGGTCAGTCGTTTGGTTTGGTTTGCTTTTGTTGGGGGTGTAGTATGGGTTTTCTTTGGTCAGATGTAATGTTTGGTTTGCTTTGGTCAGAAATTCCGTATGTGTTTAGTTTAGTCAGATATCTGGTTTGATTTGATATTTTGCACAAGTTTCCTCTGATACTTTTTGCTATATTTATAATTTCCTGATTTACTGTCCGCACAGCAAAATCCAGATTCATATACTTTATAATCATATTTTGAAGAATATCGATTTTGTCCTTTAATCCCCTTCTTCTCCTGACAGCACTAGGACGTGTGGGAAAGAAGAACAGTGAGGCCCACAAGCAAAAGAAAGTCCTAAGGTGAAAAAAGTTTACACATTGTAATATCGCGTTTTTATTTCGGTCCACCATAATCATTCCATATCCTCAAATTATTATTCATATTGTCAATTCGAATTTTCTTCTATATACATAAACCAACCGTTTGTTGTGTGGAATTTTGGTTTAGTATGTTCACAGTTTAGGTTTGGGTTTGCTTTGGACAAACATTTGGTTTGCTTTGGTTGGAGTTTTTGTTTGGACTTGAATTGGTTATAGGTTTGTTTCGGGTTTGCTATGGTCATAGGTTTGTTTTGATTTGCTTAGGTTAGAGGTTTGGTGTTGGTTTGCTTTGATAGAGGTTTGATATGGTTAGAGACTTGACTTGAGTTTGCAAAAACACTAAGGCCCACAAGCATATGTAATCCCCAAGTTTAAAATACATCAACTAAATTAAGACCGGAGCGTATGGATATTTGTTGGGGTTTGGTATTGTGTAGGCTTTGGTTTTGGTTGATTAGGGTTTGGTTTCGGTTAGGTTTGGATTTGGGGTTGGTATGGGTTTGGGTTTGTGTTTGGGTTTGCGTTAGTTAGAGGTCCGGTGTTGGTCTGCTTTGATATAGGTTTGATATGGTTAGAGATTTGACTTGAGTTTGCGAAAACACTAAGGCCCACAAGCATAAAAAATCCCCAAGATTAAAATTTATCAACTAAATTAAGACCGGAGGAGTAGCAGCGTATGGATGTTTGTTGGGGTTTGGTATTGTTTAGGCTTTGGTTTTGGTTGATTAGGGTTTGGTTTCGGTTAGGTTTGGGTTTGGGGTTGTTATGGGTTTGGGTTTGGGTTTGGGTTTCGGTTTGGGTTTGGGTTTGGGTTTGGGTTTGGGTTTGGGTTTGGTTTGGGTTTAGGTTTGGGTTTGGGTTTTAGTTTGGGTTTGGTTTGGTTTGGTTTGTTTTGGTTTTTGGTTGGGTTTTGTTAGATTTGGGTTTGGGTTTGGTTTGAATTTGGTTTGAGTTTGGTTTGGGTTTGGTTCGGTTTGTTTTTGATTTGGGTTTAGTTTAGGATTGGATTTGGGTTTGTTTTGGGATTGAGTTTACGTTTGGTTTGATTAGAGGTTTGATTTGGTTTGATTTGCTTTGGTCAGGGATTCGATTTGTGTTGGCTTTGGTCAGAATTTCGGCTGCTTGTTTGCTTGCATTTGATCAGAGATTTGTTATGGTTTGGAATGGGCTTGGTTTGGCTTTAGGTTTAGGTTACGTTTGGGTTTGCTTTGGTCGGAGATTTAGTATAGTTGGATTTTGATTGGTTTTGGACAAAGGTTTGGTTTGGATTTGTCTTGGTAAAAGGTTTGGTTTGGGTTTGCTTTCTTTAGAGATTGGCTTCGGTTTGCTTTTTTTGGTTTACTTTGGTCAGTCGTTTGGTTTGGTTTGCTTTTGTTGGGGGTGTGGTATGGGTTTTCTTTGGTCAGATGTAATGTTTGGTTTGCTTTGGTCAGAAATTCCGTATGTGTTTAGTTTAGTCAGATATCTGGTTTGATTTGATATTTTGCACAAGTTTCCTCTGATACTTTTTGCTATATTTATAATTTCCTGATTTACTGTCCGCACAGCAAAATCCAGATTCATATACTTTATAATCATATTTTGAAGAATATCGATTTTGTCCTTTAATCCCCTTCTTCTCCTGACAGCACTAGGACGTGTGGGAAAGAAGAACAGTGAGGCCCACAAGCAAAAGAAAGTCCTAAGGTGAAAAAAGTTTACACATTGTAATATCGCGTTTTTATTTCGGTCCACCATAATCATTCCATATCCTCAAATTATTATTCATAGTGCCAATTCGAATTTCCTTCTATATACATAAACCAACCGTTTGTTGTGTGGAATTTTGGTTTAGTATGTTCACAGTTTAGGTTTGGGTTTGCTTTGGACAAACATTTGGTTTGCTTTGGTTGGAGTTTTTGTTTGGACTTGAATTGGTTATAGGTCTGTTTCGGGTTTGCTATGGTCATAGGTTTGTTTTGATTTGCTTTCGTTAGAGGTTTGGTGTTGGTCTGCTTTGATAGAGGTTTGATATGGTTAGAGACTTGACTTGAGTTTGCAAGAACACTAAGACCCACAAACATAAAAATCCCCAAGATTAAAATTTATCAACTAAATTAAGACCGGAGCGTATAGATGTTTGTTGGGGTTTGGTATTGTTTAGGCTTTGGTTTTGGTTGATTAGTGTTTGGTTCCGGTTAGGTTTGGTTTGGGTTTGGGTTTGGGTTTGGGTTTGGGTTTGGGTTTGGGTTTGGGTTTGGGTTTGGGTTTGGGTTTGGATTTGGGTTTGGGTTTAGGTTTGGGTTTGGGTTTGGGTTTGGGTTTGGGTTTGGGTTTGGGTTTGGGTTTGGGTTTGGGTTTGGGTTTGGGTTTGGGTTTGGGTTTGGGTTTGGGTTTGGGTTTGGGTTTGGGTTTGGGTTTGGGTTTGGGTTTGGGTTTGGGTTTGGGTTTGGGTTTGGGTTTGGGTTTGGGTTTGGGTTTGGGTTTGGGTTTGGGTTTGGGTTTGGGTTTGGTTCGGTTTGTTTTTGATTTGGGTTTAGTTTAGGATTGGATTTGGGTTTGTTTTGGGATTGAGTTTACGTTTGGTTTGATTAGAGGTTTGATTTGGTCCGAGATTTAGTTTGGTTGGAATTTGGTTGGTTTTGGACAAATGTTTTGTTTGGATTTGTTTTGGTAAAAGATTTCGTTTGTGTTTGCTTTGTTTAGAGATTTGGCTTCGGTTTGCTTTTTTTGGTTTTTAGTCAGTCGTTTGGTTTGGTTTGCTTTTGTTGGAGGTTTGGTATGGGTTTTCTTTGGTCAGATGTACTGTTTGATTTGCTTTGCTCAAAAATTTGGTATGGGCTTAGTTTAATCAGATATCTCGTTTGGTATGATATTTTGCGCAAATTTTCTCTGATACTTTTTTCTATATTTATAATTTCCTGGTTTACTGTCCGCACATCAAAATCCAGATTCATATACTTTATAATCATATTTTGAAGATTATCGATTTTGTCCTTTAATCCCTTCTTGCCCTGACAGGACTAGGACGTGCGGGAAAGAAGAACAGTGAGGCCCACAAGCAAAAGAAAGTCCTAAGACGAAAAAAGGTTACACATTGTAATATCGCTTCTTTATTTCAGTAAGCTATAATCACTTCATATCCTCAAATTATTATTCAAAGTGTCAATTCTAATCTTTTTCTATATACATAAACCAACCGTCTGTTGTGTGGAGTTTTGGTTTAGTTGGTTCACAGATTAGATTTGGGTTTATTTTGGGATTGAGTTTCCGTTTGGTTTGGTTAGAATTATGGTTTGATTTGCTTTGGTCACGGATTCGGTTTGGGTCGTATTTGATCAGAACTTCGGTTGCATGTTTGTTTGCATTTGATCAAAGATTTGTTGGGGTTTGGGATGGCATAAAAAATTCCCATTAAAATTAAAAATTATCAACTAAATTAAGAAAAGAGGAGTTGCAGCGTATGGATTTTTGTTAGGGTTTGGTTTTGTTTAGGTTTTGGTTTCAGTTTGGGTAGGGTATGATTAAGTTTTGGTTTCTGTTAGGTTAGGTTAGTTTGGGGTCGGTTCGGGTTTGTTTTGGTTTTAGTTTGTTTTTGGTTTGGGTTTGGTTTTGTTTTGGGGCTTGGTTTGGGTTTGGGTTTGGTTTAGGATTGTTTTTGATTTTGGTTAGGGCTTGGTTTGGGTTTGATTAGGTTCTGGTTTCGGTTAGGTTTGGGATTGAGTTTCCGTTTGGTTTGTTACCATTCGGACGGGTATGGTATGGATTTAAGTTTAGGTTACGTTTGCGTTTGCTTTTTTTTGATTTGGTATTTTAGGTACGATTCCTCTGGTGGTTCTTGTATGATTTCCTGATTTACAGTTCACACAGCAAGATCAGAGGTTTGGTGTTGGTCTGCTTTGATAGAGGTTTGACTTGAGTGTGCGACAACACTAAGGCCCACAAGCATAAAAAATCCAAGGGATTAAAATTGATCTACTAAATTAAGACAGGAGTAGTGGCAGCGTATAGATGTTTGTTGGTGTTTGGTTTTGTTTAGGCTTTGGTTTGGGTTTGATTAGGGTTTGGTTTCGGTTAGGTTTGGATTTTGGTTTTGGTATTGGTTTGGGTTTGGGTTTGGGTTTGGGTTTGGGTTTGGGTTTGGGTTAGGTTTTGGTTTTGGTTTTGGTTTTGGTTTGGGTTTGGGTTTGAGTTTGGTTTGGTTTGGTTGGTGTTTGAGTTTGGTTTTTTTTGGGTTTTGTTAGATTTGGGTTTGGGTTTGGTTTGAATTTGGTTTGAGTTTGGTTTGGATTTGGATCGGTTTGTTTTTGGTTTGGGTTTAGTTTAGGATTGGATTTGAGTTTGTTTTGGGATTGAGTTTACGTTTGGTTTAATTAGAGGTTTGATTTGGTTTGAATTGCGTTGGTCAGGGATTCGATTTGTGTTGGCTTTGATCAGAATTTCGGCTGCTTGTTTGCTTGCATTTGATCAGAGATTTGTTATGGTTTGGAACGGGCTTGGTTTGGCTTTAGGTTTAGGTTACGTTTGGGTTTGCTTTGGTCGCAGATTTAATTTGGTTGGATTTTGGTTGGTTTTGGACAAAGGTTTGGTTTGGATTTGTCTTAGTAAAAGGTTTGGTTTGGGTTTGCTTTCTTTAGAGATTGGCTTCGGTTTGCTTTTTTTGGTTTACTTTGGTCAGTCGTTTGGTTTCGTTTGCCTTTGTTGGAGGTGTGGTATGGGTTTCCTTTGGTCAGATGTAATGTTTGGTTTGCTTTGGTCAGAAATTCGGTATGTGTTTAGTCAGATATCTGGTTTGATTTGATATTTTGCACAAGTTTCCTCTGATACTTTTTGCTATATTTATAATTTCCTGATTTACTGCCCGCACATCAAAATCCAGATTCATATACTTTATAATCATATTTTGAAGAATATCGATTTTGTCCTTTAATCCGCTTCTTCTCCTGACAGCACTAGGACGTGTGGGAAAGAAGAACAGTGAGGCCCACAAGCAAAAGAAAGTCCTAAGATGAAAAAATTTACACATTGTAATATCGCGTTTTTATTTCGGTCCACCATAATCATTCCATATCCTCAAATTATTATTCATAGTTTCAATTCGAATTTTCTTCTATATACATAAACCAACCGTTTGTTGTGTGGAATTTTGGTTTAGTATGTTCACAGTTTAGGTTTGGGTTTGCTTTGGACAAACATTTGGTTTGCTTTGGTTGGAGTCTTTGTTTGGACTTGAATTGGTTATAGGTTTGTTTCGGGTTTGCTATGGTCACAGGTTTGTTTTGATTTGCTTTGGTTAGAGGTTTGGTGTTGGTCTGCTTTGATAGAGGTTTGATATGGTTAGAGACTTGACTTGAGTTTGCAAGAACACTAAGGCCCACAAGCATAAAAATCCCCAAAATTAAAATTTATCAACTAAATTAAGACCGGAGCGTATGGATGTTTGTTTGGGTTTGGTATTGTTTAGGCTTTGGTTTTGGTTGATTAGGGTTTGGTTCCGGTTAGGTTTGGGTTTGGGGTTGGTATGGATTTGGGTTTCTGTTTGTGTTTGGGTTTGCGTTAGTTAGAGGTTCGGTGTTAGTCTGCTTTGATAAAGATTTGATATGGTTAGAGATTTGACTTGAGTTTGCAAAAACACTACGGCCCACAAGCATAAAAAATCCCCAAGATTAAAATTTATCAACTAAATTAAGACCGGAGCGTATGGATGTTTGTTGGGGTTTGGTATTGTTTAGGCTTTGGTTTTGGTTGATTATGGTTTGGTTTCGGTTAGGTTTGGGTTTGGGGTTGTTATGGATTTGAGTTTGGGTTTGGGTTTCGGTTTGGGTTTGGGTTTGGTTTTGGGTTTGATTTGGTTTGGGTTTAGGTTTGGGTTTGTGTTTGGGTTTGGGTTTGGTTTGGTTTGGTTTGGTTTGGTTTGGTTTTTGGTTGGGTTTTGTTAGATTTGGGTTTCTGTTTGGTTTGAATTTGGTTCGAGTTTGGTTTGAGTTTGGTTTGGGTTTGGTTCGGTTTGTTTTTGATTTGGGTTTAGTTTAGGATTGGATTTGTGTTTGTTTTGCGATTGAGTTTACGTTTGGTTTGATTAGAGGTTTGATTTGGTTTGATTTGCTTTGGTCAGGGATTCGATTTGTGTTGGCTTTGATCAGAATTTCGGCTGCTTGTTTGCTTGCATTTGATCAGAGATTTGTTATGGTTTGGAATGAGCTTGGTTTGGCTTTAGGTTTAGGTTACGTTTGGGTTTGTTTTGGTTGGAGATTTAGTTTAGTTGGATTTTGATTGGTTTTGGACAAAGGTTTGGTTTGGATTTGTCTTGGTGAAAGGTTTGGTTTGGGTTTGCTTTCTTTAGAGATTTGGCTTCGGTTTGCTTTTTTTGGTTTGCTTTGGTCAGTCGTTTGGTTTGGTTTGCTTTTGTTGGGGGTGTAGTATGGGTTTTCTTTGGTCAGATGTAATGTTTGGTTTGCTTTGGTCCGTATGTGTTTAGTTTAGTCAGATATCTGGTTTGATTTGATATTTTGCACAAGTTTCCTCTGATACTTTTTGCTATATTTATAATTTCCTGATTTACTCTCCGCACATCAAAATCCAGATTCATATACTTTATAATCATATTTTGAAGAATATCGATTTTATCCTTTAATCCCCTTCTTCTCCTGACAGCACTAGGACGTGTGGGAAAGAAGAACAGTGAGGCCCACAAGCAAAAGAAAGTCCTAAGGTGAAAAAAGTTTACACATTGTAATATCGCGTTTTTATTTCGGTCCACCATAATCATTCCATATCCTCAAATTATTATTCATATTGTCAATTCAAATTTTCTTCTATATACATAAACCAACCGTTTGTTGTGTGGAATTTTGGTTTAGTATGTTCACAGTTTAGGTTTGGGTTTGCTTTGGACAAACATTTGGTTTGCTTTGGTTGGAGTTTTTGTTTGGACTTGAATTGGTTATAGGCTTGTTTTAGGTTTGCTATGGTCATAGGTTTGTTTTGATTTGCTTTCGTTAGAGGTTTGGTGTTGGTCTGCTTTGATAGAGGTTTGATATGGTTAGAGCTTAGATTTGAGTTTGCAAGAACATAAGGCCCACAAGCATAAAAAATCAACAAGATTAAAATTTATCAACTAAATTAAGACCGGAGGAATGGCAGCGTATGGATTTTTATTGGGGTTTGGTTTTGTTTGGGTTTTGGTTTGAGTTTGGTTAAGTCTTGGTTTCGGTTAGGTTAGGTCAGTTTGGAGATGGTTTGGATTTGTATTGGTTTTTTGTCCTTGTCATGACAGGACTAGGACGTGTGGGAGAGAAGTACAGTGAGGGCCACAAGCAAAAGAAAGCCCTAATATAAAAAAGTTACACATTGTAATATCGCTTTTTTATTTCGGTCCACCATAATCATTCCATATCCTCAAATTATTATTCATAGTGTCAATTCGAATTTTCTTCTATATACATAAACCAACCGTTTGTTGTGTGGAATTTTGGTTTAGTATGTTCACAATTTAGGTTTGGGTTTGCTTTGAACAAACAATTGGTTTGCTTTGGTTGGAGTTTTTGTTTGGACTTGAATTGGTTATAGGTTTATTTTGGGTTTGCTATGGTCATAGGTTTGTTTCGATTTGCTTTCGTTAGAGGTTTGGTGTTGGTCTGCTTTTATAGAGGTTTGATATGTTTAGAGGTTAGACTTGGGTTTGCAAGTACACTAAGGCCCACAAGCATAAAAAATCCCCAAGATTAAAATGTATCATCTAAATTAAGACCGGAGGAGTGGCAGCGTATGAATGTTTGTTGGGGTTTGGTTTTGTTTAGGTTTTGGTTTGAGTTTGGTTAAGTCTTGGTTTCGGTTAGGTTAGGACAGTTTGGAGATGGTTTGGATTTGTTTTGGTTTTTGGTCCTTGCACTGACAGGACTAGTGCGTGTGGGAGAGAAGAACAGTGAGGGCCACAAGCAAAAGAAAGCCCTAAAATAAAAAAGTATACACATTGCTCTCTTATTTAAGCCCACCACAATCATTCCATATCCTCAAATTATTATTCATAGTGTCACTTCGATTTTTTTTCTATATACATAAACCAATCGTTTGTTGTGTGGAGTTTTGGTTTAGTTTGTTCACAGTTAAATTTTGGGTTTGCTTTGGACAAATATATGGTTTGCTTTGGTTGGAGTTTTCGTTTGGACTTGAATTGGTTATAGGTTTGTTTTGGGTTTGCTTTGATAGAGGTTTGATATGGTAAGAGATTTGACTTGAATTTGCAAGAACACTAAGGCCCACAAGCATAAAAATCCCGAAGATTAAAATTTATCATCTAAATTAAGACCGGAGCGTGTGGGTGTTTGTTGGGGTTTGGTATTGTTTAGGCTTTGGTTTTGGTTGATTAGGGTTTGGTTTCGGTTAGGTTTGGATTTGGGGTTGTTATGGGTTTGGGTTTGGGTTTGGGTTTCAGTTTGGGTTTGGGTTTGGGTTTGGGTTTGGTTTGGGTTTAGGTTTGGGTTTGGGTTTGGGTTTGGGTTTGGGTTTGGGTTTGGTTTGGTTTGTTTTGGTTTGGTTTGGTTTTTGGTTGGGTTTTGTTAGATTTGGGTTTGGGTTTGGTTTGAATTTGGTTTGAGTTTGGTTTGAGTTTCCTTTGGGTTTGGTTCGGTTTGTTTTTGATTTGGGTTTAGTTTAGGATTGGATTTGGGTTTGTTTTGGTATTGAGTTTACGTTTGGTTTGATTAGAGGTTTGATTTGGTTTGATTTGCTTTGGTCAGGGATTCGATTTGTGTTGGCTTTGATCAGAATTTCGGCTGCTTGTTTGCTTGCATTTGATCAGAGATTTGTTATGGTTTGGAATGGGCTTGGTTTGGCTTTAGGTTTAGGTTAAGCTTGGGTTTGCTTTGGTCGGAGATTTAGTTTAGTTGGATTTTGATTGGTTTTGGACAAAGGTTTGGTTTGGATTTGTCTTGGTAAAAGGTTTGGTTTGGGTTTGCTTTCCTTAGAGATTTGGCTTCGGTTTGTATTTTGGTTTGCTTTGGTCTGTCGTTTGGTTTGGTTTGCTTTTGTTGGGGGTGTGGTAAGGGTTTTCTTTGGTCAGATGTAATGTTTGGTTTGCTTTGGTCAGAAATTCCGTATGTGTTTAGTTTAGACAGATATCTGGTTTGATTTGATATTTTGCACAAGTTTCCTCTGATACTTTTTGCTATATTTATAATTTCCTGATTTACTGACCGCACATCAAAATCCAGATTCTTATACTTTATAATTATATTTTGAAGAATTACGATTTTGTCCTTTAATCCCTTCCTGTCCTGACAGGACTAGGACGTATGGGAAAGAAGAACAGTGAGGCCCACAAGCAAAAGAAAGTCCTAAGATGAAAAAAAGTTACACATTGTAATATCGCTTTTTTATTTCAGTCCACCATAATAATTCCATATATTCAAATTATTTTTCATAGTGTCAATTCGAATTTTCTTCTATATACATAAACCAACCGTGTGTTGCGTGAAGTTTTGGTTTAGTTTGTTCACAGTTTAGGTTAGGGTTTGCTTTGGACAAATATTTGGTTTGCTTTGGTTGGAGTTTTCGTTTGGACTTGAATTGGTTATAGGTTTGTTTTGGGTTTGCTTTGATAGAGGTTTGATATGGTTAGAGATTTGACATGAATTTGCAAGAACACTAAGGCCCACAAGCATAAAAAATCCCGAAGATTAAAATTTATCAACTAAATTAAGACCGGAGCGTATGGATGTTTGTTTGGGTTTGGTATTGTTTAGGCTTTGGTTTTGGTTGATTAGAGTTTGGTTCCGGTTAGGTTTGGGTTTGGGGTTGGTATTGGTTTGCGTTTGGGTTTGGGTTTGGGTTTGCGTTAGTTAGAGGTTCGGTGTTAGTCTGCTTTGATAAAGATTTGATATGGTTAGAGATTTGACTTGAGTTTGCAAAAACACTACGGCCCACAAGCATAAAAAATCCCCAAGATTAAAATTTATCAACTAAATTAAGACCGGAGCGTATGGATGTTTGTTGGGGTTTGGTATTGTTTAGGCTTTGGTTTTGGTTGATTAGGGTTTGGTTTCGGTTAGGTTTGGGTTTGGGGTTGTTATGGATTTGAGTTTGGGTTTAGGTTTCGGTTTGGGTTTGGGTTTGGTTTGGTTTGGGTTTAGGTTTGGGTTTGTGTTTGGGTTTGGGTTTGGTTTGGTTTGGTTTGGTTTGGTTTGGTTTTTGGTTGGGTTTTGTTAGATTTGGGTTTGGGTTTGGTTTGAATTTGGTTCGAGTTTGGTTTGAGTTTGGTTTGGGTTTGGTTCGGTTTGTTTTTGATTTGGGTTTAGTTTAGGATTGGATTTGGGTTTGTTTTGGGATTGAGTTTACGTTTGGTTTGATTAGAGGTTTGATTTGGTTTGATTTGCTTTGGTCAGGGATTCGATTTGTGTTGGCTTTGATCAGAATTTCGGCTGCTTGTTTGCTTGCATTTGATCAGAGATTTGTTATGGTTTGGAATGAGCTTGGTTTGGCTTTAGGTTTAGGTTACGTTTGGGTTTGCTTTGGTTGGAGATTTAGTTTAGTTGGATTTTGATTGGTTTTGGACAAAGGTTTGGTTTGGATTTGTCTTGGTAAAAGGTTTAGTTTGGGTTTGCTTTCTTTAGAGATTTGGCTTCGGTTTGCTTTTTTTGGTTTGCTTTGGTCTGTCGTTTGGTTTGGTTTGCTTTTGTTGGGGGTGTGGTTTGGGTTTGCTTTCCTTAGAGATTTGGCTTCGGTTTGTATTTTGGTTTGCTTTGGTCTGTCGTTTGGTTTGGTTTGCTTTTGTTGGGGGTGTGGTAAGGGTTTTCTTTGGTCAGATGTAATGTTTGGTTTGCTTTGGTCAGAAATTCCGTATGTGTTTAGTTTAGTCAGATATCTGGTTTGATTTGATATTTTGCACAAATTTCCTCTGATACTTTTTGCTATATTTATAATTTCCTGATTTACTGTCCGCACAGCAAAATCCAGATTCATATACTTTATAATCATATTTTGAAGAATATCGATTTTGTCCTTTAATCCCCTTCTTCTCCTGACAGCACTAGGACGTGTGGGAAAGAAGAACAGTGAGGCCCACAAGCAAAAGAAAGTCCTAAGGTGAAAAAAGTTTACATATTGTAATATCGCGTTTTTATTTCGGTCCACCATAATCATTCCATATCCTCAAATTATTATTCATAATGTCAATTCGAATTTCCTTCTATTTACATAAACCAACCGTTTGTTGTGTGGAATTTTGGTTTAGTATGTTCACAGTTTAGGTTTGGGTTTGCTTTGGCAAACATTTGGTTTGCTTTGGTTGGAGTTTTTGTTTGGACTTGAATTGGTTATAGGTCTGTTTCGGGTTTGCTATGGTCATAGGTTTGTTTTGATTTGCTTTCGTTAGAGGTTTGGTGTTGGTCTGCTTTGATAGAGGTTTGATATGGTTAGAGACTTGACTTGAGTTTGCAAGAACACTAAGGCCCACAAACATAAAAATCCCCAAGATTAAAATTTATCAACTAAATTAAGACCGGAGCGTATGGATGTTTGTTGGGGTTTGGTATTGTTTAGGCTTTGGTTTTGGTTGATTAGGGTTTGGTTCCGGTTAGGTTTGGGTTTGGGGTTGGTATGGGTTTGGGTTTGTGTTTGGGTTTGCGTTTGGGTTTGGGTTTAGGTTTGGGTTTGGGTTTGGGTTTGGGTTTGGGTTTGGGTTTGGGTTTTTGGTTTGGGTTTGGGTTTGGGTTTGGGTTTGGGTTTGGGTTTGGGTTTGGGTTTGGGTTTGGGTTTGGGTTTGGGTTTGGGTTTGGGTTTGGGTTTGGGTTTGGGTTTGGGTTTGGGTTTGGGTTTGGGTTTGGGTTTGGGTTTGGGTTTGGGTTTGGGTTTGGGTTTGGGTTTGGGTTTGGGTTTGGCTTTGGGTTTGGGTTTGGGTTTGGTTCGGTTTGTTTTTGATTTGGGTTTAGTTTAGGATTGGATTTGGGTTTGTTTTGGGATTGAGTTTACGTTCGGTTTGATTAGAGGTTTGATTTGGTTTGATTTGCTTTGGTCAGGGATTCGATTTGTGTTGGCTTTGATCAGAATTTCTGCTGCTTGTTTGCTTGCATTTGATCAGAGATTTGTTATGGTTTGGAATGGGTTTGGCTTTGGTTTAGGTTTAGGTTACGTTTGGGTTTGCTTTGGTCCGAGATTTAGTTTGGTTGGATTTTGGTTGGTTTTGGACAAATATTTTGTTTGGATTTGTTTTGGTAAAAGATTTGGTTTGGGTTTGCTTTGTTTAGAGATTTGGCTTCGGTTTGCTTTTTTTGGTTTGCTTTGGTCAGTCGTTTGGATTGGTTTGCTTTTGTTGGTGGTTTGGTATGGGTTTTCTTTGGTCAGATGTACTGTTTGATTTGCTTTGCTCAGAAATTTGGTATGGGCTTAATTTAGTCAGATATCTGGTTTGGTATGATATTTTGCTCAAGTTTTTTCTGATACTTTTTTCTATATTTATAATTTCCTGGTTTACTGTCCGCATATCAAAATCCAAATTCATATAATTTATAATTATATTTTGAAGAATAACGATTTTGTCCTATAATCAATTCTTGTCGTGACAGGACTAGGACGTATGGGAAAGAATAACAGTGAGGCCCATAAGCAAAAGAAAGTCCTAAGATGAAAAAAGTTTACACAATGTAATATCGCGTTTTTATTTCGGTCCACCATAATCATTCCATATTCTCAAATTATTATTCAGAGTGTCAATTCGAATTTTCTTCTATATAAATAAACCAACCGTTTGTTGTGTGGAATTTTGGTTTAGTATGTTCACAGTTTAGATTTGGGTTTGCTTTGGTTGGAGTTTTTGTTTTTACTTGAATTGGTTATAGGTTTGTTTCGGGTTTGCTATGGTCATAGGTTTGTTTTGATTTGCTTTCGTTAGAGGTTTGGTGTTGGTCTGCTTTGATAGAGGTTTGATATGGTTAGAGATTTGACTTGAGTTTGCAAAAAACTAAGGCCCACAAGCATAAATAATCCCCAAGTTTAAAATATATCAACTAAATTAAGACCGGAGCGTACGGATGTTTGTTGGGGTTTGGTATTGTGTAGGCTTTGGTTTTGGTTGATTAGGGTTTGGTTTTGGTTAGGTTTGGGTTTGGGGTTGGTATGGGTTTGTGTTTGGGTTTGTGCTTGGGTTTGCGTTAGTTAGAGGTCCGGTGTTGGTCTGCTTTGATAGAGGTTTGATATGGTTAGAGATTTGACTTGAGTTTGCAAAAACACTAAGGCCCACAAGCATATATAATCCCCAAGTTTAAAATATATCAACTATATTAAGACCGGAGCGTATGGATGTTTGTTAGGGTTTGGCATTGTGTAGGCTTTGGTTTTGGTTGATTAGGGTTTGGTTTCGGTTAGGTTTGGGTTTGGGGTTGGTATGGGTTTGGGTTTGGTATGGGTTTGGGTTTGGGTTTGGGTTTGTGTTTGGGTTTGCGTTAGTTAGAGTTCCGGTATTGGTCTGCTTTGATAGAGGATTGATATGGTTAGAGATTTAACTTGAGTTTGCAAAAACACTAAGGCCCACAAGCATAAAAAATCCCCAAGTTTAAAATTTATCAACTAAATTAAGACCGGAGGAGTGGCAGCGTATGGAAGTTTGTTGGGGTTTGGTATTGTTTAGGCTTTGGTTTTGGTTGATTAGGGTTTGGTTACTGTTAGGTTTGAGTTTGGGGTTGGGTTTGGGTTTGGGTTTGGGTTTGGGTTTGGGTTTGGGTTTGGGTTTGGGTTTGGGTTTGGGTTTGGGTTTGGGTTTGGGTTTGGGTTTGGGTTTGGGTTTGGGTTTGGGTTTGGGTTTGGGTTTGGGTTTGGGTTTGGGTTTGGGTTTGGGTTTGGGTTTGGGTTTGGGTTTGGGTTTGGGTTTGGGTTTGGGTTTGGGTTTAGGTTTGGGTTTGGGTTTGGGTTTGGGTTTGGGTTTGGGTTTGGGTTTGGTTTGAATTTGGTTTGAGTTTGGTTTGAGTTTCCTTTGGGTTTGGTTCGGTTTGTTTTTGATTTGGGTTTAGTTTAGGATTGGATTTGGGTTTGTTTTGGGATTGAGTTTACGTTTGGTTTGATTAGAGGTTTGATTTGGTTTGATTTGCTTTGGTCAGGGATTCGATTTGTGTTGGCTTTGATCAGAATTTCGGCTGCTTGTTTGCTTGCATTTGATCAGAGATTTGTTATGGTTTGGAATGAGCTTGGTTTGGCTTTAGGTTTAGGTTACGTTTGGGTTTGCTTTGGTCGGAGATTTAGTTTAGTTGGATTTTGATTGGTTTGAAAGGTTTGGTTTGGATTTGTCTTGGTGAAAGGTTTGGTTTGGGTTTGCTTTCTTTAGAGATTTGGCTTCGGTTTGTATTTTGGTTTGCTTTGGTCAGTCGTTTGGTTTGGTTTGCTTTTGTTGGGGGTGTGGTATGGGTTTTCTTTGGTCAGATGTAATGTTTGGTTTGCTTTGGTCAGAAATTCGGTATATGATTAGTTTAGTCAGATATCTGGTTTGATTTGATATTTTGCACAAGTTTCCTCAGATACTTTTTGCTATATTTATAATTTCCTGATTTACTGTCCGCACATCAAAATCCAGATTCATATACTTTATAATCATATTTTGAAGAATATCGATTTTGTCCTTTAATCCGCTTCTTCTCCTGACAGCACTAGGACGTGTGGGAAAGAAGAACAGTGAGGCCCACAAGCAAAAGAAAGTCCTAAGGTGAAAAAAGTTTACATATTGTAATATCGCGTTTTTATTTCGGTCCACCATAATCATTCCATATCCTCAAATTATTATTCATAGTTTCAATTCGAATTTTCTTCTATATACATAAACCAACCGTTTGTTGTGTGGAATTTTGGTTTAGTATGTTCACAGTTTAGGTTTGGGTTTGCTTTGGCAAACATTTGGTTTGCTTTGGTTGGAGTTTTTGTTTGGACTTGAATTGGTTATAGGTCTGTTTCGGGTTTGCTATGGTCATAGGTTTGTTTTGATTTGCTTTCGTTAGAGGTTTGGTGTTGGTCTGCTTTGATAGAGGTTTGATATGGTTAGAGCTTAGATTTGAGTTTGCAAGAACATAAGGCCCACAAGCATAAAAAATCAACAAGATTAAAATTTATCAACTAAATTAAGACCGGAGGAATGGCAGCGTATGGATTTATGTTGGGGTTTGGTTTTGTTTGGGTTTTGGTTTGAGTTTGGTTAAGTCTTGGTTTCGGTTAGGTTAGGTCAGTTTGGAGATGGTTTGGATTTGTTTTGGTTTTTGGTCCTTGCACTGACAGGACTAGTGCGTGTGGGAGAGAAGAACAGTGAGGGCCACAAGCAAAAGAAAGCCCTAAAATAAAAAAGTTTACACATTGCTCTCTTATTTAAGCCCACCACAATCATTCCATATCCTCAAATTATTATTCATAGTGTCATTTCGATTTATTTTCTATATACATAAACCAATCGTTTGTTGTGTGGAGTTTTGGTTTAGTTTGTTCACAGTTAAATTTTGGGTTTGCTTTGGACAAATATATGGTTTGCTTTGGTTGGAGTTTTCGTTTGGACTTGAATTGGTTATAGGTTTGTTTTGGGTTTGCTTTGATAGAGGTTTGATATGGTTAGAGATTTGACTTGAATTTGCAAGAACACTAAGGCCCACAAGCATAAAAATCCCGAAGATTAAAATTTATCAACTAAATTAAGACCGGAGCGTGTGGGTGTTTGTTGGGGTTTGGTATTGTTTAGGCTTTGGTTTTGGTTGATTAGGGTTTGGTTTCGGTTAGGTTTGGATTTGGGGTTGTTATGGGTTTGGGTTTGGGTTTGGGTTTGGGTTTGGGTTTGGGTTTGGGTTTGGGTTTGGGTTTGGGTTTGGGTTTGGGTTTGGGTTTGGGTTTGGGTTTGGGTTTGGGTTTGGGTTTGGGTTTGGGTTTGGGTTTGGGTTTGGGTTTGCTTTGGTCCGAGATTTAGTTTGGTTGGAATTTGGTTGGTTTTGGACAAATGTTTTGTTTGGATTTGTATTGGTAAAAGATTTGGTTTGGGTTTGCTTTGTTTAGAGATTTGGCTTCGGTTTGCTTTTTTTGGTTTACTTTGGTCAGTCGTTTGGTTTGGTTTGCTTTTGTTGGAGGTTTGGTATGGGTTTTCTTTGGTCAGATGTACTGTTTGATTTACTTTGCTCAAAAATTTGGTATGGGCTTAGTTTAATCAGATATCTCGTTTGGTATGATATTTTGCGCAAATTTTCTCTGATACTTTTTTCTATATTTATAATTTCCTGGTTTACTGTCCGCACATCAAAATCCAGATTCATATACTTTATAATCATATTTTGAAGATTATCGATTTTGTCCTTTAATCCCTTCTTGCCCTGACAGGACTAGGACGTGCGGGAAAGAAGAACAGTGAGGCCCACAAGCAAAAGAAAGTCCTAAGACGAAAAAAGGTTACACATTGTAATATCGCTTCTTTATTTCAGTAAACTATAATCACTTCATATCCTCAAATTATTATTCAAAGTGTCAATTCGAATTTTTTTCTATATACATAAACCAACCGTCTGTTGTGTGGAGTTTTGGTTTAGTTGGTTCACAGATTAGATTTGGGTTTATTTTGGGATTGAGCTTCCGTTTGGTTTGGTTAGAATTATGGTTTGATTTGCTTTGGTCACGGATTCGGTTTGGGTCGTATTTGATCAGAACTTCGGTTGCATGTTTGTTTGCATTTGATCAAAGATTTGTTGGGGTTTGGGATGGCATAAAAAATTCCCATTAAAATTAAAAATTATCAACTAAATTAAGACCAGAGGAGTTGCAGCGTATGGATTTTTGTTAGGGTTTGGTTTTGTTTAGGTTTTGGTTTCAGTTTGGGTAGGGTATGATTAAGTTTTGGTTTCTGTTAGGTTAGGTTAGTTTGGGGTCGGTTCGGGTTTGTTTTGGTTTTAGTTTGCTTTTAGTTTGGGTTTGGTTTTGTTTTGGGGCTTGGTTTGGGTTTGGGTTTGGTTTAGGATTGTTTTTGATTTTGGTTAGGGCTTGGTTTAGGTTTGATTAGGTTCTGGTTTCGGTTAGGTTTGGGATTGAGTTTCCGTTTGGTTTGTTACCATTCGGACGGATATGGTATGGATTTAAGTTTAGGTTACGTTTGCGTTTGCTTTTTTTTGATTTGGTATTTTAGGTACGATTCCTCTGGTGGTTCTTGTATGATTTCCTGATTTACAGTTCACACAGCAAGATCAGAGGTTTGGTGTTGGTCTGCTTTGATAGAGGTTTGACTTGAGTGTGCGACAACACTAAGGCCCACAAGCATAAAAAATCCAAGGGATTAAAATTGATCTACTAAATTAAGACAGGAGTAGTGGCAGCGTATAGATGTTTGTTGGGGTTTGGTTTTGTTTAGGCTTTGGTTTGGGTTTGATTAGGGTTTGGTTTCGGTTAGGCTTGGATTTTGGTTTTGGTATTGGTTTGGGTTTGGGTTTGGGTTTGGGTTTTGGTTAGGTTTTGGTTTTGGATTTGGTTTTGGTTTTGGTTTGGTTTTGGGTTTGGGTTTGGGTTTGAGTTTGGGTTTGGTTTGGTTTGGTTGGTGTTTGTGTTTGGTTTTTGTTTGGGTTTTGTTAGATTTGGGTTTGGGTTTGGTTTGAATTTGGTTTGAGTTTGGTTTGGGTTTGGTTCGGTTTGTTTTTGGTTTGGGTTTAGTTTAGGATTAGATTTGGGTTTGTTTTGGGATTGAGTTTACGTTTGGTTTTATTATAGGTTTGGTTTGGTTTGATTTGCTTTGGTCAGGGATTCGATTTGTGTTGGCTTTGATCAGAATTTCGGCTGCTTGTTTGCTTGCATTTGATCAGAGATTTGTTATGGTTTGGAACGGGCTTGGTTTGGCTTTAGGTTTAGGTTACGTTTGGGTTTGCTTTGGTCGCAGATTTAATTTGGTTGGATTTTGGTTGGTTTTGGACAAAGGTTTGGTTTGGATTTGTCTTAGTAAAAGGTTTGGTTTGGGTTTGCTTTCTTTAGAGATTTGGCTTCGGTTTGCTTTTTTGGTTTGCTTTGATCAGTCGTTTGGTTTCGTTTGCCTTTGTTGGAGGTGTGGTATGGGTTTCCTTTGGTCAGATGTAATGTTTGGTTTGCTTTGGTCAGAAATTCGGTATGTGTTTAGTCAGATATCTGGTTTGATTTGATATTTTGCACAAGTTTCCTCAGATACTTTTTGCTATATTTATAATTTCCTGATTTACTGCCCGCACATCAAAATCCAGATTCATATACTTTATAATCATATTTTGAAGAATATCGATTTTGTCCTTTAATCCGCTTCTTCTCCTGACAGCACTAGGACGTGTGGGAAAGAAGAACAGTGAGGCCCACAAGCAAAAGAAAGTCCTAAGATGAAAAAATTTACACATTGTAATATCGCGTTTTTATTTCGGTCCACCATAATCATTCCATATCCTCAAATTATTATTCATAGTTTCAATTCGAATTTTCTTCTATATACATAAACCAACCGTTTGTTGTGTGGAATTTGGTTTAGTATGTTCACAGTTTAGGTTTGGGTTTGCTTTGGACAAACATTTGGTTTGCTTTGGTTGGAGTCTTTGTTTGGACTTGAATTGGTTATAGGTTTGTTTCGGGTTTGCTATGGTCATAGGTTTGTTTTGATTTGCTTTGGTTAGAGGTTTGGTGTTGGTCTGCTTTGATAGAGGTTTGATATGGTTAGAGACTTGACTTGAGTTTGCAAGAACACTAAGGCCCACAAGCATAAAAATCCCCAAAATTAAAATTTATCAACTAAATTAAGACCGGAGCGTATGGATGTTTGTTTGGGTTTGGTATTGTTTAGGCTTTGGTTTTGGTTGATTAGGGTTTGGTTCCGGTTAGGTTTGGGTTTGGGGTTGGTATGGATTTGGGTTTCTGTTTGTGTTTGGGTTTGCGTTAGTTAGAGGTTCGGTGTTAGTCTGCTTTGATAAAGATTTGATATGATTAGAGATTTGACTTGAGTTTGCAAAAACACTACGGCCCACAAGCATAAAAAATCCCCAAGATTAAAATTTATCAACTAAATTAAGACCGGAGCGTATGGATGTTTGTTGGGGTTTGGTATTGTTTAGGCTTTGGTTTTGGTTGATTAGGGTTTGGTTTCGGTTAGGTTTGGGTTTGGGGTTGTTATGGATTTGAGTTTGGGTTTGGGTTTGTGTTTGGGTTTGGTTTGGTTTGGTTTGGGTTTAGGTTTGGGTTTGTGTTTGGGTTTGGGTTTGGTTTGGTTTGGTTTGGTTTGGTTTGGTTTGGTTTTTGGTTGGCTTTTGTTAGATTTGGGTTTGGGTTTGGTTTGAATTTGGTTCGAGTTTGGTTTGAGTTTGGTTTGGGTTTGGTTCGGTTTGTTTTTGATTTGGGTTTAGTTTAGGATTGGATTTGGGATTGTTTTGGGATTGAGTTTACGTTTGGTTTGATTAGAGGTTTGATTTGGTTTGATTTGCTTTGGTCAGGGATTCGATTTGTGTTGGCTTTGATCAGAATTTCGGCTGCTTGTTTGCTTGCATTTGATCAGAGATTTGTTATGGTTTGGAATGAGCTTGGTTTGGCTTTAGGTTTAGGTTACGTTTGGGTTTGCTTTGGTTGGAGATTTAGTTTAGTTGGATTTTGATTGGTTTTGGAGAAAGGTTTGGTTTGGATTTGTCTTGGTGAAAGGTTTGGTTTGGGTTTGCTTTCTTTAGAGATTTGGCTTCGGTTTGCTTTTTTTGGTTTGCTTTGGTCAGTCGTTTGGTTTGGTTTGCTTTTGTTGGGGGTGTAGCATGGGTTTTCTTTGGTCAGATGTAATGTTTGGTTTGCTTTGGTCAGTAATTCCGTATGTGTTTAGTTTAGTCAGATATCTGGTTTGATTTAATATTTTGCACAAGTTTCCTCTGATACTTTTTGCTATATTTATAATTTCCTGATTTACTGTCCGCACAGTAAAATCCAGATTCATATACTTTATAATCATATTTTGAAGAATATCGATTTTGTCCTTTAATCCCCTTCTTCTCCTGACAGCACTAGGACGTGTGGGAAAGAAGAACAGTGAGGCCCACAAGCAAAAGAAAGTCCTAAGGTGAAAAAAGTTTACACATTGTAATATCGCGTTTTTATTTCCGTCCACCATAATCATTCCATATCCTCAAATTATTATTCATAGTGTCAATTCGAATTTCCTTCTATATACATAAACCAACCGTTTGTTGTGTGGAATTTTGGTTTAGTATGTTCACAGTTTAGGTTTGGGTTTGCTTTGGACAAACATTTGGTTTGCTTTGGTTGGAGTTTTTGTTTGGACTTGAATTGGTTATAAGTCTGTTTCGGGTTTGCTATGGTCATAGGTTTGTTTTGATTTGCTTTCGTTAGAGGTTTGGTGTTTGTCTGCTTTGATAGAGGTTTGATATGGTTAGAGACTTGACTTGAGTTGGTAAGAACACTAAGGCCCACAAACACAAAAATCCCCAAGATTAAAATTTATCAACTAAATTAAGACCGGAGCGTATGGATGTTTGTTGGGGTTTGGTATTGTTTAGGCTTTGGTTTTGGTTGATTAGGGTTTGGTTCCGGTTAGGTTTGGGTTTGGGGTTGGTATGGGTTTTGGTTTGGGTTTGTGTTTGGGCTTGTGTTTGGGTTTGCGTTTGGGTTTGGGTTTAGGTTTGGGTTTGGGTTTGGGTTTGGGTTTGGGTTTGGGTTTGGGTTTGGGTTTGGGTTTTTGGTTTGGGTTTGGGTTTGGGTTTGGGTTTGGGTTTGGGTTTGGGTTTGGGTTTGGGTTTGGGTTTGGGTTTGGGTTTGGGTTTGGGTTTGGGTTTTGGTTTGGGTTTGGGTTTGGGTTTGGGTTTGGGTTTGGGTTTGGGTTTGGTTTGGTGTGGGTTTAGGTTTGGGTTTGTGTTTGGGTTTGGGTTTGGGTTTGGTTTGGTTTGGTTTGGTTTTTGGTTGGGTTTTGTTAGATTTGGGTTTGGGTTTGGTTTGAATTTGGTTCGAGTTTGGTTTGAGTTTGGTTTGGGTTTGGTTCGGTTTGTTTTTGATTTGGGTTTAGTTTAGGATTGGATTTGGGTTCGTTTTGGGATTGAGTTTACGTTTGGTTTGATTAGAGGTTTGATTTGGTTTGATTTGCTTTGGTCAGGGATTCGATTTGTGTTGGCTTTGATCAGAATTTCGGCTGCTTGTTTGCTTGCATTTGATCAGAGATTTGTTATGGTTTGGAATGAGCTTGGTTTGGCTTTAGGTTTAGGTTACGTTTGGGTTTGCTTTGGTTGGAGATTTAGTTTAGTTGGATTTGGATTGGTTTTGGACAAAGGTTTGGTTTGGATTTGTCTTGGTAAAAGGTTTGGTTTGGGTTTGCTTTCTTTAGAGATTTGGCTTCGGTTTGCTTTTTTTGGTTTGCCTTGGTCAGTCGTTTGGTTTGGTTTGCTTTTGTTGGGGGTGTGGTATGGGTTATCTTTGGTCAGATGTACTGTTTGATTTGCTTTGCTCAGAAATTTGGTGTGGGCTTAATTTAGTCAGATATCTGGTTTGGTATGATATTTTGCGCAAGTTTTTTCTGATACTTTTTTCTATATTTATAATTTCCTGGTTTACTGTCCGCATATCAAAATCCAAATTCATATACTTTATAATCATATTTTGAAGATTATCGATTTTGTCCTTTAATCCCTTCTTGCTCTGACAGGACTAGGACTTGCAGGAAAGAAGAACAGTGAGGCCCACAAGCAAAAGAAAGTCCTAAGATGACAAAAGTTTACACATTGTAATATCGCGTTTTTATTTCGGTCCACCATAATCATTCCATATCCTCAAATTATTATTCATAGTTTCAATTCGAATTTTCTTCTATATACATAAACCAACCGTTTGTTGTGTGGAATTTTGGTTCAGTATGTTCACAGTTTAGTTTTGGGTTTGCTTTGGACAAACATTTGGTTTGCTTTGGTTGGAATTTTTGTTTGGACTTGAATTGGTTATAGGTTTGTTTCGGGTTTGCTATGGTCATAGGTTTGTTTTGATTTGCTTTCGTTAGAGGTTTGGTGTTGGTCTGCTTTGATAGAGGTTTGATATGGTTAGAGACTTGACTTGAGTTTGCAAGAACACTAAGGCCCACAAGCATAAAAATCCCCAAGAATAAAATTTATCATCTAAATTAAGACCGGAGCGTATGGATGTTTGTTGGGGTTTGGTATTGTTTAGGCTTTGGTTTTGGTTGATTAGGGTTTGGTTCCGGTTAGGTTTGGGTTTGGGGTTGGTATGGGTTTGTGTTTCTGTTTGTGTTTGGGTTTGCGTTAGTTAGAGTTTCGGTGTTAGTCTGCTTTGATAAAGATTTGATATGGTTAGAGATTTGACTTGAGTTTGCAAAAACACTACGGCCCACAAGCATAAAAAATCCCCAAGATTAAAATTTATCAACTAAATTAAGACCGGAGCGTATGGATGTTTGTTGGGGTTTGGTTTAGTTTAGGCTTTGGTTTTGGTTTATTAGGGTTTGGTTTCGGTTAGGTTTGGGTTTGGGGTTGGTATGGGTTTGGGTTTGGGTTTGTGTTTGGGTTTGCGTTTGGGTTTGGGTTTAGGTTTGGGTTTGGGTTTGGGTTTGGGTTTTGGTTTGGGTTTAGGTTTGGGTTTGGGTTTGGGTTTTGTTTGATTTGGGTTTGGGTTTGGTTTGAATTTGGTTTGAGTTTGGTTTGGGTTTGGTTCGGTTTGTTTTTGTTTTGGCTTTAGTTTAGGATTAGAATTGGGTTTGTTTAGGGATTGAGTTTACGTTTGGTTTGATTTGCTTTGGTCAGGGATTCGATTTGTGTTGGCTTTGATCAAAATTTCGGCTGCTTGTTTGCTTGCATTTGATCAGAGATTTGTTATGGTTTGGAATGGGCTTGGTTTGGCTTTAGGTTTAGGTTACGTTTGGGTTTGCTTTGGTCGGAGATTTAGTTTAGTTGGATTTTGATTGGTTTTGGACAAAGGTTTGGTTTGGATTTGTCTTGGTAAAAGGTTTGGTTTGGGTTTGCTTTCTTTAGAGATTTGGCTTCGGTTTGCTTTTTTTGGTTTGCTTTGGTCAGTCGTTTGGTTTGGTTTGCTTTTGTTGGGTGTGTGGTATGGGTTTTCTTTGGTCAGATGTAATGTTTGGTTTGCTTTTTTCAGAAATTCTGTATGTGTTTAGTTTAGTCAGATATTTGGTTTGATTTGATATTTTTCACAAGTTTCCTCTGATACATTTTGCTATATTTATAATTTGCTGATTTACTATCCGCACATCAAAATCCAGATTCATATACTTTATAATTATATTTTGAAGTATAACGATTTTGTCCTTTAATCCCTTCTAGTCCTGACAGGACTTGGACGTATGGGAAAGAAGAACAGTGAGGCCCACAAGCAAAAGAAACTCCTAAGATGAAAAAAAGTTACACATTGTAATATCGCTTTTTTATTTCAGTCCACCATAATAATTCCATATATTCAAATTATTATTCATAGTGTCAATTCGAATTTTCTTCTATATACATAAACCAACCGTGTGTTGCATGATGTTTTGGTTTAGTTTGTTCACAGTTTAGGTTAGGGTTTGCTTTGGACAATCATTTGGTTTGATATGGTCATAGGTTTGTTTTGATTTGCTTTCGTTAGAGGTTTGGAGTTGGTCTGCTTTTATAGAGGTTTGATATGTTTAGAGGTTAGACTTGAGTTCGCAAGAACACTAAGGCACACAAGCATAAAAAATCCCCAAGATTAAAATTTTTCAACTAAATTAAGAACGGAGGAATGGCAGCGTATGGATGTTTGTTGGGGTTTGGTTTTGTTTAGGTTTTGGTTTGAGTTTGGTTAAGTCTTGGTTTCGGTTATGTTAGGTCAGTTTGGAGATGGTTTGGATTTGTTTTGATTTTTGGTCCTTGTCCTGACAGGACTAGGACGTGTGGCAGAGAAGAACAGTGAGGGCCACAAGCAAAAGAAAGCCCTAAGATAAAAAAGGTTACACATCGCTTTTTTATTTAAGTCCACCACAATCATTCCATATCCCCAAATTATTATTCATAGTGTCAATTCGAATATTTTTCTATATACATAAACCAATCGTTTATTGTGTGGAGTTTTTGTTTAGTTTGTTCACAGTTTAGGTTTGGGTTTGCTTTAGTCAAACATTTGGTTTGCTTTGGTTGGAGTTTTCGTTTATACTTGAATTGGTTATAGGTTTGTTTTGGGTTTGCTTTGGGCATAGGTTTGTTTTGATTTGCTTTCCTTAGATGTTTGGTATTGGTCTGCTTTGATATAGGTTTGATATGGTTAGAGATTTGACTTGTGTTTGCAAAAACACTAAGGCCCACAAGCATAAAAAATCACCAGATTAAAATTTATCAACTAAATTAAGACCGGAGCGTATGGATGTTTGTTGGGGTTTGGTATTGTGTAGGCTTTGGTTTTGGTTGATTAGGGTTTGGTTTCGGTTAGGTTTGGGTTTGGGATTGGTATGGGTTTGGGTTTGGGTTTGTGTTTGGGTTTGCGTTAGTTAGAGGTCCGGTGTTGGTCTGCTTTGATATGGTTAGAGATTTGACTTGAGTTTGCAAAAACACTAAGGCCCACAAGCATATATAATCCCCAAGTTTAAAATACATCAACTAAATTAAGACCGGAGCGTATGGATGTTTGTTGGGGTTTGGTATTGTGTAGGCTTTGGTTTTGGTTGATTAGGGTTTGGTTTCGGTTAGGTTTGGATTTGGGGTTGGTATGGGTTTGGGTTTGTGTTTGGGTTTGCGTTAGTTAGAGGTCCGGTGTTGGTCTGCTTTGATATAGGTTTGATATGGTTAGAGATTTGACTTGAGTTTGCGAAAACACTAAGGCCCACAAGCTTAAAAAATCCCCAAGATTAAAATTTATCAACTAAATTAAGACCGGAGGAGTGGCAGCGTATAGAAGTTTGTTGGGGTTTGGTATTGTTTAGGCTTTGGTTTTGGTTGATTAGGGTTTGGTTACTGTTAGGTTTGAGTTTGGGGTTGGGTTTGGGTTTGGGTTTGGGTTTGGGTTTGGGTTTGGATTTGGGTTTGGGTTTGGGTTTGGGTTTGGGTTTGGGTTTGGGTTTGGGTTTGGGTTTGGGTTTGGGTTTGGGTTTGGGTTTGGGTTTGGGTTTGGGTTTGGGTTTGGGTTTGGGTTTGGGTTTGGGTTTGGGTTTGGGTTTGGGTTTGGGTTTGGGTTTAGGTTTGGGTTTGGGTTTGGGTTTGGGTTTGGGTTTGGGTTTGGGTTTGGGTTTGGGTTTGGGTTTGGGTTTGGGTTTGGGTTTGGGTTTGGGTTTGGGTTTGGTTTGAATTTGGTTTGAGTTTGGTTTGAGTTTCCTTTGGGTTTGGTTCGGTTTGTTTTTGATTTGGGTTTAGTTTAGGATTGGATTTGGGTTTGTTTTGGGATTGAGTTTACGTTTGGTTTGATTAGAGGTTTGATTTGGTTTGATTTGCTTTGGTCAGGGATTCGATTTGTGTTGGCTTTGATCAGAATTTCGGCTGCTTGTTTGCTTGCATTTGATCAGAGATTTGTTATGGTTTGGAATGAGCTTGGTTTGGCTTTAGGTTTAGGTTACGTTTGGGTTTGCTTTGGTCGGAGATTTAGTTTAGTTGGATTTTGATTGGTTTGAAAGGTTTGGTTTGGATTTGTCTTGGTGAAAGGTTTGGTTTGGGTTTGCTTTCTTTAGAGATTTGGCTTCGGTTTGTATTTTGGTTTGCTTTGGTCAGTCGTTTGGTTTGGTTTGCTTTTGTTGGGGGTGTGGTATGGGTTTTCTTTGGTCAGATGTAATGTTTGGTTTGCTTTGGTCAGAAATTCGGTATATGATTAGTTTAGTCAGATATCTGGTTTGATTTGATATTTTGCACAAGTTTCCTCAGATACTTTTTGCTATATTTATAATTTCCTGATTTACTGTCCGCACATCAAAATCCAGATTCATATACTTTATAATCATATTTTGAAGAATGACGATTTTGTCCTTTAATCCCCTTCTTCTCCTGACAGCACTAGGACGTGTGGGAAAGAAGAACAGTGAGGCCCACAAGCAAAAGAATGTCCTAAAATGAAAAAAGTTTACACATAGTAATATCGACTTTTTATTTCGGTCCACCATAATCATTCCATATCCTCAAATTATTATTCATATTGTCAATTCGAATTTTCTTCTATATACATAAACCAACCGTTTGTTGTGTGGAATTTTGGTTTAGTATGTTCACAGTTTAGGTTTGGGTTTGCTTTGGACAAACATTTGGTTTGCTTTGGTTGGAGTTTTTGTTTGGACTTGAATTGGTTATAGGCTTGTTTTAGGTTTGCTATGGTCATAGGTTTGTTTTGATTTGCTTTCGTTAGAGGTTTGGTGTTGGTCTGCTTTGATAGAGGTTTGATATGGTTAGAGCTTAGATTTGAGTTTGCAAGAACATAAGGCCCACAAGCATAAAAAATCAACAAGATTAAAATTTATCAACTAAATTAAGACCGGAGGAATGGCAGCGTATGGATTTATGTTGGGGTTTGGTTTTGTTTGGGTTTTGGTTTGAGTTTGGTTAAGTCTTGGTTTCGGTTAGGTTAGGTCAGTTTGGAGATGGTTTGGATTTGTATTGGTTTTTTGTCCTTGTCATGACAGGACTAGGACGTGTGGGAGAGAAGTACAGTGAGGGCCACAAGCAAAAGAAAGCCCTAATATAAAAAAGTTACACATTGTAATATCGCTTTTTTATTTCGGTCCACCATAATCATTCTATATCCTCAAATTATTATTCATAGTGTCAATTCGAATTTTCTTCTATATACATAAACCAACCGTTTGTTGTGTGGAATTTTGGTTTAGTATGTTCACAATTTAGGTTTGGGTTTGCTTTGAACAAACAATTGGTTTGCTTTGGTTGGAGTTTTTGTTTGGACTTGAATTGGTTATAGGTTTATTTTGGGTTTGCTATGGTCATAGGTTTGTTTCGATTTGCTTTCGTTAGAGGTTTGGTGTTGGTCTGCTTTTATAGAGGTTTGATATGTTTAGAGGTTGGACTTGGGTTTGCAAGTACACTAAGGCCCACAAGCATAAAAAATCCCCAAGATTAAAATTTATCATCTAAATTAAGACCGGAGGAGTGGCAGCGTATGAATGTTTGTTGGGGTTTGGTTTTGTTTAGGTTTTGGTTTGAGTTTGGTTAAGTCTTGGTTTCGGTTAGGTTAGGACAGTTTGGAGATGGTTTGGATTTGTTTTGGTTTTTGGTCCTTGCACTGACAGGACTAGTGCGTGTGGGAGAGAAGAACAGTGAGGGCCACAAGCAAAAGAAAGCCCTAAAATAAAAAAGTTTACACATTGCTCTCTTATTTAAGCCCACCACAATCATTCCATATCCTCAAATTATTATTCATAGTGTCATTTCGATTTATTTTCTATATACATAAACCAATCGTTTGTTGTGTGGAGTTTTGGTTTAGTTTGTTCACAGTTAAATTTTGGGTTTGCTTTGGACAAATATATGGTTTGCTTTGGTTGGAGTTTTCGTTTGGACTTGAATTGGTTATAGGTTTGTTTTGGGTTTGCTTTGATAGAGGTTTGATATGGTTAGAGATTTGACTTGAATTTGCAAGAACACTAAGGCCCACAAGCATAAAAATCCCGAAGATTAAAATTTATCAACTAAATTAAGACCGGAGCGTGTGGGTGTTTGTTGGGGTTTGGTATTGTTTAGGCTTTGGTTTTGGTTGATTAGGGTTTGGTTTCGGTTAGGTTTGGATTTGGGGTTGTTATGGGTTTGGGTTTGGGTTTGGGTTTCGGTTTGGGTTTGGGTTTGGGTTTGGGTTTGGGTTTGGGTTTGGGTTTGGTTTGGGTTTGGGTTTGGGTTTGGGTTTGGGTTTGGGTTTGGGTTTGGGTTTGCTTTGGTCCGAGATTTAGTTTGGTTGGAATTTGGTTGGTTTTGGACAAATGTTTTGTTTGGATTTGTATTGGTAAAAGATTTGGTTTGGGTTTGCTTTGTTTAGAGATTTGGCTTCGGTTTGCTTTTTTTGGTTTACTTTGGTCAGTCGTTTGGTTTGGTTTGCTTTTGTTGGAGGTTTGGTATGGGTTTTCTTTGGTCAGATGTACTGTTTGATTTACTTTGCTCAAAAATTTGGTATGGGCTTAGTTTAATCAGATATCTCGTTTGGTATGATATTTTGCGCAAATTTTCTCTGATACTTTTTTCTATATTTATAATTTCCTGGTTTACTGTCCGCACATCAAAATCCAGATTCATATACTTTATAATCATATTTTGAAGATTATCGATTTTGTCCTTTAATCCCTTCTTGCCCTGACAGGACTAGGACGTGCGGGAAAGAAGAACAGTGAGGCCCACAAGCAAAAGAAAGTCCTAAGACGAAAAAAGGTTACACATTGTAATATCGCTTCTTTATTTCAGTAAACTATAATCACTTCATATCCTCAAATTATTATTCAAAGTGTCAATTCGAATTTTTTTCTATATACATAAACCAACCGTCTGTTGTGTGGAGTTTTGGTTTAGTTGGTTCACAGATTAGATTTGGGTTTATTTTGGGATTGAGCTTCCGTTTGGTTTGGTTAGAATTATGGTTTGATTTGCTTTGGTCACGGATTCGGTTTGGGTCGTATTTGATCAGAACTTCGGTTGCATGTTTGTTTGCATTTGATCAAAGATTTGTTGGGGTTTGGGATGGCATAAAAAATTCCCATTAAAATTAAAAATTATCAACTAAATTAAGACCAGAGGAGTTGCAGCGTATGGATTTTTGTTAGGGTTTGGTTTTGTTTAGGTTTTGGTTTCAGTTTGGGTAGGGTATGATTAAGTTTTGGTTTCTGTTAGGTTAGGTTAGTTTGGGGTCGGTTCGGGTTTGTTTTGGTTTTAGTTTGCTTTTAGTTTGGGTTTGGTTTTGTTTTGGGCTTGGTTTGGGTTTGGGTTTGGTTTAGGATTGTTTTTGATTTTGGTTAGGGCTTGGTTTAGGTTTGATTAGGTTCTGGTTTCGGTTAGGTTTGGGATTGAGTTTCCGTTTGGTTTGTTACCATTCGGACGGATATGGTATGGATTTAAGTTTAGGTTACGTTTGCGTTTGCTTTTTTTTGATTTGGTATTTTAGGTACGATTCCTCTGGTGGTTCTTGTATGATTTCCTGATTTACAGTTCACACAGCAAGATCAGAGGTTTGGTGTTGGTCTGCTTTGATAGAGGTTTGACTTGAGTGTGCGACAACACTAAGGCCCACAAGCATAAAAAATCCAAGGGATTAAAATTGATCTACTAAATTAAGACAGGAGTAGTGGCAGCGTATAGATGTTTGTTGGGGTTTGGTTTTGTTTAGGCTTTGGTTTGGGTTTGATTAGGGTTTGGTTTCGGTTAGGCTTGGATTTTGGTTTTGGTATTGGTTTGGGTTTGGGTTTGGGTTTGGGTTTTGGTTAGGTTTTGGTTTTGGATTTGGTTTTGGTTTTGGTTTGGTTTTGGGTTTGGGTTTGGGTTTGAGTTTGGGTTTGGTTTGGTTTGGTTGGTGTTTGTGTTTGGTTTTTGTTTGGGTTTTGTTAGATTTGGGTTTGGGTTTGGTTTGAATTTGGTTTGAGTTTGGTTTGGGTTTGGTTCGGTTTGTTTTTGGTTTGGGTTTAGTTTAGGATTAGATTTGGGTTTGTTTTGGGATTGAGTTTACGTTTGGTTTTATTATAGGTTTGGTTTGGTTTGATTTGCTTTGGTCAGGGATTCGATTTGTGTTGGCTTTGATCAGAATTTCGGCTGCTTGTTTGCTTGCATTTGATCAGAGATTTGTTATGGTTTGGAACGGGCTTGGTTTGGCTTTAGGTTTAGGTTACGTTTGGGTTTGCTTTGGTCGCAGATTTAATTTGGTTGGATTTTGGTTGGTTTTGGACAAAGGTTTGGTTTGGATTTGTCTTAGTAAAAGGTTTGGTTTGGGTTTGCTTTCTTTAGAGATTTGGCTTCGGTTTGCTTTTTTGGTTTGCTTTGATCAGTCGTTTGGTTTCGTTTGCCTTTGTTGGAGGTGTGGTATGGGTTTCCTTTGGTCAGATGTAATGTTTGGTTTGCTTTGGTCAGAAATTCGGTATGTGTTTAGTCAGATATCTGGTTTGATTTGATATTTTGCACAAGTTTCCTCAGATACTTTTTGCTATATTTATAATTTCTTGATTTACTGCCCGCACATCAAAATCCAGATTCATATACTTTATAATCATATTTTTAAGAATATCGATTTTGTCCTTTAATCCGCTTCTTCTCCTGACAGCACTAGGACGTGTGGGAAAGAAGAACAGTGAGGCCCACAAGCAAAAGAAAGTCCTAAGATGAAAAAATTTACACATTGTAATATCGCGTTTTTATTTCGGTCCACCATAATCATTCCATATCCTCAAATTATTATTCATAGTTTCAATTCGAATTTTCTTCTATATACATAAACCAACCGTTTGTTGTGTGGAATTTTGGTTTAGTATGTTCACAGTTTAGGTTTGGGTTTGCTTTGGACAAACATTTGGTTTGCTTTGGTTGGAGTCTTTGTTTGGACTTGAATTGGTTATAGGTTTGTTTCGGGTTTGCTATGGTCATAGGTTTGTTTTGATTTGCTTTGGTTAAAGGTTTGGTGTTGGTCTGCTTTGATAGAGGTTTGATATGGTTAGAGACTTGACTTGAGTTTGCAAGAACACTAAGGCCCACAAGCATAAAAATCCCCAAAATTAAAATTTATCAACTAAATTAAGACCGGAGCGTATGGATGTTTGTTTGGGTTTGGTATTGTTTAGGCTTTGGTTTTGGTTGATTAGGGTTTGGTTCCGGTTAGGTTTGGGTTTGGGGTTGGTATGGATTTGGGTTTCTGTTTGTGTTTGGGTTTGCGTTAGTTAGAGGTTCGGTGTTAGTCTGCTTTGATAAAGATTTGATATGATTAGAGATTTGACTTGAGTTTGCAAAAACACTACGGCCCACAAGCATAAAAAATCCCCAAGATTAAAATTTATCAACTAAATTAAGACCGGAGCGTATGGATGTTTGTTGGGGTTTGGTATTGTTTAGGCTTTGGTTTTGGTTGATTAGGGTTTGGTTTCGGTTAGGTTTGGGTTTGGGGTTGTTATGGATTTGAGTTTGGGTTTGGGTTTGTGTTTGGGTTTGGTTTGGTTTGGTTTGGGTTTAGGTTTGGGTTTGTGTTTGGGTTTGGGTTTGGTTTGGTTTGGTTTGGTTTGGTTTGGTTTGGTTTTTGGTTGGCTTTTGTTAGATTTGGGTTTGGGTTTGGTTTGAATTTGGTTCGAGTTTGGTTTGAGTTTGGTTTGGGTTTGGTTCGGTTTGTTTTTGATTTGGGTTTAGTTTAGGATTGGATTTGGGTTTGTTTTGGGATTGAGTTTACGTTTGGTTTGATTAGAGGTTTGATTTGGTTTGATTTGCTTTGGTCAGGGATTCGATTTGTGTTGGCTTTGATCAGAATTTCGGCTGCTTGTTTGCTTGCATTTGATCAGAGATTTGTTATGGTTTGGAATTAGCTTGGTTTGGCTTTAGGTTTAGGTTACGTTTGGGTTTGCTTTGGTTGGAGATTTAGTTTAGTTGGATTTTGATTGGTTTTGGACAAAGGTTTGGTTTGGATTTGTCTTGGTGAAAGGTTTGGTTTGGGTTTGCTTTTGTTGGGGGTGTAGCATGGGTTTTCTTTGGTCAGATGTAATGTTTGGTTTGCTTTGGTCAGTAATTCCGTATGTGTTTAGTTTAGTCAGATATCTGGTTTGATTTAATATTTTGCACAAGTTTCCTCTGATACTTTTTGCTATATTTATAATTTCCTGATTTACTGTCCGCACAGTAAAATCCAGATTCATATACTTTATAATCATATTTTGGAGAATATCGATTTTGTCCTTTAATCCCCTTCTTCTCCTGACAGCACTAGGACGTGTGGGAAAGAAGAACAGTGAGGCCCACAAGCAAAAGAAAGTCCTAAGGTGAAAAAAGTTTACACATTGTAATATCGCGTTTTTATTTCCGTCCACCATAATCATTCCATATCCTCAAATTATTATTCATAGTGTCAATTCGAATTTCCTTCTATATACATAAACCAACCGTTTGTTGTGTGGAATTTTGGTTTAGTATGTTCACAGTTTAGGTTTGGGTTTGCTTTGGACAAACATTTGGTTTGCTTTGGTTGGAGTTTTTGTTTGGACTTGAATTGGTTATAGGTCTGTTTCGGGTTTGCTATGGTCATAGGTTTGTTTTGATTTGCTTTCGTTAGAGGTTTGGTGTTTGTCTGCTTTGATAGAGGTTTGATATGGTTAGAGACTTGACTTGAGTTGGTAAGAACACTAAGGCCCACAAACACAAAAATCCCCAAGATTAAAATTTATCAACTAAATTAAGACCGGAGCGTATGGATGTTTGTTGGGGTTTGGTATTGTTTAGGCTTTGGTTTTGGTTGATTAGGGTTTGGTTCCGGTTAGTTTTGGGTTTGGGGTTGGTATGGGTTTTGGTTTGGGTTTGTGTTTGGGTTTGTGTTTGGGTTTGCGTTTGGGTTTGGGTTTAGGTTTGTGTTTGGGTTTGGGTTTGGGTTTGGGTTTGGGTTTGGGTTTGGGTTTGGGTTTTTGGTTTGGGTTTGGGTTTGGGTTTGGGTTTGGGTTTGGGTTTGGGTTTGGGTTTGGGTTTGGGTTTGGGTTTGGGTTTGGGTTTGGGTTTGGGTTTGGGTTTTGGTTTGGGTTTGGGTTTGGGTTTGGGTTTGGGTTTGGGTTTGGGTTTGGTTTGGTGTGGGTTTAGGTTTGGGTTTGTGTTTGGGTTTGGGTTTGGGTTTGGTTTGGTTTGGTTTGGTTTTTGGTTGGGTTTTGTTAGATTTGGGTTTGGGTTTGGTTTGAATTTGGTTCGAGTTTGGTTTGAGTTTGGTTTGGGTTTGGTTCGGTTTGTTTTTGATTTGGGTTTAGTTTAGGATTGGATTTGGGTTCGTTTTGGGATTGAGTTTACGTTTGGTTTGATTAGAGGTTTGATTTGGTTTGATTTGCTTTGGTCAGGGATTCGATTTGTGTTGGCTTTGATCAGAATTTCGGCTGCTTGTTTGCTTGCATTTGATCAGAGATTTGTTATGGTTTGGAATGAGCTTGGTTTGGCTTTAGGTTTAGGTTACGTTTGGGTTTGCTTTGGTTGGAGATTTAATTTAGTTGGATTTTGATTGGTTTTGGACAAAGGTCTGGTTTGGATTTGTCTTGGTAAAAGGTTTGGTTTGGGTTTGCTTTCTTTAGAGATTTGGCTTCGGTTTGCTTTTTTTGGTTTGCCTTGGTCAGTCGTTTGGTTTGGTTTGCTTTTGTTGGGGGTGTGGTATGGGTTATCTTTGGTCAGATGTACTGTTTGATTTGCTTTGCTCAGAAATTTGGTGTGGGCTTAATTTAGTCAGATATCTGGTTTGGTATGATATTTTGCGCAAGTTTTTTCTGATACTTTTTTCTATATTTATAATTTCCTGGTTTACTGTCCGCATATCAAAATCCAAATTCATATACTTTATAATCATATTTTGAAGATTATCGATTTTGTCCTTTAATCCCTTCTTGCTCTGACAGGACTAGGACTTGCAGGAAAGAAGAACAGTGAGGCCCACAAGCAAAAGAAAGTCCTAAGATGACAAAAGTTTACACATTGTAATATCGCGTTTTTATTTCGGTCCACCATAATCATTCCATATCCTCAAATTATTATTCATAGTTTCAATTCGAATTTTCTTCTATATACATAAACCAACCGTTTGTTGTGTGGAATTTTGGTTCAGTATGTTCACAGTTTAGGTTTGGGTTTGCTTTGGACAAACATTTGGTTTGCTTTGGTTGGAATTTTTGTTTGGACTTGAATTGGTTATAGGTTTGTTTCGGGTTTGCTATGGTCATAGGTTTGTTTTGATTTGCTTTCGTTAGAGGTTTGGTGTTGGTCTGCTTTGATAGAGGTTTGATATGGTTAGAGACTTGACTTGAGTTTGCAAGAACACTAAGGCCCACAAGCATAAAAATCCCCAAGAATAAAATTTATCATCTAAATTAAGACCGGAGCGTATGGATGTTTGTTGGGGTTTGGTATTGTTTAGGCTTTGGTTTTGGTTGATTAGGGTTTGGTTCCGGTTAGGTTTGGGTTTGGGGTTGGTATGGGTTTGTGTTTCTGTTTGTGTTTGGGTTTGCGTTAGTTAGAGTTTCGGTGTTAGTCTGCTTTGATAAAGATTTGATATGGTTAGAGATTTGACTTGAGTTTGCAAAAACACTACGGCCCACAAGCATAAAAAATCCCCAAGATTAAAATTTATCAACTAAATTAAGACCGGAGCGTATGGATGTTTGTTGGGGTTTGGTTTAGTTTAGGCTTTGGTTTTGGTTGATTAGGGTTTGGTTTCGGTTAGGTTTGGGTTTGGGGTTGGTATGGGTTTGGGTTTGGGTTTGTGTTTGGGTTTGCGTTTGGGTTTGGGTTTAGGTTTGGGTTTGGGTTTGGGTTTGGGTTTTGGTTTGGGTTTAGGTTTGGGTTTGGGTTTGGGTTTTGTTTGATTTGGGTTTGGGTTTGGTTTGAATTTGGTTTGAGTTTGGTTTGGGTTTGGTTCGGTTTGTTTTTGTTTTGGCTTTAGTTTAGGATTAGAATTGGGTTTGTTTAGGGATTGAGTTTACGTTTGGTTTGATTTGCTTTGGTCAGGGATTCGATTTGTGTTGGCTTTGATCAAAATTTCGGCTGCTTGTTTGCTTGCATTTGATCAGAGATTTGTTATGGTTTGGAATGGGCTTGGTTTGGCTTTAGGTTTAGGTTACGTTTGGGTTTGCTTTGGTCGGAGATTTAGTTTGGTTGGATTTTGATTGGTTTTGGACAAAGGTTTGGTTTGGATTTGTCTTGGTAAAAGGTTTGGTTTGGGTTTGCTTTCTTTAGAGATTTGGCTTCGGTTTGCTTTTTTTGGTTTGCTTTGGTCAGTCGTTTGGTTTGGTTTGCTTTTGTTGGGTGTGTGGTATGGGTTTTCTTTGGTCAGATGTAATGTTTGGTTTGCTTTTTTCAGAAATTCTGTATGTGTTTAGTTTAGTCAGATATTTGGTTTGATTTGATATTTTTCACAAGTTTCCTCTGATACATTTTGCTATATTTATAATTTGCTGATTTACTATCCGCACATCAAAATCCAGATTCATATACTTTATAATTATATTTTGAAGTATAACGATTTTGTCCTTTAATACCTTCTTGTCCTGACAGGACTAGGACGTATGGGAAAGAAGAACAGTGAGGCCCACAAGCAAAAGAAACTCCTAAGATGAAAAAAAGTTACACATTGTAATATCGCTTTTTTATTTCAGTCCACCATAATAATTCCATATATTCAAATTATTATTCATAGTGTCAATTCGAATTTTCTTCTATATACATAAACCAACCGTGTGTTGCATGATGTTTTGTTTTAGTTTGTTCACAGTTTAGGTTAGGGTTTGCTTTGGACAATCATTTGGTTTGCTATGGTCATAGGTTTGTTTTGATTTGCTTTCGTTAGAGGTTTGGAGTTGGTCTGCTTTTATAGAGGTTTGATATGTTTAGAGGTTAGACTTGAGTTCGCAAGAACACTAAGGCACACAAGCATAAAAAATCCCCAAGATTAAAATTTTTCAACTAAATTAAGAACGGAGGAATGGCAGCGTATGGATGTTTGTTGGGGTTTGGTTTTGTTTAGGTTTTGGTTTGAGTTTGGTTAAGTCTTGGTTTCGGTTATGTTAGGTCAGTTTGGAGATGGTTTGGATTTGTTTTGATTTTTGGTCCTTGTCCTGACAGGACTAGGACGTGTGGCAGAGAAGAACAGTGAGGGCCACAAGCAAAAGAAAGCCCTAAGATAAAAAAAGGTTACACATCGCTTTTTTATTTAAGTCCACCACAATCATTCCATATCCCCAAATTATTATTCATAGTGTCAATTCGAATATTTTTCTATATACATAAACCAATCGTTTATTGTGTGGAGTTTTTGTTTAGTTTGTTCACAGTTTAGGTTTGGGTTTGCTTTAGTCAAACATTTGGTTTGCTTTGGTTGGAGTTTTCGTTTATACTTGAATTGGTTATAGGTTTGTTTTGGGTTTGCTTTGGGCATAGGTTTGTTTTGATTTGCTTTCCTTAGATGTTTGGTATTGGTCTGCTTTGATATAGGTTTGATATGGTTAGAGATTTGACTTGTGTTTGCAAAAACACTAAGGCCCACAAGCATAAAAAATCACCAGATTAAAATTTATCAACTAAATTAAGACCGGAGCGTATGGATGTTTGTTGGGGTTTGGTATTGTGTAGGCTTTGGTTTTGGTTGATTAGGGTTTGGTTTCGGTTAGGTTTGGGTTTGGGATTGGTATGGGTTTGGGTTTGGGTTTGTGTTTGGGTTTGCGTTAGTTAGAGGTCCGGTGTTGGTCTGCTTTGATATGGTTAGAGATTTGACTTGAGTTTGCAAAAACACTAAGGCCCACAAGCATATATAATCCCCAAGTTTAAAATACATCAACTAAATTAAGACCGGAGCGTATGGATGTTTGTTGGGGTTTGGTATTGTGTAGGCTTTGGTTTTGGTTGATTAGGGTTTGGTTTCGGTTAGGTTTGGATTTGGGGTTGGTATGGGTTTGGGTTTGTGTTTGGGTTTGCGTTAGTTAGAGGTCCGGTGTTGGTCTGCTTTGATATAGGTTTGATATGGTTAGAGATTTGACTTGAGTTTGCGAAAACACTAAGGCCCACAAGCTTAAAAAATCCCCAAGATTAAAATTTATCAACTAAATTAAGACCGGAGGAGTGGCAGCGTATGGAAGTTTGTTGGGGTTTGGTATTGTTTAGGCTTTGGTTTTGGTTGATTAGGGTTTGGTTACTGTTAGGTTTGAGTTTGGGGTTGGGTTTGGGTTTGGGTTTGGGTTTGGGTTTGGGTTTGGGTTTGGGTTTGGGTTTGGGTTTGGGTTTGGGTTTGGGTTTGGGTTTGGGTTTGGGTTTGGGTTTGGGTTTGGGTTTGGGTTTGGGTTTGGGTTTGGGTTTGGGTTTGGGTTTGGGTTTGGGTTTGGGTTTGGGTTTGGGTTTGGGTTTGGGTTTGGGTTTAGGTTTGGGTTTGGGTTTGGGTTTGGGTTTGGGTTTGGGTTTGGGTTTGGGTTTGGGTTTGGGTTTGGGTTTGGGTTTGGGTTTGGGTTTGGGTTTGGGTTTGGTTTGAATTTGGTTTGAGTTTGGTTTGAGTTTCCTTTGGGTTTGGTTCGGTTTGTTTTTGATTTGGGTTTAGTTTAGGATTGGATTTGGGTTTGTTTTGGGATTGAGTTTACGTTTGGTTTGATTAGAGGTTTGATTTGGTTTGATTTGCTTTGGTCAGGGATTCGATTTGTGTTGGCTTTGATCAGAATTTCGGCTGCTTGTTTGCTTGCATTTGATCAGAGATTTGTTATGGTTTGGAATGAGCTTGGTTTGGCTTTAGGTTTAGGTTACGTTTGGGTTTGCTTTGGTCGGAGATTTAGTTTAGTTGGATTTTGATTGGTTTGAAAGGTTTGGTTTGGATTTGTCTTGGTGAAAGGTTTGGTTTGGGTTTGCTTTCTTTAGAGATTTGGCTTCGGTTTGTATTTTGGTTTGCTTTGGTCAGTCGTTTGGTTTGGTTTGCTTTTGTTGGGGGTGTGGTATGGGTTATCTTTGGTCAGATGTACTGTTTGATTTGCTTTGCTCAGAAATTTGGTGTGGGCTTAATTTAGTCAGATATCTGGTTTGGTATGATATTTTGCGCAAGTTTTTTCTGATACTTTTTTCTATATTTATAATTTCCTGGTTTACTGTCCGCACATCAAAATCCAGATTCATATACTTTATAATCATATTTTGAAGATTATCGATTTTGTCCTTTAATCCCTTCTTGCCCTGACAGGACTAGGACGTGCGGGAAAGAAGAACAGTGAGGCCCACAAGCAAAAGAAAGTCCTAAGACGAAAAAAGGTTACACATTGTAATATCGCTTCTTTATTTCAGTAAACTATAATCACTTCATATCCTCAAATTATTATTCAAAGTGTCAATTCGAATTTTTTTCTATATACATAAACCAACCGTCTGTTGTGTGGAGTTTTGGTTTAGTTGGTTCACAGATTAGATTTGGGTTTATTTTGGGATTGAGCTTCCGTTTGGTTTGGTTAGAATTATGGTTTGATTTGCTTTGGTCACGGATTCGGTTTGGGTCGTATTTGATCAGAACTTCGGTTGCATGTTTGTTTGCATTTGATCAAAGATTTGTTGGGGTTTGGGATGGCATAAAAAATTCCCATTAAAATTAAAAATTATCAACTAAATTAAGACCAGAGGAGTTGCAGCGTATGGATTTTTGTTAGGGTTTGGTTTTGTTTAGGTTTTGGTTTCAGTTTGGGTAGGGTATGATTAAGTTTTGGTTTCTGTTAGGTTAGGTTAGTTTGGGGTCGGTTCGGGTTTGTTTTGGTTTTAGTTTGCTTTTAGTTTGGGTTTGGTTTTGTTTTGGGGCTTGGTTTGGGTTTGGGTTTGGTTTAGGATTGTTTTTGATTTTGGTTAGGGCTTGGTTTAGGTTTGATTAGGTTCTGGTTTCGGTTAGGTTTGGGATTGAGTTTCCGTTTGGTTTGTTACCATTCGGACGGATATGGTATGGATTTAAGTTTAGGTTACGTTTGCGTTTGCTTTTTTTTGATTTGGTATTTTAGGTACGATTCCTCTGGTGGTTCTTGTATGATTTCCTGATTTACAGTTCACACAGCAAGATCAGAGGTTTGGTGTTGGTCTGCTTTGATAGAGGTTTGACTTGAGTGTGCGACAACACTAAGGCCCACAAGCATAAAAAATCCAAGGGATTAAAATTGATCTACTAAATTAAGACAGGAGTAGTGGCAGCGTATAGATGTTTGTTGGGGTTTGGTTTTGTTTAGGCTTTGGTTTGGGTTTGATTAGGGTTTGGTTTCGGTTAGGCTTGGATTTTGGTTTTGGTATTGGTTTGGGTTTGGGTTTGGGTTTGGGTTTTGGTTAGGTTTTGGTTTTGGATTTGGTTTTGGTTTTGGTTTGGTTTTGGGTTTGGGTTTGGGTTTGAGTTTGGGTTTGGTTTGGTTTGGTTGGTGTTTGTGTTTGGTTTTTGTTTGGGTTTTGTTAGATTTGGGTTTGGGTTTGGTTTGAATTTGGTTTGAGTTTGGTTTGGGTTTGGTTCGGTTTGTTTTTGGTTTGGGTTTAGTTTAGGATTAGATTTGGGTTTGTTTTGGGATTGAGTTTACGTTTGGTTTTATTATAGGTTTGGTTTGGTTTGATTTGCTTTGGTCAGGGATTCGATTTGTGTTGGCTTTGATCAGAATTTCGGCTGCTTGTTTGCTTGCATTTGATCAGAGATTTGTTATGGTTTGGAACGGGCTTGGTTTGGCTTTAGGTTTAGGTTACGTTTGGGTTTGCTTTGGTCGCAGATTTAATTTGGTTGGATTTTGGTTGGTTTTGGACAAAGGTTTGGTTTGGATTTGTCTTAGTAAAAGGTTTGGTTTGGGTTTGCTTTCTTTAGAGATTTGGCTTCGGTTTGCTTTTTTGGTTTGCTTTGATCAGTCGTTTGGTTTCGTTTGCCTTTGTTGGAGGTGTGGTATGGGTTTCCTTTGGTCAGATGTAATGTTTGGTTTGCTTTGGTCAGAAATTCGGTATGTGTTTAGTCAGATATCTGGTTTGATTTGATATTTTGCACAAGTTTCCTCAGATACTTTTTGCTATATTTATAATTTCCTGATTTACTGCCCGCACATCAAAATCCAGATTCATATACTTTATAATCATATTTTGAAGAATATCGATTTTGTCCTTTAATCCGCTTCTTCTCCTGACAGCACTAGGACGTGTGGGAAAGAAGAACAGTGAGGCCCACAAGCAAAAGAAAGTCCTAAGATGAAAAAATTTACACATTGTAATATCGCGTTTTTATTTCGGTCCACCATAATCATTCCATATCCTCAAATTATTATTCATAGTTTCAATTCGAATTTTCTTCTATATACATAAACCAACCGTTTGTTGTGTGGAATTTTGGTTTAGTATGTTCACAGTTTAGGTTTGGGTTTGCTTTGGACAAACATTTGGTTTGCTTTGGTTGGAGTCTTTGTTTGGACTTGAATTGGTTATAGGTTTGTTTCGGGTTTGCTATGGTCATAGGTTTGTTTTGATTTGCTTTGGTTAGAGGTTTGGTGTTGGTCTGCTTTGATAGAGGTTTGATATGGTTAGAGACTTGACTTGAGTTTGCAAGAACACTAAGGCCCACAAGCATAAAAATCCCCAAAATTAAAATTTATCAACTAAATTAAGACCGGAGCGTATGGATGTTTGTTTGGGTTTGGTATTGTTTAGGCTTTGGTTTTGGTTGATTAGGGTTTGGTTCCGGTTAGGTTTGGGTTTGGGGTTGGTATGGATTTGGGTTTCTGTTTGTGTTTGGGTTTGCGTTAGTTAGAGGTTCGGTGTTAGTCTGCTTTGATAAAGATTTGATATGATTAGAGATTTGACTTGAGTTTGCAAAAACACTACGGCCCACAAGCATAAAAAATCCCCAAGATTAAAATTTATCAACTAAATTAAGACCGGAGCGTATGGATGTTTGTTGGGGTTTGGTATTGTTTAGGCTTTGGTTTTGGTTGATTAGGGTTTGGTTTCGGTTAGGTTTGGGTTTGGGGTTGTTATGGATTTGAGTTTGGGTTTGGGTTTGTGTTTGGGTTTGGTTTGGTTTGGGTTTAGGTTTGGGTTTGTGTTTGGGTTTGGGTTTGGTTTGGTTTGGTTTGGTTTGGTTTGGTTTTTGGTTGGCTTTTGTTAGATTTGGGTTTGGGTTTGGTTTGAATTTGGTTCGAGTTTGGTTTGAGTTTGGTTTGGGTTTGGTTCGGTTTGTTTTTGATTTGGGTTTAGTTTAGGATTGGATTTGGGTTTGTTTTGGGATTGAGTTTACGTTTGGTTTGATTAGAGGTTTGATTTGGTTTGATTTGCTTTGGTCAGGGATTCGATTTGTGTTGGCTTTGATCAGAATTTCGGCTGCTTGTTTGCTTGCATTTGATCAGAGATTTGTTATGGTTTGGAATGAGCTTGGTTTGGCTTTAGGTTTAGGTTACGTTTGGGTTTGCTTTGGTTGGAGATTTAGTTTAGTTGGATTTTGATTGGTTTTGGACAAAGGTTTGGTTTGGATTTGTCTTGGTGAAAGGTTTGGTTTGGGTTTGCTTTCTTTAGAGATTTGGCTTCGGTTTGCTTTTTTTGGTTTGCTTTGGTCAGTCGTTTGGTTTAGTTTGCTTTTGTTGGGGGTGTAGCATGGGTTTTCTTTGGTCAGATGTAATGTTTGGTTTGCTTTGGTCAGTAATTCCGTATGTGTTTAGTTTAGTCAGATATCTGGTTTGATTTGATATTTTGCACAAGTTTCCTCTGATACTTTTTGCTATATTTATAATTTCCTGATTTACTGTCCGCACAGCAAAATCCAGATTCATATACTTTATAATCATATTTTGAAGAATATCGATTTTGTCCTTTAATCCCCTTCTTCTCCTGACAGCACTAGGACGTGTGGGAAAGAAGAACAGTGAGGCCCACAAGCAAAAGAAAGTCCTAAGGTGAAAGAAGTTTACACATTGTAATATCGCCTTTTTATTTCCGTCCACCATAATCATTCCATATCCTCAAATTATTATTCATAGTGTCAATTCGAATTTCCTTCTATATACATAAACCAACCGTTTGTTGTGTGGAATTTTGGTTTAGTATGTTCACAGTTTAGGTTTGGGTTTGCTTTGGACAAACATTTGGTTTGCTTTGGTTGGAGTTTTTGTTTGGACTTGAATTGGTTATAGGTCTGTTTCGGGTTTGCTATGGTCATAGGTTTGTTTTGATTTGCTTTCGTTAGAGGTTTGGTGTTGGTCTGCTTTGATAGAGGTTTGATATGGTTAGAGACTTGACTTGAGTTGGTAAGAACACTAAGGCCCACAAACACAAAAATCCCCAAGATTAAAATTTATCAACTAAATTAAGACCGGAGCGTATGGATGTTTGTTGGGGTTTGGTATTGTTTAGGCTTTGGTTTTGGTTGATTAGGGTTTGGTTCCGGTTAGGTTTGGGTTTGGGGTTGGTATGGGTTTAGGTTTGGGTTTGTGTTTGGGTTTGTGTTTGGGTTTGCGTTTGGGTTTGGGTTTAGGTTTGGGTTTGGGTTTGGGTTTGGGTTTGGGTTTGGGTTTGGGTTTGGGTTTGGGTTTGGGTTTTTGGTTTGGGTTTGGGTTTGGGTTTGGGTTTGGGTTTGGGTTTGGGTTTGGGTTTGGGTTTGGGTTTGGGTTTGGGTTTGGGTTTGGGTTTGGGTTTTGGTTTGGGTTTGGGTTTGGGTTTGGGTTTGGGTTTGGGTTTGGGTTTGGTTTGGTGTGGGTTTAGGTTTGGGTTTGTGTTTGGGTTTGGGTTTGGGTTTGGTTTGGTTTGGTTTGGTTTTTGGTTGGGTTTTGTTAGATTTGGGTTTGGGTTTGGTTTGAATTTGGTTCGAGTTTGGTTTGAGTTTGGTTTGGGTTTGGTTCGGTTTGTTTTTGATTTGGGTTTAGTTTAGGATTGGATTTGGGTTCGTTTTGGGATTGAGTTTACGTTTGGTTTGATTAGAGGTTTGATTTGGTTTGATTTGCTTTGGTCAGGGATTCGATTTGTGTTGGCTTTGATCAGAATTTCGGCTGCTTGTTTGCTTGCATTTGATCAGAGATTTGTTATGGTTTGGAATGAGCTTGGTTTGGCTTTAGGTTTAGGTTACGTTTGGGTTTGCTTTGGTTGGAGATTTAATTTAGTTGGATTTTGATTGGTTTTGGACAAAGGTCTGGTTTGGATTTGTCTTGGTAAAAGGTTTGGTTTGGGTTTGCTTTCTTTAGAGATTTGGCTTCGGTTTGCTTTTTTTGGTTTGCCTTGGTCAGTCGTTTGGTTTGGTTTGCTTTTGTTGGGGGTGTGGTATGGGTTATCTTTGGTCAGATGTACTGTTTGATTTGCTTTGCTCAGAAATTTGGTGTGGGCTTAATTTAGTCAGATATCTGGTTTGGTATGATATTTTGCGCAAGTTTTTTCTGATACTTTTTTCTATATTTATAATTTCCTGGTTTACTGTCCGCATATCAAAATCCAAATTCATATACTTTATAATCATATTTTGAAGATTATCGATTTTGTCCTTTAATCTCTTCTTGCTCTGACAGGACTAGGACTTGCAGGAAAGAAGAACAGTGAGGCCCACAAGCAAAAGAAAGTCCTAAGATGACAAAAGTTTACACATTGTAATATCGCGTTTTTATTTCGGTCCACCATAATCATTCCATATCCTCAAATTATTATTCATAGTTTCAATTCGAATTTTCTTCTATATACATAAACCAACCGTTTGTTGTGTGGAATTTTGGTTCAGTATGTTCACAGTTTAGGTTTGGGTTTGCTTTGGACAAACATTTGGTTTGCTTTGGTTGGAATTTTTGTTTGGACTTGAATTGGTTATAGGTTTGTTTCGGGTTTGCTATGGTCATAGGTTTGTTTTGATTTGCTTTCGTTAGAGGTTTGGTGTTGGTCTGCTTTGATAGAGGTTTGATATGGTTAGAGACTTGACTTGAGTTTGCAAGAACACTAAGGCCCACAAGCATAAAAATCCCCAAGAATAAAATTTATCATCTAAATTAAGACCGGAGCGTATGGATGTTTGTTGGGGTTTGGTATTGTTTAGGCTTTGGTTTTGGTTGATTAGGGTTTGGTTCCGGTTAGGTTTGGGTTTGGGGTTGGTATGGGTTTGTGTTTCTGTTTGTGTTTGGGTTTGCGTTAGTTAGAGTTTCGGTGTTAGTCTGCTTTGATAAAGATTTGATATGGTTAGAGATTTGACTTGAGTTTGCAAAAACACTACGGCCCACAAGCATAAAAAATCCCCAAGATTAAAATTTATCAACTAAATTAAGACCGGAGCGTATGGATGTTTGTTGGGGTTTGGTTTAGTTTAGGCTTTGGTTTTGGTTGATTAGGGTTTGGTTTCGGTTAGGTTTGGGTTTGGGGTTGGTATGGGTTTGGGTTTGGGTTTGTGTTTGGGTTTGCGTTTGGGTTTGGGTTTAGGTTTGGGTTTGGGTTTGGGTTTGGGTTTTGGTTTGGGTTTAGGTTTGGGTTTGGGTTTGGGTTTTGTTTGATTTGGGTTTGGGTTTGGTTTGAATTTGGTTTGAGTTTGGTTTGGGTTTGGTTCGGTTTGTTTTTGTTTTGGCTTTAGTTTAGGATTAGAATTGGGTTTGTTTAGGGATTGAGTTTACGTTTGGTTTGATTTGCTTTGGTCAGGGATTGGATTTGTGTTGGCTTTGATCAAAATTTCGGCTGCTTGTTTGCTTGCATTTGATCAGAGATTTGTTATGGTTTGGAATGGGCTTGGTTTGGCTTTAGGTTTAGGTTACGTTTGGGTTTGCTTTGGTCGGAGATTTAGTTTGGTTGGATTTTGATTGGTTTTGGACAAAGGTTTGGTTTGGATTTGTCTTGGTAAAAGGTTTGGTTTGGGTTTGCTTTCTTTAGAGATTTGGCTTCGGTTTGCTTTTTTTGGTTTGCTTTGGTCAGTCGTTTGGTTTGGTTTGCTTTTGTTGGGTGTGTGGTATGGGTTTTCTTTGGTCAGATGTAATGTTTGGTTTGCTTTTTTCAGAAATTCTGTATGTGTTTAGTTTAGTCAGATATTTGGTTTGATTTGATATTTTTCACAAGTTTCCTCTGATACATTTTGCTATATTTATAATTTGCTGATTTACTATCCGCACATCAAAATCCAGATTCATATACTTTATAATTATATTTTGAAGTATAACGATTTTGTCCTTTAATCCCTTCTTGTCCTGACAGGACTTGGACGTATGGGAAAGAAGAACAGTGAGGCCCACAAGCAAAAGAAACTCCTAAGATGAAAAAAAGTTACACATTGTAATATCGCTTTTTTATTTCAGTCCACCATAATAATTCCATATATTCAAATTATTATTCATAGTGTCAATTCGAATTTTCTTCTATATACATAAACCAACCGTGTGTTGCATGATGTTTTGGTTTAGTTTGTTCGCAGTTTAGGTTAGGGTTTGCTTTGGACAATCATTTGGTTTGCTATGGTCATAGGTTTGTTTTGATTTGCTTTCGTTAGAGGTTTGGAGTTGGTCTGCTTTTATAGAGGTTTGATATGTTTAGAGGTTAGACTTGAGTTCGCAAGAACACTAAGGCACACAAGCATAAAAAATCCCCAAGATTAAAATTTTTCAACTAAATTAAGAACGGAGGAATGGCAGCGTATGGATGTTTGTTGGGGTTTGGTTTTGTTTAGGTTTTGGTTTGAGTTTGGTTAAGTCTTGGTTTCGGTTATGTTAGGTCAGTTTGGAGATGGTTTGGATTTGTTTTGATTTTTGGTCCTTGTCCTGACAGGACTAGGACGTGTGGCAGAGAAGAACAGTGAGGGCCACAAGCAAAAGAAAGCCCTAAGATAAAAAAGGTTACACATCGCTTTTTTATTTAAGTCCACCACAATCATTCCATATCCCCAAATTATTATTCATAGTGTCAATTCGAATATTTTTCTATATACATAAACCAATCGTTTATTGTGTGGAGTTTTGGTTTAGTTTGTTCACACTTTAGGTTTGGGTTTGCTTTAGTCAAACATTTGGTTTGCTTTGGTTGGAGTTTTCGTTTATACTTGAATTGGTTATAGGTTTGTTTTGGGTTTGCTTTGGGCATAGGTTTGTTTTGATTTGCTTTCCTTAGATGTTTGGTATTGGTCTGCTTTGATATAGGTTTGATATGGTTAGAGATTTGACTTGAGTTTGCAAAAACACTAAGGCCCACAAGCATAAAAAATCACCAGATTAAAATTTATCAACTAAATTAAGACCGGAGCGTATGGATGTTTGTTGGGGTTTGGTATTGTGTAGGCTTTGGTTTTGGTTGATTAGGGTTTGGTTTCGGTTAGGTTTGGGTTTGGGATTGGTATGGGTTTGGGTTTGGGTTTGTGTTTGGGTTTGCGTTAGTTAGAGGTCCGGTGTTGGTCTGCTTTGATATGGTTAGAGATTTGACTTGAGTTTGCAAAAACACTAAGGCCCACAAGCATATATAATCCCCAAGTTTAAAATACATCAACTAAATTAAGACCGGAGCGTATGGATGTTTGTTGGGGTTTGGTATTGTGTAGGCTTTGGTTTTGGTTGATTAGGGTTTGGTTTCGGTTAGGTTTGGATTTGGGGTTGGTATGGGTTTGGGTTTGTGTTTGGGTTTGCGTTAGTTAGAGGTCCGGTGTTGGTCTGCTTTGATATAGGTTTGATATGGTTAGAGATTTGACTTGAGTTTGCGAAAACACTAAGGCCCACAAGCTTAAAAAATCCCCAAGATTAAAATTTATCAACTAAATTAAAACCGGAGGAGTGGCAGCGTATGGATGTTTGTTGGGGTTTGGTATTGTTTAGGCTTTGGTTTTGGTTGATTAGGGTTTGGTTTCGGTTAGGTTTGGGTTTGGGGTTGTTATGGGTTTGGGTTTGGGTTTGGGTTTGGGTTTCGGTTTGGGTTTGGGTTTGGGTTTGGGTTTGGGTTTGGTTTGGGTTTAGGTTTGGGTTTGGGTTTTGGTTTGGGTTTGGTTTGGTTTGGTTTGTTTTGGTTTTTGGTTGGGTTTTGTTAGATTTGGGTTTGGGTTTGGTTTGAATTTGGTTTGAGTTTGGTTTGAGTTTGGTTTGGGTTTGGTTCGGTTTGTTTTTGATTTGGGTTTAGTTTAGGATTGGATTTGGGTTTGTTTTGGGATTGAGTTTACGTTTGGTTTGATTAGAGGTTTGATTTGGTTTGATTTGCTTTGGTCAGGGATTCGATTTGTGTTGGCTTTGGTCAGAATTTCGGCTGCTTGTTTGCTTGCATTTGATCAGAGATTTGTTATGGTTTGGAATGGGCTTGGTTTGGCTTTAGGTTTAGGTAACGTTTGGGTTTGCTTTGGTCGGAGATTTAGTTTAGTTGGATTTTGATTGGTTTTGGACAAAGGTTTGGTTTGGATTTGTCTTGGTAAAAGGTTTGGTTTGGGTTTGCTTTCTTTAGAGATTGGCTTCGGTTTGCTTTTTTTGGTTTACTTTGGTCAGTCGTTTGGTTTGGTTTGCTTTTGTTGGGGGTGTGGTATGGGTTTTCTTTGGTCAGATGTAATGTTTGGTTTGCTTTGGTCAGAAATTCAGAATGTGTTTAGTTTAGTCAGATATCTGGTTTGATTTGATATTTTGCACAAGTTTCCTCTGATACTTTTTGCTATATTTATAATTTCCTGATTTACTGTCCGCACAGCAAAATCCAGATTCATATACTTTATAATCATATTTTGAAGAATATCGATTTTGTCCTTTAATCCCCTTCTTCTCCTGACAGCACTAGGACGTGTATGAAAGAAGAACAGTGAGGCCCACAAGCAAAAGAAAGTCCTAAGGTGAAAAAAGTTTACACATTGTAATATCGCGTTTTTATTTCGGTCCACCATAATCATTCCATATCCTAAAATTATTATTCATAGTGTCAATTCGAATTTCCTTCTATATACATAAACCAACCGTTTGTTGTGTGGAATTTTGGTTTAGTATGTTCACACTTTAGGTTTGGGTTTGCTTTGGACAAACATTTGGTTTGCTTTGATTGGAGTTTTTGTTTGGACTTGAATTGGTTATAGGTCTGTTTCGGGTTTGCTATGGTCATAGGTTTGTTTTGATTTGCATTCGTTAGAGGTTTGGTGTTGGTCTGCTTTGATAGAGGTTTGATATGGTTAGAGACTTGACTTGAGTTTGCAAGAACACTAAGACCCACAAACATAAAAATCCCCAAGATTAAAATTTATCAACTAAATTAAGACCGGAGCGTATAGATGTTTGTTGGGGTTTGGTATTGTTTAGGCTTTGGTTTTGGTTGATTAGTGTTTGGTTCCGGTTAGGTTTGGTTTGGGTTTGGGTTTGGGTTTGGGTTTGGGTTTGGGTTTGGGTTTGGGTTTGGGTTTGGGTTTGGGTTTGGGTTTGGGTTTGGGTTTGGGTTTGGGTTTGGGTTTGGGTTTGGGTTTGGGTTTGGGTTTGGGTTTGGGTTTGGGTTTTGGTTTGGGTTTGGGTTTGGGTTTGGGTTTGGGTTTGGGTTTGGGTTTGGGTTTGGGTTTGGGTTTGGGTTTGGGTTTGGGTTTGGGTTTGGGTTTGGGTTTGGGTTTGGGTTTGGGTTTGGGTTTGGGTTTGGGTTTGGGTTTGGGTTTGGGTTTGGGTTTGGGTTTGGTTCGGTTTGTTTTTGATTTGGGTTTAGTTTAGGATTGGATTTGGGTTTGTTTTGGGATTGAGTTTACGTTTGGTTTGATTAGAGGTTTGATTTGGTCCGAGATTTAGTTTGGTTGGAATTTGGTTGGTTTTGGACAAATGTTTTGTTTGGATTTGTTTTGGTAAAAGATTTGGTTTGGGTTTGCTTTGTTTAGAGATTTGGCTTCGGTTTGCTTTTTTTGGTTTGCTTTAGTCAGTCGTTTGGTTTGGTTTGCTTTTGTTGGAGGTTTGGTATGGGTTTTCTTTGGTCAGATGTACTGTTTGATTTGCTTTGCTCAAAAATTTGGTATGGGCTTAGTTTAATCAGATATCTCGTTTGGTATGATATTTTGCGCAAATTTTCTCTGATACTTTTTTCTATATTTATAATTTCCTGGTTTACTGTCCGCACATCAAAATCCAGATTCATATACTTTATAATCATATTTTGAAGATTATCGATTTTGTCCTTTAATCCCTTCTTGCCCTGACAGGACTAGGACGTGCGGGAAAGAAGAACAGTGAGGCCCACAAGCAAAAGAAAGTCCTAAGACGAAAAAAGGTTACACATTGTAATATCGCTTCTTTATTTCAGTAAGCTATAATCACTTCATATCCTCAAATTATTATTCAAAGTGTCAATTCTAATCTTTTTCTATATACATAAACCAACCGTCTGTTGTGTGGAGTTTTGGTTTAGTTGGTTCACAGATTAGATTTGGGTTTATTTTGGGATTGAGTTTCCGTTTGGTTTGGTTAGAATTATGGTTTGATTTGCTTTGGTCACGGATTCGGTTTGGGTCGTATTTGATCAGAACTTCGGTTGCATGTTTGTTTGCATTTGATCAAAGATTTGTTGGGGTTTGGGATGGCATAAAAAATTCCCATTAAAATTAAAAATTATCAACTAAATTAAGAAAAGAGGAGTTGCAGCGTATGGATTTTTGTTAGGGTTTGGTTTTGTTTAGGTTTTGGTTTCAGTTTGGGTAGGGTATGATTAAGTTTTGGTTTCTGTTAGGTTAGGTTAGTTTGGGGTCGGTTCGGGTTTGTTTTGGTTTTAATTTGTTTTTGGTTTGGGTTTGGTTTTGTTTTGGGGCTTGGTTTGGGTTTGGGTTTGGTTTAGGATTGTTTTTGATTTTGGTTAGGGCTTGGTTTGGGTTTGATTAGGTTCTGGTTTCGGTTAGGTTTGGGATTGAGTTTCCGTTTGGTTTGTTACCATTCGGACGGGTATGGTATGGATTTAAGTTTAGGTTACGTATGCGTTTGCTTTTATTTGATTTGGTATTTTAGGTACGATTCCTCTGGTGGTTCTTGTATGATTTCCTGATTTACAGTTCACACAGCAAGATCAGAGGTTTGGTGTTGGTCTGCTTTGATAGAGGTTTGACTTGAGTGTGCGACAACACTAAGGCCCACAAGCATAAAAAATCCAAGGGATTAAAATTGATCTACTAAATTAAGACAGGAGTAGTGGCAGCGTATAGATGTTTGTTGGTGTTTGGTTTTGTTTAGGCTTTGGTTTGGGTTTGATTAGGGTTTGGTTTCGGTTAGGTTTGGATTTTGGTTTTGGTTTTGGTTTGGGATTGGGTTTGGGTTTGGTTTGGTTTGGTTGGTGTTTGAGTTTGGTTTTTTTTGGGTTTTGTTAGATTTGGGTTTGGGTTTGGTTTGAATTTGGTTTGAGTTTGGTTTGGATTTGGTTCGGTTTGTTTTTGGTTTGGGTTTAGTTTAGGATTGGATTTGGGTTTGTTTTGGGATTGAGTTTACGTTTGGTTTAATTAGAGGTTTGGTTTGGTTTGATTTGCTTTGGTCAGGGATTCGATTTGTGTTGGCTTTGATCAGAATTTCGGCTGCTTGTTTGCTTGCATTTGATCAGAGATTTGTTATGGTTTGGAACGGGCTTGGTTTGGCTTTAGGTTTAGGTTACGTTTGGGTTTGCTTTGGTCGCAGATTTAATTTGGTTGGATTTTGGTTGGTTTTGGACAAAGGTTTGGTTTGGATTTGTCTTAGTAAAAGGTTTGGTTTGGGTTTGCTTTCTTTAGAGATTTGGCTTCGGTTTGCTTTTTTGGTTTGCTTTGATCAGTCGTTTGGTTTCGTTTGCCTTTGTTGGAGGTGTGGTATGGGCTTCCTTTGGTCAGATGTAATGTTTGGTTTGCTTTAGTCAGAAATTCGGTATGTGTTTAGTCAGATATCTGGTTTGATTTGATATTTTGCACAAGTTTCCTCTGATACTTTTTGCTATATTTATAATTTCCTGATTTACTGCCCGCACATCAAAATCCAGATTCATATACTTTATAATCATATTTTGAAGAATATCGATTTTGTCCTTTAATCCGCTTCTTCTCCTGACAGCACTAGGACGTGTGGGAAAGAAGAACAGTGAGGCCCACAAGCAAAAGAAAGTCCTAAGATGAAAAAATTTACACATTGTAATATCGCGTTTTTATTTCGGTCCACCATAATCATTCCATATCCTCAAATTATTATTCATAGTTTCAATTCGAATTTTCTTCTATATACATAAACCAACCGTTTGTTGTGTGGAATTTTGGTTTAGTATGTTCACAGTTTAGGTTTGGGTTTGCTTTGGACAAACATTTGGTTTGCTTTGGTTGGAGTCTTTGTTTGGACTTGAATTGGTTATAGGTTTGTTTCGGGTTTGCTATGGTCATAGGTTTGTTTTGATTTGCTTTGGTTAGAGGTTTGGTGTTGGTCTGCTTTGATAGAGGTTTGATATGGTTAGAGACTTGACTTGAGTTTGCAAGAACACTAAGGCCCACAAGCATAAAAATCCCCAAAATTAAAATTTATCAACTAAATTAAGACCGGAGCGTATGGATGTTTGTTTGGGTTTGGTATTGTTTAGGCTTTGGTTTTGGTTGATTAGGGTTTGGTTCCGGTTAGGTTTGGGTTTGGGGTTGGTATGGATTTGGGTTTCTGTTTGTGTTTGGGTTTGCGTTAGTTAGAGGTTCGGTGTTAGTCTGCTTTGATAAAGATTTGATATGGTTAGAGATTTGACTTGAGTTTGCAAGAACACTACGGCCCACAAGCATAAAAAATCCCCAAGATTAAAATTTATCAACTAAATTAAGACCGGAGCGTATGGATGTTTGTTGGGGTTTGGTATTGTTTAGGCTTTGGTTTTGGTTGATTATGGTTTGGTTTCGGTTAGGTTTGGGTTTGGGGTTGTTATGGATTTGAGTTTGGGTTTGGGTTTCGGTTTGGGTTTGGGTTTGGGTTTGGGTTTGGGTTTGGTTTGGTTTGGGTTTAGGTTTGGGTTTGTGTTTGGGTTTGGGTTTGGGTTTGGGTTTGGTTTGGTTTGGTTTGGTTTGGTTTGGTTTTTGGTTGGGTTTTGTTAGATTTGGGTTTCTGTTTGGTTTGAATTTGGTTCGAGTTTGGTTTGAATTTTGGTTTGGGTTTGGTTCGGTTTGTTTTTGATTTGGGTTTAGTTTAGGATTGGATTTGGGTTTGTTTTGGGATTGAGTTTACGTTTGGTTTGATTATAGGTTTGGTTTGGTTTGATTTGCTTTGGCCAGGGATTCGATTTGTGTTGGCTTTGATCAAAATTTCGGCTGCTTGTTTGCTTGCATTTGATCAGAGATTTGTTATGGTTTGGAATGGGCTTGGTTTGGCTTTAGGTTTAGGTTACGTTTGGGTTTGCTTTGGTTGGAGATTTAGTTTAGTTGGATTTCGATTGGTTTTGGACAAAGGTTTGGTTTGGATTTGTCTTTTTGAAAGGTTTGGTTTGGGTTTGCTTTCTTTAGAGATTTGGCTTCGGTTTGCTTTTTTTGGTTTGCTTTGGTCAGTCGTTTGGTTTGGTTTGCTTTTGTTGGGGGTGTAGTATGGGTTTTCTTTGGTCAGATGTAATGTTTGGTTTGCTTTGGTCAGAAATTCCGTATGTGTTTAGTTTAGTCAGATATCTGGTTTGATTTGATATTTTGCACAAGTTTCCTCTGATACTTTTTGCTATATTTATAATTTCCTGATTTACTGTCCGCACAGCAAAATCCAGATTCAAATACTTTATAATCATATTTTGAAGAATATCGATTTTGTCCTTTAATCCCCTTCTTCTCCTGACAGCACTAGGACGCGTGGGAAAGAAGAACAGTGAGGCCCACAAGCAAAAGAAAGTCCTAAGGTGAAAAAAGTTGTAATATCGCGTTTTTATTTCGGTCCACCATAATCATTCCATATCCTCAAATTATTATTCATATTGTCAATTCGAATTTTCTTCTATATACATAAACCAACCGTTTGTTGTGTGGAATTTTGGTTTAGTATGTTCACAGTTTAGGTTTGGGTTTGCTTTGGACACACATTTGGTTTGCTTTGGTTGGAGTTTTTGTTTGGACTTGAATTGGTTATAGGTTTGTTTCGGGTTTGCTATGGTCATTGGTTTGTTTTGATTTGCTTTGGTTATAGGTTTTGTGTTGGTCTGCTTTGATAGAGGTTTGATATGGTTAGAGACTTGACTTGAGTTTGCAAAAACACTAAGGCCCACAAGCATATATAATCCCCAAGTTTAAAATACATCAACTAAATTAAGACCGGAGCGTATGGATGTTTGTTGGGGTTTGGTATTGTGTAGGCTTTGGTTTTGGTTGATTAGGGTTTGGTTTCGGTTAGGTTTGGATTTGGTGTTGGTATGGGTTTGGGTTTGTGTTTGGGTTTGCGTTAGTTAGAGGTCCGGTGTTGGTCTGCTTTGATATAGGTTTGATATGGTTAGAGATTTGACTTGAGTTTGCGAAAACACTAAAGCCCACAAGCATAAAAAATCCCCAAGATTAAAATTTATCAACTAAATTAAGACCGGAGGAGTGGCAGCGTATGTATGTTTGTTGGGGTTTGGTATTGTTTAGGCTTTGGTTTTGGTTGATTAGGGTTTGGTTTCGGTTAGGTTTGGGTTTGGGGTTGTTATGGGTTTGGGTTTGGGTTTGGGTTTCGGTTTGGGTTTGGGTTTGGGTTTGGGTTTGGGTTTGGGTTTGGTTTGGGTTTAGGTTTGGGTTTGGGTTTTGGCTTGGGTTTGGTTTGGTTTGGTTTGTTTTGGTTTTTGGTTGGGTTTTGTTAGATTTGGGTTTGGGTTTGGTTTGAATTTGGTTTGAGTTTGGTTTGAGTTTGGTTTGGGTTTGGTTCGGTTTGTTTTTGATTTGGGTTTAGTTTAGGATTGGATTTGGGTTTGTTTTGGGATTGAGTTTACGTTTGGTTTGATTAGAGGTTTGATTTGGTTTGATTTCCTTTGGTCAGGGATTCGATTTGTGTTGGCTTTGGTCAGAATTTCGGCTACTTGTTTGCTTGCATTTGATCAGAGATTTGTTATGGTTTGGAATGGGCTTGGTTTGGCTTTAGGTTTAGGTTACGTTTGGGTTTGCTTTGGTTGGAGATTTAGTTTAGTTGGATTTTGATTGGTTTTGGACAAAGGTTTTGTTTGGATTTGTCTTGGTGAAAGGTTTGGTTTGGGTTTGCTTTCTTTAGAGATTTGGCTTCGGTTTGCTTTTTTTGGTTTGCTTTGGTCAGTCATTTGGTTTGGTTTGCTTTTGTTGGGGGTGTAGTATGGGTTTTCTTTGGTCAGATGTAATGTTTGGTTTGCTTTGGTCAGAAATTCCGTATGTGTTTAGTTTAGTCAGATATCTGGTTTGATTTGATATTTTGCACAAGTTTCCTCTGATACTTTTTGCTATATTTATAATTTCCTGATTTACTGTCCGCACAGCAAAATCCAGATTCATATACTTTATAATCATATTTTGAAGAATATCGATTTTGTCCTTTAATCCCCTTCTTCTCCTGACAGCACTAGGACGTGTGGGAAAGAAGAACAGTGAGGCCCACAAGCAAAAGAAAGTCCTAAGGTGAAAAAAGTTTACACATTGTAATATCGCGTTTTTATTTCGGTCCACCATAATCATTCCATATCCTCAAATTATTATTCATATTGTCAATTCGAATTTTCTTCTATATACATAAACCAACCGTTTGTTGTGTGGAATTTTGGTTTAGTATGTTCACAGTTTAGGTTTGGGTTTGCTTTGGACAAACATTTGGTTTGCTTTGGTTGGAGTTTTTGTTTGGACTTGAATTGGTTATAGGCTTGTTTTAGGTTTGCTATGGTCATAGGTTTGTTTTGATTTGCTTTCGTTAGAGGTTTGGTGTTGGTCTGCTTTGATAGAGGTTTGATATGGTTAGAGCTTAGATTTGAGTTTGCAAGAACATAAGGCCCACAAGCATAAAAAATCAACAAGATTAAAATTTATCAACTAAATTAAGACCGGAGGAATGGCAGCGTATGGATTTTTGTTGGGGTTTGGTTTTGTTTGGGTTTTGGTTTGAGTTTGGTTAAGTCTTGGTTTCGGTTAGGTTAGGTCAGTTTGGAGATGGTTTGGATTTGTATTGGTTTTTTGTCCTTGTCATGACAGGACTAGGACGTGTGGGAGAGAAGTACAGTGAGGGCCACAAGCAAAAGAAAGCCCTAATATAAAAAAGTTACACATTGTAATATCGCTTTTTTATTTCGGTCCACCATAATCATTCCATATCCTCAAATTATTATTCATAGTGTCAATTCGAATTTTCTTCTATATACATAAACCAACCGTTTGTTGTGTGGAATTTTGGTTTAGTATGTTCACAATTTAGGTTTGGGTTTGCTTTGAACAAACAATTGGTTTGCTTTGGTTGGAGTTTTTGTTTGGACTTGAATTGGTTATAGGTTTATTTTGGGTTTGCTATGGTCATAGGTTTGTTTCGATTTGCTTTCGTTAGAGGTTTGGTGTTGGTCTGCTTTTATAGAGGTTTGATATGTTTAGAGGTTAGACTTGGGTTTGCAAGTTCACTAAGGCCCACAAGCATAAAAAAACCCCAAGATTAAAATTTATCATCTAAATTAAGACCGGAGGAGTGGCAGCGTATGAATGTATGTTGGGGTTTGGTTTTGTTTAGGTTTTGGTTTGAGTTTGTTTAAGTCTTGGTTTCGGTTAGGTTAGGACAGTTTGGAGATGGTTTGGATTTGCTTTGGTTTTTGGTCCTTGCACTGACAGGACTAGTGCGTGTGGGAGAGAAGAACAGTGAGGGCCACAAGCAAAAGAAAGCCCTAAAATAAAAAAGTTTACACATTGCTCTCTTATTTAAGCCCACCACAATCATTCCATATCCTCAAATTATTATTCATAGTGTCATTTCGATTTTTTTTTCTATATACATAAACCAATCGTTTGTTGTGTGGAGTTTTGGTTTAGTTTGTTCACAGTTAAATTTTGGGTTTGCTTTGGACAAATATATGGTTTGCTTTGTTTGGAGTTTTCGTTTGGACTTGAATTGGTTATAGGTTTGTTTTGGGTTTGCTTTGATAGAGGTTTGATATGGTTAGAGATTTGACTTGAATTTGCAAGAACACTAAGGCCCACAAGCATATGTAATCCCCAAGTTTAAAATACATCAACTAAATTAAGACCGGAGCGTATGGATGTTTGTTGGGGTTTGGTATTGTTTAGGCTTTGGTTTTGGTTGATTATGGTTTGGTTTCGGTTAGGTTTGGGTTTGGGGTTGTTATGGATTTGAGTTTGGGTTTGGGTTTCGGTTTGGGTTTGTGTTTGGGTTTGGTTTGGTTTGGGTTTAGGTTTGGGTTTGTGTTTGGGTTTGGGTTTGGTTTGGTTTGGTTTGGTTTGGTTTGGTTTTTGGTTGGGTTTTGTTAGATTTGGGTTTCTGTTTGGTTTGAATTTGGTTCGAGTTTGGTTTGAATTTTGGTTTGGGTTTGGTTCGGTTTGTTTTTGATTTGGGTTTAGTTTAGGATTGGATTTGGGTTTGTTTTGGGATTGAGTTTACGTTTGGTTTGATTAGAGGTTTGATTTGGTTTGATTTGCTTTGGTCAGGGATTCGATTTGTGTTGGCTTTGGTCAGAATTTCGGCTGCTTGTTTGCTTGCATTTGATCAGAGATTTGTTATGGTTTGGAACGGGCTTGGTTTGGCTTTAGGTTTAGGTTACGTTTGGGTTTGCTTTGGTCGCAGATTTAATTTGGTTGGATTTTGGTTGGTTTTGGACAAAGGTTTGGTTTGGATTTGTCTTAGTAAAAGGTTTGGTTTGGGTTTGCTTTCTTTAGAGATTTGGCTTCGGTTTGTATTTTGGTTTGCTTTGGTCTGTCGTTTGGTTTGGTTTGCTTTTGTTGGGGGTGTGGTAAGGGTTTTCTTTGGTCAGATGTAATGTTTGGTTTGCTTTGGTCAGAAATTCCGTATGTGTTTAGTTTAGACAGATATCTGGTTTGATTTGATATTTTGCACAAGTTTCCTCTGATACTTTTTGCTATATTTATAATTTCCTGATTTACTGACCGCACATCAAAATCCAGATTCTTATACTTTATAATTATATTTTGAAGAATAACGATTTTGTCCTTTAATCCCTTCTTGTCCTGACAGGACTAGGACGTATGGGAAAGAAGAACAGTGAGGCCCACAAGCAAAAGAAAGTCCTAAGATGAAAAAAAGTTACACATTGTAATATCGCTTTTTTATTTCAGTCCACCATAATAATTCCATATATTCAAATTATTTTTCATAGTGTCAATTCGAATTTTCTTCTATATACATAAACCAACCGTGTGTTGCGTGAAGTTTCGGTTTAGTTTGTTCACAGTTTAGGTTTGGGTTTGCTTTGGACAAACATTTGGTTTGCTTTGGTTGGAGACTTTGTTTGGACTTGAATTGGTTATAGGTTTGTTTCGGGTTTGCTATGGTCATAGGTTTGTTTTGATTTGCTTTGGTTAGGGGTTTGATGTTGGTCTGCTTTGATAGAGGTTTGATATGGTTAGAGACTTGACTTGAGTTTGCAAGAACACTAAGGCCCACAAGCATAAAAATCCCCAAAATTAAAATTTATCAACTAAATTAGGACCGGAGCGTATGGATGTTTGTTTGGGTTTGGTATTGTTTAGGCTTTGGTTTTGGTTGATTAGGGTTTGGTTCCGGTTAGGTTTGGGTTTGGGGTTGGTATGGATTTGGGTTTCTGTTTGTGTTTGGGTTTGCGTTAGTTAGAGGTTCGGTGTTAGTCTGCTTTGATAAAGATTTGATATGGTTATAGATTTGACTTGAGTTTGCAAAAACACTACGGCCCACAAGCATAAAAAATCCCCAAGATTAAAATTTATCAACTAAATTAAGACCGGAGCGTATGGATGTTTGTTGGGGTTTGGTATTGTTTAGGCTTTGGTTTTGGTTGATTATGGTTTGGTTTCGGTTAGGTTTGGGTTTGGGGTTGTTATGGATTTGAGTTTGGGTTTGGGTTTCGGTTTGGGTTTGGGTTTGGGTTTGGGCTTGGGTTTGGGTTTGGTTTGGTTTGGGTTTAGGTTTGGGTTTGTGTTTGGGTTTGGGTTTGGTTTGGTTTGGTTTGGTTTGGTTTGGTTTGGTTTTTGGTTGGGTTTTGTTAGATTTGGGTTTCTGTTTGGTTTGAATTTGGTTCGAGTTTGGTTTGAGTTTGGTTTGGGTTTGGTTCGGTTTGTTTTTGATTTGGGTTTAGTTTAGGATTAGATTTGGGTTTGTTTTGGGATTGAGTTTACGTTTGGTTTGATTAGAGGTTTGATTTGGTTTGATTTGCTTTGGTCAGGGATTCGATTTGTGTTGGCTTTGATCAGAATTTCGGCTGCTTGTTTGCTTGCATTTGATCAGAGATTTGTTATGGTTTGGAATGAGCTTGGTTTGGCTTTAGGTTTAGGTTACGTTTGGGTTTGCTTTGGTTGGAGATTTAGTTTAGCTGGATTTCGATTGGTTTTGGACAAAGGTTTGGTTTGGATTTGTCTTGGTGAAAGGTTTGGTTTGGGTTTGCTTTCTTTAGAGATTTGGCTTCGGTTTGCTTTTTTTGGTTTGCTTTGGTCAGTCGTTTGGTTTGGTTTGCTTTTGTTGGGGGTGTAGTATGGGTTTTCTTTGGTCAGATGTAATGTTTGGTTTGCTCTGGTCAGAAATTCCGTATGTGTTTAGTTTAGTCAGATATCTGGTTTGATTTGATATTTTGGACAAGTTTCCTCTGATACTTTTTGCTATATTTATAATTTCCTGATTTACTGTCCGCACAGCAAAATCCAGATTCATATACTTTATAATCATATTTTGAAGAATATCGATTTTGTCCTTTAATCCCCTTCTTCTCCTGACAGCACTAGGACGTGTGGGAAAGAAGAACAGTGAGGCCCACAAGCAAAAGAAAGTCCTAAGGTGAAAAAAGTTTACACATTGTAATATCGCGTTTTTATTTCGGTCCACCATAATCATTCCATATCCTCAAATTATTATTCATATTGTCAATTCGAATTTTCTTCTATATACATAAACCAACCGTTTGTTGTGTGGAATTTTGGTTTAGTATGTTCACAGTTTAGGTTTGGGTTTGCTTTGGACAAACATTTGGTTTGCTTTGGTTGGAGTTTTTGTTTGGACTTGAATTGGTTATAGGTTTGTTTCGGGTTTGCTATGGTCATAGGTTTGTTTTGATTTGCTTTGGTTAGAGGTTTGGTGTTGGTCTGCTTTGATAGAGGTTTGATATGGTTAGAGACTTGACTTGAGTTTGCAAAAACACTAAGGCCCACAAGCATATGTAATCCCCAAGTTTAAAATACATCAACTAAATTAAGACCGGAGCGTATGGATGTTTGTTGGGGTTTGGTATTGTGTAGGCTTTGGTTTTGGTTGATTAGGGTTTGGTTTCGGTTAGGTTTGGATTTGGGGTTGGTATGGGTTTGGGTTTTTGTTTGGGTTTGCGTTAGTTAGAGGTCCGGTGTTGGTCTGCTTTGATATAGGTTTGATATGGTTAGAGATTTGACTTGAGTTTGCGAAAACACTAAGGCCCACAAGCATAAAAAATCCCCAAGATTAAAATTTATCAACTAAATTAAGACCGGAGGAGTGGCAGCGTATGGATGTTTGTTGGGGTTTGGTATTGTTTAGGCTTTGGTTTTGGTTGATTAGGGTTTGGTTTCGGTTAGGTTTGGGTTTGGGGTTGTTATGGGTTTGGGTTTGGGTTTGGGTTTCGGTTTGGGTTTGGGTTTGGGTTTGGGTTTGGGTTTGGGTTTGGGTTTGGTTTGGGTTTAGGTTTGGGTTTGGGTTTTGGTTTGGGTTTGGTTTGGTTTGGTTTGTTTTGGTTTTTGGTTGGGTTTTGTTAGATTTGGGTTTGGGTTTGGTTTGAATTTGGTTTGAGTTTGGTTTGAGTTTGGTTTGGGTTTGGTTCGGTTTGTTTTTGATTTGGGTTTAGTTTAGGATTAGATTTGGGTTTGTTTTGGGATTGAGTTTACGTTTGGTTTGATTAGAGGTTTGATTTGGTTTGATTTGCTTTGGTCAGGGATTCGATTTGTGTTGGCTTTGGTCAGAATTTCGGCTGCTTGTTTGCTTGCATTTGATCAGAGATTTGTTATGGTTTGGAATGGGCTTGGTTTGGCTTTAGGTTTAGGTTACGTTTGGGTTTGCTTTGGTCGGAGATTTAGTATAGTTGGATTTTGATTGGTTTTGGACAAAGGTTTGGTTTGGATTTGTCTTGGTAAAAGGTTTGGTTTGGGTTTGCTTTCTTTAGAGATTGGCTTCGGTTTGCTTTTTTTGGTTTACTTTGGTCAGTCGTTTGGTTTGGTTTGCTTTTGTTGGGGGTGTGGTATGGGTTTTCTTTGGTCAGATGTAATGTTTGGTTTGCTTTGGTCAGAAATTCCGTATGTGTTTAGTTTAGTCAGATATCTGGTTTGATTTGATATTTTGCACAAGTTTCCTCTGATACTTTTTGCTATATTTATAATTTCCTGATTTACTGTCCGCACAGCAAAATCCAGATTCATATACTTTATAATCATATTTTGAAGAATATCGATTTTGTCCTTTAATCCCCTTCTTCTCCTGACAGCACTAGGACGTGTGGGAAAGAAGAACAGTTAGGCCCACAAGCAAAAGAAAATCCTAAGGTGAAAAAAGTTTACACATTGTAATATCGCGTTTTTATTTCGGTCCACCATAATCATTCCATATCCTCAAATTATTATTCATAGTGTCAATTCGAATTTCCTTCTATATACATAAACCAACCGTTTGTTGTGTGGAATTTTGGTTTAGTATGTTCACAGTTTAGGTTTGGGTTTGCTTTGGACAAACATTTGGTTTGCTTTGGTTGGAGTTTTTGTTTGGACTTGAATTGGTTATAGGTCTGTTTCGGGTTTGCTATGGTCATAGGTTTGTTTTGATTTGCTTTCGTTAGAGGTTTGGTGTTGGTCTGCTTTGATAGAGGTTTGATATGGTTAGAGACTTGACTTGAGTTTGCAAGAACACTAAGACCCACAAACATAAAAATCCCCAAGATTAAAATTTATCAACTAAATTAAGACCGGAGCGTATGGATGTTTGTTGGGGTTTGGTATTGTTTAGGCTTTGGTTTTGGTTGATTATGGTTTGGTTTCGGTTAGGTTTGGGTTTGGGGTTGTTATGGATTTGAGTTTGGGTTTGGGTTTCGGTTTGGGTTTGTGTTTGGGTTTGGTTTGGTTTGGGTTTAGGTTTGGGTTTGTGTTTGGGTTTGGGTTTGGTTTGGTTTGGTTTGGTTTGGTTTGGTTTTTGGTTGGGTTTTGTTAGATTTGGGTTTCTGTTTGGTTTGAATTTGGTTCGAGTTTGGTTTGAATTTTGGTTTGGGTTTGGTTCGGTTTGTTTTTGATTTGGGTTTAGTTTAGGATTGGATTTGGGTTTGTTTTGGGATTGAGTTTACGTTTGGTTTGATTAGAGGTTTGATTTGGTTTGATTTGCTTTGGTCAGGGATTCGATTTGTGTTGGCTTTGATCAGAATTTCGGCTGCTTGTTTGCTTGCATTTGATCAGAGATTTGTTATGGTTTGGAATGAGCTTGGTTTGGCTTTAGGTTTAGGTTACGTTTGGGTTTGCTTTGGTCGGAGATTTAGTTTAGTTGGATTTTGATTGGTTTGAAAGGTTTGGTTTGGATTTATCTTGGTGAAAGGTTTGGTTTGGGTTTGCTTTCTTTAGAGATTTGGCTTCGGTTTGTATTTTGGTTTGCTTTGGTCAGTCGTTTGGTTTGGTTTGCTTTTGTTGGGGTGTGGTATGGGTTTTCTTTGGTCAGATGTAATGTTTGGTTTGCTTTGGTCAGAAATTCGGTATATGATTAGTTTAGTCAGATATCTGGTTTGATTTGATATTTTGCACAAGTTTCCTCAGATACTTTTTGCAATATTTATAATTTCCTGATTTACTGTCCGCACATCAAAATCCAGATTCATATACTTTATAATCATATTTTGAAGATTATCGATTTTGTCCTTTAATCCCTTCTTGCCCTGACAGGACTAGGACGTGCGGGAAAGAAGAACAGTGAGGCCCACAAGCAAAAGAAAGTCCTAAGACGAAAAAAGGTTACACATTGTAATATCGCTTCTTTATTTCAGTAAGCTATAATCACTTCATATCCTCAAATTATTATTCAAAGTGTCAATTCTAATCTTTTTCTATATACATAAACCAACCGTCTGTTGTGTGGAGTTTTGGTTTAGTTGGTTCACAGATTAGATTTGGGTTTATTTTGGGATTGAGTTTCCGTTTGGTTTGGTTAGAATTATGGTTTGATTTGCTTTGGTCACGGATTCGGTTTGGGTCGTATTTGATCAGAACTTCGGTTGCATGTTTGTTTGCATTTGATCAAAGATTTGTTGGGGTTTGGGATGGCATAAAAAATTCCCATTAAAATTAAAAATTATCAACTAAATTAAGAAAAGAGGAGTTGCAGCGTATGGATTTTTGTTAGGGTTTGGTTTTGTTTAGGTTTTGGTTTCAGTTTGGGTAGGGTATGATTAAGTTTTGGTTTCTGTTAGGTTAGGTTAGTTTGGGGTCGGTTCGGGTTTGTTTTGGTTTTAGTTTGTTTTTGGTTTGGGTTTGGTTTTGTTTTGGGGCTTGGTTTGGGTTTGGGTTTGGTTTAGGATTGTTTTTGATTTTGGTTAGGGCTTGGTTTGGGTTTGATTAGGTTCTGGTTTCGGTTAGGTTTGGGATTGAGTTTCCGTTTGGTTTGTTACCATTCGGACGGGTATGGTATGGATTTAAGTTTAGGTTACGTTTGCGTTTGCTTTTTTTTGATTTGGTATTTTAGGTACGATTCCTCTGGTGGTTCTTGTATGATTTCCTGATTTACAGTTCACACAGCAAGATCAAAGGTTTGGTGTTGGTCTGCTTTGATAGAGGTTTGACTTGAGTGTGCGACAACACTAAGGCCCACAAGCATAAAAAATCCAAGGGATTAAAATTGATCTACTAAATTATGACAGGAGTAGTGGCAGCGTATAGATGTTTGTTGGTGTTTGGTTTTGTTTAGGCTTTGGTTTGGGTTTGATTAGGGTTTGGTTTCGGTTAGGTTTGGATTTTGGTTTTGGTATTGGTTTGGGTTTGGGTTTGGGTTTGGGATTGGGTTTGGGTTTGGGTTTGGGTTTGGGTTTGGGTTTGGGTTTGGGTTTGGGTTTGGTTTAGGGTTTGGGTTTGGGTTAGGTTTTGGTTTTGGTTTTGGTTTTGGTTTGGGTTTGGGTTTGGGTTTGGTTTGGTTTGGTTGGTGTTTGAGTTTGGTTTTTTTTGGGTTTTGTTAGATTTGGGTTTGGGTTTGGTTTGAATTTGGTTTGAGTTTGGTTTGGATTTGGTTCGGTTTGTTTTTGGTTTGGGTTTAGTTTAGGATTGGATTTGGGTTTGTTTTGGGATTGAGTTTACGTTTGGTTTAATTAGAGGTTTGATTTGGTTTGAATTGCGTTGGTCAGGGATTCGATTTGTGTTGGCTTTGATCAGAATTTCGGCTGCTTGTTTGCTTGCATTTGATCAGAGATTTGTTATGGTTTGGAACGGGCTTGGTTTGGCTTTAGGTTTAGGTTACGTTTGGGTTTGCTTTGGTCGCAGATTTAATTTGGTTGGATTTTGGTTGGTTTTGGACAAATGTTTGGTTTGGATTTGTCTTAGTAAAAGGTTTGGTTTGGGTTTGCTTTCTTTAGAGATTTGGCTTCGGTTTGCTTTTTTGGTTTGCTTTGATCAGTCGTTTGGTTTCGTTTGCCTTTGTTGGAGGTGTGGTATGGGTTTCCTTTGGTCAGATGTAATGTTTGGTTTGCTTTGGTCAGAAATTCGGTATGTGTTTTGTCAGATATCTGGTTTGATTTGATATTTTGCACAAGTTTCCTCTGATACCTTTTGCTATATTTATAATTTCCTGATTTACTGCCCGCACATCAAAATCCAGATTCATATACTTTATAATCATATTTTGAAGAATATCGATTTTGTCCTTTAATCCGCTTCTTCTCCTGACAGCACTAGGACGTGTGGGAAAGAAGAACAGTGAGGCCCACAAGCAAAAGAAAGTCCTAAGATGAAAAAATTTACACATTGTAATATCGCGTTTTTATTTCGGTCCACCATAATCATTCCATATCCTCAAATTATTATTCATAGTTTCAATTCGAATTTTCTTCTATATACATAAACCAACCGTTTGTTGTGTGGAATTTTGGTTTAGTATGTTCACAGTTTAGGTTTGGGTTTGCTTTGGACAAACATTTGGTTTGTTTTGGTTGGAGACTTTGTTTGGACTTGAATTGGTTATAGGTTTGTTTCGGGTTTGCTATGGTCATAGGTTTGTTTTGATTTGCTTTGGTTAGAGGTTTGGTGTTGGTCTGCTTTGATAGAGGTTTGATATGGTTAGAGACTTGACTTGAGTTTGCAAGAACACTAAGGCCCACAAGCATAAAAATCCCCAAAATTAAAATTTATCAACTAAATTAAGACCGGAGCGTATGGATGTTTGTTTGGGTTTGGTATTGTTTAGGCTTTGGTTTTGGTTGATTAGGGTTTGGTTCCGGTTAGGTTTGGGTTTGGGGTTGGTATGGATTTGGGTTTCTGCTTGTGTTTGGGTTTGCGTTAGTTAGAGGTTCGGTGTTAGTCTGCTTTGATAAAGATTTGATATGATTAGAGATTTGACTTGAGTTTGCAAAAACACTACGGCCCACAAGCATAAAAAATCCCCAAGATTAAAATTTATCAACTAAATTAAGACCGGAGCGTATGGATGTTTGTTGGGGTTTGGTATTGTTTAGGCTTTGGTTTTGGTTGATTAGGGTTTGGTTTCGGTTAGGTTTGGGTTTGGGGTTGTTATGGATTTGAGTTTGGGTTTGGGTTTCGGTTTGGGTTTGTGTTTGGGTTTGGTTTGGTTTGGGTTTAGGTTTGGGTTTGTGTTTGGGTTTGGGTTTGGTTTGGTTTGGTTTGGTTTGGTTTGGTTTTTGGTTGGCTTTTGTTAGATTTGGGTTTCTGTTTGGTTTGAATTTGGTTCGAGTTTGGTTTGAGTTTGGTTTGGGTTTGGTTCGGTTTGTTTTTGATTTGAGTTTAGTTTAGGATTGGATTTGGGTTCGTTTTGGGATTGAGTTTACGTTTGGTTTGATTAGAGGTTTGATTTGGTTTGATTTGCTTTGGTCAGGGATTCGATTTGTGTTGGCCTTGATCAGAATTTCGGCTGCTTGTTTGCTTGCATTTGATCAGAGATTTGTAATGGTTTGGAATGAGCTTGGTTTGGCTTTAGGTTTAGGTTACGTTTGGGTTTGCTTTGGTTGGAGATTTAGTTTAGTTGGATTTTGATTGGTTTTGGACAAAGGTTTTGTTTGGATTTGTCTTGGTGAAAGGTTTGGTTTGGGTTTGCTTTCTTTAGAGATTTGGCTTCGGTTTGCTTTTTTTGGTTTGCTTTGGTCAGTCGTTTGGTTTGGTTTGCTTTTGTTGGGGGTGTAGTATGGGTTTTCTTTGGTCAGATGCAATGTTTGGTTTGCTTTGGTCAGAAATTCCGTATGTGTTTAGTTTAGTCAGATATCTGGTTTGATTTGATATTTTGCACAAGTTTCCTCTGATACTTTTTGCTATATTTATAATTTCCTGATTTACTGTCCGCACAGCAAAATCCAGATTCATATACTTTATAATCATATTTTGAAGAATATCGATTTTGTCCTTTAATCCCCTTCTTCTCCTGACAGCACTAGGACGTGTGGGAAAGAAGAACAGTGAGGCCCACAAGCAAAAGAAAGTCCTAAGGTGAAAAAAGTTTACACATTGTAATATCGCGTTTTTATTTCGGTCCACCATAATCATTCCATATCCTCAAATTATTATTCATATTGTCAATTCGAATTTTCTTCTATATACATAAACCAACCGTTTGTTGTGTGGAATTTTGGTTTAGTATGTTCACAGTTTAGGTTTGGGTTTGCTTTGGACAAACCTTTGGTTTGCTTTGGTTGGAGTTTTTGTTTGGACTTGAATTGGTTATAGGCTTGTTTTAGGTTTGCTATGGTCATAGGTTTGTTTTGATTTGCTTTCGTTAGAGGTTTGGTGTTGGTCTGCTTTGATAGAGGTTTGATATGGTTAGAGCTTAGATTTGAGTTTGCAAGAACATAAGGCCCACAAGCATAAAAAATCAACAAGATTAAAATTTATCAACTAAATTAAGACCGGAGGAATGGCAGCGTATGGATTTTTGTTGAGGTTTGGTTTTGTTTGGGTTTTGGTTTGAGTTTGGTTAAGTCTTGGTTTCGGTTAGGCTAGGTCAGTTTGGAGATGGTTTGGATTTGTATTGGTTTTTTGTCCTTGTCATGACAGGACTAGGACGTGTGGGAGAGAAGTACAGTGAGGGCCACAAGCAAAAGTAAGCCCTAATATAAAAAAGTTACACATTGTAATATCGCTTTTTTATTTCGGTCCACCATAATCATTCCATATCCTCAAATTATTATTCATAGTGTCAATTCGAATTTTCTTCTATATACATAAACCAACCGTTTGTTGTGTGGAATTTTGGTTTAGTATGTTCACAATTTAGGTTTGGGTTTGCTTTGAACAAACAATTGGTTTGCTTTGGTTGGAGTTTTTGTTTGGACTTGAATTGGTTATAGGTTTATTTTGGGTTTGCTATGGTCATAGGTTTGTTTCGATTTGCTTTCGTTAGAGGTTTGGTGTTGGTCTGCTTTTATAGAGGTTTGATATGTTTAGAGGTTAGACTTGGGTTTGCAAGTACACTAAGGCCCACAAGCATAAAAAAACCCCAAGATTAAAATTTATCATCTAAATTAAGACCGGAGGAGTTTCAGCGTATGAATGTTTGTTGGGGTTTGGTTTTGTTTAGGTTTTGGTTTGAGTTTGGTTAAGTCTTGGTTTCGGTTAGGTTAGGACAGTTTGGAGATGGTTTGGATTTGTTTTGGTTTTTGGTCCTTGCACTGACAGGACTAGTGCGTGTGGGAGAGAAGAACAGTGAGGGCCACAAGCAAAAGAAAGCCCTAAAATAAAAAAGTTTACACATTGCTCTCTTATTTAAGCCCACCACAATCATTCCATATCCTCAAATTATTATTCATAGTGTCATTTCGATTTTTTTTCTATATACATATACCAATCGTTTGTTGTGTGGAGTTTTGGTTTAGTTTGTTCACAGTTAAATTTTGGGTTTGCTTTGGACAAATATATGGTTTGCTTTGGTTGGAGTTTTCGTTTGGACTTGAATTGGTTATAGGTTTGTTTTGGGTTTGCTTTGATAGAGGTTTGATATGGTTAGAGATTTGACTTGAATCCCGAAGATTAAAATTTATCAACTAAATTAATACCGGAGCGTATGGATGTTTGTTGGGGTTTGGTATTGTTTAGGCTTTGGTTTTGGTTGATTAGGGTTTGGTTTCGGTTAGGTTTGGGTTTGGGGTTGTTATGGATTTGAGTTTGGGTTTAGGTTTCGGTTTGGGTTTCGGTTTGATTTGGTTTGGGTTTAGGTTTGGGTTTGTGTTTGGGTTTGGGTTTGGTTTGGTTTGGTTTGGTTTGGTTTGGTTTTTGGTTGGGTTTTGTTAGATTTGGGTTTGGATTTGGTTTGAATTTGGTTCGAGTTTGGTTTGAGTTTGGTTTGGGTTTAGTTTAGGATTGGATTTGGGTTTGTTTTGGGATTGAGTTTACGTTTGGTTTGATTAGAGGTTTGATTTGGTTTGATTTGCTTTGGTCAGGGATTCGATTTGTGTTGGCTTTGATCAGAATTTCGGCTGCTTGTTTGCTTGCATTTGATCAGAGATTTGTTATGGTTTGGAATGAGCTTGGTTTGGCTTTAGGTTTAGGTTACGTTTGGGTTTGCTTTGGTTGGAGATTTAGTTTAGTTGGATTTTGATTGGTTTTGGACAAAGGTTTGGTTTGGATTTGTCTTGGTAAAAGGTTTGGTTTGGGTTTGCTTTCTTTAGAGATTTGGCTTCGGTTTGCTTTTTTTGGATTGCTTTGGTCAGTCGTTTGGTTTGGTTTGCTTTTGTTGGGGGTGTGGTATGGGTTTTCTTTGGTCAGATGTAATGTTTGGTTTGCTTTGGTCAGAAATTCCGTATGTGTTTAGTTTAGTCAGATATCTGGTTTGATTTGATATTTTGCACAAGTTTCCTCTGATACTTTTTGCTATATTTATAATTTCCTGATTTACTGTCCGCACAGCAAAATCCAGATTCATATACTTTATAATCATATTTTGAAGAATATCGATTTTGTCCTTTAATCCCCTTCTTCTCCTGACAGCACTAGGACTTGTGGGAAAGAAGAACAGTGAGGCCCACAAGCAAAAGAAAGTCCTAAGGTGAAAAAAGATTACATATTGTAATATCGCGTTTTTATTTCGGTCCACCATAATCATTCCATATCCTCAAATTATTATTCATAGTGTCAATTCGAATTTCCTTCTATATACATAAACCAACCGTTTGTTGTGTGGAATTTTGGTTTAGTATGTTCACAGTTTAGGTTTGGGTTTGCTTTGGCAAACATTTGGTTTGCTTTGGTTGGAGTTTTTGTTTGGACTTGAATTGGTTATAGGTCTGTTTCGGGTTTGCTATGGTCATAGGTTTGTTTTGATTTGCTTCGTTAGAGGTTTGGTGTTGGTCTGCTTTGATAGAGGTTTGATATGATTAGAGACTTGACTTGAGTTTGCAAGAACACTAAGGCCCACAAACATAAAAATCCCCAAGATTAAAATTTATCAACTAAATTAAGACCGGATCGTATGGATGTTTGTTGGGGTTTGGTATTGTTTAGGCTTTGGTTTTGGTTGATTAGGGTTTGGTTCCGGTTAGGTTTGGGTTTGGGATTGGTATGGGTTTGGGTTTGTGTTTGGGTTTGCGTTTGGGTTTAGGTTTGGGTTTGGGTTTGGGTTTGGGTTTGGGTTTGGGTTTGGGTTTTTGGTTTGGGTTTGGGTTTGGGTTTGGGTTTGGGTTTGGGTTTGGGTTTTTGGTTTGGGTTTGGGTTTGGGTTTGGGTTTGGGTTTGGGTTTGGGTTTGGGTTTGGGTTTGGGTTTGGGTTTGGGTTTGGGTTTGGGTTTGGGTTTGGGTTTGGGTTTGGGTTTGGGTTTGGGTTTGGGTTTGGGTTTGGGTTTGGGTTTGGGTTTGGGTTTGGGTTTGGGTTTGGGTTTGGGTTTGGGTTTGGGTTTGGGTTTGGGTTTGGGTTTGGGTTTCGCTTTGGGTTTGGGTTTGGGTTTGGGTTTGGTTCGGTTTGTTTTTGATTTGGGTTTAGTTTAGGATTGGATTTGGGTTTGTTTTGGGATTGAGTTTACGTTCGGTTTGATTAGAAGTTTGATTTGGTTTGATTTGCTTTGGTCAGGGATTCGATTTGTGTTGGCTTTGATCAGAATTTCTGCTGCTTGTTTGCTTGCATTTGATCAGAGATTTGTTATGGTTTGGAATGGGTTTGGCTTTGGTTTAGGTTTAGGTTACGTTTGGGTTTGCTTTGGTCCGAGATTTAGTTTGGTTGGATTTTGGTTGGTTTTGGATAAATATTTTGTTTGGATTTGTTTTGGTAAAAGATTTGGTTTGGGTTTGCTTTGTTTAGAGATTTGGCTTCGGTTTGCTTTTTTTGGTTTGCTTTGGTCAGTCGTTTGGATTGGTTTGCTTTTGTTGGAGGTTTGGTATGGGTTTTCTTTGGTCAGTTGTACTGTTTGATTTGCTTTGCTCAGAAATTTGGTATGGGCTTAATTTAGTCAGATATCTGGTTTGGTATGATATTTTGCTCAAGTTTTTTCTGATACTTTTTTCTATATTTATAATTTCCTGGTTTACTGTCCGCATATCAAAATCCAAATTCATATAATTTATAATTATATTTTGAAGAATAACGATTTTGTCCTATAATCAATTCTTGTCCTGACAGGACTAGGACGTATGGGAAAGAATAACAGTGAGGCCCATAAGCAAAAGAAAGTCCTAAGATGAAAAAAGTTTACACAATGTAATATCGCGTTTTTATTTCGGTCCACCATAATCATTCCATATCCTCAAATTATTATTCAGAGTGTCAATTCGAATTTTCTTCTATATAAATAAACCAACCGTTTGTTGTGTGGAATTTTGGTTTAGTATGTTCACAGTTTAGATTTGGGTTTGCTTTGGTTGGAGTTTTTGTTTTTACTTGAATTGGTTATAGGTTTGTTTCGGGTTTGCTATGGTCATAGGTTTGTTTTGATTTGCTTTCGTTAGAGGTTTGGTGTTGGTCTGCTTTGATAGAGGTTTGATATGGTTAGAGATTTGACTTGAGTTTGCAAAAACACTAAGGCCCACAAGCATAAATAATCCCCAAGTTTAAAATATATCAACTAAATTAAGACCGGAGCGTACGGATGTTTGTTGGGGTTTGGTATTGTGTAGGCTTTGGTTTTGGTTGATTAGGGTTTGGTTCCGGTTAGGTTTGGGTTTGGGGTTGGTATGGGTTTGGGTTTGGGTTTGTGTTTGGGTTTGCGTTAGTTAGAGGTCCGATGTTGGTCTGCTTTGATAGAGGTTTGATATGGTTAGAGATTTGACTTGAGTTTGCAAAAACACTAAGGCCCACAAGCATATATAATCCCCAAGTTTAAAATATATCAACTAAATTAAGACCGGAGCGTATGGATGTTTGTTGGGGTTTGGTATTGTGTAGGCTTTGGTTTTGGTTGATTATGGTTTGGTTTCGGTTAGGTTTGGGTTTGGGGTTGGTATGGGTTTGGGTTTAGTGTGGGTTTGGGTTTGGGTTTGGGTTTGTGTTTGGGTTTGCGTTAGTTAGAGTTCCGGTATTGGTCTGCTTTGATAGAGGATTGATATGGTTAGAGATTTAACTTGAGTTTGCAAAAACACTAAGGCCCACAAGCATAAAAAATCCCCAAGTTTAAAATTTATCAACTAAATTAAGACCGGAGGAGTGGCAGCGTATGGAAGTTTGTTGGGGTTTGGTATTGTTTAGGCTTTGGTTTTGGTTGATTAGGGTTTGGTTTCGGTTAGGTTTGGATTTGGGGTTGTTATGGGTTTGGGTATGGGTTTGGGTTTCGGTTTGGGTTTGGGTTTGGGTTTGGGTTTGGGTTTAGTTTGGGTTTAGGTTTGGGTTTGGGTTTGGGTTTGGGTTTGGGTTTGGTTTGAGTTTGGTTTGAGTTTCCTTTGGGTTTGGTTCGGTTTGTTTTTGATTTGGGTTTAGTTTAGGATTGGATTTGGGTTTGTTTTGGGATTGAGTTTACGTTTGGTCTGATTAGAGGTTTGATTTGGTTTGATTTGCTTTGGTCAGGGATTCGATTTGTGTTGGCTTTGATCAGAATTTCGGCTGCTTGTTTGCTTGCATTTGATCAGAGATTTGTTATGGTTTGGAATGAGCTTGGTTTGGCTTTAGGTTTAGGTTACGTTTGGGTTTGCTTTGGTCGGAGATTTAGTTTAGTTGGATTTTGATTGGTTTGAAAGGTTTGGTTTGGATTTATCTTGGTGAAAGGTTTGGTTTGGGTTTGCTTTCTTTAGAGATTTGGCTTCGGTTTGTATTTTGGTTTGCTTTGGTCAGTCGTTTGGTTTGGTTTGCTTTTGTTGGGGTGTGGTATGGGTTTTCTTTGGTCAGATGTAATGTTTGGTTTGCTTTGGTCAGAAATTCGGTATATGATTAGTTTAGTCAGATATCTGGTTTGATTTGATATTTTGCACAAGTTTCCTCAGATACTTTTTGCAATATTTATAATTTCCTGATTTACTGTCCGCACATCAAAATCCAGATTCATATACTTTATAATCATATTTTGAAGAATGACGATTTTGTCCTTTAATCCCCTTCTTCTCCTGACAGCACTAGGACGTGTGGGAAAGAAGAACAGTGAGGCCCACAAGCAAAAGAATGTCCTAAAATGAAAAAAGTTTACACATAGTAATATCGACTTTTTATTTCGGTCCACCATAATCATTCCATATCCTCAAATTATTATTCATATTGTCAATTCGAATTTTCTTCTATATACATAAACCAACCGTTTGTTGTGTGGAATTTTGGTTTAGTATGTTCACAGTTTAGGTTTGGGTTTGCTTTGGACAAACATTTGGTTTGCTTTGGTTGGAGTTTTTGTTTGGACTTGAATTGGTTATAGGCTTGTTTTAGGTTTGCTATGGTCATAGGTTTGTTTTGATTTGCTTTCGTTAGAGGTTTGGTGTTGGTCTGCTTTGATAGAGGTTTGATATGGTTAGAGCTTAGATTTGAGTTTGCAAGAACATAAGGCCCACAAGCATAAAAAATCAACAAGATTAAAATTTATCATCTAAATTAAGACCGGAGGAGTGGCAGCGTATGGATTTATGTTGGGGTTTGGTTTTGTTTGGGTTTTGGTTTGAGTTTGGTTAAGTCTTGGTTTCGGTTAGGTTAGGTCAGTTTGGAGATGGTTTGGATTTGTATTGGTTTATTGTCCTTGTCATGACAGGACTAGGACGTGTGGGAGAGAAGTACAGTGAGGGCCACAAGCAAAAGAAAGCCCTAATATAAAAAAGTTACACATTGTAATATCGCTTTTTTATTTCGGTCCACCATAATCATTCCATATCCTCAAATTATTATTCATATTGTCAATTCGAATTTTCTTCTATATACATAAACCAACCGTTTGTTGTGTGGAATTTTGGTTTAGTATGTTCACAGTTTAGGTTAGGGTTTGCTTTGGCAAACATTTGGTTTGCTTTGGTTGGAGTTTTTGTTTGGACTTGAATTGGTTATAGGTTTATTTTGGGTTTGCTATGGTCATAGGTTTGTTTCGATTTGCTTTCGTTAGAGGTTTGGTGTTGGTCTGCTTTTATAGAGGTTTGATATGTTTAGAGGTTGGACTTGGGTTTGCAAGTACACTAAGGCCCACAAGCATAAAAAATCCCCAAGTTTAAAATTTATCATCTAAATTAAGACCGGAGGAGTGGCAGCGTATGAATGTTTGTTGGGGTTTGGTTTTGTTTAGGTTTTGGTTTGAGTTTGGATAAGTCTTGGTTTCGGTTAGGTTAGGACAGTTTGGAGATGGTTTGGATTTGTTTTGGTTTTTGGTCCTTGCACTGACAGGACTAGTGCGTGTGGGAGAGAAGAACAGTGAGGGCCACAAGCAAAAGAAAGCCCTAAAATAAAAAAGTTTACACATTGCCCTTTTATTTAAGCCCACCACAATCATTCCATATCCTCAAATTATTATTCATAGTGTCATTTCGAATTTTTTTCTATATACATAAACCAATCGTTTGTTGTGTGGAGTTTTGGTTTAGTTTGTTCACAGTTAAATTTTGGGTTTGCTTTGGACAAATATATGGTTTGCTTTGGTTGGAGTTTTCGTTTGGACTTGAATTGGTTATAGGTTTGTTTTGGGTTTGCTTTGATAGAGGTTTGATATGGTTAGAGATTTGACTTGAATTTGCAAGAACACTAAGGCCCACAAGCATAAAAAATCCCGAAGATTAAAATTTATCAACTAAATTAAAACCGGAGCGTGTGGGTGTTTGTTGGGGTTTGGTATTGTTTAGGCTTTGGTTTTGGTTGATTAGGGTTTGGTTACGGTTAGGTTTGAGTTTGGGGTTGGTATTGGTTTGCGTTTGGGTTTGGGTTTGGGTTTGGGTTTGGGTTTGGGTTTGGGTTTGGGTTTGGGTTTGGGTTTGGGTTTGGGTTTGGGTTTGGGTTTGGGTTTGGGTTTGGGTTTGGGTTTGGGTTTGGGTTTGGGTTTGGGTTTGGGTTTGGGTTTGGGTTTGGGTTTGGGTTTGGGTTTGGGTTTGCTTTGGTCCGAGATTTAGTTTGGTTGGAATTTGGTTGGTTTTGGACAAATGTTTTGTTTGGATTTGTATTGGTAAAAGATTTGGTTTGGGTTTGCTTTGTTTAGAGATTTGGCTTCGGTTTGCTTTTTTTGGTTTGCTTTGGTCAGTCGTTTGGTTTGGTTTGCTTTTGTTGGAGGTTTGGTATGGGTTTTCTTTGGTCAGATGTACTGTTTGATTTGCTTTGCTCAAAAATTTGGTATGGGCTTAGTTTAATCAGATATCTCGTTTGGTATGATATTTTGCGCAAATTTTCTCTGATACTTTTTTCTATATTTATAATTTCCTGGTTTACTGTCCGCACATCAAAATCCAGATTCATATACTTTATAATCATATTTTGAAGATTATCGATTTTGTCCTTTAATCCCTTCTTGCCTTGACAGGACTAGGACGTGCGGGAAAGAAGAACAGTGAGGCCCACAAGCAAAAGAAAGTCCTAAGACGAAAAAAGGTTACACATTGTAATATCGCTTCTTTATTTCAGTAAACTATAATCACTTCATATCCTCAAATTATTATTCAAAGTGTCAATTCGAATTTTTTTCTATATACATAAACCAACCGTCTGTTGTGTCTAGTTTTGGTTTAGTTATTTCACAGATTAGATTTGGGTTTATTTTGGGATTGAGCTTCCGTTTGGTTTGGTTAGAATTATGGTTTGATTTGCTTTGGTCACGGATTCGGTTTGGGTCGTATTTGATCAGAACTTCGGTTGCATGTTTGTTTGCATTTGATCAAAGATTTGTTGGGGTTTGGGATGGCATAAAAAATTCCCATTAAAATTAAAAATTATCAACTAAATTAAGACCAGAGGAGTTGCAGCGTATGGATTTTTGTTAGGGTTTGGTTTTGTTTAGGTTTTGGTTTCAGTTTGGGTAGGGTATGATTAAGTTTTGGTTTCTGTTAGGTTAGGTTAGTTTGGGGTCGGTTCGGGTTTGTTTTGGTTTTAGTTTGTTTTTTGTTTGGGTTTGGTTTTGTTTTGGGGCTTGGTTTGGGTTTGGGTTTGGTTTAGGATTGTCTTTGATTTTGGTTAGGGCTTGGTTTGGGTTTGATTAGGTTCTGGTTTCGGTTAGGTTTGGGATTGAGTTTCCGTTTGGTTTGTTACCATTCGGACGGGTATGGTATGGATTTAAGTTTAGGTTACGTTTGCGTTTGCTTTTTTTTGATTTGGTATTTTAGGTACGATTCCTCTGGTGGTTCTTGTATGATTTCCTGATTTACAGTTCACACAGCAAGATCAGAGGTTTGGTGTTGGTCTGCTTTGATAGAGGTTTGACTTGAGTGTGCGACAACACTAAGGCCCACAAGCATAAAAAATCCAAGGGATTAAAATTGATCTACTAAATTAAGACAGGAGTAGTGGCAGCGTATAGATGTTTGTTGGGGTTTGGTTTTGTTTAGGCTTTGGTTTGGGTTTGATTAGGGTTTGGTTTCGGTTAGGTTTGGATTTTGGTTTTGGTATTGGTTTGGGTTTCGGTTTGGGTTTGGGTTTTGGTTAGGTTTTGGTTTTGGATTTGGTTTTGGTTTGGTTTTGGGTTTGGGTTTGGGTTTGAGTTTGGGTTTGGTTTGGTTTGGTTGGTGTTTGTGTTTGGATTTTGTTTGGGTTTTGTTAGATTTGGGTTTGGGTTTGGTTTGAATTTGGTTTGAGTTTGGTTTGGGTTTGGTTCGGTTTGTTTTTGGTTTGGGTTTAGTTTAGGATTAGATTTGGGTTTGTTTTGGGATTGAGTTTACGTTTGGTTTTATTATAGGTTTGGTTTGGTTTGATTTGCTTTGGTCAGGGATTCGATTTGTGTTGGCTTTGATCAGAATTTCGGCTGCTTGTTTGCTTGCATTTAATCAGAGATTTGTTATGGTTTGGAATGAGCTTGGTTTGGCTTTAGGTTTAGGTTACGTTTGGGTTTGCTTTGGTTGGAGATTTAGTTTAGTTGGATTTTGATTGGTTTTGGACAAAGTTTGGTTTGGATTTGTGTTGGTAAAAGGTTTGGTTTGGGTTTGCTTTCTTTAGAGATTTGGCTTCGGTTTGCTTTTTTTGGTTTGCCTTGGTCAGTCGTTTGGTTTGGTTTGCTTTTGTTGGGGGTGTGGTATGGGTTATCTTTGGTCAGATGTACTGTTTGATTTGCTTTGCTCAGAAATTTGGTATGGGCTTAATTTAGTCAGATATCTGGTTTGGTATGATATTTTGCGCAAGTTTTTTCTGATACTTTTTTCTATATTTATAATTTCCTGGTTTACTGTCCGCATATCAAAATCCAAATTCATATACTTTATAATCATATTTTGAAGATTATCGATTTTGTCCTTTAATCCCTTCTTGCTCTGACAGGACTAGGACTTGCAGGAAAGAAGAACAGTGAGGCCCACAAGCAAAAGAAAGTCCTAAGATGACAAAAGTTTACACATTGTAATATCGCGTTTTTATTTCGGTCCACCATAATCATTCCATATCCTCAAATTATTATTCATATTGTCAATTCGAATTTTCTTCTATATACATAAACCAACCGTTTGTTGTGTGGAATTTTGGTTCAGTATGTTCACAGTTTAGGTTTGGGTTTGCTTTGGACAAACATTTGGTTTGCTTTGGTTGGAATTTTTGTTTGGACTTGAATTGGTTATAGGTTTGTTTCGGGTTTGCTATGGTCATAGGTTTGTTTTGATTTGCTTTCGTTAGAGGGTTGGTGTTGGTCTGCTTTGATAGAGGTTTGATATGGTTAGAGACTTGACTTGAGTTTGCAAGAACACTAAGGCCCACAAGCATAAAAATCCCCAAGAATAAAATTTATCATCTAAATTAAGACCGGAGCGTATGGATGTTTGTTGGGGTTTGGTATTGTTTAGGCTTTGGTTTTGGTTGATTAGGGTTTGGTTCCGGTTAGGTTTGGGTTTGGGGTTGGTATGGGTTTGTGTTTCTGTTTGTGTTTGGGTTTGCGTTAGTTAGAGTTTCGGTGTTAGTCTGCTTTGATAAAGATTTGATATGGTTAGAGATTTGACTTGAGTTTGCAAAAACACTACGGCCCACAAGCATAAAAAATCCCCAAGATTAAAATTTATCAACTAAATTAAGACCGGAGCGTATGGAGGTTTGTTGGGGTTTGGTATAGTTTAGGCTTTGGTTTTGGTTGATTAGGGTTTGGTTTCTCTTAGGTTTGGGTTTGGGGTTGGTATGGGTTTGGGTTTGGGTTTGTGTTTGGGTTTGCGTTTGGGTTTGGGTTTAGGTTTGGGTTTGGGTTTGGGTTTGGGTTTTGGTTTGGGTTTAGGTTTGGGTTTGGGTTTGGGTTTGGTTTGGTTTGGGTTTAGGTTTGGTTTGAATTTGGTTTGAGTTTGGTTTGGGTTTGGTTCGGTTTGTTTTTGTTTTGGGTTTAGTTTAGGATTAGATTTGGGTTTGTTTAGGGATTGAGTTTACGTTTGGTTTGATTTGCTTTGGTCAGGGATTCGATTTGTGTTGGCTTTGATCAAAATTTCGGCTGCTTGTTTGCTTGCATTTGATCAGAGATTTGTTATGGTTTGGAATGGGCTTGGTTTGGCTTTAGGTTTAGGTTACGTTTGGGTTTGCTTTGGTCGGAGATTTAGTTTAGTTGGATTTTGATTGGTTTTGGACAAAGGTTTGGTTTGGATTTGTCTTGGTAAAAGGTTTGGTTTGGGTTTGCTTTCTTTAGAGATTTGGCTTCGGTTTGCTTTTTTTGGTTTGCTTTGGTCAGTCGTTTGGTTTGGTTTGCTTTTGTTGGGTGTGTGGTATGGGTTTTCTTTGGTCAGATGTAATGTTTGGTTTGCTTTTTTCAGAAATTCTGTATGTGTTTAGTTTAGTCAGATATTTGGTTTGATTTGATATTTTTCACAAGTTTCCTCTGATACATTTTGCCATATTTATAATTTCCTGATTTACTATCCGCACATCAAAATCCAGATTCATATACTTTATAATTATATTTTGAAGTATAACGATTTTGTCCTTTAATCCCTTCTTGTCCTGACAGGACTAGGACGTATGGGAAAGAAGAACAGTGAGGCCCACAAGCAAAAGAAAGTCCTAAGATGAAAAAAAGTTACACATTGTAATATCGCTTTTTTATTTCAGTCCACCATAATAATTCCATATATTCAAATTATTATTCATAGTGTCAATTCGAATTTTCTTCTATATACATAAACCAACCGTGTGTTGCATGATGTTTTGGTTTAGTTTGTTCACAGTTTAAGTTAGGGTTTGCTTTGGACAATCATTTGGTTTGCTATGGTCATAGGTTTGTTTTGATTTGCTTTCGTTAGAGGTTTGGAGTTGGTCTGCTTTTATAGAGGTTTGATATGTTTAGAGGTTAGACTTGAGTTCGCAAGAACACTAAGGCACACAAGCATAAAAAATCCCCAAGATTAAAATTTATCAACTAAATTAAGAACGGAGGAATGGCAGCGTACGGATGTTTGTTGGGGTTTGGTTTTGTTTAGGTTTTGGTTTGGGTTTGGTTAAGTCTTGGTTTCGGTTATGTTAGGTCAGTTTGGAGATGGTTTGGATTTGTTTTGATTTTTGGTCCTTGTCCTGACAGGACTAGGACGTGTGGCAGAGAAGAACAGTGAGGGCCACAAGCAAAAGAAAGCCCTAAGATAAAAAAAGGTTACACATCGCTTTTTTATTTAAGTCCACCACAATCATTCCATATCCCCAAATTATTATTCATAGTGTCAATTCGAATATTTTTCTATATACATAAACCAATCGTTTATTGTGTGGAGTTTTGGTTTAGTTTGTTCACAGTTTAGGTTTGGGTTTGCTTTAGTCAAACATTTGGATTGCTTTGGTTGGAGTTTTCGTTTATACTTGAATTGGTTATAGGTTTGTTTTGGGTTTGCTTTGGGCATAGGTTTTTTGATTTGCTTTCCTTAGATGTTTGGTATTGGTCTGCTTTGATATAGGTTTGATATGGTTAGAGATTTGACTTGAGTTTGCAAAAACACAAAGGCCCACAAGCATAAAAAATCACCAGATTAAAATTTATCAACTAAATTAAGACCGGATGTTTGTTGGGGTTTGGTATTGTGTAGGCTTTGGTTTTGGTTGATTAGGGTTTGGTTTCGGTTAGGTTTGGGTTTGGGGTTGGTATGGGTTTGGGTTTGGGTTTGTGTTTGGGTTTGCGTTAGTTAGAGGTCCGGTGTTGGTCTGCTTTGATATGGTTAGAGATTTGACTTGAGTTTGCAAAAACACTAAGGCCCACAAGCATATATAATCCCCAAGTTTAAAATACATCAACTAAATTAAGACCGGAGCGTATGGATGTTTGTTGGGGTTTGGTATTGTTTAGGCTTTGGTTTTGGTTGATTAGGGTTTGGTTCCGGTTAGGTTTGGGTTTGGGGTTGGTATGGGTTTGTGTTTCTGTTTGTGTTTGGGTTTGCGTTAGTTAGAGTTTCGGTGTTAGTCTGCTTTGATAAAGATTTGATATGGTTAGAGATTTGACTTGAGTTTGCAAAAACACTACGGCCCACAAGCATAAAAAATCCCCAAGATTAAAATTTATCAACTAAATTAAGACCGGAGCGTATGGATGTTTGTTGGGGTTTGGTATAGTTTAGGCTTTGGTTTTGGTTGATTAGGGTTTGGTTTCGGTTAGGTTTGGGTTTGGGGTTGGTATGGGTTTGGGTTTGGGTTTGTGTTTGGGTTTGCGTTTGGGTTTGGGTTTAGGTTTGGGTTTGGGTTTGGGTTTGGGTTTTGGTTTGGGTTTAGGTTTGGGTTTGGGTTTGGGTTTTGTTTGATTTGGGTTTGGGTTTGGTTTGAATTTGGTTCGAGTTTGGTTTGGGTTTGGTTCGGTTTGTTTTTGTTTTGGGTTTAGTTTAGGATTAGATTTGGGTTTGTTTAGGGATTGAGTTTACGTTTGGTTTGATTTGCTTTGGTCAGGGATTCGATTTGTGTTGGCTTTGATCAAAATATCGGCTGCTTGTTTGCTTGCATTTGATCAGAGATTTGTTATGGTTTGGAATGGGCTAGGTTTGGCTTTAGGTTTAGGTTACGTTTGGGTTTGCTTTGGTCGGAGATTTAGTTTGGTTGGATTTTGATTGGTTTTTGACAAAGGTTTGGTTTGGATTTGTCTTGGTAAAAGGTTTGGTTTGGGTTTGCTTTCTTTAGAGATTTGGCTTCGGTTTGCTTTTTTTGGTTTGCTTTGGTCAGTCGTTTGGTTTGGTCTGCTTTTGTTGGGTGTGTGGTATGGGTTTTCTTTGGTCAGATGTAATGTTTGGTTTGCTTTTTTCAGAAATTCTGTATGTGTTTAGTTTAGTCAGATATTTGGTTTGATTTGATATTTTTCACAAGTTTCCTCTGATACATTTTGCTATATTTATAATTTCCTGATTTACTATCCGCACATCAAAATCCAGATTCATATACTTTATAATTATATTTTGAAGTATAACGATTTTGTCCTTTAATCCCTTCTTGTCCTGACAGGACTAGGACGTATGGGAAAGAAGAACAGTGAGGCCCACAAGCAAAAGAAAGTCCTAAGATGAAAAAAAGTTACACATTGTAATATCGCTTTTTTATTTCAGTCCACCATAATAATTCCATATATTCAAATTATTATTCATAGTGCCAATTCGAATTTTCTTCTATATACATAAACCAACCGTGTGTTGCATGATGTTTTGGTTTAGTTTGTTCACAGTTTAGGTTAGGGTTTGCTTTGGACAATCATTTGGTTTGCTATGGTCATAGGTTTGTTTTGATTTGCTTTCGTTAGAGGTTTGGAGTTGGTCTGCTTTTATAGAGGTTTGATATGTTTAGAGGTTAGACTTGAGTTCGCAAGAACACTAAGGCACACAAGCATAAAAAATCCCCAAGATTAAAATTTATCAACTAAATTAAGAACGGAGGAATGGCAGCGTATGGATGTTTGTTGGGGTTTGGTTTTGTTTAGGTTTTGGTTTGAGTTTGGTTAAGTCTTGGTTTCGGTTATGTTAGGTCAGTTTGGAGATGGTTTGGATTTGTTTTGATTTTTGGTCCTTGTCCTGACAGGACTAGGACGTGTGGCAGAGAAGAACAGTGAGGGCCACAAGCAAAAGAAAGCCCTAAGATAAAAAAAGGTTACACATCGCTTTTTTATTTAAGTCCACCACAATCATTCCATATCCCCAAATTATTATTCATAGTGTCAATTCGAATATTTTTCTATATACATAAACCAACCGTTTGTTGTGTGGAATTTTGGTTTAGTTTGTTCACAGTTTAGGTTTGGGTTTGCTTTAGTCAAACATTTGGTTTGCTTTGGTTGGAGTTTTCGTTTATACTTGAATTGGTTATAGGTTTGTTTTGGGTTTGCTTTGGGCATAGGTTTGTTTTGATTTGCCTTCCTTAGATGTCTGGTATTGGTCTGCTTTGATATAGGTTTGATATGGTTAGAGATTTGACTTGAGTTTGCAAAAACACTAAGGCCCACAAGCATAAAAAATCACCAGATTAAAATTTATCAACTAAATTAAGACCGGAGCGTATGGATGTTTGTTGGGGTTTGGTATTGTGTAGGCTTTGGTTTTGGTTGATTAGGGTTTGGTTTCGGTTAGGTTTGGGTTTGGGGTTGGTATGGGTTTGGGTTTGGGTTTGTGTTTGGGTTTGCGTTAGTTAGAGGTCCGGTGTTGGTCTGCTTTGATATGGTTAGAGATTTGACTTGAGTTTGCAAAAACACTAAGGCCCACAGGCATATATAATCCCCAAGTTTAAAATACATCAACTAAATTAAGACCGGAGCGTATGGATGTTTGTTGGGGTTTGGTATTGTGTAGGCTTTGGTTTTGGTTGATTAGGGTTTGGTTTCGGTTAGGTTTGGATTTGGGGTTGGTATGGGTTTGGGTTTGTGTTTGGGTTTGCGTTAGTTAGAGGTCCGGTGTTGGTCTGCTTTGATATAGGTTTGATATGGTTAGAGATTTGACTTGAGTTTGCGAAAACACTAAGGCCCACAAGCATAAAAAATCCCCAAGATTAAAATTTATCAACTGAATTAAGACCGGAGGAGTGGCAGCGTATGGATGTTTGTTGGGGTTTGGTATTGTTTAGGCTTTGGTTTTGGTTGATTAGGGTTTGGTTTCGGTTAGGTTTGGGTTTGGGGTTGTTATGGGTTTGGGTTTGGGTTTGGGTTTGGGTTTCGGTTTGGGTTTGGGTTTGGGTTTGGGTTTGGGTTTGGGTTTGGGTTTGGTTTGGGTTTAGGTTTGGGTTTGGGTTTTGGTTTGGGTTTGGTTTGGTTTGGTTTGTTTTGGTTTTTGGTTGGGTTTTGTTAGATTTGGGTTTGGGTTTGGTTTGAATTTGGTTTGAGTTTGGTTTGAGTTTGGTTTGGGTTTGGTTCGGTTTGTTTTTGATTTGGGTTTAGTTTAGGATTGGATTTGGGTTTGTTTTGGGATTGAGTTTACGTTTGGTTTGATTAGAGGTTTGATTTGGTTTGATTTGCTTTGGTCAGGGATTCGATTTGTGTTGGCTTTGGTCAGAATTTCGGCTGCTTGTTTGCTTGCAATTGATCAGAGATTTGTTATGGTTTGGAATGGGCTTGGTTTGGCTTTAGGTTTAGGTAACATTTGGGTTTGCTTTGGTCGGAGATTTAGTTTAGTTGGATTTTGATTGGTTTTGGACAAAGGTTTGGTTTGGATTTGTCTTGGTAAAAGGTTTGGTTTGGGTTTGCTTTCTTTAGAGATTGGCTTCGGTTTGCTTTTTTTGGTTTACTTTGGTCAGTCGTTTGGTTTGGTTTGCTTTTGTTGGGGGTGTGGTATGGGTTTTCTTTGGTCAGATGTAATGTTTGGTTTGCTTTGGTCAGAAATTCCGTATGTGTTTAGTTTAGTCAGATATCTGGTTTGATTTGATATTTTGCACAAGTTTCCTCTGATACTTTTTGCTATATTTATAATTTCCTGATTTACTGTCCGCACAGCAAAATCCAGATTCATATACTTTATAATCATATTTTGAAGAATATCGATTTTGTCCTTTAATCCCCTTCTTCTCCTGACAGCACTAGGACGTGTATGAAAGAAGAACAGTGAGGCCCACAAGCAAAAGAAAGTCCTAAGGTGAAAAAAGTTTACACATTGTAATATCGCGTTTTTATTTCGGTCCACCATAATCATTCCATATCCTAAAATTATTATTCATAGTGTCAATTCGAATTTCCTTCTATATACATAAACCAACCGTTTGTTGTGTGGAATTTTGGTTTAGTATGTTCACAGTTTAGATTTGGGTTTGCTTTGGACAAACATTTGGTTTGCTTTGATTGGAGTTTTTGTTTGGACTTGAATTGGTTATAGGTCTGTTTCGGGTTTGCTATGGTCATAGGTTTGTTTTGATTTGCTTTCGTTAGAGGTTTGGTGTTGGTCTGCTTTGATAGAGGTTTGATATGATTAGAGACTTGACTTGAGTTTGCAAGAACACTAAGACCCACAAACATAAAAATCCCCAAGATTAAAATTTATCAACTAAATTAAGACCGGAGCGTATAGATGTTTGTTGGGGTTTGGTATTGTTTAGGCTTTGGTTTTGGTTGATTAGTGTTTGGTTCCGGTTAGGTTTGGTTTGGGTTTGGGTTTGGGTTTGGGTTTGGGTTTGGGTTTGGGTTTGGGTTTGGGTTTGGGTTTTGGTTTGGGTTTGGGTTTGGGTTTGGGTTTGGGTTTGGGTTTGAGTTTGGGTTTGGGTTTGGGTTTGGGTTTGGGTTTGGGTTTGGGTTTGGGTTTGGGTTTGGGTTTGGGTTTGGGTTTGGGTTTGGGTTTGGGTTTGGGTTTGGGTTTGGGTTTGGTTCGGTTTGTTTTTGATTTGGGTTTAGTTTAGGATTGGATTTGGGTTTGTTTTGGGATTGAGTTTACGTTTGGTTTGATTAGAGGTTTGATTTGGTCCGAGATTTAGTTTGGTTGGAATTTGGTTGGTTTTGGACAAATGTTTTGTTTGGATTTGTTTTGGTAAAAGATTTGGTTTGGGTTTGCTTTGTTTAGAGATTTGGCTTCGGTTTGCTTTTTTTGGTTTGCTTTAGTCAGTCGTTTGGTTTGGTTTGCTTTTGTTGGAGGTTTGGTATGGGTTTTCTTTGGTCAGATGTACTGTTTGATTTGCTTTGCTCAAAAATTTGGTATGGGCTTAGTTTAATCAGATATCTCGTTTGGTATGATATTTTGCGCAAATTTTCTCTGATACTTTTTTCTATATTTATAATTTCCTGGTTTACTGTCCGCACATCAAAATCCAGATTCATATACTTTATAATCATATTTTGAAGATTATCGATTTTGTCCCTTAATCCCTTCTTGCCCTGACAGGACTAGGACGTGCGGGAAAGAAGAACAGTGAGGCCCACAAGCAAAAGAAAGTCCTAAGACGAAAAAAGGTTACACATTGTAATATCGCTTCTTTATTTCAGTAAGCTATAATCACTTCATATCCTCAAATTATTATTCAAAGTGTCAATTCTAATCTTTTTCTATATACATAAACCAACCGTCTGTTGTGTGGAGTTTTGGTTTAGTTGGTTCACAGATTAGATTTGGGTTTATTTTGGGATTGAGTTTCCGTTTGGTTTGGTTAGAATTATGGTTTGATTTGCTTTGGTCACGGATTCGGTTTGGGTCGTATTTGATCAGAACTTCGGTTGCATGTTTGTTTGCATTTGATCAAAGATTTGTTGGGGTTTGGGATGGCATAAAAAATTCCCATTAAAATTAAAAATTATCAACTAAATTAAGAAAAGAGGAGTTGCAGCGTATGGATTTTTGTTAGGGTTTGGTTTTGTTTAGGTTTTGGTTTCAGTTTGGGTAGGGTATGATTAAGTTTTGGTTTCTGTTAGGTTAGGTTAGTTTGGGGTCGGTTCGGGTTTGTTTTGGTTTTAGTTTGTTTTTGGTTTGGGTTTGGTTTTGTTTTGGGGCTTGGTTTGGGTTTGGGTTTGATTTAGGATTGTTTTTGATTTTGGTTAGGGCTTGGTTTGGGTTTGATTAGGTTCTGGTTTCGGTTAGGTTTGGGATTGAGTTTCCGTTTGGTTTGTTACCATTCGGACGGGTATGGTATGGATTTAAGTTTAGGTTACGTATGAGTTTGCTTTTATTTGATTTGGTATTTTAGGTACGATTCCTCTGGTGGTTCTTGTATGATTTCCTGATTTACAGTTCACACAGCAAGATCAGAGGTTTGGTGTTGGTCTGCTTTGATAGAGGTTTGACTTGAGTGTGCGACAACACTAAGGCCCACAAGCATAAAAAATCCAAGGGATTAAAATTGATCTACTAAATTAAGACAGGAGTAGTGGCAGCGTATAGATGTTTGTTGGTGTTTGGTTTTGTTTAGGCTTTGGTTTGGGTTTGATTAGGGTTTGGTTTCGGTTAGGTTTGGATTTTGGTTTTGGTATTGGTTTGGGTTTGGGTTTGGGTTTGGGATTGGGATTGGGTTTGGGTTTGGGTTTGGGTTTGGGTTTGGGTTTGGGTTTGGGTTAGGGTTTGGGCTTGGGTTAGGTTTTGGTTTTGGTTTTGGTTTTGGTTTGGGTTTGGGTTTGGGTTTGGTTTGGTTTGGTTGGTGTTTGAGTTTGGTTTTTTTTGGGTTTTGTTAGATTTGGGTTTGGGTTTGGTTTGAATTTGGTTTGAGTTTGGTTTGGATTTGGTTCGGTTTGTTTTTGGTTTGGGTTTAGTTTAGGATTGGATTTGGGTTTGTTTTGGGATTGAGTTTACGTTTGGTTTAATTAGAGGTTTGATTTGGTTTGAATTGCGTTGGTCAGGGATTCGATTTGTGTTGGCTTTGATCAGAATTTCGGCTGCTTGTTTGCTTGCATTTGATCAGAGATTTGTTATGGTTTGGAATGAGCTTGGTTTGGCTTTAGGTTTAGGTTACGTTTGGGTTTGCTTTGGTCGGAGATTTAATTTAGTTGGATTTTGATTGGTTTTGGACAAAGGTTTGGTTTGGATTTGTCTTAGTAAAAGGTTTGGTTTGGGTTTGCTTTCTTTAGAGATTTGGCTTCGGTTTGCTTTTTTGGTTTGCTTTGATCAGTCGTTTGGTTTCGTTTGCCTTTGTTGGAGGTGTGGTATGGGCTTCCTTTGGTCAGATGTAATGTTTGGTTTGCTTTAGTCAGAAATTCGGTATGTGTTTAGTCAGATATCTGGTTTGATTTGATATTTTGCACAAGTTTCCTCTGATACTTTTTGCTATATTTATAATTTCCTGATTTACTGCCCGCACATCAAAATCCAGATTCATATGCTTTATAATCATATTTTGAAGAATATAGATTTTGTCCTTTAATCCGCTTCTTCTCCTGACAGCACTAGGACGTGTGGGAAAGAAGAACAGTGAGGCCCACAAGCAAAAGAAAGTCCTAAGATGAAAAAATTTACACATTGTAATATCGCGTTTTTATTTCGGTCCACCATAATCATTCCATATCCTCAAATTATTATTCATAGTTTCAATTCGAATTTTCTTCTATATACATAAACCAACCGTTTGTTGTGTGGAATTTTGGTTTAGTATGTTCACAGTTTAGGTTTGGGTTTGCTTTGGACAAACATTTGGTTTGCTTTGGTTGGAGTCTTTGTTTGGACTTGAATTGGTTATAGGTTTGTTTCGGGTTTGCTATGGTCATAGGTTTGTTTTGATTTGCTTTGGTTAGAAGTTTGGTGTTGGTCTGCTTTGATAGAGGTTTGATATGGTTAGAGACTTGACTTGAGTTTGCAAGAACACTAAGGCCCACAAGCATAAAAATCCCCAAAATTAAAATTTATCAACTAAATTAAGACCGGAGCGTATGGATGTTTATTTGGGTTTGGTATTGTTTAGGCTTTGGTTTTGGTTGATTAGGGTTTGGTTCCGGTTAGGTTTGGGTTTGGGGTTGGTATGGATTTGGGTTTCTGTTTGTGTTTGGGTTTGCATTAGTTAGAGGTTCGGTGTTAGTCTGCTTTGATAAAGATTTGATATGGTTAGAGATTTGACTTGAGTTTGCAAGAACACTACGGCCCACAAGCATAAAAAATCCCCAAGATTAAAATTTATCAACTAAATTAAGACCGGAGCGTATGGATGTTTGTTGGGGTTTGGTATTGTTTAGGCTTTGGTTTTGGTTGATTATGGTTTGGTTTCGGTTAGGTTTGGGTTTGGGGTTGTTGTGGATTTGAGTTTGGGTTTGGGTTTCGGTTTGGGTTTGGGTTTGGGTTTGGGTTTGGTTTGGTTTGGGTTTAGGTTTGGGTTTGTGTTTGGGTTTGGGTTTGGGTTTGGTTTGGTTTGGTTTGGTTTGGTTTGGTTTTTGGTTGGGTTTTGTTAGATTTGGGTTTCTGTTTGGTTTGAATTTGGTTCGAGTTTGGTTTGAATTTTGGTTTGGGTTTGGTTCGGTTTGTTTTTGATTTGGGTTTAGTTTAGGATTGGATTTGGGTTTGTTTTGGGATTGAGTTTACGTTTGGTTTGATTAGAGGTTTGATTTGGTTTGATTTGCTTTGGTCAGGGATTCGATTTGTGTTGGCTTTGATCAGAATTTCGGCTGCTTGCTTGCTTGCATTTGATCAGAGATTTGTTATGGTTTGGAATGAGCTTGGTTTGGCTTTAGGTTTAGGTTACGTTTGGGTTTGCTTTGGTTGGAGATTTAGTTTAGTTGGATTTCGATTGGTTTTGGACAAAGGTTTGGTTTGGATTTGCCTTGGTGAAAGGTTTGTTTTGGGTTTGCTTTCTTTAGAGATTTGGCTTCGGTTTGCTTTTTTTGGTTTGCTTTGGTCAGTCGTTTGGTTTGGTTTGCTTTTGTTGGGGGTGTAGTATGGGTTTTCTTTGGTCAGATGTAATGTTTGGTTTGCTTTGGTCAGAAATTCCGTATGTGTTTAGTTTAGTCAGATATCTGATTTGATTTGATATTTTGCACAAGTTTCCTCTGATACTTTTTGCTATATTTATAATTTCCTGATTTACTGTCCGCACAGCAAAATCCAGATTCATATACTTTATAATCATATTTTGAAGAATATCGATTTTGTATTTTAATCCCCTTCTTCTCCTGACAGCACTAGGACGTGTGGGAAAGAAGAACAGTGAGGCCCACAAGCAAAAGAAAGTCCTAAGGTGAAAAAAGTTGTAATATCGCGTTTTTATTTCGGTCCACCATAATCATTCCATATCCTCAAATTATTATTCATATTGTCAATTCGAATTTTCTTCTATATACATAAACCAACCGTTTGTTGTGTGGAATTTTGGTTTAGTATATTCACAGTTTAGGTTTGGGTTTGCTTTGGACAAACATTTGGTTTGCTTTGGTTGGAGTTTTTGTTTGGACTTGAATTGGTTATAGGTTTGTTTCGGGTTTGCTATGGTCATAGGTTTGTTTTGATTTGCTTTGGTTAGAGGTTTGGTGTTGGTCTGCTTTGATAGAGGTTTGATATGGTTAGAGACTTGACTTGAGTTTGCAAAAACACTAAGGCCCACAAGCATATATAATCCCCAAGTTTAAAATACATCAACTAAATTAAGACCGGAGCGTATGGATGTTTGTTGGGGTTTGGTATTGTGTAGGCTTTGGTTTTGGTTGATTAGGGTTTGGTTTCGGTTAGGTTTGGATTTGGTGTTGGTATGGGTTTGGGTTTGTGTTTGGGTTTGCGTTAGTTAGAGGTCCGGTGTTGGTCTGCTTTGATATAGGTTTGATATGGTTAGAGATTTGACTTGAGTTTGCGAAAACACTAAGGCCCACAAGCATAAAAAATCCCCAAGATTAAAATTTATCAACTAAATTAAGACCGGAGGAGTGGCAGCGTATGGATGTTTGTTGGGGTTTGGTATTGTTTAGGCTTTGGTTTTGGTTGATTAGGGTTTGGTTTCGGTTAGGTTTGGGTTTGGGGTTGTTATGGGTTTGGGTTTGGGTTTGGGTTTCGGTTTGGGTTTGGGTTTGGGTTTGGGTTTGGGTTTGGGTTTGGTTTGGGTTTAGGTTTGGATTTGGGTTTTGGTTTGGGTTTGGTTTGGTTTGGTTTGTTTTGGTTTTTGGTTGGGTTTTGTTAGATTTGGGTTTGGGTTTGGTTTGAATTTGGTTTGAGTTTGGTTTGAGTTTGGTTCGGGTTTGGTTCGGTTTGTTTTTGATTTGGGTTTAGTTTAGGATTGGATTTGGGTTTGTTTTGGGATTGAGTTTACGTTTGGTTTGATTAGAGGTTTGATTTGGTTTGATTTGCTTTGGTCAGGGATTCGATTTGTGTTGGCTTTCGTCAGAATTTCGGCTGCTTGTTTGCTTGCATTTGATCAGAGATTTGTTATGGTTTGGAATGGGCTTGGTTTGGCTTTAGGTTTAGGTTACGTTTGGGTTTGCTTTGGTTGGAGATTTAGTTTAGTTGGATTTTGATTGGTTTTGGACAAAGGTTTTGTTTGGATTTGTCTTGGTGAAAGGTTTGGTTTGGGTTTGCTTTCTTTAGAGATTTGGCTTCGGTTTGCTTTTTTTGGTTTGCTTTGGTCAGTCGTTTGGTTTGATTTGCTTTTGTTGGGGGTGTAGTATGGGTTTTCTTTGGTCAGATGTAATGTTTGGTTTGCTTTGGTCAGAAATTCCGTATGTGTTTAGTTTAGTCAGATATCTGGTTTGATTTGATATTTTGCACAAGTTTCCTCTGATACTTTTTGCTATATTTATAATTTCCTGATTTACTGTCCGCACAGCAAAATCCAGATTCATATACTTTATAATCATATTTTGAAGAATATCGATTTTGTCCTTTAATCCCCTTCTTCTCCTGACAGCACTAGGACGTGTGGGAAAGAAGAACAGTGAGGCCCACAAGCAAAAGAAAGTCCTAAGGTGAAAAAAGTTTACACATTGTAATATCGCGTTTTTATTTCGGTCCACCATAATCATTCCATATACTCAAATTATTATTCATATTGTCAATTCGAATTTTCTTCTATATACATAAACCAACCGTTTGTTGTGTGGAATTTTGGTTTAGTATGTTCACAGTTTAGGTTTGGGTTTGCTTTGGACAAACATTTGGTTTGCTTTGGTTGGAGTTTTTGTTTGGACTTGAATTGGTTATAGGCTTGTTTTAGGTTTGCTATGGTCATAGGTTTGTTTTGATTTGCTTTCGTTAGAGGTTTGGTGTTGGTCTGCTTTGATAGAGGTTTGATATGATTAGAGCTTAGATTTGAGTTTGCAAGAACATAAGGCCCACAAGCATAAAAAATCAACAAGATTAAAATTTATCAACTAAATTAAGACCGGAGGAATGGCAGCGTATGGATTTTTGTTGGGGTTTGGTTTTGTTTGGGTTTTGGTTTGAGTTTGGTTAAGTCTTGGTTTCGGTTAGGTTAGGTCAGTTTGGAGATGGTTTGGATTTGTTTTGGTTTTTGGTCCTTGTCATGACAGGACTAGGACGTGTGGGAGAGAAGTACAGTGAGGGCCACAAGCAAAAGTAAGCCCTAATATAAAAAAGTTACACATTGTAATATCGCTTTTTTATTTCGGTCCACCATAATCATTCCATATCCTCAAATTATTATTCATAGTGTCAATTCGAATTTTCTTCTATATACATAAACCAACCGTTTGTTGTGTGGAATTTTGGTTTAGTATGTTCACAATTTAGGTTTGGGTTTGCTTTGAACAAACAATTGGTTTGCTTTGGTTGGAGTTTTTGTTTGGACTTGAATTGGTTATAGGTTTATTTTGGGTTTGCTATGGTCATAGGTTTGTTTCGATTTGCTTTCGTTAGAGGTTTGGTGTTGGTCTGCTTTTATAGAGGTTTGATATGTTTAGAGGTTAGACTTGGGTTTGCAAGTACACTAAGGCCCACAAGCATAAAAAAACCCCAAGATTAAAATTTATCATCTAAATTAAGACCGGAGGAGTGGCAGCGTATGAATGTTTGTTGGGGTTTGGTTTTGTTTGGGTTTTGGTTTGAGTTTGGTTAAGTCTTGGTTTCGGTTAGGTTAGGTCAGTTTGGAGATGGTTTGGATTTGTTTTGGTTTTTGGTCCTTGCACTGACAGGACTAGTGCGTGTGGGAGAGAAGAACAGTGAGGGCCACAAGCAAAAGAAAGCCCTAAAATAAAAAAGTTTACACATTGCTCTCTTATTTAAGCCCACCACAATCATTCCATATCCTCAAATTATTATTCATAGTGTCACTTCGATTTTTTTTCTATATACATAAACCAATCGTTTGTTGTGTGGAGTTTTGGTTTAGTTTGTTCACAGTTAAATTTTGGGTTTGCTTTGGACAAATATATGGTTTGCTTTGGTTGGAGTTTTCGTTTGGACTTGAATTGGTTATAGGTTTGTTTTGGGTTTGCTTTGATAGAGGTTTGATATGGTTAGAGATTTGACTTGAATTTGCAAGAACACTAAGGCCCACAAGCATAAAAATCCCGAAGATTAAAATTTATCATCTAAATTAAGACCGGAGCGTGTGGGTGTTTGTTGGGGTTTGGTATTGTTTAGGCTTTGGTTTTGGTTGATTAGGGTTTGGTTTCGGTTAGGTTTGGATTTGGGGTTGTTATGGGTTTGGGTTTGGGTTTGGGTTTCAGTTTGGGTTTGGGTTTGGGTTTGGGTTTGGGTTTGGTTTGGGTTTAGGTTTGGGTTTGGGTTTGGGTTTGGGTTTGGTTTGGTTTGTTTTGGTTTGGTTTGGTTTTTGGTTGGGTTTTGTTAGATTTGGGTTTGGGTTTGGTTTGAATTTGGTTTGAGTTTGGTTTGAGTTTCCTTTGGGTTTGGTTCGGTTTGTTTTTGATTTGGGTTTAGTTTAGGATTGGATTTGGGTTTGTTTTGGGATTGAGTTTACGTTTGGTTTGATTAGAGGTTTGATTTGGTTTGATTTGCTTTGGTCAGGGATTCGATTTGTGTTGGCTTTGATCAGAATTTCGGCTGCTTGTTTGCTTGCATTTGATCAGAGATTTGTTATGGTTTGGAATGAGCTTGGTTTGGCTTTAGGTTTAGGTTAAGTTTGGGTTTGCTTTGGTCGGAGATTTAGTTTAGTTGGATTTTGATTGGTTTTGGACAAAGGTTTGGTTTGGATTTGTCTTGGTAAAAGGTTTGGTTTGGGTTTGCTTTCTTTAGAGATTTGGCTTCGGTTTGTATTTTGGTTTGCTTTGGTCTGTCGTTTGGTTTGGTTTGCTTTTGTTGGGGGTGTGGTAAGGGTTTTCTTTGGTCAGATGTAATGTTTGGTTTGCTTTGGTCAGAAATTCCGTATGTGTTTAGTTTAGACAGATATCTGGTTTGATTTGATATTTTGCACAAGTTTCCTCTGATACTTTTTGCTATATTTATAATTTCCTGATTTACTGACCGCACATCAAAATCCAGATTCTTATACTTTATAATTATATTTTGAAGAATAACGATTTTGTCCTTTAATCCCTTCTTGTCCTGACAGGACTAGGACGTATGGGAAAGAAGAACAGTGAGGCCCACAAGCAAAAGAAAGTCCTAAGATGAAAAAAAGTTACACATTGTAATATCGCTTTTTTATTTCAGTCCACCATAATAATTCCATATATTCAAATTATTTTTCATAGTGTCAATTCGAATTTTCTTCTATATACATAAACCAACCGTGTGTTGCGTGAAGTTTTGGTTTAGTTTGTTCACAGTTTAGGTTTGGGTTTGCTTTGGACAAACATTTGGTTTGCTTTGGTTGGAGACTTTGTTTGGACTTGAATTGGTTATAGGTTTGTTTCGGGTTTGCTATGGTCATAGGTTTGTTTTGATTTGCTTTGGTTAGAGGTTTGGTGTTGGTCTGCTTTGATAGAGGTTTGATATGGTTAGAGACTTGACTTGAGTTTGCAAGAACACTAAGGCCCACAAGCATAAAAATCCCCAAAATTAAAATTTATCAACTAAATTAAGACCGGAGCGTATGGATGTTTGTTTGGGTTTGGTATTGTTTAGGCTTTGGTTTTGGTTGATTAGGGTTTGGTTCCGGTTAGGTTTGGGTTTGGGGTTGGTATGGATTTGGGTTTCTGTTTGTGTTTGGGTTTGCGTTAGTTAGAGGTTCGGTGTTAGTCTGCTTTGATAAAGATTTGATATGGTTAGAGATTTGACTTGAGTTTGCAAAAACACTACGGCCCACAAGCATAAAAAATCCCCAAGATTAAAATTTATCAACTAAATTAAGACCGGAGCGTATGGATGTTTGTTGGGGTTTGGTATTGTTTAGGCTTTGGTTTTGGTTGATTATGGTTTGGTTTCGGTTAGGTTTGGGTTTGGGGTTGTTATGGATTTGAGTTTGGGTTTGGGTTTCGGTTTGGGTTTGGGTTTGGGTTTGGGTTTGGTTTGGTTTGGTTTGGGTTTAGGTTTGGGTTTGTGTTTGGGTTTGGGTTTGGTTTGGTTTGGTTTTTGGTTGGGTTTTGTTAGATTTGGGTTTCTGTTTGGTTTGAATTTGGTTCGAGTTTGGTTTGAGTTTGGTTTGGGTTTGGTTCGGTTTGTTTTTGATTTGGGTTTAGTTTAGGATTGGATTTGGATTTGTTTTGGGATTGAGTTTACGTTTGGTTTGATTAGAGGTTTGATTTGGTTTGATTTGCTTTGGTCAGGGATTCGATTTGTGTTGGCTTTGATCAGAATTTCGGCTGCTTGTTTGCTTGCATTTGATCAGAGATTTGTTATGGTTTGGAATGAGCTTGGTTTGGCTTTAGGTTTAGGTTACGTTTGGGTTTGCTTTGGTTGGAGATTTAGTTTAGTTGGATTTCGATTGGTTTTGGACAAAGGTTTGGTTTGGATTTGTCTTGGTGAAAGGTTTGGTTTGGGTTTGCTTTCTTTAGAGATTTGGTTTCGGTTTGCTTTTTTTGGTTTGCTTTGGTCAGTCGTTTGGTTTGGTTTGCTTTTGTTGGGGGTGTAGTATGGGTTTTCTTTGGTCAGATGTAATGTTTGGTTTGCTCTGGTCAGAAATTCCGTATGTGTTTAGTTTAGTCAGATATCTGGTTTGATTTGATATTTTGCACAAGTTTCCTCTGATACTTTTTGCTATATTTATAATTTCCTGATTTACTGTCCGCACAGCAAAATCCAGATTCATATACTTTATAACCATATTTTGAAGAATATCGATTTTGTCCTTTAATCCCCTTCTTCTCCTGACAGCACTAGGACGTGTGGGAAAGAAGAACAGTGAGGCCCACAAGCAAAAGAAAGTCCTAAGGTGAAAAAAGTTTACACATTGTAATATCGCGTTTTTATTTCGGTCCACCATAATCATTCCATATCCTCAAATTATTATTCATATTGTCAATTCGAATTTTCTTCTATATACATAAACCAACCGTTTGTTGTGTGGAATTTTGGTTTAGTATGTTCACAGTTTAGGTTTGGGTTTGCTTTGGACAAACATTTGGTTTGCTTTGGTTGGAGTTTTTGTTTGGACTTGAATTGGTTATAGGTTTGTTTCGGGTTTGCTATGGTCATAGGTTTGTTTTGATTTGCTTTGGTTAGAGGTTTGGTGTTGGTCTGCTTTGATAGAGGTTTGATATGGTTAGAGACTTGACTTGAGTTTGCAAAAACACTAAGGCCCACAAGCATATGTAATCCCCAAGTTTAAAATACATCAACTAAATTAAGACCGGAGCGTATGGATGTTTGTTGGGGTTTGGTATTGTGTAGGCTTTGGTTTTGGTTGATTAGGGTTTGGTTTCGGTTAGGTTTGGATTTGGGGTTGGTATGGGTTTGGGTTTTTGTTTGGGTTTGCGTTAGTTAGAGGTCCGGTGTTGGTCTGCTTTGATATAGGTTTGATATGGTTAGAGATTTGACTTGAGTTTGCGAAAACACTAAGGCCCACAAGCATAAAAAATCCCCAAGATTAAAATTTATCAACTAAATTAAGACCGGAGGAGTGGCAGCGTATGGATGTTTGTTGGGGTTTGGTATTGTTTAGGCTTTGGTTTTGGTTGATTAGGGTTTGGTTTCGGTTAGGTTTGGGTTTGGGGTTGTTATGGGTTTGGGTTTGGGTTTGGGTTTCGGTTTGGGTTTGGGTTTGGGTTTGGGTTTGGGTTTGGGTTTGGGTTTGGTTTCGGTTTAGGTTTGGGTTTGGGTTTTGGTTTGGGTTTGGTTTGGTTTGGTTTGTTTTGGTTTTTGGTTGGGTTTTGTTAGATTTGGGTTTGGGTTTGGTTTGAATTTAGTTTGAGTTTGGTTTGAGTTTGGTTTGGGTTTGGTTCGGTTTGTTTTTGATTTGGGTTTAGTTTAGGATTGGATTTGGGTTTGTTTTGGGATTGAGTTTACGTTTGGTTTGATTAGAGGTTTGATTTGGTTTGATTTGCTTTGGTCAGGGATTCGATTTGTGTTGGCTTTGGTCAGAATTTCGGCTGCTTGTTTGCTTGCATTTGATCAGAGATTTGTTATGGTTTGGAATGGGCTTGGTTTGGCTTTAGGTTTAGGTTACGTTTGGGTTTGCTTTGGTCGGAGATTTAGTATAGTTGGATTTTGATTGGTTTTGGACAAAGGTTTGGTTTGGATTTGTCTTGGTAAAAGGTTTGGTTTGGGTTTGCTTTCTTTAGAGATTGGCTTCGGTTTGCTTTTTTTGGTTTACTTTGGTCAGTCGTTTGGTTTGGTTTGCTTTTGTTGGGGGTGTGGTATGGGTTTTCTTTGATCAGATCTAATGTTTGGTTTGCTTTGGTCAGAAATTCGATATGTGTTTAGTTTAGTCAGATATCTGGTTTGATTTGATATTTTGCACAAGTTTCCTCTGATACTTTTTGCTATATTTATAATTTCCTGATTTACTGTCCGCACAGCAAAATCCAGATTCATATACTTTATAATCATATTTTGAAGAATATCGATTTTGTCCTTTAATCCCCTTCTTCTCCTGACAGCACTAGGACGTGTGGGAAAGAAGAACAGTGAGGCCCACAAGCAAAAGAAAATCCTAAGGTGAAAAAAGTTTACACATTGTAATATCGCGTTTTTATTTCGGTCCACCATAATCATTCCATATCCTCAAATTATTATTCATAGTGTCAATTCGAATTTCCTTCTATATACATAAACCAACCGTTTGTTGTGTGGAATTTTGGTTTAGTATGTTCACAGTTTAGGTTTGGGTTTGCTTTGGACAAACATTTGGTTTGCTTTGGTTGGAGTTTTTGTTTGGACTTGAATTGGTTATAGGTCTGTTTCGGGTTTGCTATGGTCATAGGTTTGTTTTGATTTGCTTTCGTTAGAGGTTTGGTGTTGGTCTGCTTTGATAGAGGTTTGATATGGTTAGAGACTTGACTTGAGTTTGCAAGAACACTAAGACCCACAAACATAAAAATCCCCAAGATTAAAATTTATCAACTAAATTAAGACCGGAGCGTATAGATGTTTGTTGGGGTTTGGTATTGTTTAGGCTTTGGTTTTGGTTGATTAGTGTTTGGTTCCGGTTAGGTTTGGTTTGGGTTTGGGTTTGGGTTTGGGTTTGGGTTTGGGTTTGGGTTTGGGTTTGGGTTTGGGTTTGGGTTTGGGTTTGGGTTTAGGTTTGGGTTTGGGTTTGGGTTTGGGTTTGGGTTTGGGTTTGGGTTTGGGTTTGGGTTTGGGTTTGGGTTTGGGTTTGGGTTTGGGTTTGGGTTTGGGTTTGGGTTTGGGTTTGGGTTTGGGTTTGGGTTTGGGTTTGGGTTTGGTTCGGTTTGTTTTTGATTTGGGTTTAGTTTAGGATTGGATTTGGGTTTGTTTTGGGATTGAGTTTACGTTTGGTTTGATTAGAGGTTTGATTTGGTCCGAGATTTAGTTTGGTTGGAATTTGGTTGGTATTTTACAAATGTTTTGTTTGGATTTGTTTTGGTAAAAGATTTGGTTTGGGTTTGCTTTGTTTAGAGATTTGGCTTCGGTTTGCTTTTTTTGGTTTGCTTTAGTCAGTCGTTTGGTTTGGTTTGCTTTTGTTGGAGGTTTGGTATGGGTTTTCTTTGGTCAGATGTACTGTTTGATTTGCTTTGCTCAAAAATTTGGTATGGGCTTAGTTTAATCAGATATCTCGTTTGGTATGATATTTTGCGCAAATTTTCTCTGATACTTTTTTCTATATTTATAATTTCCTGGTTTACTGTCCGCACATCAAAATCCAGATTCATATACTTTATAATCATATTTTGAAGATTATCGATTTTGTCCTTTAATCCCTTCTTGCCCTGACAGGACTAGGACGTGCGGGAAAGAAGAACAGTGAGGCCCACAAGCAAAAGAATGTCCTAAGACGAAAAAAGGTTACACATTGTAATATCGCTTCTTTATTTCAGTAAGCTATAATCACTTCATATCCTCAAATTATTATTCAAAGTGTCAATTCTAATCTTTTTCTATATACATAAACCAACCGTCTGTTGTGTGGAGTTTTGGTTTAGTTGGTTCACAGATTAGATTTGGGTTTATTTTGGGATTGAGTTTCCGTTTGATTTGGTTAGAATTATGGTTTGATTTGCTTTGGTCACGGATTCGGTTTGGGTCGTATTTGATCAGAACTTCGGTTGCATGTTTGTTTGCATTTGATCAAAGATTTGTTGGGGTTTGGGATGGCATAAAAAATTCCCATTAAAATTAAAAATTATCAACTAAATTAAGAAAAGAGGAGTTGCAGCGTATGGATTTTTGTTAGGGTTTGGTTTTGTTTAGGTTTTGGTTTCAGTTTGGGTAGGGTATGATTAAGTTTTGGTTTCTGTTAGGTTAGGTTAGTTTGGGGTCGGTTCGGGTTTGTTTTGGTTTTAGTTTGTTTTTGGTTTGGGTTTGGTTTTGTTTTGGGGCTTGGTTTGGGTTTGGGTTTGGTTTAGGATTGTTTTTGATTTTGGTTAGGGCTTGGTTTGGGTTTGATTAGGTTCTGGTTTCGGTTAGGTTTGGGATTGAGTTTCCGTTTGGTTTGTTACCATTCGGACGGGTATGGTATGGATTTAAGTTTAGGTTACGTTTGCGTTTGCTTTTTTTTGATTTGGTATTTTAGGTACGATTCCTCTGGTGGTTCTTGTATGATTTCCTGATTTACAGTTCACACAGCAAGATCAGAGGTTTGGTGTTGGTCTGCTTTGATAGAGGTTTGACTTGAGTGTGCGACAACACTAAGGCCCACAAGCATAAAAAATCCAAGGGATTAAAATTGATCTACTAAATTAAGACAGGAGTAGTGGCAGCGTATAGATGTTTGTTGGTGTTTGGTTTTGTTTAGGCTTTGGTTTGGGTTTGATTAGGATTTGGTTTCGGTTAGGTTTGGATTTTGGTTTTGGTATTGATTTGGGTTTGGGTTTGGGTTTGGGATTGGGTTTGGGTTTGGGTTTGGGTTTGGGTTTGTGTTTGGGTTTGGGTTTGGTTTAGGGTTTGGGTTTGGGTTAGGTTTTGGTTTTGGTTTTGGTTTTGGTTTTGGTTTTGGTTTTGGTTTTGGTTTGGGTTTGGGTTTGGGTTTGGTTTGGTTTGGTTGGTGTTTGAGTTTGGTTTTTTTTGGGTTTTGTTAGATTTGGGTTTGGGTTTGGTTTGAATTTGGTTTGAGTTTGGTTTGGATTTGGTTCGGTTTGTTTTTGGTTTGGGTTTAGTTTAGGATTGGATTTGGGTTTGTTTTGGGATTGAGTTTACGTTTGGTTTAATTAGAGGTTTGATTTGGTTTGAATTGCGTTGGTCAGGGATTCGATTTGTGTTGGCTTTGATCAGAATTTCGGCTGCTTGTTTGCTTGCATTTGATCAGAGATTTGTTATGGTTTGGAACGGGCTTGGTTTGGCTTTAGGTTTAGGTTACGTTTGGGTTTGCTTTAGTCGCAGATTTAATTTGGTTGGATTTTGGTTGGTTTTGGACAAATGTTTGGTTTGGATTTGTCTTAGTAAAAGGTTTGGTTTGGGTTTGCTTTCTTTAGGGATTTGGCTTCGGTTTGCTTTTTTGGTTTGCTTTGATCAGTCGTTTGGTTTCGTTTGCCTTTGTTGGAGGTGTGGTATGGGTTTCCTTTGGTCAGATGTAATGTTTGGTTTGCTTTGGTCAGAAATTCGGTATGTGTTTAGTCAGATATCTGGTTTGATTTGATATTTTGCACAAGTTTCCTCTGATACCTTTTGCTATATTTATAATTTCCTGATTTACTGCCCGCACATCAAAATCCAGACTCATATACTTTATAATCATATTTTGAAGAATATCGATTTTGTCCTTTAATCCGCTTCTTCTCCTGACAGCACTAGGACGTGTGGGAAAGAAGAACAGTGAGGCCCACAAGCAAAAGAAAGTCCTAAGATGAAAAAATTTAAACATTGTAATATCGCGTTTTTATTTCGGTCCACCATAATCATTCCATATCCTCAAATTATTATTCATAGTTTCAATTCGAATTTTCTTCTATATACATAAACCAACCGTTTGTTGTGTGGAATTTTGGTTTAGTATGTTCACAGTTTAGGTTTGGGTTTGCTTTGGACAAACATTTGGTTTGCTTTGGTTGGAGACTTTGTTTGGACTTGAATTGGTTATAGGTTTGTTTCGGGTTTGCTATGGTCATAGGTTTGTTTTGATTTGCTTTGGTTAGAGGTTTGGTGTTGGTCTGCTTTGATAGAGGTTTGATATGGTTAGAGACTTGACTTGAGCTTGCAAGAACACTAAGGCCCACAAGCATAAAAATCCCCAAAATTAAAATTTATCAACTAAATTAAGACCGGAGCGTATGGATGTTTATTTGGGTTTGGTATTGTTTAGGCTTTGGTTTTGGTTGATTAGGGTTTGGTTCCGGTTAGGTTTGGGTTTGGGGTTGGTATGGATTTGGGTTTCTGTTTGTGTTTGGGTTTGCGTTAGTTAGAGGTTCGGTGTTAGTCTGCTTTGATAAAGATTTGATATGGTTAGAGATTTGACTTGAGTTTGCAAGAACACTACGGCCCACAAGCATAAAAAATCCCCAAGATTAAAATTTATCAACTAAATTAAGACCGGAGCGTATGGATGTTTGTTGGGGTTTGGTATTGTTTAGGCTTTGGTTTTGGTTGATTATGGTTTGGTTTCGGTTAGGTTTGGGTTTGGGGTTGTTATGGATTTGAGTTTGGGTTTGGGTTTCGGTTTGGGTTTGGGTTTGGGTTTGGTTTGGTTTGGGTTTGGGTTTAGGTTTGGGTTTGTGTTTGGGTTTGGGTTTGGTTTGGTTTGGTTTGGTTTGGTTTGGTTTGGTTTGGTTTTTGGTTGGCTTTTGTTAGATTTGGGTTTGGGTTTGGTTTGAATTTGGTTCGAGTTTGGTTTGAGTTTGGTTTGGGTTTGGTTCGGTTTGTTTTTGATTTGGGTTTAGTTTAGGATTGGATTTGGGTTTGTTTTGGGATTGAGTTTACGTTTGGTTTGATTAGAGGTTTGATTTGGTTTGATTTGCTTTGGTCAGGGATTCGATTTGTGTTGGCTTTGATCAGAATTTCGGCTGCTTGTTTGCTTGCATTTGATCAGAGATTTGTTATGGTTTGGAATGAGCTTGGTTTGGCTTTAGGTTTAGGTTACGTTTGGGTTTGCTTTGGTTGGAGATTTAGTTTAGTTGGATTTTGATTGGTTTTGGACAAAGGTTTGGTTTGGATTTGTCTTGGTGAAAGGTTTGGTTTGGGTTTGCTTTCTTTAGAGATTTGGCTTCGGTTTGCTTTTTTTGGTTTGCTTTGGTCAGTCGTTTGGTTTAGTTTGCTTTTGTTGGGGGTGTAGCATGGGTTTTCTTTGGTCAGATGTAATGTTTGGTTTGCTTTGGTCAGTAATTCCGTATGTGTTTAGTTTAGTCAGATATCTGGTTTGATTTGATATTTTGCACAAGTTTCCTCTGATACTTTTTGCTATATTTATAATTTCCTGATTTACTGTCCGCACAGCAAAATCCAGATTCATATACTTTATAATCATATTTTGAAGAATATCGATTTTGTCCTTTAATCCCCTTCTTCTCCTGACAGCACTAGGACGTGTGGGAAAGAAGAACATTGAGGCCCACAAGCAAAAGAAAGTCCTAAGGTGAAAAAAGTTTACACATTGTAATATCGCGTTTTTATTTCCGTCCACCATAATCATTCCATATCCTCAAATTATTATTCATAGTGTCAATTCGAATTTCCTTCTATATACATAAACCAACCGTTTGTTGTGTGGAATTTTGGTTTAGTATGTTCACAGTTTAGGTTTGGGTTTGCTTTGGACAAACGTTTGGTTTGCTTTGGTTGGAGTTTTTGTTTGGACTTGAATTGGTTATAGGTTTGTTTCGGGTTTGCTATGGTCATAGGCTTGTTTTGATTTGCTTTCATTAGAGGTTTGGTGTTGGTCTGCTTTGATAGAGGTTTGATATGGTTAGAGACTTGACTTGAGTTGGTAAGAACACTAAGGCCCACAAACACAAAAATCCCCAAGATTAAAATTTATCAACTAAATTAAGACCGGAGCGTATGGATGTTTGTTGGGGTTTGGTATTGTTTAGGCTTTGGTTTTGGTTGATTAGGGTTTGGTTCCGGTTAGGTTTGGGTTTGGGGTTGGTATGGGTTTAGGTTTGGGTTTGTGTTTGGGCTTGTGTTTGGGTTTGCGTTTGGGTTTGGGTTTAGGTTTGGGTTTGGGTTTGGGTTTGGGTTTGGGTTTGGGTTTGGGTTTGGGTTTTTGGTTTGGGTTTGGGTTTGGGTTTGGGTTTGGGTTTGGGTTTGGGTTTGGGTTTGGGTTTGGGTTTGGGTTTTGGTTTGGGTTTGGGTTTGGGTTTGGGTTTGGGTTTGGGTTTGGTTTGGTGTGGGTTTAGGTTTGGGTTTGTGTTTGGGTTTGGGTTTGGTTTGGTTTGGTTTGGTTTTTGGTTGGGTTTTGTTAGATTTGGGTTTGGGTTTGGTTTGAATTTGGTTCGAGTTTGGTTTGAGTTTGGTTTGGGTTTGGTTCGGTTTGTTTTTGATTTGGGTTTAGTTTAGGATTGGATTTGGGTTCGTTTTGGGATTGAGTTTACGTTTGGTTTGATTAGAGGTTTGATTTGGTTTGATTTGCTTTGGTCAGGGATTCGATTTGTGTTGGCTTTGATCAGAATTTCGGCTGCTTGTTTGCTTGCATTTGATCAGAGATTTGTTATGGTTTGGAATGAGCTTGGTTTGGCTTTAGGTTTAGGTTACGTTTGGGTTTGCTTTGGTTGGAGATTTAGTTTAGTTGGATTTTGATTGGTTTTGGACAAAGGTTTGGTTTGGATTTGTCTTGGTAAAAGGTTTGGTTTGGGTTTGCTTTCTTTAGAGATTTGGCTTCGGTTTGCTTTTTTTGGTTTGCCTTGGTCAGTCGTTTGGTTTGGTTTGCTTTTGTTGGGGGTGTGGTATGGGTTATCTTTGGTCAGATGTACTGTTTGATTTGCTTTGCTCAGAAATTTGGTATGGGCTTAATTTAGTCAGATATCTGGTTTGGTATGATATTTTGCGCAAGTTTTTTCTGATACTTTTTTCTATATTTATAATTTCCTGGTTTACTGTCCGCATATCAAAATCCAAATTCATATACTTTATAATCATATTTTGAAGATTATCGATTTTGTCCTTTAATCCCTTCTTGCTCTGACAGGACTAGGACTTGCAGGAAAGAAGAACAGTGAGGCCCACAAGCAAAAGAAAGTCCTAAGATGACAAAAGTTTACACATTGTAATATCGCGTTTTTATTTCGGTCCACCATAATCATTCCATATCCTCAAATTATTATTCATAGTTTCAATTCGAATTTTCTTCTATATACATAAACCAACCGTTTGTTGTGTGGAATTTTGGTTCAGTATGTTCACAGTTTAGGTTTGGGTTTGCTTTGGACAAACATTTGGTTTGCTTTGGTTGGAGTCTTTGTTTGGACTTGAATTGGTTATAGGTTTGTTTCGGGTTTGCTATGGTCATAGGTTTGTTTTGATTTGCTTTGGTTAGAGGTTTGGTGTTGGTCTGCTTTGATAGAGGTTTGATATGGTTAGAGACTTGACTTGAGTTTGCAAAAACACTAAGGCCCACAAGCATATATAATCCCCAAGTTTAAAATACATCAACTAAATTAAGACCGGAGCGTATGGATGTTTGTTGGGGTTTGGTATAGTTTAGGCTTTGGTTTTGGTTGATTAGGGTTTGGTTTCGGTTAGGTTTGGGTTTGGGTTTGGGGTTGTTATGGGTTTGGGTTTGGGTTTGGGTTTGGGTTTCGGTTTGGGTTTGGGTTTGGGTTTGGGTTTGGGTTTGGGTTTGGTTTGGGTTTAGGTTTGGGTTTGGGTTTTGGTTTGGGTTTGGTTTGGTTTGGTTTGTTTTGGTTTTTGGTTGGGTTTTGTTAGATTTGGGTTTGGGTTTGGTTTGAATTTGGTTTGAGTTTGGTTTGAGTTTCCTTTGGGTTTGGTTCGGTTTGTTTTTGATTTGGGTTTAGTTTAGGATTGGATTTGGGTTTGTTTTGGGATTGAGTTTACGTTTGGTTTGATTAGAGGTTTGATTTGGTTTGATTTGCTTTGGTCAGGGATTCGATTTGTGTTGGCTTTGGTCAGAATTTCGGCTGCTTGTTTGCTTGCATTTGATCAGAGATTTGTTATGGTTTGGAATGGGCTTGGTTTGGCTTTAGGTTTAGGTTACGTTTGGGTTTGCTTTGGACGGAGATTTAGTTTAGTTGGATTTTGATTGGTTTTGGACAAAGGTTTGGTTTGGATTTGTCTTGGTAAAAGGTTTGGTTTGGGTTTGCTTTCTTTAGAGATTTGGCTTCGGTTTGCTTTTTTTGGTTTGCTTTGGTCAGTCGTTTGGTTTGGTTTGCTTTTGTTGGGTGTGTGGTATGGGTTTTCTTTGGTCAGATGTAATGTTTGGTTTGCTTTTTTCAGAAATTCTGTATGTGTTTAGTTTAGTCAGATATTTGGTTTGATTTGATATTTTTCACAAGTTTCCTCTGATACATTTTGCTATATTTATAATTTGCTGATTTACTATCCGCACATCAAAATCCAGATTCATATACTTTATAATTATATTTTGAAGTATAACGATTTTGTCCTTTAATCCCTTCTTGTCCTGACAGGACTAGGACGTATGGGAAGGAAGAACAGTGAGGCCCACAAGCAAAAGAAAGTCCTAAGATGAATAAAAGTTACACATTGTAATATCGCTTTTTTATTTCAGTCCACCATAATAATTCTATATATTCAAATTATTATTCATAGTGTCAATTCGAATTTTCTTCTATATACATAAACCAACCGTGAGTTGCATGATGTTTTGGTTTAGTTTGTTCACAGTTTAGGTTAAGGTTTGCTTTGGACAATCATTTAGTTTGCTATGGTCATAGGTTTGTTTTGATTTGCTTTCGTTAGAGGTTTGGAGTTGGTCTGCTTTTATAGAGGTTTGATATGTTTAGAGGTTAGACTTGAGTTCGCAAGAACACTAAGGCACACAAGCATAAAAAATCCCCAAGATTAAAATTTATCAACTAAATTAAGAACGGAGGAATGGCAGCGTATGGATGTTTGTTGGGGTTTGGTTTTGTTTAGGTTTTGGTTTGAGTTTGGTTAAGTCTTGGTTTCGGTTATGTTAGGTCAGTTTGGAGATGGTTTGGATTTGTTTTGATTTTTGGTCCTTGTCCTGACAGGACTAGGACGTGTGGCAGAGAAGAACAGTGAGGGCCACAAGCAAAAGAAAGCCCTAAGATAAAAAAAGGTTACACATCGCTTTTTTATTTAAGTCCACCACAATCATTCCATATCCCCAAATTATTATTCATAGTGTCAATTCGAATATTTTTCTATATACATAAACCAATCGTTTATTGTGTGGAGTTTTGGTTTAGTTTGTTCACAGTTTAGGTTTGGGTTTGCTTTAGTCAAACATTTGGTTTGCTTTGGTTGGAGTTTTCGTTTATACTTGAATTGGTTATAGGTTTGTTTTGGGTTTGCTTTGGGCATAGGTTTGTTTTGATTTGCTTTCCTTAGATGTTTGGTATTGGTCTGCTTTGATATAGGTTTGATATGGTTAGAGATTTGACTTGAGTTTGCAAAAACACTAAGGCCCACAAGCATAAAAAATCACCAGATTAAAATTTATCAACTAAATTAAGACCGGAGCGTATGGATGTTTGTTGGGGTTTGGTATTGTTTAGGCTTTGGTTTTGGTTGATTAGGGTTTGGTTTCGGTTAGGTTTGGGTTTGGGTTTGGGGTTGTTATGGGTTTGGGTTTGGGTTTGGGTTTGGGTTTCGGTTTGGGTTTGGGTTTGGGTTTGGGTTTGGGTTTGGGTTTGGTTTGGGTTTAGGTTTGGGTTTGGGTTTTGGTTTGGGTTTGGTTTGGTTTGGTTTGTTTTGGTTTTTGGTTGGGTTTTGTTAGATTTGGGTTTGGGTTTGGTTTGAATTTGGTTTGAGTTTGGTTTGAGTTTGGTTTGGGTTTGGTTCGGTTTGTTTTTGATTTGGGTTTAGTTTAGGATTGGATTTGGGTTTGTTTTGGGATTGAGTTTACGTTTGGTTTGATTAGAGGTTTGATTTGGTTTGATTTGCTTTGGTCAGGGATTCAATTTGTGTTGGCTTTGGTCAGAATTTCGGCTGCTTGTTTGCTTGCATTTGATCAGAGATTTGTTATGGTTTGGAATGGGCTTGGTTTGGCTTTAGGTTTAGGTAACGTTTGGGTTTGCTTTGGTCGGAGATTTAGTTTAGTTGGATTTTGATTGGTTTTGGACAAAGGTTTGGTTTGGATTTGTCTTGGTAAAAGGTTTGGTTTGGGTTTGCTTTCTTTAGAGATTGGCTTCTGTTTGCTTTTTTTGGTTTACTTTGGTCAGTCGTTTGGTTTGGTTTGCTTTTGTTGGGGGTGTGGTATGGGTTTTCTTTGGTCAGATGTAATGTTTGGTTTGCTTTGGTCAGAAATTCCGTATGTGTTTAGTTTAGTCAGATATCTGGTTTGATTTGATATTTTGCACAAGTTTCCTCTGATACTTTTTGCTATATTTATAATTTCCTGATTTACTGTCCTCACAGCAAAATCCAGATTCATATACTTTATAATCATATTTTGAAGAATATCGATTTTGTCCTTTAATCCCCTTCTTCTCCTGACAGCACTAGGACGTGTATGAAAGAAGAACAGTGAGGCCCACAAGCAAAAGAAAGTCCTAAGGTGAAAAAAGTTTACACATTGTAATATCGCGTTTTTATTTCGGTCCACCATAATCATTCCATATCCTAAAATTATTATTCATAGTGTCAATTCGAATTTCCTTCTATATACATAAACCAACCGTTTGTTGTGTGGAATTTTGGTTTAGTATGTTCACAGTTTAGGTTTGGGTTTGCTTTGGACAAACATTTGGTTTGCTTTGATTGGAGTTTTTGTTTGGACTTGAATTGGTTATAGGTCTGTTTCGGGTTTGCTATGGTCATAGGTTTGTTTTGATTTGCATTCGTTAGAGGTTTGGTGTTGGTCTGCTTTGATAGAGGTTTGATATGGTTAGAGACTTGACTTGAGTTTGCAAGAACACTAAGACCCACAAACATAAAAATCCCCAAGATTAAAATTTATCAACTAAATTAAGACCGGAGCGTATAGATGTTTGTTGGGGTTTGGTATTGTTTAGGCTTTGGTTTTGGTTGATTAGTGTTTGGTTCCGGTTAGGTTTGGTTTGGGTTTGGGTTTGGGTTTGGGTTTGGGTTTGGGTTTGGGTTTGGGTTTGGGTTTGGGTTTGGGTTTGGGTTTGGGTTTGGGTTTGGGTTTGGGTTTTGGTTTGGGTTTGGGTTTGGGTTTGGGTTTGGGTTTGGGTTTGGGTTTGGGTTTGGGTTTGGGTTTGGGTTTGGGTTTGGGTTTGGGTTTGGGTTTGGGTTTGGGTTTGGTTCGGTTTGTTTTTGATTTGGGTTTAGTTTAGGATTGGATTTGGGTTTGTTTTGGGATTGAGTTTACGTTTGGTTTGATTAGAGGTTTGATTTGGTCCGAGATTTAGTTTGGTTGGAATTTGGTTGGTTTTGGACAAATGTTTTGTTTGGATTTGTTTTGGTAAAAGATTTGGTTTGGGTTTGCTTTGTTTAGAGATTTGGCTTCGGTTTGCTTTTTTTGGTTTGCTTTAGTCAGTCGTTTGGTTTGGTTTGCTTTTGTTGGAGGTTTGGTATGGGTTTTCTTTGGTCAGATGTACTGTTTGATTTGCTTTGCTCAAAAATTTGGTATGGGCTTAGTTTAATCAGATATCTCGTTTGGTATGATATTTTGCGCAAATTTTCTCTGATACTTTTTTCTATATTTATAATTTCCTGGTTTACTGTCCGCACATCAAAATCCAGATTCATATACTTTATAATCATATTTTGAAGATTATCGATTTTGTCCTTTAATCCCTTCTTGCCCTGACAGGACTAGGACGTGCGGGAAAGAAGAACAGTGAGGCCCACAAGCAAAAGAAAGTCCTAAGACGAAAAAAGGTTACACATTGTAATATCGCTTCTTTATTTCAGTAAGCTATAATCACTTCATATCCTCAAATTATTATTCAAAGTGTCAATTCTAATCTTTTTCTATATACATAAACCAACCGTCTGTTATGTGGAGTTTTGGTTTAGTTGGTTCACAGATTAGATTTGGGTTAATTTTGGGATTGAGTTTCCGTTTGGTTTGGTTAGAATTATGGTTTGATTTGCTTTGGTCACGGATTCGGTTTGGGTCGTATTTGATCAGAACTTCGGTTGCATGTTTGTTTGCATTTGATCAAAGATTTGTTGGGGTTTGGGATGGCATAAAAAATTCCCATTAAAATTAAAAATTATCAACTAAATTAAGAAAAGAGGAGTTGCAGCGTATGGATTTTTGTTAGGGTTTGGTTTTGTTTAGGTTTTGGTTTCAGTTTGGGTAGGGTATGATTAAGTTTTGGTTTCTGTTAGGTTAGGTTAGTTTGGGATCGGTTCGGGTTTGTTTTGGTTTTAGTTTGTTTTTGGTTTGGGTTTAGTTTTGTTTTGGGGCTTGGTTTGGGTTTGGGTTTGGTTTAGAATTGTTTTTGATTTTGGTTAGGGCTTGGTTTGGGTTTGATTAGGTTCTGGTTTCGGTTAGGTTTGGGATTGAGTTTCCGTTTGGTTTGTTACCATTCGGACGGGTATGGTATGGATTTAAGTTTAGGTTACGTATGAGTTTGCTTTTATTTGATTTGGTATTTTAGGTACGATTCCTCTGGTGGTTCTTGTATGATTTCCTGATTTACAGTTCACACAGCAAGATCAGAGGTTTGGTGTTGGTCTGCTTTGATAGAGGTTTGACTTGAGTGTGCGACAACACTAAGGCCCAAAAGCATAAAAAATCCAAGGGTTAAAATTGATCTACTAAATTAAGACAGGAGTAGTGGCAGCGTATAGATGTTTGTTGGGGTTTGGTTTTGTTTAGGCTTTGGTTTGGGTTTGATTAGGGTTTGGTTTCGGTTAGGTTTGGATTTTGGTTTTGGTATTGGTTTGGGTTTGGGATTGGGTTTGGGTTTGGGTTTGGGTTTGGGTTAGGTTTTGGGTTTGGGTTAGGTTTTGGTTTTGGTTTTGGTTTTGGTTTTGGTTTGGGTTTGGGTTTGAGTTTGGTTTGGATTTGGTTCGGTTTGTTTTTGGTTTGGGTTTAGTTTAGGATTGGATTTGGGTTTGTTTTGGGATTGAGTTTACGTTTGGTTTAATTAGAGGTTTGATTTGGTTTGAATTGCGTTGGTCAGGGATTCGATTTGTGTTGGCTTTGATCAGAATTTCGGCTGCTTGTTTGCTTGCATTTGATCAGAGATTTGTTATGGTTTGGAACGGGCTTGGTTTGGCTTTAGGTTTAGGTTACGTTTGGGTTTGCTTTGGTCGCAGATTTAATTTGGTTGGATTTTGGTTGGTTTTGGACAAAGGTTTGGTTTGGATTTGTCTTAGTAAAAGGTTTGGTTTGGGTTTGCTTTCTTTAGAGATTTGGCTTCGGTTTGCTTTTTTGGTTTGCTTTGATCAGTCGTTTGGTTTCGTTTGCCTTTGTTGGAGGTGTGGTATGGGCTTCCTTTGGTCAGATGTAATGTTTGGTTTGCTTTAGTCAGAAATTCGGTATGTGTTTAGTCAGATATCTGGTTTGATTTGATATTTTGCACAAGTTTCCTCTGATACTTTTTGCTATATTTATAATTTCCTGATTTACTGCCCGCACATCAAAATCCAGATTCATATACTTTATAATCATATTTTGAAGAATATCGATTTTGTCCTTTAATCCCGTTCTTCTCCTGACAGCACTAGGACGTGTGGGAAAGAAGAACAGTGAGGCCCACAAGCAAAAGAAAGTCCTAAGATGAAAAAATTTACACATTGTAATATCGCGTTTTTATTTCGGTCCACCATAATCATTCCATATCCTCAAATTATTATTCATAGTTTCAATTCGAATTTTCTTCTATATACATAAACCAACCGTTTGTTGTGTGGAATTTTGGTTTAGTATGTTCACAGTTTAGGTTTGGGTTTGCTTTGGACAAACATTTGGTTTGCTTTGGTTGGAGTCTTTGTTTGGACTTGAATTGGTTATAGGTTTGTTTCGGGTTTGCTATGGTCATAGGTTTGTTTTGATTTGCTTTGGTTAGAGGTTTGGTGTTGGTCTGCTTTGATAGAGGTTTGATATGGTTAGAGACTTGACTTGAGTTTGCAAGAACACTAAGGCCCACAAGCATAAAAATCCCCAAAATTAAAATTTATCAACTAAATTAAGACCGGAGCGAATGGATGTTTATTTGGGTTTGGTATTGTTTAGGCTTTGGTTTTGGTTGATTAGGGTTTGGTTCCGGTTAGGTTTGGGTTTGGGGTTGGTATGGATTTGGGTTTCTGTTTGTGTTTGGGTTTGCGTTAGTTAGAGGTTCGGTGTTAGTCTGCTTTGATAAAGATTTGATATGGTTAGAGATTTGACTTGAGTTTGCAAAAACACTACGGCCCACAAGCATAAAAAATCACCAGATTAAAATTTATCAACTAAATTAAGACCGGAGCGTATGGATGTTTGTTGGGGTATTGTTTAGGCTTTGGTTTTGGTTGATTATGGTTTGGTTTCGGTTAGGTTTGGGTTTGGGGTTGTTATGGATTTGAGTTTGGGTTTGGGTTTCGGTTTGGGTTTGGGTTTGGGTTTGGGTTTGGTTTGGTTTGGGTTTAGGTTTGGGTTTGTGTTTGGGTTTGGGTTTGGGTTTGGTTTGGTTTGGTTTGGTTTGGTTTGGTTTGGTTTTTGGTTGGGTTTTGTTAGATTTGGGTTTCTGTTTGGTTTGAATTTGGTTCGAGTTTGGTTTGAATTTTGGTTTGGGTTTGGTTCGGTTTGTTTTTGATTTGGGTTTAGTTTAGGATTGGATTTGGGTTTGTTTTGGGATTGAGTTTACGTTTGGTTTGATTAGAGGTTTGATTTGCTTTGGTCAGGGATTCGATTTGTGTTGGCTTTGATCAGAATTTCGGCTGCTTGCTTGCTTGCATTTGATCAGAGATTTGTTATGGTTTGGAATGAGCTTGGTTTGGAATTAGGTTTAGGTTACGTTTGGGTTTGCTTTGGTTGGAGATTTAGTTTAGTTGGATTTCGATTGGTTTTGGACAAAGGTTTGGTTTGGATTTGTTTTAGTAAAAGATTTGGTTTGGGTTTGCTTTGTTTAGAGATTTGGCTTCGGTTTGCTTTTTTTGGTTTGCTTTGGTCAGTCGTTTGGTTTGGTTTGCTTTTGTTGGGGGTGTAGTATGGGTTTTCTTTGGTCAGATGTAATGTTTGGTTTGCTTTGGTCAGAAATTCCGTATGTGTTTAGTTTAGTCAGATATCTGGTTTGATTTGATATTTTGCACAAGTTTCCTCTGATACTTTTTGCTATATTTATAATTTCCTGATTTACTGTCCGCACAGCAAAATCCAGATTCATATACTTTATAATCATATTTTGAAGAATATCGATTTTGTCCTTTAATCCCCTTCTTCTCCTGACAGCACTAGGACGTGTGGGAAAGAAGAACAGTGAGGCCCACAAGCAAAAGAAAGTCCTAAGGTGAAAAAAGTTGTAATATCGCGTTTTTATTTCGGTCCACCATAATCATTCCATATCCTCAAATTATTATTCATATTGTCAATTCGAATTTTCTTCTATATACATAAACCAACCGTTTGTTGTGTGGAATTTTGGTTTAGTATATTCACAGTTTAGGTTTGGGTTTGCTTTGGACAAACATTTGGTTTGCTTTGGTTGGAGTTTTTGTTTGGACTTGAATTGGTTATAGGTTTATTTCGGGTTTGCTATGGTCATAGGTTTGTTTTGATTTGCTTTGGTTAGAGGTTTGGTGTTGGTCTTCTTTGATAGAGGTTTGATATGGTTAGAGACTTGACTTGAGTTTGCAAAAACACTAAGGCCCACAAGCATATATAATCCCCAAGTTTAAAATACATCAACTAAATTAAGACCGGAGCGTATGGATGTTTGTTGGGGTTTGGTATTGTGTAGGCTTTGGTTTTGGTTGATTAGGGTTTGGTTTCGGTTAGTTTTGGATTTGGTGTTGGTATGGGTTTGGGTTTGTGTTTGGGTTTGCGTTAGTTAGAGGTCCGGTGTTGGTCTGCTTTGATATAGGTTTGATATGGTTAGAGATTTGACTTGAGTTTGCGAAAACACTAAGGCCCACAAGCATAAAAAATCCCCAAGATTAAAATTTATCAACTAAATTAAGACCGGAGGAGTGGCAGCGTATGGATGTTTGTTGGGGTTTGGTATTGTTTAGGCTTTGGTTTTGGTTGATTATTGTTTGGTTTCGGTTAGGTTTGGGTTTGGGGTTGTTATGGGTTTGGGTTTGGGTTTGGGTTTCGGTTTGGGTTTGGGTTTGGGTTTGGGTTTGGGTTTGGGTTTGGTTTGGGTTTAGGTTTGGGTTTGGGTTTTGGTTTGGGTTTGGTTTGGTTTGGTTTGTTTTGGTTTTTGGTTGGGTTTTGTTAGATTTGGGTTTGGGTTTGGTTTGAATTTGGTTTGAGTTTGGTTTGAGTTTGGTTTGGGTTTGGTTCGGTTTGTTTTTGATTTGGGTTTAGTTTAGGATTGGATTTGGGTTTGTTTTGGGATTGAGTTTACGTTTGGTTTGATTAGAGGTTTGATTTGGTTTGATTTGCTTTGGTCAGGGATTCGATTTGTGTTGGCTTTGGTCAGAATTTCGGCTGCTTGTTTGCTTGCATTTGATCAGAGATTTGTTATGGTTTGGAATGGGCTTGGTTTGGCTTTAGGTTTAGGTTACGTTTGGGTTTGCTTTGGTTGGAGATTTAGTTTAGTTGGATTTTGATTGGTTTTGGACAAAGGTTTTGTTTGGATTTGTCTTGGTGAAAGGTTTGGTTTGGGTTTGCTTTCTTTAGAGATTTGGCTTCGGTTTGCTTTTTTTGGTTTGCTTTGGTCAGTCGTTTGGTTTGGTTTGCTTTTGTTGGGGGTGTGTTTGGGTTTGGGTTTGGGTTTGGGTTTGGGTTTGGGTTTGGGTTTGGGTTTGGGTTTGGGTTTGGGTTTGGGTTTGGGTTTGGGTTTGGGTTTGGGTTTGGGTTTGGGTTTGGGTTTGGGTTTGGGTTTGGGTTTGGGTTTGGGTTTGGGTTTGGGTTTGGGTTTGGGTTTGGGTTTGGGTTTGGGTTTGGGTTTGGGTTTGGGTTTGGGTTTGGGTTTGGGTTTGGGTTTGGTTTAGTTTGGTTTGGTTTGGTTTGATTTTTGTTTGGGTTTTGTTAGATTTGTGTTTGGGTTTGGTTTGAATTTGGTTTGAGTTTGGTTTGGGTTTGGTTCGGTTTGTTTTTGATTTGGGTTTAATTTAGGATTGGATTTGGGTTTGTTTTGTGATTGAGTTTACGTTTGGTTTGATTAGAGGTTTGATTTGGTTTGATTTGCTTTGGTCAGAGATTCGATTTGTGTTGGCTTTGATCAGAATTTCGGCTGCTTGTTTGCTAGCATTTGATCAGAGATTTGTTATGGTTTGGAATGGGTTTGGCTTTGGTTTAGGTTTAGGTTACGTTTGGGTTTGCTTTGGTCCGAGATTTAGTTTGGTTGGAATTTGGTTGGTTTTGGACAAATGCTTTGTTTGGATTTGTTTTGGTAAAAGATTTGGTTTGGGTTTGCTTTGTTTAGAGATTTGGCTTCGGTTTGCTTTTTTTGGTTTGCTTTGGTCAGTCGTTTGGTTTGGTTTGCTTTTGTTGGAGGTTTGGTATGGGTTTTCTTTGGTCAGAGTGTACTGTTTGATTTACTTTGCTCAAAAATTTGGTATGGGCTTAGTTTAATCAGATATCTCGTTTGGTATGATATTTTGCGCAAATTTTCTCTGATACTTTTTTCTATATTTATAATTTCCTGGTTTACTCTCCGCACATCAAAATCCAGATTCATATACTTTATAATCATATTTTGAAGATTATCGATTTTGTCCTTTAATCCCTTCTTGCCCTGACAGGACTAGGACGTGCGGGAAAGAAGAACAGTGAGGCCCACAAGCAAAAGAAAGTCCTAAGACGAAAAAAGGTTACACATTGTAATATCGCTTCTTTATTTCAGTAAACTATAATCACTTCATATCCTCAAATTATTATTCAAAGTGTCAATTCGAATTTTTTTCTATATACATAAACCAACCGTCTGTTGTGTGGAGTTTTGGTTTAGTTGGTTCACAGATTAGATTTGGGTTTATTTTGGGATTGAGCTTCCGTTTGGTTTGGTTAGAATTATGGTTTGATTTGCTTTGGTCACGGATTCGGTTTGGGTCGTATTTGATCAGAACTTCGGTTGCATGTTTGTTTGCATTTGATCAAAGATTTGTTGGGGTTTGGGATGGCATAAAAAATTCCCATTAAAATTAAAAATTATCAACTAAATTAAGACCAGAGGAGTTGCAGCGTATGGATTTTTGTTAGGGTTTGGTTTTGTTTAGGTTTTGGTTTCAGTTTGGGTAGGGTATGATTAAGTTTTGGTTTCTGTTAGGTTAGGTTAGTTTGGGGTCGGTTCGGGTTTGTTTTGGTTTTAGTTTGTTTTTAGTTTGGGTTTGGTTTTGTTTTGGGGCTTGGTTTGGGTTTGGGTTTGGTTTAGGATTGTTTTTGATTTTGGTTAGGGCTTGGTTTGGGTTTGATTAGGTTCTGGTTTCGGTTAGGTTTGGGATTGAGTTTCCGTTTGGTTTGTTACCATTCGGACGGGTATGGTATGGATTTAAGTTTAGGTTACGTTTGCGTTTGCTTTTTTTTGATTTGGTATTTTAGGTACGATTCCTCTGGTGGTTCTTGTATGATTTCCTGATTTACAGTTCACACAGCAAGATCAGAGGTTTGGTGTTGGTCTGCTTTGATAGAGGTTTGACTTGAGTGTGCGACAACACTAAGGCCCAAAAGCATAAAAAATCCAAGGGTTAAAATTGATCTACTAAATTAAGACAGGAGTAGTGGCAGCGTATAGATGTTTGTTGGGGTTTGGTTTTGTTTAGGCTTTGGTTTGGGTTTGATTAGGGTTTGGTTTCGGTTAGGTTTGGATTTTGGTTTTGGTATTGGTTTGGTTTTGGGTTTGGGTTTGGGTTTGAGTTTGAGTTTGGTTTGGTTGGTGTTTGTGTTTGGTTTTTGTTTGGGTTTTGTTAGATATGGGTTTGGGTTTGGTTTGAATTTGGTTTGAGTTTGGTTTGGGTTTGGTTCGGTTTGTTTTTGGTTTGGGTTTAGTTTAGGATTAGATTTGGGTTTGTTTTGGGATTGAGATTACGTTTGGTTTGATTATAGGTTTGGTTTGGTTTGATTTGCTTTGGCCAGGGATTCGATTTGCGTTGGCTTTGATCAGAATTTCGGCTGCTTGTTTGCTTGCATTTGATCAGAGATTTGTTATGGTTTGGAACGGGCTTGGTGTGGCTTTAGGTTTAGGTTACGTTTGGGTTTGCTTTGGTCGCAGATTTAATTTGGTTGGATTTTGGTTGGTTTTGGACAAAGGTTTGGTTTGGATTTGTCTTAGTAAAAGGTTTGTTTTGGGTTTGCTTTCTTTAGAGATTTGGCTTCGGTTTGCTTTTTTGGTTTGCTTTGATCAGTCGTTTGGTTTCGTTTGCCTTTGTTGGAGGTGTGGTATGGGTTTCCTTTGGTCAGATGTAATGTTTGGTTTGCTTTGGTCGGAAATTCGGTATGTGTTTAGTCAGATATCTGGTTTGATTTGATATTTTGTACAAGTTTCCTCTGATACTTTTTGCTATATTTATAATTTCCTGATTTACTGTCCGCACAGCAAAATCCAGATTCATATACTTTATAATCATATTTTGAAGAATATCGATTTTGTCCTTTAATCCGCTTCTTCTCCTGACAGCACTAGGACGTGTGGGAAAGAAGAACAGTGAGGCCCACAAGCAAAAGAAAGTCCTAAGGTGAAAAAAGTTTACATATTGTAATATCGCGTTTTTATTTCGGTCCACCATAATCATTCCATATCCTCAAATTATTATTCATAGTGTCAATTCGAATTTCCTTCTATATACATAAACCAACCGTTTGTTGTGTGGAATTTTGGTTTAGTATGTTCACAGTTTAGGTTTGGGTTTGCTTTGGCAAACATTTGGTTTGCTTTGGTTGGAGTTTTTGTTTGGACTTGAATTGGTTATAGGTCTGTTTCGGGTTTTGCTATGGTCATAGGTTTGTTTTGATTTGCTTTCGTTAGAGGTTTGGTGTTGGTCTGCTTTGATAGAGGTTTGATATGGTTAGAGACTTGACTTGAGTTTGCAAGAACACTAAGACCCACAAACATAAAAAATCCCCAAGATTAAAATTTATCAACTAAATTAAGACCGGAGCGTATGGATGTTTGTTGGGGTTTGGTATTGTTTAGGCTTTGGTTTTGGTTGATTATGGTTTGGTTCCGGTTAGGTTTGGGTTTGGGGTTGGTATGGGTTTGGGTTTGTGTTTGGGTTTGCGTTTGGGTTTGGGTTTAGGTTTGGGTTTGGGTTTGGGTTTGGGTTTGGGTTTGGGTTTGGGTTTTTGGTTTGGGTTTGGGTTTGGGTTTGGGTTTGGGTTTGGGTTTGGGTTTGGGTTTGGGTTTGGGTTTGGGTTTGGGTTTGGGTTTGGGTTTGGGTTTGGGTTTGGGTTTGGGTTTGGGTTTGGGTTTGGGTTTGGGTTTGGGTTTGGGTTTGGGTTTGGGTTTGGGTTTGGGTTTGGGTTTGGGTTTGGGTTTTTGTTTGGGATTGGGTTTGGCTTTGGGTTTGGGTTTGGGTTTGGGTTTGGTTCGGTTTGTTTTTGATTTGGGTTTAGTTTAGGATTGGATTTGGGTTTGTTTTGGGATTGAGTTTACGTTCGGTTTGATTAGAGGTTTGATTTGGTTTGATTTGCTTTGGTCAGGGATTCGATTTGTGTTGGCTTTGATCAGAATTTCTGCTGCTTGTTTGCTTGCATTTGATCAGAGATTTGTTATGGTTTGGAATGGGTTTGGCTTTGGTTTAGGTTTAGGTTACGTTTGGGTTTGCTTTGGTCCGAGATTTAGTTTGGTTGGATTTTGGTTGGTTTTGGACAAATATTTTGTTTGGATTTGTTTTGGTAAAAGATTTGGTTTGGGTTTGCTTTGTTTAGAGATTTGGCTTCGGTTTGCTTTTTTTGGTTTGCTTTGGTCAGTCGTTTGGATTGGTTTGCTTTTGTTGGAGGTTTGGTATGGGTTTTCTTTGGTCAGATGTACTGTTTGATTTGCTTTGCTCAGAAATTTGGTATGGGCTTAATTTAGTCAGATATCTGGTTTGGTATGATATTTTGCGCAAGTTTTTTCTGATACTTTTTTCTATATTTATAATTTCCTGGTTTACTGTCCGCATATCAAAATCCAAATTCATATACTTTATAATTATATTTTGAAGAATAACGATTTTGTCCTATAATCAATTCTTGTCCTGACAGGACTAGGACGTATGGGAAAGAATAACAGTGAGGCCCATAAGCAAAAGAATGTCCTAAGATGAAAAAAGTTTACACAATGTAATATCGCGTTTTTATTTCGGTCCACCATAATCATTCCATATCCTCAAATTATTATTCAGAGTGTCAATTCGAATTTTCTTCTATATAAATAAACCAACCGTTTGTTGTGTGGAATTTTGGTTTAGTATGTTCACAGTTTAGGTTTGGGTTTGCTTTGGACAAACATTTGGTTTGCTTTGGTTGGAGTTTTTGTTTTTACTTGAATTGGTTATAGGTTTGTTTCGGGTTTGCTATGGTCATAGGTTTGTTTTGATTTGCTTTCGTTAGAGGTTTGGTGTTGGTCTGCTTTGATAGAGGTTTGATATGGTTAGAGATTTGACTTGAGTTTGCAAAAACACTAAGGCCCACAAGCATAAATAATCCCCAAATTTAAAATATATCAACTAAATTAAGACCGGAGCGTACGGATGTTTGTTGGGGTTTGGTATTGTGTAGGCTTTGGTTTTGGTTGATTAGGGTTTGGTTTCGGTTAGGTTTGGGTTTGGGGTTGGTATGGGTTTGGGTTTGGGTTTGTGTTTGGGTTTGCGTTAGTTAGAGTTCCGGTGTTGGTCTGCTTTGATAGAGGTTTGATATGGTTAGAGATTTGACTTGAGTTTGCAAAAACACTAAGGCCCACAAGCATATATAATCCCCAAGTTTAAAATATATCAACTAAATTAAGACCGGAGCGTATGGATGTTTGTTGGGGTTTGGTATTGTGTAGGCTTTGGTTTTGGTTGATTAGGGTTTGGTTTCGGTTAGGTTTGGGTTTGGGGTTGGTATGGGTTTGGGTTTGGTATGGGTTTGGGTTTGGGTTTGGGTTTGTGTTTGGGTTTGCGTTAGTTAGAGGTCCGGTATTGGTCTGCTTTGATAGAGGATTGATATGGTTAGAGATTTAACTTGAGTTTGCAAAAACACTAAGGCCCACAAGCATAAAATATCCCCAAGTTTAAAATTTATCAACTAAATTAAGACCGGAGGAGTGGCAGCGTATGGAAGTTTGTTGGGGTTTGGTATTGTTTAGGCTTTGGTTTTGGTTGATTAGGGTTTGGTTTCGGTTAGGTTTGGATTTGGGGTTGTTATGGGTTTGGGTATGGGTTTGGGTTTCGGTTTGGGTTTGGGTTTGGGTTTGGGTTTGGTTTGGGTTTAGGTTTGGGTTTGGGTTTGGGTTTGGGTTTGGTTTGGTTTGTTTTGGTTTGGTTTGGTTTTTGGTTGGGTTTTGTTAGATTTGGGTTTGGGTTTGGTTTGAATTTGGTTTGAGTTTGGTTTGAGTTTCCTTTGGGTTTGGTTCGGTTTGTTTTTGATTTGGGTTTAGTTTAGGATTGGATTTGGGTTTGTTTTGGGATTGAGTTTACGTTTGGTTTGATTAGAGGTTTGATTTGGTTTGATTTGCTTTGGTAAGGGATTCGATTTGTGTTGGCTTTGATCAGAATTTCGGCTGCTTGTTTGCTTGCATTTGATCAGAGATTTGTTATGGTTTGGAATGAGCTTGGTTTGGCTTTAGGTTTAGGTTACGTTTGGGTTTGCTTTGGTCGGAGATTTAGTTTAGTTGGATTTTGATTGGTTTTGGACAAAGGTTTGGTTTGGATTTGTCTTGGTAAAAGGTTTGGTTTGGGTTTGCTTTTTTTAGAGATTTGGCTTCGGTTTGTATTTTGGTTTGCTTTGGTCTGTCGTTTGGTTTGGTTTGCTTTTGTTGGGGGTGTGGTAAGGGTTTTCTTTGGTCAGATGTAATGTTTGGTTTGCTTTGGTCAGAAATTCCGTATGTGTTTAGTTTAGACAGATATCTGGTTTGATTTGATATTTTGCACAAGTTTCCTCTGATACTTTTTGCTATATTTATAATTTCCTGATTTACTGACCGCACATCAAAATCCAGATTCTTATACTTTATAATTATGTTTTGAAGAATAACGATTTTGTCCTTTAATCCCTTCTTGTCCTGACAGGACTAGGACGTATGGGAAAGAAGAACAGTGAGGCCCACAAGCAAAAGAAAGTCCTAAGATGAAAAAAAGTTACACATTGTAATATCGCTTTTTTATTTCAGTCCACCATAATAATTCCATATATTCAAATTATTTTTCATAGTGTCAATTCGAATTTTCTTCTATATACATAAACCAACCGTGTGTTGCGTGAAGTTTTGGTTTAGTTTGTTCACAGTTTAGGTTAGGGTTTGCTTTGGACAAATATTTGGTTTGCTTTGGTTGGAGTTTTCGTTTGGACTTGAATTGGTTATAGGTTTGTTTTGGGTTTGCTTTGATAGAGGTTTGATATGGTTAGAGATTTGACTTGAATTTGCAAGAACACTAAGGCCCACAAGCATAAAATATCCCGAAGATTAAAATTTATCAACTAAATTAAGACCGGAGCGTATGGGTGTTTGTTTAGGTTTGGTATTGTTTAGGCTTTGGTTTTGGTTGATTAGGGTTTGGTTACGGTTAGGTTTGAGTTTGGGATTGGGTTTGGGTTTGGGTTTGGGTTTGGGTTTGGGTTTGGGTTTGGGTTTGGGTTTGGGTTTGGGTTTGGGTTTGGGTTTGGGTTTGGGTTTGGGTTTGGGTTTGGGTTTGGGTTTGGGTTTGGGTTTGGGTTTGGGTTTGGGTTTGGGTTTGGGTTTGGGTTTGGGTTTGGGTTTGGGTTTGGGTTTGGGTTTGGGTTTGGGTTTGGGTTTGGGTTTGGGTTTGGGTTTGGGTTTGGGTTTGGGTTTGGGTTTGGTTTAGTTTGGTTTGGTTTGGTTTGATTTTTGTTTGGGTTTTGTTAGATTTGTGTTTGGGTTTGGTTTGAATTTGGTTTGAGTTTGGTTTGGGTTTGGTTCGGTTTGTTTTTGATTTGGGTTTAATTTAGGATTGGATTTGGGTTTGTTTTGTGATTGAGTTTACGTTTGGTTTGATTAGAGGTTTGATTTGGTTTGATTTGCTTTGGTCAGAGATTCGATTTGTGTTGGCTTTGATCAGAATTTCGGCTGCTTGTTTGCTAGCATTTGATCAGAGATTTGTTATGGTTTGGAATGGGTTTGGCTTTGGTTTAGGTTTAGGTTACGTTTGGGTTTGCTTTGGTCCGAGATTTAGTTTGGTTGGAATTTGGTTGGTTTTGGACAAATGTTTTGTTTGGATTTGTTTTGGTAAAAGATTTGGTTTGGGTTTGCTTTGTTTAGAGATTTGGCTTCGGTTTGCTTTTTTTGGTTTGCTTTGGTCAGTCGTTTGGTTTGGTTTGCTTTTGTTGGAGGTTTGGTATTGGTTTTCTTTGGTCAGAGTGTACTGTTTGATTTACTTTGCTCAAAAATTTGGTATGGGCTTAGTTTAATCAGATATCTCGTTTGGTATGATATTTTGCGCAAATTTTCTCTGATACTTTTTTCTATATTTATAATTTCCTGGTTTACTGTCCGCACATCAAAATCCAGATTCATATACTTTATAATCATATTTTGAAGATTATCGATTTTGTCCTTTAATCCCTTCTTGCCCTGACAGGACTAGGACGTGCGGGAAAGAAGAACAGTGAGGCCCACAAGCAAAAGAAAGTCCTAAGACGAAAAAAGGTTACACATTGTAATATCGCTTCTTTATTTCAGTAAACTATAATCACTTCATAACCTCAAATTATTATTCAAAGTGTCAATTCGAATTTTTTTCTATATACATAAACCAACCGTCTGTTGTGTGGAGTTTTGGTTTAGTTGGTTCACAGATTAGATTTGGGTTTATTTTGGGATTGAGCTTCCGTTTGGTTTGGTTAGAATTATGGTTTGATTTGCTTTGGTCACGGATTCGGTTTGGATCGTATTTGATCAGAACTTCGGTTGTATGTTTGTTTGCATTTGATCAAAGATTTGTTGGGGTTTGGGATGGCATAAAAAATTCCCATTAAAATTAAAAATTATCAACTAAATTAAGACCAGAGGAGTTGCAGCGTATGGATTTTTGTTAGGGTTTGGTTTTGTTTAGGTTTTGGTTTCAGTTTGGGTAGGGTATGATTAAGTTTTGGTTTCTGTTAGGTTAGGTTAGTTTGGGGTCGGTTCGGGTTTGTTTTGGTTTTAGTTTGTTTTTAGTTTGGGTTTGGTTTTGTTTTGGGGCTTGGTTTGGGTTTGGGTTTGGTTTAGGATTGTTTTTGATTTTGGTTAGGGCTTGGTTTGGGTTTGATTAGGTTCTGGTTTCGGTTAGGTTTGGGATTGAGTTTCCGTTTGGTTTGTTACCATTCGGACGGGTATGGTATGGATTTAAGTTTAGGTTACGTTTGCGTTTGCTTTTTTTTGATTTGGTATTTTAGGTACGATTCCTCTGGTGGTTCTTGTATGATTTCCTGATTTACAGTTCACACAGCAAGATCAGAGGTTTGGTGTTGGTCTGCTTTGATAGAGGTTTGACTTGAGTGTGAGACAACACTAAGGCCCAAAAGCATAAAAAATCCAAGGGTTAAAATTGATCTACTAAATTAAGACAGGAGTAGTGACAGCGTATAGATGTTTGTTGGGGTTTGGTTTTGTTTAGGCTTTGGTTTGGGTTTGATTAGGGTTTGGTTTCGGTTAAGTTTGGATTTTGGTTTTGGTATTGGTTTGGTTTTGGGTTTGGGTTTGGGTTTGAGTTTGGGTTTGGTTTGGTTTGGTTGGTGTTTGTGTTTGGTTTTTGTTTGGGTTTTTTTAGATATGGGTTTGGGTTTGGTTTGAATTTGGTTTGAGTTTGGTTTGGGTTTGGTTCGGTTTGTTTTTGGTTTGGGTTTAGTTTAGGATTAGATTTGGGTTTGTTTTGGGATTGAGTTTACGTTCGGTTTGATTAGAGGTTTGATTTGGTTTGATTTGCTTTGGTCAGGGATTCGATTTGTGTTGGCTTTGATCAGAATTTCTGCTGCTTGTTTGCTTGCATTTGATCAGAGATTTGTTATGGTTTGGAATGGGTTTGGCTTTGGTTTAGGTTTAGGTTACGTTTGGGTTTGCTTTGGTCCGAGATTTAGTTTGGTTGGATTTTGGTTGGTTTTGGACAAATATTTTGTTTGGATTTGTTTTGGTAAAAGATTTGGTTTGGGTTTGCTTTGTTTAGAGATTTGGCTTCGGTTTGCTTTTTTTGGTTTGCTTTGGTCAGTCGTTTGGATTGGTTTGCTTTTGTTGGAGGTTTGGTATGGGTTTTCTTTGGTCAGATGTACTGTTTGATTTGCTTTGCTCAGAAATTTGGTATGGGCTTAATTTAGTCAGATATCTGGTTTGGTATGATATTTTGCGCAAGTTTTTTCTGATACTTTTTTCTATATTTATAATTTCCTGGTTTACTGTCCGCATATCAAAATCCAAATTCATATACTTTATAATTATATTTTGAAGAATAACGATTTTGTCCTATAATCAATTCTTGTCCTGACAGGACTAGGACGTATGGGAAAGAATAACAGTGAGGCCCATAAGCAAAAGAAAGTCCTAAGATGAAAAAAGTTTACACAATGTAATATCGCGTTTTTATTTCGGTCCACCATAATCATTCCATATCCTCAAATTATTATTCAGAGTGTCAATTCGAATTTTCTTCTATATAAATAAACCAACCGTTTGTTGTGTGGAATTTTGGTTTAGTATGTTCACAGTTTAGGTTTGGGTTTGCTTTGGACAAACATTTGGTTTGCTTTGGTTGGAGTTTTTGTTTTTACTTGAATTGGTTATAGGTTTGTTTCGGGTTTGCTATGGTCATAGGTTTGTTTTGATTTGCTTTCGTTAGAGGTTTGGTGTTGGTCTGCTTTGATAGAGGTTTGATATGGTTAGAGATTTGACTTGAGTTTGCAAAAACACTAAGGCCCACAAGCATAAATAATCCCCAAATTTAAAATATATCAACTAAATTAAGACCGGAGCGTACGGATGTTTGTTGGGGTTTGGTATTGTGTAGGCTTTGGTTTTGGTTGATTAGGGTTTGGTTTCGGTTAGGTTTGGGTTTGGGGTTGGTATGGGTTTGGGTTTGGGTTTGTGTTTGGGTTTGCGTTAGTTAGAGTTCCGGTGTTGGTCTGCTTTGATAGAGGTTTGATATGGTTAGAGATTTGACTTGAGTTTGCAAAAACACTAAGGCCCACAAGCATATATAATCCCCAAGTTTAAAATATATCAACTAAATTAAGACCGGAGCGTATGGATGTTTGTTGGGGTTTGGTATTATGTAGGCTTTGGTTTTGGTTGATTAGGGTTTGGTTTCGGTTAGGTTTGGGTTTGGGGTTGGTATGGGTTTGGGTTTGGTATGGGTTTGGGTTTGGGTTTGGGTTTGTGTTTGGGTTTGCGTTAGTTAGAGGTCCGGTATTGGTCTGCTTTGATAGAGGATTGATATGGTTAGAGATTTAACTTGAGTTTGCAAAAACACTAAGGCCCACAAGCATAAAATATCCCCAAGTTTAAAATTTATCAACTAAATTAAGACCGGAGGAGTGGCAGCGTATGGAAGTTTGTTGGGGTTTGGTATTGTTTAGGCTTTGGTTTTGGTTGATTAGGGTTTGGTTTCGGTTAGGTTTGGATTTGGGGTTGTTATGGGTTTGGGTATGGGTTTGGGTTTCGGTTTGGGTTTGGGTTTGGGTTTGGGTTTGGTTTGGGTTTAGGTTTGGGTTTGGGTTTGGGTTTGGGTTTGGTTTGGTTTGTTTTGGTTTGGTTTGGTTTTTGGTTGGGTTTTGTTAGATTTGGGTTTGGGTTTGGTTTGAATTTGGTTTGAGTTTGGTTTGAGTTTCCTTTGGGTTTGGTTCGGTTTGTTTTTGATTTGGGTTTAGTTTAGGATTGGATTTGGGTTTGTTTTGGGATTGAGTTTACGTTTGGTTTGATTAGAGGTTTGATTTGGTTTGATTTGCTTTGGTAAGGGATTCGATTTGTGTTGGCTTTGATCAGAATTTCGGCTGCTTGTTTGCTTGCATTTGATCAGAGATTTGTTATGGTTTGGAATGAGCTTGGTTTGGCTTTAGGTTTAGGTTACGTTTGGGTTTGCTTTGGTCGGAGATTTAGTTTAGTTGGATTTTGATTGGTTTTGGACAAAGGTTTGGTTTGGATTTGTCTTGGTAAAAGGTTTGGTTTGGGTTTGCTTTTTTTAGAGATTTGGCTTCGGTTTGTATTTTGGTTTGCTTTGGTCTGTCGTTTGGTTTGGTTTGCTTTTGTTGGGGGTGTGGTAAGGGTTTTCTTTGGTCAGATGTAATGTTTGGTTTGCTTTGGTCAGAAATTCCGTATGTGTTTAGTTTAGACAGATATCTGGTTTGATTTGATATTTTGCACAAGTTTCCTCTGATACTTTTTGCTATATTTATAATTTCCTGATTTACTGACCGCACATCAAAATCCAGATTCTTATACTTTATAATTATGTTTTGAAGAATAACGATTTTGTCCTTTAATCCCTTCTTGTCCTGACAGGACTAGGACGTATGGGAAAGAAGAACAGTGAGGCCCACAAGCAAAAGAAAGTCCTAAGATGAAAAAAAGTTACACATTGTAATATCGCTTTTTTATTTCAGTCCACCGTAATAATTCCATATATTCAAATTATTTTTCATAGTGTCAATTCGAATTTTCTTCTATATACATAAACCAACCGTGTGTTGCGTGAAGTTTTGGTTTAGTTTGTTCACAGTTTAGGTTAGGGTTTGCTTTGGACAAATATTTGGTTTGCTTTGGTTGGAGTTTTCGTTTGGACTTGAATTGGTTATAGGTTTGTTTTGGGTTTGCTTTGATAGAGGTTTGATATGGTTAGAGATTTGACTTGAATTTGCAAGAACACTAAGGCCCACAAGCATAAAATATCCCGAAGATTAAAATTTATCAACTAAATTAAGACCGGAGCGTATGGGTGTTTGTTTAGGTTTGGTATTGTTTAGGCTTTGGTTTTGGTTGATTAGGGTTTGGTTACGGTTAGGTTTGAGTTTGGGGTTGGTTTGGGTTTGGGTTTGGGTTTGGGTTTGGGTTTGGGTTTGGGTTTGGGTTTGGGTTTGGGTTTGGGTTTGGGTTTGGGTTTGGGTTTGGGTTTGGGTTTGGGTTTGGGTTTGGGTTTGGGTTTGGGTTTGGGTTTGGGTTTGGGTTTGGGTTTGGGTTTGGGTTTGGGTTTGGGTTTGGGTTTGGGTTTGGGTTTGGGTTTGGGTTTGGGTTTGGGTTTGGGTTTGGGTTTGGGTTTGGGTTTGGGTTTGGGTTTGGGTTTGGGTTTGGGTTTGGGTTTGGGTTTGGGTTTGGGTTTGGGTTTGGGTTTGGGTTTGGGTTTGGGTTTGGGTTTGGGTTTGGGTTTGGGTTTGGTTTGGTTTGGTTTGGTTTGGTTTGATTTTTGTTTGGGTTTTGTTAGATTTGTGTTTGGGTTTGGTTTGAATTTGGTTTGAGTTTGGTTTGGGTTTGGTTCGGTTTGTTTTTGATTTGGGTTTAATTTAGGATTGGATTTGGGTTTGTTTTGTGATTGAGTTTACGTTTGGTTTGATTAGAGGTTTGATTTGGTTTGATTTGCTTTGGTCAGAGATTCGATTTGTGTTGGCTTTGATCAGAATTTCGGCTGCTTGTTTGCTAGCATTTGATCAGAGATTTGTTATGGTTTGGAATGGGTTTGGCTTTGGTTTAGGTTTAGGTTACGTTTGGGTTTGCTTTGGTCCGAGATTTAGTTTGGTTGGAATTTGGTTGGTTTTGGACAAATGTTTTGTTTGGATTTGTTTTGGTAAAAGATTTGGTTTGGGTTTGCTTTGTTTAGAGATTTGGCTTCGGTTTGCTTTTTTTGGTTTGCTTTGGTCAGTCGTTTGGTTTGGTTTGCTTTTGTTGGAGGTTTGGTATGGGTTTTCTTTGGTCAGAGTGTACTGTTTGATTTACTTTGCTCAAAAATTTGGTATGGGCTTAGTTTAATCAGATATCTCGTTTGGTATGATATTTTGCGCAAATTTTCTCTGATACTTTTTTCTATATTTATAATTTCCTGGTTTACTGTCCGCACATCAAAATCCAGATTCATATACTTTATAATCATATTTTGAAGATTATCGATTTTGTCCTTTAATCCCTTCTTGCCCTGACAGGACTAGGACGTGCGGGAAAGAAGAACAGTGAGGCCCACAAGCAAAAGAAAGTCCTAAGACGAAAAAAGGTTACACATTGTAATATCGCTTCTTTATTTCAGTAAACTATAATCACTTCATAACCTCAAATTATTATTCAAAGTGTCAATTCGAATTTTTTTCTATATACATAAACCAACCGTCTGTTGTGTGGAGTTTTTGTTTAGATGGTTCACAGATTAGATTTGGGTTTATTTTGGGATTGAGCTTCCGTTTGGTTTGGTTAGAATTATGGTTTGATTTGCTTTGGTCACGGATTCGGTTTGGGTCGTATTTGATCAGAACTTCGGTTGTATGTTTGTTTGCATTTGATCAAAGATTTGTTGGGGTTTGGGATGGCATAAAAAATTCCCATTAAAATTAAAAATTATCAACTAAATTAAGACCAGAGGAGTTGCAGCGTATGGATTTTTGTTAGGGTTTGGTTTTGTTTAGGTTTTGGTTTCAGTTTGGGTAGGGTATGATTAAGTTTTGGTTTCTGTTAGGTTAGGTTAGTTTGGGGTCGGTTCGGGTTTGTTTTGGTTTTAGTTTGTTTTTAGTTTGGGTTTGGTTTTGTTTTGGGGCTTGGTTTGGGTTTGGGTTTGGTTTAGGATTGTTTTTGATTTTGGTTAGGGCTTGGTTTGGGTTTGATTAGGTTCTGGTTTCGGTTAGGTTTGGGATTGAGTTTCCGTTTGGTTTGTTACCATTCGGACGGGTATGGTATGGATTTAAGTTTAGGTTACGTTTGCGTTTGCTTTTTTTTGATTTGGTATTTTAGGTACGATTCCTCTGGTGGTTCTTGTATGATTTCCTGATTTACAGTTCACACAGCAAGATCAGAGGTTTGGTGTTGGTCTGCTTTGATAGAGGTTTGACTTGAGTGTGAGACAACACTAAGGCCCAAAAGCATAAAAAATCCAAGGGTTAAAATTGATCTACTAAATTAAGACAGGAGTAGTGACAGCGTATAGATGTTTGTTGGGGTTTGGTTTTGTTTAGGCTTTGGTTTGGGTTTGATTAGGGTTTGGTTTCGGTTAAGTTTGGATTTTGGTTTTGGTATTGGTTTGGTTTTGGGTTTGGGTTTGGGTTTGAGTTTGGGTTTGGTTTGGTTTGGTTGGTGTTTGTGTTTGGTTTTTGTTTGGGTTTTTTTAGATATGGGTTTGGGTTTGGTTTGAATTTGGTTTGAGTTTGGTTTGGGTTTGGTTCGGTTTGTTTTTGGTTTGGGTTTAGTTTAGGATTAGATTTGGGTTTGTTTTGGGATTGAGTTTACGTTCGGTTTGATTAGAGGTTTGATTTGGTTTGATTTGCTTTGGTCAGGGATTCGATTTGTGTTGGCTTTGATCAGAATTTCTGCTGCTTGTTTGCTTGCATTTGATCAGAGATTTGTTATGGTTTGGAATGGGTTTGGCTTTGGTTTAGGTTTAGGTTACGTTTGGGTTTGCTTTGGTCCGAGATTTAGTTTGGTTGGATTTTGGTTGGTTTTGGACAAATATTTTGTTTGGATTTGTTTTGGTAAAAGATTTGGTTTGGGTTTGCTTTGTTTAGAGATTTGGCTTCGGTTTGCTTTTTTTGGTTTGCTTTGGTCAGTCGTTTGGATTGGTTTGCTTTTGTTGGAGGTTTGGTATGGGTTTTCTTTGGTCAGATGTACTGTTTGATTTGCTTTGCTCAGAAATTTGGTATGGGCTTAATTTAGTCAGATATCTGGTTTGGTATGATATTTTGCGCAAGTTTTTTCTGATACTTTTTTCTATATTTATAATTTCCTGGTTTACTGTCCGCATATCAAAATCCAAATTCATATACTTTATAATTATATTTTGAAGAATAACGATTTTGTCCTATAATCAATTCTTGTCCTGACAGGACTAGGACGTATGGGAAAGAATAACAGTGAGGCCCATAAGCAAAAGAAAGTCCTAAGATGAAAAAAGTTTACACAATGTAATATCGCGTTTTTATTTCGGTCCACCATAATCATTCCATATCCTCAAATTATTATTCAGAGTGTCAATTCGAATTTTCTTCTATATAAATAAACCAACCGTTTGTTGTGTGGAATTTTGATTTAGTATGTTCACAGTTTAGGTTTGGGTTTGCTTTGGACAAACATTTGGTTTGCTTTGGTTGGAGTTTTTGTTTTTACTTGAATTGGTTATAGGTTTGTTTCGGGTTTGCTATGGTCATAGGTTTGTTTTGATTTGCTTTCGTTAGAGGTTTGGTGTTGGTCTGCTTTGATAGAGGTTTGATATGGTTAGAGATTTGACTTGAGGTTGCAAAAACACTAAGGCCCACAAGCATAAATAATCCCCAAATTTAAAATATATCAACTAAATTAAGACCGGAGCGTACGGATGTTTGTTGGGGTTTGGTATTGTGTAGGCTTTGGTTTTGGTTGATTAGGGTTTGGTTTCGGTTAGGTTTGGGTTTGGGGTTGGTATGGGTTTGGGTTTGGGTTTGTGTTTGGGTTTGCGTTAGTTAGAGTTCCGGTGTTGGTCTGCTTTGATAGAGGTTTGATATGGTTAGAGATTTGACTTGAGTTTGCAAAAACACTAAGGCCCACAAGCATATATAATCCCCAAGTTTAAAATATATCAACTAAATTAAGACCGGAGCGTATGGATGTTTGTTGGGGTTTGGTATTGTGTAGGCTTTGGTTTTGGTTGATTAGGGTTTGGTTTCGGTTAGGTTTGGGTTTGGGGTTGGTATGGGTTTTGGTTTGGTATGGGTTTGGCTTTGGATTTGGGTTTGTGTTTGGGTTTGCGTTAGTTAGAGGTCCGGTATTGGTCTGCTTTGATAGAGGATTGATATGGTTAGAGATTTAACTTGAGTTTGCAAAAACACTAAGGCCCACAAGCATAAAATATCCCCAAGTTTAAAATTTATCAACTAAATTAAGACCGGAGGAGTGGCAGCGTATGGAAGTTTGTTGGGGTTTGGTATTGTTTAGGCTTTGGTTTTGGTTGATTAGGGTTTGGTTTCGGTTAGGTTTGGATTTGGGGTTGTTATGGGTTTGGGTATGGGTTTGGGTTTCGGTTTGGGTTTGGGTTTGGGTTTGGGTTTGGTTTGGGTTTAGGTTTGGGTTTGGGTTTGGGTTTGGGTTTGGTTTGGTTTGTTTTGGTTTGGTTTGGTTTTTGGTTGGGTTTTGTTAGATTTGGGTTTGGGTTTGGTTTGAATTTGGTTTGAGTTTGGTTTGAGTTTCCTTTGGGTTTGGTTCGGTTTGTTTTTGATTTGGGTTTAGTTTAGGATTGGATTTGGGTTTGTTTTGGGATTGAGTTTACGTTTGGTTTGATTAGAGGTTTGATTTGGTTTGATTTGCTTTGGTAAGGGATTCGATTTGTGTTGGCTTTGATCAGAATTTCGGCTGCTTGTTTGCTTGCATTTGATCAGAGATTTGTTATGGTTTGGAATGAGCTTGGTTTGGCTTTAGGTTTAGGTTACGTTTGGGTTTGCTTTGGTCGGAGATTTAGTTTAGTTGGATTTTGATTGGTTTTGGACAAAGGTTTGGTTTGGATTTGTCTTGGTAAAAGGTTTGGTTTGGGTTTGCTTTTTTTAGAGATTTGGCTTCGGTTTGTATTTTGGTTTGCTTTGGTCTGTCGTTTGGTTTGGTTTGCTTTTGTTGGGGGTGTGGTAAGGGTTTTCTTTGGTCAGATGTAATGTTTGGTTTGCTTTGGTCAGAAATTCCGTATGTGTTTAGTTTAGACAGATATCTGGTTTGATTTGATATTTTGCACAAGTTTCCTCTGATACTTTTTGCTATATTTATAATTTCCTGATTTACTGACCGCACATCAAAATCCAGATTCTTATACTTTATAATTATGTTTTGAAGAATAACGATTTTGTCCTTTAATCCCTTCTTGTCCTGACAGGACTAGGACGTATGGGAAAGAAGAACAGTGAGGCCCACAAGCAAAAGAAAGTCCTAAGATGAAAAAAAGTTACACATTGTAATATCGCTTTTTTATTTCAGTCCACCATAATAATTCCATATATTCAAATTATTTTTCATAGTGTCAATTCGAATTTTCTTCTATATACATAAACCAACCGTGTGTTGCGTGAAGTTTTGGTTTAGTTTGTTCACAGTTTAGGTTAGGGTTTGCTTTGGACAAATATTTGGTTTGCTTTGGTTGGAGTTTTCGTTTGGACTTGAATTGGTTATAGGTTTGTTTTGGGTTTGCTTTGATAGAGGTTTGATATGGTTAGAGATTTGACTTGAATTTGCAAGAACACTAAGGCCCACAAGCATAAAATATCCCGAAGATTAAAATTTATCAACTAAATTAAGACCGGAGCGTATGGGTGTTTGTTTAGGTTTGGTATTGTTTAGGCTTTGGTTTTGGTTGATTAGGGTTTGGTTACGGTTAGGTTTGAGTTTGGGGTTGGTTTGGGTTTGGGTTTGGGTTTGGGTTTGGGTTTGGGTTTGGGTTTGGGTTTGGGTTTGGGTTTGGGTTTGGGTTTGGGTTTGGGTTTGGGTTTGGGTTTGGGTTTGGGTTTGGGTTTGGGTTTGGGTTTGGGTTTGGGTTTGGGTTTGGGTTTGGGTTTGGGTTTGGGTTTGGGTTTGGGTTTGGGTTTGGGTTTGGGTTTGGGTTTGGGTTTGGGTTTGGGTTTGGGTTTGGGTTTGGGTTTGGGTTTGGGTTTGGGTTTGGGTTTGGGTTTGGGTTTGGGTTTGGGTTTGGGTTTGGGTTTGGGTTTGGTTTGGTTTGGTTTGGTTTGATTTTTGTTTGGGTTTTGTTAGATTTGTGTTTGGGTTTGGTTTGAATTTGGTTTGAGTTTGGTTTGGGTTTGGTTCGGTTTGTTTTTGATTTGGGTTTAATTTAGGATTGGATTTGGGTTTGTTTTGTGATTGAGTTTACGTTTGGTTTGATTAGAGGTTTGATTTGGTTTGATTTGCTTTGGTCAGAGATTCGATTTGTGTTGGCTTTGATCAGAATTTCGGCTGCTTGTTTGCTAGCATTTGATCAGAGATTTGTTATGGTTTGGAATGGGTTTGGCTTTGGTTTAGGTTTAGGTTACGTTTGGGTTTGCTTTGGTCCGAGATTTAGTTTGGTTGGAATTTGGTTGGTTTTGGACAAATGTTTTGTTTGGATTTGTTTTGGTAAAAGATTTGGTTTGGGTTTGCTTTGTTTAGAGATTTGGCTTCGGTTTGCTTTTTTTGGTTTGCTTTGGTCAGTCGTTTGGTTTGGTTTGCTTTTGTTGGAGGTTTGGTATGGGTTTTCTTTGGTCAGAGTGTACTGTTTGATTTACTTTGCTCAAAAATTTGGTATGGGCTTAGTTTAATCAGATATCTCGTTTGGTATGATATTTTGCGCAAATTTTCTCTGATACTTTTTTCTATATTTATAATTTCCTGGTTTACTGTCCGCACATCAAAATCCAGATTCATATACTTTATAATCATATTTTGAAGATTATCGATTTTGTCCTTTAATCCCTTCTTGCCCTGACAGGACTAGGACGTGCGGGAAAGAAGAACAGTGAGGCCCACAAGCAAAAGAAAGTCCTAAGACGAAAAATGGTTACACATTGTAATATCGCTTCTTTATTTCAGTAAACTATAATCACTTCATAACCTCAAATTATTATTCAAAGTGTCAATTCGAATTTTTTTCTATATACATAAACCAACCGTCTGTTGTGTGGAGTTTTGGTTTAGTTGGTTCACAGATTAGATTTGGGTTTATTTTGGGATTGAGCTTCCGTTTGGTTTGGTTAGAATTATGGTTTGATTTGCTTTGGTCACGGATTCGGTTTGGGTCGTATTTGATCAGAACTTCGGTTGTATGTTTGTTTGCATTTGATCAAAGATTTGTTGGGGTTTGGGATGGCATAAAAAATTCCCATTAAAATTAAAAATTATCAACTAAATTAAGACCAGAGGAGTTGCAGCGTATGGATTTTTGTTAGGGTTTGGTTTTGTTTAGGTTTTGGTTTCAGTTTGGGTAGGGTATGATTAAGTTTTGGTTTCTGTTAGGTTAGGTTAGTTTGGGGTCGGTTCGGGTTTGTTTTGGTTTTAGTTTGTTTTTAGTTTGGGTTTGGTTTTGTTTTGGGGCTTGGTTTGGGTTTGGGTTTGGTTTAGGATTGTTTTTGATTTTGGTTAGGGCTTGGTTTGGGTTTGATTAGGTTCTGGTTTCGGTTAGGTTTGGGATTGAGTTTCCGTTTGGTTTGTTACCATTCGGACGGGTATGGTATGGATTTAAGTTTAGGTTACGTTTGCGTTTGCTTTTTTTTGATTTGGTATTTTAGGTACGATTCCTCTGGTGGTTCTTGTATGATTTCCTGATTTACAGTTCACACAGCAAGATCAGAGGTTTGGTGTTGGTCTGCTTTGATAGAGGTTTGACTTGAGTGTGAGACAACACTAAGGCCCAAAAGCATAAAAAATCCAAGGGTTAAAATTGATCTACTAAATTAAGACAGGAGTAGTGACAGCGTATAGATGTTTGTTGGGGTTTGGTTTTGTTTAGGCTTTGGTTTGGGTTTGATTAGGGTTTGGTTTCGGTTAAGTTTGGATTTTGGTTTTGGTATTGGTTTGGTTTTGGGTTTGGGTTTGGGTTTGAGTTTGGGTTTGGTTTGGTTTGGTTGGTGTTTGTGTTTGGTTTTTGTTTGGGTTTTTTTAGATATGGGTTTGGGTTTGGTTTGAATTTGGTTTGAGTTTGGTTTGGGTTTGGTTCGGTTTGTTTTTGGTTTGGGTTTAGTTTAGGATTAGATTTGGGTTTGTTTTGGGATTGAGATTACGTTTGGTTTGATTATAGGTTTGGTTTAGTTTGATTTGCTTTGGCCAGGGATTCGATTTGTGTTGGCTTTGATCAGAATTTCGGCTGCTTGTTTGCTTGCATTTGATCAGAGATTTGTTATGGTTTGGAACGGGCTTGGTGTGGCTTTAGGTTTAGGTTACGTTTGGGTTTGCTTTGGTCGCAGATTTAATTTGGTTGGATTTTGGTTGGTTTTGGACAAAGGTTTGGTTTGGATTTGTCTTAGTAAAAGGTTTGGTTTGGGTTTGCTTTCTTTAGAGATTTGGCTTCGGTTTGCTTTTTTGGTTTGCCTTGATCAGTCGTTTGGTTTCGTTTGCCTTTGTTGGAGGTGTGGTATGGGTTTCCTTTGGTCAGATGTAATGTTTGGTTTGCTTTGGTCAGAAATTCGGTATGTGTTTAGTCAGATATCTGGTTTGATTTGATATTTTGTACAAGATTCCTCTGATACTTTTTGCTATATTTATAATTTCCTGATTTACTGCCCGCACATCAAAATCCAGATTCATATAATTTATAATCATATTTTGAAGAATATCGATTTTGTCCTTTAATCCGCTTCTTCTCCTGACAGCACTAGGACGTGTGGGAAAGAAGAACAGTGAGGCCCACAAGCAAAAGAAAGTCCTAAGATGAAAAAATTTACACATTGTAATATCGCGTTTTTATTTCGGTCCACCATAATCATTCCATATCCTCAAATTATTATTCATAGTTTCAATTCGAATTTTCTTCTATATACATAAACCAACCGTTTGTTGTGTGGAATTTTGGTTTAGTATGTTCACAGTTTAGGTTTGGGTTTACTTTGGACAAACATTTGGTTTGCTTTGGTTGGAGTCTTTGTTTGGACTTGAATTGGTTATAGGTTTGTTTCGGGTTTGCTATGGTCATAGGTTTGTTTTGATTTGCTTTCCTTAGATGTTTGGTATTGGTCTGCTTTGATAGAGGTTTGATATGGTTAGAGACTTGACTTGAGTTTGCGAGAACACTAAGGCCCACAAGCATAAAAATCCCCAAATTAAAATTTATCAACTAAATTAAGACCGGAGCGTATGGATGTTTGTTGGGGTTTGGTATTGTTTAGGCTTTGGTTTTGGTTGATTAGGGTTTGGTTCCGGTTAGGTTTGGGTTTGGGGTTGGTATGGATTTGGGTTTCTGTTTGTGTTTGGGTTTGCGTTAGTTAGAGGTTCGGTGTTAGTCTGCTTTGATAAAGATTTGATATGGTTAGAGATTTGACTTGAGTTTGCAAAAACACTACGGCCCACAAGCATAAAAAATCCCCAAGATTAAAATTTATCAACTAAATTAAGACCGGAGCGTATGGATGTTTGTTGGGGTTTGGTATTGTTTAGGCTTTGGTTTTGGTTGATTAGGGTTTGGTTTCGGTTAGGTTTGGGTTTGGGGTTGTTATGGATTTGAGTTTGGGTTTGGGTTTCGGTTTGGGTTTGGGTTTGGTTTGGTGTGGGTTTAGGTTTGGGTTTGTGTTTGGGTTTGGGTTTGGTTTGGTTTGGTTTGGTTTTTGGTTGGGTTTTGTTAGATTTGGGTTTGGGTTTGGTTTGAATTTGGTTCGAGTTTGGTTTGAGTTTGGTTTGGGTTTGGTTCGGTTTGTTTTTGATTTGGGTTAATTTAGGATTGGATTTGGGTTCGTTTTGGGATTGAGTTTACGTTTGGTTTGATTAGAGGTTTGATTTGGTTTGATTTGCTTTGGTCAGGGATTCGATTTGTGTTGGCTTTGATCAGAATTTCGGCTGCTTGTTTGCTTGCATTTGATCAGAGATTTGTTATGGTTTGGAATGAGCTTGGTTTGGCTTTAGGTTTAGGTTACGTTTGGGTTTGCTTTGGTTGGAGATTTAGTTTAGTTGGATTTTGATTGGTTTTGGACAAAGGTTTGGTTTGGATTTGTCTTGGTAAAAGGTTTGCTTTTTTTGGTTTGTTTTGGTCAGTCGTTTGGTTTGGTTTGCTTTTGTTGGAGGTTTGGTATGGGTTTTCTTTGGTCAGATGTACTGTTTGATTTGCTTTGCTCAGAAATTTGGTATGGGCTTAATTTAGTCAGATATCTGGTTTGGTATGATATTTTGCGCAAGTTTTTTCTGATACTTTTTTCTATATTTATAATTTCCTGGTTTACTGTCCGCATATCAAAATCCAAATTCATATACTTTATAATCATATTTTGAAGATTATCGATTTTGTCCTTTAATCCCTTCTTGCTCTGACAGGACTAGGACTTGCAGGAAAGAAGAACAGTGAGGCCCACAAGCAAAAGAAAGTCCTAAGATGACAAAAGTTTACACATTGTAATATCGCGTTTTTATTTCGGTCCACCATAATCATTCCATATCCTCAAATTATTATTCATAGTTTCAATTCGAATTTTCTTCTATATACATAAACCAACCGTTTGTTGTGTGGAATTTTGGTTTAGTATGTTCACAGTTTAGGTTTGGGTTTGCTTTGGACAAACATTTGGTTTGCTTTGGTTGGAATTTTTGTTTGGACTTGAATTGGTTATAGGTTTGTTTCGGGTTTGCTATGGTCATAGGTTTGTTTTGATTTGCTTTCGTTAGAGGTTTGGTGTTGGTCTGCTTTGATAGAGGTTTGATATGGTTAGAGACTTGACTTGAGTTTGCAAGAACACTAAGGCCCACAAGCATAAAAATCCCCAAGAATAAAATTTATCATCTAAATTAAGACCGGAGCGTATGGATGTTTGTTGGGGTTTGGTATTGTTTAGGCTTTGGTTTTGGTTGATTAGGGTTTGGTTCCGGTTAGGTTTGGGTTTGGGGTTGGTATGGGTTTGTGTTTCTGTTTGTGTTTGGGTTTGCGTTAGTTAGAGTTTCGGTGTTAGTCTGCTTTGATAAAGATTTGATATGGTTAGAGATTTGACTTGAGTTTGCAAAACACTACGGCCCACAAGCATAAAAAATCCCCAAGATTAAAATTTATCAACTAAATTAAGACCGGAGCGTATGGATGTTTGTTGGGGTTTGGTATAGTTTAGGCTTTGGTTTTGGTTGATTAGGGTTTGGTTTCGGTTAGGTTTGGGTTTGGGGTTGGTATGGGTTTGGGTTTGGGTTTGTGTTTGGGTTTGCGTTTGGGTTTGGGTTTAGGTTTGGGTTTGGGTTTGGGTTTGGGTTTTGGTTTGGGTTTAGGTTTGGGTTTGGGTTTGGGTTTTGTTTGATTTGGGTTTGGGTTTGGTTTGAATTTGGTTTGAGTTTGGTTTGGGTTTGGTTCGGTTTGTTTTTGTTTTGGGTTTAGTTTAGGATTAGATTTGGGTTTGTTTAGGGATTGAGTTTACGTTTGGTTTGATTTGCTTTGGTGAGGGATTCGATTTGTGTTGGCTTTGATCAAAATTTCGGCTGCTTGTTTGCTTGCATTTGATCAGAGATTTGTTATGATTTGGAATTGGCTTGGTTTGGCTTTAGGTTTAGGTTACGTTTGGGTTTGCTTTGGTCGGAGATTTAGTTTAGTTGGATTTTGATTGGTTTTGGACAAAGGTTTGGTTTGGATTTGTCTTGGTAAAAGGTTTGGTTTGGGTTTGCTTTCTTTAGAGATTTGGCTTCGGTTTGCTTTTTTTGGTTTGCTTTGGTCAGTCGTTTGGTTTGGTTTGCTTTTGTTGGGTGTGTGGTATGGGTTTTCTTTGGTCAGATGTAATGTTTGGTTTGCTTTGGTCAGAAATTCTGTATGTGTTTAGTTTAGTCAGATATTTGGTTTGATTTGATATTTTTCACAAGTTTCCTCTGATACATTTTGCTATATTTATAATTTCCTGATTTACTATCCGCACATCAAAATCCAGATTCATATACTTTATAATTATATTTTGAAATATAACGATTTTGTCCTTTAATCCCTTCTTGTCCTGACAGGATTAGGACGTATGGGAAAGAAGAACAGTGAGGCCCACAAGCAAAAGAAAGTCCTAAGATGAAAAAAAGTTACACATTGTAATATCGCTTTTTTATTTCAGTCCACCATAATAATTCCATATATTCAAATTATTATTCATAGTGTCAATTCGAATTTTCTTCTATATACATAAACCAACCGTGTGTTGCATGATGTTTTGGTTTAGTTTGTTCACAGTTTAGGTTAGGGTTTGCTTTGGACAATCATTTGGTTTGCTATGGTCATAGGTTTGTTTTGATTTGCTTTCGTTAGAGGTTTGGAGTTGGTCTGCTTTTATAGAGGTTTGATATGTTTAGAGGTTAGACTTGAGTTCGCAAGAACACTAAGGCACACAAGCATAAAAAATCCCCAAGATTAAAATTTATCAACTAAATTAAGAACGGAGGAATGGCAGCGTATGGATGTT